>NC_091634.1:52155321-53355321 GCF_027580195.1 Bos mutus | reverse complement strand
GGATGACAATATACAACTTTGACGTCCTCCTTTCCCGATTTAGGTGCTACTTATTGAGCAGTTACTATATGTTAGACATATGCATCACCTCACTCAATCCTCAATAATAACCTTAGAAGTAGGAACTATTACATAAATTGGTTAGAGAGATCTGTAGCCCAGAGAGGTTAAGAGGTTTCTACAGGGTTTCATACCCAGTAGGGGAAGCAGGGCCGAATCCTGAGTCAGGCTCCAAGAAGATGACTAGGTCATCATGCCCTTGATTCTAATAACATACATCACCTGGCTTGAGATTGTCTGTCCCCAGTGTTACAGTCTATTCTAGAAATGTGATAAAGCCGCCGATGGATCCTCAACTGATAACAGTTTCTTATCTTTTAGAAAAGTTAGGAGTCAAAGTCTATTCCAGTGACTGTATGGAGGCAACTGGAGGGAGGAGGCGTGTGTGTGTGTGTGTGTGTGTGTGTGTGTGTGTGTGTGTTAATCTCAAAAGCCATTATTGATGCTTCAGGATAACCTGAAAATTTAAATCTGAAAATCCAAAGCCTGACGTGTAATCCCAGTGTTTAACCTAGGTCACAATAAATAGGAGAATGGGGTAATCTTATTCCCTGAAGCGTTCTGCTGCTACATACAATTCACGAGATATAAAATCTTCTCCAAGATGTACCCCGTTTGAATAATAAGTCAGTGCTCTCTGGAAACTGTACCAGACCAAATACAACCTGGCATATAAAGAGGGAGAAACGCGTGTTCAGGAGATGAGGAAGCTGCATCTAGGAGCCGAGTGTCTCTTTTAGAAAGGGGAGAGGAGAGAGGTGTGTGCTCTGCACACGTCTTCCAGACTTTGTCCCCAAACCCTGCAGCCGCGGCTTGGCCTGAACCAGTCCTCTCCAAGCAGCAGGGCAAGCGCATTGCTGCCCTTTACATCTGCCCACACTTCCAGCAGGCACCTGAGAAACAGCCAAGCCCTCCCAGTGTGAGTCCGAGTGACCCTCGTAAGGAGGACTCTGTTCCCCTCACCAGGTACCACAGCCTCTGCACACACCTGGCCCTCTTGAGCATCACTCTAAGAACCTTCCTCCTCACGTTCACAATCATTCTCTTTAACTCCCAGCTTAGGGAATCAGAATGAATTAGTTCTTTGTGTTATTAACCAGAGGAGCACTTACATTTTCTGACATCTCTAATCTTGGAGCTCAGGGAATAGCACAGAGAATTTGCATGAAATTACCCCTCATTCTATCTATAGGCTTAGCTGCCAGCATTTGCAAATTTGGCAGAAGCCAGCAGATCTCACAGTTAATGTCTTCCTTTCCTGCCAGGCTCTTCAGAACGGGGTACATTAGAGGGCCACGTGACAAAGAGCAGGATGGATCCTGGGATGTGGAGCCCAGGTGATGCTATTTGCATCCAATTAAAGAAGTAAGAATCGGTGGCATTACTCACATACACGGCTCTTAATGCCTTGTGGCTCATTAAGCCTTTGGATCAGCTTTCCTGGAGGATATTGACGAGGATACGGGCAGGGCTAGGGCACAGACAGAGGTGCGCTTCCAGGTCAAATCCCCCTCCAGGATGTCAATTGTGTGTTTCCTTTTAGGAATTGCCTCTGGGTTATAAAGGAGGTTTCTTTTGTGGCTTCCATCTTTTCTCTTAACCTCCATAGAGCTAAGGAGCTCAGGTTGCATTCAGGCTGAGCTCCACATTCAGCCAGCTCCCTCTCGTCTTGGGGATTTTACACCCCACCCCACCCTCAGGGTGTCTGGAGGCGGGTGGTGCTGGGAGGCAAGTATTGGTCTTTCAGCTTCTGTGTGGTTGGGTTGTTCACAGGAATTAGAGAGGTCACAAAATGCCTCTCTGGTTAATTACACAAAGAGCTCATTCAGTCTGATTCCTTGATGTGGGAGTTAATGACCCCAATTGTGAACTCAGGAGGGATGGTCTTCTTGGGGTGAAGCTGGAGGATGGAGAGGCTGTTGCACCTTGTGAGGAGATAGAACTCAGCTTTAAGGATCGCCCTGCAATGTATCAAGGAGGCATCCTGAGAATGGATGGTCTAGGCTTGGTGAGGGTAGCTTTGACAGGACACTTCACCTCCCCAGTGCTCAGTGTTTTGTTTTTTAATTTATAACGAGGAAGCTAAGCAAGAGAAATTGTTCCAAAGGGCATTCTGAGTGGCACAAAGATGGGGGCAACCAGAAGTTCCAGTGGGCAGGACACCCACCCTGATCTACCATAGCTGTCCACTCTTTGTTTTAATCAAGAGAGTGTCAAATAAAATTTTATTAGAAAAATCGAGTTTTGTTGAGCAAAGTCTACCAGGCTAATTCTTCCCATTCTAAGTCTTAGGCCCTCTCCAGGCCAGTCGTCAGATTCTGAGAGCCTCCATACCTCAGGTCCCCATCAGGCTTCGCGTCTGACCAGTCTGCCCAGACAGCGTGGTCCTGTCTGTGGATAAGCACGGTGAGCCTGCTCCTGGCGGGACTCAGGGTGATGAGGCAACAGATAGGAGTTTCCCAGTCTCGGCAACCAGTGCCTCAGAACAGCGTCTACTTCTGCTTAAGGGAATTATTCCTCCTTTAGCTACTGCTCATTGCACCATGAAGGGTTGCTTCTTCATCAAATCATTTCAGAAGTTCTAGATGGGTGCTGACTTACTGACAGTGGAGTTTAAAATTATATTTCCCACGTACCCACACACACATACACACCTTAGAAAATACTTTGGGAGAATACAGCATGTCTAATTATGCTGAATACTTTAGATGAGCATTTCTCAAACAGGACTTCTTGACATGTCAATAGGCTCACAAAAAGATTGTTTGATCAAGTAAGTGAGGGCAAAGCACAGACTGTTCTTTGTGGCAGACAGGGTGGCCCCCACAATTTCTGTCCCTAATGTTCCCAGCCAGCAAAAGTCCATTTTTTGAGTGTAGGGAAGGAGCTGTGACTTGGTTCTAGCCAACAGAATATTGAAAGGAGATGGGGTGTCATTTCTGTAATAATATTTAGCAGACTGGGGAGACCCTCCGTGCTGGCTTTAAAGGAGTAAACTGCCATGTTGGAAGAGAGCCTGTGAAGAGGGAAAGGGCCTGTGGGCAGCCCCCAGGTGCCAAGAACAGCTCCCAGCCAGTGGCCGGCAAGAACACAGAGACTTGGTTCTACCACCTGAGGAGATAAATTCTGCCTGCACCCTGAGTGGTGGTGGTGGTGGGGGGTGTCTGAAAGTGAGTCCCTCCCTAGGTGAGCATCTGATAGGCCTGTAGCCCCAGCTGATGACTGGATGGCACCCTGGTGAGACCTTGAAGCAGAGACCCCTCTGAGGTGTGACTAGACTCCTGAGCCCGGAAGCTACAAGATAATGAATGTGTGTGCTTAAGCGGCTAAGTCTGTGATAATCTGTTACACAGCCGTAGAAAACCAGTACAGTGTCCTCGGATGTTTACGAATAACATTTGCAAAATAAAACATTTAAGAGGTAATGGAAAAAAGAAATATATTGAACTATTTAACATGCCTTTCCCATATCATTAAGAACTGTCTCCTCTTTTTCCTTCCCACAAAATACATCGGAACTCCTTACAGAGATCTGGTATATTATAGAACAAAGTTTAGGAGAGCAATTCTTAAACATTTTCATCTCAAGACCCCTTTATGCTTATAAAAAGAATTGACTATAAACCTTTTGTTTATGAGGACTTTATCTATTGATAATAACCATATTTGAAATTAAAACTGAGAAAGTTTTATGTACTAATTTATTTTAAAATAATGACAAGCCCATCACATGCTAGTATAGATAACGTATTTTGTTTGTGTGAAAAAAAAAAATGTATATATGCCCAAACAAAACAAAGCAAAAAAGTATTAAAGAGAGCAGCATTGTTTTGCATTTTTGCAAGTCTCTTTATTGAATGCCTCGGTAGGAGTCAGCTATGTTCTCATATCTGTTTCAGTTCAGTTTGTTGTGATACGTTGTTTGGTTGAAGAAAGTAAAGAAAATCCTGCCTCACACAGATTTAGTTGAAAAAGGTAGGAGTATTTTAATTGTCATTTTAGAGAACTGAGGGTATTCTTTGATGCTCAAGAAGAACTAGTTTCCTTAAAGGCTATTTCTAATGTGGAATCTGAAAACCTAATGTGGAATCTGAACTTTTCATAAACTGTACATTTGTGAGAGAAAAAGTGTAAAAACAGCAAATAATATATTAGAACTGTTATAACAACAGTTCCCACCTTATATCACAACTGAAAGTATTTTTAGGGACCCCTGGGGATCCTCAGACCACACTTTGACAACCATTGATTTAGGAAATACTCTGATAGCTCAGTTGGTAAAGAATCCGCTTGCAATGCAGGAGACCCTGGTTCGACTCCTGGGTCAGGAAGATCCCCTGGAGAAGGGATAGGCTACCCAGTATTTCTGGGCTTCCCCGATGGCTACAGCTGGTAAAGAATCTGCCTGCAATGAGGGAGACCTGGGTTCGATTCCTGGGTTGGGAAGATCTCCTAGAGAAGGGAACAGCTACCCACTCCAGTATTCTGGCCTGGAGAATTCCATGGACTGTATAATCCAGGGGGTTGCAAAGAGTCAGACAGGACCGAGAGACTTTCACTTTCACTCCATTAACGAAATACGGGGCCTAGACTCATCTTAACTGATTCATCAATTACATATTGATTACCTTTTATACAAGATACTGAAACAAGTACTAGAAAGATAGAGAGAAAAATAATGTGTGGGTGCCTTTTCAATGAATGGGAGCAGAGAAAACTAATCAAAGAACTATAGGTTAACAAAAAGCAAAAAGTAACAAATGCTCCATAACTAAAGGTCGGGGGGAGGGAGAGAGAAGAGAGTGCAGATGATTTATTTTGGTAAGTGGTCAATGTCAAGAGGTGTTTCAGATGTGAGATTTCAGGAAATGACTGGTGGTTGGTTAGTTCTGAATAGTCAGGGTTTGGAGAGCTGTGATGAGAAGCAAGAGATCAGGAAACTCAGATGGACCAGTCTATGAAAGGCCTTGAATGCCATGTGAGGAGTTGGTTCTTTATTCTGTAAGGACCTCATGTGAATCGGTGAAGAGAGTTAACTGGGGACAACGTGAGGATGGTGGTATGTGATTGGAATTGCCAAGGTGCAGCAAGCCCACGTGCTAGAGGCTGAATCTTCAAGGCTTGGGGGCTGCAGAGAGGACGGCAGCAGAGGAGGAGAACAGTCAATGGAGAGTTGAGAACACTCTTCCCCCTCATCGGATGACCTAATAATTCCCTACCAGGGAAGTAATCATCTTCTCAAAGGGAAAAGGAGAAATTTCACATGAGGAGGCTTTGATTAATACAAGGAAAGAGTCAATCTAGTTTGATAATAGGCAGTACCTTGCAAGAGCCACATAGCGGGAGTGAGAATAGAGAGGAGAGAGAAATGAAAGTGAATAGATTTTTGGACCCCTTAAGTGGCACCAAACCGTGGTAGCAAGTGTCCACTGTAATTGCAGCCCTTTAAAGGGGATCCAGCCCTTCCCAAGAATCCAATCAGAGCCCTATTCTGAACAGTGGCCGTGTGCTTTGTGCGAGTTCTCTCATTAACCCCTCACAATAACCCCTCGAGAAGGCAGTGCTATAGGTCCAGTTTGCAGCCAGGGAAACTAAGCAGAGAGAAGCTAACAAGAAGCAGAGTCGGGATTTGAACTCAAGGCTGCCTGATTCCAGCCCAGTTTCTTAAAATCTCCTTCAGACCACTGCCTAAGCCTTCAGTATCCGCCATCTACCTCCACTGCCCGCCTACTTGTGTTGTTTGGCCTCCTGCTCTTGACCTTTGTTTCCCTTTGACACTCAGCACCTGCTCTAGCTTGAAGGACCTCCTTGCTCTGAGGTCTTGTTTCGACCTTTTTCTCAGTTTTAGTTTTCTTTACACGAGCCATTCAGCTCCGAGCTTTCCTCAGTCCCTTGACTTCTTATACTCACCACCTGAGATGAGAGACGATCCCGCCACCTTCCTTCCTGGAGCCGCAGGACTCCGATGGGCAGGCTGGCCTGTGTGCCCTTTGCAACATGGAAACCATCCCTTACTCACCCAACCATCACTCATTTATTCAACACCTATTCTCACATGCTTGGGAAATACAAAGTAAAAAGATACTAGACTACCAAATTATATTTTCAGAATCCAATAAAGTCGTAGATCTACTACCCAGAAAAGTGTGTGCGTGTGTGCATGTGCTCATTTGTCCAAGTTCCGTTTATAAGCACATCTGGAAGTTTCTGCACTCGCTACGGACCATTCATAAATTCTCTCAAGCCCTTGACTCCAGGATTAAGAGCCCTAACGCTCTCACTAGGCTGTGACACCACTGAGACAAACCCTGTGCCTTTTACTCCACTGTACCGAGTAGCAGGCACCCAGGCCGATACTTGCAGACCTTCAGTCAGCGTGAGTTGAACTGAACTGGTTGTGTGACCCCATTGTAAGGAGTCCTTTATTTGCTTCTTATGCTCCTCCTATCTTTTCATACCCAAGAGAAGAAATGTATACCTCTACTAGTCCAATAACCATTCATTTTGAAATCATCACCCAATGCCTGACTAAACACGGGCCGTGTGACATCATTCCAGACTATAAAGCACCAAGTGCTAATTGATTTGTAAGGAAGTCCACGTGTAGTGCATGGCTCACTCCCAAGGGCTCCCAAGGGCTCCCAAGGGAGGAACGACAGCAGTGGACATTCATGTCAGGAAATCATTCTTGTTTGCCCGTGAGGGACAGGGTGCAGTTCTGGCCAGGAAGCCGTCTTGACTTTGGATCTGAAGCTGCCCCTGATGGAGTTATTCACAGATGGCTAAGTTAAATGCAGCCTTCATAGCACTAAGGCATTTTAGCAGCAGCTAAGCAAGTGGCCCATGAAATGGAGGCGCCAGAAGCCTCTGGAAGCATTGCCAATGCATCACCCAGTGAAGCCGTTGTGTCTCTTCTTGGTAATGAGCGTTTCCAAGGGCAATGTGGGGGATTTCCATCAACCTGTGAGAAGGCAGGGTGTGTGGGCATTGTGGCTCACAATGGGGAGTACAAACAGGCAATAAAAAGCAGGGGAAAAACTGGGGCCAGAAGCCAAGAAGACACACTCTGTGGAAAAGAGGGGGAGAAGAAAGAAGCCCCACCCCTCCTGTCCAAATGAAAAAGCATTTAATTGAATGTTCTTCATAGAGGTGAAAAAGTACCCTGTGGAGTTCCCAGTGTTTCATTATCCAATTGAATTTGGTACCTCAGGTTTCAAAGACCATTCTCCTGAATGATTATTCTTATTTCCATGTCAGTCTGCCCTGTGCGCAGTGAACCCCTACTGGGCCGCATCATTTAAAAGTCAAAACCCTGAAAAGTATTTTTATGCCCAATATAGTAACAGAGCCGAGTCTGGCATCACTCATTTTATTCTCCACAGCCTCCTTCCTCTTGTCTCTCATGTAGATTTCTGTGCTGCGGAGGATGCTTAGAATCAACAGGGCTGCTCCCCAAACCCTTTCTTAATTCAGTGAATGGCCTCAGAGGGAAAGAGATTAGAAGGCTTAGAGACGGCGGCGTCACAGGGCACCCATTTAAGCAGAAGATGGGCCTCTCAGAGTGGTTCCGCTTGAAGCTTTAAAAAAAAAAAAAAAATAGGGACAGCCTGGGGCAGTGCTGAGCGTTAGTCAGTCTATCAGGAGACACCAGGCCTTCCCCGAGTTGAAATAGCCCAGATAAAACTGTCTGCAAAAGCTCCTTTAGTGAGGGGAGCCTTTATGGGGAGAATCTGGGGAGGGAACCAGGGTCTAGACCCTCCAAGCAGCTCACCAGTTCCCTGAAATAATCCTCTTCATTGTTCTTGAGAACAAAGTTGATCAGGCTGAAACCACTTAAACATCAAAGAGATTATTTTTTTTTCTCCCTGGAGACAGAAATCTAGGGGTGGGGTAAAGAATCATTTCAAATATTTCCCTTCAGAGACACGGGCAGGCTGATACACAACATAAAATAATTGTTTGGAAGTTTCCCATCTGACCCGTGTAGCACCCAGCACACTCTGTTAATTTAGAAAAATATTTGATGATACTGAACCCAGACCCGTTTTCTCAAACAGAGGCTTAATTTCTCTTGGACTGAAATGAATAGTTATGTTGTCATACCTTAGCCAAACACCCTATAAATATAATACCCGTTCAGCTTTAATATTTCAAAAGCTATAGTTTTCATTTCAAGCTGTTATGATATTTTTATCTCTGAAGTTGTAGAATAATTTAAACCAATTTTTCCTACTTTACTTCCTTCGAGGTTGATTCTTCTGCCTGAATTCCTCCATCACAGAACATGTAAACTCCCTCTTACCTTCCGCACTGGCAGAAAAGCAATTTGTTTCCAAGATGCAGGACTGAAAAAATGGCTGCAAAATAGTCTAGGAAAGCTGTTATGCTGATTCCACCCAGCGCTCGGCATTCTCTGCCTCATTCTCCGGGTAAACCAGCACTGGTCTCAGATCTGAGGAAATAACACTCTTTCTGCATTTCCTTAGCAGTCTCTCCCGGTGTCTCCTGTCTCCAACAGGACTTTGCCAACCCCTTTGCCAGCATGGCATAGCCAGCTGGGTGGGGAGGAGGCCTCTTGTCTGTAGTTAGCCACCCCAGGTCTCTGCCCGGCAGTTTTAGCTTCTGACCTGCCTGCCCTAGTTCATAGGCAATTGTCCCCGTGGACTGGACATTAAGGGAATGTGCCAACACCAGCCTCAGTGGGTCTCCTCGTCTGGTTAACCTGGAGGCTGTGTTCTTCATCTCAGCAACCTACGCTGAGGAGAGAGAGAGCGGTGAGAAACTGAATAGGCCGCTTAGGTGACGAGTTAGAGTCAGTCTGGGCCTCGAGGGATCAGGGGACCTCAAGGTGGCGTCCCCACCTAGTAACAGCGACTACCATTTTTTGAGGCTACTTGCACAGGATACTCACCTGCATCGTTTTACCAAATGCTTGCACCAACCCTATAGTACGTGAATCATGTTCTGTCATCCCCGTTTTACTGATGAGGTTTAGGCAGCTTGAACACCTCACCCAGTGTCGTAGAATGGTACATAACGGAACAGAGCTCTGCACCCAAGCAGGTTATCTGTAAGCCCTTTACCCTTAACCACCATGCTACCGACCCTTCCTCACCAGTGTCCACCTCCGGGTTGCTGATCCCCACTCCAAATGCCCACCAAGAGAAAAACAACAGCTATGGTCACGAACTGACCCCTCTTGGCCAGGTTCCAGCGTGGCAACCCACTCCAGTGTTCTTGCTTGGAGAATCCCAGTGACGGGGGAGCCTGGTGGGCTGCTGTCCATGGGGTCGCACAGAGTCGAACACGACTGAAGCGACTTATAGCAGCAGCAGCAGCAGCAGCGTGGATCCCAGTCTCCATCTCTTATAGATTTCAAGGGCATCCAGACAGATAGTGTCCCTGTTCACTTAACATAGTGAACAGAATTTGTCACCATTCATTTATATGGGTTGATTTTTTTCATTCCACAAGCCTTGATTGTGTCTGTTCCTCAAAAATATTTCTGGGCCCTGGGGTACAACTCAGTGAGCAACATAGACTCGCCTATTGCCCTCTTGCATCCTACAGCCTTTTGACTGCTTCCTCTGGGTCAGGTTCCTTACATACATTGATTATGTCTGGCAGAGATTATTATTTAATCCCTGACAGGCATTTTACAAACAGGAAACAAGAGTTCTGCAAGGTGGAATGACTGGCCCGAAGTAATAGAGCACATAAGCAGCAAAGGCAGGTGAGCTCAGCTCTCTGACTAGAGAGACTCCTAGTCTCTGCCATGTGGATTTGTAGAGTGAGTGCTTGGGTTCCTGGAGGTACCAAGGCTTACTTAGAACCCTTTCTCCAGTTGCTGCCCATCTCTTCATTTTAGAAGCACCTTAGATACCTCCCCAGGGCACAAATCTAAATAACCCAATGCCATTTGTTATTTTATTGAACAACCAGATACTGAGTCCCTACTGTGGGCCAGGCAGCCCTCTAGGAAAGTGATTTAACAGGGAAAGACAGACATGGTCCCCACTGTCACGGAGTTTACATACATATATTCTAAAGATGCATTTTTTTTCCATGTGTATTCTTCTGAGGAATTATCATTTCAGTACATACTTTTGACTGTTAGTATAAATTTGTGATTTTTGGCTTATAGGAATTCCACCCTTGAGGCCAGGGATGACATTAATATACTTACCTGGTTCAATCAGGATGGACAGTGGCCCTAGTGACCACAGAGTGTTCCTGGAGCTTCCTGGCTGTGACAAATATTAACTCTTTAATGGCTGAATTATCAGGAGGTCCTGCAGAATCCCTGAGAAAGCCTGGTGCATTAGGGCAGGGGAACACAGGGTTTTGGAGCAGCTGCTTTTCCCGAGAGGCACAAAAATACTGCCATGTTTCTACAGTGGCTGTGTCTGTGCATACTGACTGAACGGCAGCCCTGCTCATATCACAGAGGGGAGTTTGCCCTTTCCAACTGGACTGAATGCCCATCAAGAGCAGGGATCCTGACATCTTTTGCTTCCTCCAAATGAGCCTGGCACAGTGTTCATTGATCTGATTGCTCCATGACCGTGTGTTTGGCAGAAGTAACTTCTCATTGTCGCACAATTTGACCTCAAAGTTGAGCTGTCCAGATGAGATAAGGTTCCAGTTTTTGTATTGTAATAGTTCTTAATAGTTATTCTTATAAATTTCTCTTCCACTATGGGAAAGAAGGATGACTTTTCAGTTGCTTTTACATCAGGTTTGCCATTTACAGTGTGTTACAAGTGTGGTTTGGTAGAACCCAGCTTTTGCAGCCTCATACAGTCCACAGCTCAATTGTGCTCATTTGCAAGTCCAAGAGACAGTTGAAGAACAAGTTTGGAGCAGGACAGCAGTGGCCACAGAAGGGACATTACCTCCATATGTGGCCAGCCCAGAGCCCTCGATCAAAGGTAGCCGATAGGGGACACTTGCTTTCCCAGCAGCCCCCCACCCATTTCAGGAGCAGGCATCACTAATCCCTGACTGCACTTGAACTCCTCAATACCTCGGAAGATTTTTCATCACATCACGTAGGTGGATCTGAACTAGCTGTAGACATAAAACCTATCACCATTCCACATGCAGGCTGACTTTCTACTAGAAAACAGAGACCTCCACTACACCACGCAAAGAGATGCTGGAAATTATTTACCTTTTTAGGAAAAAAAATTAGATTCAAGTTCATGTAGTAAAAATTTAATTTTTAAAATGTATCTGCCATTTGGGTGAGCATCCAGTGAATGATGGTAAGATTTTCAAGAGCTCCCGTGGTGCTGTGTGTGTGTGTGTGTGTGTGTGTGTGTTACCCTGTGGTAGGATTCTTAAATCTGATGTTTAAAAAAATAGAAAGAGATCACAGCCTTCTGAGAAGTGTGTCCTTCTGGCTGGTTTGTGCATGCTTTATTAAGAGCAAAGCTCAGGTGCATGCAGTGGGCATCATCATCGGTCCAGATTTAAGATATCAATGAGCCTTGGCAAAGTAATCAGACACTTTCTCCCTCAGGTAGCTCTGAGCTGAAAAAGCTTTCTCTGATGACTAAGGAAGGAGGAAAATCAAATGCAGACTCAATGTCTTGATCTGGAACCATGAAAGAAAAGAGGCTGGCATTTATTGACTATCCACTGGATGCCAGGTTATTCTTATAGCACCACTTCATTGAATGTGAATAACAACCCCATGGAGTGGTATTATCATCCCCATTTTACAAATCTGGAAAACAAGAGCATCAAAGCATTTGAGTAGGAGTCACACAACCAGTAAGCTAATATTGGAACTCAGGTCTGCCTGATTTCAAAGCTCTTTCCACAGTACCTAAAATATTCATGCACCAGATGAAAGCATCTTTTTTTTTTTTCCCCTGGACTGTTTCTTAAATTTGTAGCTCTGCTTTCAATACAGTGTTTCTTGAAATGTGATGATGTGATTATATTTCTGGCTATTACTCCCCAGCCATCATTTCAAAGGGAACTGACGTGCGAGGCTGAAGGGATAATGGTGGGGTGAGCCATAAATGCAGGTCAACCTTTCTAATGTGGGCTGGGTAATGTCTGAATTACTCAGCACTGTTTTTAGAAGTCGCTTCCCCACTCCAGGACAGCGGTTATAAGCACAGATGTCCACAGGGGCCAGGCAGTTCCTGTAAACAAGTGCTGTAGACTGGCCTGTGGCAGGAGGTCAGTGGCGGGGCTAAGGGCTGGGCTGCGCTGGGAAGCACACCTCAGCTAGAGTGGGGGTCTTTACTCCATTAGGATGACTGCCAGGTTTGGCAAGGAGACCATGATCAGCTCCAGCACGGCCATTGGAAGAAAGCTTAATGAAGGGGCTATTTACAACGGTGTGGGCAGAGAACTACATCCCCCAAAGTCACTCTCCTTCCTCCCTCTCATCTCCTACTAGCTCTCCCCATTTGAGATTTGGAGGAAGAACAGAAGACACAGCCTGGGGAGTCAGAAAAATGTCCAAGATCAGCCAGTCTTAGGGCCACATATATATTAACTTACACTTTGAGTGTTTATAGATGTGGCTGTGTTTTACTTTCTTTCCCTTCTTAACTATGGTTTACTGTTGGAGAAAAGCTGGCCATTAGGCAAGGAACCACGATGACTGAACCTGTTTTCTTTTGGGTGACTGGTTATCAGACTTCCTTCCGGGTTATTTTTAAATCTGATGTGTGTAAAACAGATAAAAACAGATGAATAAGGAAACCAGCTGACTGAGTGCTTAAAACATATATATGGCTGAACCCCTTCGCTGCTCACCTGAATCTATCACAATATTGCTAATAGGCTATACCTCAATACAAAATAAAAAGTTAAAAAAATAAAAACAGCTCTATTTACTGGTCACTTGTAGAGACTGGAGTCTTCCCTTCTGTATGTCTGAGGGATGTATAGCTCTCAAGGTCTGTCAGCGTTTTGGTGACTCGCGCCTGTTGCATTGCTGTGGCTGTGGACTGCTGGAAGGGTGTGCGTATCACTCAGTAGTTTTTGTTATTGTTTATTTTTTGTTTGTTTTTGCATTCCTCACATCTGTGTTTTTGAGAGCATCAGGTACGATTTCCATGGAGACATGCTCAGGAAGTGTTTCCCTCTCTCATTTATGCTCTTCTCCCTCTTCCTCCTCAGGAGCAGCAGCGTAGCTACGCATTTGCCACATGCCTGGCGCCCTGCTAAGTGCTTAAGTGGATCTTCCTATTTAACATCGACAGTAACCCTTGGAGGGGAGCGCAGTTCCGAGTCTCATTTTGCAGATGAAGAAACTGAGGCCCAGAGAGCTGAAGTAATTTGCCCAAGGAAGCTGAGTGATTTAGGGCTTGGCAGAGGTGGGATTCCAATCCAGGCAGTCTGCCCCCAGAGTTCCCCCTTAAACCACTAAACCTCACACCTCTTATAATTGTTCAAACCCAGCAATTCCACTCAGAGAACAGTAGATAAACACGGAGCTAAAAGGCAAGTCAATAATTTCCCCTCCCTTGCATTGCAGTTCTTCTCAGTGTCTTAAAGAGCACTGGGTGAATAAAGCTAGATGGTAGTCAAAGGAAGTCTAATACATGGGTTTGTTGTTGTTGTATGATTCAGTTGCTTATACATAATTCATTTGTAAATTGATACTAAATGAAAGTTGGTCTTGAAATATTGTATACAGCCCAAATTAGGAGCTTGGCACCAAATCCCCTCTTGGACCACAAATCATTTACTCTTGCCAAATTAGAGTCCAGAGTAATTTACCATAAGATGGGCTTTTAACCCTAATATCTAGACATACTCAGCAGTTTGCTATGAAAGCTCATTAGCTGCTAGAAACAACTCTCCTTAAGGGAATGCTGTCAGGGTAAACACATCACTTTAGCTTTTTTCCCCCTACATTACTAATCCCACCTTGTAATAAAGGAAAAATAGATGGAAAACTCTTGTTTAGTATTAATTCATTTGGACCCATTTATTTCCATCAGTGCTTCTGAGAGAGTCAGTTCAGTTCATTTTCCCATGCTCAGTCTCTGGTGTACTATCGGATTTTTTTATTTCCATAATTAATAGAGACATTTTTCAAATAGAAAAAACTGTTTTTGTGCTTTTTGGGGAAAAAAAAAACATGGTGACTACTGAATATGTTTTTCCAAATGGAGTGTCAACCTTTCATTTCCATCATATGTCTCTATTTCTTCATGCTATGGATTTTGACTTTATGGCAGCTCACTACCAGGCTTGTAGCTGTCAGATCTGGACAATTTACTAGCTCCTAAAAGGAACAGTGAAACTGCTGCATTATCGTGATGCGCTGTTGCAGGCAAAGAGCATCTATTTTCTAAGCAGATGTTTACTGAGGACCTTCTTACTGCACACAAAATTCCATCTTGTTTTAGTGGGTATGGTTGGTGTCACTGTGATAAAAAAGGTGGGCAGACTCTGGTTGATCATTAAATATTTGTGCATATTTGTCTGTCTTGTCAATAAGGTGAAGTTTGCTTGTCTAAACCTTGATTTTCATTTATTTGTTTATTTGGGGTTAATTAAATTTGAGAGCATGCCAAAAATCCTTCACCATTGCTCAATAAATATTTTAGGCAACTTTATTGGAAGCCCTTCATTATTGAGTGAGTAAATGGAGTCTCACTCAGTGGACTCAGGTTCTTCTAAAACTCTGTGATTTTCTTGTATCAAGACCTAGTTAAATGGATTTCTCAGCCAACTTGAGATAAAATGGTAGCTATTCACTTCTAAAACTCTTCACTTCACCCTTCCTTCAGTGAAGAGATCCCAAAATGATCCTTGAAACAAATCAGAGTTCTTAACTTGAGACCCACAGAACAGATACTAAGGGATGGACTTTAGGAGGCCCAACAGCATTTAAGTGAATGCAAAATGTTGTGCATGTATACATGTTTCAAAAGATGTTATCACATTAGCAAAAGGACTCATGACTCAGAAAAGTTAAGAACCACTGACTGATCTCAGACAATTCTCCTAAATAATGGGGTCTGGCCAGTGATACATTATGTGAGGAATATTTATCATATATTTGCTTACTGCTTTTCCTTGGTCATGCCATTCAACAACTGTACACCTCATTAAATAAAAGAAAAAAGAACAGGATTTACCTAAAGCTCAAAGGAATACTGATCCTGTGCTAATTAAAGTTTGTTCTGGGATTTGGGAGTCTCAGATGAGAAACCCAGAGTCATGTTGAGTTTGGTTATTTTACTCATTTGCAGTCAGTATTTAATTATTTAAATCGAGAATGTGGATTTTCAAGTATCTTGTTCTCTTTTTCCTCCTCTTAACTTTATTAGGAACATTTTGCACCACTAAACAGGGGTGAAAAATGGAATAGGAAGACCTGAAATTCAAAAGCAGCATAAAGTTACAGGTTTGTGACCCTTACTGAGCAAAAATTAAGATCTGTGCTTAAATTTTTTATACTTTCTTTCTAAGGAGTTCTTGTTTCTAGTTCTTCAGAAACTAGAATATGTTGGGTCTTTTGTAAGAAACAGCAAGTGTCCAATACTGATTTCCTAAACTCTCAGACTCCCCGTCACATACAGGTTTCCTCCTGAATTTTTCCCCCAACCCACCTCCCAACATACTTTTAGCCTGTTTCCAATTAACCTGCTCACCATTCATGCGTGATTGTCCTCTTTGGGGCCCGTCTTATCTGGCTTGATGCTCCTCAAGAGATCTCTACTAGCTCTTATAGGTTCAAAAGTTTTGGGGGAAAGCCCTGTCTGATTTACCCTATCACCAGGAATTTCTAGCCTAGTGCAAGCACTCAGGAGCCTCTCTGGATTCCTATGAAGCCAGAAAATGGCAGATTCAAGTCCTTGATCACAGATATGAAATCATGATGGACAGTCAGGGTCAAGAATGATGAGGTTACTACTTTTGAATATTGAGTCAACAGTACTTGATTGTTGAGTCCAAGGTGTTGATTCAAGGCAAAAAGAGGAGCTGGCATGACATTCTGAGATCAGTAACCAAGGACAGTGCAAAGATTAACTGGACGAAACTGCATAGGCACTTGGAAATGCTGGTTTAGGCTTTTTAATACATATGCAGGATATATAATGATTCCAAGTAATTTTATTATTTTTTTAATCCAGAATTGTTTAACAATTTTTGAAATGTTGACTCTGTAGAGGTGCAGATTGGGGCAAGGGAGAGGGCAATTTTAAAAGTTTGTTATTTACATTCATAACAACCCCTAGTGTCTTGGGTTTTGTTTCCACAAAGCAGATCCCGACAAAAGGATTTAGTGCAAATAATTTATTTGTGAAATGACAGGAAATTCTAGTAAAGGATCAAGGAGTGGCACAGGAAATAAAAGGAAGGCGATGAGCTGTGTGCAGATGGACACGTAACCATTATGGGTGGCTGGGGCTAAGTCCCACTGAGGACCTCTGGGAGTCTGTGTAGAGGCATCCCAGAGCTATGCCACCCACCTGGCAAGGAAGCTGAGGAATCTGTCTATCTATTTCCTCTCATTGGTTGAGGGATGCCTCCAGTATACACCGCTTCCTCAGTTTCCCCATAAGAAAAATGATGGATTTGTTATATACCGTATAGAGTCACCATGCAAACTGTGTGGACACCATATATGTAAAACACCCAGCCCAGGACAGAGCTCATAGATGCTCCATATTTGGTTGGATCCTCCCTGCTCCTGCTCTCCAGGGTATAAAATAAGTGCTAAAGCTGTATAAGTTACACAGTCCCCCAGATTAGGTACCTAATAGAGATTAAAAAAAAACCAAAACTATGAATTGATGACCGATCAGCACAGTTTATGATTGAAACACCATATCTTAAACGATATGTTAAGAAATTCAGAAAAAATATATAAGGTTATCAAAGAATGTGCACCAGTTCCTCAAATTTGTTTTTTCTCCACCTTACTTGAACCCATATTTTCACTTCTGTTTTAAACAAAATTTCTTGTGATTGTTTACTTAGAATATGTCCAAGTTTGGTACTCTCACCTTATCCACTTTTCCTTATCTAGAGGCTTAAAGGAAAACCATCAACATAAAGCACAGTACATCATTAAGATTCCCAAAACTTTATTTTATTTTTTAATCACAGAAGAGTGTGGACTTGTTTTCTACTTTTACTGTGTCTGTCTTTTGGGGGAACCTCTACCTTCACTCAGCCACCACTCCCATGATTTTTTCCTTTGTTAGGACCAAGACAAGATTGCCCTTGAGCAGGAGATTGGTTGTGCAAAAGCGGCCATGCAAAAAAAGAGAGGCAATTAGATTATAAAGTTGATTGTCGACCCTTCAGACCAAAGTAGCTGTAAATCTGTGTGCTTTCTGGCCTTTCTGCTCACTTGATGATTAAATAGGACAGCTGTCCAAATCCAATCCTTGGCTTGTCTTAGGTATGCAGAGCGGCATGGCTGGTTCAAGCTGTCTGTGGAGAAAGAGATGTAGGAGGCCCAGACCTAGCAAAATGTCAGAAGACTGTGTTTAGGTGGGATATCAAAATGCTAGGGATGCCTGCACGAGCTGAGCCCAGGGCTGGGGGCTAATAGTTGGCGACTGCAGTGAGAGATGCCCAAACATGAGTGTGACAAGTGGAGCGTCACTCTGTGAATTAGAGTCAAAGTCAACAAAGACTTTGTAAAAACAAGATTTGGGGGCTGAGCGAGAGACTCTGATTTGGGACTTTTCAGCTAGGCTGATTTCTAATGGTGCTGTTGTTGGAGAAAGCCCTGGGCGTGTCTAAGTTCTGTCTCAAAGGCATGGCTTTGCACTGTGAGGTGAGGGTGGTTTGCTGTGAACATCACATAGAAATGAAGATGTCTGTAGAAGGTACTAATCTCCTGTTTACAGACTCTGGGGTGCAAATAAGCAACCATCTTTTTCTTTGAAAACTTTTCATACACTTGTATTTTGATCACCTTCTACCAGTTGGTAGAAACTTAAGCTAAGTCCATTCATTGTCTCCATAATTCCCCAGGTGGGAATTCCCTTTCCTGAGGGAATTAATGATGGGAAGTGAGGTAATGACCAGAGAAAATTTGGGGGAAGATCTCATTAAATGCTTTCAGCCTGCTTGATTGCAGTGTTGTTTTCTTGAGTAGAACTGAGTCCCAGGCAGGGAAATCTGGAGAGTTTGTTTGCTTATTTGTCTTAGAACTCATGTGGAACAAAGATGAGTGGAATTTGCAGTGTTTCTCCAGTGGGAAATTTTCAGTCCACAGATTCAAAAGGCTTTCATTCTGACACAGTAAAGAAGGGCAAGGTATACCCAAGGAACATAGCATATAGGTAATAAGTTTGAAAAGAACAAAACCTTCTAGAATATTCCAGTGGGGCCTGATGTGGGAGTAATCATCAGGAGGGTGAAAACCAAGACAACTAGAAAAAGGAGAGGAAGTAGCTGTCTTGGAGACAATAAGACTGATAGTTTTCAGTCCAAATGATAAGCAACTTCTAGTTTCTAAATATATACTCCTGCATTTGAGACCATGCTTTATATATATATGTGTGTGTGTGTGTGTGTGTGTATGCTTTATATATATATATATACATACATACATATATATATATGTATATATATATATATGAAACAAAAAACTTAAGTTGCTTTTACTGACAACGGACATGACCAGAATTATCCATATAGCCAGTATTCCAAATGCCATGTAAAAATGCAGTGACTGGCCAGATTGCTAAGTAATCTGTTATAATTGCTTCTATTGTTTAATCCTTTTGAACAAATGGGCTTTTTTTTTTTTTTTTTGCCCAAAAGACAAAGAAGAGTTGAGATTTTCTGCTTGTTTTACGGGGAAAAGAAAATAGAGTATTTGTTGTTTGAAGATGGAAGATCGTTCACTTTAGAGTTTTGGGCAGCATGGCTGATAGGGAGAGGTCTGGTATCTGGGAAGGGCAGAGTGAGAAAAGAGGAGGATTCTGAGGGCAAGAGCAGGGGTCAAGGGCCAAGGAGTCCCAGCTGGAGTGGATGTATGGGAGGTAAAACACTCAGCTGCAAAGAAGAAAATCACCTAGGTAAAAATGACATCCTGCCTTGATTCTGGAGCTAAGGGTCCCTGGAAGACAGAGATCCCTCCTTGTGGGTTGAAGGATGACTCTTAGGCTAAAGGCTTTATGTTTTGCTAGAAGAGAAAGGGTACTCTGTGTTTCTTATGAAAGGTAAAAAGAAAGTTAAACTCAAGATCTTTACCCCTCCAAAGCAATAATGAAGTATGTTGTATGTATGTATGAAAGTATGTTGTATGTATGTATGAAAAATATTGGATGTGCAATTAGATCCAGAGCAATGATTCTTTGGGATTTTAACAGATTCTATTTAGGCTCTCCTGGGCTTAAGACATCATTCTCAACTCTATCTCGGGTTATTTTCAAATTGTGTTTTCTTTTTCCTTAAAATGATCAAAGGGAATTGCTTACTATCCAGGGTCACCTTAACTGGAGACAGACTATTCCTCAATGGCACTATCTCTTGAATGCATATCTTACTGGGCTCTAGGTGAGGGACAATTTGGGGAGGCAAGAACACAGTGTAGCCCCAAATCCCAGGGTCTCACCCTGGTTTCCCGCTGGCTAACTCTATGACCTTGGACAGCTCTCTGACTTTTTGCATCCATTTCCTCATTTGCAAAATGAAACCTCTTTCTCTCTGTTTTTTCTAATTTTTTAGAACTGTTGAATTATTACATGCATGAAATGATTTACTTTCTTCCTCTTTGAAATAATGGAGCTCATTTTCTAGGATCTCTATCTCCCTATATTTCTGTTAAGCAAGATCTAACAGCCTTTGATATCTCTCTGTCTACTTTCTAGGGAATTACAGATATAATAACATTTGATTTTGTGGAGACACTTAGTCAAAAACTGTCACTGAATGGCTTATGCTTCCCCACAATGCTATCAGAGCTGAATCCTTATAGCAGACAAGCCAAAGATGAAATAAGACGGATTGACAGCAAAGGGAGGTAGGAAGATCTTGTGGGCACAAACCAAATAGGCAGTGTGTAGGAGCATGAGGAAAGCCACCAGGAGGAAGCTTCTTTCTCCTTCCTTGAGCATATTCAAGTATTTAGTTCTTTATAGAGTGATTTTGGAATGGTGATAGAGGAAAAGCTTCTGGTGTTTGGTGAGCACCTACTGAGTGCCAGGCACAGGTTGGGCCCAGACATTTGTCCCTACTTCACAGATGAGAATCTGGAGGCAGAGAATTCACACAGTACGTGAATGGCACAACTGAGATTTTAGGCCAGAGAGCAAATAAAACATTCAGTTTAGTTCAGTCACTTAGTCGTGTCCGACTCTTTGTGACCCCATGAATTGCAGCATGCGAGGCCTCCCTGTCCATCACCAACTCCTGGAGTTCACTCAAACCCACGTCCATCAAGTCGGTGATACCATCCAGCCATCTCATGCTCTGTCGTCCCCTTCTCCTCCTGCCCCCAATCCCTCCCAGCATCAGAGTCTTTTCCAATGAGTCAACTCTTCACATGAGGTGGTCAAAGTACTGGAGTTTCAGCTTCAGCATCATTCCTTCCAAAGAACACCCGGGGCTGATCTCCTTTAGAACGGACTGGATCTCCTTGCAGTCCAAGGGACTCTCAAGAGTCTTCTCCAACACCACAGTTCAAAAGCATCAATTCTTCGGCGCTCAGCCTTCTTCACAGTCCAACTCTCACATCCATACATGACCACAGGAAAAACCATAGCCTTGACTAGACGAACCTTTGTTGGCAAAGTAATGTCTCTGCTTTTCAATATGCTGTCTAGGTTGCTCATAACTTTCCTTCCAAGAAGTAAGGGTCTTTTAATTTCATGGCTGCAGTCACCATCTGCTGTGATTTTGGAGCCCCCCAAAATAAAGTCTGACACTGTTTCCCCATCTATTTCCCGTGAAGTGATGGGATCAGATGCCATGATCTTCGTTTTAATCATAAATAAGGCTTCCACTGTACCCTGAATCAGCCCCCTCTCCTTATTCTAAGATGTTGATAGCATTACCATTTTACTCTGCAGCATACTTCAGACACCTTCCCGTGTTAATATGTTTAAGGTAAATTCTACCTTCCCATGGAAATACCCGTTTATCTTAACTACTATATCATATCCATGGTCTACCACAAATTACTTCATTTAATTTTTTCCCTATTGATTTTCACTATTAAAAAATGATCCTATAACGGATTCAAGGATTCAAGGGCACCTGTTCCCATGTGCGCGTGTTAAAGTGTTTTTCTAGGTAGATGTGAAAACATGTATACATATATACATATATGTACGCATGTATGTATATGTGTAGTATACGTATATAGCGTATTTCTGTGTATGTAATACATATATGTATCTTTAAGATCCCGACAGATTCCCTTTCCAAAGGGGTTGTGCCAGATTACTTGCCACTGCCCCCTGTAGCATTGCATGGATGTATCTGTTTCCTCCTACCTTCACCAGTACTTGATATTATCAAAGTTTAAACATTTGCCAAAGCCTTAGTACATGATTTCTTTCAAGTACATTTCTCTGTTCATGAGTGAGTTTGAGCACCTCTTGAGTTATTTTCCTCTGGAGAGGGTTCCTAGTAAATGGAGGGAGCGCAGTTGAGCCCAGCCCTGCGCTGGCAGAGAGCTGGTGAGCTTCTCTGTGAAGAGGGTGCGGTGGGATCACTTGACTTGGGTATCCTGGAGTGGAGGGGGCGGTAAGATCACACTCTCATTAGGGATTCGCCTGGTCGTCATAAGGGAGGCTGAGCAGATCCGTGAAGCTCTTAAGTGATGACACTCAAATCTGTCAGAGTACTAACCCTGAAATCAGGTCTGAATTTACAGCCATAATATCTATCTTTGGATTTGGTTTTATGTTTTTACTCTGATTTATGTGTGTGCCTTCCTTAGTATCCCATATCTCAAGCAACATAAATGTATTAAAGTAATGGAATTTAGCAAATATGTTACGGTTACCATCTTTGTTCCCAAGAGGGAATTTGGAAATCTGACAAATATTATAGCTTTCATTTTCAAGACCCATTTTCTGAGCAGTTTCACTAACAAGTCTCCTGATTTACCAGGCCATTAACAAAAATAATTCCTTCTGGACAGAAGTGAAAGAAGTGGATTAGCACAATTTACGGCTTTCTCAAGATACATGTTAAGGCGCCTGCTAAGAAAAAAAGGGACAGGTTTTTGATTAACTGATACATAGACTTGCTTTTAAGACACCTCAGTTCATTCTCCATAAGCTCATCCATTAAGGACAGCATTCCTCAAGGAGGAAGCCTGCCACGGCCCCGTGTCTCAGCACCGTCTCATGTTTGCCAACAGTGATTAGGAATTACTTAGTTGCTGACAGCTCTTTGTCATTGATTGAAAGGGAAAACCTTTTCTACTCCAAGCTGAAGACATTAGGACCTAGTTTTTCCCTCTTTAAATGAAGCATTTTCCAAAGACTGTGTACACAACAGCATACAGTTCGACAAAAGAATAACCTTCATTAAACAGAGGTATAGAAGACTGAGGGCCCAGACAACACCTCACTAGGCAAAACCTGTTCCTTTTCTTTGCTGAAGTCTTGGAGGAAACAAATGTCTGCCAAACAGGGGAAGTAATGAGGGGATTCTCTCAGTCAGGAAGAGCACAGCTGCAGGGAAACTTTGGAAAGTTTCCTCTAATCTTCGGGAACTTTAATTATGTCCTCAATGATCCTTCATCAGAGGATCTCAAAGTTTTTGAAGGACCCCTCAGGAAGTTCCACTGTGGCCTACTGAGAGACAGAGTGCCTTTCTGTGTGTAAATACCATGGCCATCCAAGCTGTGGCATTGGCCTGAAACGGATTCCCAGCTCCCACGGTGGGTCCCAGGGGCAACAGAGAAGATTCCCAAGTAACCGGTGGTGGTGGTAGGAGATGGGAGTGTCCGGGAGAGATGCACAGACTGACGTTTATGAATCCACCCTCCAGTTAGTTGTGGGCCACGGGTGGGAAGAACATGAAGCAGGAGAGGGGAGATGCGACGGACGTGACCTTGTTCGGCCTTGCAGGTCAGTTGAAGGCTTTGGGCTTTATCCTAAGAGCAGAGGGAAGCTACTAACAGGATTCAGCGTGCATGTCCGTCTGCTAGGTACAGGTATATGGATATGGGGTGGCCGTCTTTAGTAGATTTCTCTTTGCAACTGTTACTCTGAGAGTCACAAGTGTCCTTAACTTTTTCGTGTCATTGGATCCTTCTGTCAGTCTAGAGAAACATCTCAAAATGTTGTATTTAGCTGCATAAATGCAAATACTTAGAATTATGGTAGAATCTGCTTATGTCATATGTATACTATATTAACTTGATACATTTTTCAAAATATTTTTAAAAAGTATTAGTGGTAGAGTAGTATCTATGCAGCAGCGTGCCAGAGTTGCACATCTCTTTCCAGCTCCGTGTTCAGTGATTTCACGCTGGTAGCTTGAATGTAGCCATGGTGGGAGTATTTACATCACGAAAATTGGCAAACATTAGATAATCAGAACCCCTGCACCAAGAGCCAGTTGTGAAAACACTTGGCACTGCATATACATTATATAATGGGCTCCCCAGGTGGTGCAGTGGTAAAGAATCCGCCTGCCAGTGCGGGAGACGTGGGTTTGATCCCTGGGTCGGGAAGATCCCCTGGAGAAGGGAATGCCTCCCCACTCCGTATTCTTGCCTGGAAAATTCCATGGCAAGAGGAGCCTGGTGGGCTACAGTCCATGGGGTCGTGAAGAGCTGCACACAACTGAGCAGAGCACAGCACACCCAGCAGGCACACATTACGTAATACACATAGGTATGTATTAAACCTGTGATCAGATCCTGTTATTTAACACATTAATAAAGAAGTGTATATATAAACTTTATTAATGCCTTAAATAACAGGATTTAACCACAGGTTTAATAACTACCATAATTTTGAAGTAGCGATGAGTATAAATTATATTTCAGAATATCACAGCAACTGTAACGTGATATAATATTTCTTTCTATAATTAATGACAAAGTCAGAGTTACAGCTAATACTACTGTGATTTGTTGCCTACATCCATAATTAAAGGAAATGCTAAATTTCAGTTCGATATTAATGCAAATAAAGATGCATTTTGCCATCTAAAGAACCCCTGAACTACAGTGTCCAGAGAACAAGATAAAGGAGGAGCCAGGAGACCAGCCAGGGGGCTGTCGCATTATCCCAGTGAGTAGCCATGGTGTCTGTTCTCAACAGGAGGAGGAGGCAGAGAAATGTATATGGAATTAGAGATGGCTAATGGGAAACGTCTACAAAAACTAGGACTGTGTTGATATAGAAGTATGGGAGGTGTCAAGAGTGACTCCTAGGGTTTTGGCTTATAATGATGGATTTACTGAGGATGGGATGTCAGAAAGGGTCCATGGATTTGGACTAAAGCCAAACTCAGAGGCACGATGACCCTGAGTTTGGTTTGGGACGTGTTGAGTCTGAGATCCCTCTCAAGTATCCCCATGAAATCACTAAGTAGACAGTGCGGCTAAGTGTCTGGGACTGAGGTGTGCATAGGTTCTACTCTCAGTCTTGCGGGGACACCAGAATAGCGAGAACTTGTTCCTTGGTAGCGAAGCAAGCTACATAGAAACGTGCCAGCCTTCAGTAACTTTTCACACTGCATCTCCTACCTTATCCTCTCTTAAAAGTCATGTTGCAAACACATTGCCTTTCGGAGCTGGTGCAATGGCCCCACTTCGATAGAATTCTACTCAAAGAGAGGAGCTACCTTCCTAGTTCCTGCAGAGTTACCTTGCTGGACTGAATCCACAGGAGAGGCCAGGGCAGTAGATAAATATTAGGAAGTCAGTAGGATATTTATAATAATTGGAGCATCCTATTTGAAACTGCCCTGAGATAATTGAGTGAGTAGAGTGGCAAGGACTGAATGAGAAGAGTGGCGATCAGTAACCTTAAGGATATCCAAGTTCAGTGGCTAGCAGAAGCAGACAAACCATTGAATGAGGCTAAGGAGGATCTGCTACAGAGATGGGGGAAAGCCCAGTGAGGTGGTGGAGAAGATAAGAGGAGATGGTGCCTCAATAGGAAGCCAGGAGACAACTAAACAGAAGGTTGAAAAAGAAGACTGAAAGCTCTTTGTTGGATCTAGTGATAACAGAGGGTGTTCATGGTCTGGGATCTGTGTGATGGAATACAGAGATGAAAGTAATTTGAGAGGAGGGGAAATAATCACTTTTTATAGCAGAGAGTTGAATGAATGAACAGATGATTGAATGAATGATGCAACTATCTTTAATGATACTTATGTATTGCCCCTTGTCTTAAAGAGGAGTCCTTCAGTGGCTCTAGAAGGCAGAGTAATTGCACTTGTGGAAGGCCGACTGAAGCAGGCCCCTGGAGAGGATGTAGGTCCCTTTGTCTTAGAAGCACCTGCTGTTGGCTTGGGCCATTGAGTTCTGAAGGGCTTCATACACCTGTGGACGTGTAGGTGAATATGTGCTGAGGTGAGCTGGAAACTGAGCTGCTTTGCTAATGTTTCCTGAGTGAGTTTTGAAATTGGGGTTGGGAGGGGCATTGTTTGGGCAGGAAAGATTGGATTTAAGGGCTCTGGGTGGTTGAAAAATAAGGGCACCATCCTTGGAGGGGGCTTCCCTGGTGGCTCAGATGGTAAAGCACCTGCATGCAATGCGGGAGACCCGGGTTCGATTCCTGGGTCAGGAAGATCCCCTGGAGAAGGAAATGGCAAGCCACTCCAGTACTCTTGCCGGGAGAATTCCATGGACAGAGGAGCATGGTAGGCTACAGCCCATGGGGTCACAGTTGGACACAACTGAGTGACTTCCCCTTTATCCTTAGGGGAGGGATCCATGGTGAGGATGGGTTTAGGGCTTCAGAGCCACATGTTCCTTCCTCTTTCTGGGATCAGAGCTAAAATATCTCTGGTTTTCCAATCCTTGCTTTTGACCCCTGCATCCAGCTGGAGTTGCAAGCCTCTCCAGACTCAGATACTAAAACTTATTGACTGATGTGGACTCTTCTACGCATCAAAGGGCTCAGTAATGGTGTTAGCTGGCGGGCTCTTTTTAAGTGCAGAAAGTGCTTCTCTGTAGACAGCATGCTGAGATACCTGGAGTTAAGATAAAAGGCTTCAAAGAGGCAGCAGTCTCCTGGAGGCTGCCTGTGGCCAGTAACCTTGCTGCTTTGGCCACACTGACCCCAGACAGCCAGGGCCAACCTTTACGTGTCTCTTTCCATCGCCACGGGTACTGTGAGCCCCAGATTTCTAAGTCTTCACTACTGAAACCAACTGAAACAAACTTTCCGAAGTTAGACCGCCCAGTGCTGCTCCCGCCTGTAACCTCTGCCACCTGTGTCATTTTGGAAAAGAGATCTTGAAGTTCAGTCTGTCTTGGTTTCAGATATCAGCTCTTCTCTAATTGACTGAGGGACCTTAAACAAGTCTCTTGTCCTCTCTAGGAGTCAATTTATCATCTATGCAATAGGGATAACCTTGCCTTTCTTGTAGGACCACTGTAGAGACCCATCCATTCAACACATACCTGAGCGCCTGTATAAATACTGATTAACTGCACAAAGCAAGCATGACCCCCACCCTCAATAAGCCTCAGTGAAAGTGTGCATATGCCGAAGTGCCAGGCCCAGGGAGCACGTGTAAGAAGCATCTCATTCACTTCTTTTCTTGTCCCTTATGCTCCAGGCTTAGCTGAAAATGCCTCTTTGTGCACAGTGGAGTACTTGGAGGCATCGCACAATTAGCAGACGTTCTGCAGGGTGTAAGGGTAGCAACGCAGTAAGAACTTGGGAGTGGAGTAGAGTTAGGGTCAAAGACCCTACTGAGGACAGAGCGTTAGCCTCCTTGTCACAGCTCCTCCTGTTACTGGCCACGGGAGCAGGGACAGTATACTTGCCTCTTGCTCTGTGCCTCAGTCTCCACACCTGCCCAATGGACACAATAATGGCATGTACTTCTGAGGGCTGTTCCCAGGACTAGACGGGCTAGTACGTATTAAGTGCTTAGAACAATGCCTGGAACTTGGAAAGTGCTTGATAAATGTTAGGCATTATTTCCATTTTCAGAAACAAGCCGCTCCCATCAAAGCCTGCCAATCTCAAATAGAAATCGGGTGGGAATAGTGATTGGTTGAAATTCTGCACCAGGCTCCCCCTGCCCGCTCTGCACCTTTCAAATGCTATCCCGTTCGTTCATAGTCTCTCTCCTTTTCCAATCCTGGCTCTCATATGTGGATCTCCCACTGTGAAAAGCAGTGTCCCTAATGGTAGAATATCATTTTCTGGTTCTATTTGTTGATCACCATTATACTGTGGGGTCTCAACAGCTTTAATTACAATAATTTGAGGTTTCTTCAAAGCATTATATTTCAGAGTTCATGGATGCTTTTAATTTAATTATGTGGAGTTTAACACCACAGATGACTGTTGGGAAAAGGGAAAATGCTGCTCTTTCTGAACGCAAGACACGTGTTTAGGGCTGATAAAATACATTACTGTGTTTTGTTTCAGAATAAAAAGGAGCATATTACAAAGTATGTGACAGTAAGTCGATGCTGGGATGCTTGGTCTTGGGCGTTGTGGACAGAAGCAAGCTTGATTCTGGGTAAGGGAGGGAGCCTTGTGTATGTGAGCATTCACAGGAGGTTATTGTAGAGAGATACAGAGAAGA
The DNA here is from genome assembly GCF_027580195.1 of Bos mutus. NCBI lineage: Eukaryota > Metazoa > Chordata > Mammalia > Artiodactyla > Bovidae > Bos > Bos mutus. The sequence goes on along the minus strand of NC_091634.1, from coordinate 53,327,559 downwards.
TAGAAGGTGAGGTCCAAAAGTTAGAGGAAGATTGTGTTTAGACATTTTTGTCATCATCACCATCATCACCATCACCACTCCTCCTACTGAATACCTGCTGACACTCGGCAGGAAACACATCATAGTCCTTGAACTCCAGAAACTCAAAGTCTGCAAAGGAGACAATTAAAGATCATCATCATCCATGCTACCAGAGGAGTGAATACAGATTTTCAGGGAGTTTTGTGGTGGGAGGGAAACTCAACAGGACAGCGGATAAGGGAGACCTCCTGGAAGATGAGACGTCTAAGCTTTAACAGACTTGTGAGGTTGATAGAAATCAGCCAACTGAAATGATGAGAGTAAAGCTAAGTTTTGCTGCTAAAAGAATCCTGAAATTCCCTTCTGCAGCTTGTCTTGCCTCTCCTTTCACTTCTCTCTACACTCCACCAGCTCTACAATGGGGACCCGTTCCTTTTCCTGACGACACCTCTGAACTTGGAGGTTTCCTCTCATCACTTATGATCTTGCCCTGCTTCCAGCAGCATCCAGGTACACCCCCTCCTGCCCTCGCTATGTTGACAAACAGCTCTTTTCAGCTCCATTGTCATCACTTTCTTTATGAATACTGTGCGTTAGTTGCTCAGTCGTGTCTGACTCTGTGTGACTCCGTGAACTATAGCCCACCAGGATCCTCTGTCCAAGGGATTTCCCAGGCAAGAATCCTGGAGTGGGTTGCCATTCCCTTCTCTAGGGCATTTCCCCAACCCAGGGATCGAAGCCAGGTCTCCTGCATTGCAGTCAGATTCTTTACCATCTGATATATTTCTACAATATCCATTAGTCCATTGCATATAGCCCAGGGAAATCTACATGCTGGGCTTCACTGCCTCTACGGAGAAGGAATGATGACTGTTAACAGTGAAAAAATATTCATACATACAGAGTTATATATAAGTGCCAGCACACACATACATGAATTCTCACATATAGTTACATATAATACATGTGTGCAAATATACATGAAGACACACACATGCACATCTATGTTTATATGTATGCATGTATATACACATACATGAATATGCACACACCTTAGTTAAATACAAATGCATACATAGACACAAGCACACATGCATGCAATATATACATTTATATATAAATACACGATATTCACATATTTGAAGAGAGATGGACGTATGTGTTTATATATGAATGCTTGTAAACAAAAGGCATGTACAGAGTGACATGTGAGTATATGTATTATGGGCATGTGGATATTTCAGAAAATGCAATTCTGCCAGCAGCTTTCATCCAGTCTCCCTCTTTGTGTACCCCACAACTGTGCTATGCATGTAGCTTAGAGGAGGAATCTGAGGCTTCAGAAGTTTAATTTTCTTGGCCACATTCAAGCAGCTGATAAGTTACGAAACAGGCATCCAAACAAAGGACTGGAAGACAGGAAAGCCCATCCAGTCCAGAACTTAAATAACATTAATAGGAAGAGGGCAACAGCAAGAAAAAAAAAGGTGAACTATGTATCTGGTCCTTGAGCTACTCTTAGAAAATACACATGGAGAAATGATTAGGGCATAATGTGGGATAATGTCCATAAAAAAAGAAACAAAAAACTGTATGGGAGCATAAAAGAGAGAATGGCATGTGAATTGACTCTTGAAGGATGAGAAGTTTGCCAGAAAGCGGCGGGGGCGGGGGGGGGGGTGGCGGGCGGGGCGGTGTGAGCTAGAGATTTTGCATTGCACTTAAAGTTGATAGTGTTACTGCAACAGGATAGTCACTGCTGTCCCTTAGGCCGTGCTTCAGGTGTCCTCAGCACTTCTGCCCAAAGGGGCCATTTTACCCCTCTGGCAGTGGTGACATCTCAGACCTGGCTGACAGGCATCTTTCAGCCGCACGCAAGTGGTCTAGGGCAAGTCTCTAAAGAGTCTCTCTGCAACTGCATCTGCATATTCATACATTTGCACGCAGAAAACAGGTCTGCTGTTACGGGTGTCATAAGTTTGAACAAGAAGCAAAACATGGTGAAGATGGAATGAGTTAACGCTTTTATACAGCATTTCCAGTGGCAGAACCTGCTCCCCTCTGAGCACTGTTTTGAGGATCAGTAATCACAAACCGCTGCTTTGCTGGGAGGTGCTGTTGAAGACTGTGTAGGTATTCTTTCAGTAAAACCATCGAGCGTGTGTGATTTCTTCTATTTATTCGACACTGAGAAAGACAAGGTTGAGTTTTACGAGAGGAAGAAAGGCATATTCTACACACAAACTGGATAGGTTTCATTGTTTAGGGTATTATTATTGCCCTCAAATTAATCTCCTGATTGCTAGATGAGTAATCCCATAATTACAAAGACAATCAATCAATTGATCTAAATTAATTGGATAATGTATTTTATCCTCCTGAGCATCAAGGTAGATTTCAGATAACTTTCCAGAAAAAGGAAGCATTGAAGCCACCAGCCAGCAATAGCAGTGCAGATTCAAGTCTCAAATTCTGGTTCCTCAGTCAATATATTTTAGGAATTAATATATGAGGAGCAATGTACTAAGGACTCATGAAGTCATATCTCTTTCACTTTGCAAAAACCTCCCAAACTCCCCGCATCCCCTGTTACTCCTTTCTGTCTGTCGCAGAGAACATGCTAGAGCTGTTCTCATCTGAGAAGGAGACTTCCCTAACTCTTCAGCTGATTTTCTGTTTTCCTGACTAGTCACCTTATGTTGGAAGGATTGCTCTGGAGACTGGGGAAGAGAGGGTCTGTGCATTCATGGTGGCCGTGTATCCAGCGGGGAGGCACCACTGAGCGAGGGCCAGGCAGCACTGGAGTGGGTAGAAGGCATTTCCTGACTTCCCTTTTTCTCTTCCTCCCTCCGTCAGTGTTTCTTGAGTGCATTTGATGGACTAAGCACTCTTGAGGCCCTTGGAATACGTCTCTGAACAAAAGGGTCAAAGATCTCTATGCTTGTAGCCCTGACATTCTAGCAGGAGAGACAAATACTACGAATGATAAGAAAGTAAATTACACAGTATTTTTGAAAGTGACAAGTCCCATGGGAATGACCTAAGTAGAGCAGAGTGAGGGGGTTGGGGTGCCAGAGTAGCATGCAGAGCAGCTTGCTGGTGTTAAAAATGGTCTGAGAGATCATCAGAGTCATAGCAGCAGAGGTAAAGGAGGGCGCGCCGCAGAGACAGGCCGGGAGTCCCCCAGCTCCACTCGGTACTCGAGAGAGAACCGTGTCTGCTGGCGAGGGACAAGGGGAGGATTAAATCAGATGCTCTTGGGAATACCATTGGTTTATGCTTCCTCATTAAAACGACAGGAGCTGCACCACCTCAAAGGATTTGAAATAGCCTACAGTGTGTGTAAAGCAGCAAGCACAGGGCCTGGTGCGTGCTGGGTGTTCAGCTCATACACAAACCTGTAATCAAAAAACACAATGAAGAGGGCAGATGCTGCACAGTGCTTGAGGCACTGTTCTAAATGTGTCATGGATATTAGCACATTTAACCCTCACAGCCCTGTGAGGCAGGAACTACTTTACACCCATTTTACAGCTCATGAAACTGAGGCACAGTCTTACTAGTTCATGCTAGAGGCAGGATTTGAACCCAGGTATTCTGGAACCACACTGCAGTTATTCCCAGGGTCATCCATTCAATGGATACTTGTTGATCGTCTACTGTACGACAGGTCTGTGATAGGAACTGAGGATATGAACAAGATAGACAGGGTCCTTTTGCAAAGACATGTGAGTAAATGTGAGACTTGCCTTTTCTCTACCTGAGTGATTTGGGTCTGAAGAGACATTCTTTAAAAAGGATGATGCCCCAGATTTTCTGCGTGTGACCCTGAGTGTAAGTATTCCACCCTTTAATGGACCGTGAGCACCGATGTTGGCTACAGCTATATAGTAGGTTATCCTTACTCATGTGAAGAAGCCTGCCCCCTTCCTTGTGCAATCTTTCCCAGTAAGTCCCTGGGTCCTGCCTCTACCGATGACTTGTGACTTTCAGACCATGATCTCCTCATTAGATAAAGTCATCAATTACAGCAGAAACAATCATTATCGGCAAGCTGGCAACTGGCTGCTGTCAGGGAGAAATGGGCTCCCATGGAAGGTTGCAAACTGATGACTATTTAATCCTTGAACTCCGACAGCAACAGTGTGAGTTGAAGGTCTGTAATGCGTTCATAGTTCTCATCTGACATTTTCCTCACATCATTATTTGTCTGGTTTTACTTTCAAATTCCCCATAGGATCATTGACATGAAATTCTGAGGGGAAATTTGAAACATTAATGACTATTTAAAGCAAATGAGTAAGTGTCCTTTCCAAGAGGAAATTACCTTTATGGTGCTGGCATAAGGCTATTTTTAAAATTTATACTAATGAGGAGGCAACGCAAGGCAGATGACTGAATTTCCCAGGCTTGGAGTTGGTCCGTGTGAATCTGGCCTGGGGAGGGCTCTCTGTGGCCTTGCAAGCAGGTTCTCGGTGCAAGCCCACCACCACCCCACCCCACAACATTTCTCCTTTCCATCACTGTTTATCGAGAGCCCTGATGAGTGGTGGGTGCAGGGCTGGCGCTGGACTCAGAGCACAGAGGACAGTCATGGAGCTTGCTGTCTGGGAAGGAAGGAAGAGTTTCACCTAACAGTACTACTCCCAGAACAGAAATAAACCGAGAACATAAAGTTAAAGTCGCTCAGTCGTGTGCTATTCTTTGTGACCCCAAGGACTATATAGTCCATGGAATTCTCTAGGCCAGAATACTAGGGCGGTCCGGGGGGTAGCCTTTCCCTTCTTCAGGGGATCTTCCCAACCCAAGGATTGAACCCAGGTCTCCCACATTGCAGGCAGATTCTTTACCAGCTGAGCTACAGGAAAGCCCAAGAGTGCTGGAGTGGGGAGCCTATCCCTTCTCCAGCGGATCTTCTTGACCCAGGAATTGCACCAAGGTCTCCTGAATTGCAGGCAGATTCTTTACCAACTGAACTATCAGGGAAGCCCATGAGAACAGAAATAAATGCCCTAAAAGTGAGAGAACAATATTCTGTGGCCTTGAATAACAGAGGACTTTGATCCTGTTTGGGGTTGTGGTTCCCATTTCAGGAGAAGGGAAAAACCAGTGTTCCAGTGAGTGTATGTTCCCTTCAGACCATCTGTGTCCCCCTCATCCTAGACTTCACAGCTCCTGTGACATGAGAATCACACTTCCCACTGAGTTGGCTCCCACTCACAGAAAACAAGGGCTTTCTTTGGTGAAATCTGTAGTGAGCATGTACTGTGTACCAGGCACTGGTCCAGGGACTTTACATGTATTAGCCCATTTGATGTTCTAGAGACATTATCCTTGCCATATTAGAAAAAGTGACACTGACAGTCATCAAAAGAGAACCCAGGTTATTCATTACTGCAATATTTGAAAATAAGAAAACAAAATTTGAAGCATCCTGAGCGTTTATCAAAAGGGCACTGGTTAAATAAACAATGGGGCTCCTGCAAAGGAGTGCTATGCAGCTCTGAAAAGGAGTGAGGGCTATGGCTACGGAATATTTTGGAACAACCTCCAAATGCACTCTTTACGGGAAAAAAGTAAGATGGAGAAAAGTGTGCTACTGTCCATAGAGGGAAATAGAACCAGATTTATATGCAAATTTACTTTTTTTTTTTTTAGAAAAGATAGAAGAAACTAATATTTTTTTAGAAAAATCTACTGTTCCAGTTTTCTATTATTGTTGTTTAGTTGCTAAGTGATGTCTGATTTTTTGCAATCCCATGGACTGTAGCTTGCTGGGCTCCTCTGTCCATAGGATTCTTCAGATAAGAATAGTGGAGTGGGCTGCCATTTCCTTCTCCAGGGGATCTTCCCGACCCAGGGGTTAAACCTGTGTCTCCTCTATTGGCTGTCTCAGCTGCATGGGTCTCCTTCAGGCTTGCAGTGAGCAGTTGAGGCTGGGATCATCTGGATCATTTAGAAGCTTGCCTACTCACACCATCCTAGTCAGGAGTGGGAGTCTCCATCAGCTGGGGGTGGGTGGGGCTGGAAGAGCTTGGGCTCCCTGGGGGGCATCTCTCTTTCTGTCTGTGGTCTCTCTGGCCTGGAGGCTTCTGGATAACTGGTCTGATATGTTCACTCAGGGCCCCAGAGGTATCTTTCCTGAGAGTGAAGCAGGTCAAGCTGGATTACCTTTTATGGTTAGTCTCAGAAGTCACACAGCATCACTGTTTCCACATTGCACCTTCTGAGATAGTTCCTGAGTCCACCTAGGTTCAAGTGACGTGAGGGGAGAGCAGCCTTCACTTCTTAGAGAGGACGCGGAAAGGTCTGGAAGAGCACGGACAACTAAAATACTGCTGTGGCAGTATTCTGGAAAATACAATCTAGACAGTTCCCTAAAGTGAGAAGTATGAAACAAGGGAACAGGGGGAAAATATGGGCTTTTAAAAGTAAACCTTGCTTCATAAATTAGAAAATGAAACTAGATAACAAGGCCATTATAAAATTCAAAAGTCGGAGAAACAGCTGAACCTAAATGTGTACTCAGGTAATGGCCCTGACCCCTAGAGCGGAATTGTCCCTGGTGACTTTAAAACACAGTAATCTGACTCCATTCATCAGCAGGTACACTTTAAAGGAGATTTTAATAAAACCAAAAAGGAAAATCTCAACTCTTTTCAGCTGGAAGTAGCTTGGTATTGTTATTGCTATTGTTGTGTGCACCAAGAAATTAAAAAAAAAAAAAAAAGAGTAATAATTATGTCAGTTTTCAGAAAAGCTAGGATTTTAAGATGTGGGAGGAAGAAAATATACAGATGTAAGATCAATGAGGTTAATTAAAATACATTAGAGCCCAGAATTGGAAGTAGCATTATCAATATAAATTCATTATACATTTGATCTTAAAAATACACATATTCTCTTTTAATAAGGCCTGGAAATACTGACCAACCCAGTAGCAATGAGTTTCCTTAGCAAATAGACTATAATCTCTAATTACCATTTCCCAGCAAATGCAGCCAAGCTTCCTTGGGAAGTGGTTAATTTCATGTCTGAAGCAGGAAATGTACCAGACGAACCTGTAAAATCTTGTCATATCGAAGAATAAGGAAGTTATCCGATGCTATTGGGGTCATGCCATTTAGAGACACCAACATGAACAGGAGGCCACAGATGAGACAATTTGAGCATCAAAACAGGATGAGTCATTTCAATGGGTTGAAACACATCAAATATGTTGAAATTCACAAGTACATAACGAAAGGGGAAACTCAAAAGGACTTATTGGTCACCTTTCAAAGATGACAGAATCCAGTTATTATTTCAGAAACTGGTAAATGAAGGGAAATAAGTGAATACTTACCCTGTTAAAGGGAGTTTCTTTTTACAACTAATAAAAGAAGAAATGACAGAACAGCACAAATTCTCAACCCTAGCTTAAAGTGCGGCTCTGGGCAATTGCCGTCATTGGTTGCTAATGTCATAAAAAAGGGAGACCAGTTGACATTTGATTTAAATCTATGCCACCACCTATGAAGTGGTCTGGTGCCAAAACTATCAAACCTGAATCTGATCAAGCCTCCAGGACAGAACCAGCTACTCAGGAGACACAGTGGTCAGTGCACGTGCTCAGTGGCGCCACCGGAGTAAAAGCAGACGAACTTCACTGAAAGCAAGCCCGATTATGAATGGGTGCTCTCTCTGCGAATTAGGAAGCGTGTAAGAGATGCAGCAATTAACCATACTTTTTTGTTTCAATTTGAATCCTATTTAAAAAAAAACAAGCTATTAAAAATTGTAAGATAGTTAGAAAAATTTGAACACAGACTGGATATTTAGTGACATTTAGAGATTCTCATTATTTTTGTCTATGTGCAGTAATGTATCATGCTTATGTGAGAGAAAAGGGGCTTCTATCTTTCACAGACACTTTATAAATATTTACAAATGAGTAGTATGATATCTGGAACTTTCTTTAAGACCACCTGGGGAAGTGGAAGACTGTTCATTTGAACCAAGGGAAGCTGTGAGATCCGGTGATGGGTATGGAGAAGTTCATTATGTGATTCATTCCACTTTGCTGCCTCTTTGAAATTTTCAATATGAAAACATAGAAAAAAAAATAAAAAAGGACTTTGATTTCAAAAGGCTCTCATCTATGATTTTCATCAGTAAACATCAGAAAATGGTCAGACAGCATGGGTGGGTCTTCCCTTACCAGCTAGAGAAGTGAAGGCACCATTCATGGGTGAAGGCCAGTCTTCATCCACCATCCATGACCCTGTTTTCACAACTGGGGCTCCTCAGGAAGATGTCAGGAGTTTCCTTTGTGTTGTGCCATCTTTAAATAATGCCTCACTTTCTGGGGACAAAACAATTTGTATATGTTCTTGGTGCTTCAGAAACAAAATTATAAAAAACCTTCTCCTTAGCTAAAAAGTGTTTTTCATCCAATTTTGGATTTGGTGACTAGTGAGGACTAAAATCACCTCATCCAATTTCTCCTAGATCTACACAATTTTAACAAATATTTTCAAGATGCATTGTCTGCTAAGGGAGAGGCGATTTTGATTCTGAATTACTTTGCTATAAATAGCCACACGGGAGTCAGATGAAGACCTGAGAGCAGAGGGTTACTTTTGCATGAAATCAGACTGTTTGAGAACCGCAGTGTCTCCTATGTGGCAGGAGGGTTAAATCATCCAAGTTAAACTTCTGATTTTAGTGATGAATGGGGACAAGGATATAAAATGGTCCTGTGGCTTTTATTTTCTACATACAATCTCGAATTCATTTGCAACCTAGAAGCATTGATAAAATTTTAGACATATTAGTAATTTTAAATTGTTCAGTGCTGCACATGATCAGACCTTATTTCATTTTTAAAATAGGTGATTCTACTATATGTGTGTGTCTGTGTGTATATATATACATGTGTGTATATATATACACACAGACACACACAGATATAAAGTCCTCCAGAAAAGTTAAATTACCTGTCTTGTCTCAGCAATAGAATCCCAGTAACTTCCAGATTGAAGCATTTATAGGGAAAAACAAAAAACGTGAAGTGCCCCAGTAATTTTATTGCTTTATACAATGAAAAGTGCTTGTAAATTACTGAATGCGGCAATTTGTTCCATAAGCTTTTTTTGATTTGTAAGTAACTGGGTGGATTTGCTAGCGAAACACTTTGGCAGGTACCACAGATCATTTAAGGATCAAGCATATACACCTAGATATGATTGAAATGTGGCATTAGCAGATATTGACCATGGGGAAGTTAGGTGAGTTTTCAAGTTTCAATAGCTGGAGATGCTGAGGACTGTAGCTGGCTCCCAGGGGACCAGGAAAGGTCCTAAGAATGCAAAATTGGGCTAATTAAGAAAGATGCCACATGGCTGGCTTTGGGACGATTCATCAAGCCCCTGGCATGTTCTGCTTACCCTCTGCCTGTTAATAAAGTCAGGGTTATTTCTGTCTGTAGACACACTTGGCTCATATCTTACCCAGGCAACAACACAGCCTCATCCTTACTCTGCTGGTGATAATTTTAAAAATAATAATAATAATGCTAACTTAGTACCACATGCTTGTTGGGCTTTTAGGAGGGCACACAGAGCCTCTGTTTATCACTGTCTGGGCAGATAGTGCTTTCATCATCTCGTGAACTTCTTTCTGTTAGGGTGTCTTCCTCTTTACTGTTTTGGATAAGAATTTATGGTTTTGCCACAAGAGGGTTTTGATTACTGGTTCCAGAGACAGCTTCAGTCTTCAGGGATACAAAGGGGTCCATCAAGGGTCTGCTAACCAGTGAGCAAGGGAGTTGGGGGCAGGAGTTTGACCAGTGAGCCCTAGAAGATGATTGGGAAGAAGCCACAAGATGCCTTCCTGATGTAAGCCAAGTTCTGTGCTGTAAGTGAGGGTGGTTAGAGAAGTGGGTCCTCCTTTCTTAGAAGGTACTGCAGACTCAAGGTAATTGGGAGACAGAGCTTGGCTAGCCTTCTCTTTGCAGTATCTGAACGCTGGTCTTTGGCTTCACAAAGCAGCCCCCACTGTAGGGAAACTGAGGCAAGACTTGGCATCTCCGGGGAGGGTCAGGTCTAAAAACTGCTTTAAAAAGAGCCTCAGTACTGATGCCCTCCTTACTCTGCAGGAATAGGACAGATATCGGTTGGGTTATTTGAACAGATCAATAACAGTTATGGGGGGAAATAATTGTGAGAATTTATGGTGCAGGGATGGTCGAGTGCAATGTGAGTGTGGCATGGAGCCAGAGCCTCCTGTTTGTTGATGATCACATGTGTCTCCCTGATGGAGATAGGAGACTCAACCTTAAGAGGTGAGAGAAGAGGGAAGAGACCAACCATCCCAATTTGTCCAAGACTAGCGCTGCCCACTCCTAGTGCTGAAATTCCTGCCTCCTGGGAACCTTTCTGTCCTGGGCAGAGACAGCTGGCCATCCTGTCTTGAGAGGCTAGAGGGTGCATTTCCAGATAAGTTTACAGTCTGGTAGTTTAGCTCGGCTGCATGAGCTGAGAAAAACTTCCACCAGGAGAAGACTTTCAGTACTATCCCAACTGTTTCTGGAGCTGCTTCTAGGAAGATGGTTCAGGAGTTTGAGAGAAAGCTTGGTCCCCAACATCTGCTCCCTCCATGGTAATTCCTTCTTGTATCTGATCCATGGATGAGGCTTTTACATAATGCTTCATGGATCAGACAGTTCCACAGTGAACACAAAGTTGGAATTTTTAAGCTAGCGTGATAGGCTTTAGAAAAAGATGGGGACAAGGGATTTATGGATATGTGACAACATATTGTCCATAAGTAAGGAGAAGGCAATGGCACCCCACTCCAGTACTTTTGCCTGGAAGATCCCATGGACGGAGAAGCCTGGTAGGCTGCAGTCCATGGGGTCGCTGAGAGTTGGACATGACTGAGCGACTTCACTTTCACTTTTTACTTTCATGCATTGGAGAAGGAAATGGCAACCCACTCCAGTGTTCTTGCCTGGAGAATCCCAGGGACCGGGAAGCCTGGTGGGCTGCCATCTATGGGGTCGCACAGAGTCGGACACTATTGAAGTGACTTAGCAGCAGCAGCAGCAAGGATGGTGCATGGAAAGCCATGAGCAAGGGTGGGGAGAATCCAGCCAGGTCATTCGGGGGCTTGGTCATATACATGTATGTGTGGACTGGAGAGAACCTGAGAAAGCATGCCAGTGAGGAACCAGTCTTTTGACTGAATTTCCTTTTTATTCCCTGCCCTGAAGTTCTTCTCTGTGAAGATCTAGAAGAAGAACACCACCTGACTGGGGCAATGGATATGGAAACACGCATTTAGGGAGCCCTACCTGCCTCCCTGTTAAACCCTTTGTGCATTCTTGGGTTCAGAACACCTTCCAAGCAGGAGAGGCCAGAATTTCATGTGTCTTCATCTTCCTGCTTTTACTGCTACCCAAGAGGAAATAATTTGATTTGGTGCTGCAGGGGGTAAGGCAGGAAAATGCAGTAGGAAGCCAGAGAAAATCAGCAAGAAAATTACCAAAAGGGGGGAAAAATTCAACTGACTTCGTATTTCCTACAACAGGAGCTAATGAAATGCTGTTCCTTCTTACACAGCTGTATTCGGTTTGTTCTACATTGTTTGGTATGTAAAAGGATTTGGCTTTGTGTTACAGAACTAATTGCTTACTAGATATTACATGGATATCAAAATACTTTATAAATATTAATTAATCTCCACCTAATTCCCTGGCAAGCACAAATAACCAGTGGAATACTTATTGAGTGTGTAAGCAATAATCTGACTTGTTTTCTCTGCAGAACCTTTCTCATCATCTCCATGTCTCAGAGTTCTTCATCTCCTTGGAGGGTCGTATCCTATGCCACTTCCATAATAGTCACTAGGAAAGTAATAATAAAGATGGTGTTAAGAGTAACCAGCGTTATGCTGTGGAGTAATCATCTCATGCTAAGTCACTTCAGTCGTGTCCGACTCTGTGCAACCCCATAGACGGCAGCCCACCAGGCTCCGCCCTCCCTGGGATTCTCCAGGCAAGAACACTGGAGTGGGTTTCCATTTCCTTCTCCAATGCATGCAAGTGAAAAGTGAAAGGGAAGTCGCTCAGTCGTGTCCAACTCTCAGCGACCCCATGGAACTGCAGCCTTCCAGGCTCCTCCGTCCATGGGATTTTCCAGGCAAGAGTACTGGAGTGGGGTGCCATTGCCTTCTCCGAAGATATCATAGGTATCTATGAGATATCTATCTCATAGATATCTCATTTAATCCCCACAACAACCTTATAAGAAAAATGTTACTATCATATTTTGTTTTTCCAAAAGAGAAAACAAAGTTTCTGAGAACTGGTTGGTGGCAGGACTGGGATTTGTACCCTACTCTGCACATAAAGCTAATTAGAGCCACTGTACAGCAGCGTTTTAGAGTCTCACTATGGAAACACACTTGGCCTTGTACCCACTGACTCTTCTGTTCATTCATTCACTCCAAAGTCTCTGTCTGAACTCTAGCTTCATGAGAGACACCACACTAGCTTTTGTTATGCACACAGCATGCTGAGTGTGAAACAGTGATCCTGGAAGTCAGCATCTGTTTTTCCTCGCTAACCCTTGGAGTCCCCAAGAGCAGCGAACAGTGTTGTTTGCATCAGGCACGGTGCCTGGCACAGTGAATGTTCTAGCGCAAGTGGGGAGTGACACAGCAGAAGGGAAGAAGAGGAACTAGTTCCATTTGCTTGTAAGTTGGTGAGGGTTGGGAGTACTAAGAAGATGAGATACACACACACACACACACACACACATATAAATGTATAGCTGTGTATTTCTTCTGTGTCCTGGCAGAGTCTTTCTAGCTTGATGCTCCATGAAGGCAGAGGCTGTATCTATTTCTCTTGGCATCACACATCTACTACATAGCATAGCATCTGGCATGTAGTATTAGTCGCTCAGTCATGTCCGACTCTTTGCTGACCCCATGGACTGTATGTAGCCCTCCAGGCTCCTCTGTCCATGGAATTCTCCAGGCAGGAATACTGGAGTGTGCTGCCATTCTCTCCTCCAGGGGGATCTTCCTGACCCAGGGATCAAACCTGGGTCTCCTGCATTGCAGGGGGATATTTACCATCTGAGCCACCAGGGAAGCCCCATCTGGCACATAAATATTTGCTACTTAGTCTGTGAATCATTCCATGCATGGAGGAGGGCCAGTTACAATGATAGTAAGTGCATGTTATAATGGCCAAAGAAATATTCCCTGTCCCAAGCATGATCTGGCTTTTTTCAGGAATGCACAGACTTTTTATGTGGCAAGATGTGGGTGGACCGGTGAAGGAAAAATACCAATATATTGCCCCGTTTATATACTGCATAAAAAATGGACATGTGTTATATATAATGGGCCTGGCATACAGAAGATGCTTAACAACTCTTCCTTGGGGGTGAAACTGAGCCACATCTTGTGACCCAGTTCCCCGTTTGCTCTCCTTTACTGTCCAGAGCCCAGCTTCTCAGAGTGTGGTCCAGGCACTAGCAGCATTAGCATCATCGGGGGCGGGGGGCTTGTCAGAAATGCAGGTTCTCAGACTCCAACCCAGACCTAATCAGAATCCGCATCTTCACAAAACCCTCGGTCATCTGCACTCAGAACATTTGTGATCTGCCTTAGTCTAGGGGTTTTTCTGCGGTCAGTCAGTGATTGTGATCTGCAAATTGGCCGTATTTCAGGAATCTCAGGTGAACTCACACGTGTATCTTGAGCTAGGTTAACATCAAGTTTCTCTTCCTTGAGCCAGAATTCTATGTTCTCAGCTTGGTTGGTTATCTAAGATGCTTCTATTTGACAATTATGTATGTCTTTGATTTTTTTTTTTTTAAGTGGCAGGGTAGGAAGGCCCTGGGAAATGAAGTAATTATTGCTTAATAACTTCAGTTTCCTTGGAAGACCCAAATTTTTCTAAGGATGAGAAGCATCAGAAGGAAACGACCCAAACAGCAACACAAAGGTTTCTGATGATGAAAGGCCTGAGGAGCCCAGCTGTGGGTCATGCCACCCCAAGGAAACCACTCACAGAATAAATACAAGAGAAAATAACAGTCACATTCCGGTCATTTCACTTATAAAACAAAAGGCACAAGCAAAAACACATTCTCAGATACAAATATTTCTGTTGATCCATATGCTTCTGTGGGGCTTCCATTGTGAAGGCACCCTTCTTAATGATTAATTGAATTTCTCACCTTTTGTTCAAATGCCTTGGCCCCTTGGTTTTTAAATGACGTCTAAGGGCAAAAGAGACCCAGGACTTTGCCGATGACTTTTCACGATGCAATGACACAGTAACACCCATGCGCCTAGGTTCCTTCTGTTAATGGTGAAATTATATCAAGTGTGACCTTTTAAAGGAATGAAACCCATTATCACATGGAATGTGGTAGCTATAAAAGATCAACACTTGGAAGCCAAAGCAAAATCCCACATACTATAAATTAATTAGAATAGAAGTTACACAAAACGTAGACCTTCGGTGTGACCCCTCTCTTATAATTACCTCTTCTTTAAAAGTGGAATAGAATCTTTTATGTATGAAGATGTTACTGTTGACCTTAAATGCATTAAGAGTCAAGGAGACATTCTTTGCATATTGGAAATAAGATTTGATTGAGTGTTTGCAAGTGGCCTAGTGAAATCTCATTAAACCACTGTTTATTTTAATTCCTTATAAATGGCAGAATATTAGCCATTAATTATGAACATGAAACCAGTTAGAAAATAAGTTTTGCAATGTCTAGGTTGCATTTCAACCCTAATTAATGCATGGTCTTTCTGACAGTTTTTAAGTGTTTTACAGCAAATAGACACTTACAACTTAGGTGTAACTTTCCATCCATCTCCTCTGCCTCCTCTTCCTTCTCATCCTCATTTTCCTCCTTGCCCCCCCTTTTTTTTGTTATATCAACATAGTTATGAAAATTCAGATGAAATTAGAAAATGCAATCTACTAAACATATCTGTCTATAGACTGGGTAAAGACTGCTGTCACTATAGACTGTTATAATTAGATTTCTATATCATGTGCAAGATTCACAGTGAGAGATATGAATCTAATACTCTTTCAACTACTACCACCACAAAGAAACAAACCAAAAAACAATATGAAATAATTTTCATAACATTGCCATGTTACAATAAGCTCACACATCTAGATCAGCCATCACTAAACAATAACTGTATCTCCCAAAACACAAATGGATAGAAAGAAAATGAATTTCTTGATCATCTGCTGGATGGGAATACACATTTGATTGCTCCAAGGGAGATGGGCAGATTTTTGATTCACATGACAACTCCAATTATTTGGCAGAAAATGCTAGGAAACTGTGTTGGGAAGAATTCTGATGTTGGATCGAGCCAACATCATAGAAATGGAGCAATGGGTTAGCCTTGTCTACTATTGGGTTGGCCAAAAAGTTCATTTGAGTTTTCAAGTAACATCTAAAAGTTGATGTTATTCAACCCAATACATAAGTGATCAATAAAGATGACATGTCTGCTACGAAATTCCCATTCTGGAATTAGACTTTCTTATTCTTAAAATGAGTATGTCGTGGTATCACTTGATGATAGCAGGCAGAGGGGCAACTGATGTGAGAAGCCAAGTGACATTACACAGATCCATCTTCCAGGATATATTTTCTTGGACTCCAAAATCGCTGTGGACAGTGACTACAGCCTTGAAATTAAAAGATGCTTTTCCCTTGGAAGGAAAGCTATGACAAACCTAGATAGTATATTAAAAAGCAGAGACATCACTTTGCCGACAAAGGTCCATATAGCCAAAACTATAGTTTTCCCTGTAGTTTTGTATGGATGTGAGTTGGACCACAAAGAAGAGCTGATGCTTTTGAACTGCGGTGCTGGAGAAGACACTTGAGAGTCCCCTGGACTCTTGGAGATCAAACCAGTCAATCCTAAAAGAAATCACCTGAATATTCATCGGTAAGACTGAAGCTGAAACTGAAGCACCAATTGGCCACCTGATATGAAGAGTTGACTCTTTGGAAAAGACCCTGATGCTGGGAAAGATTGAAGGCAAAAGGAGAAAGGTGTGCAGAGGATAAGATGGCTTGAGAACATCATTGACTCAAAGGACTTGAATTTGAGCAAACTCTGGGGGAAAGTAGAAGACAGAGAAGCCTGGCATGCTGCAGTCCATGGGGTCACAAAGAGTCAGACACGACTTAGAGACTGAACAACAACAACATCTCCCAGGAGCCTGCTCTAATTTGTACAGCAACCAACATCTCTGACTTTACAGGAATTTCTGATTTCAGATGTTAATAACGTGAATTATTAGGTAGCACCTCCTTCCCAAGCACCAACCACACTGATGTGCCCATTCTTTACTGACCCCACAAAATAGTTAACCTGCCCTATCATGCATGTACCTGGAAAAGAAAATGCCCCAGTAGAAGCTGTATAGATAATAAACCGTGGCATGAAGATTTATATCGATCAAGGTCTGCTTGACTTCGGGCTTCCCTGGTGGTTCAGCAGTAAAGAATCTGCCTGCAGTGCAGGAGACCCAGGTTCAATCCCTGGCTCAGGAAGATCCCCTGGAGTAGGAAATAGCAACCCACTCCAGTATTCTTGCCTGGAGAATTCCATGGACAGAGGAGCCTGTCGGGCTACAGTCCATGGGTTCAGCAAAGAGTTGGATAGGACTGAGCAACTAACACTTTCATTGCTTGACTTCAAAATCTATCCTTAATCCAAAAACCCAACAGCCTCTTATTGTATCATTGAGGAAAACAAGCTCCAGATGTATCCCTTAGACCTTCTTTCTCTCAACCACACAAGAGCCTTGTGTTGCCCTTGCAATCAATGCAGATGGAAAGTCCCTTCTTTCCTTCTCTGTTCTTGTGTGTCCAGGGGTGAGCCTAATGCCAACTCCGAAACTTATTGGGATCTGCCATCCATCCACTCCAATCGCGTACTCTCAGGGTTGTGTGAGCCGTAGCAAGGAAGCCTCAGCTGTAAGCAGGCTGACAGTACAGGGGCTGCTTAGGAGAGAAAATGGGCTATGAGGACGCGCAGGGGCTTCTCACTGCTGATGCCATTATAATGTGAAAAGATCCTACATGGGAGCCTAGAGCAGATGAATAGCAATGCTATTGGTACGTTGTATTTAACAAAATACCTTTCTGAAAAGTATTACTTTCCTGGTGGGTGGGGAATTGTCTCTGAACCCAATCAGGATTAGTCACTGGTCCGTGACTATCTCATTTTTAATAAATAATAATTTTCTCAATTCAGTGCTAGCCAGCTCATCTGCTTTCAGAAGATAGGATACAACTGCTTTGTGTTCCCTATATTAATAACCTGCAGCACCAGAAGATTAACTCTTGATGCACTGAAAGCAATTTTTGCTACCAGACATTTGGAGGTCTTTCTTCCCCCACCCCCCACCCCTCACCAGGCAGGCTGCTTGCATCTTTCAAATGAATTTAAAGGTCAGTGCTTCCTGCATGAAAAGCAGGGGCCTGCACTAGATGGCTGAGCTATGTAATCCTTGTCATTTATGCTGAAAGAGAAGCAAGAGAGAGATTTTAAAATCACCTGGAGGGCCCAGTCACTTATGCATTCCTTTTGTTTGTCCATTTTTAGATGACCAAACTCAGTATTCAGATTGTCTGACATGACCATGTAACCATAAGATAAACCCTCCCCCCAAAAAATGAGAAAAGGAGACAATAAAAAGGGGCCTTCCTTGGTGACGCCTGGAGATTAAGAAAATGAGCTTTGCAGCTCCACATGCCTTAGTGCAAGTCCCATCTTGCCTCTTCAGGTCGACTTTGGATCTCAGGTCTCCATGCACCTGCCATGCCTCTGCTGGCACAGTTGGCTCCACACAAGCGGACTGCTGGGTCCACGGTGCTGTGTGTAGGATGTTTTGAGGAACATTATACTCTAGCACAGAGGTCTGCAAATGGGATCTATAGGCCAAATCCAGTCTGATACCTGTTTGCTTATTAGTTCAAGTTAAGAATTATTTTTGTATTCTACACAGTTCCATTTTAAATGCTTAAGCATCACACCTACATGATGGCCTCCATTTTGCATCTTGGTTTACAAAGCCTAAATATTTACTGCCTGACCTTTCAAGAAAAAGTTAGCAGAGCCCCTGCTCTGGAGCAGTGCAATAGAAATCTAATCTAAGCCACATCAGTTCAGTTCAATTCAGTCGCTCAGTCGTGTCCGACTCCTTGCGACCCTGTGAATCGCAGCACGCTAGGCCTCCTTGTCCATCACCAACTTCCAGAGTTCACTGAAACTCATGTCCATCGAGTCGGTGATGCCATCCAGCCATCTCATCCTCTGTCGTCCTTCTCCTCCTGCCCCCAATCCCTCCCAGCATCAGAGTCTTTTCCAACGAGTCAACTCTTCGCATGAGGTGGCCAAAGTACTGGAGTTTCAGCTTCAGCATCAATCCTTCCAATGAACACCCAGGACTGATCTCCTTTAGAATGGACTGGTTGGATCTCCTTGCAGTCCAAGGGACTCTCAAGAGTCTTCTCCAACACCACAGTTCAAAAGCATCAATTCTTCAGTGCTCAGCCTTCTTCACAGTCCAACTCTCACATCCATACATGACCACAGGAAAAACTATAGCCTTGACTAGATGGACCTTTGTTGGCAAAGTAATGTCTCTGCTTTTCAATATGCTATCTAAGTTGGTCATAACTTTCCTTCCAAGGAATAAGCATCTTTTAATTTCATGGCTGCAGTCACCATCTGCAGTGATTTTGGAGCCCAGAAAAATAAAGTCTGACACTGTTTCCACTGTTTCCCCATCTATTTCCCATGAAGTGATGGGACCAGGTGCCATGATCTTCGTTTTCTGAATGTTGAGCTTTAAGCCAACTTTTTCACTCTCCTCTTTCACTTTCATCAGGAGGCTTTTTAGTTCCTCTTCACTTTCTGCCATAAGGGTGGTATCATCTGCATATCTGAGGTTATTGGTATTTCTCCCGGCAATCTTGATTCCAGCTTGTGCTTCTTTCAGCCCAGTGTTTCTCATGATGTACTCTGCATATAAGTTCACATAGATAATTTAAAATTTTCTGGTAGCCACATTAAAAGGAGTAAAAAGAAAGAGATAACGTTCATTATGATTTATTTTCTTTAACCTGATATATCTAAAGTATGGCATTTCTACATGTAAGCAATACAAAGACTGAAAATGAAGTATTTTGCCCTCTGTTTTCACACCAAGTCTTTGAAATCCAGTGGGCATTCTTCCCTCACAGCATGGCTTATAGGCACATGTGGCTTCTGTATCAGGTCAGTTTATGCTCCTTCCAACATTCACAGAAAAAGTGTAGTATAGATTTCTGCCACTGCTCACTTTTCAAAGCCACATGGTGCTTGGATTTAAAACCCACAGCTGCCCCCACCTTTGGATTCAGGGGCTACCTTGTAAGCTTCAAATGTGGTCCTCACCGAGCCAGTTTCCTGGGGAAAGTCAACTTATCTGCAATAATCCTTGATGAGAGAAAACGTTCCTCTTTCTGCCCTTATTCTTGCTCTATCATTTTTTAATCCATTTCCAGTTAGTTGACCCACAGGAATATAACCTAGGATACGGCACTGTGATCTTAGACTGTGAGGACCCACTTTGTCATGGCAGTGCTGACCAGTGGCCTCATCACTCTTGGTCTCTAGCTGGAAACTTCCCCAGGCTCGAAGGTCTCAGCTCACACACAGGAGGAGGCTGGGACTGTCTTGCTGTGATGATCAATCTATATGCATGCTTGCCTCCAGCAAACCAAGGACATTTAATTCTTGCCCAGTGTTTCATCAGCTCGATCAGTCTATGACAATAAAATGAATATATGTCTTGGTCACACCAGGACGTCTCTCCAGCAAACACCCCGGGAGATCACGCTACGAGCCCCAGAGCCTCTGTACAGCAGAGACCCATTTACTCAGGCTCTGTTCATCAGAATTCACCACGATTCCCTCCCAGCATGTGTTCCTGCATCTTAGTAAAATGTTCTTCCTCTGTGGCTTCCCAAGGCTTTGAGTGTGGAGTGAGCCTTGTGTATAGAAGGGGCTTCCTTTGCATTTAGTGAATGAATGAATGAGTGAACAACAACTTGAGTGGGCTTCGGAAGCCCCCTGGAGGGCTTGTGTGAACGCCGATTGCTGTGTCCCATCCCTCCCTCCCCGCTGCCCTGCAGTTTCTCACTCAGCGGGTCTGAGGTGGGGCCTGAGAATCTGCATTTATAACTCCCAGGTAATAGGGAAACTGCTTGAGCAGACACCACGCTTCGGGTACCACTGATGTCAACTTTATCATGGCTTCACTTCCTTTTGATTCTGACTGTTACCTACTTCCATCTCACTCTTTCTGCCTTTGATTGAAATTCCCTGCCTGCAAACCTTTCCAAACAAGTTATCCAGTTCAGAGTTTCTCCCAACTTAAATCTTTCATATTTAATAGAACCATATTCTCTTTCATGTTCACTTTTATTTAAATCAATTTACTATTTGGTACAAATATACCAAGAAAGGACATTATCTGTCATTACCATAAACAGAAAATCAGCATTGCTTACTATAAATAGGGGGCCAACATTAAAGACACAATAATCAAAACATTTTTTAAACTGTTCATCTCAGTATACTGCTTGAAATTATCTCACATACCACAGTAAGTATATGTAACCCACTTTGAGAAATATTGATGACAAAGGAAGTCAGGCCTAAAGAGGTTTGTTTGTTTGTTTGTTTGTTTGTTTTTTGAAAAGAATACAAATAAGTTCCAGAGTAATGGAAATAATAGCATCTCAGCATTTCCTGCTGCTGACTTTGAACAGCAGACATCAGAATCCATTTTGAGACCACTGATACCAAATGTCTATGTTCTACAGGGCCTCAGACTTGCCGTAGTAGGAACCTATTGGACTGGCATTTCTGTGTGATAAGAGGGCTGAATTCAACTCAACCAATAAAGTCATCCTAATTTGCATTTTCATAACCCACCCTTCCATTCCCCAAGTGTGACTTTCATTTTTAGGACAGAGTTATTCAGTCAATGGATTTGCAGTCCCTTTAAAGGGATATTTATCACCCTTGAAGAATCTTATTGCCAAATCTTAATAGTCTTTCTTATAACAAAGGCTCAAAATCACTATCAAGATTAAGAGGTGGAGCTTGAATGAGCTTCGCTGGAGCATCTCATGATAAAATAGATTAAAGTCTTAAAATGGACAACCCGTTGTGGTAAAGTCAAACAAATGTGCAAAAAATCTATGTTTTCTGCAGGCTGTGTGTATACTGTGGGTGACCCCAGAGGGCAAATGATACAATTGCGAGTTAAACCACTTGGATTCTCCATCAGGCTCCGCTGGGTGACCTTGAGGGAGGTACAGAAATTCTCCGAATCTTAATTAACTCCATTTGTAAAATGGTGCCAGTAATAACGGGGAAGAATTGCCAGCCTCAGAGACTTGGGGCAAAGGTTACATGGGGAAGTTTATGTAAAGTGCTTCCTCTGGGTTCTGGCTCAGAGAAAATGAATGAAATACTGCTATTTGTGTGAGGGTCCCTAAGACCACCTCCAATGTCAGTGACCCCCCAGGGGGATTCACAGGACTCAAGATATAGTCATACACATCAGTTCAGTTCAGTCTCTCAGTCGTGTCCGACTCTTGGCGACCCCATGGACTGCAGCACGCCAGGCCTCCCTGTCCATCACCAACTCTCAGAGCTTGCTCAAACTCATGTCCATTGAGTCGGTGATGTCATCCAACCATTTCATCCTCTGTCGTCCCCTTCTCCTCCTGCCTCATACACATGACTAGGACTTATTCCAGGGAAAAGATCAGAACAAAGTCACAAAAGGAAAAAATGCCTGGGGAGAAGTCAGCAAAACCAAGCATAGGAGTCCTCCTCCAGTGGAGTCGTGAGAAGAGCGTTCCTCCCACAAGGAAGTATGAGGGTACAAGTGACATCTTCCAGCCAGGGAGACTCACGAGAGACTGGTGCCCTGAGTTAGTACTGGGTGCTGGTCCCCTGGGATCCTTCAGCCTGACATGTAGCCAAACTCCAGGCACCCAGAAGGATGTGGTTTAGCATAAACTACACTGATTGTGCAAATAGCTTTGGCACAGTGAGGCACTCTAATCACTTAAGATGGTGGAAACTCCCCTGAAATCCAAATTCCCAGATGCCAGCTGAGGGCCAGTCTGGCAAGCAGGGCCATTCCAAAGCTACATGCTCAGATCTGCCAAGTTAACTGTTCAGCAACATAGCCTATAGGAGTGGTGTTAGTTGCTCAGAAGTGTCCAACTCTTTGCAACCCCAAGGACTGTAGCCCACCAGGCTCCTCTGTCCATGGGATTCTCCAGGCAAGACTACTAGAGTGGATTGCCATTCCCTTCTCCAGAGTATCTTCCTGACCCAGGGATCAAACCCGGGTCTTCTGCATTGCAGGCAGATTCTTTACCCTCTGAGCTACAGGAAAGTCCTAGCCCATAAGACCTCACCTAACTCTCTGGCTTTCTCCACTGGGCTGCCTTCTAGACGCCTTGGCCTCCCTTCCAGCTGCCCTGGCCTTCTTACCATCACAGATTTTTCCTTTTTTTTTTTTTTTTTTTTTTTTTATTATTATAGGAACTTTCAAATATCCCTGTGCCAAGCCTTCCCTTTGTGCTTCCTGCTGCCTCCATGTCAAATGATCTTCCCCCAGCTCCGTGAGACAGAATCCTTATTATTCTCATCAGAGATGCTTTCCCAATCGTCCCCTACTGTCCTTCAGCCCACCCCCTCGTTCAGCTTTCATTTCTCGATAGGATTTATCACTCCGAAATGATCCTCTGTTTATTTCTCAGTCGTTCATTAGTATCTCCTATGCTAGAGTTACGTTCCACGAAGGCAGAAAACACTTTCCATCCTGTATACTTTCTTTCTCCAGTGTCTAGTAGAGGACTGGCAAGTAGGAAGTGATCAATTAACATTTGTCACCCAGATACTGAGAATTATTGTGAAATAGTTCATCATTCTTGTCCCAAAGAATAATCTAAACCCCTACATCTTATTTACTAATTTACAGTATTTTCTTTGGATTTTGAAAAAAAGGTTTTTTTTTTTTTTTTTATAAGATATTGAACTTAGCAGAAAATTCACCCAACTAATATTGTGAAAAGGCTGAGTGCCTCTGAGCTTTTCAAATTCCATCTTTCCACAATTAAATCTTCTCTGCAGGAGCCTAATTAAAAAAAAAAAAAGACTGGTTCATGGGCGGCTGCTTAAGAAGTTCAAGGCTTTGTTGACACTCAGAGTAATTGTGGGGTGCCTCTGTTTCCAGCTTTTTGGCCTGGCTCTCTCCGTAGTTCTCCGGTTTTGTGATGACTATTGCAGGTGGGGAGTGTGATGAGCCCCTTCCGGCCCACTGCTTACCCTTCCACGCCTTGCCTTCTGCCCAGTTCCCCTGCCCTCCCGTTTCCAAGGCATTCGCCCGGGGGTCTGCAGACGTTAGGCTTTGGGAGACATCGGGTCCCTGTCACCGCCACTCAGCTCTGCCACTGTAGTGTGGAAGCACCCGTGACAGTAAGGATGAGCCTGTCTGTGTTCAAATGCAGCTTTACTGGCAAAACCAGGGAGCAGGAGCAGGCCGGGCTGGGCCTGTCACTCCTGCTTTGACAATCAGTGCTTTGGCCGTGCGGGGACTGGGGCAGGCGCTCAGAAGGAGAGAGGAGAGGATGCTTCTGTGGCCTGCAGTGTCCCTCCGCTGGGGTCACAGTAGAGCCGCCTCGTGCGGCTCTCTTTCCTGGGTCTGGAGGCCGGCTCCTCCCCTAGACCTGCAGGCTTAGATGAGATAAATGTGCCCCGCGCTTACTGGGTTGCTTCTCTGTGCCCTGTGTTCCTTCTACCCAACCCTGCCCATCCTTCTGCTAGTTCCTATAGCTTTCTCTCCTCAAATGGCTCAGTTTGAGTTTGATGTCAGTTTGCTTCTGGGTCTAGGCTACCTGGGACTGAGGCGTTTCCTGGGATACAGGATATTTGGGGCTAAATCCCAAACAGTCCCAGGGAGACCAGGGCCGTAGCTGAGACCCAGGTCTCTCTCCTCCTAGCCCGTTCCCACTGCCTTAGTTCTGGCCCTCAGCTCTCCCGTGTGGGTGCTGGCCTTGCTGGCTCTTTAATAGATCAATTGTTCAGATGGGGCCTGTGATTGTGCACCTCTCTGCTCAAGCTTATTTGCCCTTCAAATAAAGTCTGTACCTGATGTCTGACTGTCTAGACAGACTCGAGCGTAGTCTCCCAGCCTAATCTAGAGGCGCTTCATGTGATCACATTTTATACTATATAAAATTTTTTGAAGAAGATCACCTCTCCTCCAGATTTTTCTTCTGGGGAGATATACTATTTTTCCATTAGAAGACTCAGACGTACTTTGAAAGAGCAGTAGGATTAGCAGAAACTTTGACTATTGCATTAATCTAGCTTGAGTTGAAAATATCCCAAGGGCTGGCTCATGAAATTTCAGGCAATTGAACTTCTGGACTCAAATAGACATGAGAAAAAATGTATATACTGTCCTTTTAAAACTATTTCAGCTCAGAGTTTTTTTTTTTTTTTCTTTCTCAGTTTAAAACCAAATGAATGTTTGTTTGTTGGAAAGAAGAGGCTGGTTCATTCACATCTAAATTTAATGCAGTAATAATAATGAGGGGATTTGTGATTTCAGTTCAGTTCAGTTCATTCGCTCAGTCGTGTCCGACTCTCTGTGACCCCATGGACTGCAGCACGCCAGGCTTCCCTGTCCATCACCAACTCCCAGAGCTTGCTCAAACTCATGTCCATTGAGTCAATGATGCCACCCAACCATCTCGTCCTCTGTCATCCCCTTCTCCTCCTGCCTTCAATCTTTCCCAGCATCAGTGTCTTGTCCAGTGAGTCAGTTCTTTGCATCGGGTACCAAAGTATTGGGGTTTCAGCTTCAGCATCAGTCCTTCCAAAGAATATTCAGGACTGATTTCCTTTAGGATGGACTTAGTGCATTTGTGACTTAGTGCATTTGTATCTAGATGTGCTTTTTTTGTTTGTTTTTAATGAGAAGCAGGTTGAGTCTTCCTGCTTGTTACAGAGATCAGAGAGGAGGGGGATCATTTGATATTGCAAGAAGCAGAGGGAAGGAATATCTTCAGTTTTTGAAGACCACCAGTAAGCCACTTTTATTCCTCTAAAATGTCTGTGCCTTTGAACAAGCCTGCTAAGAGGAAGGGCCTGGCACTCTGAGAAACACGAACTTGAGTAATGGGCCAGGCTGACTCAGCTCTCCAGAATACAGGGGACAGTAAATATGGAAGAAGTTCTGAGGGGAGAATACTTGAGATTCTTTTATGGTGGTTGTAGTTTCATTGAAACACAGATGAGTTCTCTGCAATGCATTCAAGGAGACCCCTCTTAGGAATATTAGTGGATAAAGAATGAAAACTTAGGTGCTTGGGGAGGCCAGAAAGGTAATGGAAAAGAATGAAGAGCCCTGGGCATAAGAAAAATCTATATAAGACACAAATGCAAACCAAAATTCACTTTCAAATTTAATTTAGGAAAACTAAGAGCACAACTGGGATAATAAAAGACAGATGTTATTTGTTGTGGGGACAGATAAAGAGAGGCACGGATGGTGATAATTTGGAGATGAAGTTCTGCCCCTCAGGGTCTTGATCATGTGTGGAGTGTTGTTCTGTTTGACTCCAATCCCAGTGCTGTCTCAATCCCAGGTATTTAGTGAAAATCCTTGTGATTTCCGTGTGAACTAAAGGCCATCTAACAGATTTAGTGGCCATATGGAGCCTGCTGGCCATCATAATTTCCACCCTCTCTGCTCAAGCCTGTTTGTCCTTGGAACAGAGTCTGTAGCTGATGTTTGAGTATCTCGGGAGACACTAGTGTGGCTGCCTCCTCTGCGTTCTGAACATTAGTATGATACTACAGACAAACTTTCAAGGTCAAATTGATTATTCTCCAGCTTAGCAAAGCAGGAGCTCCCTAATTATGTCAGAAGGCAGGATTATCTCTGATCATTTGAGCTAGGACTCTGGATAAAACATCAAAAGCAATATTTAAATAACACACAGTCACGAATCAAGGATTCATTGCATTTTCTCTTACTGTAAAAGCAAATTAGGGTGGGCCATTTTGCTCCATTAGTGAGGGTGTTCCAGGACATTTTAATTCATGTGTAATGTAACCCCATCCTGGATTATGAAATGTCGTCCTGGGAAGGAGGGAAGCTCTCCTAGGTGTCACGGCGGTTCATACTCATACAGGCCCTGCAGAAGTCCAGGCAAGTTCTTGGCCCAAATGCTCCAGGATTAGGAGCTGGCACACCCAGGACTGGGTAGGAGCCGCTCGGCTCAGAGGAGCCAACTGTACATGTGTGTCTTCCCAACTCTGCGTCTAGTGACTTCACACTGGTTGCTTGAAACTAGCCATAATGGGAGTATTTATACCATGGAAACTCGCAAGTGTGACAAATGAAGGCATTTCTTTCTTGGAGAACTGGTTGTTCGACACTCGTCAGATTTTTCCTGGGTGTTCCTTGTAGCTGGAAGGTCTCCCTCTATTTTTTTTCTCCCTTGAAACCTGAGACCACATTGTGTTCCCCTTGGAGATAATATTACTATCTTGCTTGCTACTCTGGAAATATAAAGCAGAAAATGTTACTTCTTAAAATAGTTTCTGGTTTCTATCTTCTCAAGAATTGTTGTCTTTAAAAATAAAGTTGTTTTCAAAGACTTTAGGAGTTTTTAATCATCAAGAATTTGTTCATGTCTCCATCTCGAGACGTTTGAGTCCGTCTGAGTAATTTGTAGCAGCGCTGAAGAGGCTTGTCCTCCCCGCTGACCATCTTCTGTTTCAAAGTGAAGGGCACACAGGTAAAACTGTCTAGGACAGTGGTTTCTCTGGGGACCTTATTCCTACCCTCCAACATTGAGTTTTGTCCTTTTTTTTTTTTTTTTTTTTTTTTTTGAGTTTTTCAACTAGATTACGTGCTCCATTCTTACACTTTTAATTGTGTTTTACAAGTACGTATTCACATACCAACCACTCCTATTGTGCTCCATGTTCCTAAACAGGAGGGGGCTTGTCTTACTAATTGTTGCCTATCTTGGCCACCAATACATAATAGGCACTCAATAAATGCTACTTACATCAAAGCATGAATTTCAGAGTATGGTTAATTGGCATGTAAATACAGTCTTTGTAACTCCTTCTAATCCAAGCAAGGAAAATTTGGAGAACTTTGTCCTTTAGCATGTACATTAATTCGGCAGTTAGATTTTAAAGAAAGATGCATATGACACTTTTTTTTGCTGAGGGCGGGTAGGAGGTGCTCTCCTTAACACAATCATTCCCTTGACTTTAACACCAATTTTTGCTAGGTCTACTTCTCTCCTTCTGAAACTTTTCAAAGCAAGAAACTTTAGCAGTGAAAAACAATTTAACAAGATAGACATTTAGTTCAATAGAAGAATTTTCCTGGTGTGAAAAAATAAATTACAAAAAGGACTTTGCCTCTGAAATATAATTAATAAAAACCTTCCGGTATGATGACAAATCTGACATCTTGTCTAATATCTGGCAGAGAAGAAAGTGTCGAGAGCTGCACGGTTAGAATAAAATGTTCCACTTCACAGCACGGCCAGGCAGGATCTAATCATTATTTCTGAGCAAGAAAAGGTCATAGTTGGTTGTTAAACTGACACAACAGGCCTGGATATGTAACTATGGACCATCAGTGGGCTCTCCATTCAGGTTTTCCTGATTTCACAGGTAAATATTTTCAGGAATGTGGGTGATTGTGGAATGACACCCAAAATGGGTATTTTTGCTTTAAAAAAACAAACAAACAAACAAACTTCAAGTTTAATTGATAAAATTATAAGCTATTTAAAGAGTACACATGGTGATTTGACACATGTATACATTGGGAAGGATTCCCCTCATCTAGTCAGTTAATATATCCACCATCTCAACAATTTATCCCTTCCTTTTGTGTGTGTGTCTGTGTGTGAAGACATCTGAGTTCCACCCTCACAGTAGACCTACACCACTACCATCAAGCAAAGTCACCTCCGACCTTATTCATCTTGTGTCTGAAAGTTGGTATCCTTTTGCCAGTCTCTCTGTTTTCCCCACATTCAAGCCTCTCTCAACTACTTTCTGACTCTCTGATTCTATGGGTTTGATTCCGTTTTTTTTTTTTTTTTTTAAGTGTCCACATGTATGTGGCGTGTGTGTGTGTTTGTGTGTGTTAGCCACTCGGTCGTGTCCAATTCTTTGCTACCCCATGGACTATAGCCCACCAGGCTCCTCTGTCCATGGAATTCTCCAGACAAGAATACTGGAGTGGGTTGCCATTATGCTAAGTAAGCTAAGCCAGACAGAGAAAGACATGCTGCATGGTGTATGTGATATACCTTGTGTAGTATGTTTTTCTGCCTGACTTATTTTCACTTAGCATAATGCCCTCACTGAAGCCCTAGGGCTTCCCAGGTGGCACTGGTGGTAAAGAACCCAGCTGCCAACGCGGGAGACATAAGAGATTCGGGTTCAATCCCTGGGTCAGGAAGGTCCCTTGGAGAAGGAAATGGCAACCCAATCCAGTGTTCTTGCTTGGAGAATCCCATGGACAGAGGAGCCTGGCAGGTTACAAAGAGTCGGACACAACTGAAGCGACTTAGCATAGAAATGCCCTCAAGTTCCATCCATGTTGTCAAAAATGGCAGGATTTCTTTCTTTGTTTCTCATAACAGAATAATAGCCATGAGTAAATTATAAATATTTATATAACGGTATTAAATATGCAACTTTCCTTCCGTTATATAAGTTATTCGTGGGTGGTAGGAGGCTGAAAATGGTTCCCTGGTTCCCAGGTTCTACTTCTCAGAACATGTGACCATTACCTGGATTTCTCAGGCGAGCCTGATGTAATCACAACTGTCCTTATAAAAGGTATGTGGGAGGAGTTGGAAACAGAAGGCAATATGCTGATGGAAAAAGAGAGAGGCAGAAAGAGATGAGATGATGCTACGCTCCCAGCTCTGAAGGTGGAGGGAGAGGCCGTGAGCTAAAGGATATGCACGGCCCATGCGAGCTAGAGGCAGAAAGGACACAGGATCCTGCTGAAGGGACGCAGCC
This sequence comes from Bos mutus, assembly GCF_027580195.1. NCBI lineage: Eukaryota > Metazoa > Chordata > Mammalia > Artiodactyla > Bovidae > Bos > Bos mutus. The sequence goes on along the minus strand of NC_091634.1, from coordinate 53,298,324 downwards.
TGTGGACCCGTGTTAGATTTCTGATGCCCAGAACTGAACAATAACAGAATATGTTTAAGCCCCGAAGATAGCTTCCCCATGGTGGCTCAGCGGTAAACACTCTGCCTGCCATTGCAGGAGATGTGGGTTTGATCCCTGGGTCAGGAACATCCCCTGGAGAAGGGAATGACAATCCACTCCAGTATTCTTGCCTGGGAAATCCCGTGGGGAGAGAAGCCTGATGGTCTACAGTCTGTGGGGTCCCTAGAGTTGGACAGGACTTAGTGACTAAACCACAAGGCACTAAGATGGTAGTAATTTGTTACAGCAGCAATATGGGCCTTGTCTTATTTTGGGCTCGCCTGAGAGCCTAAGACAAAGGACTAGGTACAGGTAGCTTCCTTCGGCAGGATGCAGGCGTGAGTGGCAGGGGAGGGATGCAGGGAAGGAGAGAGAGCCAGTGTATCGAGGATCATTGATGTCACTGCTGCGGACCGTGAGGTCTCAGCCCACCGGCCCCTCTGGGTGGCACACAAATGCCTCTCAGAGGACTAGGTCTGGAATGAGGTAGGTTGGGGCACTTAACCAGCTGCGCTTTCCAGCATCGAGACCAACACTGGAGGTTGTCCTGGGAACCTTCCCTCCTGTGACTTTCCCAGCTCCGCTTGATCTCACTGTAACCTGTAGCAGAGCAGCAAGCCCCCGGGCAGAATTTGAAAAGGTTGTGGGTACTCTGCAGGGCAAGGCCTTGCTCTTGGGAACTGTAGTGACTGGGATCGGAGGCTGGCCACGGTGATGGATTCAGGTCCTGATCTATTGAGCTGTCTCCTCGAATCCCAGACCTCTTCCTTTAGAAAGCCTCCTTTGTTATCTCCATGGAATTAGGGTTTTTTGTGTAGCCCAAAAAAGTGTTTCAGTCCTGGCAATGGCAGATATTTCATATTTGCTCCACTGAATTTCCTAGGGCTGTTAAGGCTCACCTGAGATTATCTCACACTAAGAGTCCTTTATCAACTTAGGGGCTGCAGGTCTTAATTGATGTTTGGCTGCACTAATTTTATTACCAAAATTTCATAGACAGACACATATACCATCGATTCTAGGGCAGGTACAGCCTCTAGTTTCTACTAAGAGCCAACAAACCAAGTCTTCCTAATTTTGCATTAAGTAACATTTTTACAAAACACTATTTTTTGTTTTAAAAATTTCCAACTGTCTAATTGATTAATCCTGGAATCTTAAGAGTGAAAAAGTAATTCCATTCAGACAAAAACTGTGACTTTATTGAGTGAATTCTTTCTGGCTCTGTTTTAGCCAGACTCAAGGACACATACCTGGTGAATTCAGTCCTATTTTAGGTGGCAAAATACTTTCAAATAATCTTGAAAACAATACAGAGCTTGTTATCCCTGGGAAATTGCTCCCTGTCTCTTCAACTGGCATGCCCTAGTGCATTTACCAAATCCCTGCATGGAACACTCTCTCTTATACTTTGCACTTGAAAACTGTCAATCTTCTTTCCAATATGGCCTTATTTGTGACATGGTCCCGTTTCCTATTCTCATCTAAAGAGCATGTTTTTCCTTATTCTGTATTTTCATAGTACTTAATACATATTCCTTTATATTAATACAAATAATAACAATAGGTGGCACGTTGCACCTGTTATGTGGAGTAGGAAATGGCAAACCACTTCAATATTCTTACCTGGAAAATTCCTTGGACAGAGGAGCCTGGCAAACTACAGTCCAAGGGGCTGCAAAGAGTCGGACATGACTGAGCACAGCACAGCACAGCACCTATTATAATCCTGTCCCTCTCTTCAACCTTTTGATTTATGTTAACTCATCAAACCCTCTAGTGACTGTATGCATGGGTGGTGGTATACTCATTTAGAGAAAACAGAGAGGCTGTTCAAGGTTAAGTAACTTGCCAGAAGTCAGAGAAATGGTCACATAGGCAGAATTCAGGCTCAGATTAGTTTTGGCTTGTTGTCCCACGTTTTTCCAGATATACACAGCTTCCCTTTTAATAATTTGAGGAAAAGATACTGAGTAGCATTTAATTAGAAATGAGGTCTAGAATGCTAGTTTCAAATTGTATATGAGGCAACAGCAGGACTTGCCAAACTGGAAGCATTCTCCCCTTTTATCTTCCCAAGAATCTCAAAATCATTGCTCAGCATCTTACATTAATGGCCAAGAAGGTGGCAGGTGTTCTGGGTCTGGAGGCTGTAAAGCAGCAGGAATATTTCAAGGAGGTCAGACTCAGGGAGGATGTAGATAGCATGAACTGACACTCACAGTGAACACATCACTATATGCATGTGAGTGTGCACATGTGTGTGTGTGTGTGTGTGTGTGTGTGTGTGTGTGTCTTTGAAGCACTTCTTTTCTCTGTGCTATTCCTGTAGGCAGTGTGCCTTTATAAACCTTTCCAGGACTCAGGGTTTTTGGTCCCTGGCAGGATAAAGAATCAGTCAAATACATTGCTGTAACACTTTTATACCCTGCAAGTCAGAGATAGTAGCCTTTCTTCCCCGCCAATCTAAGCCCCTCCAAACTGATTCCAGTAGAGCGACTTTGACAAGAGTAAACCAGAGGTGTTTTGTGGCGAGGATAAAGTAACTGTCCATCTACCCTAATAGCAAAAAGCAAGCGCGTCAGTGAAAGGAAAACAACAAGGGGCCAGGAGACACTAGCGGGTTCACTTGGAAAATAGCATTTAGAAGCTGACTTAAGAGAGGATGAGATCTGAGGTTGTTCACAGCCTGATGAGATAATTATTTGTGGCAGTATGTTTCTCTCCTTTTATTTATGGCCACTTTTGAATACAGTTGTGTTAAGCTTTTCTTCAGTTCTGCTGTTTCTCCCTGGCCTCTGGGACAGTCCATGATGCTATGGCAGAGAAAACCCTCTGCCCTGCGCCCCCAAGTCTAGTGTGTCATCAGCCAAGTGTTGCTGTAACAAACAACCCGGAATCTTGGAGACCACACTTGCATGTGGGGTCTCCTTGCTGGGCAGCTGTCCCAGGTGCTCGTCCTCTACACAGTGACGGATTCCTGGGTCCTTCCTGCTGGATGATTCCGCCACCCTGGGAGTCCTTCCTTCCTGTTGTCCCAGGTGGGTAAGAGAGGGCATCTCAGGGGCCAGGACTAGTGGCGAAAATCCTTCCACCCTCTTTTTGTGGTCAGTGCTTCGTCACGTGACCAAAAGCACTGCAGTAGTGCCAGGAGCACATAGCTGTGGGTACCATGATGAAAAATAACTGGAGAGTCATAACAAGGAGAGTTCTTTGCTTGGAAAGCGTATTTCCTGAGTCTAGAGTGGGGGTTGCAAACTCCAACGCCTAGAGGGCCAGACAAAGGTGTGAGTTCGGAGCAGAGGCAGAGGGAGTGCTGCAGGCAAGGGCCGCTCAGAGCGAAGCGCTCGATATAACATGATAATTTAGCTTCTATGACAGACCGCTCTGGCTGAACTAACCACATCTGCTGGCCCGATCCATCCCATCTGCTGCCAGTTGGCAACCTGCAGTCTAGGGCAGAAAAAAAAAAAAATCATTTTTCTGAAAGCAAAGTCTAAAGTTGGCTATGCTCTTGAATCAGCACCTGTCAGGACAAACATAAACTCTTTCTTTTTGAAAGAGAAGGCTCTGAACAGCAGCACAGAAATGGAAGCTAAAAAGAGAGGCAGGCATCGAGAGTGTGCTGTCAGAATTCGCTATCCACCTGTAAGCTTAAGGCAGTGGCTCTTGCCATAAAGGACAGGGCCCCGAGCTGTCATTTTCAAGGATGGTCAGTTCAGTTCAGTTCAGTCGCTCAGTCGTGTCCGACTCTTTGTGACCCCATGAACTGCAGCACGCTAGGCCTCCCTGTCCATCACCAACTCCCAGAGTCTACCCAAACCCATGTCTTTTGAGTCAGTGATGCCATCCAGCCATCTCATCCTCTATTGTCCCCTTCTCCTCCTGCCCCCAATCCCTCCCACCATCAGGGTCTTTTCCAATGAGTCAAGGATGCTTGATGTCCTGCAAAAGCAGCACAGCTCAGCCCACAACGGGCCCTGTGTTCTTGCTGGGCAGCTGACCCCGAGTGCACATTCCCTCCTGCTCTTCTATCTGAGTCAGGTCCCTGCTGTTTCCCTCTGATATTTCCAAGCACAGTCTATCCATTGAACAATTTTACAGCAGCAGTGAAGTAGTATTTTGATGATATTTGTCAGTGTCTCATCCTGGGGAATATCGGTGAATCATATGTCTTGGTCTAAACATGATGTAGAAAAATGATAATAATAATAATGATAGAAAGCATTTATTGAGCAACTACTATGTGCCCAGTACCATGGAAGTCTCTTTATAATAATTGACTCACTTAATCTTCATAATAGCCTGTAAGATACTGTCCTCCTTTTCTGTCTGAGGAAACTGAGACACACAGGGTTACAACTGGTAACTGGCTTCTGGTAAACTGGAATTGTACAGAACCAGTGTGGTTCTGCCCTGTGTTTGTAGTCTGTCTGAGCATAAATCTGCTTTCATTAGCAGGCTAATAGTAATTTTCACATAATAGAAATCCTTTGGTTATCATAAAATGTGATCATTGCTGAGCTTTCAAAGGTGTGTCGGTTGCCTGTTGTATTTGAGGTGCCAGCTAATGCATAAATGAACAGAGGAGCCATATAGGAAGACCATTACTGCCCGGACATCACAAATACATTTGGAATGTTGCTCATAGCATGTGTTCTGGAAATGTTAAAGTGCGTATGGGGAAAAACATGTCCAGATAGCCTATTTAAAATAGTGACACCTGATGATATTGGAGAAGGGGCTGCCTACTTACGGAGAACTGTCCAAGTTGGTGTTGTTCAGTCGCTCTGTTGTGTCTGACTCTTTGTGACCCTATGGACTGCAGCACACCAGGCCTACCTGTCCATCACCATCTCACAGAGATTGCTCAAATTATGTCCCTTGAGTCAGTGATGCCATCTAACCATCTCATCCTCTGCTGTCCCCTTCTCCTCCTGCCTCCATCTTTCCCAGCATCAGGGTCCTTTCTAACGAGTCAGATCTTCACATCAGGTGGCCAAAGTATTGGAGCTTCCGCATCAGTTCTTCCAATGAATATTCAGGATTGATTCCCTTTAGTATTGACTGGTTTGAACTCCTTGTAGTCCAAGGGATTCTCTAGAGTCTTCTCCAGCACCACAGTTCAAAAGCATTAATTCTTCAGCACTCAGCCTTCTTTATGGTCCAACTCTCACAGCCGTGCATGACTATTGGAAAAACCATAGCTTTGACTATACAGACCTTTGTTGGCAAAGTAATATCTCTGCTTTTTAATGTCTGAGTGCTCATCTTAAACCACTGAGGGATATTCCACCACCAAACTCAATGCTATTGAAATTGAAGACATGTAAGTTGACAGCCAAATACTATTTACAGCCAAATCTGCTAAAAATTCAAGTGAAGTGAAGTGAAGTGAAAGTCTCTCAGTCGTGTCCAACTCTTTGTGACCTCATGGACTATACAATCCATGGAATTCTCCAGGCCAGAACACTGGAGTGGGTAGCCTTTCCCTCAAGGGGCAATAGCAGTAGCTACCACATTCTAACACTACTGCCCAGTCAGACGTTCAACTTTTGCAGAGCATTAAATTAGTCTGGATTCTTTTGAAAATGTGGTCTTGTCATTTCAGAGATCTGTTACATGAAACCCAGAGAGGCATAAAGGAATTCACGTGAAAGCAAAGTATGTGTTAGTTAAAAAGATTCCTCTGGCTCCTTTATATTTACCCAGCTAATTCAGACCCATCTTTGAGATCAAAGCAAAAATGTTCCTTCTGTGGGTTTGCTTTCTTTAATTCCTCTAAATGATGTTAGACTCCCTGGCTCCCAGCTTGTCCATGCTCCCGAAGAGACCCGTGATTTCCTTTCACATTAGATTTTAATTTTAGTTAATCAATTAATTAATGATTTGTTAATGCCTGTCACCTTTTGTAGTCTATAATAACAGCACTCTTGACTGCCTATCCTATGCTGCTGCTGCTGCTAAGTCGCTTCAGTCGTGTCCGACTCTGTGCGACCCCACGGACTGCAGCCCACCAGGCTCCCATCCCTGGGATTCTCCAGGCAGGAGCACTGGCGTGGGTGCCGTCGCCTCCTCCGGCTTATCCTATGCAGCACTGTTCTAATTGCTTTATATGCATCATTCATTCCATTGGACCCACAAGGCCATTGTCATCGCACATCTTATTTTTTCATGTTTACCTACATGAGAAAACTGAGGCCAGAGTCATGGGAAAAATGCCAAGTCGCACAGTCAGTAAAGGGCAAAGCCAAGAATGAACCAAGTCAAATGACTCTGGAGTTCATGCTTTTAACAACTGTGTTACGGGGCTTCTCTCTAAGCTCCAGGACAACACCTAGCCAAGTGCTCACTGAATCCCAGGAGTTTAACAATTGTTTGGGAGCAAGTGAATGGATGGACACAAGGAGGAGGAAGTGAGTGAATTATTTGGTTCTAACCCTGCTAAGTCACTCTTGCCCAGGAGAGTGCTGTGTGTTCATATTACCAAGCACTTAACCTGAAGCTTGACTGCTGGATGGAGTGATCCAAGAATCTGCAAAAACAAAACTGAGCCTCTGAGAGTTCTCGCACCACTCCCACCCTCCCTGAGGGCCTGCAGTTGGAAAGGGCTTATTTTCCCTTTGTGGTTCCAGAGGAATCCTGAATAGAATCTGCCAAGAAGCCAGGACAGAGACTGAGCCACAGACAGACAAACACCAGGAATGCCACTCACCTGCACTTTCAGTCGGTCCTGGATGCTTAGCTCAGCATCTCTGGAGAAATGTCATCTACCTTAGCTTCTCTGGGATGACTGGTTTCCTGGTCTGAGATTTGAGGGAAGAATTAGCTGATTAAAAGGTTAATATATAATTGTAGGCACACAGTGCCTGGGGAAGACCCTCGACCATTTGATGTTTAACTGAATTAACGTTCGCCAGTTATAGATTTTCTGCTTGTAAAATTGCCAATGAATGATTCTGAGTCCTGAATCTGCATTTTCTGTGTGTACCACTTGGGATGTCAGTGTTACAATTGTCTCAGAAGCAACCTACCCAGACCCTGCTCTCAAGGCAACAGAAAGATTTACACACAGAAGTGCTCAGATATGGGACTACAACATCCTTCCCCCTTTGATTTTTAGAAGGGTGATGTCGGTCAGGGTGGTCACTCTCCCATTTCAATTCCTCTGGTGTTTCTCAGGCCAGCCACACTGTGAACCCTGGGAGATTGATTCTTGCTCTCGTTCATTGGGTTCAGTGCATTTCAGAGAGCTGATATTTAGAGAGAGGCCCTGGTTCTACAGCTTCCAACCTTTCGCATACTCCTTTGAGTTCGCTGGTGGGGACAATAATGAGTTTTCAACAGCCTGTATACAGTGGTTAAGAGTTTCCATCGTGGTATCAAAGTTTAGTTTCCCAAGAAGCAGACACTGAGTCAAAGACTTGAGTGCAAGCAGTCTTATTTGGAGGGTGACGTCAGAAAAATAGCAACAAGGGATGAGAAAATGAGCCAAGGAGAAGACATCTGATGTATGATGAGCTATCAAGCCAGATACCACCATGGACAATTGGTGCTCAGGCAGAACAGTTGCCTCTCAACTCTCTCACCTGAGGGTGAACACGCAGCAGTTCTCATGGTTGTGGTGATGGTTTGGGGATGTGAGTTTCTAAACACTGCCTGCTGGCACCAGACTCAGATAAAGCAGCATCCCACAGGTTTCAGAGAAATATTCCAGACAAAGGCTTGCCTGAAGGATGGGAGCAGAGCTCTGTCAAAATCAGAGTGCACTTAAACCTGGATTCAGATCCTGGCTCCACCCATCCTAGCTGTGTGATTTGAAGTAACTGTTAACCTCTAGAATGTTGGGGGGCTTCCCTGGTGGCTCAGATGGTAAAGAACCCGCCTGCAGAGCAGGAGTTCAGTTCAGTTCAGTCGCTCAGTTATGTCCGACTCTTTGCGACCCCATGAATCACAGCACGCCAGGCCTCCCTGTCCATCACCAACTCCCGGAGTTCACCCAGACTCACGTCCATTGAGTCAGTGATGCATCCAGCCATCTCATCCTCTTTCGTCCCCTTCTCCTCCTGCCCCCAATCCCTCCCAGCATCAGAGTCTTTTCCAATGAGTCAACTCTTCGCATCAGGTGGCCAAAGTAACCCAGGTTCAATCCCTGGATTGGGTAGATCCCCTAGAGAGGAGCATGGCTACCTACTTGCATTCTTGCCTGGAGAATTCCATGGACAGAGGAGCCTGGTGTGCTACAGTCCACGGGGTTGCAGAGTCGGACATGACTAAGCACACACAGAATGTTGGGCCCCTTGTCGGTTAAGTGTGTTTTATTACATGCTAAGTACATCACAGTGCTGCTGTGGAGACGAGTTGTCACTTAACTTTTGTGTTTCAAATCATATAACCTGAATTTTTGACTTCTGCGTGAAATGCCCTAAGAATTTGCAAAGACAAAGCTGAGACTTCAGAAGCAATGATAACATTTTAGTTGCCTAGTAGTGAAACTAACTAAAGCAAAAAGAAAGGGGTGAAATTAATTTTAATAGTGACTCTATTTAGTCCAATCTGTAAAATAGCATATTAGCATGTAATCTATATACAAGTCATTAATTATACATTTTACTTTATTTTTGTTTTCGGCATTTAGTCTTCGAAATTCCACCAGTACTTTCTGCTGACACTTTCAGCACGGCTACGTTCCAGGTGCTCAGAATCCATGGGTGGCTCGTGGCCACCAAGTTGCACTGGGAAGTTCGAGGGCCCTTGAGTTCTTGTTAGAAGTAACTTCCAGTGGAATAGTTCTGCTTTCCTCCTCTTCATCGGTGACAAGGATCCTTTGCATCTATGAAAGTGAAGTTGGTTTTCGCTCAGGCATCATATGAAATTGACAGTTTCTGTAATGAAATTTCACACATGGAAAACCATGGTGAGATTCTAAGCAGGTGTAAAAATCTGACGAAGTTATTTCTTTAACTGCAACTTAATGGAAACTGCAGCAGCTGTTCCCATTTGCGTGTTTTCCAAGTCTCATTGCCAAAATGAATGGTTGGCAGCCATAGGAGAAGTATCAACTTACCTCTTCATTTGAGAAATGAAATTAAAACCTCAGCTCATTTCTAAAAGTCACAGATTTGGTAAAAAGTTAGCAGGGCAAACATATAAGCTGCGTTAAAATATTGATGGCTTTGGTTTTCTCAGGTGCTGCTGCTAACATCTGCAGAAGATTTGGACTGCACTCCTGGATTTCAGCAGAAAGTGTTCCATATCGATCAGCCAGCTGAATTCATTGAGGACCAGGCGATTTTAAACTGTAAGCGACATCACTTGATGGTGATTTTGGTCTATTCACTGATGTTTAAGAATGTCCCTCAGTATACAGTATTCCCTAAGCTAAGAGTTTTCTGATCATTTTTATTATGTCACTGTTTGACCCAGGGTGGAAAGTCTTGAATTAGGGCTTTGTCAGCTTAGAGGTGAATCGAGTGGTGTGTGTCTCTTTGTCACATTTGATCACCAGTGAGCATTTCCTGACTGCTCCCAGGAAAGGGGACCACTAGCCCCCACCATGAGTATTGACCTATGCGAAGGAAATGAAACGGAATGCCCCGTTTTCTTTGGGAAGATCCTGAGAACAGACCATTGCCTTCCTGTGGATTGCTGTTCTACCTGGATTTCTCATACGTAGCACTGGATAAAAATAACATCCAGAGCAGAAGGTTAGCTTCTAGGAGTTTTTAGGCATAGGAATTTAAACTCTTAAGACTAATAAGATGGTTTTCTGAAAGATTCAAAACCTCTACTGGCTATTTTGTGGATTAAGCTCAAATCCCCCCAAATTACAATTGATTTCCTTAAAATATGCTACCCTCAGATCTGTGGTTATAATATCTTCCTCTTTTTAATGCCGACATTATATTGTTTTATCTTTATGAGGGCATGGAGTGCATTGCCAGATGCAAAACAAGCATGGTTTTGTTTTAGCACAATGAATTTAAAATTGATGGTAGACAAATAACCATTTAATTGCAGGCTCTTGAGCACCATTCTATAACATTTGGGAGTGAAGGATATAAAAACGGTGGTTTAGTTTGGTCAGATGCTCTGTGACCCTTTAGGGAAGATAACTGTACACTTGCCCTGTGGCCCCAGGTTTGCCTTCCAGGCTGACTGTGTTCCTTCACTCCTGCGCTGTGTGGCGAGCGTGTTTAAACGAAAGGGACAGAACGTTCAGCCGGCTCAACTGGACTGTTCTGTGAGGCTGGAACACGTTTTAAGGGTTGAAAGGAACACGGTAATGAAGATGCAGTGTTGAGGATCAAGGGAGCCCTGCACGGTGAAGCCCATGTGTGTCTTGATGCAATTACGCCAGTGAAATCATTTTAGTAATTAGGGTCTATAATGACGAGGTGCAGGACCGGCACAGTGAGTGAATTCCAACATGTGGTTTCATTGTTAATCTGATCCCTGATGTACTCCTGGGTCGGGCCATCAGGAACTCTCCTTTGTCTTTTGATTCTTCTATTTATCAGAATCAATATATTTTAAATGGAACTTGGCTTCGGAGAACCATTTTTTCTGGCTCTCCTCTCCTCTCATCTGCTTCATCTCCCTCTCTTCTCTCTCTCTCCTTTCTCTTTTTTTTCCAAGTGATCATCCCAAATGGCATCTATATTAACATGTGTGGAAATGTGAAGCCACCCTAAGTATGGGAATTAATAGAGTTGGTATGCAAAGCAGGCCCATAAATGTGATTGCTTCTGTAATCTTCACGACACCAAACAGCTTTTAATTTACCTCTGAGAAGCTGGAAACAATCATACTTTGGGGGATCTTTTTAATTTAAACTAGACCATCCTGTACATTCCAATATTACAGTTTTGTGTGTGTCTGTGTAGGTTTTTTTATTTTTTTTAATCCTCTAGGTAATTTAGTGGGTTATGGTTGTTGATTCTATGTAAGCTAGTAAAAGTGAAACGGAACTGGGTTGATTATCAATGACAGCACATTCAGTAAAAGTCGGTGATTTGAGGATATTTAAAAATTTATATGTGATTTTGTAAGTGAATTGTTGGATCAGCAAAATTTGACCAGCCCCCTCCCCTGTCAATGAAACTGTGGGCCTATATGTATTACTAGGGGAGAAAATGGACAAACAGATGTGGGCTGCTACTTTTCAGTCTATCTCAAAACAGCGAGCATAGGTTGTCATAGATACTGTGAATAAAGTTAATTGTGCCTAAATAAAGAAGAAAGTTTCCACGGAGCTGAAAATGCCTACTGACTACTGTTCGGGAAAATCTGGATTTCCAGAAGTAATAACAATGTATTTTTCTCTGTTCAACATGCAGGAGGAAATAAAAAGTCCAAAACTTTGAACAGACCTTTTCCCCAAGCAACCAACATTTTACATCTCCCTGCTTCCCTTCTGATTCTTAGTTCCTTCATGCATTTCTCTGTGGTCCAACGAAGACCTTTTCTCTCTCTGAAAAATGTGATTAGCCAAAAAGCCAGTGAGTGGTGCATTCTCTCAGAATGAAGACCATATGGTCACAAGGCTAACATCTGGAGGAAAACTGGGAAGAATCAAACAGAATCAGTGGTTTAAGCATACTTAGATGTGTGAGGTCACTGCCAAGATCCTGGAAATGGTTAGGGATCATTCAGTAACGTGTAAATATAAGCTGATGATCTAGGTAAAAATAGAGGTTACAAGAAACCAGGTTAGTAACATGACCTTGAACTCCTCCTATGACACTGACACTTTCAATTTTTCTTTTTGTCTCTGTAATATTTTACAAGAGCTTTGGCTTCCAATCATCATGAACTTTTCTCTTGCAGGAAGTGTAAAATACAACATAATCAATCAATTGATGTCCACACATTTCACCACTCTATAAACTTGCCTGAAAGTGTTGTGTCTTTGCCTGGCAGTCATAGAATATCTGCTCACACCCCAGACTTAGATTCAACCAATTCTGTGTTCAGCGTTCAGCACCTTCCAGTAAATGTTTATTCTGTCCACGACTTCCTGCTGTCTATGTTCAGACAGTAATATTTCCTTTTATCTTTTTTCATCTTTCTTCTCAATTCTCAAAGACTTATCTTTTTCTGTTTTAACTGTTACTAATGGTCACCTCCTCTCCTTTTATTTCCATAATATTTTATTCACTGCTCACTCCGATACCTCTTTCCTTCAGTTGTTCTAAAGCCTTTTATTTTCCTCACATCCAAATAACTCTTTATTCTGCTCTCCTTTCCAGTAACTAGACTTGCTTTCGTCTTTAAAGGGCCATTTTTCAACAAGCTTCTAGGATCAAAACGTGGCATCCCACTATTTCTTCTAATGTAACCAAGGGAGCTTTATCACTGTATCTTTCACAGTGTGATGCAAAGCCCCCAACTTAGCAGCACTTGGCTTCATCTAGGCTTGAAAGGTGAGCTGGGAAGATGTGGTGATTCTCATTTTCTGTGAGAAGTACAAGAAGAAAGGGGAAGACAGTTTAAAAGGCAGAAACTCAGAAAGGAGACATCCGCTCATGATCTTTGGACTCAGGGAGGGCTCTGTCTGAGGTCTGCAGGTTGCAGGCGGTCCTTAGAGGCCTCCAAGACCCAGAATTATCTTAAACTGGTTGATGAGGTTGTTTCTCCTGCAATGTGAAAATCATGCGATTCTGGTAGCCACTATCTTGGTACCACGAGATTTGGGTAGTAACCCCGGTTACAGTCTCCCAGGCTCCAGAAGAAGAGTTGGCCTGGAAAACTGACCAGCCAACCAGCTGATGTGGACCAAGACCAAGTGATAAGGCCCTGACTATCTTGTGTCCTGAAAAAATTACAGAACGAAACACTCTGTCCTGCTCTAATCAGCTCAGACAGACCTTCCTGGCACCAGGGAGGGATCTGTTTGCTAGGGGAACCATAGCTGGCCTCTCTCTGGGTAACTCTCCTTTATGGAGCTGCCTTCCACGCAGGAACTCGAGGACGCAAGCTGCTTCCTACTTGGTCCTGCCATATTTGGCCAAGTCATCAAGCTGGCAGAGAGGGGGACAAGGAGAAGGGTGGAGAAGGCACCACGGATGTTTAGCCACTGGAGCTCAAAAGGGACATGTATTGTTTCTGTTCACACTCTTGGCCAGACCTAATCACAGAGCCAAGCTAACTGCAAGAGAGGCTGGACAGCACAGAGGAACTCAGTGCAGGCGTGAACTCACCATCTCTACACAGATCCTAACACAGCCAAGTGACCCCAACCAAAAAGAGACTCCTGAAAGAGACGAAAGGAGACCACAAAGGAGGCCGCTGTTTCTGACTAACTCGGGTCAACATGGGGATGAGACAAAGACGGTCATTCAAACAGGACAGGAGGTCATGGCCCTGGGACTACCTCCTGCTTTTCTCGTCTGCTTCCGCTGAGCAGAACAGCTTCTTCACTGCCCCCTCTTAGAAACACCCAGGCAGGGCCCTTCTGATAGTTCTAGTAAGGATGGGCCCTGATTGCATTCTTCTGATGATTATAGTACTGAGTCTAAGGTCATACAGTTTAAAACTCACGTCAAGTAGAATTCAAACAAATGACATAGTCCCATGTTAGCTGCATGACAATGAGTGAGTGATCCAAATCCTGCAAGTCTGAATTATTTCATCCAAGAAGGATAACCACAGTCTTTAACTCGAGTTGATGCAATGATTGATGGAAAGATGCTTAGAACATAGTTGTGAGTAAATGGAAGCTGGTAGTATTATTACTATTATTCTTGCCATTGCTGTTATTATTATTGTTGTTGTTAGCATTATTATTATACATAGATCTTAGATAGGTTTGGTATCCTTATAATGGCCATCTAAACCCGAATTTAGCAGACAAATCATGGCCATTAAAATCTGAAGAGATTACAAAAGAATCTGAAGCAATGATTCTAGGATTTGAATTTCATGGACCAGTAGAATTTTTTAAAAATCTTGGATTGATAAGAGTGTATTTTACAACATTTTTCTTAGTCTGAATATGAAAAAAAAGAAGAAGACAAAGCAGGCTAATGAGTGAGATAAAGTGAGAATACCTCCGTTAACTTTGCCCAGATTTTTAAAATGTCATTTTTATCAAAAAACAAACAAAAGAGGAGTTAGGACCAATTACAGAAGAGAAGTCAGTCTTTTGAGTAAATTTGTATTGTAAAAAATGTGCCAAATATTTTTGTTTACCTCATTCTGTGGGAAACCACTGATTTAAGGTATTAGAGAACTTCCACAAAATGTAACAAGTGTGCCCACATTAGGGGCAGATGTTGGGAAATTTAAAAGGCTCCCCTAGAGTTGACCAGTGCAGCATCTATGACTTTCATAGGTGATATTTACTGCATGTTTTCTAAGTGTGGAGTGCCACCCGGAACCTCAGAACAGATCTTAAGGGAAAAATACACTCGTGTGCCCATTTTACAGGTGAGGATACTGAGGCTGGGCTAGGCGAGGCCATTTATCCATGGTTGTATTGTTGCTTGTAATTGGTGGCATTAAATTTTGAATCCAGGGTTCCTGTGCTCTGGCTCTTATCCAGAGTTCCATGGTTTTGTGGTCTTGTAGCTTTTGCTGATGTTGGCAATGACCCATCAGGGAAATTTGCTGCTTAATTTTCCCATCTATTTTTGTCAATCTGGATGAAATAGAAAATTTCTACTGCATTATGTTTTTTCTGTTCATAGACAAGTTCATTCTTCCTCTGTAATATGGAAAAAAGTATCTACTGCTAAGTCACTTCAGTCGTGTCCGACTCTGTGCGACCCCATAGATGGCAGCCCACCAGGCTCCCCCGTCCCTGGGATTCTCCAGGCAAGAACACTGGAGTGGATTGCCATTTCCATCTCCGATGCAGGAAAGTGAAAAGTGAAAGTGAAGTCGCTCAATCATGTCCGACTTTTTGCGACCCCATGGACTGTAGCCTACCAGGCTCCTCCATCCATGGGATTTTCCAGGCAAGAGTGCTGGAGTGGGGTGCCATTGCTTTCTCCCCTGCAAAAGTATCTATTTTGCTTATTTTGAATGGGCCCAGTGCCGGATTGCCCATGACCCTATACTCCTGGCTTTTGGCCTTTCTCCTGTGCTCCTTTCACCAAAATGTTTCTTGGTCATGCCACCTTGACACTGACCTTGGTTGGTAGCCAGGTCACCCACGGAATCCATGGTGTCCCATTAATCATATTTGTACTTAACACACATGAGTCATGCCTTTTGAGGGTGTTTTTAATTGACTATAAATCACACAGGGAACTTGAAAAATGAAGGCAATTAATGAAAAAGCAATGTGAGAGGTGTTTTGCATCCTAACGCAGGAAATAACATCGCCAATGAATTAAATGTCAAAACAAAGGCCCTTTTGACCCTGCTAAAAAGGTTTCATTTGAGTGGTAGTAGATGGATGAACTTTCCAACCTTGCAGGTGGAGGAATTCTTGTTTCTTGAGTTCAAGCTGACTTGGGATTTTTGTCTGTGTATATCCTCTATCCTTGAGAACTTCGTAAGTTCTTTGGGCTTTCAGTTTTAGTGATTTAAAAAATGGAAAAGAAACCAATGATAATTTCCTTTCCATTTTCTGATTGTCCTCTGCACTACTACCTTGCATGTTCTTTCAGGTTGGGAGACTGATTAACTGATTAGTGAAATTATTTAACATGACCTGTACCACAGTCTACATAGATCTGAATAGGTTGCAGTTACAAGTGGTATATTTGTTTTAAACTGTCATGATATACCAAGGAAAATTATTCTGGTGTCACTTAATTCACTCCATCATCATGAAGGTGATTATATTTTGGGTCTGAATGTGGACTCCTGTTTACACTCATGACTTTTTACTATATGTAAACAGAATCCTATAGAAAGGATTTTTTAATAAAAAGGATTTAAAAATAAAAATATTTTTACAGGTTTGCTCCCCACCCACCACCACCAACATAACTGTGACAGTCGACTAATCAGTTAATTAATATTTATTATGATCCTCATAAATGCATTATATTAACTGCCTCATTTCATAAATGTAAAGTGATATAAAAGAATTGCAGACTGAAAAGAACACATATACACACCAGAGGGGGATATGGTAAAATGCTTAGAGATCCTCCATGAGACTAGGGTCCTAAGTTGTACTTTGCAGATTGGGAAACATACGAGGTAACAGGCTAAGAGGGCCTTAGGAGAAGAGGAATGTGGATATGGGCAGAGCTCTCTTGGCATAAACTTTCTTATCAGCGGAATGAAAGGAATAAATAGACCAGAGGAATCACATTGTCAGCTCATGGACTAAATTTGTCCCACAGATATGTCCTGCTTGTCCTGTTTGGCAGCTCAGTGTAGGAGTCTGAAGTGTTTAATGAAAGGAATTTGTTGTCAACATTGAGAATTTCATTTTTAAAAATTCATAACTTCTGGGAAGTACTGGGCCTCCAGAATATACACCCCAGAGGCAAATGAATCACAGTGGTAGCAGCCTCAGTAGGTTGTTCTGAGGATTAAATGCTCAGGTCTGTAAAGGCCTCTGAAAACTCTGCTGGAAGTAGGATAGCAATAACAGTAGCTGAGGCCTTCCTGGTGGTTCTCCAGTCTCCACTGTCTTCCTGTCACTAATCAGCTTCCTCCTTTATTCCACCTGCCCCTTGTAGGTATCTACATTTACCTCCACGAAGTCACCCTTGTTCCTGAGACAGGTGTGCGGGTCAAATGATATGCTCCAAAGACCAAACGCACGTGTTGTTTGTATCACACCATTGCTGTCACTGACAGTAGCTCTTACTGGTGGTTAGGGAAGCAGAGGACACTCCTGAGAGATGCAAGGGCAGGGAACGGCTGGCATTGACTGAGACTTTGAAATCTGCCTTCAGTGTTTCGAATCATCAATACAGGGACTAGGTGAAAAGGGGAGCCATGTGATCAGTGTGGCTGGCTTTCTGGAAGTTCAGAATAGGTCACGGATAAGAGAGAACTGCTGGGGAGGCTCAGGCTTACAAGGAGCCATTTCAGAAGATCTGAGATGGGATGGATGGGAGGTATGTGGAAGGAGAGCTGGTCGGTGGAGAAGGCAGGATGATTAAGATGTAGCAAAGTATGAAACAAGGGTGAGAGCACATCTAGAAGACAAGTTTTCTAAAAGAGTGCAGAATCCCTGAGTCTGTTCCAGCTCAAACTCTAACTGGTATGACCCTTTTCCTCTCTGGACCCCTGTTTCCCCATTTGTATAATGAGCATCTATTAGGGTTATTCTGATTGAATTCTAAAGTTGATTGGATTCGACTCCAACTAGCTTTAGGAAAACGACAAAATAATCAACTCACATAATTGAACATCTCAAGGTCTGGTCTGGCTTCAGGAACACCTGGGTCTAGATGCTGTAATGATATCATCAATATCACCATTCTTCAGCTCTGCTTTATATAGTGTTGGTACCCCTCAGTGTCAGAGGGGTTTCCTCCAGGATGGCCACCAGAAGTTCCAGTCATTCATTCTTCTAGCTTAACAACCCAGAGCATCTCTTTTTCCAAGTGTCCCAGGAAACACTCCATGGCGTACTCTCTGGGTCCAGCTTGGGTCACATGTCTATCCCTAAACCAATCAAGGCATCCAGGAAGATTTTGGCTGGCAAAAGCAGGAGAGTTCACTGTGAGGGTGTTCTTTTTGTCATCGTTCATTCGCCCAGCCGTGCCCGACTCTTTGTGACCCCATGGACTGCAGCATGCCAGGCCTCCCTGTCCCTCACCATCTCCTGGAGTTTGCCCAAGTTCATGTTCATTTTGTTGGTGATACTGTCCAGCAATCTCATTCTCTGACGCCCTCTTTTCTTTCTGCCCTCAGTCTTTCCCAGCATCAGAACTTTTCCAATGAGGTCATCTGTTCACATCAGATGGCCAAAATAATGGAGCTTAAGCTTTAGCATCACTCCTTCCAGTGAATATTCAGGGTTAATCTCCCTTAAGATTGACTGGTTGACCTCCTTACTGTCCAAGGGACTTTCAGGAGTCTTCTCCAGCACCACAGTTCAAAAGCATCAATTCTTTGGCATTCTTTCTGCCTTTTTTATGGTCCAGTTCTCACAACTGTATGTGACCACTGGGAAGACCATAGCCTTAAGTATATGGACTTTTGTCAACAGAGTATTGTCTCTACTTTTCAGCAGTGTCTAGGTTTGTTACAGCTTTCCTGTGAAGAAGCGATTGTCTTCAGATTTCATGGCTGCAGTCACAGTCTGCAGTGATTTTGGAGCCCAAGAAGAGGAAATCTGTCACTACTTCCACATTTTCCCCTTCTATTTGCTATGTAGTAAAGGGACCAGATGCCATGATCTTAGTTTTTTAATATTTAATCTTAAGCTGGCCCTTTCACTCTCTTCCTTCACCCTCATCAAGAGGTTCTTTAGTTCTTCTTTACTTTCTGCCATTAGAATGCTATCATCCGCATTTCTGAGGTTGTTGATTTTTCTCCTGCCTATCTTGATTCCAGCTTTGGGCTTCCCAGGTGGCTCATTAGGTTAAAAAATCCACCTGCAATATAGGAGACGTAGGAGACACCAGTTTAATTCCTGAGTCAGGAAGATCCCCTAGAGGAGGGCATGGCAACCCCTCCAGTATTCTTGCCTGGAGAATATCATGGACAGAGGGGCTACAGTCCATAGGGTAGCAAAGAGTTGGACATGATTATCTATTTCTGCTTTATTGACTATGCCAAAGCCTTTGACTGTGTGGATCAGAATAAACTGTGGAAAATTCTGAAAGAGATGGGAATACCAGAACACCTGATCTGCCTCTTGAGAAATTTGTATGCAGGTCAGAAAGCAACAGTTAGAACTGGACATGGAACAACAGACTGGTTCCAAATAGGAAAAGGAGTTCGTCAAGGCTGTATATTGTCACCCTGCTTATTTAACTTATATGCAGAGTACATCATGAGAAACGCTGGACTGGAAGAAACACAAGCTGGAATCAAGATTGCCAGGAGAAATATCAATAACCTCAGATATACAGATGACACCACCCTTATGGCAGAAAGTGAAGAGGAACTCAAAAGCCTCTTGATGAAAGTGAAAGTGGAGAGTGAAAAAGTTGGCTTAAAGCTCAACATTCAGAAAATGAAGATCATGGCATCCGGTCCCACCACTTCATGGGAAATAGATGGGGAAACAGTGGAAACAGTGTCAGACTTTATTTTTCTGGGCTCCAAAATCACTACAGATGGTGACTGCAGCCATGAAATTAAAATACACTTACTCCTTGGAAGGAAAGTTATGATCAACCTAGACAGCATATTCAAAAGCAGAGACATTACTTTGCCAACAAAGGTTCGTCTAGTCAAGGCTATGGTTTTTCCTGTGGTCATGTATGGATGTGAGAGTTGGACTGTGAAGAAGGCTGAGCACCGAGAATTGATGCTTTTGAACTGTGGTGTTGGAGAAGACTCTTGAGAGTCCCTTGGACTGCAAGGAGAACCAACCAGTCCATTCTGAAGGAGATCAGCCCTGGGATTTCTTTGGAAGGAATGATGCTAAAGCTGAAACTCCAGTACTTTGGCCACCTTGTGTGAAGAGTTGACTCATTGGAAAAGACTCTGATGCTGGGAGGGATTGGGGGCAAGAGGAGAAGGGGACGACAGAGGATGAGATGGCTGGATGGCATCACTGACTCTCTGGACGTGAGTCTGAGTGAACTCCGGGAGTTGGTGATGGACAGGGAGGCCTGGCGTGCTGTGATTCATGGGGTCGCAAAGAGTCGGACATGACTGAGCAACTGATCTGATCTGAAGTGACTGGGGGTGTTCTACTCTATTGCTAAGGTCCCTTTCAAGACTGACATTCTATGACTGCAGGCTATGCTTCCTGCATGAGAATTTTTAGAACCTAGCACACGCGCACATTGGAAATGTCTCTTAGGGGGCAGGGATGAGGACAGTTATCATGCCAGGTTTCTCACTGGTGATGCTGGTGAGCAGATTGCTTAATTAAGACTGTCAAATTCTAAGTACTGCCATATGGCCTCACTCTTCAACCTGTTGAGTGTCTTCATTCACATGGTTCTGGAGCTGGTATAAATCTCTTTTATTTCTGTTTTTCTTCAAGGGGTTAAGAATATAGGAACACGCAGGTGTTACAGGAACATCTCCTAATTTAAGGTGTTAGAACCACATGAATTGAGCTGCTTAATGAGTACGACATCAAAACATAAATTGGACAAGATTAAGCATGTCTTTAAATAGTGTGAGAAGGCAGAAGATCTTATTATCCTATAATAGGTCAAATCCACACATATTCTAAAAATTGTGATGCCTTCTGTCTGTCCTTTTAATCTTAATTTTCATGGAAATTTTTGTTGGCTTGAAAGCAAAAGGGCAAGAGGTGGAAACACTTGCCAGTCAGAATATCCCCGGGCACTTTTTGTATTTGACCGAATTTGCATTCTCTTTTTGGAGGCAGAAATAGGGGATAGGATAGGAAATGACATACATGCAGTCCCATTTGTTTGGCCAATTATTTAAGAATTATAGTGTGGTCACATCCCTTATGCCAGACCCTCTACTAGGTACAAGGGGTAGAACTTTGAACCAGAATTTTAGAAAAGATGCCTTTTATATTAGAGCTTTCATTTTTATGGAATGAGAGAGACAGCCGTGATAGAAATGAACATCTAAGAAGACAGAAAAATTACACATAAAATGCTGACGATAAATACTATGAAGGAAATAAGACGAGGTTGTGTGATAGAGATTTCTGGATGGATGTGATACAATAGGTGGCTAAAGAAGTTCTCTCTGAGAAGCTGAGACCTAAACCAGCAGAAGGAACCAATCAGGTAGACACTGCATTCGTAAACCTTTAGGCAGAAGGATCAGGTAATGTAAAAGCCCTAAGATGAGAACAGGTTTTTAGTTTGAGAACAGGTTTTTAGTTTGAGATACTCTGATCTAGGAAAGGACTTTCCTGATAGCTCAGTTGGTAAAGAATCCACCTGCATTGCAAGAGATCCTGGTTAGATTCCTGGCTCAGGAAAATCTGCTGGGGAAAGGACAGGCTACCCACTCCAGTATTCTTGGGCTTCCCTTGTGGCTCAGCTGGTAAAGAATCCATCTGCAATGCGGGAGACCTGGGTTGAAAGCGGCTATCACTTTATCCATTTCATCAAATCAACCGCCCTATAAGATAGGATTCTAAATCCCATTTTAGCAATGAAGGCATGAAGGTTGATTTAAAGATCCAATATCTCAAAAGAAGTGTCATCAGTGGAAAAGGAGCTCTGACTTTCTGACCCTGCCTGTTCTCTCCACGTGGAAAGCTGTATCAACTTTCCTCTCACAGAAGTGCTCCAGTCCTTTCTGTGGAGAACAGACTGGGGCACCCGTGACCTCGTGGGGCTCTTGGCATGGGCTCCTGAGTCAGTTGACTTGTGTCCATCGCTTGCCACGTGGTGGTGTATCCAGTCACTCAAGCTCTCGGCTCCTCACTTTTCCCATCTGTAGAATGCAAGTACTGCTTCGAGGATTGATGACTCAAGATAACATGTTAGGAGAGTGCCTGTCACTTGGACACTCTATATAAATGTTGTGTGTGTGTGTGTGTGTGTGTGTGTGTGTGTGTAGTCTCTTAGTCGTGTCCGACTCTTTGCAACTATGGACTATAGCCCACCAAGCTACTATGTCCATGGGATTTTTCAGGCAAGAATACTGAAGTGAGTTGCCATTTCCTACTCCAGAGGATCTTCCTGACCCAGAGATGGAACCTGCATCTCCTGTGTCTCCTGCCTTGCAGGCATATTCTTTATCTGCAGCCATCTGGGTTGATTTTATCACTTGAAAAAATAAAGCAAAGGAGGGGAGTTCTGCAGAATGATGCTGTTGGAATGGGCAGTGCCAGTGTTTACTGAAGGCAGCCCAGGGGACTTGCAACCCTCACCGTAACGCCTCTGAAATAGGACATGTGTTCTCCCTACTTCCTCTAAGTCTCCACACCGCCACCTCCCAATGCACCCACCCTCTGCTTCCTCATGTTTGAATCTCTTTGGGTTACAGATTAAAAGGATGTTCCCTGAAAAGTATTTGAGAAGTGATTCTTCCAAACCTTAGATCCAGATGTGTTTTGGAATTTAGAAAAAGCTAGTAAAGTCTCAGATCAGATCAGTCGCTCAGTCCTGTCTGACTCTTTGTGACCCCATGAATCACAGCACGCCAGGCCTCCCTGTCCATCACCAACTCCCAGAGTTCACTGAGACTCACGTCCATCAAGTCAGTGATGCCATCCAGCCATCTCATCCTCTGTCGTCCCCTTCTCCTCCTGCCCCCAATCCCTCCCAGCATCAGAGTCTTTTCCAATGAGTCAACTCTTCACATGAGGTGGCCAAAGGACTGGAGTTTCAGCTTTAGCATCATTCCTTCCAAAGAAATCCCAGGGCTGATCTCCTTCAGAATGGACTGGTTGGATCTCCCTGCAGTCCAAGGGACTCTCAAGAGTCTTCTCCAACACCACAGTTCAAAAGCATCAATTCTTCGGTGCTCAGCCTTCTTCACAGTCCAACTCTCACATCCATACATGACCACAGGAAAAACCATAGCCTTGACTAGACAAACCTTTGTTGGCAAAGTAATGTCTCTGCTTTTCAATATGCTATCTAGGTTGGTCATAACTTTCCTTCCAAGGAGTAAGCGTCTTTTAATTTCATGGCTGCAGTCACCATCTGCAGTGATTTTGGAGCCCAGAAAAATAAAGTCTGACACTGTTTCCACTGTTTCCCCATCTATTTCCCATGAAGTGGTGGGACCGGATGCCATGATCTTCATTTTCTGAATGTTGAGCTTTAAGCCAACTTTTTCACTCTCCACTTTCACTTTCATCAAGAGGTTTTTGAGTTCCTTTTCACTTTCTGCCATAAGGGTGGTATTATCTGTATATCTGAGGTTATTGATATTTCTCCTGGCAATCTTGATTCCAGCTTGTGTTTCTTCCAGTCCAGCGTTTCTCATGATGTACTCTGCATATAAGTTAAATAAGCAGGGTGACAATATACAGCCTTGACGAACTCCTTTTCCTATTTGGAACCAGTCTGTTGTTCCATGTCCAGTTCTAACTGTTGCTTCCTGACCTGCATACACATTTCTCAAGAGGCAGATCAGGTGTTCTGGTATTCCCATCTCTTTCAGAATTTTCCACAGTTTACTGTGATGCACACAGCCAAAGGCTTTGGCATAGTCAATAAAGCAGAAATAGATGTTTTTCTGGAACTCTCTTGCTTTTTCCATGATCCAGCGGATGTTGGCAATCCAGCGGATCTCTGGTTCCTCTGCCTTTTCTAAAACCAGCTTGAACATCAGGAAGTTCTTCGTTCACATATTGCTGAAGCCTGGCTTGGAGAATTTTGAGCATTACTTTACTAGTGTGTGAGATGAGTGCAATTGTGCAGTAGTTTGAGCATTCTTTGACATTGCCTTTCTTTGGGATTAGAATGAAAACTGACCTTTTCCAGTCCTCTGGCCACTGCTGAGTTTTCCAAATTTGCTGGCATATTGAGTGCAGCACTTTCACAGCATCATATTTCAGGATTTGGAATAGCTCAACTGGAATTCCATCACCTCCACTAGCTTTGTTCGTGGTGATGCTTTCTAAGGCCCACTTGACTTCACATTCCAGGATGTCTGGCTCTAGGTGAGTGATCACACCATCGTGATTATCTGGGTCGTGAAGATCTTTTTGTACAGTTCTTCTGTGTATTCTTGCCATCTCTTCTTAATATCTTCTGCTTCTGTTAGGTCCATACCATTTCTGTCCTTTATCGTGCTCATCTTTGCATGAAATGTTCCTTTGGTATCTCTGATTTTCTTGAAGAGATCCCTAGTCTTTCCCATTCTGTTGTTTTCCTCTATTTCTTTGCATTGATCGCTGAAGAAGGCTTTCTTACCTCTTCTTGCTATTCTTTGGAACTCTGCATTCAGATGCTTATATCTTTCCTTTTCTCCTTTGCTTTTCACTTCTCTTCTTTTCACAGCTATTTGTAAGGCCTCCCCAGACAGCCATTTTGCTTTTTTGCATTTCTTTTCTATGGGAATGGTCTTGATCCCTGTCTCCTGTACAATGTCACGAACCTCATTCCATAGTTCATCAGGCACTCTATCAGATCTAGGCCCTTAAATCTATTTCTCACTTCCACTGTATAATCATAAGGGATTTGATTTAGGTCATACCTGAATGGTCTAGTGGTTTTCCCTACTTTCTTCAATTTAAGTCTGAATTTGGCAATAAGGAGTTCATGGTCTGAGCCACAGTCAGCTCCTGGTCTTGTTTTTGCTGACTGTATAGAGCTTCTCCATCTTTGGCTGCAACGAATATAATCAATCTGATTTCGGTGTTGACCATCTGGTGATGTCCATGTATAGAGTCTTCTCTTGTGTTGTTGGAAGAGGGTGTTTGTTATGACCAGTGCATTTTCTTGGCAAAACTCTATCAGTCTTTGCCCTGCTTCATTCTGTATTCCAAGGCCAAATTTGCCTGTTACTCCACGTGTTTCTTGACTTCCTACTTTTGCATTCCAGTCCCCTATAATGAAAAGGACATCTTTTTTAGGTGTTAGTTCTAAAAGGTCTTGTAGGTCTTCATAGAACCGTTCAACTTCAGCTTCTTCAGCGTTACTGGTTGGGGCGTAGACTTGGATTACTGTGATATTGAATGGTTTGCCTTGGAAACGAACAGAGATCATTCTGTCGTTTTTGAGATTGCATCCAAGTACTGCATTTCGGACTCTTTTGTTGACCATGTATATGCTGTATATTACCCACTCCACCAGGGGGTTCTGGGGCAGCCCCCATAATAAGACAGATACATCTGCAGTAGCACATACGGATATCTACCCTAAGCAGGATAACTGAGGACGGCAAATATCACCATGTCTGTTCAGGTTGGGTTTTGCTACCTAATGAGTTACAATGGACACTTTTTACATGCAGAGCATCTTGGATTTCTGAGTTGCAGGCTGCCCTCCTCAGGAGAACATTTTCCTGAACATTTGTAGACCTCAGCTCCGCTGAAACATTCAGCTGGCCTTCCATACCCCAGCTGCTTCTGGGGCAGCAGAGTGTGCTGGGCCAACAGCCACCAGGTCCCGGCCACCTCCACACAAGCCCGCTCCTCCTTGCGAGCAACTTGGTAAATGACGTCTTGGCAGGACACCCCTGAAAAGTGTCCAGCTGCTGCACCAGCTTATTTCATCCCCATCTGAAGCCCCAACAGTTGTCAGCCATCCAGCTTCCTCTTAACTGCGCCAGTCAGCTGATTGCAGAGACCTCCCAGAGGATCTATTTTTAGCTAAAACTGGTCTTAATTTTCATACGTATACATTAAATTCCGTGGGGGCAGGGGGGATTCCAAATGAGGAAACATTGATTCTGAATAACATGAAAGAAATAATTAGTGCTTGAAAAACAGTTCAAAATATGAGTCAAAACCTCCAAGGAATATGGTTAGCACTGCATTTTTCAGTGGAAGGAAGTTTGTCAAATTAGAAACAGAAAGAGAGAGGGTGAGTGGGGATAAATCAAGCTAGGAAGGGAATTCAGCATCAAATTCCAGGCGCTGAAGAAGGAGACTGAAATTAGGGGGCAGCCAGGATTGTCAGGTAGATGCCCATGGGGATGTGGCCCAGGCGTCATTCCCACGGTCTGGAGAGGCGTCGAGGGAGGGCGTGGGCTGGTGATCCCTGGTGGCCTGCAGTGGCTTGAAATAAGATTTTGGTTCCCCAGCCACAGCTTGAAGGCAGGCTGCAGTCATGAGACCACTGGAGCACTGGACCACCAGGGCCTGTGACAAGGTCCTGGCCTATCAGCCGTGTAGAAATGAACTTCCACAAGGGGACGGAAAGTAGTGAAAAAAGTAAAGTGCTTACTAGAAGGAAAGAGTGCCTGGCATAGACTCACTTGGGTGGGCTCAGAGAGAGAGTCGTGCGCTCATGTAGTCTGCATCACTGATATGGGGGATTCCCACTGGGCTTCTTCTGATCAGTCATCTTGCTTTGGCCTGGCTTTGAGTCCATATTGGGTTTAACTCAGAGCCCTCCCCAGTGTCCATGTGCATCTCTGAGCCAAGATGGATTCTAGTGAAGAGGCCTATGGGTAGGTTGACATCACCTACTATGATGTCGTGAAGGTGAAAGTGAAAGTTAGCTGCTCACTTGTGTCTGACTCTACAAGTCCATGGACTGTAGCCTACCAGGCTCCTCTGTCCATGGGATTCTCCAGGCAAGGATACAGAAGTGGGTTGCCATTTCCTTCTCCAGGGGATCTTCCCAACCCAGGGATCCAACCTGGGTCTCCTGCACTGCAGGCAGATTCTTTACTGTCCAAGCCAGCAGGGAAACCCTGGTGGTGCCCCCTCCCTTTTTGACCCTTGAGGAGCCATTCTGCGCCTATGTGATCAGGAAGGTCTACTTGACTTTGAGAATGAGAAATAAGCAGTTCCTTTATCTCTTACCTCTTCCGTTTTCTCTTATCCTCCCTAAACTGTTGTGTCTCACCCACCTCCCCTCCTTTTTTTCTTTTTTGAGAAACTTGCAGTAGCTTCAGCACACAAAAGTTAGCCACCTTTCCATCTCACCTGGGGGCTGGAAAAATCTGAGCCTGCGCAACTCCAGCCTTGCCTTTCTTCTTGAAAAGTATTTTCTTTTTTATTCTTTTCCTCTTATTCTTATTTTATTCCTTTTCTTTCTGCTGAGCTGATAGGAAATAAGACAGTGAAATGCTTGGAAACATAGGCACTTGTAAACTACAAAGCTCTGAAAAGGCAGTGAACTTTCTGAGTAGAGCCAAACTTTCTGAGACTCAACACCTTCCAGCCTTGTCTCTGTCCAGCAGCAGCCCCCTGTCTTCTCACCCAGGCTAAACAGGACTTAAGGTGGGTGGGAACCTCTCCAGGAAATCCTGAGTTAGCTCTACCTAAGGCTTACATTTACAGTGCAGAAAGCCCTTTTCCCTCTTGGTAAAGCCAGGCTTTCAAGACTTTTGTTTCACTGAAGTCTTTAGGCTGAATATCAAATCTTCCGCTCTCTTTGCATTCCTGATTCAACACCCTAATCTTCCCAAGGGCAACAGATGCCTCTGGCAAAGAGCAGGGAGGTCAAGTAGGAAAATCTGAAAGGAAGAGCAAGCAGGAGCATTTCCATAAAATGGACCCTGGTACTACAGGCGCAAACCCAGGCTGACAGGAAGGCAGGAAGCCGCTCATAAGCACCCAAGAGTTGAGAGCTGAGAGCATGATTCTGGAATCTCTCCTGGTGCGTTGGGCTTCGGACAGCTACCCTACTTGGTCACAGTGTTGTCTGGGACAACAGCATTGGTGGAGGGATCAGTGCTGCCCGCGGGTGGGAGGTGGAGATAGGGGCAGCCTGTAGGGAATCTACAAACCTCTAAGAGGCTGTTGGCGAATTGAACACAAAAAGCCAAATATTTTTGTCTTTACCACTCCGAAGCACTAGGATTCTGTCCTCAGCATTTATGCTCATATAGGCATCACTTCAGTATGTGAGACTGAGACATTTAAAAGCAGGTCAGATCTGAATTTACTGAGCTTTTTAAAAAAATAAATAAAAGCAGCAAACTCTCTTTGAAATGTTATGTGGGCTGCTAACTTCTTTGACACAAAGGTCTCTATTGTGCGTGCGTGCTAAGTCACTTCAGACATTTCCAGCTCTTTGAGACCCCAAGGACTGTAGCCTGCCAAGCTCCTCTGTCCATGGAATTCTCTAGGCAAGAATATTGCACTGAGCTGCCATTTCCTCCTTCAAGGGATCTTTCCAACCCAAGGGTCAAACCCGTGCCTCTTATGTCTCCTGCATTGACTGGTGTGTTCTTTACCACTAGCACAACCTGGGAATTTTCTCAAGTTCCCCCATTTGCTGACACAGCCCCCTCCCACCCTGTAACCATGACACCAGCTACATCCTTGCTCTAGACTTCCAGGACACTCCTCCTCCCCATAGTCAGCTCCCACCATCTCTATATCTTTCCAGGGAGAGGGTCAAGCATTGCTTGGGGCTCAGCAGACCTGGCACAAGCTTGTTGCCATCCCAGCTCTGGTCCTCATAGTATCTGCGGCAGGCAGACACCCAGGCTCTGGGGTCTGAATGCTTGGTTTTAAATGCCCGCTCTAACCCTTACTAAAGGTGATCTGGGGGAAGTTATTTAACTTCTCTGAGCTTTCATTTCTTCCAAAAGCCAAGCATACAACGAGGTGCTAAAGATAAATTTGAGGCTGACACATAGACAGTGCTTAGTGAAGGGTAGTGATTTATAGCAATTAATGTAATTTGGTTATGGGCTCCCAAAACTCACTTTGAGCTCCATGAGTAAATGATATATGCTGATAATACATATAGAGTTTGTTCAGCCTCTTCCTGTCACTACAAATATTTTTCACTTTGCAATGGGAGTCACTTGACTATTCATTGCAATACCCTCCTTCTCTTCCAGCCACAAGATCACCCTCAAACAGACTCTCGGCACCAGGCCTGGTACCTGGCTGAGGGGTCTGAGTGTTTTTAGTTTATTATTAAAATGTTTGCCATTACATTTGCATAGTACCCTGCTGGGTTGATTGCTTCATATATCGACAGTACTAAAGTGGATACTGAATGTTGTGCCTGCCAAGGGCCTTCATCTAGCTCTGCCTGAGCATATATAAAAGTGATTTGAATGGGAGCGTTTGCTCTATTATTTTGGTGATGGATTTAGGGAAATGGAAAGCAGCAAATTGCTTTGTTTTTGGATCTTTGCCAGGCCCATCCTGGTTATGGATAACACTTGCTTGGTTGATTGAAGAAGGCCAGCTGCTGCTCTAATAGCCTGAATCAATGGCCAACGGTGCCCATTAGCAAGCATGTCATGTTTGCTATAGTGAAAAGCATCTTATAATTATGAATTAATAACTTTTCTATTATATATCAATATGATGCTATACTTTACAACTTGACCAGCCCTTCCATACTAATATTGAAATTAAGGTCAACTCCAGTTTTATGATATCCTTCAGATTTACACGCAACTCCTGGCTTTAGCTGAGGGAGTTCACACTCAAAACCTCAGTTTCCACATCTGTATAACAGGCTGAATAATTCCCATGTCCTGGGGCTGTGAAAATTCAATGAGAGAAAGACTACAAGAGCATTTTTTTAGGGCCTTTAAGCCCTCAGATGTCCAGTGCCTCTTTGAGGAAGATTTTCCTTTGTTTGTGTTGACTCTTTCAAATGGAATGTTTCCAACATCAATCTCAAGTGTTCTGTTGTTTTTCTTTACTGTGTAAAATGCGTTTGGAAGAGACACATGGCCACGGTTGATTCAATGACTGGGCTTACCCAAGACTTATGTGAAAGCAATTGAGTCTGTTGAGACGTCAGCCAAGGCAGTTCCATGGAGGACCAACCATTAATGGCTGTCCCCAAAGGCTGGGGAAAGAAATTCTTCAGTCCTGAAGAGGAGTCTGAGAGGGGTGTTACAACACTCCTTTCAGCTTAGGAAGAAAATAAAGCCACTGAGATAGCATCTCAGCAGCTTCTCACTGCTGCCCTTGGAGACAGACACCCACATTTCTAGTGCTGTTTGCTGGCATGTGGGTGGGAAGCGGGGAGAAGGCTGTCTGGCTGCTCACCTGTGGAATGCCGCTGATCACCTGGCTGGTGCCCCCACATATCCCCTGCTCTTCCCAGCTCCCACCACAGGGGCACTGCCCTGCAGCCACCCCCACCTTCTCTGACAGCATTTGCTCTTTAAAAAAACTGTAATTCCGTCAAATTTTTATCTTTCTGGAACTTATCTTTCAAGTTTCCTAATATTAACTTTCATATGTGATTATTTGTGTGTGTATGTTCTTAGGAATCTCTGTTTGTATTAATTTAGGTCTAAGTGAGTTTTCAGCTCAGTCTACCATTATAGATAAAGTAGTATAAAGTGCATGCATTTTAGTGTATAAAAATGCAAATTTTTAAAGCAGAAGATGAAAATTTTGAGGTTTATATTTAAATGAAATAAGGATAGAATTTTCTAAAGGAATACAGTAAATAGAATACTGAGGTCGTAAAAATAATTTTCTTGATCCATTCATCTAAATTCTTAAATAAAGGCGGAATTAATCAGGGACTTGGAAATGGAAGTTAATTCTGGCTCTGGTGGAGTCTGTTGCTCTAACGTGTTAGGTTAGTTCAGACGATGTACGCACCGGGAAAAGGAGAGGCTGGATGCTTTGGGAAATGTTTACAAGATCTGCCCCTGCTCACACGCTCTTCCCCTTGCTTCTGGTATCACATATAAAACCTGAGCTTTCCATGATGAGCAATTGCTGAAGCCGAGAAAGACTTCTCAAAGGAGAAAAGAAATCTTATTTAGTCAATGACCCACTCCAGTGTTCTTGCCTGGAGAATCCCGGGGACGGGGGAGCCTGGTGGGCTGCCGTCTATGGGGTTGCACAGCGTCGGACACGACTGAAGCGACTTAGCAGCAGCGGTGGTGACTGAGTTGCAAAGTCACCTACAAACCTTTCATGCACTTCCACAGTTTGCTGCTGTTGTTGAGTCGCTTCAGTCATGTCTAGCTTTTTGCAACTCTATGGACTATAGCCCACCAGGCTCCTTTGCCCGTGGTATTTCCCAGGCAAGAATATTGGAGTGGGTTGCCATTTCCTTCTCCAGGGCATCTTCTTGACCCAGGGATAGAACCCATGTCTCCTGCACTGGCTGGCGGGGTCTTTACCACTGAGCCACCAGGGAAGCCCCACTTCCAGAGTTTGCTTTGCTTTATTACCACATTTGATGGTGTGTTCTATAGATCCCATTTATATTTAAGACTTTTGGAATTAAATAGATAGATATATATATATAAGTTTTTATGTGCAAGTATGTCACCTGGAACACAATTTATAATAGGAAAAATTCAGAAACAATTCATGAAAAGTTATACAAATTCTGATACATGTGTATGATCAAGTATCATGTAGTCATGAAAACCATATTTCTGAAAACTAAAGACATGGGAAAATACTATGATTGAATGTTAAGTAGAAAAGGAATGCGATATAATACATTAATGAAACCAACTGGATTTTAAATACTTTTAAATAGCCTACTAGGATACTCCCCTGGCAATTCTTCAACATTAATATTAGGCTGATTTTGAAGACATTTCTTAAATTTTTCATATTTTTTGTAGCCTACCTAGTGCGTGAATTTCATCCCATAATTATTTTCTTAACAAAATGTTTAGTTTTGAAAGTAAAAGAAACAGAGGGTATTTCCCACACAGAAATCCACATCGTGGGGTTTGCTCATTACCCTCCATGTCCTTGAGTCTGCCTCACCGCTGGTGCCCCCTGCTGCGTGGAGCCCTCAGGGAGGGAACATGGCCAGCGTGGCAAGCTGAGTCCATCCCTGCGGGCTCTGCCACGTCCTAGCCATGGCGCAACCACAGGCATGTTCCCTCACTTCTCAGTCTTGGTTTTCCAGTCTGTGAAATGGGTGCATTAACCGTACCTGTTTCCTTCTCATCAGGTCAAGATTAAATGAAATAAAGCCCTGATGCCTTGAGCACAGCAAGGAGCACACCTTAAACTTCAATAAATGTTTGTTAATATCTCCACGAGCAGTGTTATGAACTTTACTAGTCATCGTTTGATGTGTTTTGAAAGCAAGAAAAAATAACCAGAAAGCATTTTTAGCCTCTGTTCCACTCTATCCCTAATCCAATCCAGAACTAGCTGAGGCACAGAATGGTGCAGAGGTATCGTTTACCTACAGACAGAGTCACACATCTGTAGATCCCCCCTCCCCTTTTTTCTTCTGATGCTGCAAGGGTGTTGGCACTAAGATGTGCTCTCCTCACAGCTGACTCGGGAGAAGTTGGTGGAGGGGTGGTGTTTGTTGTGCTCCATTTTAAGAAGCTGCTGCTGCTACTGCTAAGTCGCATTAGTCATGTCCGACTCTGTGCGACCCCGTAGACGGAAGCCCACCGGGCTCCTCTGTCCCTGGGATTCTCCAGGCAAGAATACTGGAGTGGGTTGCCATTTCCTTCTCCAATTTTAATTAGAGCATTCCACAAAAGAAAATAGCTATAAAACATAAACAAGACAGTATTTTCTTAGCTGGGTTTCCATATTAAATCTTATTATTATGTAACTTCTGCTTTATCATAATAGTGATGGACATCTTTGAAAACTGGGTTCTGGAATGTCTTCCCAGTCTGCATAACTTTCTAGACAGACATTCTGGATGGATGTTTTCTTTCCTCACAGAAATAACAACACGCACATGGAAAAGGTATGGAAGGGTATCCCTGGTGGTCCAGTGGAACTTCTAAAAATAAACAGCAGAAATTTCTAGAGCATATTAGTTATGACTCGATTTGCACTTCTGTTTTCATAAATTATTACCATGTCAATATTTTTGTAGCACTCATGTGCCATGTAATAAGTGTTCATCTTTACTAGTAGAATATTACACGGGGTAGGCAATATCCAACTGCTATGGCATGAGTCCTCCCAGCCTCCTAGGAGGTGGATATAATACAATCCCCCAGACGTGGAGGTGGAGACTAGACACGAAGACTCACTTCCTAAGGTCACGTGGATCAAATCCACGCCCTCTGGCTCCAAAGTCTCCACCTCTGCCTCCACCTCGGGCCAGCAGTGTGCGGTGGTCACCTCTGCGGGAGAGCTTCAGGATCACAGGTGTTAACTGTGCTGAGAGAATAGTGAAGGAAATAAGGGTGATTCTCACTCTTGGGTTTTGCTGGTGGCTCAGTCAGTAAAGAATCTGCCCACAATGCAGGAGACTCCCTCAATACAGGAGGCCCAGGTTCTATCTTTGAGTTGGGAAGATCCCTGCAGAAGGAAAGGGCAACCCACAGTACTCTTCCTGGGAAATCCCATGGACAGAGAAGCTTGGTGGGCTGCAGTCCATGGGATCGCAAAGAATCAGACACGACTTATCGACTAAACCATCACCACCACCCGCACAGAGCACTAGAATGCTTTGGCCCCGACAGGTCCTTGGCAGGAAGTGGGACTCTGCTGTAGGGCTCTGTTCCTCCCAGCTTTTCTTTGGCTTCCTTTCTCTTTCTTTCTTTTTCCTCCCTCTGCCCTCCCTGACTCCCTCTTCTTTCCTTTTCCTTTTCCATCCCTCCCCTGCCTCCTTCCTTTCCCCCTTCCTTCCTTTAAAACAACAACAACAACAAAACAAATGTAATGGGCATGCAAAATCTCGTTTTTAATCTTAAAAATGTTATTTCTATTCTTAGTAGGATTTTGATCCAGCCATTTTGTCTTCTGTTCACTCTCTCTGGTGTGCATAATTCCTGCTCTCCTTCTTGGGATATTGTGAGGAAAAATAATATTTTTGATTTTTTAAAATGGAACTGTTTAAATGAAGGAAGCAGGTATAAGCCTGCCACTTTAATACAAGGATCCAATAAATCCTAGACGTTGCCTCTAATGTTTAGAGGTCTGAAGAGATCTGTCCTATGAGAGTTCGCTAATTTCAATTATCTGGATTTTATTATCACCTTCTATGGGTTGGAGAGACAGGATTTTATAGAATGTCATCACCTGAGGCAATGACAAAGGGGTTTCACCCCATTAAATCCAGGAAGCATAGGAGAAGAGATAAGAAATGAGAGGGCTTAAAAGTCATGCCAGTTTCATTGTAGAAAATATGACTTACTAAGCAACTGTGTGAAATAAAAGCAGGGAATGTCCACTCGTGATCCATGCCATTGTATGTAAGCTGATTTCTTTGATATTGCATATTAAGTATTATCATCATCATCATCACCATAAACTGCAGTTGTGTTTAGCAGCTGGAGAAAGAGCCAGTAGATAAAGTTCTCAGACTTGAGTGTATGTCAGAATCACTCAGTGAGAGAAGGGGTCTTGTGCAAAATGCAGGTTGCCAGGCCCCGTGCCTAGTGGCTCAGATAGATTATGATTGGGATGGAGCCCGGGGATGTGCATTCTGCCAGGCATCTCAGGTGATCCCGACGCAGGTGGTAGGAGGACCAGTTTGAGAAACACTGATACCCAGCCTCTGCTTTTCAGCTGTCAGTCTAGACACTGCATCTTCCCATCACCTTGGCACAATATTTAGTCTAAATTTCAGTTCCTTATCTGTATGAGGAGAGTATATAAAGCCATACTTTACTCATAAAGCTTCTGAGAGGATTAAGTAAGAGCATGCTGGCATTAGGCAGCCTCTGCTCTTGACAGTGTTGTCTGTAGAGACCAAAGGTGAGGCGTCCATCCTGCTGGCCTTCTTGGTCCTTGCTCCGTGCCTGAAGCACCAGGCTTAATGGACACTGCTTGTTGCTAGTGAGCTCACTGCTGACGCCCAATTGCCTGGGTCCAAATCTTGACTCTTTGATTTGCTTGTGACCTTGGTTTTCCCTGGTGGCTGGTGGCTTAGACAGTAAAGAATCTGCCTGCAATGCAGAAGACCCAGGTTCGATCCTTGGGTCAAGAAGATCCTCTAGAGAAGGGAATGGCTACCCACTCCAGTATTCTTGCCTGGAGAATCCCATGGACAGAAGATTCTGGCAGGCTACAGTCCATGGGTTTGCAAAGAGTTGGACACGACTGAGCAACACTTTCTGGGCAAATTATTTAACCTCCCAGTGCCTCAGTTTCCTCATATATAAAATAGGCCTAATTATAATATGCACTTCATGGTGGTTTTTTTTTTTTTTTTTGGGGGTGGGGGGGGAGTATATTTTAAAATTACTCTAAAACTTTAAGACCAGTATGTGGCTAATAGTAAAGTGTCACTTAAGAGTTACATATATAAACAAAACCTTGTTGATTCAATCCATGCATGCCCTCATGCTAAGCTTGTTTGCTTTTCCCTCTTTTCAACATAATGCAGATATATTCTTCTAGCTGACAGACTTTTAAAGTGGATACCACTTTTAAGAGCCTTCGCTCCTGGGGGAAGGAAATCTGCAGGCATTAGATGGGTTTGGCAGCCAGCAGAGGCATGCTGTTGAGACGGGGAGGCTCCCTGGGGCGGGGTGTCAAGAGAGCGAGCTGGATTCAGCTCTAGTGACTCGGAGAGCTGACAGGTAACAAAATGAGGCTCCCTCAGTTGTCTATGCAGCAGACAAAGCAAGGTATTTAGTTAATAGCAGCAACCCGGTGCCTATAATTTTTCAGGTCCTTGGAGGCATATTGCGTGGCCCAGGGTGAGCCAAGGGACGGAGGAGGGAAGTCAGAGGGAATCTATTCTCATGTCCCTCGTTGTAGTGTTTGACTCACCTAAAGTTAACACTAATAGAACTTTGCTCAGAAATGTCATCGCTGAAATAAATGCATTAAATTTAAACTCTTGCTGCCCTGATGCATCTGCTATGCAATTGAACTAGAAACAGCTCAGAGTGTCTCCAAGTTTTTCTCAGCCAACGAGACTTAGGCCACTTGGTTTCCTCTGATTGTTCAGCCTTGTCCAATTTTGGGATGCAAGTCTTTTGAATACTTCAGTGGCCATGCTATTTTTTCTCCAATCATAAACTCACAATATAAAGTCTAAGCTGTGAAAAAAAAAATATCCAAGTTCCTTCACATCCTTATTCTCTAGCCAACTATGGCTTTAAACTGAAGCTCTATCTGTGAGGGAGAAAATCCCATTTGCACATTTTCTTTTGGTTGGCTGGACGTGCCCACAGATTCTCAGGTGGCATTCAGGAATCCACCTCATGTTTTGGCTGTATGTTGGAAATTTTCTTCTGGGACTGTACACAGCAAGTAGAAGAGAAACATTGTTCAACTCTTGCTCAACCTAGAACTCAATACTGTTTTGCAAGAGATGAATACAAAGACCATAATAGTTTAAGCACTATTTTGTGCTTTACATTGTAATTTATTTTAATATAAAATATATTTCTATAGTCTGATTACAGAGGTAATACATTGTAGAAAAATTGACTATTCCTGGAAAAGCATAAAGAAGGAAATAAAACCATAAAAGAATCACTAAGAAAGAGCTAGTTTTATGTTTTTTCTTTCCTGCCTATTTATCTATCTTTCCACTTATCCATCTGTCCACCCTTCTATCTGTCCCTCTATCCATCTCCCCTCCCATCCGTCCATTCATCCATCCTTCCTTATACCCATCCGTCTTTCCTATACCAATCCATCCATTCATCAATCCACACTTCTGCCCATTCATCCAGCTGTTCACCCACCCTTATATTTATGTATCTATCCATCCTCCTATGCATCCCTTTGGACTTCCATCCATCCCTGGGAGAAATAATAGTACCCAAAGAATATAGAATAGTGGTTAAGAGTACAGCATTTCAGTGACTTGCTTTGTGCATTCATATCCTGGCTGTACCCTGCACTTTCTATGTAACCTTGGACAAGTTTTTATGGCTTCTATTCCTCCTTTATAAAATGACATTAATAATAGTGTCTACCTCATACAATTGTGTCAGATTTTAATGACATAATCCATATAAGATGGTTGGCAAAGTGCCTGGCATAAAGGAAGCTCTCAATAAATATTGGCTATCCTTATCATTATTATTACTCTTCTTTATTTAATAGAGTTGCCAAGATCTGATAAGAAAACATGTGATACTAAATACAGTGTCTAGATATTACAACTATAAATGCAGTAATAAATATATACATGCATATTTTGTTTATGTAACTGATATCCATCTGTTTCATAAACTCATTTTAAGTGCTATTTTAATGGCTGAAAATATTCTATGGTATAAGTATTTGTAACCAAACTGTGAAAGTTTTCATTTAGACGATATCAAATTTCTGTTGTTATTAGTAATGCTGTGATGAACATCCCTATTTCCTTAGATTAAATTCCTAGAAGTGGAATTGCTGGTTATATGTTGCACATATTTGAAAACTTACCACTTTGCCAGCAAAAAGTCTGTACCACTTTCCATTTCCATATGGATGTGATGACCTGATTTTCTACACTCTTGCCAGCCTATGTGTCTCTGCAAACATTTGCCAGTCCAGTAGGCAAAACAGGATCCCATTGCTATTTTATTACTTGTTTTTACTTTTATTTAATTACCAGCAAAGTTGACCGCGGCATTACTTTGCCATATGTTTTTTGACCATGTTTGTTTCTATTTCTTAAAACTGTCAACTTAATATTTGTGCATTTTCCCATGGGGGTATGTGTTCTTTTTGTAATGATTCTGCCAGAGTTTAAATTTTTGACTTTCTAACAGGAAGGTTTCAGAGCTTACTCTTTTCCAGTTGATGGACATTGATCACGGTCTGTCTGCAGCGTCTAAACCTTTCCCCAGTGTTTGTTATGATTTCCTAAACTTTACTGTGTCCTTTCAACCAGGATGTATTCAGCCAAGGGCCATTGGACGTGAACCCATCTCTAAGTGCCCAGAGGCTTCTCACCCCCACACCTTTTCCTGGGTGTCCTTTCGTCTCTGTGATGTTCTTCTGGTTCCTCTAAGTTTCAAGTTCATTCTGTTCCCTGAAGAAAATAGTAGGTAATAATAGTGGGCGACTGCTCCTCCTACTGTGCCTTTTATGTGTCTGTTTTTGGTTGTCTTCTCCTCTTTTGTCCTTCCTTTTAAACCTGTGCTTGTTAGACAGGCCTCTGAACAATGACATCTGTGTAGATTTCTCACTCCAGACGCCTCCCTCAAAATATGGTGAAGAACCTACCAAAAGACTTCCCTTTAATATGTGGAGAAACCACTTTAGACTTGTGCTCAAAGATTGATCTTCTCTAATGGTCTGACACAGAAGTCGGCAAGCTTTTCTCTAAAGGGCCAGATCGTCCGTGTATGGGCTTTAATGGCCACGCCACATGTGTTGCAGCTACTCCGCTCTGCCCGGTTATAGCACAATAGCTGCAGTAGACACTAAGGCAAGGACACACGTGGCTGAGTTCCAATAAAATTTTACTTAGGAAAACAGGCAGAGGTCCAGGTTGGTCCATGGGCATAGTTTGCTGGCTCCTGGTCCAAGTAAGAGAAAAGAATTGTAAAGGAAATGGCACGGGAGGAGAATACATTTTAGCTCATTGCTATTGACACGAATGAGCCTTCAACACTCCATGGCTGTGGGGTGATTAGGTGGGTGATTCCCTGGAGGACGACCTTTCCTTTCTGCGTCCCAGACAGTCCCATTGTGAGCAGGCCCTGGGCAGAAAACACCTGGGGAGATGACAATGTGACAAGAACGGTCCAAGGGCCTTAATCCAGCAGGGGACGCCAGCCACCCACAGCATCCTCAAGTCACTGATGACTTAAAACCACAGTAAGTCCCTATCCTGGGGGGCAAACTCTGGGAAGTAGTGAAGGTTCTGGCCTCTGAATTGCATTTCTGAACCTCAGCAGTTTCCCTCTAACACATCATTATTCCAGGGAAGTATGATTTTAGCTGAAAGGGCAGTAAGTCAGATATTTGGCTTGCTGATCTTGGTGGGGTTTGTTTGTTTTTGTCTCTTTGGTTAACCACCTAAGGCGTTCTTTTTCTGAGACCCAAATTTCAAAAAGCACCTAAAGACCTTTTGGAAAACGACCCCTGTGCTGTGCAGGGCCTGCCTGTCTGTATTCTTCATGGCCTTGTCATTGGAAGGTTAATCAGACTGGCGCCTACAGTATCTCATTACAGGCTGCCCTTTTCATAGACAGCTTCATGAAAACTAGAAGTTAAAAGACAAAAACTTTTGATCTGGCCGAGGCAGGGACTATAGGGAAGACTCTGGACTGGGGTCCAGGGGACCCAGGTGACTTCCATCAGATCCTTCTCTGAATATTTCTATTTCCTTCTCAGTCAAATGGGGGGATTGGACTAGAAACGGAATGGCTAATAATTGGCAGGCACATAGCTCTGTCCTCATTGCCTCTGACAGGCTGCTCCATCACTGCCTTCTCCCTGGTTACCTGGAGAGAAGGGCTTCTCTATGCAGGCTGCTCTCCAGACCGTTCCCACCCAGCCTGGGTGGTCCCTACGGCCCTGCCTACCGTGAAAGTTCTGTGGTTCCTACCACACGTGAGTCTCAAACACGTTCCTGCCTAAATGCTTTGGTGAGCAGCAGCACTGAAACACTGTGCATTTAACTACCCCGA
The DNA here is from genome assembly GCF_027580195.1 of Bos mutus. Classification (NCBI taxonomy): domain Eukaryota; kingdom Metazoa; phylum Chordata; class Mammalia; order Artiodactyla; family Bovidae; genus Bos; species Bos mutus. The sequence continues at coordinate 53,259,171 of NC_091634.1, read as the reverse complement.
AGTGTAAAGACCTTTGAAATGTAAACTTAGCCAAATAAATAAACCATTGCAATTTGCCTCTGTCTTCTAGGTTCAGTAGTTGTCCATTTTCTGTCCTGTGGTCTGTTACAAAGCGTTTGTCTCAAGAAAGCTGAGGGGGGCGGGCAGGGACTAGCTTTCCATTCACCAAGTCTGTTACTGTGCCATCGGCAAGGGTGCTGTAAGATCCTGTGCCTTTAATACATTTCCTGAGCTTTAATAGATTTTCTGAGCTAACCATTTGCCTTATTTACCCCCTTGGGGTCTGATCGTTATTGTGGTTGACCATTTGGATAAGCTACTTGTATGAAATATTGTCATGTGAATGAGAGTCACTTTTTAGGTGGTGATTCTCCTTAATTTTCTGCTCAATCACCGAAAATAATTCCCACAGAAAATATTATTTTCTTTTGTTTGAAAAAATTCCCTCTGATACTTAAATGTCATCATGTTTCTAATCCTGAATAATTCTGGATTGATTTATACATGAAATTAACCGCAGCACTCTCCGTTAGGGAAACTTGTGCTTCTCTCTCCCTCCCATTCAGGTTTCCTGGTTTCAGAAATGAATGAGGGTGACTCACTTTCCGTGGAGTGGAGTGAAAAATGCAGCTGGGAAACCAGGATGAAGTTGGGGCACACTGGCACGCATTCTGTCTATCGCATACAGGCACTGGAGGTGTAAATTTGGAAACTCATTAACAGCCAAGACAAAGAGGAAAATGTTTCTAGGTCTTTGGTTCACAGTATCCATAGGATAAAACTGTTGCTGAAATGATGCTTCTATACCTTAATCTTTAGAATTAAGACCTCACCTACATTTCTGCTGTGTGTTCTATCATAAGACGTACACTGATAGAGATGCTTCTGTCTATATTTAAATATTGCTCTAGACAAAAAATAATCTGGTGTGTCTGTTTAAAAAGTAGTTCAATTTTAAAGTCTTTTTCTTCCAAATTAAAATACACAAATCAAGGGCCAGACTGATTTAAAGCTTTCTAGTGGGAGACTTCACAGAGAGGCACATTCAAGAGAGGGAAGACTCCTCATGGGAACGTGGCCTGGGCTGCAGAGCTCCATAGGAAATTTATTTAAAATGTAAATGCATCTGGATACTGCCTCCCAGTTCTTTGTTTTTTGTGTATTTGACCCTCCACAGATTCAATGATACATCACATTAAACTGGCTCCAAAATACAAGCCGTTAGCATCTCAGTACATTTCCAGTAAGTCTCCCAGTCTTTGTGATTCTGGAGATACTGACCACTGGATGCTGGTTTCAGGCACAGAGGGTCAGTTTTCAGAATCTTAATATAGACAGACAGGAAGAGATCATAGTGAATGTGGATAATTAATGACCTGAGCCTGGTTCCAGAGAGATGCTCGGGCAGAAGACCTGGCCAAGAGTCCTCCAGAGATCTGATTGTCCGGGGTGGGCCTTGCACAGATGGAAGACGCGGACCCCTCAGTGCCGAGTGTGAGCTTGGTCCCGCCAGCACTTTTAGTCTTGGCCTCCTTGCAGGCCCAGGGCTCAATGACCATCTTAAACCTGTTTCGTAATTGTGCCTTTGTTTAGTTCAGTCGCTTGGTCCCGCCAGCACTTTTAGTCTTGGCCTCCTTGCAGGCCCAGGGCTCAATGACCATCTTAAACCTGTTTCGTAATTGTGCCTTTGTTTAGTTCAGTTGCTCAGTCGTGTCCAACTCTTTGCGATCCCATGGACTGTAGCACGCCAGGCCTCCCTGTCCATCACCAACTTAGAGTTGGAAATAAATAACTGAGGAGGGCTCTCTGAGTCAGCTCCACTAGTACCTCATTGGAATCTGAGGTCTCAGCTGTGGGTCATCAACAGGTGGACCTGTTCTTTGCAAAGAGTGAAATAAATGGCATTCTGGAAGTGGGGTTTGCAGGGTGTGCTGGCATTGGCTGCCCTCCTGAGTCTTCGTGGAAACTTCAGACGTGGCTGGGTCAAGCTTCTTATCTCCACTTGGAGGGCAGGCACCTGGAGCCCAGGAAGTTTACGTGATTATGTTGACTCCTAGAGGAGAGCTTCTCAGAGCCCGTTCGTATTGTTACCACTCGGTTTTCGTGTCTCAGGACTCACTCCATGCTGCCCCCAGAGCACGGCATCCAGCGCGGCTCTCACCCATGATGGATCCCTCCCCGTCAGAGGCTCTGAGTGAGTTCCATGCTGGAATTCATGTGGAAAACCTGTGCCTCTCTCATGGGGTTCTCAATTTCCCAGATGTCAAAGAGGGCCCCCAAGAAAGATGCAGGTGTTTTTGAACCCAGAATTCCCCATTTTAAAAAAAACAACTCACACTGCCATTAGAAGGTAGAGAAATAAGGAACACACTTTGGAAAATTCTGTCCTAGAGCCATGGGCACCTCTACAAGGCTAAGGTTCAGGGACTGTTCTGTAGCCATCTTAGGTTCCCCTGCATTCAGTGCTGTAAGAATTCAACACACTGGTGAAAATACTAAATTTCATCAGCCATATGCCTTGGATGGTCGAGAAGATCCCCTGTATCAAGTAGACAGCTCCATTGTCCCTCTACTGCTCATGCACTTATCACTTGTTATCATTCGGGATCAGAAAACAACATTCTAGGAGGACCAGGAGTGACCATGTTATAGAGAATTACGTGCTGTGACTGTGAAGACCACTGACCATGGCTGAACAGGTCATGGGTTACCCTTGTTCTTGCAGTACTGGCCGACAGAACTGGCCACACTTTACATTCCCTTTCGTAACTGTGTTAGTCACTCAGTTGTATCCAACTCTTTGTGACCCCATGGACTGTAGCCCACTGGGCTCCTCTGTCTGTGGAATTCTCCAGGCAAGAATAATGGAATGAGTAACCATTCCTTTCTTCAGGGGATCATCCCAATCTGGGGATTAAACCCAGGTCTCCTGCATTGCAGGTGGATTCTTTACCATCTGAGCCAGCAAGGAAGCTCTTAGTTTCCCATGTAATCAAGCAAAATAGCATTCCACTCAAAATTGAGTGACTTAGAAATACTATGGGTTAGCAAGAATGTATGTATATATGCATGTATGAATGCTTCTTAAAGCTAGCTTATCATTCATCTTTATTATACCTATGAGGAAAGGAAAGCTCTGAGAGCACTTCTGTTGCTCAGTAAAGTTTTGACTCCTTGTTCATAACTATCAGCTCAGAGCTCTGTGACCTTGGACAAGTTACTTAACCTTTCAGTGCTTCAGCTTCCTTGTGTGTAAAATGATGGTATTTCCTGCTAAGATTGTCATGAAGATTAAATGTATTAACATCATATGACGTTTAGAACAGTAGCAAGTACAGACAGCACTCAATAAGAATTAGCTGTTATTATATACGTATATCCCCTGGAGGAGGTCATGGCAACCCACTCCAGTATTCTTGCCTGGAGAATCCCCATGAACAGAGGAATCTGGTGGGCTACAGTCCTCGGGGTCACAAAGAGTTGGACATGACTGAGCAACTAAGCACGCATACATATATATGTAAAATTTTCTCATTTGTATGCAACTTTAAGGCATGCACGCCCATGCACCCTGGTCTCACTCAGCTTATTCAGTAAGGTTTGTTCTGGGTGACATTTGACTGTTTCCAAAAATCAAATCCACTTTCCATGGGCAAAGATTTTCCTTCATAAAGCTTACTCAAAAGGGGTGAGTTGTCTCCTCTGAATACAGTTCTTATGGAGGACACTAAAGATACTTTTGGCAAATAAGTCTGGCTAGTTAAGTGAGTCGCTAGATGTCTACTTTAAAGGGAAAAGCAGTCATTTCAGTGTACAAATGATTGCCTCATTACTTTATTACATACCAGAAGGGAGTTTGGGGTGGAATATCTAAGAAGTATAACAGAACCACTGCAAGTTGTTCTGTCATTTAGCATTTAATTAAAAATAACTAGGAAAACAGCTAATTGAAATACTCAGTACAACTATTTTTTTTTTTTTTTTTTTTTTGTGACAGACTATGTTGACTGAGTTTTCCAAATTACTAAAAGCATTCAGGCAGTTCAGGGAATTTGAGTCTAGTAACCCTTCAGCTCCTTTTATTTAGAATGTTGGCATTTTACACTAGTGTCAAATATGATAATTATTTTTCACAGATATTGAGTTTAATAAAGTAATTGCTAAAACACATCTCCACATTTGGCTCTCCAAGACCAAGTCTGTAAAATTTTTGAGCTCCAGACAGTAACTTAATACTGAATATTTGCCTGTCAATGGTCTAAGAGATGTGTCCTCATTGAGAAGGGAAAGAATGGAAACCAGACGGCGAAGTCATTGCAATTCTAATCGAGGACAACTGTGATCCCTGAGTTCCGTGTAAATTAGTCATCACAGATTGAAAACAAACAACCGAGTAGACCCAAACACATAAACCTCACCATCACTTGAGCCGATTAGATATTCAGAGGGAAATCTCACTTTTTAATATGTTATAGAATCACACGAATGCATATGTGTTGGCATCAGCAGTTTTGACAGATGCAGCTTAAAATAGGAGAAATGCAAAAATAGATACAGCAATTTTAATGTGGCCTAAGCGATGGCAAGAAATATTTACCACATGATGAACCTTCACTCCAATATAACTGATTGCAAAGTAAACAAAGATGGAATGTGCACTGAATTAAGTAATGATTTTCTAATAATTATTAAGTACAAAGTGATTAATTTATGGTTACTTTTGATATGATATTATGATAACATAAATTTTTTTGTGGGTAATTGATATGGACTGAATGTTTGTGACCCTCCAACACTCAAATGTGGAAGCCCCAATCTCCAACATGATTGTGTTTGGATGTGGGGCCTTGGGAGAAAATTGGGTCATGAAGGTGCCCCCCCGTGGTGGGATTAGTGCCCTTCCAAGAAGAGACAGAGAAAACGAGGACAGAGCTGGAAGGCGGGTGCGGGTCTGACCCTGAGTAAGGGAGAGAAGGAAGGAAGAAAGCCTGAGTGGAAGTACAGCAATGCTGCTGGGGGGCCCTTGAGTCCAAACTTCCCACCCGAGGACTGGTGGGCCCCCAGGAGTGCCACTGCTCGATGTCCTTGTTGTGGGCAGTAAACACTGAGGAGCAGCATGTGGAAGCATGGCCATGGTAAGAAATGTGGTGATGGATTTCAGTGCATAACAGCTAGAGCTGTTGATTGAACTATTCCCTTTGGTTATGCCTCTGAGGGATACATCTTCATGGCCATCACAGAGGTGCGTACAAAATGTTAGTTCCACGAATGAAGATGGGACAAAGGAAGAGAGGCATTTCCCCTCATGCTACGTTTATACCTGCCTCTTCCTCAAAGCTTTCAGTCTTTTGGCTTTGCTATCTACCTTTCTGTTGAGCATCTGTTACATACAAGCCATTCACCTGCAATGCCTCACTTGGTTCTCATGGCAACACTAGGCACCATTATTATCCATTCTCATTTTATAGGTGGGGAGAATGAGACTCCAAATAGGTTAAGTAACTTGCCCATCTTAGAAGCTGCGACACGGCAAAGATCTGTTTCATAAAGTTAACACTTAAAGTCTAGACCCTTAGCTATTAATGCTGTACATTATTAATGTAGAGGGGATACAGGTGTCAAGAGATGCACTGCCCTGCAGAGGATGGTCCCTAAAATACCAAGGAGCAGGAGTGTAGACATGAATCCCAGGCTTGGGCCAGGGTAACCATGATGTTCATTCATGAATTTGCATCATTCTTTCATTCACTCACTCATGCTTGGCCATTCATTAACTTGTTCATTCATTCAGTAAATGTTTGTCAAAGGCCTTTGCATGCCAGTCCATGGACTAAGTTTTAGTCTGTCTGTCTTTGAGGCACTCACTGTCTGCACCATCCAGCTCAGTAAGCTCCATAGGGCTGTTAAGCACCCGGTATGCTCTAGCCTAAAATGAGTTGTGGTGTGAGTATAAAATACATATGGGTTTCAAAGAGTGTGGAAGAAGTGGCTTACAAAAAATCTCATGGACAATTTTTAAAAATGCTGATTACATGTGATCATTTGGGGCTATCAGTTCAGTTCAGTTCAGTCGTGTCTGACTCTTCGCAACCCCATGAATCGCAGCACACCAGGCCTCCCTGTCCATCACCAACTCCCAGAATTCACTCAGACTCACATCCATCGAGTCAGCGATGCCATCCAGCCATCTCATCCTGTCATCCCCTTCTCCTCCTGCCCCCAATCCTCCCAGCATCAGAGTCTTTTCCAATGAGTCAACTCTTCGCATAAGGTGGCCAAAGGACTGGAGTTTCAGCTTCAGCATCATTCCTTCCAAAGAAATCCCAGGGCTGATCTCCTTTAGAATGGACTGGTTGGATCTCCTTGCAGTCCAAGGGACTCTCAAGAGTCTTCTCCAACACCACAGTTCAAAAGCATCAATTCTTCGGTGTTCAGCTTTCTTCACAGTCCAACTCTCACATCCATACATGACCACTGGAAAAACCATAGCCTTGACTAGACGGACCTTTGTTGGCAAAGTAATGTCTCTGCTTTTCAATATGCTATCTAGGTTGGTCATAACTTTCCATTAAATAAAATATATTATTAAAATTAATCCCACCTGTTTCTTTTTATTAATACATTTTAACCATAGCTATTAGGCAGTGAAAAATGCATACTTGGCCATGTTATGAGTCTCTTGGACCCTGCTGGTCAGTTGAACAGTAAAGACAAATGCTTTAATAGCACAGAGGGCTATGGGAGACCAGAGCAAGAAGCAAATGACCGCGGAGATGTCTGCAGAGAAGGGACATTTGAACTGTCCTGGATGAGGGGGCTGCATTTGGCATTCCGGGTGGATGGTGCCATAGAGACTAAAGTGTGGGGAACTGAAGATGAACACTGCATCCAGCAATTTGGAGCTGAGATCCTAGACAGGACTCTTGTCTCAAGTTGGGTTCCCTGGGAAATAGACTCTGAACTGGAAGCTAGCATGTTTACTAAACTGCTTGTTCATTAACAAGTGCCCTTGGCTTCAGCCAGAATTAGGATGTGCGCCACCTGGGGAAGGTGCGAAACCGTGGGTGAGACGAGTCTCTGCAATCGAGGAGATTCGTGATGGGACTCATATAAGAGTGTCCCTAGAGAGCACAGTGTCAGGACCTCCCTCACAAGGCAAGCTGGTGGCCCTCACTGTGCACCCTTCAGTCATCTACAGAAATAGAGGGGCAGGGTGCTAATGTAGAGATCCCTTCCTGACTCCACGCTCTGTGCCCAGGGTCTCACATTAACTGAGTGGGTGGGAGAAGAATCAGGTCTCTGTGATGTCAGGTGGGTGCTTGGCAGTTTGTATAAATTAAAGCCAATGCAGTGGTGAATTTGTATGTGTAATGCATTTACCCACAGCCCCTAGAGTACACTAGAAGACAATTTCTTGGTGTTTAAAAGATTATCCTTTTAATAATTCATTGATCTTAACAACACAATACATCAATGGTTTACACCAAAGCCATGTTTTATCTGCAATGCACTTCTAAATTGAAAGGTACCATAAAATAGCACTTAACTTTCAGAATCCATATGTTACCTAAAGCTTAGTTTCATATTTGTTTGATGATAACGAATATCCTGTCTATTTTATTATCTAGTACAAGCTCTAATTTAGGGGCTCAGGAATAAATGAGGCAATGCCTGCAGGTGGGTGGCATGTGTGTGTGTGTCCTGGAGTGTGTTTGCGGGTTTGATCTTGTAGTTTATCGTCAGCATGTGTACATCAAATGATAGTCACGAAGTGAAACACATATGCATTCCCATCTCAACTGACCCATCTGGTGTGAATCCATTTAAAAGGAAACCATTCCTCTGCTCACAACACTCATGACACCACATGTGTGGGTCTCTGCACCAAGCAGTTTCCAACTTCTGGACATCAACTGGGTGTCCTACAACTTTATTAAACTCATACACTAACTACCTGAAGCAGACCCCACAGGTTAGGAGCTCAGTCCCACAAGATTGCCCCCACCTCGGATGCCCATCAGAAGTAGTGGATCCCCAGGTGACCCATACTTCTCTCTGACTTGGCTACAAATCAAGAAATTCCACAATCCACTAACCAGATTTGATAATTTGCTACCATGGGAGTCAGGGAAATACTTTATTTTTACTGGTTTATTATAAAGGATGTTATAAAGGATACAGATGAACAGTCAGACGAGGTGGTACAGAGTGTGAGGTTGTGAAGAGTCCCGAGCACAGAAGCTCTGTTCCCATGGAGTTGGCATGCACCATCCTCCTGGTAGATGAAGATGTGCACCAACCCAGACGTTCTCCACATCCCTTATTCAGGGACCTTTATGAAGGTCACACCATATAGGCATGACCAATTTCTAGATCCGCCCCCTTGCCAGAGGATGGAGGGGTGGGGCTGGACTTCCTAATCTTCTAATTATGACTCGATCTTTCTGACCCAATCCCATCCAGAAGTTACCGAGAAGCCCACCAAGAGTCACCTCATTAGAATGAAAGATGCTCCTCTTACCCAGGAAATTCCAAAGAATTTAGGAGCTCCCTGTGAGACCCTCCTTGTCACCTTCATCACTCAGGAAATTATAAGGGTTCTAGAGCTCTGGATCAGGAGCCAGAGGCAGAGACCAAGTACATATTTATCAGTATGTCACAACATTCCTTTTACTTTGGTACCATTCCTTTGGTAGAGCATGGACCTACCAAAGCAGGCTGAACTGTTAATGTTTTCAGCATAAGTAGAGTTGAGAAGGAGCCAGATTTCTCTTTTCGTTTACTCGCCCTTACTGGTCCCACTATTTTCTGGCACACGGTATTCTGGATAAGGAGTGTGTGCAAGTGACTGTAAGTGCCGAAGGTCACCAGAGTTCCCCATTGCCTGGGAGGGAAGGTCAGAACCTGTAACATGGTCCACGTGATCGGCCCCTCCCCAACTCTCCCTTCTCATTTTCATCTCCCCTCTGGCCCAGAAACAGAGCCCTGCCTCCGCTTCCCCCAACATGTCACGTTCTTTCCCACCACCAGTACCTTTGCACCTGTCCTTCCCTCTGCCGAGAGTACTTTATCCTGAGTCCCTTTGAGATCGTGGATTTCTATCCATTCCTCTGTTTAAATGCCAGCACCACCAGAAAAAAAACAAAAAAACTTCAGTCAGTTCTGAAGTTTACCCAGCCCCAGAGTGCCACTGTTACTCATTGCATTCACCACTTTCACCAATATCTTTGTTCCCAATGGATGGGAAAAACCAGGAGGGCAGACCCAGGCAGACCCAAAGCATGGCTGGATACTCACTGTGAAGAGAATGTGAGTAAGTGACTGACCGTAAGAGGAAATGATATGCCAAAGACAGGACAAGCAGAATAAACTGTGGAGCTGAGTTTTACTTGGATATTGATGATCTGTACTGCAAGAGCGTCAGCGAGTTGATGAAGCCACAAGGCAGTTTGCCCTGGTTCAAGGAGTATACAGGTGATGATATAGAGAAGACAGATGGGGAGTGAATTCTATCAAAAAGCTTGGCTGTCTAGGGAAGGTAAGAGATAGGGAAATAACTTCAGAGGTGGGTAGAATTGAAAAGAGGATTTTTTTTTTCTTTTTAGTTTTCTAGAATAAATAAGACTTAAACATGTTTGTAAGCTGCCAGGAAGTAGCCAGTGGAGAGAAAGTGATTGAAGATGGGAGAGAAAGGAAGGGTAATTGATGGAGCAACGTCCCCAAGGAGACGTGAGGGATGAAATCAAGAGTGCGGGTCAAGAGGTGAGGCTGGGAGAGGCCAGCGCTGAGGCAGGTGATATTTCTGTGCAGGCTTTCGGCTTTTGTGCAGAAGAGTGAGGAAGGCATCAATCACCTCCTCTGTGGCTGGGTAAATGCCAGGAAATTCTACGGCAGAAACTTCCCCAAGCAGCAGGCTCAGAATTAATTGTGAGGATTAAGCATAAACCAAAAGGAGCAGGGAAGTCTTAAACACTAAATCCCAGGAATGGGGCCTTTTCGGATTAAGGAAATGCTTCTGAGAATGGTCCGGCAGCCAGAATGCGGAGGGAGACCTCTAGGTACTTGGCAACCACACGAATGCCCCTTGTAAGATTGCTTCACATGGTCAAGGTGTATGTTGATTTTTTTTTTTTTTTTTTGCTGTGATTATACCTTCAGAACAAGAACACAATCTTGGAGAATTAAACACAAAACACAATTTTGGAGAATTAAAATGTCTGCATGGGAAAAAAAGGCATTTTTTGACCTTTGTTGACATTGTCTTATTCTTGTCTCAGTTTGTTTGCAAGCGAAGCAAGGACCCCAAGTTAGAAATCTCCTTGCAGTAAGTTAGAAATCTCCTTGCAGTTGTTCAAATATGATTTAACTGAATAACAAAATCTTGGTGGAACATGGAGGATTTGCCCAATGTGGAGTGTGTGTGTGTGTCTGTATATGTGTGTAAATGAATAAATGACATTCTTGGGTGAATGTCATTTATTCGTGTCCTCCTGCCAGGGAGCAGGGGTGAGAACATGCTGACCCTGTGTTTTACCCAGCATGATGACAGTGGGCCAAGCCAGCAGTGTAAAACAAAATATAAGTATTTGGTGAACAAATGAGTGCGTGAGTGAACAGAGGAATGTATGGATCAAAGAATGAATGAATCTACCTGTCAATCTCTAGGCTCTAGAATTATTTCCTCCCCAAGGAGCACACCGTTTGGGGCATAGTGCCTAAATATCTTTCGTCAATTACAAACGTATAATAGTTATGCAGCCAGCACATATTTATTGGATTAAAGGAATCAGTGTCTGATAAACACTTAAGACAGAACTTGGCATATGCTAGGTGCAATGTGAGTGTTAAATAGATAAGTTGGACATCAACTACCAAGCCCTGGGCCAACTGCCAGGCTGTAACTCAGAGTAAAACAGACAGAGCTCCTGCCCTCAGGCAGCTTAGAATCCAAGTGGATAGCTTCACTGAACTTGCAGGACATCACTTCCCATCACTTCCATCTGCACAGCAGTTTTCCTGACCTAACTTTCACATCCTTGACCTCTGATCCCCCTGGACAATCTGAGAGGTATTAGCAACCTCATTTTCAAATCTCAGAGATTTGAGCTAAATTTCTGAGTGACTTGCCCAAGGTCACAGCTGTTCGATGGTAGAGCTAAGAAACATTCATCTGTCTGATTCTGAAGTATGGACCATTTTCTTCACACTGAATTGCCTCTCATTTGCCCACTTTCGAGTAAGAAAGAGCTAGAAGGCTTATGCTGATGGGTTTGAGGTGATTAGCGAAAGTTCGAAACTGCCATTTTTCATGAAGTCTGTAGACTGTATCTATCCACATGTCCTCACCTCCTATATAGTGTAATGCCATTCTTCACGTTCTGAGGGTGTTCCCCTTCTAAGTTAAAAATTATCAGACCTACAGGGAAGAAGGGTTCCCTGGGGATTTGCTTTATAAAATAAACAGAAATCAATTTTGACTTGTTTTCTAATCATGATAAATGAAGCCAGGTTAGAGGAAAAAAAGTCCTAGCATTAGTCGAGGATCATTTTGCCAGGATGCATTGGTCTTTGACAAGCAATTAAGAAGCCCTCTGATTGTGGCTGGCACTGCCACGGCTCAGCACCTTCTTGATTAATTCTCATTTTCATTCTTTCCTTGGGATTTATTTACTCATTTCACCTGGAATGTGTTTAGCTTCTTAACCCACCCCTCCCCACTTTCCTCATGTGTTTCTTTGCTTGGCTTCTTCCAACTTTACCTCCCCATAAATCAGTGCCATATTCATTCATGTTGGCAAAATATTAATACCTCAGCATCTTGGCATTTGTCCTTGCTTCCTTCTATCCTTCCTTCCTCCCTTTTTTATCTAAGCCCACCTCAGTTGACCTTCTTTATTTCCATCTCGATAATTCTTTTAAAATGCAGAGGATGTTTGGCTTGGGCTGCTTGGTAGGGAGGGGTTTCATCCAATGTGAGCAAGCTACCAATGGTGGGTTTTGAAATACCTATTGGTGAGAAGTCTGGACAAAATTGAAGGGTCTTGGAGAAGCTACAAGAGATATCAATATTATACCATGAACATCACCATCTTCATCCTCACGACCATACTGTTAACTGTGCATTCTTGCTCTAGTCCAGGCATTGAGCCTGCCTCTTTCATAGGTTCTTTCTTTTAATCCTTGCAACTACCCTACAAAGACGGTAACGGTGGCCTTGATTTACAGACAAAGCAACGGGGACTCAGGGAATTTAAATCCCATGAGCAGTATGTGGTGATACCAGCCCTCAAGCCTCTGTCCCTGAATTATTAATAGGATAACCCACAGCAGGCACTAATTCACACATGGCAGGGACAACAGCAACGCAGACCGGACACTTCCAACGCAGATCATGTGACCCAGCACCTTGCAGGACTCAGTTTGCATGGCCACCCTATTGCATCACGAGTCTCGAAGGGCTGAGATCTACTCTCGACGGTCCCTCTCAGCCTACCCCATATGGGGACAGGAGTGACTCGGTGGGTGTTTGGCCCTCTGAAGGGTCTTTGGGTACCCTGGCGGTCCCCAGTGGACTGTCCCTTGTGTAAAGTGGGAGCACTGCTTCATGGTCAATGGGCTTGTGTCTTCAGACACTCCTCCCACTCCATTCCCTCCTGATCCAGAGCCTCCTAGTTATTCACCAGCCATTCCTTTCCTCTCACCCTGGGGACTTGAGCCCTTTCCTTTTCCTTTTGATGATTTTTTTTTTTTTTAACTTAGCCCTGGCGGCCTCTGGAAAATGTTTCTCACAGTCTAGTTGCCCTGGGAACATTTTACTTGGAGCCCAGACTCTACCATGGTTCTCTCTCTTCAAGGGGCAAGAGGTACAGGGAAAGGGAATGGGCACTGATAGAGTACCACGTGTATCAGGCGCCTGGGGTGATCCTTAGAGCACCTTCACCTTAAAGAGCTAGGTTTGTTATCCAAGTTTCATGAACAAGAACACTGAAGTATGGAGAGCTTGCGTAGATGAAAAAAAGACCCTCTAGGTAGGAAGTGGTGAATCAGAATGAGGACCAGCATCTGGGTTCTCTCCACTCCAAATCCTGGTCTCTCTCTCCCTTCTCCTATCTACTACTCCCTGGAAGTCATAGAACCCTGTGATTTTCTTCTAAACTACTTTTTCTATTAAAATTATAACTTGTCGTTAAAATATTTAAGCACGCAAATTAACTGGTGCTAATCATGATGTTTCAAAAAGTGACAGGCAATTTAGAGTGAGATTTAAAAAATAAAATCTAAATATAACTTGGCATCTTTTGTAATAAATACAAACCTTTGTCAATCATGACTTTATCTAACCCTGATATGCCTCACTTCTAAACAGTACAGAGCATTCTGACTCATCCACCGTTTTGCCAGGCTCAGAAGTGTGTAAGAAGTTTACATAAGTTCTGGTACTTCCCAACATTTTGGCATCCAAAGCAGTTGCAAGTAGCTTTCTGTTGAGTTTCTAATCTCTTTGAAGAGAGATTGAAATGATGACTTTCAACAAAGATTGGGAGAAGATGTCAAGTTTTCTCCTAGACACCCTCGTTAATACACATCTTGAATCCTTTGTCCTTTTCCACTTTGTAGTAAATTAAGACAGAGAAAAATGATCTCCCGATAGGATGAGTGGTCTCTGGGAAGAAGCGAGTGATACATGGATGAGCAATCATGCATCACAGTCTTTGTTCTGTGGTCGGGTGTCACCCATGCCTCCACACTGGCAACTAGTGGTCAGCACTTGCCAGAGCTGGCCTTCTGCTCCCGACCAGCTCGGTCACTGGACTAGCTGGGCATTACTCCTGGGCTATGATTTCCCGTGAGGGGGGTGCTCCACCCAAAGTAGACAAACTTTAAGTTTCCTCCGTGGCTCCAACATTCTATAGGCTCCGACTCTTAATTACTGCACTTTGCTTCCTCCCTGGAAATTTCTTACTGCGTCTGTGAAAGGAATGGCAGTGTCTCTCCAGGGGAAGTGGGAGGAGGCCAGGGAGCACTGGGAGGGAGCACAGTGAGCCTCTGCTGCGCTGCTGGTCGTTTCCCAGAACCACCTGGTGTGATGAAAAGAGAGGAAGAGGCTGAGACTCACTGTGCTGGGGACCATCTCTCCACCAGCGAATTTTTTAGGTGATGATCTTGGGGCCTAGAGAAGTGAAGTGACTCACCCAGGGTCACTAAGCAATTCATAATATACCTAACCCTTAAGAGCAAAATGAGTCTTATTTTTATCTGACAGTTATTTCTAAGAAAGAGAAGTGGAAGGTGCTCAGTCGTATCCAACTCTGTGGCCCCATGGACTGTAGAGTCCATGGGATTCTCCAGGTCAGAATACTGGAGTGGGTAGCTGTTCCCTTCTCCAGGGCATCTTCCCAACCCAGGGATCAAACCCAGTCTCCTGCATTGCAGGCAAATTCTTTACCAACTGAGCCACAAGGGAAGCCCAAGAAAGAGAAAATCTACCATAAAAACAGAACTTCAAGTTTTACAAAATGGATCCACTCTGTGTATAAGAATTCTTACAGAAAGTTAGGGAAAAAATCACTTGTAAACGAAAATTAGAACTTCCTGAACAGAAGTGTTCATACAGTGACTAAGTGAAGGTTATCAGAGAGCCTGTGTCCCCTTAGACCAGTGCTAGCCAACACACAGTGTAAGCCACATAAATAAGTTTAAATTTCCTAGTAGCCAATCAAAAAAGTAAAAGAAATCAATTTTAATGATATACTTTTACTCAATATATCTAAAAAATTATTTCAACATATACTCAATGTAGTTAATTCCTGAGACATTTGACTTTTTGGTAATATGTCTTTGAAATCCAGTGCGCATTTATTTTATACTTTAAGTACATGTCGATTTGGATAAGCCACGTTCCAAGTGCTTCATAACTACATGTAGTTAATGGCTACCATGTTGCAGTGTGGCTCTTTCTCTCCATACTTCTCTTTTCCCAGTCCCTATCAAAACTTATGCTACTGGAGATCAGTGGAGAAATAACTCCAGAAAGAATGAAGGGATGGAGCCAAAGCAAAAACAACACCCAGTTGTGAATGGGACTGGTCATGGAAGCAGGGTTTGATGCTGTAAAGAGCAATATTGCATAGGAATCTGGAATGTTAGGTCTATGAATCAAGGCAAATTGGAAGTGGTCAAACAGGAGATGACAGGAGTGAACACTGACATTCTAGCAATCAGTGAACTAAAATGGACTGGAATGATGAATTTAACTCAGATGACCATTATATCTACTACTGTGGGCAGGAATCCCTTAGAAGAAATGAAGTAGCCATCATGTCAAGAAAAGAGTCCAAAATGCAGTACTTGGGGGCAATCTCAAAAATGACAGAATGATCTCTGTTCGTTTCCAAGGCAAACCATTCAATATCATGGTAATCCAAGTCTATGCCCCAACCAGTAATGCTGAAGAAGCTGAAGTTGAACAGTTCTATGAAGACCTACAAGACCTTCTAGAGCTAACACCCCAAAAAAGATGTCCTTTTCATTATAGGGGACTGGAATGCAAAAGTATGAAGTCAAGAAACACCTGCAGTAACAGGCAAAATTGGCCTTGGAACATGGAATGAAGCAGGACATAGGCTAATAGAGTTCTGCCAAGAGAACACACTGGTCATAGCAAACACTCTCTTCCAACAACACAAGAGAAGACTCTACACATGGACATCACCAGATAGTCGATACTGAAATCAAATTGATTATATTCTTTGCAGCCAAAGATGGAGAAGCTCTATACAGTCAGCCAAAACAAGACCAGGAGCTGGCTGTGGCTCAGACCATGAACTCCTTATTGCCAAATTCAGACTTAAATTGAAGAAAGTGGAGAAAACCACTAGACCATTCAGGTATGATGTAAATCAAAGCCCTATACAGTGGAAGTGAGAAATAGATTTAAGAGACTAGATCTGATAGACAGAGTGCCTGATGAACAATGGATGGAGGTTCGTGACATTGTACAGGAGACAGGAATCAAGACCATCCCCAAGAAAAAGAAATGCAAAAAAGCAAAATGGCTATCTGAGGAGGTCTTACAAATAGCTGTGAAGAGAAGGGAAGCCAAAAGCAAAGGAGAAAAGGAAACATATAAGCATCTGAATGCAGAGTTCAAAAGAATAGCAAGGAGAACTAAGAAAGCCTTCCTCAGCGATCAATGCAAAGAAATAGAGGAAAACAATATAACGGAAAAGACTAGAGATCTCTTCAAGAAAATTAGAGACACCAAGGGAACATTTCACGCAAAGACAGGCACAATAAAGGACAGAAATGGTAGGGACCTAACAGAAGCAGAAGATATTAAGAAGAGGTGGCAAGAATACACAGAAGAACTATACAAAAAGATTTGCACTACCCAGATAATCATGATAGTGTGATCACTCACCTAGAGCCAGACATCCTGGAATGTGAAGTCAAGTGGGCCTTAGGAAGCATCACTATGAACAAAGCTAGTGGAGATGATGGAATTCCAGTTGAGCTATTTCAAATCCTGAAAGATGACACTGTGAAAGCGCTGCACTCAATATACCAGCAAATTTGGAAAACTCAGCAGTGGCCACAGGACTGGAAAAGGTCAGTTTTCATCCAAATCCCAAAGATAGGCAATGCCAAAGAATGCTCAAACTACCGCACAATTGCACTCATCTCACATGCTAATAAAGTAATGCTCAAAATTCTCCAAGCCAGGCTTCAGCAATACATGAACTTTGAACTTCCACATGTTCAAGCTGGTTTTAGAAAAGGCAGAGGAACCAGAGATCAAATTGCCAACATCTGCTGGATCATCGAAAAAGCAAGAGAGTTCCAGAAAAACATCTATTTCTGCTTTATTGACTATGCCAAAGCCTTTGACTGTGTGGATCACAATAAACTGTGGAAAATTCTGAAAGAGATGGGAATACCAGACCACCTGACCTGCCTCTTGAGAAACCTGTATACAGGTCAGGAAGCAACAGTTAGAACTGGACATGGAACAACAGATTGGTTCCAAATAGGAAAAGGAGTATGTCAAGGCTATATATTGTCACCCTGCTTATTTAACTTATATGCAGAGTACATCATGAGAAACGCTGGGCTGAAGGAAGCACAAGCTGGAATCAAGATTGCCGGGAGAAATATCAATAACCTCAGATATGCAGATGATACCACCCTTATGGCAGAAAATGAAGGAGAACTAAAGAGCATCTTGATGAAAGTGAAAGATGAGAGTGAATAAGTGGGCTTTATTAAAGCTCAATGTTCAGAAAACTAAGATCATGGCATCCAGTCCCGTCACCTCATGGCAAATAGATGGAGAAACAGTGGAAACAGAGGCTGACTTTATTTTTCTGGGCTCAAAAATCACTGCAAATGGTGATTGCAGCCATGAAATTAAAAGACGCTTACTTCTTGGAAGGAAAGTTATGACCAACCTAGACAGCATATCCTTCAGAATGGGAAAAAATAATAGCAAATGAAGCAACTGACAAACAACTAATCTCAAAAATATACAAGCAACTCCTACAGCTCAACTCCAGAAAAATAAATGACCCAATCAAAAAATGGGCCAAAGAACTAAATAGACATTTCTCCAAAGAAGACATACAGATGGCTAACAAACACATGAAAGGATGCTCAACATCACTCATTATCAGAGAAATGCAAATCAAAACCACTATGAGGTACCATTTCACGCCAGTCAGAATGGCTGTGATCCAAAAGTCTACAAGCAATAAATGCTGGAGAGGGTGTGGAGAAAAGGGAACCCTCTTACACTGTTGGGAATGCAAACTAGTACAGCCACTATGGAGAACAGTGTGGAGATTCCTTAAAAAACTGGAAATAGAACTGCCTTATGATCCAGCAATCCCACTGCTGGGCATACACACTGAGGAAACCAGACGGGAAAGAGACACGTGTACCCCAATGTTCATCGCAGCACTGTTTATAATAGCCAGGACATGGAAGCAACCTAGATGCCCATCAGCAGATGAATGGATAAGAAAGCTGTGGTACATATACACAATGGAGTATTACTCAGCCATTAAAAAGAATACATTTGAATCAGTTCTAATGAGGTGGATGAAACTGGAGCCTATTACACAGAGTGAAGTAAGCCAGAAGGAAAAACACCAATACAGTATACTAACGCATATATATGGAATTTAGAAAGATGGTAACAATAACCCTGTGTACGAGACAGCAAAAGAGACACTGATGTATAGATCAGTCTTGTGGACTCTGTGGGAGAGGGAGAGGGTGGGGAGATTTGGGAGAATGGCATTGAAACATGTATAATATCATGTATGAAACGAGTCACCAGTCCAGGTTCGATGCACGATACTGGATGCTTGGGGCTGGTGCACTGGGACGACCCAGAGGGAGGGTATGGGGAGGGAGGAGGGAGGAGGGTTCAGGATGGGGAACACAGGTATACCTGTGGTGGATTCATTTCGATATTTGACAAAATTAATACAATATTGTAAAGTTTAAAAATAAAATAAAATTAAAAAAAAAAAAAAAGCAGAAACATTACCAACAAAAATCTGTCTAGTCAAGGCTATGGTTTTTCCAGTGGCCATGTATGAATGTGAAAGTTGGACTATAAAGAAAGCTGAGTGCCAAAGAATTTATGTTTTTGAACTGTGGTGTTGAAGACTCTTGAGAGTCCCTTGGACTGCAAGGAGATCCAATCAGTCCATCCTAAAGGAGATCAGCCCTGGGTGTTCATTGGAAGGACTCATGTTGAAGCTTAAACTCCAATACTTTGGCCACCTGATGCGAAGAGCTGACTCATTTGAAAAGACCCTGATGCTGGGAAAGATTGAGGGCAGGAGGAGAAGGAGAAGGAGGGCAGGAGAAGAGGATGAGATGGTTGGATGGCATCACCAGACATGGGTTTGGGTAGACTCCGGGAGTTGGTGACGGACAGGGAGGCCTGGTGTGCTGCATTTCATGGGGTCGAAAAGAGTTGGACACGACTGAGTGACTGAACTGAACTGAATCAAAACTTATCTTTCAAAGAATATTTAAATAGAATGTACACTGATTTTTAATAAAATACATACATGTATATTTATGTAAACATATATATGTATATACATATGTGTGTGTGTGTGCTAAGTCACTTCAGTTGTGTCTGATTCTTTTCTACCTTATGGACTGTAGTCCGCCAGTCTCCTCTGTCCATGAGATTCTCCAGGCAATAACACTGGAGTGGGTCCCCATGCCCTCCTCCTGGGGATCTTCCCGATCCAGGGATGCAAACTGCATCTCCTGGGGCTTCTGCATTGCAGGTCGATTCTTTACCTCTGAGCCACAGGGGAAGCCCATCTATGTGTGTGTATATATATGTAAATATATATTTATGCTTATATACGTACAGAGAGAGAGAGAACTATTCCAAGGCAGCGCAGAAAGAGGATTTCATAGTGTAGTTTCTTAAGCCAGATGGAGAAGTTCCTGAAGTAGCATTTCTCCATTTCAGGCTTCCAGATTTTCAGAAGCTCTTTATTAAGAGCCTTATAGCTTAAGAGTCTCCCCACTAACCTCGTAGATTAGCAGACCTCCGAGGCAGCAACTTAGAACAGGATGGGCCCTTAGTCTAACTCCAGTTTTTGTCACTGTATCCAAATTTTGGCCGTTCGTTCAGGAAGGCCCACAAAAGCAAGAACAAACTAGTTGGCATTGCCACATTTGACCCTTGCCATGGTCTAGAAACTTGGGGATCTTAAAAGGATATTTCCTAGCTGAGAAAGAGGAATATGATAAACTCAGGCTTCTCATAGCAAAGGTTTAAATGAGGGCACACACCTGGAGAAGGCAATGGCACCCCACTCCAGTACTTTTGCCTAGAAAATCCCATGGGCGGAGGAGCCTAGTGGGCTGCAGTCCATGGGGTTGCTAGAGTCGGACACGACTGAGCGACTTCACTTTCACTTTTCACTTTCATGCATTGGAGAAGGAAATGGCAACCCACTCCAGTGTTCTTGCCTGGAGAATCCCAGGGACAGGGGAGCCTGGTGGGCTGCCGTCTATGGGGTCGCACAGAGTCGGACACGACTGAAGCGACTTAGCAGCATCTGAAAATGCCTTGTACCTGGAGCTGCAGTGGAAAAAAACAAAAAAAACTACCACAAGCTTAAAACAACAGAGGTTCATTTTCTCACAGTTCTGGAGACTACAACTCTGAAATCATTGAATTTATACCCTTCCCTAATCAAGTACGACCTTGTCTTAACATAATTACAGCTGCAAAGATCTTATTTCCAAATATGGTTTCCCTTTTTTCTGAATATGTGATAGTTGCAGCCATATGGAATATAGCCTTTTCAAACTGGTTTCTTTCACTGAGAAATACATGTTTAAGATTTTCCCCACCTATTTTCATGGCCTGATAGCTCATTTCTTTTTCATCACTGCATAACATTCCATTTTATGAGTATTCCAAGCTGCTTTTCACCGATTCTAAGCTACAAAATGACTGTCTCTAACTTTGAAAGCCAAGTCTAGAGTAACATTAGCAGATCCTTCCTGGGCACAGCCTCTTGTGCAGGAAGCTGGGAATTCAGCTCCACACCATCTTCCATGCCCTGCCCTTGTCTCTGAAATACCCCATACTTCTGCTCCAAGGACCTTCTAGAAAGCTGTGTAATTTGCTTAATTGAAAACAGCATATTACTTGGGGGAAATAAGGTATGTGTTGGATTTATTTTGCTCATGATTCTATCAGAAGAGACCTGAAGAAAGAATAATTAGGGATGGGAAGAGGACAGGTCAGGTTTGAAATGAGGAAGGAAAAAGAAAATACTGGAAGCTTGACATTCCCCAGGATATTACCCTATGGGAGCCAAGGGTGATGAGGGAGAGAACCTGTGAAAAGAAGTGTCTTCTCATGGAATTAAAATTCCAGAATGTTCCAGAAAGTGCCAGATGCAGGACCAAGTAGGGCCAGCTAGTGGTGAAAACCACTCCCATATATGGACAGGGTTGCAGGTCATGGACGTCAAAAGTGCTCTCAGTGAATTTCCTACAATGAACACGCACCCAGGTTGGCACCAGGGGTCATCCACCAACAGGCATGGCAACAGAAAAATGCCTTTATAGAACATATTAAAAAATTCAGAGACTATATATAAATTCATTTTATTTTAAAATTCAGAAAAACATAAACTCCCTTTTCTTCCCTGTGACCATATTCCTCTCTTAGAGGTAACCACCGTAATTAGTTTGATGGATATCCTTCCAGAGGTTTCTCTGGGCATTTATACGCATAAATATATATGTCCACTGATACATAGATGTTTATGATATGGGTGAGCCATATATAACAGAGATAATACTATGTACAGTTTTCTTCAATTTGGCTTTTAATTTTTCAAGTCCTTTGTTGCATAATACTATTTTCTATGGACATATAATATTTATAAATCATATACAAAAAAGGAATAGATACTTCTTCCCAGTTTTTGCCATTAAACATGGTAGATGTATTAATGTTTACCAATATCTAGCACTTTTCTACTTCCTGGTCATAAGAGGTTATACTTCCCTACATTCTTGATGTCAGCCATCACCATGTCACTTGATCTTACCACGGAAATGTCTGCGGAAGTGGCATGTGTCACTTCCAGACTGAAGTATATAATTGTTGGTGCTCAATTCTCCAGTCTCCCTCTTGCACCCCATAAGAGGCTGCTGTCTTGGTCATCTAGGTCCCTGGGTGTTTTTGATCATCAGAATCCAGCTGCTGCCCTGCACAGGGCAAGGAGCTTAAGCAAGGAATAAATCCTTCTTGTTCTAAGTCATGGAGACTCTCACAGTCTTTAGTATCACTGTGTAACCTGTCCTATTCTGGCTGACATTCACTGCCAAGAGCAGCCTTGTGCTTCTTTCCAGAGCATCTCTCCAGGAGTGAATGTCTGTTACAAAGTCAAAATATTAAATTGCTTTTAAAGTTTATACTTTTACATCCAGTCCCTACCTTTTGTCCCTTGGCTCCTCTACATCTCTTGATTTTAAACTCCTTTCTATTATTTATTCATGGTTTATTAGATAAATGCCTTCCCCAGACAATCTAGGAGCTCCCTGGAGTCTGCCGGTTGTTTTGCCCAAGCCTCCAGTGTTAGTGATTGTTTCATTAAACTCTAATCTCAAGGCTAATCCCTGCTGGAAAATGTGTTCTGTCCTATAAGAAGGCTCCCAGACTCTGAATCTCAAACCACGAACCACGCTGTGCGGGTGTTTTGCGGTGCTTATTGGTGGTCACATGACAGTGTTATTTTTCTCTGAACATTTCTAGTATGATTCACACACTATAAAATGATTACCTTTTGGTTTGGGAGATACTAAGTTAGAAAACGGGAGTTCTAAAGCTCTGTATTCTCCTTCAGAGCACAGCGAGGTGTCCATTCCTACCCAGGGGGCCAACGATGCTGCCAGCTTCCCAGTTGATGAGTTTATTCAGCTCTGATGGGGGCAGCTGTTGTTCAGTCGCGGAGCTGTGTCTGACTCTTTGTGACCCCATGGACTGCAGCACACCCGGCTTTCCTGTCCATTACCAACTCTCAGAGCTTGCTCAAACTCATGTCCATTGAGTCGGTGATGCCACCTAACCATCTCAACCTCTGTCGTCCCCTTCTCCTCCTTCCCTCGATCTTTCCCAGCACCGGGGTCTTTTCCAATGAGTTGACTCTTCGCATCAGGTGGCCAAAGTACTGTAGCTTCAGCATCAGTCCATCCAATGAATATTCAGGGTGGATTTCCTTAGAATTGACTGGTTTAAGCTCCTTGTCCAGCTGGGACAGCAAATAGAATGGGGGTTTCTTTGAAGCTGGTGAGCTGCGTGCAGAACTTAGCAGCAGGGCAGGGCTGAACTTAGCAGCAGCTGAAGTTGATGTAAGCTCAGAGCTCAGCCCAGCTGCAGGACAAAGCCTGCCTAGTAACTTCTGGACTCTAATCCCCAGGGTGGAGGGACCTGAGATCCCATGTTAATGGGAAGTATAAGAAAGCCAAGAGCCAAAACAGAACTTTGAGAGCTCTAGAACTGAATCACACAGTTTCCCTGAGCAATGCAATTCTTTGTGACTTTCATTCATTCACACATCTCATCAAGGTGTGAGGTGTAATGTAGTTTGTGTGAAAAACTCCTGCCAGAAGAGGAAAACCAGGAGTCTATGTTAGCTTCAAGAAAAGAGTTGTCAGTTCAGCTGAGTATGACCCCTGCATTTGTCACATCCTTCTCATCTTGCCTTTCCCCTCCCCACAAAACTGCAATGGCTCCTTGATGTTCATGACATCACCCCTTTAGGACAGAGTGACCTGGAGAGGGCTCTGCAGAGGCTGAAATCTGAACCTTGATGATGCCTCCTGCTTACTGTACAGCCCTGAATAAATCCTTCCTCGTCTGACTGTGTCTCCATCTGTAACATGGGGATAGTGACAGTGCCCACCTCACAAGGTGTTGGTCAGGATTAGATGCCCTGACCCCGAAACAGATGATGCAGGGTTCTGAGGTTTCGCGGGGAGCAGTACTCAGGCGCCGTGACGCAGACGGTGCCCAGTAGACATGGCATTCATCTTCCTTCTATGACCATTCACTCACCGCCAAACTTCAACTGCAGGGCATGGATCACCCTCAGACCCAGGCCCCAGGCTTCTGGCCTGGAATCTCACTTCTGCCACCGAGTTCCCTAGAGGCCCCATCAAATGTTTGATCCGCACCCACCAGCTGATGTCCCAGAGCCTTCAGTGTCCAGTACTCTGGCCTTGTCCAGCCGCCTGGGCTTCCAAACACCCCGGTGAACCCGAGGTGCTCGTCATTCACTCTTTGACCATGTCCAGTCCTGCCTTCTCTGCACAGGCCTCAGAGACCCCCGCTGCCACTGCTCTAATCTGACAGCTGCTCCTGCACTCTCCTGAGCCCTCCCATCACCATGGTTACCAGCGGGGAGAGCAGCTTTTCTTCCTTCCTCTTCTCCTCCAAATCTCCAACCTCTCCCTCCTCCGTCTCATTGTCTGTGCCCCTCCTTTGAGACTCACCCAAGCTCTTCCTCTTTCTGCTAATGTAGCACTTTTCACATGTCTGTCTTATTTTCTTGCCAATTTAATAAACTCATCAAGGATGGGGGGTTGCCATAACTGAAGCCCTCAGTCACAACGTGAGGGAACTAAGTTCGAGCCTACCTAAATTAAAATTTCCTACACAACTCTAAAGTCTTTATGGGTCTCAACGACACAAGTGAAGTTCAGACAACCAGGAAATTAATGCATGAGTGAATGCAAACAGGCTGACATTTTCTCAGTTAACTAGGGTCTTCCGATCTAGCATAAAACCCTCCGCTAGGTCAGAGCAGTTCTTAAAGTAGTTGAGTGATTAATATGAAAGATAGGGAGTACATAAAATAGTTTGATTAAAATACTCCTAGATGGATATACTTCACTGACGCCCAGAAGAAAGAGAGCAAGTATAATCTGTATCTTCAATTTCTGCATCTGAGGACAACAGAGCCCCTAAACTGAGACTCTTTCAATGTTTGTCATCTCAGCATTGTAAAATGTTTGATCCCCATTCCAAATGCAGGAATGTGGGGGTGGGGCTGGGGAAGCCCATTATCTGAGTTGATGAATGAGGTTCTCTGAGTAAATGTGTGTTTAATACAAAATAAATAAATAAAAATGCAGTAGAAATGGAACTCAGACTTAAAAATGGAATTTAAGCTAAAACATATTTACTGATACAAAGTGAATTATAGTTTAGCTTTTTTCCCCCTGCAAAGGACAGAAAGTAGGGAGAGGCAGACAGTAGGGAGATGCTCTGGGAGGCTACTGCTGTTGGCTCTTCAGAAATATGCAGACCTTCAGCAGATGCACCTGATCTTAGCCAAAAGGCCGAGAAGCGATGGATGGCATCACCGACTCGATGGACATGAGTTTGAGAAAGCTCCGGGAGTTGGTGATGGACAGGGAAGCCTGGTGTGCTGCAGTCCATGGGGTTGCAGAGAGTCTGACACGACTGAGCAGCTGAACTGAACTGACCTCAGAAGGTGCAGAGGATCTTCTAGCCACACCATGTGCCCTGACCCACTGTACATGGAACCTTCTCTTTCCCTGCACTGTGTCCCCACCTTCCACCCAGGGCTGTAACAGAGGGAACAAGGTGGGAATCTAGGTCTTCTCCATCAGAGCCAGCTGTGAATAAAGCCTAGGAGGCAGTCATGGGGAAACAGTCCTAAAAGTGACAGTCCTGCCCCAGCCGGGAGTTCAGGTAAATTAAAGTAGGAGATACTGAGGTTGACAGATATGCTAGTGTGACGGATGAGGGCTGGACGAGGAGGAAGGGCCACTGAGGAGTGTCTCCCTTTGGCATCGCACGAGCAGACCCTTCAGGGGTTCTGGACACCTACTTTATTGGGGAAACAAAGGAGACACAGGTGGAGAAATAGGGGGTCGACACAGGGAAGGGAAGGTCACTAGCAGGGAAGCTTGGCTCGTTAAGACAGGAACCAATGTGGGTGTGTGGTGGGGGATTGTGCCAATGGAGCTTAGTCCTTGAGGGGAACGCTGAGAAGGGCACAAAGCTTGCTCAGAGTTATCCCACCCGAGGGGCAAGGGAGCCCTGGGGTATTTATACCCCTCTTTCTCTCAGGCATTGTGTGAAAGCTGGTGGAGCACAGTTAGCCAAAGCCCTCTGGTAACGAAGGGTGATGCGGCATTGAAAGAGCAACGGTTAAACTAAACAGGCTCTTCTCCTGCAGTCTTATCAGACAGTCCAGCAATCACAGGATCTGATTAAAATCAAATCCTTGGATTTACCCAAAGGAGTTGAAAACTCCTGTCCACACAGGAACCTGCACAAGGATGTTTATAGCAGCTTTATTCATGATTGTCAAATTTTAGAAGCAACCAAGATGCCCTTGGTGAGTAGATAAATAATGCAGATGAGTAGATAAATACTGTGTGGTAAGTTGGTGATGGGGGCTTCCCTGGTGGCTCAGGGGTAAAGAATCTGCCTGTAATGCAGGAACCTCAGGAGACACGGGTTCGATCCCTGGGTTGGGAAGATCCCTTGGAGGAGGGCATGGCAACCCATTCCAGTATTCTTGCCTGAAGGATCCCACGGACAGAGGAGCCTAGAGGGCTATAGTCCATAGGGTCTCAAAGAGTCAGACGCGACTGAAGCGACTTGGCACACACACATGCAAGTTGGTGAGTAGATAAATAATGTGTGGCCCATTCAGACAATGGAATACTATTCAGCACAAAAAAGAAATGAATTATCAAGCCATGAAAAGACATGGAGGAAACTTAAATGCATAGTGCTATGTGAAAGAAGCCAATTTTAAAAGGCTACATGTAATGTGTCATTCCAACAAAATGGCATTCTGGAAGAGGCAAAGCTTTGGAGACAGTGAAGAGAACAGTGGATGCCAGGGGTTTAGAGGGGAGAGAATGTTGAGTATTGCAGAGCAGAGAGGATTTTTAGGGCAGTGAAACTACTCTATAAGATACTATATTGGTGAATATACATCATTATTGTTGTTGCTGTTGGTAAATCATGTCCGACATTTTTTGCGACTCATGGACTGTAGCCTGCCAGGCTTTGCTGTCCATGGGATTTCCTAGGCAAGAATACTGGAGTGGATTGCCGTTTCCTTATACATTTGTCCAAACCCATAGAATGTACAATACCAAGAGTGAACCCTGATGGAAAACTGTGGACTTTGGGTGGT
Organism: Bos mutus; assembly: GCF_027580195.1. Taxonomy (NCBI): domain Eukaryota; kingdom Metazoa; phylum Chordata; class Mammalia; order Artiodactyla; family Bovidae; genus Bos; species Bos mutus. Next base: position 53,232,427 of record NC_091634.1, on the reverse strand, counting down.
GAGGTGTCAGGGTAGGTTCATCAGTTGTACAAACAAACCCCTCTAGTAGGGGAAGTTGGTAATAGGGAGAGCTATTCCTGTGTTGGGGCAGGAGGCACATGGGAAATCTCTGTGCCTCCCTCTTAATCATACTATGAGCCTACAATTACTCTAAAAAAACTGTCAGTGAAAAAGAAAAAGAGCAGTGACAGTGGTCGGACAAGGACAGGCATGGAATGCTGAGAAAAGAAGCTTTGAGAGATGAAGAGAGAACTCTAGCCAGTACCTCCTTGCTACCAGGGACTTGGCAGGCTTTTGCCAGAAGCTCGATTAGATTCTGGAGCAAGCTTCTCCTAGGCACAATGTGTACCACCCCCTGCAGTCCACCACCAGGGCCCGCTTATCGCAAATAATAACGCATGGTGTATGTCGAGTACTAACTGTGTGCCCCCTATAATATGGTAAGGATCAGTCATTCAAAGCAGATTATCCATTGTTGCAAAACTAGTAAGTAGGGAAATTGGTCATTTGTTTTTTTCAACTCAGCCACCTGCAGGTGTCTTAGCCGTGACACCTACCAAGAATTTTCTCTCTAAAATAACCCAGGCGCCTACCAGTAATTAGCAAGGCTGATTTTATCAACAAATGAAACTAGCTCCAAAAAGTAGCAGAGCAAAGAAGCTGAAGTTGTGACGGTTTTTAAAGGCATGTTATCCTTTCTTGAAGATTGGTCAGAACTGGTGCAGGCACAGTTGCGTTCTGGTTCTCAGTGTGTGGGGCGGGGAGAGGGCACAGCTGTCCTGGAATCCACAACTCATGAGAGATCTGAGAATGTGGAAGTTACACGCTTCATTTAGGCATCCGTGTTCTCCATTACAAAATGGTCCCTGAGTTCATTAATCAGACTCTCCAAATTTGTTTAACTCATTATTTATAACATCATTAAATCCAGTGACACTAAAAGGTGTCACTGTGAGCATCAGGCAAGTGCAATTTTAATCCTCAGAAAACGTGTCCATGTTTCTTTCCTTCCCTCCCCCACCCTCATCAGGGAGGATGGATGGAGGCAAATGCTAGATTTGCAGGATGTGCAACGGTCTAAACTTTCACTGAATCCTAATCAACTTAATATCCTGTTGCCTTTTTGAAATTGGATGATGAAATGTAACCCCGAGACAGCTTAAACAGAACTCAGGCCCGGGTGCTTTCCGCAAAATGGCCTAATTTGGTAGTTACAGCACAAGTGTTGTATGTGCCGCGATCAAATCCCGTGTTTTCAATTGTCCTTTTTATGGTCAATTAAGGCAGTCTTAGGATATAGATTTAATACCGGAGCAGCCTAATGTAACAGACTAAAGCGTGCCCTCCAATTATGGGGAGAATGTCTTTTTGTGACAGTGGTTCTCCCGGTAAGTTTTACAGGCTTCTATTTTTGAACTTGACTCCAAGGGCCAAAGCAGCACAGTTTGAAAATGGTTTTGTAAACCGTAACGAGGGCGTCTTTCTTTAGCAGCTTCCTGCCTGAAGACGGCAGAGTGCTTTACAAACTTATCAAAGTGATATACAGGGATCGTTTGTTCTCTGCTGAAATACAGAGGCCTAGGGGGAAAGGCAGTCACTGATGAAAAATCTCAGAGTGCCCGTGTGGACAGCAGGCATGGGGAGCGTGGAGCATCTAAAGCACACTCCTCAACTGGAGGGGCTGGCCAGATAGGCGGAGGGGCTGTGCTCTGGGGTGCCACATTGCTTCGGGGAAGGGTGCCTGGTGAGCTCCTTGTAAAGCTGCCTCTTCCCTTGGATCATCCCTTATGTCTGCGGCACTTTGAGGTGCCTCCTGACACACACACTCTAAAAAAATGGGCACGTTTCACTGCTCTTGATTTCTTAGCACAGGAGATCATCAGAGGGGCTCTGATACATCACAGCTTCTCGATGCCAATTAACTATCCTGAAGACCTGTCTGAATCATAGCATGAAGGAAAAGCAGTCTGGGCCTTAAAGGACTCTAAGAAATGTTCAAAGCATTTCTGAGCAGAAGTCTTTTGGGCTCTGTTTTAATTAATAGTTTAAAATAATTCATATTTAATATATCAAATGTTTCTGTGGAGCTGATGATGTTTAAATGCCTCCAGACAGTGGTTCCTTTTCATCCTATTGATTTTACATAGAGTCCAAAGGTCAGTTCCACAGAGGGAGCATTTATTTGTCACTTTCCATGTACATCACCACATTCAGGATGCAGTAGAGGATGCAGAAGTGAATTAATTCGCGGGCTCTGAGAGGCTCCGGAGTTGTAGGTAAGAGATCCACGTGTAAAAGATTCAGAAGCAAGCAGAGCTGTGGTTAATGCCATGATAGATGCGCACGCACAGAGCCCAGCAGCATCCTCAGTGTATCAGCATCTTTACGTTTGTTGAGTTGTTTAATTGTCATACATCTTACGTTTGGTTATGAATTAATAAAGTAGAAGATCTGAAGAATTTCCCCCACTAGGAGATGCTTACAGAGTATGTAGAATTTATACTTCTGCATTTTCATGTGACACATTTGGGTCTTCCTAAAACAAAATTAAATTTACCACAGTTCACGTTAATGTGTAGCAGATGGAAATATGTGGAACTATTCAAAGACAAAAGGATGGGAAAATTCCCATATCCACACTCACACAGCTGCTCATTGTAAAAGTGATCACTGATGCTGCCAAGTCGATTCAGTCGTGTCCGACTCTGTGCGACCCCATAGACGGAAGCCCACCAGGCTCCCCCATCCCTGGGATTCTCCAGGCAAGAACACTGGAGTGGGTTGCCATTTCCTTCTCCAATGCATGAAAGTGAAAAGTGAAAGGGAAGTCGCTCAGTCATGTCCGACTCTTAGCGACCCCATAGACTGCAGCCCACCAGGCTCCTCCATCCATGGGATTTTCCAGGCAAGAGTACTGGAGTGGGGTGCCATTGCCTTCTCCGATAAATATAAAGAGGCAGGTAAAAGCATCAGCCTTTGTCTCTAAACTGATATGATCTTAAATGGTCACTCATGGGGAGTGGGCTCGGTGAGGAAGGAAGGCTGAACGTCTGCTCTCATCAGAGGGTAAATGAAGACAGATGCTCACACATGGGAGGAAGGAAGTGGACATCTTAACTCCCAGGAGGGGCCAGTAGACGCTGTGTTGTCCGTGGGGCAATGGAAACCTGGGACGTTGCTGGTCTCATGTGGGAGTGTCTAAGAGAAGGGTGCACAGAGCTAAGGCAGGCAGGTGCCCTGGTTTGCGGAAAGAATATATCAAGTCAAATTCAGAGAAAATGTAGACGTTTTTAAAAGCCAGATACACTAACACAGAGCACAGTAACAAAAGAAATATTCTTAAAAGGGAAATCCTGGTTATGTCACTGAAGAAACAGGAAAAATGAGTGAGGAAAGAGAAAAAGACAGAGGCGAAAATATATCCAAAGAGGCATATTGTGGCAAAATGTGGATGTTTCTAGTAAATTCAATTTAAAAGAGCGTATAGAAGATATATGGGTTTCCAAGGTGCCATAAGTGGTCAAGAATCTGCCTCCCAGTGTCGGAGACACAATAGATGCGGGTTCAACCCCTGGGTCAGTAAGATCCCCTAGAGCAGGAAATGGCAACCCACTCCAGCATTTTTGCTGGAAAATCCCATGGACAGAGGAGCCTGGCGGGCTACAGTCCAGGGGGTCACAGAGAGTCGGACACGACTGAGTGACCAAGCACACACATATTGAAGACACCGAGGTGTCTGTGAGGGTCATGACCCATAACATTTGTACTGGTGCTGAAAGCTTCCCAATCACAACAAGTTTCAAAATAAGCCAAGAATAGTGTGAAGAAGTTTGTCAAGGTGACTGTGGACTGACCTGCTGTTGGGCAGATGGTGCCCTGCTGAAGGATGGCAGGGTATAAGCAGAACCACACAGGCTCATTTACCTCTGTTTTTTATGGTCAAAGAAAATAATCATCGCCCTGTAAAAGGGTCGAAAAATACAAATAGGAGAAAATTGGAGTCCAAGATAGTTGAAAAGATGATAAGAGTATATCCTATTGATTTAAGCACATTCACATCTATAAGACTAGATGAATCATTTCTCGCAGAAGATAGCGAGAAAATAGTGGTTTACAATCTCAGCAATAGTTTCTGTAATTTTTGAGACATTGAGGAGAATAAAGGTGTGAGTAAGTAGGAAATGGGCATGGTGAACACTTTTAAAAGGTAAAGAAGTCCTGGAAATTAAAGGCCAATGAAGCTGAGCTGACAGAGAAGGCGATGGCACCCCACTCCAGTACTCTTGCCTGGAAAATCCCATGGACGGAGGAGCCTGGTGGGCCGCAGCCCATGGGGTTGCTAAGAGTCGGACACAACTGAGCGACTTCACTTTCACTTCTCACTTTTATGCATTGGAGAAGGAAAGGGCAGCCCACTCCAGTGTCCTTGCCTGGAGAATCCCAGGGACGAGGGAGCCTGGTGGGCTACCGTCTATGGGGTCGCACAGAGTCGGACACGACTGAAGCGACTTAGGAGCAGCAGCAGCAGCAGCAAGCTGAACTGAAACCCTCATAAAATTCAGACCAGATCTATCCATTCGTCAGCATTCATCCATCTGCCCAACCCTCTACCATGAATTTCTCTTCATTCAACAAATATTAATAGAATACCTGGTGTGTGCTAGGCACTGGAGATATACTGTTATGCTGTAAAATGAAACATAGATAGTCCTGGTTCTACTAGGACTTAGATTCAAATGGGAGACTTAACGGAAGTATGATTTGCGGATTCTAAGAGCATGATGGCAAGGCTAATATCGAAATCACAGGAGGGAGTCTGCCACAACCCCCAAAGTAGTCAGGATTTTTCCCCTTGCAAATGCCAGAAGCTCAGTTAATATTGGCTGAAGCAAAAGGGTATTCCATGGCTGATGTATGTGAGAAGTCCGTGAACAGTCCTGGCTTCAGGCTGGGTACATAAGCTCAGACAACACCTGTCACCAGGACTTTATCTTCATCTCTTTGCTTGACTTTCTTCTACATTAGCTCCATTCTCCCCATATTTTTTAACAGTCATGAGAGCTTCCTGTAGCTCCAGGCTCAAGTTCTATCTTCACAGCAACTCCAGTGGAGAGAGGCTATATATTTCCCCATAGCTCAAACAAGAGTCTAGAATAAAATTTGCTTTTACTAGCATGGTTCATGCATTGTCTCGTGGCCTCCATCAATCAGCTATGTGATTAAAGTAGACCGAATAAACTGGCAGTCCTGACCCGGGCCAAGATCAAACCTTCCCTCCTGCACCAGGAATAGAGTCATCCTGTCTGTTCACATGGACTGAGAGTCTGGGCTGGGGCTGGGGCTGGGGGCGATTCCCCACGGGGGAAGAGGGGTCCTGGGCAGGCAAGGTTGAGTCTCTGGGGCACTGCCCCTGTGGGCCGTACTGGTTGGTCAGAAACCTCAGGGAGCATCAGGACCCATTTTCTAGCTTATACATTTCTTTTTATCTCTTTATTTCTCCCCACCCTCCTTCCTGCATTTGCACTGGCTAAAACCTCCAATGGAATATTGAATAAAAGTGGTGCAAGTAGACATCACTGCCCTGTACCTGATCTCAGGGAGAAAGCATTCAGTCTATTAAGCCTTCATTTCCTTCCATATGATCTCAGATGCAGCTTTCTTTGCATATGTTCTCTACCCATGCTGAGGAAGTTGTTGCTTGCTATCTCAAGTGTTTTGAGAGTTTTTTTCATGAACGTTGAATTTTACCAAATGCCTTTTCCACATCTATTGTTTAATTTGGTGATTTGTATCTTCTCCCTCTTCTTGGTCAGTGTAACTAAAAAAATTGTCAGTCTTGATCTTTTCAGAGAACCAGCTATTAGTTTCATTGATTTTCTCTATAGCTTTCTACCTCATACTTTGAAGAGGCCACTGGCAAACTAGATTTTATCTGGTTGAACAACTATGTCATATAAGGAACTGGGAAAGCCAAGGAAGGTGCATGAAAATAGAATTCAAATCTCTAAAGAACTGCATTAGAGAAGGAGAGATAGGAATATTCTCTTCCCCTCCAGAACGTAGAACTCAGATCAGTGTATGCATTAAAGAGGAGCAAATGTGAGCAGTTTTGCCCCCTATTTTAGAACCCAGGCTCCAAAACCATACAGTTCAGTTCAGTCACTCAGTCATGTGCGACTCTTTGCGACCCCATGGACTGCAGCACACCAGGCTTCCCTGTCCATCCAACTCCCAGAGCTTGCTCAAACTAATGTCTGTCGAGTCATTGATGCCCTCCAACTATCTCATCCTCTGAAGGGGATAGGATGAGAATCATACAGATTTGGATCAAAACCATGGCCTTACCTTCTGCTGCGCATGTGTATGCTAAGTCGCTTCAGTTGTGCCTGACTCTTTGCCACCTGTATGTATTAATTAGATAACGCATGCTGTTACATCCAGACCTCCAAAACTCAGGAGTTTAGCAAGTAGAAGCTCATTTCTTGCTCTCAAGAGAACTGCCCATGAGGATTTTATGATCCAGGTCTGCTCATGGTGAACTCGACTCCAGCACACATTCCACTGACAGGCCTGAGAGAGGCTGTGGGGTTAGTCCAGCCACAGCCCTCAAGGATAAGAAAACCTCTTTGGTGAATCACTTCCTGTATAGCTTGAGGTTTATCTTTTTGAGCTTCTATTTTCTTATGTGTGAAAAGAGGACAGTAATGTCTGTCTTATGAGTATCCCCTACACTCTCCAGTATCTGGCACAGGTGGGAGTTTAGTGAACACTTGTTGCATGAATGAGTGAATCAGTGAATCAATGAAGTGAGTATAAGGACCAGTGTATGCAGTGCACTTGCAACCCTATTTGGCTTAAAGAAAGGCTTCAGTACATGAGAATAGCTATCGTTGCTCTTGTTCTTGAGGTTTTATAAAGAAATAAAGCCAGGCAAGAAGGTTTCCAGCTCTAGTTTGAAGAGTGAAGCCTCTCTCTCTGTAAGGTTTCGGACAAAGGCCAACTCTTAGTCTTGTCGTAGGGTTAGGGTTCTGGCCTGCCCTCAAATGTCCTTTGAGCTCATAGACGCTCAAGTGGGGCATCAGACAAACCACATGTTCACTTGCTACCTTCTGACCTGGAGTAAGTCCTTTTACTTTCCTGAGACTCCCTGTCTTCAGTTTTGAAAACCTGCAAAGCAGCCCAGCAGTGACAGTTCATTGAGATAAATCATATGAAACTGTGGAACACAGCCTGTGGCATGGAGAGGGCAGGAGCTTGGTAAATGTTTGTTTTCTTTCCTTCTACTTTGCTGTTTTCTTGCTGCCTGTTCTATGGTATACGCAATAGTCTTTATTAGTTGCATTTGAAATGATTATTTGTTGTAGTAAAAGATAATGAGAAAATACCTGGGTTGGAGATGGAGATTGTAGATCTGGAGTTTCTCACCCTTTCCCTCTGCAGATGATCGTGGGATAACATAATTTAGGTTCCAAAAACAGTGTATCCTGTTCCTTGGATTCAGGTTTGCATGTATCTAGCAACTGGCTTCTCAGAATTTCCAAGAACTGCTAATCGGCAAATGAATCATGAATCAGTTTCTTATATTCAACCAAAGTTGATGGAAGAAAACCCATTCAATGAGGTATTTCCCAGAGAACTAGTTATATACAATTTTTCTGTAAGAAGATGATAATGCAAATCGAGAAACTCAAGTTTAGCAAAACAGAAAATAGGGATTAAGGACTCACTTTTTAGGTGGTTGCTTCTCACCAATCCCCTCTTCTGAACTGATAAAAGTCAAAATTATTTAAAAACAAAAACAAGTTTAGGATTAGGATAAGATCCATCTGGTAATCTAACGGTTTCAGTATAAAAAGTTCAGAACAGAATGTTTTCTCCGGTTGTTGTGGTTTGACTTTTTCTCAGCTGCTGGGCATCTGTGATGTTCACTTTGTTAGCTGGAGCCATTGCATCCCATCCTGTGTGTCAGGTGGGTCCTGAGGTTATTCCAGCACCCTAAGAAAAGCCACCATCTACCTACTTTTAGAGCTTTTAAGATAAACTCGAGAGCACGAGGAAAGCAGGTGAGTTACCGTTATCAATATGGAATGTGAGGTTTCCTGTACAATAGCACCACCTCGTCTAAGTCACCGTGGCTGGCACTTCTCAGCATGCATAATGATATAATAAATAACGTGTGTACCGAGTGAAGGCTTTGAGTAATGGAACCAGCTAACATTTTGAACTTTATTAAGGACGAACTGTCTCGGATGTTCTTAGGGCTGTTATTACCCCCTCATTAAAGCTGGTAATTCTTGTTTTTAAAGCACTTTGGAGACATTCATTGATACATGCTTGGGGGGAAAAATATATATATATAGACATCCCTTTTTCCTTTAAAAAAAGTTCCCATGAGACTTAAGAACCATGTAAGAATAATACTCTGATTACTCAAGTGGGTGGTTTTGCAGTCTCTATTTCTCATTCCTTAACCATCTTAAGAGATCTGAGCTTTCTTCACCATGCAGTGCAGACCGTGCTGTAAGATTCCTCTTTTTGGGAAGAGGAAGGGCAGGATCAGCAGAGAGCCTGGCCCTCTGGGTGGCTGCCCCTGTCAGCTCTCAGCAACGCCCAGCAGCTCCTGAGCTAGTTATCAAAGAGGGACGTGACAGAAAGTTGGAGCAATATCCCAGAGCAATTCTGGCCACCCAGAGCATCAACAGCCAGTGCTTAAAGGGTGGGCGCAGGGGGAGTTGCTCCACTGTTCCTAAAAATAATTGCCAGGTAAGAGTGTAGACTCAGTGTTGCTGGATCTACCCATTTATCAGAAAAGCTGGAAATCAGTTTTTAGTATCTATGCAAGGAAGGAAGAAGTTGGAGGAAGGCCACGTCAGCCGTTTAGCAGGAAGGCTAACACTTGCCCTGGAAACGCTGAACAGACTTCTGCTTAAATCTCATTGGCTGGAACAGGTCGGGGATCACCCTAGCTACACAGGAAGCTGGGAGAGTATTACCTACTCAGCCGCTGTGGTAGAAGCAGTCAGGGAGAAGGAAGTTAGGAATGGGTGTTGGAACAGCTAACCTGAACTGCCTGCCAGCATGTAGACACTATATTTAAATATTGACTCTGTATTAAAGGAAACAAAACACGTCAGAGTGCCAGATCTGTCCCACAGAGCTAAAGTTTATATCCTCTGCTTAAGACAAACCAATGTCTGTCCTTAGTATCTCTCCACCTGTCACTTCAGTAACACACTCTTCCTGATTCAGTGTCTCTCAGCCTCCTACCACCAAGGGCTTGTCTTACTTTTTATTTTTTTTCTGTTTTCTCCATGGAATCCATCTGTTGGAACATTCTGTCTACAAAGTCCTTTTGTTAGGTAATAATGAGTTTTCCCATTTTAAAAAATTCAACAAAGACTTACAGATCTGCCAACCAGAGCCCCTGATCGACAAAGGATAACCAGCAGGAGAGTTGGTATAATTCCAGACTACAGTTAAAAAAAAGTAAAACGACATTGTAATTAGCATTTAAAGCTTTATTTGCATAAGTGGATAAATTCCACTAGGACAGGGGTTGCTAACTTTCTGTGAATGGTCACATAAATAAATACTTTAGACTTCAGGCCATATGGTCTACAGTATGACTGTTCAACTCTATGGTATTATAGCACAAGATAATACATAAATGAATGAGTGTGGCCATGTGCCCATAAAACTTTATTTACAAAGAAAGGCTGTTGAGTCAGATTTGGCCAGCAGACTGGAGTTTGCTAATCCCTACACAAAGCCTTTAAAAGTATTAAAACATTTCCACACCTGGTTCCTACTTCCCTGAAACTTTAGAGGACCTGACTGAGGACACAGACTTGGATAATAAGCCTCACTCTGACCCACTCTCAGCCTTTCTGTTACCAAGTCCAAGCTTGTACTGCTCATTGCAATGACATGTCAATAAAATTAGAGGTGAATTGTTGGCCCAAGAAAGAGAAAGCTAGCAGATGGAGTGTCCTAAAGAACCATCTTCTCTGAGTTGGAACTCTGGCTTCTTTCATACTAGAAGTGGAAGAGGTGAGAATCTGGTTCTGCTCAGACTCCAGAGAGGATGTGTTCTTTCTTCCTTTCTGCAGCCATTCACAGGTGAGCCTGGTCCAGGGGTTTCCTGTGAACTGAACAAAGGTATATTAGCTTAATGTTCGTTATGTTGGAGACAGGGTTCCCACATGTGGTCCATTATGTATAACTTAAATCTATAGACACCATCCCTTTAGTGATTAACTTGTAGCAAAAGCAATGGAATCCAGAGGTTAAAGTAAAAGAATCAGATTCAACATAGAGTCAGATGTGCCCTTCCCTATTACCTCCCAACTTTGCTAAATTTCCTTCCTGCACTTTGAATCCCCAAAACATCTTTAGAAATACTGTCTTCACTTTCTCCCTTATGTTATAAAGCTCTTCTGTGGCTTTGGGCTTGATTCTGTCTCTGGAAGTCTGCACTGGGTAACTAGAGGGTGGGGGCAAAATCTCTTAACTCTTTAGGCACACAGACTTCAGAGGTTAACAAGCATGGCAGAAATTCTAACTCTGCTGCTTTCCATCTTTGTCTCTGTAGTCAGTTTACTCGACCTCCCTGAGCAATCTGAGGCATGGACAGGAAGAGTCCACCTAGACCAGAGATCTTTTCAGCTATGTTGGTGACGAGCTGTCCATTAGTGACCAGTCCATTAGTGACTAAGATAAGAGGCTCTACTTTGATTTGTTTTTCTTTCACTGTCGGCTTATAATTGTATAGCAAACCACTATAAACCCAGTGGCTTAAAGAAGCATCAATCATTTATTTTCCTCATGAATTTGCAGTTTGGGAGAGCTTGGTGGTAACTATTTTAAACACAGTTTGAACACACTTCAAACCTGCATTGTTCAAGGGTCAACTAGTTTTCCTTTAAATAAATGTGATCATACCATTAGTATGATCATACTCTGTCATTTTTTTTTCATTCAATAATATTATGCAGTCTCTGTATATGAGGGGGGGGTCTACTAAGGCTTTTTGATGACTACACATTATTTCTTATCACTGTACATTTATTTATTTAACCATTCAGCTACTGATGGACCTCCAGGTTGCATCTGTTTTTTTTTAATTCTTATTTAAGCATTGCAAAAATGGCATATCTTCATACAGAGCCACTGAATGTAGGATTGAATTCTAGAAGTGGTATGGTTGGGTTAAAGGTAGACCCAGTTAAAAGTTTGGCAGAGAGACTCTCTTCTCCCTCCTCCAGTTCCCTACCCTCCCAACCGTCAGCACCGGCTGCCAGGCAGCGGAAAGTAAAAAAAATAAAAAATAAAAAATAAAAGTTTGGCAGATACTACCAAGTCGCCTTCCCAAATGCCGTACCAATTTATATTGCTAACAAGAACATGTGAAAGTGTCCTTTTCCCCACACCCTCATCAGCTCTGGATGCTATCAACTTTATTCAATATTTTCCCATCTTTTGGGGAACATGAACTATTTCACTGTTGTTTTTATTTGCATTTCTCTTGAGAATTAGTGTCGTCTTCCCACAAAAATAAGAATTATTCAAGATGAGAGTTTTACAGGTTTTCTGAAAACCCCTCAAGTACCAGTAAATCACAGATTGGAATGGTTGAATTTCTTCATTGTTTTTAAATCCTGAAGCAATGAAGGATTTATAGAGAGATTACACTTTTTATTATATCTGGTATTTAATGAGAAATCACAGATTAGACATTGGGATAAACCCTGTGTTTATGAGATTAACTGAAACAACTTATCCTCTTCTGACTGTGTGTCCACTCTTCCTGCATTGATCAGGGCTCTGTGTTTCTGACACTAGAGTGGGAAGAACTGTCACACCAGATCACTCCCATGTGAACGCCACCCATACAGCGAGCATCAAGTTCAGTGTTTGCAAGGCACTTTCGCTCTTGCAGATTTCTGATTTCTAGTTGTTTGAGTGGCATTCGTTATCCATTTTGGGAAACATTATATGTACTTTTAAAATGATCAGATTACCTTCAAGAAAGGTATATGTTATCATTTGAATCAGATTGACACTCTGTGTTTTAACTGTTTGCTGAATTGCAACCTACATATAGAAAAGTGTAGAAGTCACAAATCTATAGCTTGATGAATTTTTGTGTTCAGTTCACAAAATGAACACTCGCCCATGTAACTAGCACCCAGTTGGAGAGCAGCTTGACCAGCCCCTAGAGGCCCCCTGTGCCCTCTCTGTCACTGTTCACAAGGGCAGCAGTCTTCTGACTTTTAATAGCAGGAATCCGTTTGCCTGTTTTGTGCTTTATGTAAATGGAATCAGACAGCGTGTTCTCTTTTGTGTCTGGCTGGCGCCCTGTCTTTTAAATACTGTAATAGATCAATAGCTAACACTCAACATACACTCACAACACACCAGGTACTTTTCTAAGCACTTTATGTGCATTATATTAAACACAGGTATGTTAAATATGGATCACATTTGGGCGATTTACATTTTTCTTTGATGTAACTCTAGTCTGTACAAGAATGTCGAAGAGAGATATTTCCTTTTCACATGTCCAATTTATATATATTCTTTTTTATAAATAATTTATTAATATCAGAAAACTCTTCAGAGCCATAATCTAACAAAGAGTTCCGCACCAGCTCTCTTTGCAGTAAGTTTGTAATTGTCATTTAATAAACATGTTAAAATGTTTTTAGGATTTTGAGCAATTATGCCCCTAAATATATCATTTTAAACTGAGCACTTAAAATTAATGCTGTGAAGCTTTGGAGGTGCCTAAATAAACCAGTGTCCAAATTCCCCCTAGGTAGGAAAGGCAGTGAGAATTAAACCTCTTCCTCCGTCTATCTCCTTTTTGGGAAATGATGACCTATCCGAGAGGACATAAATCACTCCTGTTCCCAAGTTAGATTAAAATTCTGAGGCTTCAAACTTGCTTTTACCTGCAGGCTCTACTATTAGACCTCTGGCTTTATCATTTCTGGGCTTCCCTTGTGGCTCAGCTGGTGAAGAATCCGCCTGCAATGTGGGAGACCTGGCTTGATCCCTGGGTTGATCCCTGGGTTGGGAAGATCCTCTGGAGAAGGGAATGGTTACCCACTCCAGTATTCTGCCCTGGAGAATTCCATAGACTGTACAGTCCATGGGGTCGCAAAGAACCGGACCTGACTGATCAGCTTTCACTTTCACTTATCATTTCTCCACAGGATAACGTGGTACACAGCAGCTTTTGCTGGTACTCACAAAGCTATTCAGTTACTATTTTGAAGAAGCTGAATGGGCCACTGAAGCTAATTCCAAACAAAAAGGCACCTTCTTCTCTAATAATCTGGGAGATAATCCTAAAGAGATTGTTATGATTAGGTAATTGTACATGTGACTCAGCCCAAGAAACTGGCTTTCAACCTCACTTATACTTAGGTTGCACTCACCTCCTTAGCTAAAAGGTGTAGCTAATCTGTTATCTGACTACCTCTCGTAGCATTTTCTCATTATGTAATTGAAGGTAACTAGAAAATAATATCAATTACTATTTTGCAATCATGTCTGCTAATAAACAGGAAAAAATAAGATTACATCTACTAGTAAATACAGAGAATTCTCTTTTCCAGTGCTAAACACACACATCTGCTCTGGGACAGATTTGAACCTGCACAAGGCTTAGCAAAATAGTTCAGCCATTCTACCCTTGATACTCTGAGCATAAACAGAAGTATGGTAGCTCTGTAAGCAGTGGGGAAGCAAGAAAGGGACCTTCAGGGTTTCTTTGCTGTGGAAATTAAGACAGCCATGGAATGGGGAGCCCTTTTCCACCTACTCTGTATCTTGCGCAGAGCCTGGCCATGAGTGGATGCTCAGAAAACACCTACAGAATAAAAAAAGGGCCATGATCGAGCCCCCTGATAGATTCCATGCTGCTGCTGCTGCTAAGTTGCTTCAGTCGTGTCTGACTTTGTGTGACCCCATAGACGGCAGCCTACCAGGCTCCCCGTCTCTGGGATTCTCCAGGCAAGAACACTGGAGTGGGTTGCCATCTCCTTCTCCAATGTGTGAAAGTGAAGTCGCTCAGTCGTGTCCGACTCTTCGTGACCCCATGGACTGCAGCCTACCAGGCTCCGTCCATGGGATTTTCCAGGCAAGAGTACTGGAGTGGGGTGCCATTGCCTTCTCCGATAATTTCTAAAGAAATAAAAAAAGTATTTTTCATGAGTAAAGTGTGTTTAGCTATGTCTAGCTAATCTATAGGGCATTCCTGGTGGCTCAGCTGGTAAAGAATCTGCCTGCAATGCCGGAGACCTGGGTTTGATCCTTGAGTTGGGAAGATCTCCTGGAAAAGGGAATGGCTACACATGTCAGTGTTCTGGCCTGGAGAATTGCCCGGACTGTATCGTCCATGGGGTCACAAGGAGTCAGACACAACTGAGCAACTTTCACTTCACTTCACTTCTATAAGGGAAAATCGTAACTTTTTCTATGAACCTCTCCATTAAGATAGAGGATGACACAGTTTTTAAAGAATTAAAAACTTTAAAACTCCACTTGGGATGGAGCTTCCCAAAACATTACTTATGGGCAGGGCAGAGATTTTCATCCAAATGCTGGTCAAGTGGTAAATGCTGATCAATACATAAATTTCTTTATTTTTGGTTGTGCTGAGTCTCCGTTGCTGCACACGGGCTTTCTCTAGTTGCAGCCGGCGGGCTTCTCGTTGCGGTGGCTTCTCTTGTTGCAGAGCACAGGCTCTAGGCACACGGCTTGCACTAGTGCAGCTTCAGTCGTTGTGGTTCCCGGGCCCTAGAGCATGCAGGCTTCAGGAGTTGAGGTGCACAGGCTCAGAAGCTATGACTCACGGGCTCTAGAGCATGGGAGTTCTCTAGGAGACTAGAGAAGTTGCAGAGCACAGGCTAACTTGCTCTGCAGCATGTGGGTCAAACCCATGTCTCTTGCACTGGCAGGCCGTTTCCCATCTACTGTACCTCCAGGGAAGTCCTGACACTTGATAACAGATTCAGGAATCAAAAATAATTTGGTAGGCTGAAATGGTGGGCTAAGCCATTAGCAATTAACGTACTGGGTCCACACAATGGACCATACTAGTTAAATATGTGAGAACCATGACTCAGAAGACGCATAAATCAAGGCAAGAGTTAGCGTTTAATTGTCATATCCATGTGTTGTATGATCAACTTTTTTTTCTCCTGTCTTTTTTATGAAACACTTTTGAATGAAGAGGGTGTGCAAACCTTTAGGATGGCTGAGTCAAACGACTCTGGGGCCTGTTTTCAGCTGTACGATAAATAGCTCACAACTATTCATGTAAAGTTCCTTTGGTCTCAAGACCTCTTTGCTGTTTGGATAAATGCTGCTCCCCAACGTGTTTTCCTAGCACTGTGTGGTTAAAGCAGAAACTTAAAGGGGGCTAAATGGGAAAAATAATTCCGAAAACTCTGGTTCTCAGGCCAGTAGTTCTCAAATTTGACTGTACTTCAGTAACACCTGTATGCGTCATCAAAACATTAAGTCTCACCTTCGGAGTTTTGACTCATAAGGTTGGAAATGAGGTCCAGTAATTTACACACATACTGAGTTTTAAATTAATGGGGTTGCTGTTCCAGGACCTTACTTTGAGAACCGCATCTATAGGCCATAAAGTTCCTATGAAGAAGTTCCTGTCCTAAGAACAAAAGTCTGCAAACAAATCAATTTGGACTTGCACTCTGAGACTAGATATAATCAGCTCTACTTATGGGTATTACCCACAAAAGGGGTCATACCGGTGTGGATTGAGGGCAAGGATAGATGTGTGGGGAGGGGACGGGGGTCGATTGATTTACTCCTTGGAGATGCCCCTTCATCAGGGTCTCTATGCCATGACTTTAACACAGCATCTCCAAAATGATGCCATGGGGTGGCATTCAGACCTCGTGTACCATTAAACAATGGCAACCACAGAGTTCTCGATTCTGTTTTGTTAAGAAAATAAAAATAATAACGGCTATTAAACTAAACCCATAAATGCCTGTTCCCTGCTGATAGGGTGGCCACACTCATTATATTGCTTCCCAGTTTTGTTTTGTTTTGTTTCTTTCTGGAGCAGCTATAATGCAAGCCATGACTCATGCAGTGTTCTAGCCTCAGAGATATCAAGACCCATTTACATAAATGTTCACAATCATATTTCCAAAGCTCTTTCCTACTTTCCCTTTTTTGCTGTTTTACTCTTCACTGGTGGGCAGGTTAGGCAGTCTTTAATTGAGGCTATTTTCACACACACACACCACACACAAAATCTAGCTGAATTACAAATTCCATGAGAGAAGGGTTGGCATCTCTTTCCTCAGAGAGCTATTGCTAACCCTAATATGGTACCTGGCACAAAGTAGAGACATATAATTTGTGATGGAATAAATGTGTATATCTTTGCAAGCCAGTGATCATGGAAGTTACCTGTTGATCCTTTATGTGCTATCTGTGAATGTGCAGGAACTTTGTTTTTTCTGTCAACCAAATGCAGTTGATCTTGAATAAAACCTTAATAACATCTACTTGTTCCTTTCTAAAGCTATATTGTATCAAAGACAGCATTTTGATGGCTTATGGGTTTAATGTTGTTTATTCATTGATCATGCTGCTGCTGCTAAGTCGCTTCAGTCATGTCCGACTCTGTGCGACCCCATAGACGGCAGCCCACTAGGCTCCTCTATCCCTGGGATTCTCCAGGCAAGAACACTGGAGTGGATTGCCATGTCCTTCTCCAATGCATGAAAGTGAAAAGTGAAAGTGAAGTCACTCAGTCGTTTCCAACTCCTAGCGACCCCATGGACTGCAGCCCACCAGACTCCTCCGTCCATGGGATTTTCCAGGCAAGAGTACTGGAGTGGGGTGCCATCTGCCTTCTCCAGAGCTCATTGATCATAATCCCTATCAATAGAGGAGCCTGGTAGGCCGCAGTCCAAGGGGTCGCAAAGAGTTGGACACGACTGAGCGACTTCACTTTCACTTTTCACTTTCATGCATTGAAGAAGGAAATGGCAACCCACTCCAGTGTTCTTGCCTGGGGAATCCCAGGGATGGGGGAGCCTAGTGGGCTGCTGTCTATGGGGTCGCACAGAGTCGGACATGACTGAAGTGACTTAGCAGCAGCAGCAGCAGCAGCATTATTTGTAAAGATTTTGGTTTTTAAATAGTTTATTACAGTACAATTGCAATAAAGGTAAATGTTTTTTTTTTTTTTTTAAAAACAAACTATAATATGGAAGAACAATAATGGAATATAATTACTAAAATTTAGTACCAAATTTGCTTTGAGTTTCCACATAACCATGGAAAAAATGGAAATGTGTTGGCTTAAATAGTGCTCATTGTTTGATTTTTTTTTTTTTTTTTTTTTTTAGGAAGCATACCAATTAATGAGAAGAGAAAAAGTTTCCCTCTCATTATTTATTTTTGGTAGGAATGTATTGTAAGAGCTTTTACCGAAAAGGACTATGAGTATGCAAAGAATAGCTTTTTCCAACAACTGCTTTGCCAGAGGTGTAAAAATATTCTTTGCCTGGTTGCTTTGTATATCTTACCTCAGTAAAGACATGAAATGGAATCATGATAAGGTGAGTGCTTTCCCACAGAGAACTAAGCTTCTTGGTGATCAGACTTGATTTCAGAATAGAACTCAGTGAACTGAGAGGATTAAATGATCAATGTTTCTTTTAAATTAGCCCTCTCAAATATCAATGGTCTTTGCCAGCCTTAAAGGAGATAATGAGGTAATTTCCATATTGAGCGTTTCACAGAGGGAAGTATGGGAAATCTGTGGATGACTCAAAGTCAGCATCAGATGGCCCACATCAGTGTTGGTCTTCTGTGAGGACATGGCTGCCCAAAGCCTCATCCAGAGGGAACACCTGAGATGACATGAGTCTGTGTGTACCGTAATTGGCGTCCTCACAAAGAGACAAAGATGTGAATGCCCGTACTTTCTTATGTAGGGACAGAGGGCTCCAGAAAGGGACAGGACACAGGAGAAAGGAAAGAGTCCATGTAGCGTAGAATATTAAGCCACCCTATTAAGTGGTAGGTCACTAAAGTAGATCCCATAGGAAAATTCTGGAAATAGCATAGAAGATATGCCTTGGAATTATTCCACCTGAGGAAAGAGGAAAAGGGACTTTGATAAAACAATTCCCTTTGGTTGAGTGTATTTACTCCCCACTGGAAGTTGTCTGGAGCCCAGTAAAATGGGATGGGGCCTGTGGGATTTGGGCAAGACACTGGCAGCTTTCCCTTCGGTAAAATGGTTTTAGAAAGTGGTGGTCAAGGTATTAAGTAGCCCCACGGACTGCCTGTTCTCTATCAGATGCATCATAGCAATTTGCCTCTATCAATTCTCTTACCTCAAGTAGAAAATCCTACCATGGTTTCTGAGTATATTTAATACCTCTCCACTCTTGCTAATATCCTTTTTTACAGAAGATGAAGTAAACCTCAAGATTATTATTTTGCAATACCGTTATGCAGTTAAGAATGCCCTAACGTTGTTTTGTTTCCACTGGAATTTATCTTTAAGGGTACCTTCTATTTATGTCCCCCTATCTTTAAGGGTGCCTTCAATGTGGTAAACCATACTGTTTTCTACAGTAATGATGTGCTTTCATTTTGAATGTAATGCACTTAAGTAAAAAATAAAAGTGTGCAGAAAAAAATAAGAACATTAAAAATACATCATGCAAGGTGTTACTATATATTTGACAACTGGCCCTCTGAAAAAAGAATACACATGAGAAACACTGGACTGGAAGAAACACAAACTGGAATCAAGATTGCCGGGAGAAATATCAATAACCTCAGATATGCAGATGACACCACCCTTATGGCAGAAAGTGAAGAGGAACTCAAAAGCCTCTTGATGAAAGTGAAAGTGGAGAGTGAAAAAGTTGGCTTAAAGCTCAACATTCAGAAAACGAAGATCATGGCATCCGGTCCCACCACTTCATGGGAAATAGATGGGGAAACAGTGGAAACAGTGTCAGACTTTATTTTTCTGGTCTCCAAAATCACTGCAGATGGTGACTGCAGCCATGAAATTAAAAGACGCTTACTCCTTGGAAGGAAAGTTATGACCAACCTAGATAGCATACTCAAAAGCAGAGACATTACTTTGCCAACAAAGGTTCGTCTAGTCAAGGCTGTGGTTTTTCCTGTGGTCATGTATGGATGTGAGAGTTGGACTATGAAGAAGGCTGAGCACCGAAGAATTGATGCTTTTGAACTGTGGTGTTGGAGAAGACTCTTGAGAGTCCCTTGGACTGCAAGGAGATCCAACCAGCCCATTCTGAAGGAGATCAGCCCTGGGATTTCTTTGGAAGGAATGATGCTAAAGCTGAAACTCCAGTACTTTGGCCACCTCATGAGAAGAGTTGACTCATTGGAAAAGACTCTGATGCTGGGAGGGATTGGGGGCAAGAGGAGAAGGGGACGAAAGAGGATGAGATGGCTGGATGGCATCACTGACTCTCTGGACGTGAGTCTGAGTGAACTCTGGGAGTTGGTGATGGACAGGGGGGCCTGGCGTGCTGTGATTCATGGGGTCGCAAAGAGTCGGACACGACTGAGCAACTGATCTGATCTGAATTTGAAGTTTTTGCCTATTTTCTTGGTATAAATACTCCCACCATGACTCAAGTCAAAACTGGGTACCAACATGACATCACTGAATGTGGATTTGGGAAAAATTGTGTATCGTTGGTTCTCCTAAGCTGGGATAAGCCATCTCCAGGATGCCTCTGGGTGCCACCAAAAGAGAAAGATGAACAGCCTCCTAAAGGTCATGTTGTTGTTGTTATTTAGTCGCTCAGTCGTGTCTGACTCTTTGTGACCCCATGGACTGTAGCCTGCCAGGCTCCCCTGCCATAGGATTAAGAATAGCATTAACATAGGATTAACATAGGATCCCCAATCCTGTTATAGGATTCTCCAGGTAAGAATACTGGAGTGGGTTGCCATTTCCTTCTCCAGGGCTCTTCCCAACCCAGGGATCAAACTTGTGTCTCCTGCATTGGCAGGTGGATTCTTTGCCACAGAACCACCCACAGAGCTAAATGAATATTCAGGTGAGATCCTTGAGTATATACTTTCAAGTACAGAGTTGAGGACTTTAACCTATAAATGGGTAGAAATTTCTACCATATGAATGGGTAGAAATTAAATGTCACTCTCCTCCACACCCATGGTTATTTGTGATTTCCTCCAGAAAGGGTGTTTTTAAGAAGTGCTTTCTTCCCACTGGTTTCCACTAGCTGCATTGGTTAGCCCCAAGTCTCTAAATCTCTGAGTTTTTTAAACTCATTTCTCAAATTCTTTTTATTTTTGCTATTATTGAATTTATAAGCTCTTGGCTTGTGTGGGTATATTCCATTCCACTATAGGTTAGGACTTGCCTGGTGGCTCAGACAGTCAAGAGTCTGCTTGCAATTCAGGAGACCCGGGTTTGATCCCTGGGTCAGGAAGATCTCCTGGAGAAGGAAATAGCAACCCACTTCAGTATTCTTGCCTGGGAAATCCCATGGATAGAGGAGCCTGGCGGGCTATAAGTCCATGAGGTGGCAAAGAGTTGAATACAACTTAGCGATTAAACAATAGGTCAGATTCTAAACCTAATCTGGAAATGAAGTCCTCAGTAAAAACCCTGATTCAGTCACTGTCATATTTTGCCTTGAGCAAATTACCCCTTTGCTGAATCTGTTTTTTAGACCTGTAAAGTAGAGATGCTCAAATTAACAATGAACTCATGGGGTAATTATAAGACTAGAATGAGCTAGAGAGCATCATTTTACTGGCTCAGAGGTAAAGCTGGGTACAAACTTTAGCAGTTGTAACTGTGACTGTTATTATTATCAACATTTTACTCTGTGGGTCCATCTGGATTTTGCAGTCCCCTGGTCCATAGTTTCTTTTTTAATTCCAGGTTTGACTAAGGTGTATTTGGCTGGATTCTTCTTACTTGTCTCAGCTTAGCTGGCTCCCACTTCACACATCTTTCAAGATGTTTGTGGAAAACTAATCAGCATCTACATTTGTTTTCTAATTCTCTTTTGCTCCCACATACCATGGCCACTTGATTAGCAATCAGCACTGTGCTGGCAGTCACATACAGGCCCCGTTCCCCCTAATCAGGGATGTAGGAAGCAAATGCTGGTGTTAAAAGGGAACCCTTTTTTGAGCTCCTGTCCCATGACTCCTAATTGTTGTATTTCTCAAACTCAACCCAGCTGCAAGCTTTATTAGGGAAACATTTATTCAGATAACAGGCCTCGTGTATGAAAGAGGAATAATTATTTTGCAAATGAATTTGAATCGCTGTATGCTATAGTGCAACTCATCTCCCAAATGGAGAAGATGCACATTTGGACTGAAATGTTGCTTTGTAGATGGACAATGCAGCAGGCATATGACTGGGAGCTTCTGGTAAATGATAGAAAAATGAACATATGAAAAGACATCATCAAAATAAGAGGTAAAAAAGTGATCGAAACTCTGAAAACTGATCAAGGTGAACAAAATGCCTAAACTTCATTCCTGAACATGTTCATTCACTCATTCATTCATTCATTTTCCATGCAATATTTTTGAGCTCCTATTATATACCTAAGGGCTTCCTTGGTGGCTCAGACGGTAAAGCATCTGCCTGCAATGCGGGACACCAAGGTTTGATCCCTGGGTTAGGAAGATCCCCTGGAGAAGGAAATGGCAATCCACTCCAGTATTCTTGCCTGGGAAATCCCATGGATGGAGGAACCTGGTAGGCTACAGTCCATGTGGTCGCAAAGAGTTGGACATGACTGAGCGAGTTCACTTTCACTTTCATTATATACCTTGCTCTCAAGAAGCTTCATGGAAGAGAACCAAGCACCTGGGCTCTAACACCCTATAAAATGTAAATAATATTGGTTCAAACCTCCATTCCATGCCTTGTGAATGCTCTGTGATATCTAAGAAATTTGAGGCATTCCATGGAGTCCCATCACTTCATGGCAAATAGATAGGGAAACAGTGGAAACAGTAGCTGACTTTATTTTTCTGGGCTCCAAAATCACTACAGAGGGTTATTGCAGCCATGAAATTAAAATATGCTTACTCCTTGGAAGGAAAGTTATGACCAACCTAGACAGCATATTAAAAAGCAGAGACATTACTTTGCCAATAAAGGTCCATCTAGCCAAGGCTATGGTTTTTCCAGTAGTCACATATGGATGTGAGAGTTGGACTATAAAGAAAGCTGAGCTCCAAAGATTTGATGCTTTTGAACTGTGGTGTTGAAGAAGACTCTTGAGAGTCCCTTGGACTGCAAGGAGATCCAGCCAGTCCATCCTAAAGGAGATCAGGCCCGGGTGTTCATTGGAAGGACTG
The DNA here is from genome assembly GCF_027580195.1 of Bos mutus. Classification (NCBI taxonomy): domain Eukaryota; kingdom Metazoa; phylum Chordata; class Mammalia; order Artiodactyla; family Bovidae; genus Bos; species Bos mutus. The sequence goes on along the minus strand of NC_091634.1, from coordinate 53,210,014 downwards.
ATGCTGAAGCTGAAACTCCAATACTTTGTCTACCTGATGTGAAGAGCTGACTCATTGGAAAAGATCCTGATGCTGGGAGAGATTGAGGGGAGGAGGAGAAGGGGATGACAGAGGATGAGATGGTCGGATGGCATCACTGACTCAATGGACATGGGTTTGGGTGGACTCCAGGACTTGGTGATGGACAGGGAAGCCTGGCACATCATGGCCAGGGGGGTCGCAAAGAGTCAGACACGACAGAGCGACTGAACTGAACTGAACTGATGGAGCTCACACACCAGTAGACACCTCTAGCTCCAAGATCATGCTTCTGTTTAGCCTCATTATCATTTCATATTCTATAATCCACACATAGCAAATAACCTCCCATTTTTACTTTTGCAAAATTGTACATAAAGCCATGTATAGGTTGCATACTTTATTGAATTCTAGAAAGTTGTATTCAAAGATTATATTGATTCCCCATATAAAATTAAACCTGATTATTCTTAAATGTCCTTCAGGTGCCAGATTCATTTTCTTTGCCTGAATAAACCCAGTTCTCCTTTTTTCACATCTCACCATTGTTTTTTTCCCATCTCTCTTCCCACCTTTCCTTCCTTTAATTTTCCACCTAGTATGTTGTGTCTCTTATATGGTATGAGTCTATTTTCTGCTCCAGCTCCTTCGCTGAGTCCCAGTCTCAACTGCTTATATCCAAACTGGTGCTGCCCAGTTTCATTTAAAAGGGACTTCCCTTGATAGTAATTTAAGGGGTTCTTTTTATGTTATGAATTTAAGTCTTTGTCATATGTATTGTGAGCTTCCCTTAGTCTATGAGTTGTCTTTTTCTTTCTTATTGGTGTCTTCTGGTAAATGTTCTATATTTTAATGCAGAATATTAATTTATTTCTCTTGCTACTTTTTGTAACTCAGTTAAGAAAATTTTACATGCCCCAAGGTTATGAACATTCTCAACTATGTCTTTTAAAATCTTGATTTCTTTAGCTTTCATGATTAATTTTTATCTCAAATTAACTTTATGTATAGTGTGAGGTAGGGATCAAGATTTATGTTTTTCCCTAGTTCCTCTAAAATCATTCATTAAGAAGTCCATCCTTTTCCTTCACTGAACTACAGTGAAATCTTTATCATAAACTGAAGAATCTCATATGTGTGGTCTATTACTGTACTGTCCACCACCCCCCCCCCCCGAGCCTTGGCTTTTATATCCATTCTTATGCTGATATAGGGGGTTTCCCTCATAGCTCAGTTGGTAAAGAATCTGCCTACAATTCTGGAAACCCCGGTTTGATTCCTGGGTTGGGAATATCTCCTGGAGAAGGGATAGGCTACCCACTCCAGTATTCTTGGGCTTCCCTTACGGTTCAGCTGGTAAAGAATCCACCTGCAATGTGGGAAATCTAGGTTCAATTCCTGGGTTGGGAAGATCCCCTGGAGAAGGGAAAGGCTATCCACTCCAGTATTCTGGCCTGGAGAGTTCCATGGACTGCATAGTCCATGGGGTCGCAAAGAGTTGCACACGACTGAGCAACTTTCATTTCACTATGCTAATACAAGAAATTCAGTTTTTAATCATTTTTCCTTTGACATAGGCATTTAGAATACCCTGTGATAAATGATTTTATAGTAGAAATACAGGCTATAATACATACCAGAAGACCTAACCTAGAGGGGTCAGGAATAACTTTGTTAGTGGTTATGTCATTTAGGTTGTGAAACATTTCACAGATTTGCATGCCCACTCAGCAGTTTTCTCATTTTTTGATGGTCACACTGATTTGGTTGATATAAACCATGATGTATATGCACTGGCCTGCAATAATAATGTCAATAAAACAAGGAAGATACCCAAGTAGAGGAAGAATAATTTCATTGTAAAGATGTGAAACTGAAGCTCAAAGAAAATACGTGATTTGCTCAAGGTCAGAGAGTTGCGCGGTACGGTGTCTGGTTTAAGACTCAGATTTTCAAGTAGATCCAGTCTCTTCTGATGATATTGCATTGCCTCTGATTACAGATGCCCAAGGTCACTGAGCTGCAGAGTGGTGATCCCTAGATTTGCCCTCAGTTCTGTTTAACTCTATCCAGTATTCTTGATTGCCTCCCTGAAATAGCTCAATTATTTGTATGCCTACAAAAGTTATGAGCTAATTGAGTCTCATTTTAAGATAATAACTCTGCTCTAACACTATCCATATGTGTCCAAAAAATCTTAGGATGCATGACTAATTACACTTTTGAATTATATATGTTTAATTATACATTTGACTTGATAGTTTAGCATTTAGAATTATTGTCATTTCTCACTTACTGATCTTCCAGTCTAACTATCTTTGTTGCAGACTCCTTTATCATGCATAGAAGAGAAATACAGACATGCTTTCTTCTTTCTGTTATGTTTATATATATGTTATATATATATATATATATATTGCTTTTAGTGGCAATTGCCTTAGTGTCATGAGTAGATGTAGCACAGAACAGATAGCACACAATAGATCAGTTTTCATAATGTACCCTTTGCAGGATAGATATCCTAAAATATAGTTTTGTTGAAATGATTGAAATGTCTGTGAAAGACTTTGTCTTTTAGTGTATAAGACTAAGTATCCATTACTGAAAGTTTATATGACTCAAATGGAAAAATAATTCATGACAAGACTATGTAATTGCTAGCATAAGACTCTGAGAATTGTTTTGGGGTGAAACAGGCAGTCGCTTCCTTCTATTTGAGGCTCTGAGGACTTGGCTATTATCAGATAATGTATATTTGACTCAGTATTTATGGATAAAACCACCAACTTCTATCAAGTTGATCAAATATTTATTGAGCACTTATTATGTCCAAGACCACTTTGGGGAACAAAGAAATGTAAGTCTACCCTTGTGCTTAAGAGTATATCAAATTGAGATGCAGTTTAGACTGCTGCAATCAATTACACAGATGTCTCTAAATTCAGTATCTGATGCTTAGTGTAAACAAGACAAAACGTGCTCATAATGAATCAAGTTTCCTTTGTCAAGTGATTTTGCTTCCCACATCACTGAGGTAACCTCCCATTTTCTTCCATCCTCTGCAATTATCAGCTTCAGCTGATTCCACAATCTACTGAGAAAGAGGGTGCAGGCAGCGTTGTCAGTCTGCATCTTATTCAGGTCTTGCTTCCACTGCTGTGAAGGCACTTAAATAGCCCTTTATCAACTTGGACCCCATGAGATTGAGTATTTAATTTCTCTTGATCTCTAGACTTAGGAAATAATCCAATTCATTACTTAGCCATTATTTAATTCATTACTGTCATTAGAGATCAGGAGAAGCATCTTACCAGGGCCGAGAAATATAAGGCAAAGCTCACCTCTCTTTGTGCAGTGCAATGAACAGACCGTGGAAGGACCCTGATTTAGAGTCCCATTTATGCGATTTGGTTTCATTACATTCTCCAGTCCTAGATTTCTGCTGGATGACTCACAGAGGCATGGCCTAACCCAATAGAAGGAGGATGGCTGCCTGATACATTCACCCATATTTGGGTCCTCAGTGAGCTACGCAGACTCTATGAGATTGCCGATCTCGGAACAGAGCAGAAGAAATGGACACAAAGGTGTATCAGTTGATAAACCGCAAGAGAGCTGCTTTCTCTGGACTGGGGAAGGCACGGAGCACTCTCTTCTAGGGGACATTTGGCCATGTCTGCAGGTAATTCCTGTTTTCCCCTGGAGGGGGAGTACCCTACCGGCACCTAGTGGGCTGAAGCCACGCGTGCTGCTGACATCCTGCAGCGCACGCCGAGCCCCGTCCTTCCGCAAGCAATTGTCCAGCTCGCAGTGTCCTTAACACCGCTGTGGAGGAGTCCAGGGCATCTGCCCAGTCCTGTCCCGTTATGAAACTTTCCCTATTTTGTTGTATGCCCCTGTGGACTTGTTTGTTTTTAAGTGATTCATGACTTACAGATGGATGGACTTACAGCCCTATCTGTTTATCTGTCTTTATGTCTGTAACTATCTATCCATTCCCTACTTCATTTCACAAAGTATTATGTGCAGTTCATACAAACCACACTCAATGAAGTACTTAAAAATATATCTTCACAAGAGAGAAATTCTGAAAATACAGAGCGGCAAATATTAAGTCAGCAGTATCAGCTTGAACAGAATTATGACACCGGTAACCTAATAATTGGGACTTTTAAAGTTGCTTTAGTTTTCTGTGAGCTTTTTTGTAGTGAAAAAAATAAAATCAATAATTATATGTTGTTTTTGTTATCCATGAGGAGAAAATAGATTAATCAGGGGAAAGAAAGTGGTGCAAAGACATTTCTTATTTGGAACTTAACATGGATCAGGGATAGCAAATATTTTTCTGAAAAGGGCAAGATAGCAAATATTTTTGATTTTTGGGGCCATAAGGTCTCAGTTCAATTCAGTTGCTCAGTCTTGTCTGACTCTTTGCGACCCCATGGACTGAAGCACGCCAGGCCTCCCTGTCCATCACCAACTCCCAGAGTTTACTCAAACTCATGTCCATTGAGTCGGTGATGCCAATCCAACCATCTCATCCCCTTCTCCTCCTACCTTCAATCTTTCTCAGCATCAGGGTCTTTTCAAATGAATCACCTCTTTACGTCAGGTGGCCAAAATATTGGAGTTTCAGCTTCAACATCAATCCTTCCAATGAACATTTAGGACTGATTTCCTTTAGGATGGACTGGTTGGATCTCCTTGCAGTCCAAGGGACCCTCAAGAGTCTTCTCCAACACCACAGCTCAAAAGCATCAATTCTTCAGTGCTCAGCTTTCTTTATAGTCCAACTCTCATATCCATACATCACTACTGGGAAAACCATAGCTTTGACTAGATGGGCCTTTGTTGGTCTCTACTCCAATCATTTAATGGTGCCATTGTGGCCCCTAAATGTCCATAGATGATATGTAAACAAATGGTTATGACTATGTTTTAATAAAACTTTATTTATAAAAACAAAAGCTATGGGTCAGGCTTAACCCTCAAGCTATAGTTTGTAGACCCTCAGTGCAGATCTCAGCAACAACTGTAGATCAAATGAGAAAGAGGTTTTAAGATGATGTTCCCTAGACTACTGGGTGAAAACTGAAAGCATCACCCTATGGGATACTAAGCAAGACTTTCTGTACCATTGACTGGCAATTTCTGTAAAGATAAAGGAGCAATAATAACAACAAAAAAACTCTTCAGGCTTCTTTCTGATATCTATCTATCTATATATATATAGATAGATATATAGATAGATATATTAATATATAGATATATATATTTATATATATATATGACTAAAATTGTTGTATTCCCACATATAAAACTAATCAATCTTGGTTCAGTAACAAAATAAAATCAATCAATGTATCTGATTTATATTTCAGTAATATAAAATACATATTCCTAGAAATTCACTGAGTAAAAATGATTTGTATATAGAATCACTAGAGTGAAGTTCAAAGTGTTTTAAGCAGAATCTACATTTAGACTGCATAAATATGTATACATATGTATATTTATTACAAAGGATATTATAGCAGATTAAACACAATTGAATTATTGCTAATAAGACTAGGCCAAAGTCTTTACAAGTATATCCATGGGGTCATAAAGAGTCAGACACGACTGAGCAGCTAAGCACAGCACAGCACATACATTAAAATATATCAGTTGTTCTAAGAGAGTTCACAGCTCTCTCTCTTCCATGTTCCTAATTTTGATTACTATCAGTGGTAGCTGGCTGATATCAGCAATACCAGAACTTGAATTTTAACTTGATATTTACCCATATAGGAGGAGAAGGAAATGGCAACCCACTCCAGTGTTCTTGCCTGGAGAATCCCACGGAGAGAGGAGACTGGCAGGCTGCAGTCCATGGGGTCGCAGAGTCGGGCACGACTGAGCGACTAAGAAGCACCCATGTAGGATCTAGAGAGTTGGCGGGCATTACTACCACTGTGTGGATATCACATCTGTCAGTCTGCATTTTGTTTTTCCCCAGCTCTCTTTTCCTCCTGCCGTCTATGTCTATTCACTCTACTGATCTGACTGCTTCTACCTCCCACTCACAGAAGGGCTATCAAGAATACTTGCAGAGTTGGTATTTTTGGAAATAAGGGAAGCATTGGACCATGAAATCAGATATTATCCATGCTGGTATCTTTCTTTTAGATTCAAGTATAGTTGATTTGCAATATTGTGTTAGTTTCTGGTATACAGCAAAGTGATTCAGTTATATATACATGGATACATACTCTTTTCCATCCTGGTGTATTATAGGATCTTGAATATAGATGTCTGTGCTATCCAGTAGGACCTTGTTGTTTATCTGTTTTATGTTTTGTAGTTAGTATCTGCTAATCCCAAACACTTACCCCTTTGCCCTTAGGTAAACATACGCTTGCCTTCTATGTCTGTGAGTCTATTTCCGGTTCCTAAATAAGTTCTTGTGTGTCATGGTTTGCTGCTGCTGCTGCTGCTGCTAAGTCACTTCAGTCATGTCCGAGATCCCACATATAAGTGATCATATGGTATTTGTCTTTCTCTTTCTGACTTCGCTTAGTATGATAACCTCTGTGTTCGTCTATGTTGCTGCAAGTGGCATTATCTTATTCTTTTCTATGGCTGAGCAATATTCTATTGTGTATATATGCACCGCATCTTTATCCATTCATCTGTCAAGGGACATTTAGGCTGTTTCTATGACTTGGCAACGTCAAATCTATGCTGTGTCTTGACTAAAGTAGTTATCTTATGGTGTCTTATAGTTTTCCCATTTTTCTATTATGTGTACATCTGTATAAATTAATAAGAATGATACAAACCTAGGTACATTTTTATAGGGATATATTATGAAAGAACCCATTGTTCAAGGGGGAAACATCAAATAAAAATTTTCTTTAGATATAAAATATCAAAAACTATAACTAGTCTATATATGTTTTGTTCAGATATTGAACTTGTGGGTTGGTGGTTGTGTGAACTTTTGTAATGTATAAAAAGTTATTTTGGCAGTACTTTTCCAGACTTACAGAGTTCCTCTTCCGTATTTCCAATGAGTATCAATTCCTCAAACGGAATTTTATTGCAAACTGCTGGAAATACTATTTAAAATGGAAAGGCTGACAAGAACGGGTATCACGTGGCAGTAATGAATTCATCATGGGACTCCTTGGAAGTGTATGACATTTTAAGTGCCTCATCATTCTGAATTCATTTGGCATTTATTGTAATAGAAATGACCATATTGAATTCATTTGGCATTCATATGGACTTCACATGTATTTATGGAGATATAACATGGTAATTTAACATTTACTGTACTAAGCATTATTTAATGGACATTGAAAGACATTGTCATACAATGCTTAATAAAGCCAGTACCTCTAAAGTTAATCTTCTGTCAAAACAAAGAAATGAAAAATCATTTTTATTCCCCAAGTACATGAGTAAATTATTTGGATAAGCCAAAATTATGTATTTATTCCGCCAAATCTGCTTTCTAAAATTTTAAGCCAGAAGGTTGACTCTAGGACCAAGACAATAAAACAGATGTTCAGTTTAGACTTCTTTATATTCTAAAATTGTCTGCAAATACATTAATTTCAGTCTAAAAATATTAAGGAAGATTTTCTTGGAACATCAGCAGTAAATTTAACACATGGCATGCCTTCAGTAGATTTATCTTTTTCTCTCCTATAAAGTTCAATGTGCTCCTTTTAACATAGTCCTGAAAAATAAATTTCTTTTTTATCCTTGCAGAAGAGCTATTTTTAAACCAAACAAATCATTGTTTGGGAACAATCAAAAGATAAGAGGCGCGAGGATCTTTACTGGAAAGTGAAGGAAGAGTTCTCCATCAACTATGATGGCAATCTCTTCTTCTAAAAACAGAGTTTCATGACACAGTGTAAGAGGAAGTTTGCTCTCAGCCACTTTTGAAGGTGCTGCTTAGGATGGCCTAGCCTTCCTTGAGTTTTTTCAGGTGCCCTGTTTACTCCACTCTAAAGCGGAACCTTTACTGAAAATTTAACAGATGACAGCAAATAACCAGTTCTCCTGGCTTGAATTAAGCCAGTGCTCAACTATGATTATAGAACATTGCTTATTTTAACATTAATTAACTGAAAATATATTAACAAGGCCTGAAGAGATTAAAAAGTCACTTATTTTTATGTATGTTCTCTCTAGACTTTTTTTTTAAGTAATTAATATCACTTTCTGATGACCATAAGAGACTTGGCTAATGTGAATATCTTCCAACTCTACTTTGTGGCAGAGTCTACAAATTGCTGTCAAATCACCCCAAATAATCCTGCTCTGTGACCTAGGGTAGGATTTTGAGAGCAGGGGGCTACAGGGTTCCTAGTGCTGCCATAACAGAGTACCACAAATTGAGTTAGTTAAAGCAATAGAAATTTGTCATCTCACGGTCCTAAAGGCTAGAAATTCAAAACCAAGGTGCTGGCAGGGCCTTGCTCCATTAGGTCCTCCAGGGGAGGCTCTTTCCTCCCTCCTCCAGGCTCTGGTAGCCCCAGGTATTCCTTGGCTTGTAGCTTAATCAGTCCCGTCCCTGCCTCTGTCTTCACATGGTCTTCTCCCTGGGTGTCTGTGTCTTCACACGGCATTTCTCTCTTCTTATAAGAAAATCATATCAATGCATATATATATATGGGATTTAGAAAGATGGTAACGATGATTCTATATACGAGACAGCAAAAGAGACACGGGTGTAAAGAACAGACTTTTGGACTCTGTGGGAGAAGGCAAGGGTGGGATGATCTGAGAGAATAGCATTGAAACATGTATATTACCATATGTGAAACAGATCACCAGGGCAGGTTTGATGCATGAGACAGGGTGCTCAGGGCGGGTGCACTGGGATGACCCTGAGGGGTGGGATGTGGAGGGCGGTGGGAGGGGGGTTCAGGATGGAGAACACATGTACACCCATGGCTGATTCGTGTCAATGTATGGCAAAACACACTACAATATTGTAAAGTAATTAGCCTCCAATTAAAATAAATTAATTAATTTTTTAAAAAAGAAAAAAAAAAAAGAACATCAGTCAAATTGGATTGTTGTTTAGTCACTATGTCATGCCCAACTCTTTTGTGACCCCATGGACTGTAGACCACCAGGCTTCTCTGTTCATAGGATTTCACAGGCAAGAATACTGAGGTGGGCTGCCATTTCCTCTTCCAGGGGATCCTCCCAGACCAGGAACTGAACCCACATCTCCTGCATTGGGAGGCGGATTCTTTACTGCTACACCACCAGGGAAGCCCCAAATTGGATTAGAGTCCACCCAAAAGACATCTTAACTTTATCTCATTTTCAAAGACCCTATTTCCAAATAAGGTCACTTTTACAGGTAGCAAGCTTTAGGGCTTTAGCATGCCTTTTTGAAGCATACAGTTCTTTAAGGGTTTCTTTGTTTTCTGCCATTTGTGCTAGAAATAGAGAAATAATGCTTCTTTACAGCACATCATTTTTTTCATCCTTCACACATGCCCAAGAAAGATCGTTTTGTAGTCCTCTCCTCTTTGGTCTAAGCGAATCTCCTTGGTCTCTGAGATCTAGTGTCTTTGTGTTAACTGTGAGTTCCTTTGCCTTCCAAATTCAATTTTGCTTTCATTGTTTGATAGGAGCCACAATCCTTATACAAACAGTTGGAGACTTTATTTAAAATCAGACTCAATCTTCACCATGGTTGACTTGGAGTATTGGTTAAGTATGTCTTAGAAGAAGGCAACAGGAATTCACTGTAATGTTTGCACATAAGGAAAATGAAGAAGAGTATTGTTGGTGTATGTATGCATTTGCGAGGCCTGCTATTCCAAGGGGCCACAACTGGATGGCATAAGTGACAGGTATTTATTATCAAACAGTTCTGGAAACTAGAAGTCTGAGATTGATGTGAGATAGAGCTGGTCCTTCTAAGATCTGTGAGGGAGAGTCTGTTCCGTTTCTGCCTCTCAGCTTCTTGTGGTTGGCTGGCACTCTTCAGGATTCCTCGGTACACAAAGCGGTACTGCCCGACTTCGCCTTCACCGACACGTGTTGGCGTTCTAGCTTGAGTGTCTGCATCTGAGCTCAAGTCTTTCCTTTCTCTACAGCCTCCAGTCATACTCGACCAGGCCCAGCTTAATGACCTCATTTAACTTGATCACTTCTATAAAGAGCTTGTCTCCAGATAGGTCATATTCTGCGGTTCTGAGCATTAGGTCTCCAACGAATCTGGGTGGGGGAACGCCATTCAGCCTGTGCCAGTGGGCAGGTATGTGCACGGAGGAGGAGGGACGGACGCACGTTCAGGAGGCAGACAGGTCTGGATACGGGAACTTGTAAACCTTCCGGAATTTTTACAGCTGACAGACTTCAGTTGAATATTACCCACTGCCATGTTTCTATGCCCTGAATTTCAAATCCCTGAGGAGAATTTTATTGATTCAGTTTGGCTCAGGTAACTTTCCTTGGGTCAGTCACCTGTGGCCAGGGGATGAGGGTATAGGATAGAATAGCCACATTTTGGGGATTGTGTGTATGTGCATGTGTGTGTGTGTGTGCGTGCACGCATGTATGTGTGTGTGTGTGTAGGGGTCTTATCTCAAAGTGAGTGGAATCATTGTGAGACTGTGTACTGGTAAAAAGGCATCTCCCTGCTATGCTTCCCTGAGATGCCTTACAAGTGTCTGCAGAGAAGAGGCTGTGCTCCTGAAGGAGGGATGGCTCTTCATTGATCATCTTAACTGACCTCCCATAGTTTCTTTTGTCTTGTTCTAGAGGGGTAGACCTGAGCAGTGAGTACTGACGTTCAGCCATATTTCACCATGAAAGTGCTGGGCACCCTGACAGGCAGCAACAAAAGTGGCCACACATCAGATTCTGAAACTAGAGCCTGGACAGGCTCAGCCTGTGGCAGTCAGTCCCCTGTATCAGGATGCCCAGCTCCCCACGGGCAGCATCCACAGCACTCTCACAGGCTTCCCAGGTAGTTGCAGGCCTGGCTTGAGTGGAGAGAAGTCCAGAGAGCTCGCAGAAGGGATCCATTCATCACAGACTGGTACTCTGTCTGGCTTCCATGACTGTCTCCCCAGTGGGGAGCTGGTGAATATTCAAGGACAGCAAGAGCATAAATCCTCTGGCTAGCAGAGCTATCATAGGCCCATAGGGCCTGGGGGTCTCAGCGTGTCTTCCTAAGTGTTCCATTTCCTTTCCGGGAGCCACAGAGGTGCCACAAAGAGATGAGGCCAATAAACCACTGCATCTGTTTGTCTGTCATTTTTCTTTAGTGCAAGTTTTACAAGACTCCATCCCAACAGGGTCACAATCTCAACATGTCACTTTGCTGTGCGCTTCACTGGAACATTGTGTTGTGCCAGAGCTGAATTAAATGTACAATTATGGCATATTTTCTTGAAAGGAGTTTTGACAATGATAAATGCGTAGACATTTTTTTTCACAGACAACCTGATTCTATGCTCATCAAGTTGCTCAGGATTCTCTCTGAAGAATCTGTCTCTTGTAAACAGTGAATTCTGGTTACTGGCTGTGGATATATGGGCTCGGGTTCAAACACCACTTCTACCAATTTTGCACCGTGTCAGCTTGGGAAGCTTTCTTAATCCTGCTCGCCTACTTAGTTTTCTCATGTGTAAAAGGATGAGTTTAAATTACTTCCCTAATGGTACTGTTGTGTTAAATGAGACAACGCTTGGAAAGTAATTAGCACCATGCCTGGCAAATAGTAAGCTCTCAACGAGTGCTGGCTAGTGTTCATGCAGGTAATTTGTCCTCTTAACTGCAGTGATGGTTCTCACATGAATTCCGATCCCAGGCATATGGGGAAAGGTACTTTTTGTTATTCACAAAGCAGGGGGTGAACAGGATTTTTCTACAGACCCTTGAATCTAACAATAGTAGCTAATGTCTATTTATAATGTGCTAGACTGTGTAATAAGTTTTGTGTGTGTGGATAATATTATTTCATTCTCATACAAACCCTACTAATTTCGTGTTACTTATCTATCTCATGTATTGGAAATCTTGAGCAGCCAGATATATAGCCCACTGGCACCTCCAAAGCACCTCTCTGCCTGGGCCACAAGATACTGACCTGAGTGGACCTTATCAGCCTGGCTGCCTTGCCCCCAGTTTCTGGTTGGGTTCTCTGGGTGTATCAGTGAGGGTCCTGGCAGAGAATGGATGACACAATCAAACTAGTTCACTTGAAAAGAATGCGATAAAGTGACTATTGATTGACAAAGGTAGTGAGCAGTGTCTATGGAAATTGCAAGGAACGCTTCCTGGGCCTAGCGGTAGTGGGCATCACACTACCACCACAGGGCTTATAGGGTGAAATACTAGAGCCGTTACCAGAATTGGAGTCGCAGAGAGACGCATGTGAAAAGGGCTATCTGTGACAGGACTGCGGTCCTCAGGTGAGGGATGCAGACAGTCTTCATGACCTTTAGGAAGAAAACCTCCCCTTCCATCTCTGGGGCTCCTCATTTGCTGAACCCAGTTGGAAGCCTGCGGACGAGGCTTGCAGGTGAGCTACTGAAGGACGGAGCAGGGTGAAGAAGTGAGGGAATTCAGCCCATCCACCTGTGAACACAACAACAGCCAGTGATACTTGCTTTAAGCCATGGAGGGTTATTCCTTTGCTCTACTGTTCTAAACTGCTCGTTTCCTCCTGTCTCTCTCTTCTATTATTTTTCCTCATAAACTGTGATCTCTAAATATTGTAGTGGGAAACTTTAAATGGCTTGGCATCTTACAGTAATCCCACCATTCTTAGATTTGAGGATATTTCATTGTGAAAAGGTCAAGATAACACAAAAATACATTACTAAAATTCCATTTATCCTTTATTTTCTCATAATATAAAAAAAGGTTACTGCCAAATATGGCCATAAAGATTTTATTGCTGCAATTTTTACAACAAAAACAAGCATATCTCTTAATGAATTTTGCTTTATTACATTAATAATTGCCCACATGGGATCCCTGGGTCTTAGGAGACCATAATGGTAGCAATAGAGGTCTGCAAGCTATTTTAAATATTTCAGAGAAATCTAATATAATCATTCTTTTAGAAGTGATAAGGCTTCACAGACTAACAAAAACATCAAGATTCAGTGCTTCTACTGAAATGATGTTAGCTCTATGAGGTGACCCTGGTAATTTTATGCTGATCAGAAGCTCTGATTGGCAGTTATATGTGTCTTTGATTAATAAAACATGGGAGATCAAATGAATTATTACTTAATCTGTGCAGTTTGTAGATAAAGTCTTTGAAAATCCAGAGTCAGTTGAGGGAAAATAATTAACTGGATGCTCAGTAGTGAAATAATAAGCACAATACTGACTTGGTGTTCCTCGTGTGTGTAGGGAGGCCAAAGCAGGCTTCTAGACGGGGCAAAACCTGCTTAAAATTTCAAGATAATTATTTGTTTTTGGTAATAATAACATTAATCATAATAGTGATGATGGCTAACAGTTCTTACATGGTCAGACACAGTGCTGAAATGCTCAATGTATATCTTACTTAATCTACTCAATAGTCCAAAAAGAAGACATTTCCAATATGCCTTTTCTTTAAATTTTTACTGGAGTATAATTACTTTACAATGTTGTGTTAGTTTCTACTGTAGAGAAACAAAGTTTTTTTTTTTTTTTTTTTTTTGGGCAATGCTGCATGTGGGATCTTAGTTTCCCAACCAGGAATCAAACTCACTCCTCCTACAGGGGAGGCATGGAGTCTTAACCACTGGATCACCAGGAAGTCCTTGATTATCTCTTGTCTTAAGTTGAATTTCCTCAGAAGCAGACTCCAAGAAGAGGATTTGTATGCAGGTTTTCCACTGGGAGGTGATGCCAGGAAGCACTGGTAGGGAATGGAGTGAGCTGAGCAGGAGGGAAAGCAGTACAAGGTACGTTAATGCACAGGTCTGTTTCTGCGGGAGCTGGGCTCAGCAGTCCTCAGTAGGTCTAGGAGACGTGGAGAGCGCCACCATTTATACAGTCACATAGTGGCACTGCAGGATCAGCGAGGAAGAGGGGGCACTGGTCCGCCAGATTCTGTTCGTAACTGGTTGAAAGCCACTTCCAGAGGCGCTGACTCTCAAGCACCTCTATTTGCCCTCCTGCGGGGCCAAGAACGCTCCTATGGCTGGACAAAGGCCTCGGTTTTAGAGACACAGATGCTGGCACAAAGAAACCTTTGGTGATGCCAGAGGACGAGGGCAGGTGCAAACATCTCCTGAATTCCTGTCCTGCAGACAAGAAAGCCAAGACTTCATGAGTCGAAATACCTTGTCCAAAGTCACAGACCGCTTGTGATAAAGTGCCCTTCCATGGATTTTTATTACTACCCATGACTAAAGCCTACCAATATACAGTAGCCTACTAAATGAGTTCTTACTCTTAGAGTTTAATTTTTTTTTACAACAGCTTTATTGAGATATGATTCAATAACATACATTTCACTCATTTAAAGTCTACAATTCCGTGGTTTTTGGTGTATTCACAGAGTTGTGCAACTGTGACAACAATTGATTTTAGAACTCTTTAATCAGCCCCGGAGAAACCCTATGTCCATTAATAATCGTGCTTCATTTCCTGTATCTTACCCTCAGCAGCTGGGAACCGATAACCTACTTTCTGTCTCAGTGGATTTACTTTTTCTGGGTGTTTCATATAAATGAAATCATACATTATATTATCATTTTGCCTGGCTTCTTTCACTTAGCATAGTGTTTTAAACATTCATCCCTATGTAACATATACTAGTACTTCATTCCTTTTTATTGCCAAATAATTCTCTGTTGCATGGATATATCATGTTGTCTTTATGCACTCATCAATTGATGGGCATTTGAGTTGTTTCCGCTTTGGCTATTGTGCATAATGTTGCTATGAAAATTTGGTTTTAGGTTTTCTTTATAGACACGCATCTTCATTTCTTCTGGGTATCTCCCTAGGAGTGGAATTGTTAGATTATATGGCAACTCTGTTTTAAACCTTTAGTGGGCTGTTAGGCTCTTCTCTAAGATGGGCTCAGGGTTTATTGATGACTAGACTGCTGTTCAGCTGAGTAGAGTCTGACTCACATTGTTTGGCAAAGGAGAAAAACTCCCACTATGCATTTGCACAGATAGATTTCAATTTCTAAAGCATCAAGAGGATGTTATCAGTGTGCTGTCAACTGTTAAGTTGATCTTGGTTCTCCGTGCCTGTACTTCTTGCTTTCTGCTGATAAATGATTAACACTCTAGCTTCACCATTATTTGTTTAGTTTATGATTATGGGTTGTCTGGTTAACCCTACTGGGTGTAGTACTGCATGTTTTCATCAAGAGTATTTTTGGCCTGCAGTTTCTAAGTAGCTAGAATTTAAGGCATATTTGAGTGGCAGTTCATTAAACATGCATTTGTTTTTGTTTTTATTTGGCATCTGCTGGAAAATCCCATGGACAGAGGAGCCTGGTGGGCTGCAGTCCATGGGGTCGCTAAGAGTCAGACATGACTGAGTGACTTCATTTTTACTTTTCACTTTCATGCATTGGAGAAGGAAATGGCAACCCACTGCAGTGTTCTTGCCTGGAGAATCCCAGGGATGGGGGAGCTTGGTGGGCTGCTGTCTATGGGGTCGCACAGAGTTGGACATGACTGGAGCAACTTAGCAGCAGCAGCAGCAGGAGCAGTGAGCCAGACACTGTGTTTGGTACTAGGAATATAGTTGGGAGTGGGGGCAAAACAGACACAATTGTTAGAAATACACTTTGAGAGGAAGTGCACCAGAAGATGCACTTCTGAGTCACTGTTGGGGACCTCTTCCCCAAGTGGCTATTCAGTTCAGTTCAGTTCAGTTGCTCAGTTGTGTCCAACTCTTCGTGACCCCATGAATTGCAGCACGCCAGGCCTCCCTGTCCATCATCAACTCCCAGAGTTCACTCAGACTCACATCCAGCGAGTCAGTGATGCCATCCAGCCATCTCATCCTCTGTCGTCCCCTTCTCCTCCTGCCCCCAATCCCTCCCAGCATCAGAGTCTTTTCCAATGAGTCAACTCTTCGCATGAGATGGCCAAAGTACTGGAGTTTCAGCTTTAGCATCATTCCCTCCAAAGAAATCCCAGGGCTGATCTCCTTCAGAATGGACTGGTTGGATCTCCTTGCAGTCCAAGGGACTCTCAAGAGTCTTCTCCAACACCACAATTCAAAAGCATCAATTCTTCGGCACTCAGACTGTGAAGTGGCTATTGCACCTCTATAATTCATTCTGAATCTAAGGCTGGCTTTGCTCAAAAATGCTACATCATCGGTTAATGCTGTTATATGGCTAAATATAAGCCACACAATTGAGAAATGAAAAACCTCTTCCGCACAAGGGGCTTGCAATTTAAATAGAGAGAAGGCTTTCCAAAGTGGCTTCCACCTAGAGTAGTCAAGTAAATAATACCTATTAATGCCTACAAGAGCAGTGATGGTTGAAAGGGTTTTGTCTTTGCTCTCATCGTCTTCTGAGGATGACTTAACTTGGAAAACAAAAAGTTTGGTTGTTCCTATGGCTATAAAAATGTTAACTCAAGGTTCTACGTAAACAAGTCTATACATTCACTGTCGTTGTCGTGAATTTATTATTAACTCTCTGGTAGACGCCGCCTCTTGGATGTCCCACTACCATATCATACTCTCGAAGTACAAAATTCAACTCACAGCTCACCCATAGCCCCACCCTCTGCCCAGCCCCAAGTCTGCTTTTGCTCCTGTGCATACTTCCTCTTTTAGCTATTAAGGGTGGTTCACCCTGCTATGGTTCAAACCACAAATTTGGGCATGACTCTTGTTCCTCCACTAGCTTCCTTCACCTGATTACGAGTCAGTCATCAAGTTAATTAGGTTTCCCACTTATCTCCCACACAGATCTATACTTCTCTCCTTTCCCATACATGCCCTATGTCAAGGCCATCATCATCTCTCACTTCTTCACTCTTCTCCTAAACTCTAGAGTCCACTCTACAATCTTTGCTCCAATGGGCAACCAATGGGTCATTCTAGAGCTTACATGTATCTTCTTATTTCCCTTTAGCTCTCTTCTGTGGCTAACCATTGCCCTCATGTTCAAGTCCATGTTCTTTAACTTGGGGGATCACAACTTTCACGGCCTGGTACCTGATGACCTTTCAAGTTTGACCACCCTTGCTGGATGCTCTAAGTTGAGCAGAGCCAAACCAAACCTCTTACCATCCCTTAATGTGCTAGATTCTTTTGCATTGGAGACTGCTTAAGCTGAACTTTTGAAAGTACTTTTTCAACAGCATTTGGCCGAGTAGATTTCCATCCTCTCCATATATTAGTAGTGATGTGGATTCAGAGGTCATCACAAAGATCCCAAATGGCAGTGGCTTCAGTAAGATAGATGTGTATTCCTATCTCAAATGATAATCCAGACATACATAGTTCTGGATTAATGTGGTGGCCCAACTCTGTCACTTAGAGATCTGGTGGAGACAGGGATGTAGAGAAGAGAATCTGTCTGAGAGATTTGTGAAAGGCCATCTCGCTCTCTCTCTCTTTTTTTAATTTTTTTGCTGCTCTGTGTGTCTGGTGGGATCCTGCAGGTTGATCCTAGCTCCCCAACCAGGGACTGAATCATACCCACTACAGTAAAAGTGCCAAGCCCTAACCACTGGACCGCTAGGAAATTCCCAAGGCCTGACACCTCTAATTTTCCAGCATCCACGGAATGTTGCTTCTGTCGCCATGGTCCCAGGTGGCTCACCATCACCTCTCATCCAAGTTAGTGGGAAGGAGGGACAGGGAGGAGGTGTTCCCATAAAGTATGCAATTGAGAGTTGTATCCACCCCTTGGCTCATATCTCATCAGCCAGCAACTGGGCACACAGTAATATCTAGCTGCAAGGAAGATCAGTGAATAAAGTGTTGGTCTTTCTTTGAGGGGCAAATCATTCCTGGCACATTCTTTCATGCAAAACTAATCTAGAGAAATAAGTATATTTTTGCTTCAGTCATGTGCAGTCTTGGCAGAGTTAAGGGCACAGGAGTCACGCCCCTTTTGGACAAATGAACACATTTACAAACCAGTGGTGTCAGATACTGGAACTTCAAGGTGGCCCAAGGCCACCAGGGGGTTGGCAGTAGCGCCCACACTTACAAATGATAGCAACTGAACACAGAGATGTGAGGTACTTGCCCAAGAACATATACAACGTGTATGCACCACCTGTTACCTTTTGGTGAACAGATGATACGGACAATGTATCAGAGTGGCTAAGAACATGAGCTTCAGACTTGGAAACGTCTGGCTGCATCACTTACTGGCACTGTCATATTTATAAAGTTCCTTAACTTTCCTGAGCTTCATTTCCTCAGGAGGATGTTATGCACATTAAGTGAGAGAATAACATGGACCGTGCCAAGGCAAACACCTCGCCAGTGATAAGCACTTGATAAATGGTGGCTGGCATTAGTTACCACAGTGAGCACTTCCTACACTTTTGTCAGTATTGTTATCAATAATTGCCTCTGTTGGAGAAATGGCAGCCAGGGCATGGGTTCTCATAGCTTTGTGTATGTCCATTCCTTCCGAAGCAGACAAAAGAAAATCTGTAACAGAATCCTCTTCACTTTCCCCTTCATCTATCTGGCCCAAGATGTCTATGTTTGTCTAAGGGGTGGCAAATCGGATTGAGAGGCCGCTGCTCTGTCCCAGCCTTAGTAAATTTACAGATCAGTAACTAAGTACTCAGACTATAGAGGGAGACTTGCCTCAGCTGGAACTCCAGTTTAAATGCTGTCTGGCCTTGGAAAAGGTCCTTGACTTCATCATTCTCTGCTTCTAAAAGTGAGGATAATATGAGCACATACCTTAGAGCGATGGTGGAGGAATCACTGCGATCATTCACACACAAGTGTTCAAAACAGTATCGGGCATATTGTCCATGCTCGGTAGATGTACGTGGACTCTGAATTCCCCCGTAAAGCCTGGCTTTCAGTGGAGGCAGTAGGGATGAAAGGAGAATGCAGAGAAGAGAAACTTAGAAGGCAGAAACGCAACGCCTGGGGTTAGTCTAGTGTCTAGGGAAAGTTAGAGAGATCCAGCAAATATATCATGAGAAAATCAATTTTTTGCTGGAATGCTCCACCAACCCAGAAAGTGCAGAGGAGGAGCTGTATGAGGGGAACAGAATGAGCGTGTGACGTTAGATGTGCTGGATTTCAAATGGTCGAAGGATTTACACATGGAAATAGCAGACAGGCATTGCATAGTTGAGCCCCCAGCTTTGCAGAAAAGGCTAAGCACAAAATGCCTACTTAGGAGACATTCTAAAGTCACTCAAAAGTGAGCAGCACAGATCCAAGGCTCAGCTGTCCTCAGGGATCAGCAGTGGTCAGGTGAAAGGTAGAAATGAGTGATGGTTAACTCGGGGCCAACAAGTCAGGGCAAGCCCTACTGAAGGCCTTCAGGTGATGTTATCTGGACGAATGAACACATTTTAGGAGTATTCAGCCTCAGGGCTGAATGTGACTTTTCATCCAAGCAGATATTGAAGTCCTTGAAATGAATGAAATCTACCCCAGGAACTGCCTAGTGTGAAAAGAGAAGATTAAAGATCAAATTGAAATGTGCTTAGACGTCTCTGGTGTCACTGAAATCTACATTGTACGGTCTTTTGGCAAGAAACGAGGCTCTCGCAGCAGTGTTCATGGTCTGACAGCTGTAACCAATACCTCACATTTTCCTTTGGATATAAACAATTATCTTTCACAGCAATGGAATATACAAAGCAAGGAAATCCCCCCTGTTATTTGGAAAGCCTCTGCTTCAGAAGTCGTGTTTATCTTCCTATATCTTTCCTACATTTCAAACTCATGTTTTGCTTCAAGAGAAGACAGAGACAAGAAAGCATTGGTGGCGGCTTTATTACAGGGCATTTATTTCAGTCAACTCTAGATCACATTTTTTGGGAGCAGAGGGTATTTTGCCCCTCCTTTTGCCTCTGTAACAAAATACCACAAACTCAGTCGCTTAAAATAACCTAGATTTATTCTCTTATGGTTCTGGAGGTCAGAAGTCCAAAAGGATCTCCTAGACTAAAACCAAGGTGTCTGCAGGGTTGTATTTCTTTCTGGAGGCTCTAGCAGAGTATCTGTTTCCTTTTGTTTTCCAGCTTCTAGAGGCTTGTGGCCCTTTTCTCCATCCTCAAGGCCAGCAAAGCCACATCTCTCTGACCACTGTCTCTGCAGTTCTCCCCTCCCCTGGCCCAACTTTCTCTTCTGCCTTCCCCTCATTTCGAAGGAGCTTGTGATTACACTGGGTTCACTGGACAGTCTACTGCATTCTCCTTATTTTAAGGTCAGGCTGATTAGCCACATTAATCCCACCTGCAAAATCCCTTTGCAATGCAAGTTTACACATTCCTTTGTGTTGCTGAGTTGCCTACCATGGTTCAGATGTACCATCTTTTGCTTGACAAAGGACATCTGGATTGTGTTCATCTTCTAGCAATTTTGAGTAGGGCAGCTATGGACATTTGCATACAGGTTTTTGTTCAAATAGAAGTTTTTGTTCTCTGAGACAGATGCCCCAAAGTGCAATGGCTGGGTTATGCGGAAATAGCGTGCTCTGTTTTATAAAAACCTCCAAACTGTGTTTCAGAGTGGCTGGACCATTTCGCATTCAATGGAGAATTTTGAGCGGTTGTTGTGATCCTACGTGTAATTTAAAACCATTACCTGGTGGATGGGTCAAGCGTGCCTGCAGGTGGGGCAGAGGCGGGAAGTCAGCGGGGGTCTAGGTGAGGCCCGCAGTGTAGCACGGGGTGGGCGAGGTGCAGGTGGTGAGAAGCAGTCCTGAGAGAGGCATGCCCGGACGCTTGTTGAGAGTCACTGCAGAATTGCTCAGGGAAAGAGAGAGGAAGAGGATCCCAGGAGGGTTCCAGCACTTTGGGCTCAAGCAGGTTGGTGAACAGTTTTCCTATTTGTCTTACAGGATGGACTTGGGCAGAAGTGAACGTGGGGAGGGGGTGAAGGGGTGAAGTTCATCATGTTGAACCTGATGTGTCTGTCAGAGTTCTGAGTGGAAACTCGTTGAGTGGTTGGTTAGAAATAGGAGTCTGGAGTCTGGGGAAGGGTTGGGAGGCTGGAGCTACAGGGGAAAAGGATGATGTATCTGAACACGCCCAACACAAAGCTTGGCATTGCTCACTGACAAGAACTGTCCGCTTGATGTGATATCAAAGAATTGTTTTCACCTTCTGCACTTCACAAGGAAAATATACACTAGCTTTCATTTCAATAATAAGTACTGTCGCTACGAGAAAGTGAAAATCAGAAACAAAGAGTGATGGGCACCAGTGTTTTCACTTGGTTGATTTCTGCTCTCTCCTAGGGAACTCCTTTGTGTGAGCACATCTCAGAGAAGGTTTCTTCTTTCATTTGTCTGTAGCGAGGTTGCAGTAGGTTTTCTCTTTATTTAAAATGACAGTTGTTAATGCAAACAAGTCCATGGTGACTCAGAATTATAGGAGGAACTCTATACAAATCGTTTTTGGTACAAGTGTTTCTATACTGTGTTGTGAATTTCTGGGGTAAGAAAGAACAGAAAACATACAGACAACTGCCTTGCTGCAGGAGCGTTGGATTCTTAGGTTCTGGGGTTGTCTTGGTGAGCACCCTCTGAGATGCAACTGGGAGACCAGAGCAGATGTCTGCTTCTATTGATGGGTACCTTGTGATGTGCAATTTCACCTCCACTTCCCCCAAGACACCCAACTCACCTTCAACCTTCCCAACAAGGGAGCTGAGGCCCAGAGATGAGACATGACTTCCCATAATCAGTGTGAGGGAGCAGCCCAGCCAGGCCTCCTGATTAACATGAGCCCTGGTTCTTTCCCCCATGCTCACCGCAGGGTGCTCCTTGGAAAACAAGCAGCTGTTAACCCATAGTTCTGGGGAAATGGAGAATAGAAAGTTGTGGTCTTTTCTGTTTCTTTAGGTTGCTTTCCAATAGCTAAATCCTCTAGATATGTAATGTATTATATTCAGGCCTTAAATGATAAAGAGTTGAAACTAGCCCCCTGCAATTAACATACTGGGATGGACTCCCTGGCTTCATTGGTGATTCAGACTTTTGTCTGTGAGAACTGCCCAAGGAACTAAAAACTGCACTGGTACCTGGGCCTCATCCTGGACCAACTAAGTCAGAACCTCTGGAATCACCCCCCTTTCTTGAGAATAAATCCACGGTTAAAATAATAGAGATGCCATGGTTGGCCAGAAAGTGTTCTCCCAAAAGATACTCCCCTGCCAAGTCCCAGGAACTAAGGGATATTAGTTTATTTGGAAATAAGTATGTTGACAGATGTGATTAGGTTAAGGTTATTGAGATAATCCTGGGTTGTCCATGTGGACCCTAAATCCAACTCCAAGTGTCCTTCCAAGAGACACAGAGGAAGACAAAGACACAGGGAAGGAGAGATGTGACCGGGAGAGAAGAGGAGCAGCCACAGGCCCAGGACCACCGAGAACCACTAGGAGCTGGAAGAGGCAGGAAGAATTCTCTAGGGTCCCTGGGGAGAACTAACCCCGCCGACACCTTGACTTTGAACTTCCGCCTCTAGAACTGTGAGAAAATACATCGCTGTTGCCTTTTGGCCACAGAATTTGTGGTCATTTATTACAACAACAATAGGAATCTAATAAAGACCTATATTAATTTGCAAATATGCAAAGGAAATTAGGAGAGATGGGATACATGAAAAAGGGGTGGAATCCAAGTAATTTCTGAGGGAGGAGAAAGACCAGTGGTTATCTAGAAGATGAACTAGAAGCTGATCAGCATGTGGGTATTAATAAAACTCTAAACACATGGGCAATGTGATGGGAGTTCTGAAGACCAAATAACACTTCTGGGAATGATCCATCTGCACTTCATTTCTGAACATGGGTTATTTCATTTAAAGTCTTTTAAAAGAATCTCAAGGTGTTAGTATGTATAGCAGTACTGAGCCTGGTTTCCTGTGATAAATAAACAAACTTCACATTTTTAGTAATTTATTTACTAATGGTCACTAATGACCTGGGATCCAGGACAAATATCTTTAAACAGATCAGGGAAATGATACATAAGGGAAAAAGTAATTCACAAAGTGCAAACAGAGTTTTCTGGTTAAGACATAAAGCTTCCTTGATCTTGATCTTTATAGGAACTGTGTATTAATACAGTGAGGCAGCTGTGGTAGAGAAATAACTGGAAAGAAAGTACAAAATCAGCAAAAGACAAAGAGAAAAGAAGGAAGGATGGGAGGAAGCTAGTTAGCTTCATGTGAAATGTAAACAGCCTCTCAGAATGCCGGGTATGAGTGCACGTGTTAAAGCCTCTGAGTCCAGCTAAGCTTCTGTCCCTCTGGTCACACAGGCCTGTGACGTTCATCTCTGCGTCTTTCCTAGTCTCTCTCCCCTGTAGGGCTGGAGAGCTCTGTCTTGCTGACCCCAGAGCCCAGCACTGTACCCGACAAGCCTCTTGATCACTCGGTTCACATCCTGCTCTGGTCAATTCAGATGCTTTGGTTAATTCAGATGGCTCTCACCTTCATTTAATTACTGATATAGAGTCCCATGTTCTCTGCACATACCCTCTCTACCGCTTCCCCCAGAACAACCAGCATCAGGGTTTAAAATGCCCTATTGAGCTGGTCAGTCCCACCCCCTCCACCCCCAAGCCCATGACCTCTTCTGCTTGAAATGGTTCAACTGCTTCATTTTGCCACAAAGAGCCAGTCCCTGCCAGGGCCCCCCTTCCCTGCAGACGTCAGCTCTGTGCTCCTGGGGTGTCCACGCACCTCCTCTTGTCCCTCTGTTCCCTCGGTCAGCTCTGCAGTGAGCTTCTGTCTCAGCCTCTCTACCCAGCCCCTGCCGCTCCTCTGCCTTCACCCCTTTCCTGTCTCAGAACTCACCTCTAACTACACGTTAGGTATCTCTATTCTGCCTGATGTTCTCTCATACTCCGTCTTCCCTCGTGTTTATAATTACAACTTTAATTATATGATAAATTCTATGACAATTGATGAAAGTGAAAGTGGAGAGTGAAAAGGTTGGCTTAAAGCTCAACATTCAGAAAATGAAGATCATGGCATCCGGTCCCATCACTTCATGGGAAATAGATGGGGAAACAGTGAAAACAGTGGCAGACTTTATTTTTCTGGGCTCCAAAATCACTAGAGATGGTGACTGCAGCCATGAAATTAAAAGACACTTACTCCTTGGAAGGAAAGTTATGACCAACCTAGATAGCATATTCAAAAGCAGAGACAATTACTTGCCAACAAAGATTCGTCTAGTCAAGGCTATGGTTTTTCCTGTGGTTATGTATGGATGTGAGAGTTGGACTATGAAGAAGGCTGAGCACCGAAGAATTGATGCTTTTAAACTGTGGTGTTGAAGAAGACTCTTGAGAGTCCCTTGGACTGCAAGGAGATCCAACCAGTCCATTCTGAAGGAGATCAGCCCTGGGATTTCTTTGGAAGGAATGATGCTAAAGCTGAAACTCCAGTCCTTTGGCCACCTCATGTGAAGAGTTGACTCATTGGAAAAGACTCTGATGCTGGGAGGGATTGGGGGCAGGAGGAGAAGGGGACGACAGAGGATGAGATGGCTGGATGGCATCACTGACTCGATGGACAGGAGTCTGAGTGAACTCCGGGAGTTGGTGATGGACAGGGAGGCCTGGCATGCTGCGATTCATGGGGTCGCAAAGAGTCGGACACGACTGAGCAACTGACCTGATCTGATCTGATCTGATGACAATTGATTTAAACCCCAGCTGCCGTATTGGAATGTAAGCTCCATGGGGACAGAGCCTGTAACTGATTTGCATTTGCCCACCCAGTCCTCAACACCTAGAACCATCCCTGGGGCATGGTAAGTGGTCTGTAAAGAAGCTGAATGCTCTGTGCATGTTGGCGAAATGCCCAAAGTACCCATTTCCCCTTGAAGTGAGGAACCCGAGGGGGCAGGCTTCCCCCGCCTTGCTTTGGAAGCCCTTGTAGTTCTGCTCCTGCGGGAGAGCCACGTGGAGGTACAGAGAAGGCCTGCCTGTTCTCACAGTTGGACCTGGCGGTGTGACGTCCTTTGTAGGGGTCCCTGCCTCCCTTGTTCACACAGGGAATAGCCTGTGCCCAGTGGAGCTGTGGGCTTTTGAGACCTCCTGAGTCACTTTGTGTGCACAGCGCTCTGTCCCTCAATTTGTACGATGTAATCCTCAAAACGCTGGAAAGGAGACACATGCCAGAGAGAAATGGAGATGGCTGAGATCTAATAAATCCATAGTGGGCCCACTCTGTGCCTGTGAAACAACCTGGATGGTAGCACACTGGGAGAAAAGACACACAGATGCATGTAATTTTCTTTAAGTCCTTTATAAAGGATTTTATTCTGTAACACAGCTAAATTTATGAAATGGCTTTATCTTGAAAGATCCCCAAGGGCTTACTAAGCTGAAATAATATCAAGTTTTCGGCAATCTCAAAACACCACCAATGCACACTTGTGATAAGGGATGGGGGCTCTGTGACAGCAGGTAGCCATTTTTACAGAAGATAGTGGTTCAGCCCATTAAACCTTTGGGGAGAAGTAAAGAGTCGGGGAGAGGAGATAATTGCCCACATTGGGGGAACAGTCATGTGGGTTTTCTGTATCAGTAAGTGTGATGACTCTTTTCCATTTTCTATGGGAACCTGAGTGAGTGGCTCCTGTCAGCATCACTTTTCTTGCTTGGAGTAGGAGGTGGGTATCAACTCACAGCTGTTGCTGCTGCTGCTGCTAAGTCACTTCAGTCATGTCCAACTCTGTGCGACCCCATAGATGGCAGCCCACCAGGCTCCCCCGTCCCTGGGATTCTCCAGGCAAGAATACTGGAGTGGGTTGCCATTTCCTTCTCCAATGCATGAGAGTGAAAAGTGAAAGTGAAATCTTGCAGTCGTGCACTTCTTCCCAAAGAGAGGAAATGTATGTAAAGCTTCCAGGGGTTAATGGAGGTCAGGGGCAGCCCGTGTAATATAAAGCCGAGCATTTAAAGAAGTAAAACATAACCACCTACAGCTTATCCAATAGTTAAACTACTTCCTTTCCAACGTTTGCCTAATCCAGTGCTGCCCTGTTCCCTGTACTAGAGTTTCCTTTGTTACTCTCTTGGTTTGAACATGGTGGCACCAACTCTCAGTGCATTAAAGCAGAGGGGTGTTTTTTTGTGGGGAAGGGGTGTGTAACTGGCACAAAAGGAAAGTCCTTCTTGATCATCTTCCAAGAATATCACCTTACTAGGATGGAAGAAAGGAAAATGGACCCGGCAGGTGATGTGACTTCAGCCACACCACGTGCTGTCAAAGAACAATGTCCAACAATTAAAACCAAATAAGATGTACCCCCTTCTCTTTGAGCATGTTGAAACGATCCTCCTCTGACCCAGAGGAAGACTTCCTCGTGTCCCCTCCTTTGCAGTTTCTCCCAGCCCATTCCTACTCCCAGTCAGACCACCCCTTTTGTTTATACTCTGCTCCTTCTTCCCTCCCCATACCTTCTCTCAAAGTTCTAGGAACTGGGTTAGCAAAATGCTCTGCTCAGCTGAAGGGAACAAGAGCCACACTGGAAAAGATAAGGGTGCTGAGCTTTTAGTTTGACTATATTATTATTCATTCATTTTTCTATGGAGTCGTATTTTAAAGACAAAGTTGGAACTTACAGCATGGTCCTCTAATGAAGCCGAGCGCATAGGTAAAGCCCCAAACGTGCAAGACACGTAAAAGCCCTGTCAACCAATCAGGCAACAAGTTGATGGAGCGTCTCCGCCAACCCCCTGAGGTACCTGGTGAGCCGGCTCAGGAGCTGTCCAGCACGGTGTAAAGAGCTTTACACACAGTGACTAAATATCATCCTTACCTCAGCCTGAGAAGTAGGTATTAGTCTTCCTGTTTTATTCACGAGAAAATCAAGGCTTACATAGTCTAAATAACTGGCTCAAGGTCACACGGCTAATCAAAATGAGCTCAAACATTCCAATCCAGATTGGTCTGACTCAGAGCCTTTGTCTTGGAAGTCTGCCTTCCAAAACATGTAAAGTTTTATTTTTAACTTTTTATTTTGAAATGAATTCAGACCAACAGAAAAACTGCAAAAAGAGTACAGATAATCCCATCAGACCCTCAACCCAAATTTCCCAAACGTTAACATCTTATCGAATCTGCTTAGTTATTACTTCTTCCCTCCAACCATTTGAGACTGCGTTGCAGACCCAGTGCCCCTCTACCTTTAATCTACAGAGTGGTATTTCCTAGAAACAAAGATCTTCTTCTTTGCTGTCACAGGACCATGGAATGATTATCAAATTAGGAAATTAACACTGTTGAAAGAATATTATCTAATCCGCAAACCTGATTCAATTTCAGCCAATTATGGTACTAATGTTCTTCATAGCATATAGGAAAAAATAATTACTCTGATCCTGAATTCAACTCAGGGTCTCACCCTGTGTTTAGACCTCATATCTTTGGCCTCCTTTAATCTGGGAAACCTCCTCTACCTCGTTCTCTCTTATATGATCTTGATATACTTTAGAACTGCAATCTGGGTTTGCGTGACGCTCCCTATGATTACTCCAGGTTATGCACTCATGGAAAGAACACCACAGAAGCATCACAGAATCCTAATGCATCCTATGGGAAGCACTTAGTATATCTGCCTGTGTCATTCCTGTGATGTTAGCATTGCTCTCTTATTTAGGGTGGTATCTGCCACGTTTCTCCTTTGTAAACTTAGTATTTTTCCTTTTTACATAATCTTATAAGGAGATACTGCCAGTCTCACAAATACCCTGTTTCTTTCCCTATTTTCATCCACTAGTTCTAGCTTTCATTAATGATCATTTCCCAGCGCTATTATTAAAGTCACAGTTGCCAAGAGGTGATTTTCCATTTGCACGATTTCTTCTGCATTTGTTAGTTAGCATTCTGTTTTAAGGAAGAATTTTCCCTTCTTCCCCATTTGTTAACTTACTTTCATTTTTAAAAGTAGTATCAGCATGGGCTTATGGAGTCTTATTTTATTCTGTGGGATTACAACGTATTACTATCATCATCTCTTCTCATGCTGCAATAGTCTACAGTTTGGTCAGCAGGAGATCAAATATACCGGTTTTATACCCAAGGATACTAACATTTCAACTCTTTCTGCTGTGCTTAAAGTCTGCCACTTCCCTGTCTTGAATCCTTTATGTAGGGAATTTCTTATTTTCCGAAAAGTCCTCAGACCCAGTGATGCAGTAACTATCTGTTTTGGCTAATTCTTGAAATAAAAATTTTTAAAAAGCTGGTGGTAGAGGTGAAGGGAGTTAAGTGGTATTTCTCCCCAGAGCCCACATTCATGGCCCTGCCAGCTGCTTGGAGGCCCAAGGGAGGTAAACTGCAGTCTTTCCTGCACGCTTTCTGCTTTCTCTCTTCTCTATCCTTTTGAACATGTTCTATGCTCTGCCTGGATTAATTTGAACTCCTTACGTTAACCCAGAAATGGACCGAGACTTCAAGACCCATATCTTCCTCTGTGAAGCCATCTCCACTCCCTAGCCAAAACTGATTATTCTCTGCTTGGCAGCTCGATGAACCTTTGGTATAGACTTTTATTATAGAATCGGTCACATGGCATTGCAGGTATTTACTTGGCCATTTTGTTCCCCTCAATAGGCTATGAGCTTTTCATGAATAGGTTCTTACACATACCTGTATCGAGCAATAGTGAATATTTTTAATGGCTTAGAATGCATTAGAATCTACTTCCAGATTATTAATATAAACCAGAGGTCAGCAAACTCTTTTCATCGAAGGACCAGGTAGGCATTGTGGACGACAGAATGTCTCCGCTCTGCCACTGTGTGGAGAAAGCCCCCACCACACAGTGGGGCTGTGTTGCAATAAAATTGTATTTGCATAAACAGGAATCGGGCTGGACTTTGCCCTAGGGCCACAGTTTGTTGGCTCTTAGTCTCTCCCTGCTCAGGAGCTTCTCAATGTTTGAATCCTCTTCCCTTAGAGATCCCTAATTTTCACAGGCTAACGCCTGCATATCCTGAAGGACCCAAACCCTACCTGTCTGGGGAGAGGGGGGTGCTGCCTGATCCTTGTAATAGATGAAGTTCCAATGCTGTATTTTCCATCGCTCTGTTGCTGGTTCCTTACCCCAGCACTCTTCACTGTTAACTGACGTCTGCCTTTCACACTTCAGTGAAATTATCACAAGAGCAGGTCACTCACTCCCTGTGCCCACAGTCCATCACAGGGCTCACTCCGCTCTGGAGCTCTGTAAACGTAGATCGCGTGAAGGAGTAACGTAGGGCTGTCACACAGAGTAGCTGCACATTCTCTAGCAGACACTGCCAGCGCCCCGCCGGTATCCCTGCTTCTTATCCCTCCCCGGCTTCAGGCCTAACTGACTTGCCAGGGAACACACAGCCCTGGGAGCAGCCCTCAATCACAGTCCAGAGGAGCTAGTGTATAAATACCCCAGCTCCCTCACCCATCAGATGACATAACCCTGGGCTCCAGGATTCCCCAGCAAGAGATGTGCTTCTTGTTTCCCCACCTACAATTGACAGATAAACCTTTGGCGGCTACATTGCCTACCTTATCTCATTTCCTATTCCTATGGGTACTCCCTTTACTTCCCAAATAAACTGCATACACTTGTTTCATGATCAGCTTCTGGAGGAGACAAACATAATCTTCATAACAACCCTGTGGGGTGTGTATCATCACTTGCATTTTAAAAACTAAGGAGTATAGGCCATTCAGTCCATGCATGAAAGAGTCAGAACCTAAATCCCAGACCCCTGACTCCAGACCCTGAACATCATCCGCTTGACCTTGTTACTCCCGACGGGTATTCAACCAGTGTGCATCGAACGGCTGACTGACTGATTATAGCTGTGACATAAACTCACCTCCCCAGATTCAAGCCTGAATTCAAATGGTTTCTTCTTAGTCATAATACAGAACAAAATAGATTGTCCTAGTTAGATAAGAATGAAATCTGAAAAGCACAAACATTTAAGTCAGCTGGATTATTTCCCCCTAAGCATCTTGTGCCCTTGGGTGCTACCTCTTCCAGATCCTATTTGAACAGGGAGTATCTGCTGAATCCCAGTCTTGCAGCGATTGATTTAATATGACCATTAGCTTTGTTTGCAGTGATTGCTCTGCTCTGCTGAGGATTACTTGAGAATGAAGTCTCTGTAGGTGTTTAAGGCATTAACCCTCGAGTCCAGAAAGTCTCATACTTGCAGACCCGGCTGTAAGCTGATTTGTACTTTACAGCACCTTGCGTAGACGGATTTCAGAACAGAAAAAGGTCTATCTAGGGGAGGGGCAGCAGGAGGCGAACTTGAATCCCAAAGCCAAAACTCAGAGGGCACTGATTAAGTACAGGTTAAAAGAGTGTGAGAAACAGACCAATACAAAGGAGGAAGACAGTCCCTGAGCAGGCTACATCATAGAGAGCTGTTATTGAGAAATGTATTGGCAGGAAAATCCTGAGTGTGAGAGCTGTGTTTGGGTGAGAAACAGGGAATGGTTGAGAAGTAAGACAGGGGAAGTGTTTATTCCATTTCTGCAGAGGTGCTTGCATTTCTGAATTCCATTTCTGCAATTGCATTACCCAGCATCTAGTGTACAAGCTCATTAGCAGCATTACGTGCTGGGCTGGCTTAGTCTCTGGAGCCACGGCACCTGGGGAAGATATTTCTCCTGTGTGTACCTCACTCCCCTCACATGCAAAGTGGAATAAAATGGCCCTTTCCCCATGGAGTTGATGGTGGTGGGGGGAGCAGGAGAAAATGACTGACTGTGAATTGCCAAGGACAGTTCCCATCACATGGAAAGCATTCAGCTCACGTCTGCCATTTTTACTACTGGGGGTGCTATTGTCCCAGAAATAGCCATCAGGATTGGCACACTCCATGCATTATGCCATTTTGGGTGTGTCCATTGAAGTGGTTACCAAGGCAGACTGCTACCTTATCCCCCAAACCACTAAGAAAGAGCTTATCAAAGTCTTTGCTGAAATTGAGATAAAAGATCTACTACAAGTCTGTCTTTTGCCATTTAATGTCCATGAAGGAAACCAGGTCACTCAGGCACAACTCGACTGTAATGAACCCTTGCAGGCTTCTAAAGTTCACCCCTTTATTTTAAGTGTTCAAACCGTCGCTTTAATGATCAGCTCTGGAGTCTTGACCCTGAACAATGTCAGTCTCATTATAGAATCGCAGAATCCACCACCACTTTTGAAATATTTGGAGATGCTTTTCCGAGCCCTGTCTCAGTGCGCTCCTGTTCTTCTGCGTGGAATTATTTAGAGCCGCTAGGTGCAGCCTTCCACACCTTTGACTCACAGACGGTGTCTTTTCGCTTCTGTTAGCTCTGCGTTTTCATTCTGATGCTCGTTCTTCTTGGCACCTTGTCTTGAGTTGGAGGTGAAGCAGATGCTGAGGAAGTCTGCATTCTCTTTACCATCCTTCTCTTTTGCTCACCTGAAGAAACGGGCTTTACGATTCAACTTTCTGCTCTAAACTTAGCTTTAAAGCCCATTTGGGTGTCCTTAGAAGTTTTTCTACGTGTCAGCTCATATGAGACACCCCACTCCAGAAGTCTTGTTTTTTCACTTTTCAACTTAACAAAACATGTAATAGGTACCCACTGTGAGGCAGGCGTTATGTTACACTTCAGAGACACGAAGGAAAACCAGATGCAGTCCCTGTTTCCAAGAGGCTCAGGGTGAAAGGAGAGATGCAAAAAGACAAATGCAAGGCAGCATGCAAGAACTCCACTAAAGAGGGGCACCGCAGAGCTGGGCACCTCCACCTGGGGGCTGGAGGAGGCAGGGTGGCTTCATGGAGAAAGCGGTGTTTGAGCATATGTTTTACTTTAGTCTCCTTTATTCCTTTTATTCACCCACCTCACTCCATTCCCTTCTCTAGTCCTACTGGCAGCCACTGACAATGTGTACAAATGTCTTTTTTTGCTTGGATCGTACTCAGGCAAAATACATATTGCCATTTTACGTCTGTGGATTTAGTTTTAAATTGATGTAAATGACCCTGTGTTACTTACCATACCTTATTTTATTGCTTAACTTCCTTCATTAAACATTCTTTGTGTGAACATCTAGGCTGTTCCTGTAATCTCTGTCTATTCCCATGGGTTGCTCATCCTTCACGCTTCACTTTTCCACTGTCTCCATGTGGCACATCCATTGTGGTTCCAATACCCACTCACTCTGCAGTCACACATTTTACGACTCATCTGTGGATCAGTGTGAAAAGTTCCTTGAATCATATATATGCAAGAATATGGTTACTGGGCCATAGGTACAGCAGGCAGAATAACAGCTCCAAAGATGTCTACTTTCTAATTCCCAGAATGGGTGAATGTGTTGCCTGACAGGGCAAAAGGAGCTCTGCAGATGTGATTAAGAATCTTAAGCGACGGGGAGATGAGCTTAGATTTTCCAGGTGGGTCCAGAGTCATCACAGACGTTCTTATGAGAGAAGGAAGAGGCAGAAGAGCCAGAGATTTGAAGACACCACACTGCTGGCTCTGAAGATGGAAGAAGGGGCCATTAGTCAAGGGATCAAGGGATCAATGAATCAGGTGGCCTCTGGAAGTCAGAAAAGGCAAGAAGGTGTAGTGAAAGTGAAAGTTGCTCAGCTGTGTCCGACTCTTTGCAAGCCCATGGACTGTATAGTCCATGGAATTCTCCAGGCCAGAATACTGGAGTGGGTAGCCTTTCCCTTCTCCAGGGGATCTTCCCAACCAAGGAATTGAACCCAAGTCTCCCCGCTAGAACCTCCAGAAGAAACACGGCCCTGTGAACGCCTTGATTTTACCCTTGTGAGACCTCTGCTAGACTTCCAGCCTCTAGAGGTGTACAGTGACACATTGCTGTTGCTTTAAGCCACAGAGTTTGTGGTAATTTATTACAGCAGCAGGAGGACCTGCAGACCTGAGGTAAGACTAGACTTGTTTTGAGATGCTGCTGGATTACTCTCCCAGATGGCTGCCCCAGCCTACACCCCCTTTTGCTGTTCAGGAGGTGACCTGTCTGATTTCTGTTAGCCTCATGGATATAAAGCACAGATGAGTATTAAGGAGAGCTGGAGCTGCCCAGAGTGACATCGGTAGAGGGGATGGGGTGGCCTCGAGCCCCTGGCTGCTGTGGCTGGATTGGCTGGTCTGGGGGCAGTGGCAGGGGGCAAGGGTGCTGTTTATGTCATCAGGCACTCAAGGTAGGGTGCTCAGGGGCCTCCATGGAAAAGTGGAGACAATACCCGTATCCCACCTGAGGACACAGGGCTCAGGGCCTCCCTGGAAAAGAGCCTCAAACAGTGAGGAGGGAGGAGGGGGTCAGAACCAGGCCTGGGCAGCATTCCCAGGTCCACAGCTGCTGGGTGACTTCGGGCGACTGCCTAAGCCTCTCCGATCCTTGTTTTTTGTTCTCTGTGTGACAGGGATAGTGATACTGTCTGCTCACAGACTGCTGTGCTGTGAGGGCTCTATGAGGTCACGATGCAAAGTCCTCACGGAGCAAATGGTAAACAGCGAGCACCCAATAAATAACAAGAGCAACATTCTCATTGCACAGTTATTAAGTTAAAATAGTTTCCTACCTTTCTTAAATCAGCCCTTCCCAATTTACGGTATCGTTGCAGACCTTGCTCTCCCTCTTGGAGAGTAATATATTGAGATAAATTTTCACATGTTTACATATAAATAATTTTATCAATTAATTTCAAGTTAACCTCCCCTTCCTCAATTTCTCCCTTCACACACACACACACACCCATCTCTGAAAAGCAGAGATCTCCTTTTAGGGTTGTTCATGGCAAAACGCAATTAGGCACACCATATTTTTCTGATCTCTCTCCTCCCTCCGTTTTCAGCACTAAATAATGCAGGAGAGGAGAGTATATCGGGTTTGTAAAAACGGCAGAAAACAGGGCTGTAAAGATTCTGTGTTGGGAAGAGATGAAAGTGCCTGGTCAGAGGCCAATAACAAAGTGAAAGAGAAACGCAAAGGCATTGATGAGGGAGGAAAGGAAGGCATTTTTCAAGATAAGATTTGAGGAGAGTTGAAAAGTGGATGACTCGGGAGACAGTCAAAGAGTCTTCATTAAGCAAGAGCTCTGGATGAGGCAGACCAGCGGGGACCGGCTTTTGAAGGGCCTGGGCTCTGAAGAAGGTAGCAAGCAGGAGCTCCACTTACTCACCGTCCTCTGAAGCCTTCTCTCACTTGCCCGCATGCAGGCAGTTTCTTCTTCCTTGGGGTCCCTGACTGTGTCTTCTTCCCTCCATTAATGAGTGTGGATTACCTTCCACAGTAATTTGGAGTCGTACGTCTCTTTCCTTCACTTTAACTACACTTCAGACATTTCTCCAGTCATTCTCCTCATGGATTGAAACAATAATTATTAGCCTATTACCCTGTCCCTGTGCCAAGTGCTTGACTGCATTGTAGAGAATGCATCGCACGCGGACCACTAACGCTTATGGAACAACTGCAGCAACCCAGGAAGGGGGAGATTGAGACCTGTTCATAGAGCTGCGAGTGGTAGACGATGCAGGTGGGACCCCCCCTTGCTCAGGCACTTCGGCTCCCGTAGGGACTTTGAGGCTGTGTTGTCACCAAAACTGAGAATGGTGCAGGGCACAGAGGGTAGACTCAGCAAGTGTTTGGTTTGTGAACAAATTCTAGCACCTGCAACGCAGCTGGCTAGTCATGCAGCACCAAGACTCAGGATTTCCTTCCCTCAGGCCTGACCATGAGTGGGTGGGCAAGGTGGCCAGGGTGAGGCCAGTGGCCTGCTCTAAGAAGAGGGTGTGAACCTCTTGGCCCATCCGTCTGTCTTGGCCACGTCTATTCTGGGCAGTCTGATCCCCACCCGCCATGAGGCAGTGACAAGAAGGGAGAGAAAAATATATCTTTCCTCCTAAAGGGTCTTTTAACAAATAAATAACCGACTGGAAGACATTTGAAGAAGTTCAAATGTTCCTGAAGATATCTGCATCAATCAGGTTAATCCATTTGCGTACTTGAGTTCCATTTTGGATTGTGTGACCCTGCCCTCCCTTGGATGACTAAGTAGAGTTTCAGCCATGTGTCCAGTTTCCTTCAGGGGCTGCAGGATGGAACCTGGCTGAGAAAGGGGAGCCCCCTGACCAGGGAGGCACAGAGAGGGCCAGGCTATAAGCTGGTGTGTGGGGTGACCCAACAGACATGGAGACTTTTAGTTCAGAGACACAGCCACCCTCAGTGTCCCAGCTACGAGGGAGCAGAGGAATGAAAACCCGCATTTCTTCCCTCTCGTCCCTCTCCGATATGTTTTGCCCATTGGTCAGAGGACCAGCGAGCAGGCTGACTGAGTCCACAAAGACCATTCCTCACGAGGGAGATGGGAGGAGGAGGTCAGGCTGAGGCGGTGATTTGAAGTGCTGGACATGAGATGGGCACATTGAAGGCAGCTCAGTAAAATATGGATTATATACTTCTGATGACTGGGCACTGTATGTTAGAATGAGTATAAATGTTGCTTGAGGGCTCATTCTGTAAAAACTCTGTGCTGAACGCTTCAGTAAAAAAAATTCCGTCTTAATCCTCCCCAACAAGCTAGGGGGTGGTTTCTATGTTCTGGAATAGAAGTAGCTGAGACTTTGGTTTCAGTATCTTGCCCAGGCAAAGCCCTAGAGCTCTCAGACTTCATGAACTGTATCCATGAACCTTCTCGTCTTTTCTGGTCCTCATGTTTCATGCTCATGACTCCTAATAGTCAAGAAACGTTTGTTTGTTTGTTTCATGGCCAGGCATTCATGAGCACTAAAAGGGAACAACTGTTTGCATTGAAGTCTCTGTCATGGAGTTCCTGTCGGCAGCTCCTCTCCTTAATCCAGTGTATTGAAACCCTCCTGGGGCTTTCTGGTTAGTGATTCAGGACAACACATGACTGCTGAGTTGTTTTGTTTTTTTTTCCTTCCCCCAAATTCTGTCATTTCAGCACAAAGGAAGGCTGGGAGCCTGGGAAGCACCATCATCAGAGGCTCGGCCTCCTGTGATTGGCTGACTTACACACCGTATCGGCTGAGGGCAGTTTTCAAAAGGGACTCCATTTCAACGGAGTCATTTTCCATTGATCTGGTTACTGACTTTCACTTGGTCACTTCAAAATAATTCAAAAGGAGGAAACTAATAATATACTTCCATTTTGCTTCTCACCAGCATATCGCAAAAGTAAATTAATCCTCAGTGCTTGTGAATAAAGTTTGTGCCCTGATAAATTTGTTCTCCGAAGCACGCTTTATTCCTCTTTCCTCAGTTCCCCAGCTCATGTACCATAATTCCAGTTCTAAATCTCCACTCTTGAGGCAATCCTCCCACACCCCATCTCTGGAGGGTGAGGTGGTAAATCCAGTGAGGTCCAGATGAACGTTCTCATCCTCCTCTCCACCCTCTGTGCGTGCCTTCCTCCTCTCCTCTCAGAGGAAGGACCATCTCTTTTTGCTAAGACTTAACCTTAAGTCTTAAGGCCATCTGTTCTGTATTTCCCTTTCTCTCCATCCCCTTCAAGTATTTTCCTTTCTTCTTTTTTGTCAAAAAGGAAAAAAAAAATTACACAACTGTTTAGAGAAACCACTATTCCACTACTACTGTCTTTCTGCTGCAAGAATCTGTCTTTACACAGTTTCTTTGGACAACCATCTGGATTTCTATGGTTTCAACTGTGAATTCTACAAGGAAGATTTTCCTTTTTTAATGTCAGCTCAGTCCAGTATTTACTCAGGTCTTTTGCCCCATAAACAACAAACCACATAATTTTTTTCTTTCCCTTTTTTTTTTTTTTTGCTTGATTCCACTTTCTGAATTTTTGGGGAAACTCTCATTTCTTGATATATCTCCCCACATACAGTGCTCACGGCCAGCCTTTGCTGCACCACTGCACCTACCTTCCTGACTCTTCTTCCCAATTACAGTAAGTCTCTCAAAGGCTACACTGCTGGCTCCCTAGTCTAGACCATTGCACAGCCCATGCTTCATCTTCTAATAATAGTTTCTTCTTTTCTTACCCCAGTCTCAAAACTGGTCCTCCCATAGCTTCTGTAGCTTAACGCACAGTCCCTCCTCCTCCCTTACTGTCTGAGGGCTGTTTCTTGCTATTCTTCCATTCTGAAAAAGGAAGTACAATGCTGTTTTAGGGACAGGAACTATGAAGCCTTATTTCCTTGATTCAACTTTCAGTGTTTGCACTTGTTAGCTAACTTTTAGTCCTGGCATCTTCACCTGTAAAATGGGGATAATGATACCCACTCTGTAGAGTTACACATGAGAATTGATTTAAAACATTTATAAAGGTCCCCAGAAAATTAGAATTTATGCCGTTAATATCTACAGTTCTCTTTCAAGATTCTGACATCAGAACTGTATTAATTTCCTGTTGTGTAAGCTTGTGTAACAAATTAACACAAGCTAAATGGATTAAAGTAACAACAAAAGATGCCTTAGTTCTGGAGATCAGAAGTCCTAAAAAGGTTTCACGGGGCAAAAATCAAGGTGTTATCCAGTTCCTTCTAGAGGCTGTAGAGGAACATCAATTTTCTTGCCTTTCCCAACTTTTAGAGCTACCTTCATTCCTTGACACACGACTCTCCCTTCCATCTTTAAAACCAACAGCATCTTTAAATCTTCCCTTGTCTTTGGTCCCGTCTTTCACTGGGACATTCAGTATTACATGGGACCTACACAGATAATCCATTAATCCATGATAATCTTCCCATTTCAAGGTCAAGTGGTTAGCAACCTCAATTCCGTCTGTATCCCTAATTTCTTTTGTCATATGACTCACCACTGTCATAGGTTTCAGGGATTAGAATACACCCTGTTTGGGAAGGCCACCATTCTGCTACTGCTATCTTTCCATCTCAAGAATCCGTCTTTATGCAGTTTCTTTGGGACAACCATCTGCATTTCTATGGTTGCAACTCTGAATTCCACAAAGAAGATTTTCCTTTTTGATTTCAGCTCAGCCCCAGTCTTTATTCAGGTCTTTTGCCCCAGCATATTTCAGGATGCCTTCTCCTGGCTGCATCCCACACAGTCAACTCTGCATATTCCCATAACCAGTGCAACTCCTAGTGATGCTCTTTCTATAAATGGCCCAGACTTCTCAATATTTATTGAAGAATGAGGAATCTTTCTGTCCACTTTGAGTTGAAATAAGTAAAAAAATGTTTGGTGGATACCTCCATCAGCTGAGCAGGAGAGATATTCCTTTAAACAGTGACGGTTAACATTTGCTAAGTGTGGCAACCATGAGAATATGTATCCCAGGCCTCTAACCACAGGAGCGTAACTGGCCAACATTTTCAGCTGCCGAGCTCTTAAGCCCATGGCCATGTTTGGGCTGAGGTTGTACTTCTTATTAGTTCTCACAAATGACTCAGCAAGGCAGGGGTGCTAAGGCAGACCAGTTCCTGGGAGTCTTAGAACTCATCTGACAGCTGGCCTTCGCTCTGGGACTCCCCTAGGACCTCCTTTAGTTGCAGGGCACCTCCTTAGACTCTAGGACCCCTCTACTAACCTTCCATCCCTCTCTCCGTCACTCCAAGTCAGACCTGCCACTTAGTCTGATGGCTTTCCCGGGTGCTCCCAGCTTCCTATGCATGTTCTTACCGGGTGTTTCCCTGATAAAACCATTGGTCTTGAACCCCACCTTGCATCTGCTTTTCATGGGTCTGGGCTAACATGCCCTGTTCTGAGCTAGGGGGTCAAAGGGCCAAGACCTGATGGTGAAGTTCAGCTCCTTGGATTCCTTGGATTCCAGGCAGACACAGAGAATTTGCAACAGCCAGTAAGGGAGTATTCAAACAATGCAAGCTCCCTGGCACCAGGAGGAGAAAGTGGGAGGAAAATGAGATGTTTTAGGAACAACAGAGGAATCCATGAGACAGGACTCCTGTGAGCTGATGTCATGCTTGACATAAGTTGGCAGTTAGTTGACTAGAGATTTTGGAGCCATTCAGCAGGAGCATGTGCATGAGAGAGGGGCTCTGCATACCCTGAACAATGGGGACAAATCCATGCCTCACTTCAGAGCATGTCTCTCTGAATGAATCTACCCTTGTCTACTCTGTGCACCATCCCCCTACCCCGTCCCTCTAGGAACTAACTGTGATGGGGAATGGATCTGATCACTCAGCTTCCAAACAGAGGAACAGTTGGTGAAAGTAGACCTGGGTTCATGTAAAGAGGGCTTTTGCTGTACACACCTCATAGCTTTGAGTCACATCTGCCAGAGACACGGGCTTCCAGCCATGGGTGGGAAGCTGGACTGGGCAGCCCGTAAGACTTTCCATACCAGAGATCTGAGTGATTCAGCAATCATGAGAGTGCCCTATTCCAGTAGATTCCAAATGTGGTGGATTATCTGAATCACCAGGGAAACCATTAAAAAACACTGCAATGTTCTAAATCAGGATCTCAGGGGAAGGGGAGTAAGAAACTGGTTTAAACTATAACAGATTCATTTCCCTTGCAATCCTATTGGCCAGCGTAGTCTGGACACCACACCTCTGTGTTCAGCAACAACACCCCAGATTTTAGATACAGTTCACCGGAGTCTTCACATTGGAAATACTCTATGCTATCAGAAGTTTGTTTGTTTGCTTTAATGTGCTCAAGAACATATAGATCAGAATCTAATAGAAATGTGTTTACATTCTGGCTCTGCCACTTATCTCCTGAGTGAGCTTGAGTAAGATATTCAACTTCCCAGAACCTCATGACTTTTTGCTTTGTTTTGTTTTAGCTATAAAATAAAGATGGTATTTAATAGCACCTATTCCCTAGATTTATTGAAGTGATTCAATGGGCTAACACTATGATATATGATATTGAATATGATAGCTAACACTCATATTCAACTTGCTGTGTGCCAGTCACTGTTTCAAGCACTTTGTTAGTTCATGTATTCCTAACAACTCTCTGAATGAGGTGCAACTCGGATTCCCATTTTACAGATGAAAAAGCTGAGGTTAAATAACTTGCTAAAGGTTGCACAGCTAGTAAGAGGTAGAGCTGTAATTTAAACCGGGAAATTTATTGAGAATATTTTTGTGAGGACTCTGCTATAACACACATGTGTAAGCACCTTGCTCAGAGCTTAGAACATATATCTGCTTAATAACTATTAGCTAAAGTTATAATCACTGCTTTTACCCTGGGGCTTAGAGTGCAGTTGTCACAACTCTCCAGCATCTACAGTGTTCCCAATAGTTAACTTGTGCCTCCAGAACATCTGTATCTTTATTTCCCCTCCTCCTCTACATGCTCAGCCCTGTCGGGGTGATAGAAAGGCAGCATGCACAGACGTGTTGACTTACTGAGACCAGGAACGTCACATTCCAAATCTATTTCTGTT
This sequence comes from Bos mutus, assembly GCF_027580195.1. Classification (NCBI taxonomy): domain Eukaryota; kingdom Metazoa; phylum Chordata; class Mammalia; order Artiodactyla; family Bovidae; genus Bos; species Bos mutus. Next base: position 53,169,465 of record NC_091634.1, on the reverse strand, counting down.
GAATAAGGTCAGCAACTCATATTATTTGCTCTGTTTTTCCTAAGTGTTGGAGAGGAGTCCTTACAGAAGTAAAATGTAATAAGCCCTTTGATCCCAGTGTTGCTTGACTTCTGTAGGACACACTGGTGTCCAGGGAACTCTAGCATCTAGGATCTTTCAGAGCTTTGGAGAACCTTTTTTGGAATATAAAGGAGGGGAAGTTGAAATCCATCTCTATTACAGCAAAGAGAAGTTAGAGGATGATTCATCCTATTCTGCAGGGAAGGCAGAACTCAGAGATCTTGAAATAATCAAGACTTGGTAGTTTTGGAGGAAAAAATAAAGTGCCATCAATTTTATAATCAGAAGGCTCCAACGAAGATGCTAAACGGTGTTTGGATGACACTGGATTCATTAGATGTTTCCCCAGCTTTCCTCTTCATTTCCCTTCCAGAAGAAATCTCACACAGGCCCTCCAGAGGTAAGTGTACAGATTTTGTAGAGTCAGCTCTGGGGTTAAAAATGCTTTGTCACGTCCTGTGTGTGAGATCTTGGGCAAGACCCTTAGCATCTCTGAACTTCTGTCTCCTTTCTGAAGTGTGGACATTACTCTCAAACATATTATGGAGTTGCTGTAGGACAAATGCAACAATGTATCAATACAAGTAGAGCCCGGGTTAGAGTCCAGCCACACGCTCTGTAGATGTTCGTGATGTTCTCTTGATGATGTGTTTTTCTGTTGGCACATCTGAGCCTCTACGACACTGGGGGACCAGAGTGAATCCCAGAACTGACTTCCGTGGTGTTTGATGGCAAGCCTTTGCCATTTGATTCAAGGACAAGAGTGCTTTGTTGGAAACACCCACTCTCGCTTTCATTTTCTAATAGCTACCGTTTCCATCATAAATATATGAAGTCCATGGTCACAAAATCCCTTTATAGACTCTTTAGCCCAGCAGATCTCTCAGATTTTCAGTGCCCTCAGGGTCAAAAATACCTCAAAACGTTAGTGCTTTATCACAGCAAGCGTTTATTTCTTGCTCACGCATCTGAGGGTCATCTGGAATGTGGTTGACCTAAACTGCTGGGTTTAGTGCTAGACTGTGGTGGGGGGAAGACTCGGTTCTGTTCCCTGTGTCTCTCATTCTTCTGGTTAAAGTAGAAATGCAAGAGGCAAGCCCAGCCTTGGGACTGTATCTCAAGCCGTGCTTGCATCATAGCCAATTGCTCTTATTGGTCATAAGGTCACAAGGCTAAGTTCAGCTGTAAGACTTTGGGCCGTATGTCTTTCTACCATACCTGGAGCTCCAAATCCCCTAGTTCTTTTACATTTTAATTAATTAGTGCTTTCCATTTGTGTAGGGCAGACTAGGGGGTTTGGGTGCCTTAAGTCTATCAGAACATCACACAGACCACGTAAGGTAATATTAGACCCCATCTTAGCTTGACAGAATTAGGACTTAGTAACTGGCTTTTCATGAACCAACAGCACCCAGCCAAGTGTCTGGTATAAAAATGGCCATCCAGTAAATGTCTTTTGAAAGAACCAACAAATGAGTCAGCCAGAAGCACTCCAGTCATCCTGCCTTCTTCCCAGATGCTGCCTCCCTTGCTCCCTCCACAGTGGCCATCACCACCCCTCGTGATTCAGCTTCTCAGTCTTTATTCACTCATGGCTTCTTTTTCCCTTTGTCTTTTCTCCCTTAAACTCTCCCAACAGTAGGATTCTATTGAATTAATTAGCCATCTTTCAATCTGTTGGACAGAGATCTTAGGGCCTGCTGCCTCGTTTTGGCACAAATTAGCCAACATTTAAGGGGGCTTCTTTTTTACACAGCTCTTCACTGTTTCAATCACAAAGAATGGTAAAGAACGAGCAGGGGATTCCGTGGCTGCATTTCTCAGCCGGGGTCTGCGGGATTCCACCGTCACACCGAGACAGACTTGAGGACTTTGTGTCACTTTGCCGCATCCCTCTTTGGGATGATGTCTACTCCTGTGACTTGAAACGATAAGCTCTCTCCAGAGCAAAGAGGTCTTCCTCCCTCTGAAGTGTTCGTCACAATCTGATGAGCCAATAGCCCTTCATCTCATCGTTTCCTGCCACTTGCTGCCAGCAGGGCGTCTCAACCAGCAGAGCGTTCCTGCCCAAACATGGCACTGCCCCACCCACTAAAGCAGAGCTATTTTTTGGTTTTTGTTTTTAATATCTTGTAGTGACAACCCTATTCCTTAAATCACTGAAGACTGATGGGAACCCAAGGCAGCTGGGCCAAAACTGTAGCAATAAAATTGCTGTGTGTGTGTTAGTGTGTGTTTTCTTTCAAATGTAAGGAACTATTTCTAGAGAAAGAAACAGGTTAGAGTCCTCCAAAGTAAGGAGAGTAGAAGGAATGGTGTTTTTCCCTGCAAGTCACTGGAGAACGGGAGATAGGGCTGGTGACCCTGACGTCAGGTAGAGAAGCTGGAGGCTGGATCTACAGAGCTAGAAGAACATGGAAGCTTCTAGCAAAGCTGGAAATGTTCAGAAAGAGAGCAGATAATCAAGAGCAAATTCAAGATTAAAATTGGATACTTGCTCAGTACATTTCTGGGTTGCACAAGACAGGATATGCTCGGAGGTGAGAGGCGAAGACAGGAATGACCTCAGATAAGACTGTTACTGGGTGGACGATCAGCTCCTTGAGGCCTCCGCTGTCTCATTCCTCTTTTTATCTCTAGTGCTGCAGGCTCTGGGCAGTAGCACCTAAGCCAGCCTTGTGATCTTAGATAACAAACTGACTGATGAATGAATTAAATAGTGAAGCAGCTAAGTTATTTTGAAATTGAAATCTAGGATGAGCTTCACAATTACCCAGAAAACAGAGCTTTTAAAAAGGAATGAAATTGGGTCATGTTTAGAGATGTGGATGGACCTAGAATCTGTGATACAGAGTGAAGTAAGTCAGAAAGAGAAAAACAAATACCATATATTAACACGTGTATGTGGGATCTAGAAAAATGGTGCAGAGAAACCTATTTGCAGTGCAGGAATAGAGAAGGAGATGGAGAGAATGGATCTGTGGACACGGGTTGGGGGTAACGCTGGGATGCGTTGGGAGATTGAGATTGACATATGTATGCTACCATGGGTAAAACAGATAGCTAATAGGAACCTGCTGCATAGCACAGGGGTGCAGCTCAGTGCTCTATGGTGACCTAGAGGGCTGGGACTGGGGGGCTGGGAGGGAAGACCAAGAGGGAGCTGTTATATATGTACATATGTGTCAGTAATGCCTAACACGGCTCCCAACAGGGATGAAGGACATATGGCTGATTCACTTTGTTGTACAGCAGAAGCCAACACAACCTTGTAAAGCAACTATACCCCCATTTAGAAAAATTCCAGGTAGATGAGAGAGAGGGAGAAAGAGAATGAAGAATGAATGGGTGAGGGAGCGAATGAATATTCAACCTATACCTGAAACTTAGCAGTGTAAGGAGTTGAAAAAAGAAAAGGCCTCAAGAAAGGCTAGGCTCCATCAGTCAGTAATGTCACAGACTTCTTTTTCTATTACACAGAGTATTCCGCAGCATTCATGTTATGATCAGAATACTGTGTCCTTTTTGTACTTAAACTAGCTCTCCTAGCTTAACCCATCTACTTAGAATTGATTCACTTTTATCCCCCTCCTGGCCAGTTTTCTCTCTAACCAAGCATTGTGATTTACATTTAGAATTTAGTTTAAAGCCCTAGTGTCTGAATGGAACTGCCCTTGTTAAAATCCCTGGGATCCAATTATATAAATTCTCTCCAGGCCCTAGGGGTTCTCTATCCAACAACTGTTGAGCAAATTTCTCTTCTTCACACCCCACCCCCATCACATCTTCCTTGACCAGCTCTTCTCAAGGGCCTTTTCCTGTCTCCAAGGATTTGAAGCCCAGCTCCTTTCTTGTCAGCCTGTGATCTCATTTCAGCCCATCCAGGGGAATATCCTTACTGCCCTCTTCCCCAGTGAATGTACACGGGATCACATCATAATTTTTTCTTCCTCTGTATCCACATTCCTCCCCTCATACACAATTTCTCTTTCTCTCCTTCCCAGCTCCAATCCCTTGTGGCTGGAAGTTAAGAAGCCAACTGCCAATCACTGTCAAATGCAATCCAAACTTCACCTTTGGAATGGACAACATTTTGTTCTATAGAAAAGCAAGGGTTCCAGAAAAGACTTATAGACTTCATTTCCAGGAAGACGCATATTCCTTGTGCTTCCCTTGGAATGAGTCAGCAGTGAGGAAGCAGGAATATGTTTCTGTGGTTCTCACTCCTTTCTGCCCATCACAGGATAGGATTCACCTGGGTTCCTCCTGCACTTTTTCAGGATTTCAAGTCACTTGCATGATATTAACAATAACAAAGGAAGCCAAGAAGTTCTCATGCCTTTTTAAAACTGAGACTCTTACAGATTTCGGCCCCAAGGCCAATACATCTGTTGGCTAAAATAAAAGATAACCTTTACTTCATTTGCGAGCACCCGTCAGTGGTCCTGCTTTGAGAACAATTCTGAAGCCATGTTGATCTCATTGGGAAAGAGGTCAGTAATGGCGCCTCCCACAGATAGGGCTGGAGGAAGCGGTGGGGCATTTCTGCCATGTCCATGCCATCCTCGGCTTGGGCTTGATACAGTCCAGAAGTGGGTGTGCCTGGTCTCTCATCTGGGGGAATCACCCCACCTTGCACCCTGGGCTTCTGAAGGTCTCCAGGGTGGTAACTGGCACACCATATCAAAACGTCTCTTTAATGTCTTCATCAGAGATTTAAACATAAGTCATAAATTTCTTTTTTTTCCAAGGGTGGGAGTTTAATTGTACTGGGAAGCTCCATTGCATTCTACCATTGTTCCTTCCCTCCCAGTTTCCCATTTTCTAAGCAAACTTTTTCACACAAATAGCAACATATTCATCAGTGGCTCACTATAGTCACCAGCCATCTGAAACACTGACCACACACTCTTGTTAGCTATTACGTGGGTCATATTTAGCATAATTTGGGTTTTTACTACTGAGAGGCATTTAAGGCAAAAGTCACATATTTTCAAAAATCTGTATTTTAATACTTTCCTCTCCATGCACCCCTTGTTAGGGGAAGAAGCAGTTTTGCTCTTGGTCGGTCAACATGATATTGGTTCATCTTCAATTCAAATTTCATCTCCTTACTTCAGGTACCACCTCCTGCAAGACTATGCTCCAGTCTGGCTTTTGTCTCTTTCCTGCTCCTCTCAAGTCTGTTTTTACACTTACAAAACTCCTAGTCCACTCCAGTCTCTCTTCCCATGGCCACCTCCAGGGCATAATTTATAAACATTCTTTCTGTGGTATGCAGGTGGCTGAAATGAGCTATCAAGGGACACAGCATCATCTGGGAGTGGGGGCTGAGGGGGATGGATGTGGAACATGGCACACAGCTACTCAAAGGACTGCTGATTCCAGCCATGACGTAACTGTCCATCAGTGGGGAGAATTAGACGCTTGAACACAGCCAGCCTCAGCCTTGACCCGGTAGAGGAAGAGGGAAGGAGAAATTTTAAATTTTAATTCTGCCAATTTAACAAACCCACTTTATATCATTATCTAGGATGTAAGTGGAGGGCTGTACAAATTTACTGGAGAATTTTAGCTTACCAAAAATGAATATAGTGTACGAGCTATACAAAAATATCAGAAAGGGATGAGGAAGCCAATTGTAGCTGAAGCATTTCATATAATAAAAGTACATTTTCATGAAAAGGGGCAGGAAAGGGGCCCTGGAGGATGGAAGAGGAACTCCAGTGGTGGGCTTCCTTAAGGTCATAATTTCTACAGTAGGAACTGATAAACTTCAGAATGTTATCAGGCAGGTGTTCATGCGACACAGAAGTATGTTCTTGTGTAGACTTTGTCACAAACTAGATGTGGATACATCACTTGTAGGTGGATACATCTCCTGTTTAAATTTCAATGTCTTTGTGAAATGAGGAGCGTGGCTTGAAATTAGTAGTTTTCAAGCTTTATTGTACATGAGGATCACCTGGGATGCTTATTTGGAAAATATACTTTTTTTAAAGACTCCATTCACTGGAGATTGTGGTACATGCAATTAGAGCTAAGTACCTATATGTGGGAAGAAAATCTTCAGGTTTGACTGTCATATAAGTGGGACTTTTTTCTGTACTTGGAGAGGTCTGTCACAGAACTAGTTGAGGGGTTAGAGGCAGGATGGGAGGTGGACCCTTAGAGATAGTGTAATGTTCTAAGAGGCCACAGTTCCCAGTATTCCAGAACTATAGCCCCTGTGTTGTAAAGTTCTACCTGAATGTTTGCATAATCAATAGTTTGGTCTGATTTAGCTAACCTACAAATACCTTTTTTAAAGCAACTGCTTAATTCAGTGTGAGGTGCAGAGGGCGTTATATATAGGGGGAAAAAAGTTGTGCTGCACTGCAGGTCCTGTTGTATAGGAGATTAACATTCACTTTGAAATAAAATAATAAGTAATTAATCCCATAATAAAAGTAAACAATAATGTGCAGGAATTCAGAAGACAGAAAATTTGTTCAGCCTTGGGTAACAACCAAATTATTAGTAGAAGTGAGGACATTAGTCAGGCATGACCTTGTACAACGAAGAACTTGGAGTCTGGGATTTAATGGCCTCTGGCTGACACCACTTTGTGTGTCCATCTTCCCCAAGAGCGTCAGAGTCTAGTGGCCTGAAGAGGGGTCTTCTTTGAACAGAACTTAGCATGGGCTGGGCCCACTTTTTCTTCTTTTTTCAAGTCTTCCCTGGCCCTGTTTTCTAATTCACACACTGGGTCTTAGCTAAGTTAATATAGTTGACTCAATAACTGTCTACAGCCTAGTCTTGGGATCTCTTTCCTGCTATTCACCTTGTAGGAGGACTCTTCTTTGTGGGCTAATTTTACATCTTATTCCCCAAGGGCAGTCTGTACCACACACCCCCCCCACCCCAACCCTGCCAATGCCTTGGGAATCTCTTACCAGAGCGCACTGGCAGTGCTTAAATCACCGTTTTTCAGATCAGGAGAGCATTTTACATCTTACAAATACTTACACTCATTACCCTGTCGCTACTGATTTAAATTGTTGCAGGTCTCAGTCAATGCTGGCTTTTGACTCGGCTGAAAAAAACAAAAAACAAAAAAATAGAGGGCCAAGGAGAGAGAGGCATGTAACTGACTCTGTGCACATTCTAGAAATTGATCTTAGACTTCCTTGCCATCCTTGTTGTCAAGCCAAAACCCATCATCATTGCGAAGCAGTGTTTTGGGTGAAGTCTAAGGACTTTTCCTACAAGAACTAATTTTAGATTAATAGAAAACAATTGCAGCTGAATCATCTTCAAAGGTATGTTGTGTTAGACCGTGGCTCATAGTTCAGAGGAAGCTACTTCTCAGCTCAGATTTAGTTGAGCATTTCTTCTCACATGGGGGAAACGTCGGTATCGTTGTACTGTGAAACACAGAAAACAGGGCCTGGAAACAAAGACCAGCAGAACAGCCATCAACAGGCTCTAACAAGCCAGTTTTCCTGAAATGTCCGTAGGCAGGGTTCTGGTCAGAGGAGATCGCCTCAAGGGCAGCACTCGCTTAGCCCAGAGAGGGGCTGGCGAAGGATAAAGCCTGTCACCCCTCCCTCCAAGAAACCCTGAAGCCCTGGTTCTTTTTCTGACATGATATTCCTTTTCTGGAGCGGAAGTGCCTTCTGCAGAGCCAGCCCATTCCCTCCGGTGCGGGTCTCGGGGGAAGTGCAGCATCTGGCTCTGGCCTCCGTCTAATTACCCATCTGTTTGCGGGGAGGGAAAGGATGCTCGAGTCCCATCCCTTCCCCAGCATCTCTGGGTGCTGATGCATGAAGACCACAGCAGCTGCACCTCGGAGTCCACCCTGTGGGCATCACACTAGCTGACTTAGCTGTTCTGTTCAGTTCTTGGTCAGGGCAGCCCGACTATCGAGACCACAGCTCTGACTCCCCCACGTGGCTCCGTACACAGTGTGTGCATTTGACTGACGCAGGTTCCTTCTTGCTCACTGAGTCAGTGCCCTGAGCTTCACTGGGGTGCCTGAGGCCCCCCTCACTTAGGGATGCTCAGATACCTCCTGTCCAGCTGTTTCTGTCAGCACCCGCAGAGGGGCCCTGCACTGTGCAGTCTTTAAATCCTCTTCCCAGCTTTTACTGAACTAATGATGCCTTTGTGTATTTCCCCTCACTCTGGAAGCCATGTTTGGAAAGAGCTTATATGCCAAACAAATTGCATTTAATAAATAAGCATTCATTCATTTTTCTACTTTTTGAAGATTAATCGAGGTCTGTGTCAGGGTCAAAAACTCTTGTTAATCTTTGACAAATGGAAGGACCAATCTAAATTCAATTCAAGCCCCAAACAAACATCTTTTAGCTAATTCAGATGACCTGGTTATGGAAGAGTTTGTAGTTTAGTTCAGTGTTTTGATATATTGAACCATTTCAGACCACCATTAGCATCTAAACCAAGTGGTTAATAGAATACTTCAGAAGTAGAAACACATGAGTTTAGGTTCCACTTGGCTACAGCTTCCTTGCATGACCTTGGACAAGTTTCTGAACTGAATGTATCTCAGTTTCTTCATGGGTAAAATTGGGATAATTATACTACTGATTCAATAGAATTATCATGAAGATCAAATCACATCATGTTCACAGAGTACTCTAGAGAGGTGTGAGACAAGAAATCAGTAAATGTTAGCTGCTCCTAAGTTTATTTTCATAATTTTTATCAACACCATCAATTATTATCAAAAAACCAAGATGTCTGAGGATGGAGATCCCAGATCAGGAACCCCTCTCTCTGTTCTTGGGCAAATACTTGTCCAACTCAACGCTAGCTGGAACTCCTAGAGATTCCCACTGTATCTATGCTCCCTTTTCCAGTGAAAAAGTGAAACTTGCTCAGTTGTGTCTGAGGCTTTGCAACGCCATGGACTATATAGTCCATGGAATTCTCCAGGCCAGAATAGTGGAGTGGGTATCCTTTTCCTTCTCCAAGGATCTTCCCAACCCAATGACCAAACCCAGGTCTCCCACATTGCAGGTGGATTCTTTACCAGCTGAGCCATAAGGGAAGCCCCCCTATTCCAAGAGTAGTAGCAATTTTAGCCAGGGACATGATCACCCAGCTAACGACTAACTTTTCCAGTCACCTTTGCCAGGTATGGCTATACATCCAGGTGATGGCCACTGAGACATGAACACACATGTATGCATTTCAGGTAATGCCCTTAGAAGGAAAGAAACATGTTCTTCCTCCCTCTTTTCCCCCTGCTCTCCAGCCGGAAGGCAGAACTAGTAGTAAGTTATCTTCAGTTAAGCCAGCAAGGGCACATGCTGGAGATTGCAAGGGGTAACAAGATGGACCCCCAACACCCATCAGGCCACTATTCCAATTCTGGACCACCAGCCCAGACTGTGATACGAGGGAGAAAGTCACTTCTTTGTTGCTTTAAACCACTGAATCTTCTGGTCTCCTATTACAATACAACAGTGTGCCCTAAAAACACACCTGTTTTCAAAAAATAGAAGTGCTACTTACCCCCCTATTATACAACTCGCTGAAGTACAAAGTCACATCCGCCTATTATGGCTTCCTTCTGATTGGCTGCAACCAGATGAAAACAGGGATCATGCTGCACCCATTGAGAAGAAAGACTACCCGGCCCCCCTGTAGGCTTCTGGGGAATCAATATATTTTAATTATGAGAAAACACACCGTGTTTACATTTCACACAGTGGCAAGAGGAAGGTCAAATCACAATCCTCACAGCCTTTATCAAAACCATGTACCGCTGTATTTGGCAAGTGGGATTCAAAACTGGATGAACCTGAAGAGTTTTCATCTCCCTGTTTCCTCCCTTGTTTGTTTATGTGGTTGTAGCTTACAGGATTAAAAAACTTACAGAGCAAAGCATAGCAAAGGAGAATGGAACCTTTGGGCTGATGAAATACCTCTTCGATTTTAGGGAAAAAAGGCAATTCGTGACTTGAGGTTTTCCAGGTGGGGCAGTGACTAGGAGGTTACCATATTCCTTTCCTATCATATATCTAAAAATATCTGAGGAATAATCAGACCTGTAGGAAAACACACATGCAATACAAAGCAACCCCCTTCCCCTTCCCAGTGACTCATCCGTTTCCTGAACTGGAACGGCACTGAGCTTTACGAGTGTGGAAACGCCAGTTCTGAGAACAGTGTGTGTTGCTTTGTGCGAAAACGTTAGGCAGCCTTACAAAAACCAGTCTAGGACAGAGTGTCCCTGCCCTATTGCCCTGCCTGACTGGTCTCCCTGTTCGTTAGAGTCATCTGATTCCTTAGCAGACACTCGCTGGCTTTTCTGTGGAGGCAGATCGTACGCTGGAATCAACAATAATACGAATGACAGCAACAATTAAAACAACCTCGCTTAACTTTTATGCCTTATAAGGAGGCATTGGTAGCCTCATGATGGATGTTCAGTTCAGTTCAGTTCAGTTCAGGCAGCTACAACTGACAGCATGAAATTTACTTAAGGTGACTCAGAGAATCCCAATAAATGATTACAATGGTGACGTCAGTGGTGACAGTGGCGTTGATGATGATGGTGGTGGTGCTGGCCACGACAGTGCTGTTGGGGGTAATAAAGGGGACACCTCCCTGTAGGTGTGGTACTGGCTAACCACTTACTTACAGGCAAATGAGGAAAGGTAAAGTGCTTACTGCAGTGCTTTTTACACATTCAGTAATTGTCAGCTTTGGGGCCATGACTAAGATGAGGCAAATGAGGTATTTTTATAGGGCACAACATTTAGGAAGGGGTGCCAAGAAACTCAGTTATCAAAACAAATAATACTTACTGCAATATTTTATAACAAACATTAATACAAAAAATGGTAAACAAAATATCAACGTTTTAAATAAAGTTCAGACACTTGAACAACTTGCCCACTCATCTCACCCAGTCCTGTCCCAGTCTCTCATTTAATGTTAATCTCAATAAATCCTCACAGCAAGCCTGAGCCCAAGTGTTATCTCTGTTTTACAGATGATGATATTGAGGTTTGGCCGCTTTGTTTGCAATTAACATGGTTCATATGCAGAAGAATTGGGATTTAAGCTCTAATCTACCGAACCACCTGTGGCGCAGTGGTAAAGAATCTGCCTGCAAGACAGGAGACCTGGGTTTGATCCCTGGGTCAGGAAGATCCCCTGGAGAAGGAAATGGCAACGTAATCCAGTATTCTTGCCTGGGAGATCCCATGGACAGAGGAGCCTGGTGGGCTCCAGTCCACGAGATCACTAAGAGTTGGACACAACTTAGGGACGAAACAACAACTACCCAACACAGAAGTTCAGGTTTTTCCCGTTATTCTACCTGGCATCTAAAAATAAATTTCTGCATATCATTAAAATAGTCACTGTAATTTTCTAGATCACTTTTAAAAGATGAAGTATAGATAAAGACTATTAGCCACAACTCTTTTCAGGACAATGGTGTCAGTTAGGGTGTCACTGATACTTAGAGAACCGGAAGGATGTGCATTTATTAAATATCCACTCATCTAAATAATCCAAATAATCTAAATAAGTTAGAAATTCTACTTGGAAGGCATCTGTGTTCCATATCACAGATGGGGAAACAGTCTCAGGATGGGATGTCATGAACCATCGTCAACCCACGGTAAAGCCAGCTCATCTTTCAGGCTGATATAATCCTGTCCTTTCTACTGCTTCAGAATTGTCTACATTTGTCCCCAGAGCCCAGTGCTTTTTATATTTCAACATAGCAGTCTTCTTTGGAGAAACCCATTTTGCTTGTATCATGAAATGTTTTCCCTAGAATTATTTTAATAGCATTAATGTACTGATTTTAATGGCAACTTATGTCTCACGTGATTTTAAAATTGGCATAGATTAGTTGAAGATATTTGGGAAAATAGTGAAAAAAGAATTAAAAAAAAAAGTATTTCTATCATTCAGAAATAGGCAGAGATGTAATTTATTGCTGTTCCTTCCTAATTTTTGTTTTGTTTTTGTTTAGAGTGATTTTTTTTCTTAAACAACCTATCTTCTTGGTGATAATAGAAACTGATGATAGAAGAGTAAATAATATCTCTGGACTAGACTTTTTTGCCAGGGGTATACCCTTGACTCCATCTACTCTTAACCTGTGCTTGGACATTGTTCAATCAAATATCTGCTACCACTTTCAATTTCCCCATCTAGACCCTTTTATTGGGCTGTTATCCTCTCCTATAAGTTAAGAGAAGTTTCCCATATCCTGTGCAAAGTAATTTTTAGCAAAGTTGGCTTAAAGCTCAACATTCAGAAAACTAAGATCATGGCATCCGGTCCCATCACTTCATGGGAAATAGATGGAGAAACAGAGGAAACAGTGTCAGACTTTACTTTTCTGGGCTCCAAAATCACTGCAGGTGGTGATTGCAGCCATGAAATTAAAAGACGCTTCCTCCTTGGAAGGAAAGTTATGAGCAACCTAGACAGCATATTCAAAAGCAGAGACATTTCCAGTAGTCATGTATGGATGTGAGAGTTGGACTGTGAAGAAGGCTGAGCGCTGAAGAATTGATGCTTTTGAACTGTGGTGTTGGAGAAGACTCTTGAGAGTCCCTTGGACTGCAAGGAGATCCAACCAGTCCATTGTGAAGGAGATCAGCCCTGGGATTTCTTTGGAAGGAATGATGCTAAAGCTGAAACTCCAGTACTTTGGCCACCTCATGAGAAGAGTTGACTCATTGGAAAAGACTCTGATGCTGGGAGGGATTGGGGGCAGGAGGAGAAGGGGACGACAGAGGATGAGATGGCTGGATGGCATCACTGACTCGATGGACGTGAGTCTGAGTGAACTCCGGGAGTTGGTGATGGACAGGGAGGCCTGACGTGCTGCAGTCCATGGGGTCACAAAGAGTCGGACATGACTGAGTGACTGAACTGAACTGAACTGAACTGATAATTGAATAGAAAGTATTCCATATCTGCAGAATAATACACATAAACACAAAAATGAAATGTAATTTTAGGAATTTTACAGAGTCCCTTAAATCCTATTCCTTCACCCCCTGACTTTGGGGTGGAGCCCAAGATTAGAAGTTCTGATATGTAGTTTTCCCTTGATCCTTTTTTCCTGAAGGCATTTCCCCTTCTCGTGTCTAACTTTCTCCAGTACTTTTCTTGATAAAGATTTTGCTCTGTGCTTCTAGAAATTGTCTTATTCACACTATTTACTTTTATCTTTTTGTACACTGATAACTCTTCTCTTCATTTTCCCAAAAAACATATCTTCAGACGCCAAAATACACACCCTTTCAGATTCCATCCAACAGGCAGTTTACTACTGCATCTGATGCTTGAAGAGCGTCACTATGGTGAAAATATCTCTTTTCTTGGTTTCCATTATGTTATATTCTTTTGACTCGCCCCCCTTATCTAACTGTATGCTTTCTAACTCCATTTTTAATCCACTTTTCTCTCTTTCTGCTTCCTCATTGTGAATATCCCCCAGTGTTACTTGTGTTTGGTTATTTTCTCCCTTGTCAGTCCCAAAACTCCTATGACTCAACTTTTGGTACCTGTACCTACAGAGGTGATCTGAAGAATGTTTAGCAAAATGCATGCAGCTATCTCCAAGTAATAAGATTTAGAACAGTACCAATTTTTCTTACTCTTTTCTTTTTGACATTTTAAGCAAGAAACAAATACCATATATAGACATACAATACACGTTTATGTATATACACATATCCTCACATCAAAATGAATTCCTGATGGTACCAAGGTAAGTGTTCAAGGAAACTGTAAAACAATGAAAGAAATCCATCAGAGGTGAATTTTTTATAATCCTGTGGTTAAGCAAACCTTAAACATGTCACCCAAAAGTCAAAACTATAAGCTGAAAAATTGATATAGTTGACTACATAAAATTTTAATGTTTCTGTACAGTGAAGAAAAACTCTATAACTAAGTAAGAAGGCAAATGACATATTGAAAAATATATATTTGTGCCACATATCTCAAAGGACAAGCATCTTCCCCCACAGTGTGTACTCCAGCACATACTCTAACCTTTATGTGGCTTTCTTTCCTCATCAATAAAATGAGGCTTGTGATGCTGCCTCTTAGGTTCTTCTAAGAAGTAGATGGGATAAAACAGTATTTATCAGTGGTTCTAAACTGGGGAGGGGGTATTTTTGTTCCCCACAGGGGAATATGGCGATGTCTGATGACATTTTGACTGTCATAACTGGGGGTTACTGCTGGTGACTTGTGGGTAGAGGTCAGAGATGATAAACATCGTATGATGCACAGGAGCAACATCCACTCGGGACAGAGAGTCACCAGCCCAAAATGTCAATAGTGTTTGTGGTAGAAAAACTCCAGTCTATATGGAGGAGGGCTTCACCGGTGGCTCAGTGGTAAAGAATCCGTGTCCAATTCGGGAGACACAGGAGAAGCTGGTTCAATCCCTGGGTCAGGAAGATCCCCTGAAGGAGGAAATGGCAACTCACCCAGTATCCTTCAGGGAAAATTCCATGGACAGAGGAGCCTGGCAGGCTACAGTCCGTGGGGTTGCAAAGAGTCAGACATGCTGCTGCTGCTAAGTCGCTTCAGTCATGTCCGACTCTGTGTGACCCCATAGATGGCAGCCCACCAGGCTCCCCGGTCCCTGGGATTCTCCAGGCAAGCACACTGGAGTGGGTTGCCATTTCCTTCTCCAATGTGTGAAAGTGAAAAGTGAAAGTGAAGTCGCTCAGTCGTGTCCAACTCTTAGTGACCCCATGGACTGCAGCCTACCAGGCTCCTCCGTCCATGGGATTTTCCAGGCAAGAGTACTGGAGTGGGGTACCATTGCCTTCTCCGAGTCAGACATGACTTAGCAACTACACAACAATATGGAGGGCACTGCAGAGTGGCCGTCACAGAGTAAGTGCTTAGTGGACGTCACCGTCAGGCATCTCTTCCTATCAGCACATCTGAGTGCATGTTCCCGCCTGGGCACATTCACTCCCCACTGTTCTCTCTCAAGGACAAAACATAACTTGAGGTACATCTTACTCATTCTGTGCCCATTGTCTTTTTCTCTGTTTCCTCAGCACTTTTCATTTCCAGCCTTCCCTTAAGAAACTCCATGAATTTTTCTACCATCCAGATGAATCATGTCTTCCTTTCAAAATTGGAGAACTTCCTTTGTGAATTCTGGTACATTTCAAAACACTTTCTGTCGCAGTATATTTGATCAACAGTGCTGTGTTAGTTTCCGGTATACACCAAAGTGATTCAGTTATCCATACACAAGTGTCTATTCTTTTTCAAAATGTTTGTCCCATTTAGGCTATTATTGAGCAGAGTTCCCTGTGCTCTACAGTAGGTCCTTGTTGGTTGTTTATTTTAAATATAGCTGTGTATACGTGTCAATCTAACCTTCTGCTTTTAACCTGATTATGTAAAATTGTTGTCCTGATCCTGTAGAAAGATCGTATGTCCCTTACAAGGAAAGATGGATTTATATTCATTCTTCAAACCCCCACAGTGCCTACTCAGCATAGAAACCTTCACAAAGCAGGCAAGCAACTTATGTTTGTCCATGTGAACCATTTTAGCGATTCTGTTTTTTTATCCTTCTTACAATTGAGGATGTATTTATAGCTGTCTGTTTGGACCACTTAGCACAAGTTAATCGTGCGCCGGTTTAAATTCCTATAACCCATTCAGGTGAGTTTATTGTCCATGTGAGTGAGGATATTCAGTATGTGCAAGCAAATAGTGACCAACCCTGCTAATGGATATTTTTCATCTCTTCCTGCTCCATTGATCCAATATTCAAACCGTCACTGCTTACATGAAGCTGGGCTGCCAGACCGTGGCCCGGGCCTCAGCCACAGAGCTGCCACTTTCGTTTTAATTTAAGAACAGGAGAAATTGACTGGGAGGTATTTATGCAAATCAGGAGGGTTCCGAGGGATTATCTGGCAACTGCGTTAATGGATGTGTCGTTCTTAGAAGTGAATCTCACCTTTTGCTTTTCCTGTCAGAAGGGGGTCTGTGTGGCCCTTTATGCCTGTGGATGACTGAGGATGCTTGCTGTACTTCATACATGCCGGTGAACCCAAGTCCTGTGCAGTCAGGGGGATCACTCAGGCCACAGTTGGGATCACCTTTGATTGTGGGGTCATGGGAAGGCATCCCAAGTGGCAGAATACAGTTGACCGTGCTATCCACGGGTTCCACATCCAACCACAGATCAAAAATATTCAGAAAGAAAAAATCCAGAACATTTCAAAAAGCACAACAAATTTGCTGCATATTAGCAAATACTTACATATTACTTACATTGTATTTACAACTGTTTAGTATTTAAAACTAAATAATACAACTATTTGCCTATTATTTACATTGTATTAGGTATTCTAAGTCATCTAGAGATGGTTTAAAGTATACAGGAGGATGTATACAGACACTACACCATTTTATACAAGATCTGAATATTCCTGGGCTTTGATTTCTGTGGGGCAGGGGTCCTGGAACCAGTCCCCTGTACATACTTCAGACACCAAGAGATGACTGTATTCTGCCTTTGCTCTCTCACTGAATTCCTCTCAGGACAGCTGTCCATTTCAGACACCTGAAGCTGTGCTTCTTCAGGTGAGAAAAGTAATCTCCTTAAGTGCCAACCATGCCCCAAGCACTGTTGGCCTTTATTCAACAAATATGAACCCGGCTCCTCATTGCGCCTCTCTTATCGGTACTGAAGATATAAAAGTGTATGTACCCACCAATAGTGCAAGATGGTTCCCTTTTCTCCACACCCTCTCCAACATCTATTGTTTGTAGAATTTTTTTTTTTTTTTGGATGATGGCCATTCTGAGTGATGTGAGGTAATACCTCATTGTAGTTTTGATTTGCATTTCTCTAATAATGAGCGATATTGAGCATCTTTTCATGTGTTTATTAGCCATCTGTATGTCTTCCTTGGAGAAAAGTCTTCTACCCACTTTTGGATTGAGTTGTCTGATATATATGGAATCTAGAAAGATGGTGCCAATGAACCTATTTACAGGGCAGCAATAGATACGCAGACATAGAAAACAGACTTGTGGACACAGAAGGCGAAGGAAAGGGTGGGATGAAGTGAGAACATAGCATGAAAACATATACATTACCATGTGTACAACATAACCAGTGAGAATTTGCTATATGACGCATATATGCTATATGACTGGTACTCCATGATGACCTAGAAGGGTGGGATGGAGTGGGAGGTGGGAAGCAAGTTCAAGAGGTTGCAAGAAGTTTGCAAGAAGGTTGCAAGAGTACGCAAGTCCATGCATACCTATGGCTGATTCATGTTAATGTATGGCAAAAACCAAAACAATATTTTAAAGTAATTATCCTCCGATTAAAAATAAATAAATTTTTAAAAGCGTACATAGTCTGTTGTTTGGTGGCCCCAAAGAATATGGCCACATATATCATAGCACCCAGAACCTAGAATGTGATCTAATTTGGATAAAGGACCTTTGCAGTTGTAACTGAGTTAAGGATCTTGAAACGAGATGGTCCTGGGTTATCTAACTGGGTGCCCTTATGAGAGACACACAAAGAAGTGGCACAGAGAGGAGGGGAAGCTCATGTGAGGATGGAGGAGGGGATGAGGGCCATGCATCCTCAAGCCAAACAGCATGGGGAGCCACCAGGAGCTAGAACAAGCAAGGAGTGGAATCCATCCCAGAACCTTCAGATGGAGTGGGACGCTGTTAATTCCTTGGTTGACTTTGAAGCCTCCAGAATATGAGAGAATATCTATATTTCTGTTGTTGTAAGCAACAAAGTTTGTAGTAGTTTATTAGAGCAGACCTAGAAAACTGACATAGTGAACTAAAAAGGCCAGAATCCCCGCCCTTGTGATGTGTCGCTTCATCTGGGTGCAGACAGACAATAGAACAGTGGAATGTAATGGATGCTGGATTGTGACCAGCGTGGCAGAGAATAACCAAGAAGCCCAAGGGGCAGGGATTAGGGGAAGAGCTGTGGTCATGAATTAAGTGATTAGCAGGCAAGGCCTTGCCAAGAAGGGGACATTCATGCAGGACTGAGAGGAGGTGAAGGGACGCATCGAGTAGGTGTCCTCAGGAAGAGCCCTGTAGACGAGGGAAACACAGGGACAAAGGCCCTGAGACTGGAGGTGCCTGGTGTATTGAAGGAATTATAGGGAAGCAAGGGAGAGAGAACCAGATCACACAGAGCTCTTACAATTGTGTGCCTGTTTACTCAGCACACATTTATGGAGCATGTACTTGATGTATTATTTCATTCTGTTCTTACAAAAGCCTGGAGAGGTAGGTATAAAATTCCTACTTCATAGATGGAAGCACTGATGCTCTGCTCAGGATTACTCGGCTCTTTTCTGGCAGCAATGGACTAGAAATCCAAATTCAAAGCCCTTCCCCCAACATGGAAGTGATTTAGATGAACACCTGTTACCTCACTTACAATTCTCCTAAGTGTTTGGTTCCATATAACTGACTTGATAAGTAAGCCCAGCTTCCCCTAAGGCTAATGCAAATATGCTTTAAATGGAAAATTGCTGTCAGGAGGTGAGAGGGGTCTGTCACTTTGGCAAAGGTCAAGGGCTGTGGGTTGCTATCTCTCATGATGTCTTTAGAATCTTGCAGTAACTTTGTGGCAGTACCACTGGACGGATACTTTATCTCTTTAAATGGATTAAGTGGTTTTTCTTTTCATTTAATATCTCAAAAGCCAGATTCATAAACAGGGACAAAATAAGAAGTGCTGTCTAGGGAAAATAAATAAATGTAAAATCAGGATAGTCACATATGATCACAGATGCAGCCGCAATCTGAAAAAGAAAACAGAGAAGGTACCTTATTTCTTATGCAAACAGTTGTAACCAAGTTGCAAACCGCTCAGACTTGATCACATTGGCCTCTTATGTTGATTACTCTAGTCCTGTTTTGGGGTGTTACAGGAAGAAACTAGGGAAAGACAGGTGAAGGAACCAAAGGCAAGCTCTACCTACTGCTCCAACACAGTAGTAGAGCACAGAGGGGATTCCCAAGCCTCATGGAAAACTCCTACTCTTGCATTCAAAGGAACCTCTGAATGTTTGATGGAAGTAGTTAAAGATCTGTGAACAGTGCTCAAGTGGCACACTGCATCTCCTAAATAATTCTGCATAAGCAGGAACTTACATATTTATGATGCGTATCTGCCACTTCTTTTATATTTTCATTTGGTTTGTTTTTGAGGAAATTCCAAGTGAGTTTGCTTGATGTAAATACTGTACTTCATCACATTAATAAGAGAAGAGGTAGAAAAATCAAGACAATTGAATGAGTCAGCCTAAACTAGATGCTCAATAAATGCTCTCTGGAAAAAAGAAATGACCTCCATTGATGAGAGGGAAATTTGGATTTAGTGAGGATGTATTCATGGGCTAATTAATGCAACAGTGGAATACTGAGTCTAGAAACAGAAACATACTCAGGTGAGCTGGACCTGATTCCTGAACCAGGGATATTGGCTTTCTCTTGCAGCTATTATGGTAGATGGCAGGGACGCAGATGGGGAAGGAGAAAGAGAGGGCCAGGGAAAGCAGCAAATGGCTCTTCAGGCTCAAGAGGATGTGTATTGGCCAGTCAGAATGGCCTTCATCACAAAGTCTACAAATAATAAATGCTGGAGAGGGTGTGGAGAAAAGGGAACCTTCCTACACCATTTATGGGAATGTAAATTGATGAAGTCATTATGGAAAATAGTATGGAGGTTCCTTGGAAAACTAAAAATAGTGTTGCCATATAATCCACCAATCTTCCTCCTGGGCATGTATCCAGAAAAGACAAAAAGTCTTATTTGAAAAAATATATAACCCAGTGGTCATAGCCAAGACATGGAAGCAACCTAAATGTCAATCAGTAGATGAATGGATAAAGAAGATGTGGCATATATATAAATATAAATATATATATATAAAACATATAATTGAATATTAGTTGGCCATAAAAGAGAATGAAATAATGCCATTTGCAGCAACATAGATGGGCACAAAGATTATCATACTAAGTGAGTAAGTCTGAGAAAGACAAATACCATATGATATAACTTACCTGTGGAATCTAAAATATGGTACAAATGAATTTACTTACAAAACAAAAACATACTCACAGGCATAAAAAGTAAACTTATGGTTACCAAAGGAGAAGGAGAGGAGGGATATATTAAGAGTATAGGATGATCAGGTGCACACTACTACATACAAAATAGATAAACCATAAGGACCTACTTACTATATGGCACAAGGAACTGCATTCAATATCTTCTAACAACCTATAATGGAAAAGCATTGGAAAAGAAGACCATACTGTGTTGGCCAGAAAGTTCATTTGGGTTTTCTGATAACATTGCATGGCAAAACCCAAACGAACCCTTTGGCCAACCCAACAGATATATACATATGTATGTATGACCAAATCACTTTGCTGTTACATACCTGAAATTACCACAATATTGTAATTCAGCTATACTTCAACAAAAAGGAAGAAAAGGATGTGTGTTGGGAAGAACTCTGAATTAACAACACTCATATCAGTTCAAACCTGGGCACCCACATTAATCAAGGAATTGGCTAATAGCTATAATAAAGATGCTCCAGCCTTATCCACCCTTCAGAAAGGACAACAGGGAGGAAAAGGAGAAGAAAAACATCTTTTTTTTATAAAGGATATCAGTTACAAGTTGTCTTCTCACTTCACTTTATTCTCCAAGGACAAGGGCTGAGTCACATGACTACACTCAGCTGCAAAGAACTATGGGAAGTGTAGTTTCTAGCCAAGTAGCTATGTGCCAAAGTAAAACCCTGCTACTGCTACTGCTAAGTCGCTTCAGTCGTGTCCAACTCGGTGCGACCCCATAGACGGCAGCCCACCAGGCTCCGCTGTCCCTGGGATTCTCCAGGCAAGAACAGTGGAGTGGGTTGTCATTTCCTTCTCCAATGCATGAAAGTGAAAAGTGAAAGTGAAGTCGCTCAGTCGTGTCCAACTCTCAGCGACCCCATGGACTGCAGCCCACCAGGCCCCTCGGTCCATGGGATTTTCCAGGCAAGAGTACTGGCGTGGGGTGCCATTGCCTTCTCCGAAGTAAAACCCAGAGAATAGCAATAAGATTCCATTACTACAGGAAGACACACAGTTTCTGGCAAAGCCAAGTGAATGAAATAATGCCATTTGCAGCAACGTGAATGGACCTAGAGATGATCATACTAAGCAAAGCATGTCAGACAGAGAAAGGCTCCACCTTCACTTCACAGTACTTGGCTTTGCTGTCTCTACTTGAAAATTAGGTCAGAAGAAGGGAGATGTTCTCTGCTTAAGCCTGTAAACTCTAGGGCCTAGCCCCTTCTCACTCTTTGTCCCTCTTCAGATCTCATTTCTTTCCAGTTCCTTACATTCTGCTACACATAGATACACGAAAGCAGTTCTAAAACCTTAGCTGCAAGCTAGAGAACCACCCCCCACCCCCCACCGCATAGCTCAGTGCCTCTCACAAACTGAGCTGGCCACTCCGACCAACAGCCTCAGGCCTGCACCCCTCAGAATTCCCGGTAGGGCACTGAACAATGTTTTCCCATGTGAAGGACAAAGACAAAGGAAGATCTCCAATTACGTATGTGTTCACCTCCTCTTCCGCCCAGATACACAGGACTTGTCTCACAGCGTAGTTTGTTTCAGCAGCAATATTGAATTCTCATCACAGCTTATGCTCACATTCTCACCAGGGGCATCTTAATTGGTTCTCTATCTCAGACAGGAGGGCTTGGCTTCTGTGGATTTTGCTTTGTTTTGATTTGACTTGATTCTCTTTAAAATATTTGCAGTGGATTCAGCATCTTTAAAATAATGCCTGCCAGGGCATTTACAAGGCCTGACAAAAAATTATAGCAAGTTGCAGGGTCAGTCTCATCCATAGTGGTTCAAAATGAATAGCAGACACTGAAAATTTTGGATTAAAATATGACCTCCACTATATTATTCAGAACACCCTCTCACTAGCATTTGGTGTTTGTTTGTTTGTTGTTCTTTTGAATGAGACAAAAGCCCTTAATTTTCAATTCACAGTATGATGTGAAATCATTTTGAAATGTACCCAGTCCAGGACCAGCATTGCGTTTTATGTGCTTGAGGTCAGTAGCTTAAGATGGCTGGTATTTTACACGCACAGTGCTGAACTCAAGTATCATTTAACGCGACGCTCTACAGTAACTGTCATCTTCTGGATGCTAAGTGGGAGTACTTCCAAGTCTGAACCACATCTTTAATTAAAAAGAGACTCAATGTAATAGTTAATAACCATAAAGGAATTTGTTGTCGTGTTAGGTGTATGTTTTAGACCCAAGTAATAATTTTTCATTAATACAGAAAGAGAAAAAAAATGTGATCTGAGATGCCTTCTCCCTGATGCATACGAAAACAAAATTCAGACACATCTCATAAACAGTTTTGACTGACATGACTTACTTTTCCCCAAGGCAGCTCCTTTGTGGAAAATGCCAAAGCCTGTCTTTCTGAGCAAATCAAAGGCTAGGCCTGGGAAAGATGGGGGAGGGGAGGCTCGGGGAAGGCTGGCCTAGCTCTCCACTGCTTGGTGAGGCTTTGACGACACCACTTGCTGCCACGTGGTCTGCTCAGTCTTTGTTAACAGACCGAAACCAAACGAGGGTTATTCACTTCTGTAGTCCCTGGTTTGCTTCTGATAGTGTCTAATCAAGAAACTAAGTGAAGTGAGGCATGACTCCAGAGTTTGAGGGGAGTCAGGAGCCATTACTGGTGTTTAAAAAGTGGGTCTTTTCAAAATGATGGCAATTTTATTTTCAGAAACTGGTTTTACCCCAGTATGACGTTTGAGTGAGTTGGAGTAGAATTAACTACAGTTCCTAAGAGTTAGTCAAAACAGAAGGATCTGATTGTGCATTAAAATGCTGCACCTGTTCCGCTTTCTCCAGATTTGAGTGACTTAGATTCCAGTGATAGCCAATACTGTTTACTGACCCATTACACTAGCCACCACAGAGACTGATCTGTGAAATCTCTCCTACTTAATCTTAGACTCACTCTAGTCCCACGAGTTACATGTACCAACGTGCAACCCATTTCACAGATGAGAAAACTACAGTTCAACAGTGTGGCATAGCTTGTCTGTGATTCTATGACTTGTCAGGTTCTGAGCTCTGATTCTTTAAACTATATTGCTGCCCTGAGAAACTTTCCGAAGAGCAAAAAACAACAACAACAACAACAAAAAAGAAATCTGGTGATGAAATGTCTTAAAATTATTATGCATCTAACTTTTTCTTTTTTCCATATCCATACATGGCCAAAAAATGACAAGAGAAGGTCATCTTACGTTTGTCCTTTTCTCCAGTTGGTTACCTGCCTATTTACTTTGCACTTTTAATCATCATTAAATAATTGGTAGATGATAATAGCTAAGTAAAGGAATAAAAATGAAGGAAATTAATCAATTCATTGACTGATTCACCATGTATTGATCCATCATGTGCCAGGCACTGTTACCAGCTCTTAAGATGCCCTGAGTTTGCATTCTTGAGAAAGAGGAAGACAGTAAGCCGTGTAAGTAATGAAAATGTATGATGAGTAATTTTGATAATGGAAAGTGCTAAGGACAAAAAAGCAAAGAAATGTCGAGGCGGGAAGTATTGAAATGTGGAATGGGAAAGCCCTGTGACAAAGGTGGCATTTGAGTAGACACCTAGAAGAAGTTAGGAACTGAAGGAAGGAGCTGTGGCTGCGCAGGGGGAGAGCACTTCAGGTGGAGGGCGCAACAGACGCGGAGGCCCTGAGGCATGAGCAGCCTGGGGGCCTGAGAAAGAGCGGGAGGCCAGTGAGGCTGGAGTGGCCGAGGGCAAGGAGAGGGCATGAGGCATGGCGTGAACTAAATGATGCAGGGCGTTTATGTTAGAGTAGGAGCTTCGTTTTGACTCTAAATTTTGAGTAGAAGGGTGACATAAACATAAAACTGTATCTGGACCTTTCTTTGCTATGTTGAGACCATTGGGGGTGGAAGTGAATGGAGGGGAGACTGGGGGGACCAGTGCAGGATCTACTGCAATCGCCCAGGCAGGAAGAGGACTCCCCCGTTCCTTTCTTTCAACTTCATAGATTTGTTTTCATATCTATCTCATTCAGAACGATGAGTCACTGAATGACAGTTAATTAGGCCCTTTGATATTAGCATCCATTATATTGCATTTTCTGAGAGAGACCTATCTCCTTTGGGAGACAGTGTTGCAGAAAAACAACCCTCTCAATTTAAGCAGAGTGGATCAATAAGAGCTGTTTTTCATTTGCTTAGATTTTGATGTTTATTAAAAAAGAAGGGCTGTGTACCAACTGTAGTTAAGTCTGTTATTTTAATAAAATTACACATGCAAGTATTTTAGGCGCCTTCCTGTGTAACAGATGCTTCACATTTTCATTTCTCAAGATAATTCTAGACAATAAACATCATTATTCCCATTTTACAGATCAGCATATTGAGTGTCAGGGATTCTGTACAAAATCTTGTGCAGCTGGGGAGGTAGGACTCTTCACATCTGTGCATTCCGGCTCCCAAGCCAATATTTTCTCTATGTATTTAATGGATACTTGTATTTTTTAATTAAGTATCCAGGAGTGCATATTTAATATTGGCTAATGTGTTTCTAATCGAATCACTGAGTCATGTAGCTGTTCAGTCATCTGGAAGATGATCTTTGCCGAGGGTTGTCAGTCTTGAGTATCAACCAGACTCTTCTGAAGGCTGTGTTCACATGTAGATCACTGGGCTCTGTCCCCCGAGCCTCTGATTTAGGCTTAGATGGAGACCAGGAACTGCATTTCTAACAAGCTCCTCAATGGTGCCGATGCTGCTGATCCTAGGACCATACTCCGAGAATCCCTAGTCTATGCCAATCCTATCATTTCTGCAATGAACAAATTTTGTCAGAAAACTCCCCCTTCTGCCTGAATTGACTCTGCAAGAATTGAACTACGGAGATATATAACTAACTCTCAGAAGTGGAAATTTAGAGTTTGGTTTGTTGGCGTCTTTGCTTATTTTAATTCAAGAGTAGAAACCACAGGATGTCTTTGTTCTCACATTTTCTCCTAATTTATTATCTCCTTTTGAAAATTTAATCAAGAGGAGCTGCCCCCTCACACATGTTCCATTTCTGCTGCCCTCCCCGCCACCCCGCGTTTTTCACTTTGAAATTTGTTCTGTGCTTTGTAGTTGCTCAGAATATTTTCAAAAACATCATCATGTGGATGGATCTGCTACAAACATGGCTGATGAAGGCTCTAGATAGCTGCCCAGACCCCTACTGAATCAAAGAGTTGCTTTTCTTTTCTTTTAAAAGTTGGACACGACTGAGTAACTGAGCACACACACATATCATGACTTTTGCCTTACATATAAATGACATTACCCTTATTTGTTGAATATTCATTCTTAAAGTACAATCACTTGATTTTTGCCGTAAAAATGTATCTGAAATGAAAACATTCTATAATTACTACAAATGGAAAGCCATTAAAACTTGCTATTAAATACAAGTACCTGTGCAAATATATATAATAGAAAAAATAAAAAAAAAATAAAGGAATTAGAGATAATTTGTGCATTTGAGACTAGACACGTCCTTTGGTGAAATCTATCAGTCCATTTTTTGATGTTGGTCACCGGTAGTGGTGCCTGCTTGTAGTCAGTTGTAAAAAACAACTATTTGGTTCGGTTCATCCTTCAAGGTGAAGCTCAAAGCCATTTCTTCCATGAAGCCTTCTATGGCTCAGGCTCAAACAAGACCTCTTGTTCTCTTCTCCTTCCCAGAGAATTTGTTCCCACCTCTCCTTTGTTCCTAGTTATGCAGGATTGTCACCTGATTTTAAATGGCTGACTGACTCACTGACTATCTCATTATCCTTAAAGACACGGTCTTAACTTTCTTCTGTTTTATGCATATGGGACACATAGAATCCTTGAGACTAGTTTGCTGAGCAGGTGAGAGACAGCAGAGGCAAGCTGGAAGAGGTGTGAGCTTTGCAGTTGGGCAGATTGGTTCGGAGTGCGAGTGCTTCTACACCTGTTACCCAGGCACAGCTTCACAGATCTGCCTGTCACACAGCTTCCATTTGGACTCAGTTTCTTTATTTGTAAAGTGGGGAGATAATACTAATATGACTCACAGATGTGAAAAATTAATAAGATATTGAGATAATGCATGCAAAGTCCTGACTCACAGAAAGAGTTGAATAAATATTAGATGTAAATGCAGTATTCACAGACCCACTCCAACCTCTGGAGGGTTAGTTAAATGGGAATTGAGTTCCTAACTTCAATACAGTGTGAAAATCCAGAGCCACCTCCCTAACTTATACCTGTTCCTGGAGGCTTGTGTCTTCATAGCCTGTCTTGCCTCTGGGTCCTATGCTTTAAAGGCTGCCTCGTTCTTGACCAAACCAAGCAAACAATAAAACATGGCCCCTGAAACAGTGTGCACAAGAAGCCCACACCATACACATCATTTATGAAGAGGTTGCATTTTACTGATGAATTGAGGATCAGGGAAGTCATTCTTGATCTTCTGCCACACCTCCAGCTTTCTGCTTCCTTCCCACCCCCACAATTCTGCTCCTCACATTCTCTCACTTGATTTCCTGTTTTCTCCCAACAAACCTTTATTTATTTAGGCAGAGCTCTTTAGCAACCACTGTGTTTTCCTCACCCAAACCCAGTGGGAGGCTCAATAGAACCCAGGGTCTTGCCCTTGCCCATCTTCCTCAGAGGGCTTTGGGTTGAGCTCAGCAGCTGTTTTATTCATTACGGCTATTAGGAATGTTTTCGAGGTTGTTACTGGTGAAAGAGTGAGCAACAACTCTACCTCATTTTCCCTTCATTCCTCATGCACTCTTGTTAATTATCACCAGATTTCACTTTTATACCCATTCCCTAGCCTAGAAACTGTGTCCTCCTTACTCAGTAAATGAACAAAAATTCCTATCCATGATACCCAGGCTTAAAAGGCATTAAGAACTCAGGAAACCATCCAATTCAAATTTATAAAATTATAGAAGAAATACGCGATATCGCTCAAATGTGGCACTTCTCTGAGTTCGTGGGGTATTTGCTGCTGCTGCTAAGTCGCTTCAGTCGTGTCCGACTCTGTGCAACCCCAGAGACGGCAGCCCACCAGGCTTCCCCGTCCCTGGGATTCTCCAGGCAAGAACACTGGAGTGGGTTGCCATTTATTTAACTACTTAAAATACACAGTAACTATCCCTTTGCTTCACTTCACTATAGTTACTAACTTTGTGGAGATGTTAAAGCAACTTGAGGGATTTTTGATTTCTTTCTTTTGTCTCTCTATTCAAATGAACAGTGATTTGCTTCTTGCTAATGAGCCAAGCCCTCATCAGAGAAAATAAAATCCCTATTTCCTTACCACCTTTGGACTGGATAATTCCCATTTCATTTTCCAGGAAGCTAAATCTTCAGATGGCTTCACTTACAGAGTGAAGAAAATCAGACATCTTAGTCATTTTGGGGATAATAATGATAGACTGTCTACAAGGAAAGAAACAAAAGTTAATGACAAATTACATGGGAAAATGACAGATCGCTTTATGTGTGTGAAACAGACCTTGAAGACAAACAGTTTTGTGTGTGAGCTTGAGCAAAAGCATGATTCTCAGCTAATTTCTTGGCTCTAAATTAAATTATTGCTTTAGAGACATAAAAAATATAGATACACACAATTCCCTTCTGCTCTTCTGGGTATATTCATGTTCTCTATGAGTGCTTGTCCATATATTTAATGACTGCAAATAATGGATTTTAAAACTTTATTTAAAAAGTTAAACCCCTCAGGATTCTATTTTGGATGGAAAATATCTCCCAGCAGATCTTTATTTTTGAAAATTAAAAGTAACACACAGGCATTGAGATAACATTTAGTTGAGTGTGAGTCATTTTCCTCACTCTGCTGATTGTCGTTATGGCTAATCACGCGACTGAAGAGCACAAAATCCATTGCGGAGGGTTTGCTTGCCTTAGCACTCAGGTGGCTTAGAGTAGATCTCTTGAAACATGGGGGGAGAAAAATGTGACCTTGGCCTACAGCAGGGGTCAGCAAACTTTTTCAGCAAAGAGCCAGAGAGTAAATATTTTAGGCTTGTGAGCCAGATAGTCTCTGCTGCAACTATTCAATCCTACAATTGTAGAACAAAAGCAGACATGGACAACATGTAAGCAAATAGTAGAGTTGTGTTCCAATAAAACTTTATTTATAAAAGGAGTTGGCTGGAATTGGCCTTCCGGCCATAGGTTCTGATTCCTGGTTTAGAGGGACATGCGGCTGTAAGATGACCTATAAGCTCTTTGCTTCTCTCTGCTGATTTTAGAGATTTATGTCAGTATATCAGTATGAATTCATCTCATGGATTCAACATCTCAGTAGGGCATGCTCTAGAAAGTCTGCAGTACACCTTTCTTTATACAGCTGCGCCAACCCCCCCAACAAAACAAACAAACAAACAAACAAACCAAGGCAACGAGGCCCATCTGCTGGTGTCATCATGGCATTTCCCTTTCACAGATTCTATACACACCCCAAACCCCGGTTCACAAAGTGGGATTAAGCGTTTCACTAAGAGCCCCAAGGCTCCCTCTATCCATCAGCAGAGGAGATGAACAGGAGAACAGAAATAACATCAAAAGCTCCAGTCCACCTTTCAAAGTTGGGTGCCAGCATGGCATCTGATATAGGAACCATCTGACAGGTCATCCATCGAAGACTGACTCATTTGGAAAAAATTGACTGAGTGCCTACCATTTTTCAGGTTCTGTGCTAGTATGTACTACTACTACTGCTAAGTCGCTTCAGTCGTGTCCGACTCTGTGCCACCCCATAGACAGCCCACCAGGCTCCCCCGTCCCTGGGATTCTCCAGGCAAGAACACAGGAGTGGGTTGCCATTTCCTTCTCCAACGCACGAAAGTGAAAAGGGAAAGTGAAGTCGCTCAGTCGTGTCCGACTCTCAGCGACCCCATGGACTGCAGCCTTCCAGGCTCCTCCATCCATGGGATTTTCCAGGCAGGAGTACTGGAGTGGGGTGCCATCGCCTTCTCCACTAGAATGCACTAGAGACACAAAAGTTACTAGGTTGATACAGCCCTTGAAAAGTGAAGATTTTATTCTGGTTGGGGAGCGTGATATGAGAGGAAACCAGGAAGAAGGGGGCTGAACTGAGTTTTCTCTTTGAAAGTGAGACTCTGGTAAGCAGCTGTGTAGTAGAAGGAAGAAACTTCGGCTGCATCCTTGAAACATGTATTCACACTACAAAACGCATGTGCCTAGTCTCTCTGGGGCAGTGAAGGTAGAATGGCAAGCAAGACATAGTTGCCTCAAAAAGCTCACAGTCTAGTAGAGAGAAAAAGAAACAAGAGATGGTAATTTGAGTTATTAAGTATTGGTGCACACCCAGAAATTCACAGGAAAGGAAATTAAAATGGCCAGTACTATGAGACCAAGCCTAACATCACTATTCATCAGAAAAATGCAAATTAACACTATACTTTTTTGCAGCTCACAAATTGGCAAAAAATATCATATTATCCACTGTTAGTGTGAGGAAAGAGAACTCTATTACACGTTGGATTAGAGTCCAAGGCCATAAAATCTTTCCGGTGGATGATTTGTCAACGTCTAACTAAATTTTAAACGGGCATTTCATTTGAATCAGCAGTTTCTAAGATGGGTCTCAACTGTAGAAAAAAAAATGCTTGCACATATACACAAAAAGTCAGGCCTAAAGGTGTTTATTACCAACCGGTTAGTAATTATGAAACAGAAAATATCCGTGTCCAGCAACAGGAGACTGCTTTAATGATAGTGTATTCATACTAAGCAGTGTTATCTAGTCATGAAAAAGAATGAAGTACTTCTATATGGGCTGACATAAAAAGTTTGTCATAGATGTATGAGCGGAACTGCTGTAGCATATCTGTGTGTGTATAGCTTGTTAATCTGGTAGAATATACATCAATTTGTGTGGCTGATGGGGCAATAAGGGATGGAAGGCGGGTAAATGGGTGCATTTCCCTTTCACGCCAGTGAAATTAAAAATGTTGTCTTGTATTTGGAAATGGCCATTAAAATACTGTGTGCTGGAGGATGGGTGCACAGTAAGCTCAACCTTGATTCTCGAAGGGGCTGCAGTTCAGTAACCTATAGAATAACCGAGTCTACCCGCCTGGAGTTCCTTGCTTATTCTGAACACTTCTTCAAAGTGGAAAGAAGTCATTCCTTTCTGTCTGGTATTTTCCTAGGATATGTCAAGTCCTATTCGTAAGTGATCGTATCAGAAAATCAACATAATCCAAAGGTCCTCTCTTCACAGTGTTTGCAGTAAGTTTCCAGCATCTTAGCATTTAAGTGTTTTCAGATTACATCCTTTTAAACATCTGTGATTCATTATCGTAAATATCACAGTTGTGTGGGACCAGATGCTTCAGCTTGCAGCACATATACATAAAGAAAAAGCACAAGCAATAAATCTCGGGACCTGAGACTTGCCGTGGGTAGGTGCAAAAAGAACACTTCCAGACACACAGGGCCTTCTGTAATCACAGTACTATACTCAAGATCCCCTATAAGAATCCTTCAATTGCAAAAGTTGCCACTTTTGATGGAAAGCTGTGATTTATGTTTGGCTTTTGCACTTCCCCTGATAATTCAGGTAGGGTGGAAAGCCTTCAGCTGTGATAGCTTTCACTTCTTAAGGAAATGAATGTGGGCCATTGTTGTCAAGAGAAGAAATCACAGGAAAACGGGGTACCTTTAACAAGTGATGAGATATTCTTGGCAGGCCGCCTCCTGCGTTCCCATGAGGCTAAAGCTAGAGACAATGCCATATGGCATCAGGGATGCAATAAAAGTCTCTTGGCAACTGGAGGATGAATAGGCATGACCTAGAGGGCTGATCATTTCCTTGCTTATATCAGAAACCCATATATGTATGCAATAATTAATTGTGCTTCATGTATTGTAAGCCAGATCACTTTATTTTAATTTCCTGATAAGGTCTTGTCAACTAGACAGAACCAATTTGTAATCACAGCTGGTGAGCATCTCACCCACTGCAATTAGGGAGGAGGTGAGTGAATTAATTGGTTACAACCACAGAGAGTCCACTAATATTTCTGACTGCCAACTTTTACCAGGGTTAGTGCAGAGCATAGCCAGAGAGATGGAGCTCCTTACGAAGCTCCCAGGTTAGGTTACCAAAGCCTAGGTCAGGAGAAAATTGGGAAGGGGACAAGTCAGTGTTTGGCACTGTGTTACAGTTTGATTGGTATCCCTTCTGGTTATTAAGTCACCAACCTCTCAATATCTCAGGCGTACCTTTTGGGAAGGGCACTCATTCTTGCCTCAGGCAACAAACACTTGAGCCTCCAAACACTGCTCTGCAGGTAGCACAAGGACATCTCTGCATGGAAACACTCTAGATGTGCACAGGGAATGCAGGATGGGGTGTTCAAAATGCCTCAGGACTCTTCATACACAGGATGCCCATCCACACACTGGCTGCAGACCAGCTACGAGTCTTAATGAAAATCAAACCATTCTGAAGATCATGGACCAAATTTCCATGCTATTTTTTCCCCTCCTCCACGTTGTCTTATCGCCTGTAATCTGGGGATTTGTGATGAATCTGTAGAATAGCAGAGCACTGGTCTGCAGAAAGTTCAAATCTCCAAAGTTCCTTGATAAAAGTTATAGACAGATCAATGGTAGCAAATTCCACACATATTTTCTTTCATCCTTTAAAGAAACCATGCTAATAAAAGCACTTGAAAACTTTTAGATGTTTTGGGGCTGCATAAAGATCTGGCTGGGTCCCCTTCATGTATTTTCCTAAACCTTTTTCAGAGTTCAAGTATTCCCTGAGCTTTGATCTACAGGGTCTTCTGGCTTCTGCTATATGGGTTTTCCTGCTGATGGATTTAATCATTGGCTTCAACATTCTGCTCATCTCTACCACTGACACCTCTTTCACCTCTAGGCAGACCAACTTCCTGTTAATCCATGGGCTCCTAAACTACAGAATAGACTTCTAACATTTACTTTGAATTTCACCATCCTGGAATGATCTTGCCTCTTCCCTCAAGACCTGAGACAGGACTCTAGAACAGATGTAAACAGCAGAGCTCCAGCTTTGCTACTCAATGCTGTGTGACTCACAGAAGTTTTCTTAATCTCTCTGAGTCTTAGTTTTCTCATCCATGAAACACTACCTTCATGGGACTGTTAGAGAACTGAAAGAAATACGTATTAAGTATCTAGCTGTAAATGGTAACTGTTAGAGAAGGAAATGGCAACCCACTCCAGTGTTCTTGCCTGGAGAATCCTAGGGACGGGAGAGCCTGGTGGGCTGCCATCTGTGGGGTCACAAAGAGTCGGACACGACTGAGGTGACTTAGCAGTAGCAGTAGCAGAGAAGGTAGACATCAACCATGAAAAATCAGCATTATGGGTTTGTAGAATGTCTTCAGGATCTAGGGAAATGTGTTGGTGATTCCCAATGCACACTGATAGTGAATCAAAACTCTAATCCTTGATGCCACAGCCATTTATGTTCACTGAACTAGTGTGAACTAGAGGGAATGATGACATTCACGTGGCATTCTCAACTAGGTCATAAACCAAAGTCTGACATTTTACTAATTCTTGATACCCAGTCAGTTTGTCCATTTTTGTGCATCCAGTGGATTGGAAGGCTAATCCAATAAAGATTGATTTGTTATATTTTATGTGAAATATTCCTCTCTTTAATTACTAGCGTTTAGAGAATTTTTCAAACACAGTAGTCAAAGGACGCAGAGCAGTGCAGTGAAAAGCCTGGAGTGTGGTGGAACTAGGTTTGAACTCAGTTTGAACTCTATCACTAACCTTTGCACCATAGGCAACTCAACCTCTCCAAGTGGCCTGCATTTTGCCTTCTGTAAAACAGTTGAAATATCACATGAGGACTGGGGCGGGGAGCGCTGCTGATTGAATATCTATTATGTTCCCAGTACTCTGTTAAAGACTTGGTGGTTAGTTTCTCCTCTCCTAGAACCTCCCCGCTTCCTCTTCCAGGTTGTTTGTTTCTTTGTTTATATTATTTACATCTATTTGTTTACTCTTGGCTGTGCTGGTTCTTGGTTGCTGCATGGGCTTTTCTCTGGTCGAGGCAAGCAGGGGCTACTCTCTACTTGCAGTTCATTGCGGTGGCTTCTCTTATTGCGGAGCAGGAACTCTAGGGCACGCAGGCGTCAGTAGTTGCGGCGCATGGGCGTAGTAGTTGTGGCTCCCGGGCTCGAGAGCATAGCCTCAGGAGTTGTGGCACACAAGCTTGGTTGCTCCACAGCAAGTGGGATCTTCCCAGGTCAGGGATCAAACCTGTTTCCTGCATTGGCAGGCAGATTCTCTACCACTGAGCCACCAGGGGAGTCCCTCTTCCAGGTGTGAACACTTATAGATCAGTGTTTCAGTTCAGTTCAGTCCAGCCACTCAGCCGGGTCCGACTCTTTGTGACCCCGTGAACCGCAGCACGCCAGGCCTCCCTGTCCATCACCAACTCCTGGAGTCCACCCAAACCCATGTGCATCGAATCAATGATGCCATCCAACCATCTCATCCTCTGTTGTCCCCTTCTCTTCCTGCCCTCAATCTTTCCCAGCATCAGGGTCTTTTCCAATGAGTCAGCTCTTCATATCAGGTGGCCAAAGTATTGAGTTTCAGCTTCAACATCAGTCCTTCCAATGAACACCCAGGGCTGATCTCCTTTAGGATGGACTGGTTGGATCTCCTTGCAGTCCAAGGGACTCTCAAGAGTCTTCTCCAACACCACAGTTCAAAAGTATCAAATCTTTGGCACTCAGCTTTCTTTATAGTCCAACTCTCACATCTATACATGACCACTGGAAAAACCATAGCCTTGACTAGATAGATCTTTGTTGGCAAAGTAATGTCTCTGCTTTTTAATATGCTGTCTAGGTTTGGTCATAACTTTCCTTCCAAGGAGTAAGCATCTTTTAATTTCATGGCTGCAATCGCCATCGGCAGTGATTTTGGAGCCCAGAAAAATAAAGTCAGCCACTGTTTCCACTGTTTCCCCATCTATTTGCCATGAAGTGATGGGACTGGATGCCATGATCTTTGTTTTCTGAATGTTGAGCTTTAAGCCAATTTTTTCACTCTCCGATTTCACTTTCATCAAGCGGCTCTTTAGTTCTTCTTCACTTTCTGCCATAAGGGTGGTATCATCTGTATATCTGAGGTTATTGATATTTCTCCCAGCAATCTTGATTCCAGCTTGTGCTTCCTCCAGTCCAGCGTTTCTCATGATGTACTCTGCATATAAGTTAAATAAGCAGGGTGACAATATACAGCCTTGATGTACTCCTTTTCCTATTTGGAACCAGTCTGTTGTTCCATGTCCAGTTCTAACTGTTGCTTCCTGACCTGCATATAGGTTCCTCAAGAGGCAGGTCAGGTGGTCTGGAATGCCCATCTCTTTCAGAATTTTCCAGTTTATTTACTGAGTGCTATTTCAGCTTATAGATTATGCACTCTTTATAGACTATATTTTAAAATCTAGTCAGGATTTTAAATCAGAAACTCATTCAATACACATTTCCTGAAGACTCTTATTTTGTCTGTTTATTCATCTTGGACATTTTAATTTATTTCTAAGATCGGGTTATCACTGCCACTCTCCCATCTGCCTTCATCTCCAGTCATCCCCTCATCCCTTCTAAAACCCAAGTGCTTCTTTGGGAACCCAGAAAGAGAATAGCTGATCATCCTGCTTCAGTTCTAAAGAAGAGAGTGAGTCAAAACTGAAGGACCTTTAGGTCTATGATGCTTAGTTCTGCTAACTTGATGGTAGCCATTATTACAATTAGATCTTCAGACTTTCATAGCCAATTAAAAAATTGGGCGACAAGATTTGCATACTTCTACTATTTAGTTTATAGATTAAGATAATATTTACCTTTAAAAGTTAAAATTCATCCCTTCAAATGCTCCTAATGTGTTAGCTGTATTCTTTAATTTTGTTGGGACTTACAGCCAAAACATTGTCTGGAAAAACACATCCAATTGATAATAAAATATAGAAAAAATATACAGAAACTCACTTTCTAAGCAATTTTAAGAGAGTACAGCTCTTCAATAAGGTGATATATACTTGTTGATAACCCCTCACCTTGGGTGTTTCTGGTAATTATAAACTTGTTCATTGGTTGACTTTTTCTTACTGTAAGAAATAATGTATTATATGAAGAGATGATCTGCTTGCTTCTGAGATCTACCCTGTGGTGGTATTTGGCCTTTTGACACAATGGAGAAATGGGACACCTGTCCTTCAAAAGGGCAGCCCTCCAAATGATACTGTGGTCCAACCTTCTGGACTCTGAATATCTGGAAGACAGATAATCCACCTTATTTGTCTTAATGTTGGTATTTATCCCTTTCTACCTACTGTATTTCATACCATAAGTGATCAAATGATACTTTTAATGGGTTAATGGATGAATATATAGTGATTTAGAATAATAGACTTTCCCAGCTGTAAGAGACAGTATCCAATGCTAGAATCTCTTCCAAAACATTCCTGCTCAACAGTCATTTAAGTGCTACTTGAAAGTATCCAATGATCAGCAAATTATTTCACTCAGAAATAACTAGACCTTCCAAATGGTACCCTGAATTTCTTCCGGCTTTTCTAGTATTTGGACAATAACAAGATCATCAAGACCTTCCAAATGGTACCCTGAATTTCTTCCAGCTTTTCTAGTATTTGGACAATAACAAGATCATCAAGACCTTCCAAATGGTACCCTGAATTTCTTCCGGCTTTTCCAGTATTTGGACAATAACAAGATCATGCAAGTATTAATATTTGCACTGCAGCAATGTATAGCTCCCACCTGCACCACTGTAGGATCCCAACACACCTTCCTTCCTTAGCTTTTATTCTACTCAGTTCTAGAAGACCCCAGAGCAATGTGTGTGGTCCACCTCCTTAACGGTTCCTTCCTCCACATGTATGCCATCTCATGGAGTGTAGGGGTGCTTGGGAATCACAGGACTGCCAGAGCATCACACACAATCAGGATCTGAATCTCAGTATAGGCCTAGTCAAGACATTCTGCCTCTTGTCTCCAGACAGCTCCAACAGCAAGACCAAATACAAGTTACAGTGGAGCAAATCTCTTTTCTCATTCACTTACGCTATAGACACTCAGAAAGGGAGACATCTGTGCACATAATTACTAGATAAATCAAAAATGAAGGACTAAGTAAGAACCAAGGACTACTAATATGAAAACAGTAATCTAAGACTTGGTCATTCACAAAGTTGCTGAATCAGTGATTTCTGTTTCGCTGAGTGGGTGGTTTTCACATTGACTTACTCAAATCTTTAGGTGAATTTGGGCCATCCTCAGTTTTGTTTGAGGAATTTAAAATTGCTTTGTTGCCAAGTGGCAGTTCTCTTATTTATTCATTCAACAAACAGATTGAGTATCTACTGTGTCAGGCACTGTGCCATATAAATTCCAATCTGAAATACAAATTCATAGTGATTATAACCACCACAGGATTGAAAATGCATAACTTTTTATTTTTTTTAGAAAACAACTTGCTGTGTTTTAAAAAAAATCAGTAGCAAGAGGAAAATGTAAGACCCTGGCAGAAAAGACTATCCAGAGCTAGCAGCTCAATTTTTAATGGTTGGCACAGGAAATCCCCTGAAAGCAGATGTGGGCTCTGTAAACCCCTTAAGGGTTTACATGATAAAAAATAGGCTTTTGCTGAATATCACTTGATGGAGTCATTCATTATGATGTCTTTGGCTGACATGACAGAACCGAAACTCTATTTTATCAAACCTGGGATTGACACATGAGATGTATAAGACCATTTTATGTGCATTCTGCACCTATCAAATCTACAAAGCCTCTGGAGGTGAAATCCACTGCTGGGATAATCAGTCATGGTTAGGAACATGCCCAGAACCTTGCAGAAGCTCTCTGGATGTCGATGCTGACTCCAGGCCAAACATGAAACACAGGATATGGTTCCGAGCATTCAGGAACCAAGAGGGTAGACAGAATGAAGGCTGGAGGATGTATTATCAGTCAAGGATCTGTCCCTGTGTGGGTGGCACTGAGCATATGTTAATGAAACCTTGATTGACTAGAAGCTTTGAGTAACGAGGGTGTTGGGAGAAACCAAAGGAATTGTTTTCTGTTTCTCTCACTTGAGAATCCATAGAGTCTCTGGACTAAAGTCCTTTGAGTTCTTTCCAAGGAAGTTGGAACCCAGTGGGATACTGAAGATGCAAAAAGCAATTAAGTGATGTGCAGTATCCTGGGGAGAGTCCATCTGATGTTTCTGAACTAAGTGCGATTTCATCTGTTAGAAAGGCATGGTTTTCCACGCCCTAGCAAAGACGCCGCAAATCAACCACTATGCAGGCCCTTCATGCAAAATGGAGCAATTGAATTGTTTGACTAATTGAGCTATGCGTATGTGGATAGATGGTACAGTCTTAAGAGAGAGTAAGCAATGTACAATCTACTTTTTTTTTTTTTTTTAACCAGCATACTGCTGAAATAAAGCCATGCTCTTCTGTGGGCAAGCATAGGTTGCTAGAAGTAGATCCAGGCACTTCTGACTCTGGGAGGAACACAGCCCCCAAGATGACTGACCCCACACTACTACTGGTCATCACACACCCTCACACACGTGTACAAGCAGAGTCTGGCCACCAACTCTGAGAGGCCTGAAACTTATATGTAGACCAGTTTGCAAGTCTCTACAAAATGTGAATAATGTATCTAGGACCATTTACCCATGTCAGATGTGAGTGCATGGATCACTGACTCACCCCAGAACACTTACAAGAATAGCACAAATTCCATATTGAGTTTGTACCTATCTACATGAGTAGGACTGCTCTATATTTTACAGTAAGTTTAAATCTATCTACATTTTTATATTTTCCTGGGATCATGATACAGCTTAATTTGCTTCCTCACACATTTCTAGATGGTAAGAAATCTATGCCTTTTCCATCCCGGAGAACCACATTCAAAAGAAAGAAATAGAAAAACATAAAATCAGGGTCAGGAGGATTAAGCCCCTTAATTCACACGTGCCACGCTTCCCATTTCAGTTGCGGTTTTGTCTCCCAGCTAAAGTTTGTCTCTTCGTGACATTTGCATTAAGCCCAGAGGACATTTTGAGTGGAAACATGCTGAAAGCGTAATTGAAACGCTGAGTGGTGCCATTCATCTAATTTGCATTTTTCCCCCAGGTGGGGAGTTTTCACTTCCCCCTTTCTTCTCCTGGGGTGTTCACAGAGTATCACAAAGAATGATGTTGCACAATTGATTCCAATAAATCCGCATGTACAGTGTATTATATGTATAATTTTTTTCCCTGGTAGCTATTTTAAATGCCATAGTGATAAACTATGTAAGGAAGTTCTTTGTAGGTGCAGAATAGTACGGATAGCTCCTTTTTCCCCTCACATAGAGGTTTTCAATATTTGTTCACAAGTTTAATTGTTTATTATCATTTTTCCTTTCAATTATCCTCATGGTGTTATTCTGAGCTTAGGAGGTTGTCTATATAGAAACATCTATTTTTTACAAAACAGACATAAACCATTCCATTTCATCCTTAATATGTTCCTTGAACTCTGCACCCTGAAGCATGCACTGGTTTGGTCTCTGAGAATCACTGACGTCTTGATTGTGTCAACAAGGTTCATAATGTAAGACAATGATGCAGGGCTGGTGCTATCAATTGTGCCCTTTAATAGGAAATTTAAGGTGAAATTGCAGTCAATGGGGAAATGGGGTCTGTTTCCTTCAGGAGGAAGAAGAAACAAAGAGTGTGGTGCCCTATGTTTCTCTTGATTAAGTATTAAATTGCGATTGTTGGTTTGGTCTAGATTGTCCCTTCTCTGAGGTTTGTGTCCTTCTCAAGACCTCATTATTTATGTTATATATATTCTTATGTTATATATATTATACTATTTTATATAATATATTACATTATTATTGTTAGGTAGTGAGAACAGGAAACAGGAGTCCAAAATGGCAGCCCGTGAAAATAGAACAAAGGAAGGTAAGGACCTGAGTGAGGACCTCAGGTAGAACAAACAGCATCCTGGCCAGCCTAATTTACATAGGGCAGGCCCAGGGGAGGAACAAAGCATACAAAAAAAGGAGACAACCGGCCGGGGGTCTCTCTCCTGTGCACGCGGTATATTCACTCTTTCTCTCTCTCTTTCTCTTCTTTTCATGTCTTTGGGTTGTCATGCCCTCACTCTTGAGGGGAGAAGGCAATGGCACCCCACTCCAGTACTCTTGCCTGGAAAATCCCATGGGCGGAGGAGCCTGGTGGGCTGCAGTCCATGGGGTCGCTAAGAGTCAGATATAACTGAGCGACTTCACTTTCTCTCTTCACTTTCATGCCCTGGAGAAGGAAATGGCAACCCACTCCAGTGTTCTTGCCTGGAGAATCCCAGGGACGGGGGAGCCTGGTGGGCTGCCGTCTATGGGGTCGCACAGGGTCGGACACGACTAAAGTGACTTAGCAGAAGCAGCACCTCTTGAGGATGTATTTTCATGTTATTTTATAAATAAAACTGAGCTGTAACACAGAGCTGTAACACTGGTCTATCCAAGAGCTGTAACACGGTCTGTCTGAGAGCTGTGACACACCAAGGGCTTTCATGTCTGTGACTTCAAATTTTTTTTTTTTTTTAACTTTCTTAAGAACTTTATTCAGCAAAGAACACCCCAAATGATCTAAACAGCTCTACAAGTTCTCTATGGCTCTGTGTGTATACATATATTGATATAGATACTATACCAGCAATATAGCAATATTTCCTGAGTTACCTTTCTCCTTGTCTACTTGTATTTTAACCAAAGTTTACAGGGAAATAGCTGGAGCACTGTTACAAAAATCTTGTCTCCAATAACACATTAGCAGTTGAGGCTGGGAGGCAGTATTCTCTTCTCACTTTCTGAGGCTTTTAATATAATTATGCTGTGACTTCAAATTTTTATTGAGACGAGACAGAACCGAGGAGAATACACTCATCTGACATTATAATATATATAATATATTTTATATGGGTTATATATATTATATTATTATTTTATAAATATTATTTCAAATATCAGAAGCCCTCTAGAATATATAAGATAATCATATTGGGTTCATTTAGGATTTTCCATAAAATATTACAGAAAAAACATGAACAAACTTTTCAGCCAACCCCATATAATTATATCAGAGCCTTCCTAGATTACAAACCTGAGTATGGTGGACCTAAGCATGTATTTGTTTAAATGAGAGAAGAATTTAGCCCAAGCCAGCAGTTCTGGAGCATGGAACACATGTCATTAGTACATACAAGGACTGATGTATGTTTTTACTTGCCTCCTTAAATTTAATATTTTTAGAAAAATATGTTTGGCAGATTCATCATGTACTATAAAGATTATCTTTAAATAATTGTATAAATAAAAATGTGAGTCGATTAAAAGAAAAATATTAAGGGACTAGCAGACCAGGTATGAAAGCATGGCTAGATTGTGAATCTGGAAGCTGAGTGATTGAAGGAAAGAACACATTCGCTTAGGCAGATGACCTAGACTAACTGGCCTTAACCTCATTCAGACTCTCTAAGTCTCAGCTTCCTTAACCTCATTCAGACTCTCTAAGTCTCAGCTTCCAGAGGGAAAAAAAAGTATTCACCCCAGATAGATAATGTGAGGATTCATTGCGATCACGAATGTAAACATTTCAGCAGAGTGTCGTTCTTTTAGGAAAAAAGAATACCTTAGACAACTTTGTGGAGTCTGCTGTGGGCAGACACTGTAATTTCACTCCTTTGAAGTTGTTTTCCCTTCATGATCTCTCATGTGAGATAGGTAGAGCTTTGCCAAGAAAAGTGGGAGGATTCAAAAATGGGCAAGGTTGGATCAGAATCATCTGTCTCATTGCTTTAGCCTCAGCAGAAATATCTGTAGTAACCATCTCCATGGTAACCGCATGGGCTAGAGCACCAGTACCTGACTGGACAGAGGCAGAAGGACCCAGGAGGCAGTCAGAAAAGCAGCTAGAAGAAGGAAGCTGTGTAGAAAAGGAAACAGAACTCCTTCAATGCCCAGAATTACAGGAAAATTGATGATAGTAATTCTTATTCATGGAGCATCGTAATAGAGCACTGCCACCTGCTGAAACCCCTAGCACTCTCATGGACGTTGCTGCCCGCCATAACCCCCAACACTTTACCAGAAAACAGTTACCACAAGACCATTAAACAGTCACTCAGCCATTGGTCGGTGCAGCAGTGGACTCCTCCCCGTGAATAACTGTGCACAGCGGCCATTAGTAGGACATTCATCCAACAGTCCTCAGACTGGTGGTCCTCAGATGGAGAGCGAGGTCAGAGGCAGAACTGGCCTGGCCTGGGTGAGTTGGGGGCTCAGAACAAGTTGGGGACTGTGTCCTGTGGGCCTCCAGAGTCCTCACCAGGGCCGCCCACTGGCCAGGTCCTTGAGGTGGTGGTGACCCTCTCCCCGATCCCCACCTCAGTGATTTAATGGCAGCAGCCTCCAGGACTGGCCCCCACTGGGTGGCCTGAGGAGCTTGAGGCCAGCTGGGTCCTGGGCACCTGGCTCCCTCAGCAATGGTGGCTTGCGGGTCTGGGGACCTGGCCCTGAGGGAGCCACCAGTTCAGGGAGCTTCTTCAGCCAGGCCTGGGCGCTGGCAGGAAGACCCAGATGGGTGCTGGGCAAACACTGTGGGGCAGGGTAACCAGTGCCTGCAGGGACCCCCTCTTCTCAGCCAGGCCTGGACCTCCGAGAGTGAAAGTTGTGCTGAGGGACCTAGCCCGTACTTATCAGAACAGAGAATAGCATTTGTTTGGTGGGAGTTTAGAGGAATGTTGTTACCTGACCGTGACCTGACGGTTCAAGAACAAAGGATCTGACACCAAGAAGTTTGCAACAACCATCCATGCCCCTTCCTCACCTTTCCTATAAAAGGGCTTTGCAGAGAGCTTTTGGGCAGTTTGGGGTTTTTAAGGAAGGCATGATCCACCTGTCTCCTTGCAGGGCCCTGCAGGAAACCTTTCTCTGTTCTACACTGATATTTTGGTATTGTTTGGCCTCACAATACCAAGGCCAATACCAAGGAAGGTATTGTCAGGCACAAAAATTTGTGTTTCGGTAATAGCACCAGGGTCTGTCTGAATTGCTTTAAGTGTTATTATCTTGTTTAATGCTTATCAGAAGAATTGTAGTACCTATGAGGGGAGGTACTATTATTTGTTCTGTTACAGAGTCCAAGTTCAGTCTACTTACCACATGACAGCTCAGTAAGTCTACAGACACACTGTTCTGGCAAAAAATACGACTTTATTCAAAAAGCCTGCAGACAGACAATGACAGACTAATGTCTCAGAATAAAACCATCTTGTCTGGGTCTGGGTGCCAGGTTCTTCTATAGAATGGGGGGTTGGGGGACTGAGAAAGCAAACTAAAAAGGCATGTACCTTGCATATACCTCCTGGAATGGCGAGCCTGGGGAGGGGATGTGCTAATTTCTTACTTCCTATAGCCATCCGCAGATAGACAAGATCCTGCAAAAAGCATTTTGGTTTAACATTCAGGCAGAGGGGCAGTGTTCCCCATGGCAGGCCATTATGTATGGACAGTATCCTTTTAGTGAAGGAAAGCAACAAGAAGCAAAGGTTAAAGTAAAAGAAATGGAGCCATAATTGGCTTTCCCTGTAACAGTTCCACTTTATAGATGAAGACATTGAGGTTCAAGGGACAAGTCATTTGCCCACGATCTCAGGGCCACTACAAATGAACCAGGATTGGAAAGGGGCTTAGACGCCTACTCTTAAAACTGCCCCTTCACAAGACACAGGAATAAGAGTTACTGGCATGCTAGGTCCCCAACCCTGTCTCTGTGCCAGGAATCGCTGGGAAATGTGGAAACCTGGCATCTTGACAAGCAGTCCATTGTCCAGGGTCCTAGTGCTTGACCCTGGCTGCATTAGATTCATCTGGGAAATCTTAAAGAGATACCAGTGCCTGGACCCCAGTCCTGCTCTGCCATAACCTCGGTTGGGAGTTGGGGCAGGTAGTGCTTTTTTTTTTTTTTTTAATTCTCTAGAAAACCCCACTCCAGTACTCTTGCCTGGAAAATCCCATGGACGGAGGAGCAACTTCACTTTCACTTTTCACTTTCATGCATTGGAGAAGGCAATGGCACCCCACTCCAGTGTTCTTGCCTGGAGAATCCCAGGGACGGGGGAGCCTGGTGGGCTGCCGTCTATGGGGTTGCACAGAGTCAGACACGACTGAAGCGACTTAGCAGCAGCAGCAGCAGCAGATTATTCCCATAGCCTTGAAAAATGCCCCCAGTCTAAAGCACTCATTCCTGGACTGGTAAAAGATGTCTAAAATATACAAGACCCAATCATGCAACCCTAGTTACCTGATACCACAAGTTGGGAAGAGAGCGAGGATATATCGAGGGCCTATGATATGCCGGGTCCTAAATGCAGGTCTGTCTCTCAGGATGTCTTCACCTGGTGCCTCTGATGACCTGGAGGGGTTGGTTAGAGGCCTGAGGGGGTCAGGATGGGGCAGCAGCTCCTTTCCCACTCGTTAACCCATTTCTGGGAAATGGATATGCTGGGAGCTTGAAATGTAGATCCAGACTGATCAGCCTGAGAACAGGTGTCTGCCTTTTCTGAGTGTGTGGTCTTGAGCATGTCAGTCAGTCTCTGCAAGGCTCAGTCTTGCCTCCCATGCTATGGAAATGATGTGTGTAGACTGTGCATTCTCAGTGGGGCTCTATGTCACCAAAGGGGTGACACAGGTTCTTGGGAGAAAGACAAGCAATTGTACTTTGTGTGTGTGTGTAGAGTACAGATATACATGCGGTAAATAAACAGATATACAACAGCTCTATGACCCTGACAATGCATGAGAGTGGTGATGATTAGGCAACAATACCTAAAAACACTTCTGTTGTTGGGGGAGATAACAAAAATAAACCTGGGAAATGCTGCCGTAACTTAGAGTGGTTGTGAGACTGGAAGGAGAGACTGAATGTATAGTCCTTATAATAGAGCCCGCCACTCAG
The DNA here is from genome assembly GCF_027580195.1 of Bos mutus. Lineage (NCBI taxonomy): Eukaryota > Metazoa > Chordata > Mammalia > Artiodactyla > Bovidae > Bos > Bos mutus. Next base: position 53,125,112 of record NC_091634.1, on the reverse strand, counting down.
ATGCCATCAATAAATGCTGTCATAACTGTCCTTTGTCAAAACTTCATTCAACACTCACACACAGATCCCAACCATACTTAGCAGCTATGCAAAGCTTTATAGGGATTCTGAGGGAAGAAAAGCCGCCACCCCTGACTTCACCAAAGAGCTAAGTGAAAGTTGAACAAAGTAGGCTAAATGCTGTCATGAATGGTTGTTCATAGAGCCTGGGGAAGTAAGGGGAGGCCGTGGCTGAGTCCTTCATTTCCTACCTGTCTCCACTGCTGGGCTCAACCTAGATGAGAAGTGACAAGGGACCCTCCGTCTCAGTTCCCAGCCTTGTCTGCAGTATCTTCTGCTCCCAGTGTGGAAGCAGGGAAGAGGTTCTCTTTGGGCATTAAAAGGCTTAGCACCTGCCTGGGACAGGGGAGGTGATTAAGGAACTCTTCACTGAGTGGAGTCCTTCGCATAGTCAAAGCCATGAGGCCACAAGAGGGTGCAGTGGGTGAGGCTCAGCACTCGTGGATCTGGGGTGCAGAGTGGTAAGTCATATTTAAGGGCCAAAGACAGCTCCAGCATTAAACTTCCCAGCCTACTCACACTTCTTCTGTTTCTGTTCATTTGTTTTGTTTTTGCCAGTGACCTTCAGTGACTGCAAGGGAAATGACAAGCTGCACTATGAGGTCTCAAGCCCATACTTCAGGGTAAACACCGACGGCAGCTTAGTCGCCCTGAGGAACATAACTGCAGTGGGCAAGACTCTATTCGTCCACGCCCGGACTCCCCATGCAGAAGACATGGCGGAACTCGTGATTGTTGGAGGGAAAGACATCCAGGGCTCCTTGCAGGTAATGTAGCCACTTAGGATAAGTTGGTCCAAGAAGGAACACTGAGACTTGTGTGTCTTGTGTGGAAAATGGGTCTTTGGCTTATTATTGGTCAAGAGTCTTTTCGTTGTTTGCAAATGATAGAAACCTAAGTCAAAAAGAAAAATAAAAAACAACAAAAAACAGCGTGGCTAGGGGAACTGATTGGGTCATGTGACAGAGACCTCAGGGATAGCTTTGCCTGCTAGCATGGCTGTGCATCCATGCCCAAATGATGACTTTTGCTTTGGTCCTTCTCCGTTTGTGATTCCACTTTTCTTCCACTGACTTCGCTTGTAGACAGTCACAGCCCTTCCTGCTTCCTGGTGTGGTCTCAGCAGCTTCACGTCATCTTCCCAGTCTGAAGTCATCTCAAAGAGCATCCCTTCCTTTACTGCCACCCCAAGCTTGAAATCAAGTCTCACTGGCTCTCCTCAGAGCACGCTCCCATCCCTGATTCAGTTTCTGTGACAATTGGATCCTGACGCTCTAGTTGGCTAAGCCTGAGGCACATGCCTTGTCCTGAAATCAGGATGAGTTCAGCCCCACCTAAAATACAAAGGCTGAGAGTGAAAGAGTTTGTTACTCAAATAAGGATGCTGTCATCTGAGAAAGGGAAATGGAGGTTGTGCAGGTGAGAACCACAGTCGCACACTAGAGTTGTATGTGAGGCAACCGTGGCGTATGGTGCTGCTCCTTTGCCATGCTCTGGTGTCCACTCCCTTCTACATGCACCTGGATGAAGATCTCTGCCCCCACACATGTGACTTTAGGAATGCCACAAACTGCTCTTCAGGCTTCCTGATTGTGTCATCCAGGGACACTTGGTTACTATGGATTTACTTACTTCTTCACCAGGAGCCCAGAGACTCTGTGGCTTTCTCAATTACAGAAAGGGAAGACGCACAGCAAGACCCTGGCAGAATAATTACAATAATAATGGTGTGTCCCCAGCTTGGTGCGACTGGACTAGCCTTTTCTCCTACCTGCTGCTGGCCTGCTCTTACCCACTTTATCAAAGCCTGTGATTCCCACTGCTTTTCTCCATCTGTCACACTCCCCGTAACCCTGCTTCATCTGTTAATTTTGTTCACTGGTGGAGTGAACACCAGTCCCACGGCTGGGGAGCAGAGACAGTACAAATGGCATCGTGAGTGCCGCTCTCCTGCCAACGCTGTCTGTGTGATCTTGAAAGAGTCACGTAACTTCCTTACCTGCAGATAAGAGGGGTTAAACCGTCTGCAACAGCAAGTAAGTGGCATGTGTGCTGCCCTACTCCACAATGATATACGTTGCAGACATTGCTAATCACCCTGCTTGACCTGAGTATCACTCTCAAGACAGTGCTTCTGAAAGCTACTATCCATTGATCACTTAGAGATGTTTCTAGGGCTGGAGTATATTTGCTGTCCCTGGACTGGAAAAACTGCATAATTCCTCTTCGTATCTGTGAATCTGTGAGTTAAGCGTAGGTAGAAAGCTAAACGTGAATCCACAGCATGCCACTGATGTTCTCAAAACAAAACAGGATCTTGGTGAACACATACCAGCGTGGAAACCCACTGGCACCACAAAAGAGAGTTTATCTCTCACTTAACCACGGTCATTTTCACAGCAGCTCACTAACTCATGATATAAATGACTTCCGCATGCCTAGCAACACAGCTGCCAGGATGTGCAGTACAAAATGCTTCTTGGGAACAAGTAAATGGTACAGAGATTCACAGAAGGGGGTTTTGCATGTGGGATAGAATGAAGTTAGATGAACATTGTTCATTGTGATTGAGAGTTCATCTCTAAATCTAGAAAAAGACAGTGTCATATTTAGCTCCAAGCAGAGCAGACAGGATTTGAGACATTTCCTAGGACAAAACTTCACCTTGCTGGGCTTGGAGTCCTGGGATTATTACCAAGAGACTCAGCCATGAAGAGCTGGTCACTTGAGTCCCAGAAAGATCCCCTCTAGAAGCCCAGCTCCTTGGAGCCCTGGCCATCTCCTATTTGTCTCTGTCTGAACACACTGTCCACAAAGCTTGGTTGCTATTGTTTGCTTCTTGTAAAATACGGGGGAGGCTGCTGTGCCATTCAGTTTGCCAACTCCAGCAGAATAGGCATTTATCTCCCACCTTCAGTAATTTTATGAAATTTGAAAATCAGCCTTGTGAAGTTGCCCAGATATATCCATAATATAAAGGTTCAAAAAAAAAAAAAAAAAAAAGAAAAACGTAAGAGATAAGGCTAGGAAAATAAAATAGCTAGCCATAGAATCTTTCTAAGGAAAGCACAGTCCTTAATAAATACCCAGTTAGTATTTTTGAAGCCCTACTGTGTGTGGTGCAGCAGGCCAGCTAGAGAAGGAAAGCAATGAGTTCAGGAGTCAGCCCAGCTCCTGCCTGGGGAGAGAAAGGGACCGTGTGTGTTAATTAAGTACCAACAGGGAGGTGATGGTGATGGCTGCTCTGTGCCTTTAGAGAAGGGGGAGGAGGGCTGTGAGGCCAGCCAGTGCTTGCTTGGTGCTCACTGCATGCTGGCTGCTGCCCTCATGGGCCACAGATGCTGATTCATCTAATCCCCCCACCACCTTGGAGGCCCATGCTACTGGCCTCATTTTCCAGGCTGGGGTAACTGAGGCACAAAGAGATGAGTGAGAACTTGTACTGCTTAGCGGGACTGTCATGAGTATGTGCGTCTCAGGGTCTGCTTTAATGTGCTATTTCTAACCCTCCCAACTGCCCTGTGAGGCTGCTAATGGTACCCCCTTCCCACAGACGTGAGAACTTGGCCAATATCCCCTTGCTTGCAGTTGGCAGAAACAAGATTGAGACTCTGGCCTCTCCACCCATTCTCCTTCTGCCACTTTGCTCGCCAGCAAACTGTGCCATCTGGGTGGTTTCCCATGGGTCCAAAGACGAGGGCATGAATTAGAGCAGTATAGTAGCAATGGGGGGAAGACAACCGATGGAAGATGTGGTTTGAAGGAAAACAGAGCCAAGAGCCAGCATCCCAGGGAGTCTAGTTGTCTAGCCTAGGAGGATGGAGCTGGATTGCACCAGTCAGGGGAGGAATGCTTGGGAAAGGTGAATAGACCAGCTTGGATGTGTTGAGTTGGCAGCTCCTGGGTACATTTGGATAGGGGCAGGGTTGGATCTTCAGGTAAACACCTGGGGGGGAAATAGCATAGTAGTAGGGCTTTGACTTTGGTATCAAACTTAAGTGGGTTCAAATTTCTGCTCCATCACTTATGTTTACATGACTTTGGGCAAGCCACTCACTTCCCTGAACTTAAACATTCTCATCTGTGAAGCAGGGATAAATAAGAATAGTGTCAATCGCAGGAGCGCTGCCTTGGGCACAGCATCAGAGAGCAGGTGACATGTCCCATCAGTGGCATTATTTTAGAACCTCTTGAGAAAGGATAAGGAATTGTGGACAAAACGTCCTTGCTGAGGCCATGACACAGCAATCAGATAGGGGTGGAAGGAGAAAGTGAGGCCAAAGAGGGAAACAAGGGCATTGGGGCACCCAGCACAACCGAGATAGGAGAGACGTCACAGTGGCTGGCTTCACATCACTGTGTCAGGGAAGGACGGATTCTCTAAGACAAACGCAGCCCCACTGAAGCCCAATTCAGCTGCAGTAACTGGAGCCCAACGATTCCTTAATAAAAGAATGTAAGAATGTGCATCTCTCATCTTACCTGCTTCCTGTGATCCTGTTTCACAGGAAAGCCTATAGCCCAATCTGTGAAGTCTGATTGTTAATTGTGGTTTAGTTATAGATGTTCAAGCTATTGCTACATTGTTAAGGGATTGCCCAGAAGCTGGTGCCTGTCTGACCTGTCTAAGATCATCTTAGATCTGTGTGGGTGGAGGAGCAGTTTCATTTTGACAGCCAAGGGGGACGGTTAAGGAGGGGGCTGAGATAACCATATGTGCACAAAGGTGTTTCCTAGCCCATGGAATGTGACCATGAACTTGACTCACAAGAGTACATCTGGATGGAACTGTACCTTGTCCAGACAAAATCTGCTGTTGCTTGCTGCCTAGCAGTGGTGAACATGAAGACAGCAGAGTGTTTCCTTTCATTTACTCACTTATTAAAAGTTCGTTATTTTTACCTTGAACATACAGCTCCAAAGGTTTCCATGGAAAAACTTGTGTTTCATTCTTTTGCATCTTGGATGGAGTTGTCTTTACAGGCCGTGTAAATGGGACTCATCAACCTCATTTACACGTTGCAAGTCTGGGAGAAAAATGCCACTTATTTATTTATGTATTTCTAATTTAAGAGTTTGTAGCTTCCGGAACTGTAGATTATGGCACTGAATTCTGACATCAATTAAAAACTCAATAAAGTCAGGCTGGGAAACTTCACAGAGCTTGTAGGAATTTATTTTGAATTAAGTTCGGGAGCTAAAGAGACTGTACCTACCAACTTCATCTTAAAAAGTGAGTTTCATGCTCTAAGCATCTGTAGAATTTAGATTCCTGTGACCCAGACAGCTGGGTCTCATGAGCAAAGCAGGAAGCATGCTCGTAACAGATGGTGAGTTGTGGGGGCCACAGACTACAGGCTTGAATCAGGCTTCCCTGCCCCCAGCCTGGAGTATCAGTGCAAATCTAATCAGATTACTCTTCTGCTTAATGGGTCTTACTTCCCCTCAGGGTATCGGGCCTATGGGATGAATTCTGAAGTCTTTATATATGTGTGAAAAATGTCCTTCACAGTCTAGCTTGATCTCTACAGCCTTCCTGCAGGTCAGATTCCTTCTCGTTTTTAAGTGGCTTGATCTGCTGAAATGTTACTTCCTCTAAGGCGCTCCCTGGTACCAAAGGAAGGTCTCCTCTGCTAGTCTCATTTCTAGCACCTGTTCCCTTCCTTCCTGGCCGTCTTCCTTCTTTAAGTATTTCAAGTCTGGCTCTCTGAGAAGACTGCAAGCTCGCTGAAGGCAGGAGTATAGTCTGTTTCCCTTCTGCCTCCCTGCCCACGCCCCCACTCCCTTCTTTCCTTGCTCCCTTCCTGGAGCGTCCACTGATCTGTCCTCAGCACCCAGCACAGTGTGGGCAGTAGTTGGTGTTCAGTAAATACCCTCTGAATAAACATATGAGTAGATTGAATCCCTCCCTTCATACCATTCCCTGCGTTGAAATCGGCCCTCACCTCCCAATACCAGATCACGTGTGGTTTCTTGAGCTGGCCGAGTTCTTCCTCCAGATCACGCTGGCCACTCCTCTGTCTAGGTTATGGCCTGCTAGCCATGGCCCCGGCTGCTCCATGGCCAGTACCAATCAGCAGGACTAACTCTTCTGAAATTTCTGAACCTGCCGAGATTTCCCTTCTTCAGGGACACCTCTCCGTCCCCCCAGCTAATAAAGTGACTTTTCCTCCATGCCCTTCAGAGAGCCCTGCCTGCCTCTCCCCCATCATAGCATTAAACTCTAGCCGTTTCATTTTTCTGTGTTTGTTTTCACATCACTCCCGAGCTCCTGAACTCAGGGCCCTGGCTTCCACATGGGGAGGCTGGGAACCCTGCCCTAGAGCTGGAAGCCTTGTCATGGTTCCCAGTGCCAGGCTTGCATCTCTGCTCCAGGTCCCTCAGCTGTAGAATGGGCTTATAATAGTATCAACTTCATAGAACTGTCGTGAGGATTAAATGAGTAAGTATATGCAAAGTATTTAGAACAATGCCAGGCACAAAGTAAGTGCCATGAAAAAACCTGTCATTCCTCCTCATCATATCATCAGAGTCAGACTGTAATGCATGCACAATGAATGAGCCAAGCAAAATCAGAAAACCCATTCCTTCCCCCGTTCCAGCGTGAGCAAATGCTATCACTTCTACAACCTGGAGAATTCAAGATGATAAATGAACTTAAATCTTCACCACTCCCACTCCTCAGCTGCCCACTTTATGTGAAACGCTGACTAAACTTTCAAGAGAGGATTCTTTATTCCTGTGGGTTCACTTAACAAACATCAAAAGACTTGGCAGTATGTAGAAGTTAATTAAACAATTTAGACTTCTTAACTGGAAGTCAATGCTTGGTATCTTCAGTAAAGGAAAACTGGTCTCTTAAGTTGCTTAAATTAAATGCAGAAAAAAAAAATTATTTCCCCCTTTTTGTGGTCATTTAAAAAACCCATTTTAAAAATAAGATAAACAGAAAGTTATGACAGAAATTGAAAAGGCAAAATTCAAGGCTTGTTTACCATGTTTAATCATTACCACTATAAACATGCAATTTAAAAGACACAAGTTTGGCTCCTAACCCAGTTCCAAGAATTATGATGGAAATAGTTCCAAAAAAAAAAAAGTAAAATTAAGGGAGCAATTAGAGGAAGGAACAACTTGGGAGAAAGAGTTGTTTTTATATTTAGTGTTTAAAATGACAAATTATGTCATCAACTGATCATAAGCCAGTATTAATATTGCTTTTAGTTATGTATCTTGACCCTCAGGGGGATACACCTTTTAAACCCACTGCTTTGCAGAATCTTAGGGTTCCATTTGAAAAGTACCTCTTAGAATGGTGAGTCCAGAGGCTCAGAAGCAGTGGCTGAGTGCCTGTCTGCTCTGCCTATGCATGTGCTCTGCGACATTTAGCTGAATTGTTGTGGATGATACTGATGGGGACCTGGAATGACTCCAAATTGGGATTTAATCACACACATATTACTTACCAGACATATGACACTGAAAAGTCGCCTAGCTCCTTTGGGTTTTGGTTTTCTCATTCATACAGTGACACCTTGTAGATGCTTAATGGGGTATGTGAAAGTATAGAAATATATATTGTACCTAACCCAGTGCTGGCAGAGGATTCTTAATCACAAATTGTTTATTCTTAACTGAAGTACCCAGTGAGTTGCTGTCACTGATTCATATTTTTTCCATTTTCCTAATCTCACACTTTCTAAACAAATATATTTTGCACCTTTGTTACTTCTCTTCTCTATTTTGGCTGTGATACCATGTAACCTCTAAAGTACCTGTCACACTGCATCCATGCAACTTGACTTCATTAGTTTAAAGCATCTCTGACAATAAGAGCGACTAACTTATGGTAAAAGTACTAGTCTTATCTCCAGGTATTATCACACTGACATATTATCACACTGACTGGGAAGGGCTTGGAGTCTGTTGAGTTGGACAATGGTATCGATCTTGCTCCCATAAAGTATGTTTTATAACCACCATGGTGAAGAACCAATCTGTGCATTTACTCTGGCCATAAAGAAATGAGGAGTTAGAGCTGTAGATACTTAATATGCTCTGATTTAACAAGTGTGATAACTTCAAAAACCTGCAAAGTACCCCTGTTCAAGGCAACGCCTCCCCAGCTACTATTAAGGAAAATTAGTATCCATTTAACTGTCACCCAAATTGGGGAAAATATATAGCTCAAAAATTATGGTGCAGATCCAAGAATTGGGCCTAGAATAGGGTATTAGGCTGTTACATTTTGACACACGACTAAATTGTTATGTTTATGATTCTTAGCTCCAGGACACTATTCAAATATAGATAAAAGACATCCTTCGATTCATTAATTTAAGTAGATAACAGATTGCTTTGTGGATCAGAATCTAAGAAAACTATATTCTGAAGATTAATTTTAATTGAAATGCTTGGGGAGAAATAACTGATCCCATAGAAAGTCTAGATAACAAAAAGTAGCTTCATTGGCTTGTGAAGACTCAAGATTTTATGTTGCACAGCAGTGTGGTCCAATGGAATGCACACACATACACATGCCAAATATATATATTAGGTTAAATTTCACAAATGTAGATATAGATAGTCTCTGTATAGATATACCTCTATATATCTGTATCTGTATATGTATACAGATACTCTCCATAGCGACAGTATATCTTTATTTTTCTTTCTACGTATATATACACACATGTAGATATATCTCTATCTCTCTACGTATAACATATACACATATATATGTATACATATAGGCAGAGATAGATACTCTCCATATCTATAGATATACCTTTGAAGTGTGTGTATATATCATTATTATATATATATAAATTTATTGTAACCTATATAAAACCCATTACATATTACAATTTATCTAAGGTATTTCAATAAGTAATGGCTTGAATATTATTAATAATTTTTTTACATTCTTTTTACACTGAATCTTTGAAATGCAATATGTATTTTACAATCATAGCACATCTCAATGTAGATTAGCTGGGTTTTAAGTGCTATCAGTGAGACAGGGCTGCCATGGAATTCTGCTGAAATATTTATATATTTTGAAAGAGAAATGGAAGGGGACACTCCCTGGGGGCCTACCACATGTCAGGACATTGTCTTAGATGTTCTCACAAGTGCCTCTTCTTCTGATCTTCAGAGCCAGCCTGTGCCATTGATGATCTGGTTCCTTCTTTGCAGATACAGAAGTAGCCCAGGCTCAGAGATGCTGATTAATTTAGTCAATGTCCTTATCTGTCAGCAAGTAGCAGAACTGGGAATTGGGTCTGGGCCTTCTGATTCTACATAGCCCCTGCTAATTTAGTAATGCTGACATTTGCAACAGAACTAGTGCATTTCTGTTCTACTGTAAAGACTATGAAATGACATAGGAAAATTAAAACATGGCTAGAAAATAAAAAATGAATGTACAACTGATCAAAAACTCCTCCAATCCCCCATCCTCCGAACATCCCTCACATTCCCACCAGTCCCCATGCCTTGAGGGGGCCCTTCAAGCATGTGGACCTCTCTCCTCCCCAAGACCCCTTCTGGGGTACAGTCCCATCCCACCTCCACTTTCCTTCCCTCCCTCCTTCTCTCTCATGTCCTACCTGATCGTACAGGGGTTCCTCCCATCCTCTTAGGTGTCCAAGGATCCCACCAGCACCCAGTAGGTGCCCTAGTTGTAAGAGAGATGCTAACCCCATGCCTTCCTACTCTGCCATCTTGACTGCCAACCACCTCCCTGCTCCCAGCACAAGCTTTCTAAGTATAAATGTCTCTTAGACCCTGAGTTCCTTTGTTTCAAACTTATCTCATTGATTTTTATGGTCCTAGAGTCAAGGGAGAATGTCTTAGATTTATACTTTTTAAATTATAATTTAAAACTTAATTTCCATATATGTTATATAGATTTGATCCTCACATCAAGGACTTGAGGCAATGGTGTTATTCTTGTTTTATGAGTCAGGAAACAAAGTCAAGATGTCATCCTCAGGTGGTAAAGCAATTCAGGAGGCACCTCAGCTTCAAATTCACAGTGATTCCCTAGGTCCAGTGTTCTACCCACAGCTAGCGTTCCAACAGTTGCTTGGGGCTTTGCAAGTAAAAGAAATGTAGAATCATCAGAAAGAAATTTTCTAGTCTCTCAGATATTAGCCTCCTATCTTTTATTATTACCATAAACGAACTAAAAGTGAATTCTAAGTGTAAATATTGGGGTGTTAATCTCTTGTTTAAACTCCCCTCTTGTCTGGCACATGGAGATACCTAATCACCATGGTCTTTGCCAATTGGCATGGCTGCTCTTACTGGAGATGAAATGATGTTGGCAAATTTCAAACTGATTGGAAATTTTAAAAGTCATGTAAAACTAACTGAGTATCCCAAGGAAATTTTTGGTAGTTGGAGCCCTGTGTTGTCATGACACTTTAAAAAAACTTTCCTTATGAATAAAACTTTTGGAAATAAAACTGCATGAAAATAGCACAAGATTTTCAAATGTAAATGTCTCATAGGCTCCTCTGTAGAAGTCTGGTTCTCAATTCTGATTGAGAAAAACAAACATTTTCAATGATAGGAGGACACAGTCATTGATATAGACCGTGGATTGTCTCCTTTTAGTTCTTTGGTCTGAATACTTAAAAAACTCAGTATCAAAGGAACATTGAAGGATGTATTACTTATTCAGTCTCCCTCAACCAAGCACATGGGTTAGTTAAATTACATGGTCTTCATCCAAACTTTTAAGGGAGAATCCTGAGCACCTGAAAAAAACAAAACAAAGAAGAGCATTATGCCCTAGCCAACCATATCCTCTCTCCGCCCATGTCGGTTTCTGTGGGCTGGGATTGATCTGTGGTAGGTGCCCGGGTGGCAACTCCTCTGGGCCACACTTCGATGCTGTTTGATCCTCAAACTCAATTGCTTGTTCAGACGAAGCCAAGTCTAGTCTCAAGCTATCATGCAGATAAATAGGAAGCACTTTGAACCTGTGGCCAGGGCCCAACCCCTCAGGGCTTATTTTGTCTTGTTTCTATTCCTGTTAACAGAAGTAGAGACCCTCTAGTTCATGCCCCCTGGGGGTGCTACATAAAAATAATAACAGTGATAATAATACATAACAACAACAGGAGTGCCTACCTTCTAGTTGGGTTCACAACAAGGGCAGATATGTTTATTTGCTGAATTGCTTCTTTCTCATGAGGCAAGAAATAGCAACAATCAAAAAGCAAATACTGTGTGTATGTGGTCATCAAAGTAATTTTTTTTACAGGGAATAGATTTGGGTAACACTTGCTCTTCTTTCTCTATCATGCAAAGAAAGATAAAATATCAAAAGAGTACTTTAAATAATACCCCATATACAGTTTCAGAATTTGATTTATCAGTAGACTTACACACGGGCAGAGAAATTTCAAACATCCTCCTGGATTAGAAGCAACCTTCAGGGACCTGAGCATGTTGCTCTAACTCCATTGACCCCAGTGCTTTCCCTCCACCTTCTCCCAGTTCAGAAGGGGAGGTTATAGAGTCTTCCTCACTGTTCCTTATCTCTTCCACCCATAAGAGAGAACTGAACCTGAGGTTCAAGAGGGGGCTTCTCCTTCCCTTGTTCTCTACATGGTGTCTCCTGCCTTCCAGCCATTTATGGAAATAAAATGGTTCCTGCAATTTCCTCTTTGTGTGACAAATTCTTTTGACAAAAGGTGTGCATTGTCAACCAACCCCTTCATCATATCAAGCAAATTGGGCTTCTGTTGACAACAACTTTTTACAGCTCCTTTCCTTTGAAGTTAAAAAGCTATAAACAATGGTAGTTTTCCAAGAGACCCAAAGAATGGTTTGAATAACTATAACTAGGCTTTTCCCAGAGACTGCCCATATCCATCATCATTCTCATTCCAAATGCCCCTGTATGCTACTTTTTTTTTTTTTTTTTTTTAGCCTCTGCCATGAGATTTAAGACAGCAAATCAGGATGCATTATCTTTTTCCTCTCATTGTCCATTCTCACAAACCCCAGTTAATGCAGATAATTGAGGCTTGACTGCTGTTTTTTTGTCTCTTATTCAATTTGGACCATGTTAGAAAAGCCTACCCCTTAAGAGCATGACCATCAGTCTTATTTGCCTGATTTTGCTGTGATTTCCTCTTTCATTCAGGTCTTTGGATAATAAGTTTTTCTACATAGGAAAAAAAAGAAAAGAAAAAAACACCCAGAAACTGAATTGAAGAAAAATAAATGCAAAAAACCCTGGAAAGTCCCCTTATATATATATATATTTCAAATTCTACATAAATCTTACAATTTGAGCATTGGTTTACTAGGTAAAGTAAAATTATATGCTTCCATAAGGGTAGGGACTGTGACTGAATTGTTCATTGCTATGAATCTAACACATAATATAATACCAGGCACTGAATAAATACTTACTGAATGACTAAACAAATGCCAGAGATGGAGTGAATATTAATGTTAATAATGCTGATCATAGCCAACATTTATTTAGCTCAAATTCTGTGCCAGGCACCTCTCTAAGCGTATTTCTTACGTTAAGTCATTTAATCATTACAGCAACCTATGAAATAGGTACTATTATCTTCATTTTACAGATGAATAGAGTAAGACATGGAAAGATATGTGACTTGCCCATGGTTATACAACCGGGATATTTCAGAGCCGTGCTTTGTGCTCAGACTGTTCAAAAAGCATTTATCAAAACATTTTATCCTTTTTTGTCAAGATAGAGAAATATGAGCTGAATATTATCACTGGATATTAGTAGATTCAGATTGAATAGCTGCATCTAAAAGGCCTGAAAAATAATCTGTGTCAGCCTAAAAAACGGCTTCTGCATGCAGTCAATGGCCCCAACTGACTGCGTTCATCCCAGTGATGGAGATACAGATATAAAGACATGGTTTTTAATTTGTAACTTTCACAGCTCGGGGGTCCTAACTGGATGATAGACTCGAGATTCAAAAGGGACTCAAGTACCTACAAGGATGTACTAAAATTAATTCGGCAATTAATTAGCCCCATCTATAGGCCAAAAACATTCTGGATAACAGGATGGCATGATGTGAAAAGACTGGTTGATGAGACATTCATGATCGTGGGACTGCAGCAGCTTTATTGTACAGGTCCCTGCCTTTATTGCTACTCTGTGATTTTTCATACTTAATTTATTGCTCATGACTTGAGCACCACTCCAAGACTTCCATTTGCCTTAAGCATTAGGCCCAACCCCACTGCCAGCTATTTTCTGCAGCTGGCCCTTCATTTCTTCCTGCTGTGATGTTTATGCCATCCAGCCTGAGATTTTGTGATTCCCTATTCCACCTCTGCGCACCTCCAATCTTTCCCTCCCCTCTCCGAAGAACTACAACTCTTCCCTCTCTTTCTGGCCCTTCACTTGTGCCCTTGAACCTGCTCCTTTCAGTTTCTGTCTTATCACGTGCTTCCCTGTTTTACACCTTCAGTTGTTCACTCCTCTCCGAATCCTCCCCTCTGCCTTCAAACATGCTCACATCTCCCCAGGTTGAAACAGATTTCCACAGGGCAACTTCATCCCTCATCACTGCCCTTCTCTTCACCAGTCTCCCTGGAAACAGAGTCTTCATGCACCATCTCTATTCCATCACAGACTCACATATTAATACTCCAGGATGGGCTCCTGCCCTCAACATTTTGCTGAAATTTACTCTCACTTGAAGATCATGGAAAGAAAAAAGCTGGTTGCCTGAAACTTTTTCTTAGTCCTAAGCCCTCAGCCCTTCAGAATTCTCTGAAGCATTTGGCAACTTATTTTAATTTTTATTTTATTGAGGTGAAACTCTTATAAAATTAACCAATTTAGCTTGAACATATCAGTGACATTTAATATATTCAGGATGTTATACGACCACTACCTCTGGTTCCAAGATATTACCTGCTGCCCCCTGCAAAAAAACAGAAAAAAAGCCTCCATACTTGGCAAGCATTTGACTCCCCTAGTCCATGGAAAAAACTGGTCTGCATTCTGTTTCTGAGAATTTACTCATTCAGGGTATTTCATATAAATATAATCATATAAAATGTGGTCTTTTCTGACTGGCTTCTTCCCCTTAGCATAGTTCCTTCAAGGTTCATTCATGCAGTAGCATGTATGATCACAGTATTTCTTTTTAGGACTGACTAAAAGTGCTCTGTTTAGATACACCACCATTTGCTTGTTTATCCGCCAATGGCCATTTAGGCTGTTTCCACATTTTGACTATTGTGAGAAGTGCTGCTACAAACAGGCAGGCACGTGCATTTCAGGACTAGTTTTCAGTCCTTTTGAGTTTATACCTGGAAGTAGGAATAGGATTAGGAGAAGGCGATGGCACCCCACTCGAGTACTCTTGCCTGGAAAATCCCATGGATGGAGGAGCCTGGTAGGCTGCAGTCCATGGGGTTGTGAAGAGTCAGACATGACTGAGCGACTTCACTTTCACTTTCCACTTTCATACATTGGAGAAGGAAATGGCAACCCACTCCAGTGTTCTTGCCTGGAGAATTCCATGGACGGGGGAGCCTGGTGGGCTGCCGTCTATGGGGTCGCACAGAGTCGGACACGACTGAAGTGACTTAGCAGGAATAGAATTGCTAGGTCATATGGTAATTCTATGTTTAACTTTTTGAGGAACCAGCAAAATGTTTTCCAAGGCAGCTGAACCACTTTACATTCCCAACAGAGCACTTGACAGTTTTGGAATGCTGTCTCATCTGCCTTCCAAGACATTTTACTATCCATGGTACCCCACTCTCTATATATACGTGTATATACATACATATATATAAAAAAAGGTGAGTGAAAGTCACTCAGTCATGGCTGACTCTTTGCAACCCCATGGGCTGTAGCCCACCAGGCTCCTCTGCCCGTGGAATTCTCCAGGCAAGAATACTGGAGTGGGTGGCTGTTCTCCAGGAGATCTTCCTAACCCAAGGATTGAACCCAGGCCTCCCATGTTGCAGGCAGATTCTTTACCATCTGAGTCACCAGGGAATCCCTTATATATGGCAACCTCTTATATTTTTTTCTCCTCTAATTTCTCTTCCTGCTCTTTGTTGGAGGTGTTCTTCAGATTTCTGTCTTGACTATCCTCTGGTTTCTACCAGCCTCAATAATCTCATCCAACCTGGTGACTTTAAATATCCCCTCTTTAGGGTGTCTCTAAAGGCATAGCTCCATTTCTGACCTTGGAGTCCTCATGTCTGCTGCCTACAGGACATGTCCATTTCTACATCTTGCCCATCAAGGTTATTGTGTGTATGCAAATAGTTACTCCTGTGCCAGGAGAATCCCAGGGACGGGGGAGCCTGGTGGGCTGCCATCTATGGGGTTGCATAGAGGCTGACACGACTGAAACGACTTAGCAGCAGCAGTGAACCTCTAAACCTCATCTTCTTGGGTTCTTTGTCTTAAAATGGCATCCTTGTCTCATCAGGCATCCAAGCCTTAGATTTGTCTTTGATGCCTCATCACCTGAGAAGTCAGTGGCACTTCTCATTCTTTCTCTCTCTCATGAGGTTTTTACCTGTACGCCCTTCTCCGTTATAATAGCTACAGCTAGCTAAGGTATCATATCCTCTTGCCTGGCCTGTGATAGGGCTTTGTGAAGAGCATCTCTCTTAAGTCCAACTTCTCCACTTCCTATGTGATCCAGTCTGCGTGTTTATTACATCTGAATTGTTCTTTCCAAAGAACACGCATGCACACGTGCTCAGTTGCCTCAGTCATGCCTGGCTCTTTGCAACCCTATGGACTGCAGCTGGGGTCATATCAAGCCCTATTCAGAGGCCGCTGGGGATTTCTCTTGCTCCACCAGGAGCAACATTCAAATTGACTCCAAACTGGCTTTATCGTTTTCACCCTTCACTGCTCCTCAATGTGATTCCCCCACCAAAGTAAGCTCTTCTCCTCTGCATTCACTTAGAATGACATGGTCTCTTCTACATCTGTCTCTCAGAATGGTGTAAATGGGTTGCAATAGGCTTACAGGAATGAAGACCAGATTAGAAGTTGTTATGTTAGCAGAAATATTGCTTTATTTTTTTAGTGATGTGTATGTTAGCCAAATAAATGCTAATGCCAACAAGTCAATCAGTTGCTCTGAATTTTTTTTTTGAGATTTATAAGTAATCAATGGTGAAAATAATGCTGCAGTATTAATAATGGAACAGTACTTGCAAGTTGTATAAATCACATAATTTGCAATGATTGGGTGCCAAGAGCTCTGTAATCTGGATCTCATTAAGATGCTGAGGATCCTTTACAGATGTGTTAGGCACCACGTCCCGGGAGCATTCTCAGGGAATCTCTGGTTATTGACCACAGCAACCAGATACGAGCTTTATTCCACTGATCATCGAACATAGCTCTAGGTGGGATTTACAGTACCTATCATGTTACTTATTATCTCATTAAGAATGAAGTATTCAAGTTCCTGAGAGAAGCTAAGATCCAAAATTGGAGTGTTTCTCCTGAGGGAGATAGCTCTCTTTCCTAGGACTTCACCCTGATTTATCTTCACCATGGCTTCTTTGGTCAACCATTTAATTTTTTTGTTTTGTTTTGTTTTGGTTAACTTTCTCCCTGTTGATGCTAATGTACTCAGGTCATGTGGAATGAGGAAAATTCAGATACAGTAAGAGAGGAAAAATGGTTAGATAAATTAGAAGCATGAATAATTTATGGAGAAATAATTCAAGCAGCTAACTATATTGTGCAATCTATGCTCACTTCATGAATGATCCATATGTCAAGTCCATATGAGTTAATGTTTATTTCTAGAAACCTTTACCAAAATGAGCAAGATGTAGTAAATGCCTCATTATCCTTTCAGAGTGCCTAATGATACATTATTTTCTGTTATAAAACCTCAAGGTTTCTGAATACATTGTTATAAATCCAAACTGTCAACATTTCTTTGGCAAGAAAGAGAACAGCATCCAGTCGAAATGAGATGTAAGATTACCAATTCAGGTTCATATATTTTCATCTCTCCCTGAATTCTGCCACACATGGAAAAAAGCTACAATCCATATTTTTAAATAAAATATGCTATGAAGACCCATAAAATATTTAAGGGCACTTAGAAATTTGTAAGTAACTTAGAAATTTTACTTAGAGGACATAGAAAAGCAAAAATGGAAATTTCAGAAATAATACTTTAGATAAGAACAATGAAAAAGACAGACCATCGGTAATTATTAATAAAGTAGACATTTTATAAGATAGTATTTGGCAACATAAATAGGTTGTATATGTTAGACCAAAATTTAAAGAGATCCTGGTTTTTCTTTCTGTATAAAACAACCTGAGGTTGTAGCTTAGACTGTAAAGAATCTGCCTGCAATGCAGGAGACCCAGGTTCAATCCCTGGATCAAGGAGATCCCCTGGAGAAGGAAATGGCAACCCACTCCAATATTCTTGCCTGGAGAATTCCATGGACAGAGGAGCCTGGCGGGCTACAGTCTATGGGGTCGCAAAGAGTCAGACATGACTGAGCAGTTAACACTAAAGACAGGGCTACTGGGAAAGGCCAAAGAGTGAGTCCTTTAATAGCTAAGCCATGACAGTCAAATTTCCTGGGTTTGAATCTCAGCTCTGGAATTCATCAACTGTGTGATTTGTAACAAACTCTTTATTTATCATTTTAAAACTTAAAAAAAAAATCTGTGAAATGGGAATAAAATGGTACCTCCTGGGGTTAATATGAGAGTTGAATGAGAAGATACATGTGAAGTTCTTAGAACAGTGCCTAACACACAAGTAAACACTAAATACTATTATCTAGCAAAGAGAGAAAGACCATGTCCTACCTAATACGGTGCATACAGTAAATGCACAGGTTCTGGGGCTCTGGCTTTAACTGTAACTTAGTTACGAGCTAAATAGGATCATAAACCTAATATAGGGATTCAGTATGTATCACAAGGACCCAGTTTTCCATTCTCTGGTTTTTTTGGCTTTCCATGTGTCCTCATTTTTACCTCTGTTCTTGTATATCAGAAGACACTCATATTAGGATAATGCAAACAGGATATATTCACAATGAGATGATTTACCAAGGTAAGGTGAAATATAGAATAACATGAAGACTGGGGATATAAATTGATAAATACTCCAATTAAAAGTAAATATTGTCACACTGGATTTTGAACAACAGCTATATATATTGCTTAAATCAGATATACCTTAAATGTAAGGATGCAAAATGATGAAAAGTGAACAAATTTAAATAAACATATCATATAAATGTTTCCCAAAACAAGTTGGTGTAGCTATGCTATTATCAGAGGAATATAGATGCTAAAGAAGTGTTACACAGATAAAAATAGTTATTTCAGAATTATAAAACCATAAAACTGGTAGATATAACAATCCTAGATCGGGATACATTCAATAACAAATGAAAAATAAAACTAAGATATAAAGCAGAACTAATAGAAGTAGAAAAACCCATAATCATAGCTAGAAATTTTAACCTGCCTGTCAGTAGCTGTAAAACAACCTAAATAG
This sequence comes from Bos mutus, assembly GCF_027580195.1. NCBI lineage: Eukaryota > Metazoa > Chordata > Mammalia > Artiodactyla > Bovidae > Bos > Bos mutus. The sequence goes on along the minus strand of NC_091634.1, from coordinate 53,106,501 downwards.
AAATAAGGTTAATGGAAATTTCAATAGAATATGTAGAACACTGTATCTAAACTCTCAAAATACACACTCTTTCCAAGTACACATGGAATAGTTACCAATCTATTATACACTGGTCATAAGGTACATCTAAAATTTTTCAAAAGATAAAAATCATGTAGAATATGTGGTCTGACCCTTGTAGATTTAAAACAGAAATCAATAATAAAAAGAAAACCAGAAGATTCCCACATGTTTGAAAACTAAGCAATATACTTTGAAATAGTCTGTGGGTGAAATAAGAAATAATAGTAGGAGGTGGATAACATTTTGAATGGAATATTTTTAAAATATAACAAAACTTATGGGATGCATATCAAGTAAAGGAAAAATTTTTATCTGAATTCATGACAAGAAAGCCTGAAAATAAATTATATAAATCAAAGAAGAATGACAAATTGCACCCTAGGAAAATAGAGGGAAAGAAATAATAAAGATTAAAATAGAAGTTAGTAACATAGAAAGTAGATATAAGTAGGAAAAAATGCAATAAAGTCACAAATTGGTTCTTTGATAAATTCATAATTGATAAGCCCCTAGTGTGCTGTGCTGTGCTTAGTCACTCAATCATGTCTCATTCTTTGCGACCCCATGGACTGTTGTCTGCCAGATTCCTCTGTCCATGGGGATTCTCCAGGCAAGAATACTGGAGTAGATTGCCATGCCCTCCTCCAGGGAATATTCCCAACACAGGGATCAAACTCAGATCTCCTGCATTGCAGGTGGATTCTTTACCAGCTGAGCTACCAGGGAAGCCCAAGCCCTTAGTAAGGATAACCAAGAAAAAAAAGGCACAATTACCAATCAAATGAATGTAAAAGATATCACTGCTGCTGCTGCTGCTAAGTCACTTCAGTCGTGTCCGACTCTGTACGACCCCATAGACGGCAGCCACCAGGTTCCCCTGTCCCTGGGATTCTCCAGGCAAGAACACTGGAATGGGTTGCCATTTCCTTCTCCAATGCATGGAAGTGAAAAGTGAAAGTGAAGTCGCTCAGTCGTATTCGACTCTTAGCGACCCCATGGACTGCAGCCTACCAGGCTCCTCCATCCATGGGATTTTCCAGGCAAAATACTGGAGTGGGGTGCCATTGCCTTCTCCAGAGATATCACTAGGGATCCTCCTAATATTAAAAAAAAAAAAAACCCACACACAGGAAAAGGGCATTTTGAATACATTTCTGAAAATCAATTTGAAAATTAAAATTGACATATTTTCTCAAAAAATTAACACAAACTTACCAAAACATATACAAGAAGAAATAGAAAATCTGAATAGTCTAATACCTATTATTTAAAAACTCTATAGCCACAGGACTGCAAAAGGTCAGTTTTCATTTCAATCCCAAAGAACGGCAATGCCAAAGAATGTTCAAACTATCATACAGGTGCGCTTGATTTGCAGGCTAGCAAGGTTATGCTCAAAATCCTTCAAGCTAGGCTTTCAGCAATATGCGAATCAAGAACTCTGAAATGTACAATCTGAATTTAGAAAAGGCAGAAGAACCAGAGATCAAATTGCCAACATCATAGTAAAAGCAAGGAAATTCTAGGAAAACATCTGCTTCTGTTTCATTGACTACACTAAAGCCTTTGATTATGTGGATCACAACAAACTATGGAAAATTCTTAAAGATAAGGGAATACCAGACCACGTAACTTGTCTCCTGCTCAAGAAGGAACAGTTAGAATCAGATATGAAATAACTGACTGGTTCAAGATTGGGAAAAGAGTATGACAAGGCTGTTTATTGTCACCCTGATTATTTAACTTATATGCAGAGTACATCATGTGAAATATTGAACTAAATGAAGCACAAGCTGGAATCAAGATTGCCAGGGGAAATATCAATGACCTCAGATATGCAGATGATACCACTCTAATAGCAGAGAACAAAAAGAAACTAAAGAGCATCTTGATGAAAGTGAAAGAGGAAAGTGAAAAAGCTGGCTTAAAGATCAACATGACATAAACTAAGATCATGGCAGCCAGCCCCATCACTTCATGGCAAATAGAAGGAGAAAAAGTAGAAGCAGTGACAGATTTTATTTTCCTGGACTCCAAAATCACTGTGGACTATGATTTCACTCATGAAATTAAAAGACACTTGCTCCTTGGAGGAAAAGCTATGACAAACCTAGATTGATTGTTAGTTGCCCAGTCATGTCCAATTCTTTGTCACCCCATGGACAGTAGCTAGCCAGGCTCCTCTGTCCACGGGATTTTCCAGGCAAGAATACTGGATTGGGTTGCCATGTCCTTCTCCAGGGGATCTTCCCAACCCAAGTATCGAACCTGGGACTCCTGCATTGCAGGCAGGCCACCATCTGGGCCACCAGGAATCCCATGACAAACCTAGACATCATATTAAAAAGCAGAGACATCACTTTGCCAACAAAGGTCCATATAGTCAAAGCTGTGGTCCATATAGTCAAAGCTCTGATGAGGGTGAAGGAAGAGAATGAAAGAGCCGGCTTAAAACTGAATATTAAAGAAAACTAAGATCATGGCTTCTGGCCCTATTACTTCATGGCAAATAGAAGGGGAAGAGGTGGAAGTAGTGACAGATCTCCTCTTCTTGGGCTCTAAAATCACTGTGGATGGTGACTGCAGCTGTGAAATCAGAAGATGTTTGCTTCATGGCAGGAAAGCTATGACAAACCTAGCCAGTGCGTTGAAAGCAGAGACATTACTCTGCTGACAAAGGTCCGTATAGTCAAGGCTATGATCTTCCCAGTGATCATGTATGGTTATGAGAGCTGGACCATAAAGAAGGTGAAGGGCTGAAGAACTGATGCCTTCGAACTGTGGTGCTGGAGAAGGCTCCTGAGGTCCCTTGGACACCAAAGAGATCAAACCAGTCAATCTTAAAGGAAATCAACCCTGAATACTCATTGGAAAGACTGATGCTGAAGTTGAAACTCCAGCATTTTGGTCATCTGATGTGAACAGCTGACTCACTGGAAAAGTCCCTGTTGCTGGGAAAGATTGAGGGCAGAAGGATGAAGGATGGATGATTGAGCAACAACAACACGGTTTTCCGGTAGTCATGTACAGATGTGAGTGTTGGACCATAAAGAAGGCTGAGCACCAAAGAATTGATGCTTTTGAATTGTGGTACTGATAGATTCTTGAGAATCCCTTCTACTACAAGGAGATCAAGTTGGTCAATCCCAAAGGAAATCAACCCTGAATATTCAATGGAAGGACTGATGCTGCACCTGAAGCTCTAGTACTTTGGCCACCTGACAAAGTGCCGACTCACTGGAAAAGACCCTGATGCTGGGAAAGATTGAGGACAAAAGGAGAAGGGGGTGGCAGAGGACGAGATGGTGAGATGGTATCACTGACTCAGTGGACATGAGTTTGAGTAAACTGCGAGGTAGTGAAGGACAGGGAAGCCTGGTGGGCTGCAGTCCATAGGGTTTCAAAGAGTTGGACACAACTTAATGACTAAATAACAACAACAAATATCCCACAAAAACTCCAGACCAGGTGACTTTGTGGTGAAATTTACCAAACATGAAAGGAAGAAACTAAACAAATTTTAAAAATCATCCATAAAATAGAAAATGTGAAACCTTTGAGGAAATGAAAAGAAACAGAGTGGGAAAGATGTTTATAAGTATCTGTTATAGGTCATTTATCCAAGATGTATTAACAATTTCTACAAAATAATAACAAACCAATTAAAACTAGGTAATGAATTTTAACAAGCCCTTTACAAAAGAAGATATCCAAATGACCACTAAACATATGAAAAGGATTTTTTTAAGTCATTAGAGATCAGGGAAACAGAAAGTAAAGCTGTAAGATTATACAGAGATATTATTACATACACATTCCAAATGGTTTAGACAAAACCAAGTGTTGACAAGGATGTGCAGCAACTGGAACCTTCACACTGACAACTGAACATCAATGACCTCAAAATTCCATGTTTGGATTATACCTGGAAGAACTGTGTATGTATGTACACCAAAAGAGGTTTGCAAGAATGTTCAGAACACTGTTCAGAATAGCCTAAAAAACTTGAAACATCCCAAAAGTCCATAAAGATACAGATGGGTACATTTTAATATATACATAAAATGGATATTATGTAGCAATAATGAATACTGTCATGCTTAAGAACCTAAAAGATGTAATGTCACATGAAGGAAGCTAGATATGAACTTCATTTACCTTCAAGCCCAGGTAAATGAGGCTCAGCAGCGGGCAGAGCTGTCAGATGGTGGTAGAAATCAGAACTGCGGTTACCTTGGGATGTGTGACGACCGCAGAAGGCGTGGGGCATGTTCTTACAGTGGTGATACATTACAGTGTGTCGGTGTTGCACATTCTGATCTTTGTGGAGGTTACGCAGGAGTATTCGCTGCATACACACACAAATCCATGACGCTGTACATTTATACTTTGTGGTTTAGTATATGAATGATAACTATCATGCTTTAACTAAAAAGTTGAAAGTAAGTAAATTGGCAGTTGGATGACTCTTCCCTTTGGTGAATTAGCGAGTACTTCTTATTGTCACTCCAGGTGTAAAAGGAATGCATACACAGCACTGAAGCTGTAACCTGAATCCTTAGTCCAACAGAGAACCAGGTCCCAGCCTCCCATTAGACAATTCCTTCTGGCCTGTGCCATCTTGAATCTTCTTGAGGTCCAGCAGTGTGAAGTTTAAATGCATTGAGATGAAATCATCTCCTATTCTACAAGTGGGAGAGGAAAAGAAAGTATTCCTATTTAACTCTGAAATATTTATTGTCTTAAACATTAACTTGTCAGTAAGCAACATTTTTTAGCTCCTAATACAAATTTAGTTTCTTGTTCTTTGTCAATTAAATGCTGTATCAGGTTTAGGATGTGACTTTAGCCCCTCTCCTTCTTCAGAGCTCTCTGGAGAATTCTTTTTTTTTTTTTTTTCATTTTTACTATTTGCTGAAGAAAAACTAGGTTTCACTTCACTCATCCAGTAAAAAGACCTGGATAGCAGGGCCTCTATGTTTGATTTGAGTGGGCTTTCTCTTATACCACTGGCCAAATTCTTCTAGAAAAATATTTGTCCTTCCCTGCTGGTTTGCAGTTTTTGTGTTCCAACATGTGAGTGTCAAATAATGGGTTTCTCTTTTTTCCCAAAACACAGGTTCTTGTGACCTCACAGATTACAGGGGCACCTTTTATTCTGACAGATGCTGTTGTCACACTTCCCGCCATGGTGCTGAGGGATGGCACAGACAGAGGGTTCCAACTGCCAGAAGGATGGGGCTAGCCCTCAGGAGCCAGTCTTCTCTGCCCAGCTCCCCGGACAGAGTGGGAAAAAGAGCATAATGACGTGTCCACGATGATGATGTCTTTCTGTATGTCTTCCAGAAATGGAATCAGACATGCAAGCAAGAACAAAAGACGTCTTACACATATAGCCCATCAGTAACTAGAAGGCTTTTGAAGTCAGTATCTAGAATGGTCCTAGAAACAATATGCAGTCAAGGAAAAAGAGTCATTGCTGACACACACTGCCCTCAGAGAGACTGCCTGGTGATGAGAGTGACTGTCTTGCAGGATTCTGGCAAGGCTCTGGATCAGTCTGTGCTTTGCTCTGCTTCCTCCACACCCTGCTGCCAGCCTGCACTGGTGCCTCTTGCTGTGTGCTAATCCATTCTCATTCAAAGGTGGATGTCCTGATCAGTCTGCATCGGCTTCAGTCGGGGTTCCCTAGAAAGTCTGAGACAAGGACCTGGGTGCAGGAAGCGTAACTGGGAGGTAGTCCAAGGGGGCAGAAGTGATGAAGGGGTAGAAGGAGACGGAGTGGGGGAAAAAGATGATCAGATGTAAACTGTGGAGGTCTCTTCTGTGGGCAACAGGATTAATCCCTTCAGTTAAACAGGACCTGTGAGAGCCCTGCAGAAGCCCTCCCAGAATCATCCACCTGAAGGATGGAAATGCTGGAGGCTTTGTCCACAGGCTGCACACTCCACATGGATCGAGAGTTGCCCCAGGGTGATGCCTCATGTTGAGAACAAGTTCCGCCACGTGTCAGAGCAGGTCTTGGGCAGGAGGACTTGCAGTCACATGAACGTGGGGTAGGGCCAGTCTGCCCCCCGTCCCAGGGTAACCCGGGCCCACAGAGAACCTCAGCACAGCTGCCGCTGAAATCCGAGTGGCGGCGAGGATGTGACGAGTCACAGGGGCGGGGCCCGCCACAGCCTCAGGGAGCTCCAGCTCTTCAAAGATGTCTCATGCAGCGTGGACACAGGCTGTTTAGCCAGTGATGTGGTTTGAGTCAGGCTGTTCCATGACAAGTCAGTCAGAGGACAGCCAGGCTTGGAGGACTGACCTTCAGGATCCATGACACATGCATCTTCAGTGGGCAGACTTGGAGACAGAAGCATCATCCTTCATGAAATGAGCAAATATTCAGTTAACCGAGACCTCCTTGTTTCACCATATTCCTGAATACTGTACTTTGGTTCTTCAAAATCCAGAGGTCCCTAGTAGACAACTGAGGCTCCACAGCAGGGTGGGAGAGGGGCCACACTGGGCGTGGGGGTGTGGAGCGGGGCAGGGGGGACTTAAACCATATTATGTGAATTCCCGGAATCATGGCTTATATGACTCTTTTTCTCCAAAACGGTTTCCCTGTGCCAACCCTGGAATATAGTGGAATGAGTACCTGGCAGAAGCAGATGAGTGAGAAATGTCTTTACCAGGAAATGTCTCTTACACACCCATCACTAGTGTGCTCCGGAAGGACTCTCTCATGTGCTAAGGTACCAAAGTCAAAGGATCCAGGGTACCCACTGCAGACTCATCACTAAATGGCTTTAACCCTCATGAGTTCACAATGCATTTTCCACCACAGCTAAATGAAACCAAGGACCTCTGGTTATAACATTATTTAAAAACTATATAATAGTATTTATAAATATATAAAGGAAAAGAGCAAAAAAAAGAAGCCCTATCTTACCTCCCAAATATGACAATTGTGAGTAACCTCTGCCCATCAGAACTGCAAGGTAACTGGACTTTGGGTCTGCCAATGTGTGTGTTAAAGTTAGTGCTAATGTTGGCACCAAGGTGTCAAATAGGCCAGGATTTGATGATCTGAGAGAAGGGCCCTCTAGGGAGGTGGTGGGCACTGGGATTGGAGACTGGAAGCCAAGGTAGTGAGTGAGTCTGGGCAGAGGGGCATTTAGCAGCAGGGGGAAACTGAGCAGGAGACATGTTAGCAAAATAAATGGCATCACAGTGGCTGAGACTTCAGGACCAGGAGGAGTTGCAGGGCCGCTCTTGGACTCTGGTTCTGGGCTTTGCTTCTGGAAACACAGAGCCTGGTCTAGGAATAGTGATGTCACAGTCTTTCTCTTTTTCAACATCTGATTAAACATCATCTGCTCAGAGAAGCCTTCCCTATCACCTTACTTAAACTGGGCATACCCTGTTAATTTTCAATCACAGTGCAATGTGTGTGTGTGTGTATGTGTGCGTGCGTGCACGCGCACGCATGCACGCATGTGTGTTCCGTTCACCGCATTTGTCACAATCTATAATATTGCTCTGGGTCCATCTCCCATTGGTTCCTTGATGTGTCCTTAACACAGAGTTCAGTGCCTGGCACATCGTCAGTGCCGCATAAAGAGGTATTGAATTAATAAGTGCGTTTCTAATTGAATAGCTGTTAGACCATAAACATCCAGTGATGTTTACGATGTCTGGTGGCTGGGTTCCAAGGATCCATGGGAAGAGTGACAAGGCAGGAGGTTCAGTTTTCTTGCAAGTGCAGTAGGAAGCAGGGGAGTGACCATCAGACTAACTATAAGACGACCATGCTGGCTGCTGCATGACAGGTGGGTTAGAGCCATCACGTGAGTGGGAGGGAAGTATTTCAATTATTATCATGCTGTGACACACTACCCTGAACTCGGGGACTTGAAACAACAGCCATTCTATTTGGTCATGTTTCTGCAGGTTAGGAATTCAGACAGGGTTCAGCGGCTTATCGGGTGGACCTTTCCCTGAGCTGTTGTCAGCTGCTGACTTGCTTAGTCTGAAGATCCAAGAAAGATTCACTCAAATGTCTGGCACCCTGGTGCTGCTTCGTGTGGCCTCTTGTCAATGCTGCCTTGGGCTTCCTCAGAGCTAATCAGGGGTCTGATGTGGTCATTGGCTTCCAGAGGGATCAATCTAAGCAAGTGAAAGTCAAGCTATGTCTTTGTTAAGGCCCAGCCCAGGAGGTTACACATGGTCACTTCTACTGTGCTCTATTGGTCAAAGTAGCCCAAAGCCACCTTGAATTCAAGGGAAGTAGAAAGACTCCACCTCTTAATGGCAAGACTGATGAAACATTTACAGTCATTTTTGATTCATCCTAAGGAAAAGCTAGTTAGAAGTTGTTATAGTCAACCCAGCCTAGAGATGTAGTGATGGAGATGGGGATAAATGGACTGACTTAAAATATTACTGGAGGAAATCATGGCAGGGTTGTGTGGGGCTGTGCCTTTTCTCTCTGTCGGTTTCCTACTACAGCTATCAAACATCACAAACGGAGTGGCTTAAAGCAACATAAATTTATTCTCTTGTAATTTTGGGGGTGACTGAATTTTATAAGGCTCAAATAATGTATCGGCGGAGCTGGTTCCCCCCTGGCTTCTAGAGAATGCCCCTTCCTTCATCTTCAAAGTCAATTTTGTAGCATTTTTTTTTTTTTTTTTGGAGAGAAGCCTGCGAACCATGAGATAAACTGGGGAGAGGTGAGTTCAGGGGACAGAATCAAGATTTGAACAGGCTAAGTTTGAGAAACTTGTGAGATGTCCAGGTGGAAATATCTGGGAATGTCAGATGAATGCGTAACATTGCCTTCTCAGCTGGAAATACACTTTGGTTGTATTGAGGATTGTTGCCTGAGGATTGTTGAGGTCATTTAGGAGGAAACTTCATGGCAGCAGCATCCGGTGAAAATATAATGGGAGGTTTTATGCATTTAAATTTTCTGGTAGTCACACCAAAAAAGTAAGAAGAAACAGATACAGTTAATTTTAGTAACATCTCCTTAAACCTAGTGTATCACATACCTATCACTCCACCATTCAATCAGTATTTTAAAATGAGCTATTTTATACTACATTTTCTGTGCTAAGTTTTAGAAATCTAGTGTGTTACAGCACACTTCAGTTGAGACTGGCTGCATTCCCATCGCTTGACAGCCACGGATGGCTCTTGGCTATGTCCTGGACAGCAGGGCTTTAGAGAAGAGATCTCAGAGGTTAGCCAGGAGGGATCCCAACGTTAGAGGCTGGGTACAGAGGAAGCTTGACGGTAGAACAGCCAGGAGAGAGTGGTGTTGGAGAGGTAAGGAAAGCCTGGAGAAGGGGTGGTAGTCAGCTTTGGAGGATGCTAGAACAAAGACAGGGCAGATGAGCCAGGGGAGTTAACACAGAATTGTTGCTAATTAGGAGAAATAGAGAATAAAGATTGATTGTGGTGCTTGTCCTTTGGATGCACTGCTGTCTCCCACACTCTCTTCCTGCTCCCTCTGGGTAGCAGAGGGAAGGGTCAGGAGCAAATACAGCTGGGGAGACTTCCATCTGCAAAACCTCAGCTAAACTCTACCGCACCACTGTGCAGCAACTAGCAAATGGCTCTGGGATCTAAAAATAAGAATGCAGACTATCTTCAGGCAGGAAGAGCAGTAGTCTGGACGTGGTCCAGGTATAAAACAATCATCTTAACTCCTGTATATTAGTGTAAAGCTTGCCTTCTGAAAAATGTCTTAAGTATAAGAGCTGTAAAATAAAATACTCACGGATTATATTGTGGTGCAATATCTAGAAATCATAAGACAGTAACAGCTTAAAGGTCCTTCTAAAACTAGGTGTGAAATTTGAATTTGGCACGTGTAGGTAACTTCTGAAGCACTGTGGCTTTTTCTCAGCTACATGGCCATGCTGTGTTTTCCTTACCAAGCGGCTAAGCTGTCAGGTCATCAAGGGCTGCGGAGCTTCTCTAGAGAGATGAAAATCTATCAGTGTTAAAACTGAGAAATTCCTAAGCAAGCTACCCTGGTTTTCCTGAGGCAGAGGAGGTTCCCAAGCTTGCAGATTTGTAGAGCTAAAACCAGGAAAGTCCTGGGCAAATGGGGATAAATTGCTCACCCAGCCAGCCAAGGACCTCCTGATATTGTCAGTCCAAAGAGAAGAACCACCTCTTATGGCTGATGCTTACAAAAGGGATTATAAAACTCGAATATGCCAATTTATTAATTTGCAAAGAGGAATGAGCGTGACAAGGACCGGAACGTTCAAAGTCCGTGTGATCAGCGTTTTCTCTTCCTATATGAAGCCAATCTATTCATTTAAAAAGGGGAATAACTATCACAGGCACTGAGATATACAAAGCACAGATGATCAGCAAATTCTCTCCCTGCGTGGAGCTGATCTGCTAATCTACAAAGAGAAATTATTGTCAAAGAGACTGGATACTCAAAGTCCACATGGTCAGCACTTTTCAGCTTCTCCCTCGCCCTTTGTGGAAAGCTGGATCGTGATCAGAAGACGGCTTCATGAGCATGAAGTGTGGTCAGAGTGGATGTCCAAAGAGATGGGGCTGAGATAGCCTGCTGACTTCCCTCCACCAGTATGGCCGGACTACCTTTGCCATCCAAATGTCAGCCCTTCGCCTCAGCAACGCTTCCTGCCTCCAGAACGGGCACTGCCAGCGTGGCATCATGTTGCCCAGGCTTCCATCGGTGGGCAGCCTCTTTAGGCCCAGCTCATTCCTCAGATGTGCTTCTCCCTTCAAACAGATGGCTGAGTTTCACATCCCTGAAGTCATTTTCTCCTAGTTTTGCCTATCTTTGTTCTTACTGATTACTTATTGATTTATAGATTCCCTTCCAAAGGACAGCCTTCATTCCCTTGCTACTAAATCTTAGGGCAACAGAAGGCAACTCACTGTATCTCTCAGTCATCTTGATTGGTTGATAGGCTGTGTGGGGCAGTGGTGGGGAACACAGACTTACAAGTCAGAAAAGCCTACTGTCTGCTTCTCTGCTACTGCTGAGAGCCTGAGCAAGTCACATTGCCCTGGGAACTTCACTTTCCCCATCTGTAAAATAGGAACCTTCCAAATTTGGTTTTGTCAAGGATTAAATGACTGAAAACACATGAAGGGACTCCCCTAGTATTTGAGATAAAATCAGTGCTTAATAAACAAGAACAAATAACCATACAAAGGACTATCATTTTCTATTAAAATTTTCAAGTATCAATGTTTTTCAGCCCAGACAAACTAATTAATGATCCAAGGGCCTGATTGAATGTTTAGCTTTAGAGATAAAATGCATATCCTGCTATATTGTTAGTGCTATTGAGTTGTTATAATCAATGGAAAAATATGTCAGGAAAATGTTGGAATAGGACAGGAAGAAGAAACAGGTGTTAGTGAAAGAGATAAGTCAGAGCAGTAACGTGTCTCGGTTCCCCCCTTCCTCTCTGGCCTACCCTTCTCAGCCTGCTTGGCTTGCTCCTTCTCCTCTCCCTGGCCTCTCAGTATTGGAGTGTCTTGGGCCTCACATGTTCTCCTTCCTCCATTCTACCACTTACCCAAGCCAAAATCTTGAAGGAAGCCCTAACACAAGTGTTCTCAGCCTGGGCCTGGAAGCTGTCAATCATGTTCTAGGGCTACCAGAGCGTGATCAGCCCATCATCTCGTTGAATCTCAATCTTCCCAGCTACTTTATTAGTTGGGGCATCACTGGTGTTCTGCAGAAGACACAACTGGGGCTTAGCAAAATGACAACCTCAGCAGAAGTGGAAGTGATCAGTGAGGGACAGGTGCCATGGTCAGGTCTTCTGGGCTGAATCAGCAGATGCCAGGTTACAATGGAATGAAGAAGAAGAAGATGATGATGATGATGATTTTATACATTTTTTAAATGCCAGACATTGTCCTAATCATTTTATAGGCATTTTCTCACTTAGCCTCTACAACTCCTTAACACATTGTCTCAATGTTGTTCATCCTCACTTTATAGATAGAAGTACTGATGCTTGTAGATGAAAACTGATACAATGTCACATAACTGTTAAGTGCGACATCTCAGGCCTCTGTAACTTCAGAGATCAGTCTCAGAGGAATATATTACACTCTCAGTCATGCAATAGTACTCAGAATCTGGCAAAGGCAGGTCAAATTAGACAAAACTGTGAGGAGACAGGATTCTCTCATGCACTGCTCAAGGGAAGCTCAAGAATACTGGAGTGGGTAGCCTATCCCATCTCCAGCAGATCTTCCCAACCCAGGAATCGAACCGGGGTCTCTTGCATTGCAGGAGGATTCTTTACCAACTGTTTTTTGTTGTAGAGCCTCTTTATTTAAAAACAAAGGTTTGGTCTTCTGCACCAGCTACCTCACATGCTCATGACCGGTCCATGAGACTATGTCATCACTAGCAGAGACTGGCCCCCATCATCGTCATCATTAATGCTCTTGTTTCTGAGTATGTTTCTGAATAGTTCTGTGAGAGGAATTAAGCTGGCAGTTGGGATGGGGGAGTGGGGATTAGAATATTTTACATCCCTGCAGTTGCACCATTTGATTCGAAAACTGCAAGAGCGTTGAGGGCATGGTCTCTGTCCAGCTTGATCACCACTTTTTTCAGCCTTTTCCACCCCTACTCCCTTGTTCTTCAATTTCTGCCCAGTATTGAAAAATTTTGAAGACAATATGTTTTTTTGCATCATGACACATGATCGCCACCCACTGGTTAGAATATTTTCACTGCAGAGATTTATAAGGTTGCAACCCCATGGACTGCAGCACACCAGGCTTCCCTGTTCATCACTAACTCCCAGAGCTTGCTCAAATTCATGTCCATCGAGTCGGTGATGCCATCCAACCATCCCCTTCTCCTCCTGCCTTCACTCTTTCCCAGCATCAGGGTCTTTTCCAAGAAGTCAGTTCTTCACATCAGGGGCCAGAGTATTAGAGCTTCAGCTTTAGCATCAGTCCTTCCAATGAACACCCAGGACTGAAATCAGTGCATGTATATCGTTGTGTCCAATTCCTTGCGACCCCATGGACTGTAGCCCACTGGGCTCCTCTGTCCATGGATTCTCCAAGCAAGAATAATGGCTGCTGCTGCTGCTGCTGAGTCATGTCAGTCGTGTCCGACTCTGTGCGACCCCATAGACGGCAGCCCAGCAGGCTCCCCCGTCCCTGGGATTCTCCAGGCATGAGTACTGGAGTGGGTTGCCATTTCCTTCTCCAATGCATGAAAGTGAAAAGTGAAAGTGAAGTTGCTCAGTTGTGTCCAACTCTTAGCGACCCCATGAACTGCAGCCCACCAGGCTCCTCCGTCCATGGGATTCTCCAGGCAAGAGTACTGGAGTGGGTTGCTATTTCCTTCTCCAAGGGATCTTCCCAACCCAGGGATCAAACCTGAGTCTCCAGTGTCTCATGCATTGCAGGCAGATTCTTTACCACTTGAGCCACTGGGGAAGCTTTGGGGTTTGGGGTTTGGTGTGGTGTGGGATTGGGGGCAAAAGTTGTTCACTTCTCATGCTCTTCAGTTCAGTGTTCAGGTATCCAAGAATAAGGGGCAGTAACTGTTTCAATTTAAGGTAGATTCTCAGAACTCGCAACACATGTTTTTAAATCCAGTACAAACAAACTGATTTTGTAATCTTGCATCCTGAATTATTTGTGTCAGTGTGCATCTTCCATTAGAGAGGTGATCAGGAGTCTCACTTTCATTCAGAGAAGGCAGCTTGTGTTTAGGGCTCCTGCACAGGCCACAATTCATACAGTGGTTCTCTAACAGAACTATGAAGCTGAAGGTGCATTTCAGATTTCTGATTCACAAATACCATTTGTAAATGCGATCACATCATTTCAGCAACACCATCATTTTCTTTTTAAGAGACACCTAAAGAGATAGCACCTAGTACACTTCAGGGATTGTTTTATGTACTTTACAAGTATTAGCACATTTAATTTATATAGCAGCTCTCTAAGGTAGAGACCATTAATTAACATCCTTATCTTGAAGATGAGAAAATAAGTCATGAAGAGACTAGGTTGCCATCGAAGTTCACCTATCTGGAAAATGTGGAGCCAGGATGATTTAAACCTGGGAAGTCTGGCAGCAGAACCTTAGCCATAGGCTGTGCTCAGAAACACTAGCACTGCTTCCTCCAGCCTCACCGTCGTGGGGCCATCCTCATCCTTATCAGCTCACCCCAACGTTCACTCTGACCTCCACTCCGGTGATAACCCTGGTCATCATGGATAGGGCCCGAGACCTCAACTTGTATGAACTGGGTTCTGTCCCTCATAGGAGCAAGCAGTTATCTTTTAGAAGAAAAGAGAGCTTTTGAAATAAATATTGATTCCTACCTTCTCTCTAGAGATACAGGTAAAGTGGGTGGTCGTTGTGGTTGCTGGGGACCAGATAAGGAAATCAAAGTCAAGGAAGGAGGGAAAAATTGGACCAATAACACTTGAAACATTCCCCAGATCTTTGAGGACAATTTTACTTTTCTCCCAAGAAACACAATGCTTCTCTAGATGGGGAAAAAAAAAATTAACCTTAAATATCCTATGAGCTTCTCTGGAATCCTCTTGCTTCTTGGTATTCTTACTAAGAAATTCTGCTCTCGCAGCAATAAATTTTAGCTTTCTTAGCTTCTGGAAAACTGTAAAATTATTAACTATTCCTTAAAAATGTAATATTAGAAATGTATATGATCTCTGTCCCTATAACTAAATATTTTGACATGAACTACTATAAATTTGATTCTGACAGTTTGAGGGTATTGGATATAATGAGCTTTGGGGTCCCTTATAGCCATAAGCAACAATGGATCCATGAATTTGGATCAAATAATAACAAAAACATTGAAATATCCTTTTCCTTTGTTCTTAAAGAATAATTAACATCTATTGATTTTATTTCACAACCTACACGGAAATGAATGTTTCACTGTTTTATGATCTGTAGTTTCCATTCTTTTTAATAGCCTTGGTACAGTATTTTTTTTTAAGTTATCTTGGTCATAAAAGCTGTTTTAGAAGCAGAAGTTGTTTTAGGAAGACAAACATGACCTATATAGTCAACTTTGCCAATAAACAAATAAATGGCCTTGGTAGCAACTTGGTTCAGGAGGGAAAAAAGTTGATGGAATCAGATGATGAGGAAACACCCAAGTGAGTGATCTTCAATTACTTTGGAGGAATGACTGAACTATTGGTGTTTTCCTGTGGGAGGCTGTAGATCAAGAACTGTGGAAAAGCCTTGCAAATTCAAATCAAAAGACCTAGTTCAGCAGAGGAGTTGCCTTAGGTAACAGAATGTTAGTCAGGTTGGGTTAAGTTATGCTGCAGTAATAAACCACCCTCCAAAAATTAATGGTTTAAGCAAAAAAGCTTAATTACTGCTCATGCTCCATAACCAGTGTTGGTTAGAGAGGTGCTCTGCTCCATGTAAGCATGCCCATGATGTCATGACAGCACCATCTTAACAAGATACCAGTAAGTTGTCCATGCCAAAGGAAGAGAACATTCGTGATTCTGCGTTCACAACCAAATGATTGTCTTGGAAGTAACAGACCCCCCTTATTGGTGCAATCCACTGACTACAATAATGACATAGCCCCTTCCCACTGCCAAGGGGACAAGAGAGTGTGATTCTCAGCAGGTCAGGAGAGAGAGGCCTGAGGACACTGAGCATTAGACACTGCAGTATAGCCAGGGTGGACTGAGTGCTTGGTCTGAGCCAGGCAAGAGGCAAAGTTTGCTGCAAGCAGCATGCAACTCCGTCCTCACAAAACTCCATGAGATGTGTTCTTTCATCGTCCCTTTCCTTGGCCAAGGAGACTAGGAATCAAGAAGGCTAACTTGCCGAAAGATTACGTATTAAGTGGTAAAGCCAGGTTATAGACCTGTGCCACCCTGCTCTTCTCTGAGAGGCCCCTAAGCCTTGGCCAGAGTGCCGGACCATTTGCTCTCTGACACGGAGGAGGAAGTTCACTGTCCTCTCTAACGTGTTAACGGACACACGTCAGTGAGGGAGGGAGACGCATTCTCTTCGGGGAGCTGAAGGCCCTCTCCGCATGCTGCTGGGAAACTAATAATTCATGAAATCAACTATCAAGTTCAAGCATGTTGTAATGAGAAGTCATTGTTGCACGTCATAAACAAAGAAAGGCATTTTTAATGTGAGTATGTGAGAGAAATGTAACCATGTTAAATGCTTGAACAGAGATTAAAAAAATACATATCATACATATGTGCATCTACCCAATTTGAGAGCATAGGTGTGCATGAGAGAATTCTGAAATAATTTATAGATGTATTCATTTTACATATCTAAATTATATCATGTATAAATTAGATTGTAAATCAAATGCATAGTTTATTCTGTCCATCTGTAATCTATATGCTCCACTATCCATCCATCTGAACCAATTTTCAATAGAAATATAGTTTATGCCACATATGCAATTTTAATTTTTTGATTCAGCATTTAAAGAAGGGAAAGGAAACATGTAAAATCAATTGAACAACATGGTTTATTAAACCTGGTACGTGCAGGTATGATCATTTGAACATGTAATCAATATAAAAATTATTAATATGTCCCTTTTTGTATATAGTTTTTGGAATCCTCCATGTGTTTTCCTGGAGAAGGAAATGGCAGCCCACTCTAATAGTCCTGCCTGGGAAATCCCAAGGACAGAGGAGCCTGGCGGGCTAGAGTGCCCGGGGGTCACAAGGGTTGAACATGATCTAGTGACTAAACCACCAGCATGCCCGTGTATTTCACATGTAGAGCACGCCTCTATTAGATACTGAGCACTCACCGGGAACACTTGATCAGTACTCACAGTTCATAAAATGAGCAGTTGAAAAACTAGACTCAGAAGTCTGAGGTGTTCCAAAGACACTGAAAAGGTTTCCAATAACTGGATTAATCCATTGACAATGACTGGATCATAGAGGTGCTTATGTGTAAGACTAGCAATGCTCCCTGTGTCTGACATGTGCTTCTTAATGTGACCTTGTCCTGTGGACTGAAAACACAGCTCATTCTCCACGGAGGACCCAAACTCATATGGAATCCCCCCTTCTCTGGAAAATCAATAGAAACGCCTTCCAACGGGGAGGAATTTCCTGTCAGAAGCCAGGTGGTGTTTGTGTTCAAGGGTCAGTGGAAGCACAGGTGAAAGTGAAAGTTGCTCAGTCATGTCTGATTCTTTGCAACCCTATGGGCTATATAGTCCATGGAATTCTCCAGGCCAGAATGCTGGAGTGAGTAGCCTTTCTTTTCTCCAGGGGATCTTCCCAACCCAGAGATCGAACCCAGGTCTCCCAAATTGCAGGTGGATTCTTAACCAGCTCAGCCACAAGGGAAGGTCAAGAATACTGGAGTGGGTAGCCCATCCCTTATCCAGTGGATCTTCCCAACCCAGGAATCGAACCAGGGTTTCCTGCATTGCAGGCAGATTCTTTACCACCTGTGCTATCAGGGAAGCCCGTGGAACCACGGACTCAAAATCAAAACACCTGAATTCTAAATGAATCTTCTTTTACAAGTCGTGTAATCTTGGGCAACGCAACATAAGTGTTCTGGGTCCTGTTTGGAAAATGAAGACTTGTGTTTCCTCAAAACAGATCCGAGGGCCAGCAGCATCACCACCACTGTTAGAGAGGCAGCATCCCAGGCTTCCTTTGCTGAATGGAAATCTGCATTTTCAAGAGATCCTCCAGGTTGGACATAAATTGGGGAAACACTGCCTTAGAGGATTTCTAGCATTTCCCTGGGTTCTAAAATTCTGCTTATATACCTAAGAGGGAAATGCAGGTATTTTAAGATGGTGTGGCCTTTCAGAGAGTAGTTTGACATGCTAAGATCTGAAAGAAACCCATTTCAAACAACCACTGTACTAAGATGTCCTGCGTCAGGTGCTGAACTGGTCACAATACTCACAGCAGCTCATCAATCCCTCATCCTAGTAATAGGACCCGTGAGGTGCTATTGCTATCCCCACTTTACAGACAAGGAATCACAAAAGAAGTTGAATGACTCAGTTAGGCTTGCACAGCTAGTAATTTTGAAGCTGAGATCTGAATACAAGTTGGCTGGTTGTGGAGCTTACACTAAAACCGCTATGCTGGTCAGGATAGAGCCTGTGCTGGGACCAAGAATATTCAGTGCCAACAGCTGGGTTCTTGGGTGTGTGTGTGTGTGTCTGTGTGCCTGGGTGTGCTCTTGCAAGCATACACATCTGTGTGTGTGATCTTTTTCAATTACTGTATTATGTTACCTCCCTTTTGTATTAGACAGAGCACTGAAACTTTGATTTCCTCTGTGTATTTAATTAGGAACCACTATTTAATAACCCTGTGACAAAAGTTAAGCAGGCAGTCACCCACATGGTGATGAGAATTCTTAACATCTCCCTCCCTAAAATCCCTCTGGTAACGCACCAACTAGACTTAAAGAAGCCATTTCCAGAGCCCCTAATGAAGATCCTATTTACATAAGGAGAATATATTGATCTTGGAGAAGCAGAGAAAAAACTGCTGCCTGCCTGGTTGCAGAAGAGTCCTGTATCAGTTACCCTAGAATTGCACCTCTCCACAGCAATTGTAAATACAATAACATAGTTAATATAACATATATTAGTGCAATGCTCTATATGCACAATACTGTAACATGTATATACTTATGTATACATATACAGCTGTTATATATGTATGAAACCTGTGAAATGAAAATGTAGGTACTATATTTATTGGAAGAAATCTGCATATAAGTGAACCTACGCAATTCAAACCCATGTTGTTCCAAGGTCAGCCGTACTTACAACATAGAGTATGATGTAACAGCTGCACATCATGGAATGATTGCTCTGTGAAGGAGTCTGAGGAACTGCCCTTCAGTCCTCATCTCCCTTAATCTTCATTAGATACTGTTATAAAGGATAAGGAAATAAATGCCAGAAGCTTAAGTGAATTGCTAAGTCAATGTTCAATGATATTAATATTCAATTATAAGTCAATATTCATATCTAGATCTGCTGATTCCAGACATTAAAAGCACATCTGCGAAACACTGAACTAGACAAAGAATAGAGCAGAGATTGTCGCCCTCCCTGGGTGTCCCCAGTCTATCCTGGACTTCACCCCTCAGCATGGCAGCCTCCCCTCTCCAGAGCCTGCCTCTGCCCCTCTCTTGACAGCTTGCTGAGTCAGGAAAGCCAAGGAGAAGGGTAGGACCTCTGGACTGACTCTCTGGTGTCCTTGTTCTCAGTGTGGACAGTTATGGGGCACGTTCTCCACTGTCTCTCTGAGGGTCCCAGGGGGACTGAGTTATGTGTCCCTTTAATGCAGCCTTCATTTGCTTGTCTCCCTGCTCTGCCTCACCTCCACACTTCCTACTTTTGACTCCTGGCATCACTTTTCAAAAGGTAGACTTTCACCCAAGTCCTTCCTGAGGGTCTGCTCTGGGGGTGCCCCAAAGACAGAGATTGAGTGGCCCTGTGAAGGTTTGTGATAACGGCACGACCAAGGTTTACTACCTGAGATCGCCCTCTTTGCATTAAAGTTACATTTCATCGGAAGTGCTTGAACTGGGCCTTTCCTTCCCAGCCACTTTCACCTGTCTCAGCCTTGGGGTGGATGGCAACATTCTTGAGATAGAATGGCCCAGGCAGAGTTTGGTATGCAAACTCTGGATGCAAAGAGAACCAGATTGTGGCTTCTGATCACTGCATAAGTTATGTGCCTTGTCATGTGGCTGCATTCTCAGATGACCTTTGATGTTCTCTGCTGGGGGGTTTCGGCACTATATCTGTAGAATTATAACAGGAGTCCCTGCAAGGAAATGCTATATATGGGATTTCCTGAGTTTTCCGGTAGAGACTATCGATCTTGATCGGGAAGGCTTCCTCTTCTCTGTGATCAGATGTCCCTGCGCTTCTGGCACAGGTTGTAGATTTGTGAATTAGCTCTGCAGATGGAAGGTATTTTTTAGAAGTCAAACCAGCTAGAGCTCTTTGATATTAAACATATTCATAGGCAGAATTGCTGAAAAAATTCTCTCAACACATTTGTGGAACTAGACTGTGCCACTACCTTTAAAGTGGCAGAATCAGCTTTGTGACCAAACCATGAAAGAGAAGGAAAAAATGGTCTAAATGTGTTAAGGAAGTATGCAAAATGGCTGAAAGCTGATACATAGCAGAGCCAGGACCAAGGTCTGCTGATTCCAGACATCCCGCCTAACGAACAGAAAACTGGAAGGAAAACACGAAAAAGGGCTGCGAGGAGACCAAGTGGCCCATATGGGCATCAAACTCAATGTGATGGCATGACCAGGCTTTTTTCCTCTGGCACAAAGGGCTTTTGAGCATCGTTTGATAATATTCCAAAAAGAAAATAATAGAGCCAAGTTTCCCAAATGTTCCATATAAAAACAGGAAACTACCAAAGCATTTATCCTGTCTTCTAAGTTTTATCTGGATCAGAGCCCACCTCCATGCCTTGCTCGTCTGGAGCTTATCATGGGAGTAGGGATGATTAGACCTGCAAGTCTCATGTCTCCTTGGCTAGGCGCAGGTCCGTTCTCAGCACTAGAGGAGCCTGCCCTTCCATTTTATAAAATAGTTTTAGAACTTTTTTCCAAAATTTTATTATGGATATATATATATATAAAGCCACTCCAGTACTCCTGCCTGGAAAATCCCATGGGTGGAGGAGCCTGGTGGGCTGCAGTCCATGGGGTCGCTGAGGGTCGGACACGACTGAGCGACTTCACTTTCACTTTTCACTTTCATGCATTGGAGAAGGAAATGGCAACCCACTCCAGTGTTCTTGCCTGGAGAATCCCAGGGACGGGGGAGCCTGGTGGGCTGCCGTCTATGGGGTCGCACAGAGTCGGACACGACTGAAGCGACTTAGCAGCAGCAGACATATATATGTAAAGTAACACATATATCAATCCATCCTGTTATATTTTAATCAATCCATCTCATTTTCTTTTCATTTCAAAGTGACAAATATGTAATTCACTACCCACTAAGTACTTCCACATGCATATTGTTAATTAGAGTTCAACATTTGTTTATGGTTCTTATTTTCCTTTTGAAGTAAATTTCTTATACTATGATATACTATGACATCCACAAATTTTATATATAACATTTGCATTCAGATAAATGCAACCCCAACCTCCATCAAGATAGAAACCATCTCCATCACCCCAGAAAGTTCCCTCTGGCCCTTCTAGTCACTACCTGCCCCCACCCCACAATCTACCCCCTACTCCAGAGGCTACCACTGTGCTGATTTTTCCCATCATAGATTACTTGTGTTGCTCTTAGAATTCAGTGTAAATGAAATCACACAGTATATATGTATTTTTTATGTGACTTCTGTCACTCAGCGAAAGGTTTTAGAGCTTCACCCATGTTGCTGCATGTATCCGTAGTCCATTCTTCTTTGTTACTGAGCAGTATTTCATCACCTAGATTTAGCACATTTTTTTAGTCCACTCTCCTAATGGATGGGTGCCTAGGTTGATTTCAGCTCTTGGCAGCCATGGATAAACCACCATAAACAATCACTCACATACAAATCAGTATATGGACATATGTTTTCAGTTATCTTGAGTAAATACCTAGGAATAAAATTGTTGTGTCCTTGGGTAGATTCATACCGGGTATTATAAGTAACGGTCAGTCTTTCTCCAAAGTGGTGGTTCCACTCCCCACTATGCATGAGAGTGGCAGTTACTGCACATTTTTACAAGCATTTGGTGTTGCTGATCTTCTTAATGTTAGTGATTTTTGTGCATATGTAGTGGCATCTCATTGCAGATTTATGTTACCCTAATGACCGTACTTGTTGGTCATTCATACATCTTCCTTTGTGAAGTATCTTTTCCCATATTTTGCCCCTTTTTTGCGTTTTTATCATTGGTTTATAGGAGTTCTTTACAAACCCTGGGAACCAGTCCCAAGTCAGATATATGTTTTGCAAGTATTTTATCCCAGTCTGAGGATTGACTATTCATTTTTTAATGATGTTTTTCGATGGGCAGAAATTCCTAATGTTAGTCTAATTTTAATGTCTGTCTTTTTGAGTATAGTTTTCTGTGGCTAGTCTAAAAAATCTATTACCTACATCCATAGTAGAGAAGATATTTTTCTCTTTTCTTCCAAAATCTGTACAGCTTTAATTTTTACATTTAGGTTCATGACTCTTTTAGAGTTCATTTTAATGAATAAAACGAGGTCATGTGGGTGGATTTCTGGCTGCTGAGAAGGTTTTTTCTTCATCTTGGGTCATCAGCAGTTTGACTGTGATGGGCCTTCATGTAGTTCTCTTTGTATTTATCCTTCTTTGGATATGAATCTGTAATTTTATTGTATCACCATATCTGAGAAATCTCCAGCCACTATTTCTTCAAACATTTTTGCCTCAGCCTCTGGGACTTGTCCCACAGGTCCCTAAAAGGATCTGTCTGTGCCTTTTCTTTCTTGCTATTTTTTTCATGATTGAATAATTGTTATTGATTTGTCTTCAGGTCGACTGACTTTCTTTCATCTTCGTTTTGCTGTTAAGACTAACCAGTAAATATTTTACTTTGTTTATTTTTCAGTCCTAGAATTCCCATTTGGTTTATTTTTATTTCTCTACTAACATTTCCTATCATTTCATCATACTTTTTTGGATACATAATCATAATTATAATAGCTGCTTTCTAACCATTGGTTCCTAATTCCAAAATCTTGGTGGCCCTTGGAGTTGGTCTCCGTCGATTGCAGTTTCTTGTGAAAATGGGTCATATTTCTCTGCTGTCTTCTTTTTAGTGCCAATCAAAAACTGGATTGTACACTGAGCATTGTAAAAGATGTTATGTAGAAATTCTGGATTCTGTTCTGTTCCCCACAAGAGCATTTTGTTTGCTTGCTAGTCTGTTCTGTTTTGGTTTTAGCTCAGTTAAATGCAAGCTTGCATACTCTGTATCTATCTGCCCTACGGAGAGTGGGAGCTCAGATACTTGGTGCCTGGAGACTGCTCACCATGCATGGCTCAGGGGCCACATCAGCAGAGTTTGTGGCAGAGTTCATACACAGAAGTTGGGGGTCTCTATCTTCGAGTCTCTCTTCTCTGGGTTCTCCCCATTTTCTGTCCAGTGGCCACTATCGTCCTGAACCCTTTGTGGTGTCCTGTAAGCCACTGACACTGAGCTGTCCGTGAGACTTTTACCTGTCCACCTGACGTTGAATGGTCCTACCTGCAGACTGAGGGCCATGAAAATGGGAAACTCACCCTGTACCATTGTCTTCTTCCAAGTCTTCACTCCCTTCCAGGTTCTTCCTGCTTTAGTTCACTGTCCAGTTCTTCCAGGTAGTTATACTATATGTGTCAAGAGTTTCTAGCTGTTATCTACATGAGGGTTGATCAGATACACTGCTCAGCTCCTCCTGAAGTGGCGTCCTCTGTGCTATGGTTTTCCGTGGCTTCAGGGCATCCCACTGTAAGGACACATCACCATTTATTGACCTTATGTTGATGGTTATTTGAATTATTTTCCTTACTTACTATTAGGATAACTTTCCTCTGACATAAAATCAACCTTACTCTGACATATACCAGATTTGAAACTGAAGCCAGGGACAAGTTCTCTGAGCTAAAGTTGTCCCATCTGTAAAACGGGATGGTAATAATTATACCAACCATAAATGTGCTTTAATGAGGTTGAAATGAGAGTGATATTCTCTCATTATGCAAGTAGTAATGCAAGTAGTAATATAATGGAACAATATATTTAATGGAATATAACAGAACAGTATACTTCAAACACCTAACACAACCCTGGCACATCTCTTTTTGCTGGCCTTGTTGTCTTTATCCTTGTTATTCAACTTTTGCTCTCAGTCATACTTATATAAATGAAAGAGCCGAGAGCTCATCGTATGTAAGCAAATGTGCTTATTCCCTTCTTATAAGTAAAAGTCTCATGAGGCCTTTATTATGTCTGTCAGGCTGCTTTTGAGAATATGATTTTAGAGGCTGCATAATAGTCTATTAAAAATGCCATTCTTTATTTGGATGACCCATAGTTTCTGAAAAAATTCAAAGTTACATATGCATGTTATATAAATTCCCCTAGGTAAAAGTCCTGCAAAACCACCTTATTTCTAATTGTAGCCTAGTATTGACACTTACAGAATAATGTCAACCAGCTAAAGTTAAGTAGCAAATTTCAGAAGCTAGGATGCTTATTTAAAAGTACTTTCATATTTAGACTAATAAAAATGACATATCTGCCTCATCCCTTTTTAAGGAAATTGAAGTGCTTCATCAACTTTATTTCATTAAGATCCCACGGCAATCCTGTGGCCTGGGTGAAGGTCAAGGAGGCTCTGCCTTTTGCAGATGGAGTATCAAGTGTCATGATGATAAAGTGCTCTCTCTAGGATCACCCATGGTGGGAAAGAGCCCTTTATCTCATTCCTCAGATTTCTCTACTCTCTGAGCCGGTTTAGGGCAGCCACAGGTCTCAGACTGGAGTGAAAGCCAGCTGTCCCAAGTAACTGAGGCTAGAAATCCAAACCCAGAAAAGAGTGAGTGTCTGTGTGTGAAAAGCATGGAGGGAAAATTTGGGCTTCCCAGATGGCGCTAGTGGTAAAGAACCTTCTCCCCGTTGCAGGAGACATAAGAGACACAAGTTCAATCCCTGGATGGGGAAGATCCCCTGGAGAAGGAAATTCTTCAGTGTTCTTGCCTGGAGAATCCCATGGACAGAGGAGCCTGGCAAGCTACGGCCCATAGGGTTGCAAAGAGTTAAACATAGGTGAAGTGACTTAGCACACATGTGTGTGAAAAGTGTGGAGGAAAAATTGTGTTGCCGCCCTCCCCATGCTCATGTCAGACATTTACTGAATGAGTGAATAAACGGGGAAAGGGATTTCAGCCACGTTTCATCCCCCTACATCCAAGTACTCAACTAAACACTTTGCATACACTATGACTGTCCAATGCAATTGTCATGATAAATCTGTGAGCTATATCCTATTATTAGCCCCTTTAAAGACGCAAAAACTAAGATTCAGATAGTAACCAGCCTCAATGTCCTCAGCTAATACATACTTGCAAAGAATCTGGCACTATTAAAATCAAAGAAGTCTGCTGTGTCTAGCACAGTCTTGAGCAGTGAAAAGCCTGTCTCTCAAAATACAGAAGCAGCTTTATTCTGACCCATAAGGAAGATTATCAAGGGAAGTCTGGCAGAAAGTGGGTTGTTTTGCAGTCCCTATTAGTAAAGAAGACTCTCCAAGTCTATAGAGAGTCTTTTAACTTTAAGGAAGTAGATTCAAAACAATCTGATTATTTTAGCTGGTATCTATTGAGCACTTAAAGAAGGTGATGGCACCCCACTCCAGTACTCTTGCCTGGAAAATCCCATGGACAGAGGAGCCTGGTGGGCTGCAGTCCATGGGGTCACTAAGAGTTGGACACGACTGAGTGACTTCACTTTCACTTTCATGCATTGGAGAAGGAAATGGCACCCCACTCCAGTGTTCTTGCCTGGAGAATCCCAGGGATGGGGGAGCCTGGTGGGCTGCCGTCTATGGGGTCGCACAGAGTCGGACATGACTGAAGCGACTTAGCAGCAGCAGCAGCAGCACTGAGCACTTACTATGTACCAACCACAATGGCAGACCCAGTATCTGTTTCATAATGAAACAGATGTGTGAGCCTAATAGTAGCCCATCAGGCTCCTCTGTCCCTGGGATTCTTTAGGCAAGAATACTGCAGTGGGCTGCCATTCACTACTCCAGGGGATCTTCACAACCCAGGGATCGAACCCAGGTATCCTTCACTGCAGGCAGATTCTTTACTGCCTGAGCCACCAGGGAAGCACCTTAATAGTACAAGAGTGAAGACAGGCACTGAAGAGGGGATTACAGCTGTGCTAACGGGAGTTACAGGGTGCTTGGGATACATATCAGGGACCCCCACCTAGACCAAGGATCCTGATTCTAGAGGTTAAAGACAAGGGCATGAATAAGCTTTTAAAGACAGAGAGTACTATCTAATCCTGGAGATGAAATTTTTCCAAATACAGAAAGATCTTACTAAGCTGGAGTGATGGACTGAAGCCATGAAAATGAAGCTTCAGTTCTAGAATTATGTTATACAAGCAAGAATAGGGAGATCTGGCACGAGAACAGCTTACATAGGAAAGACCAGAAAATGTTCCTCCACTATAGGGTCAATATTAATTAGCAAAGCATTTGATGCTGCTGTTTTAACTGCAATAATGAATTCATACATTCATTTTACAAGACATGCAAAGGGAAAAAAAAATATGTTTTATATCTATTCCCAGATGGTATGTTTTGAATGGTGTCTTCTTTTTCCTCAGACTTTTTTTTGGTAACATGGTTTATTTTTTTGTGGGAAAATAAGTAATAAGTTTGGGAGCAATTAACTTGATCCTTAATAAGAATGATTCAAAACCACAATAGAAGCTGATATGCTTTCATGCTCTCTAAATCTCTTCACTAAATATATAGTAATTGGATATTTATAAGAGCTCATACTCTCCCATAACTATAAAGGGGAAGTGATAATGGATTGGTGTGGATACAGAGTTTTAAATACAGTATCTTACTTGATTCTCAAAATACCCTTGAGGGGAACTCCCGACGGGTGTGTGTATTCACTGTATGTCCTGCCTGTGTGAATAAAGCATTAGGATAATTTACATAACTTCACACTGAGCAGGATAAACAAGGCTGTGATGAAGTTAGTCAGGATACTAAGGATAGGAAAGCTAGAAGGAAGGCGTGTGCACTCAGTGTTCACCTGTGTGGTCCTGCACACCCTCTGGAGGAGGGAAACGGTCACTGTCCCCAGACTGCGGATGTGAAAATTGATATTTGGAAAAGTTCCTGACACGCCCAGAGTCATAGAACCTCTGAGCAACAGATCCCCGAACACATCAGCTCCACTGAAATTCTGTCTCTCTCTCTCCTACTCTATGCCAACTTCCAATAATATGAAAAATGAAATTTGTATTGGAAAAGATGCCAAGTCAAAGAGAAACTCAATTAGAGCTATGGTTGGAAACTTCTTTTTCACATGCACCTCCAGCTATGAACTGAGGAGACTTCCAATCTCTCAGTGCTTAGAACTTTTTAAATCTTAGCAGCTCAGTGGTTGTTTAACATGCCTTATATTAATCATCTGATCAGAAGCTAAATATAACAAAGGCCATCAGACTATTATAACACCCTTCTGCCTATCTCAAGTTATGTTTTATTAAGTTGAGTTGTCAATTTTAAATCAAGAAAGATGGCTCCAGGTAAGTCTCACCATCTCATCAATAATACTTTACCAACTGTGGCTCTTTGGAGACCTGAAATTTACAGTGAGTTTAGCACGCTGCTGCAGACCTGTCATAATTTTCTTTTTTATGCTTTGTTGCTGCACTGACTTCTAGAAGAGGCTGTCCTAAAAGCCTAATGTGACCCAAATCAGTTTTCAAATGTAAATTCAGGTGCCAGAGGTAGCATTTTTCACACCCAACAAATTGTCTCTGATTTTGAACTAATGATCACATAAACAAAAGATTGGAGCCAATTGATTGTATTATCAGCTGGTGGCAATTTATGTGACTGGGGCAGATTTAGCAAGGCTAGCCAGGGAGAGGGGCTTCCCTGATGGCTCGGCAGTAAAGAATCCACCTGCCAATGCGGAGATGTGGGTTCCCTGGGTCGGGAAGATCCCCTGGAGAAGGAAATAGCAACCCACTCCAGGATTCTTGCCTAGGAAGTCCTAAGGACAGAGAAGCCTGGCAGCCTACAGTCCATGCAGTTGAATACAACTCAGCAACTAAACAGCAACGACAAGCCAGAGAGAGAATTCGTGCCTTTCAAAGTTTTGTTTTGACGTGGACTGTCAGGAGTTTTTGTTTGTTTCTCCCTGCACTTTTCGCTTTCATGTTTACTCGGATTCCCTTTGGAGTTGAGGTGCTCTGTGTAGGAATGGCCATGCACACCCTATTTTTAGAGCATATTTGTCGAGAAGTCATGACTCACCTTCAGAAAACATTGTGCTTTCAGCCTCCAAGCTGGTGGGAAAACGTATTCATTCGGTCTATAAATGTTGAACAGGTATCACTTAGGGATGCATTTGGCTGCAGGATGCATAACTACAGTGGAAATGACAATGGGTTGGCTTGATTCTCCAAATACCCACCAACAAGCCTGATTAAGAATTGCTTATATTAAGTAGGGGTTATATTTCTTGTTTAACATGAAGTCCCAGGATAGATGGTTGCTGGGGCTGATTCAGCTGCTCAACAATGCCATGAGAAAATCAGTTTATTCCTCTGGTTTATCCCACCATCCTTAATTTGCTGATTTTAACCCTTATACTTGTTCCCACATGGTTGCATGATGACTGATGCATTATTCACCCATCCTGAGAAGGGTGAGCCAGCCATATTTGGGCCAGCTTGGATTTATTTTCTTACTTGCAGGACTTCTTCTCTCAGAGCCTCCATACACACTGAGGCCCTTGATGTGGGATAGTTACTATATTCAGCATTTTGACAGAGTAAATACAGAACTTTTATTTTTTTCATTGGAATACCTATTAATTCAGAAATATTCTGAGTGTCACTGTGAATGCTGCATTGTTCCCAGCTCATACCCTTTATTGGGAGAATTAAACACATTTGTCTGAAATCAGCACAGGTTCCTACAACTAAAGCAGGTGTCCAACTTCTCTGAGTGAGTGAAAGTCACTCAGCTTTATCTGACTCTTTGCGACACTGTTGATTGTAGCCCATCAGGCTCCTCTATCCATGGAATTTTCCAGGCAAGAATACTGGAGTGCTTTGCCATTCCCTTCTCCAGGGGATCTTCCCAACCCAAGGGTTGAACCCAGGTCTCCTGCATTGCAGGCAGATTCTTTACCATCTGAGCCACCAGGGAAGCTCAAGATAGGTGTCCAACTGTTCTAATTGAGAACAAACCAAGGCACCAGGGCCTCTGACCCCTGATGGATGGATGGTGGCCCAAGACCAAATGATGAATAAAATATCAAACTCAGATGGCAAGGCACTGATCTCTTTAAAGTTACATCAGGTTCAAGGTAAAAGTAAGAGAGGTTTTCTTAGAGGTAGCCTTGAGACTGCAAGACAGTCTGCTGCTGCTGCTGCTAAGTCGCTTCAGTCGTGTCCAACTCTGTGCGACCCCATAGACAGCAGCCCACCAGGCTCCCCCATCCCTGGGATTCTCCAGGCAAGAACACTGGAGTGGGGTGCCATTTCCTTCTCCAAGGCGTGAAAGTGAAAAGTGAAAGTGAAGTCACTCAGTCGTGTCCGACTCTTAGCGACCCCACGGACTGCAGCCTACCAGGCTCCTCCGCCCATGGGATTTTCCAGGCAAGAGTACTGGAGTGGGGTGCCATTGCCTTCTCCCACAAGACAGTCTAGTTTCCCTTAAAACACTCAGTAATTCCTTGAGCCTAGACAGTACAGAGTGTTAGTGACTGAGACCCACAGAGTTCAAATTCCAGCTCTGACTTTTATAAAGTATACGATCCTGGGCCACATACTCTGAGCCTTGGCTTCCCAGTCTATAAAATGGGGATCATTCCTGCCTGCTGGAGGTATAGTGAAGACCCCAGGAGATAATGATTATAAAGAGCCATTTGCAGCCTAGATCTGATCTGAGCTGAATCTCTATCTTTTAAAGTCTAAAATTAGATTTTCCATTCCTATATTTTATATAACTTTAACTTCTGATTTTCAAACCGGGACATTTTGACACTGCTGTTTTGCTTTGGCATTTGGACCTTGCTTTAAACTCAGGTGTATGTCTTTGCTTTACTTGTGTTCTTTATTCCAAGAAATAGATACAGACCACCAGTCTTGAATGCAATTAATATATTGCAGCTAGAGATGATACACACAAAATAAAACAAGCAGTGGCTAAAACTGCAAACAGTAAAATTTTTTGTGGAAGAAAAATTGGCTGAAGGATCAAATATTGCTGGGATCATGGAAAACCACAAAAAAATGTCCTGTGAAAAATTAGACTTGGTCAAAGAATGAGAACAAAATTAAGTGACAGTGGCCAGAACTGCACAGAGGAAATTTTATTATTTACTAGAAATCATGTAAGAATCAAAACTCCTTATCAGAAATATAGAACTGCAAAATCGGGTGTGTTAGAATAAAGCCACAAAACAGAACTCACAAATCAAAAGTTTCTGTTTGAAAATTTTATTTTGGCAAAAAGCAGTCAATGAATCAAATGTTTGGCATAAAATTTATACCCAGCATAATTAATCCTGATGAAAATAATTTTATCAATAAAATTGAATTATTTTAGAATTTTAAATTGCTTGACTATGCTGTGTAGAAAACTGAACAGTGACTTAATTTGGCTTAATAGAGTTTTCTTGAGAAATGTTACCGGATAAAAATTGTTAATTCAATTCTGATTCATTTTATCTGCTTTGAAATATATATTAAAAACTAGCAAGGTTAAAATAATGAGATTAAAACACTCTACACTCAATATAACTGTAAAGCTTAACATGATACCCACAGTGTAACAAATCCCTATTATTATTTATTAATGTTCTTGCTAATTTATGGAACTTTTAAATCTAAGAACATTTTCTTTAAACACTCAAGTCCACTTACTGTTGAACACAAAATAGGTCCTAATTTAAAATGGCTGTACACAGAGGGATGCTTAGCAGGATGGTTCCATGGTGTTAGTAACGAGAAGTCGGGGAAGAAGAGCTGTGGCTATTACCTTTACTCAGCACTCGCTACGGAACGGGCTCCAGGCTTGGCAGGACTTCCCTAGGGATGGCTCCCAGCTCATGCACACACTTGGTATCACAGGAGTATTTAGGAAGAGTCTGCTCTTCTGACTTCGCCTTAATTCAAATGCGCACTCCCCTTTTGGCTCACGACAGCAAGACTCTTCAAAATTCCTACGTCTTTAGCATGTGTTGACATGTGGTGGGTTTGATTCTGACTTGTTATTTTTCTTGTGCTGAAGGTACCTTGCCGAGTTTCATGGTTTTTGTTTCCCTGCTGCCTGTTATGCGTATAACTCACAGAGCTATGACTTTAAATGTCAGGACTGTCACTGTAACAATAGAGCAAAAAGCAGCCTGTTGACTTGCTTTAGACATAATTTGCAATACTTTTTTTTTTAACATTTTCTGTTTCCAGATGACACTTGCCCAAAGAACCACATGATAATCCCAGAGTCTTAGTGAGATATGTCTGACCTGGATCCGATAACCTGCAGTTCTGAAAGCCATTACTGATACAGTCTTGTATAAACTGATTTCCCTTTCTGAGTCTGGGCCTCTGTCTTGTTTTTTTTAATTGAAGTTTATTTGATTTACAAGACTGTGTTAATTTCTGCTGTACAGCAGAGTGACTCAGTTATACACATATATGTATTCTTTTTCATATTCTTTTCATTATGCTTTATCACAAGATATTGAAAGTGGTTCTGTGTGCTATACAGTAAGACCTTTGTGCATATTCACCCTGTATATAATACTTTGCCTCTGCTAATCCCAAACTCCCAGTCCTTCTCTCCCCCACCCCCTCGGCAATCTCAGGTCTATTCTGTATATCTGTGAGTCTGTTCTTGTTTCATAGTTATGTTGATTTGTGTTGTAGTTTAGATTCCACATATAAGTAATACTATATGGTATCTGTCTTTTGCTTTCTGACTTCCTTCACTGAGCATGATAATCTCTAAGTCCGTCCATGTTGCTGCAAACGGCATTATTTCATTATTTTAATGACTAAGTAATAGTCCACTGTATAAACGTACCACATCTTCTTTATCCATTCATCTGTTGATGGACATTTAGATTTTTCCATGTCTTGGCTGTTGTAAATAATGCCGCTATGACCATGTGGGGTGTGTGTATCTTTTCAAATTAAAGTTTTGTCTGGGTGTATGCCCAGGAGTGGGATTGCTGGATCATATGGCAACTCTGTTTTTATTTTTCGGGGTATCTCCCATGTTGTTTTCCTTGGCGGCTATCCCAATTTACATTTCCACTAATGGTAAGGGAGGGCTTCCTTTTCTCCATGGCCTCTCCAGCATTTTTAAACGATGACCCTTCTGACTAGTATGAGGTAGTACTCTGTTGTTGTTTTGATTTGCATTTCTCTAATAACTAGAAATGATGAGCCTCTTTTCATGTGCCTGCTTTGAGTTTCTGTCTGACAAAGTAAAGAGGCATTATGGTGAGAGCAAAGTTTTAAATGCCCTATGTAACAAAGCTTCTCTAAAGAAGTTTGGTCTTTTGCACGGTTCAACATGTTTAAAACTCTCTATATATTCCCATCTGGTATCTTAAGTTTTAACGATTAGAAAATACTTCAAGCAAATAAGTAAACTCTATGCCAAGTTTCTTGCTAGCATTTAAAAACTGGTGAGTAATGATTACTAACATACACAGAAGTTTAGGACACAGGTTAACAAACTTACAGCCCACATGCTGAATGTGACCCACTACCTGATTTTATCAATAAATAAAATTCAAAGTTTCATTGCAATGCAGCCACGCCCATCCATCGATTTATTGCCTATGACTGCTTGGTGCCAGGGCAGAGGTGAGTACTTGTAGCAGAAACGTTATGGCCTGGAGGAAGTCCCCGGCAGTCCAGTGGTTAGGACTCTGACTCTGCACTCCCGCTCCCAAGGGCCTGAGCTCAGTCTCTGGTTGGAGGACAAAGATACCACAAGTCATGTGGCATGGCCAAAAATAAACAAGTACTAAAAAATAAAAATTAAATAACAGAAACAGTATGGCCCACAAAGCCTGAAATAACTGTCTGGTTGCTTACAAAATTTTCTGACCCTTGGGTTAGAGTTTTACAAATGACTTTCCATCTCTATAGATTTAAGTCTAAATACACATTTGGTTACACACCCCAGCAGTGTGTGAGGTGGGCATCACCCCCATGGTATAGTCATGTGAACCAAGACACATAGCCTGTAAATGGCAACGCCCGCTATCACCACATCCTGTATCATCTGGTTATGAGCTCACAGCTTTTCAGTCCTTCGTCAATTTTAGTTTATAAAAACGGTTCCCATTGTATAATGAATACCAATGACTATGCTGTTTAATCATCACTCAAGTGTCGCCTGTGTGGCAGGCACTGTTCTACCCACTAGGCATGCAGTGGCTACTTCCTGCCACCATATAGCTTATGTTCTAGGCTACTGTGCGTATATACACCTCAGGATTCCCTGGGGTCCTAATCACACTCACCTAATCCATGACCTCAGCTCCCCAAGTGCGACCATTTACGGTGACACTCCATGACCTTGGATCCCCAAGTGTAACCACATCTGGCTGCTGCTATAGTGAACCACATGGATTGATTCCCTACCCCCTATCCCGAAGTAGGAGAAGAAATTTATAGTCCAGTGGGAAATTGCCTTGAAGGCACATTCTTGATTTCTAGGATGTGATACAGACTGACGGTATCATGAAATGCAGGATCATGTCTTCTTTGCACATATTTCTATCTTACATGATTTTGCTCTAAGGGCTACAAATAGGAGGTGAGATCTGTATAAACAGACAAGAGCCAAAAGTTTGCAGGAATTGTGTAGATAAGTATATCTCAGACTTTGATGTGCATACAGATTTTGATGGCGGGGGGGGCGGTCCTGTGAAAATTGAGGTTCTGATTCCATGTCTCTGGGGTGGGGCATTGGGTTCTGACAAGCTTCTAGGCAGTGCTCTGAGGTCTGTGCTTTGAGTAGCAAGATACCAGTGAACAGTCCAGTTTCCTCCAAAGTCTCTCAAATTTGGTGCTAGAAGTATGAAAGGGAAGGGGCTGGGTTATCGAATTTAAAGACCAGCATTTGAGCAGGCAAGCCCCAGCATGAATGAAAACCAAGATCATGGGAGCTAGACCCTCTGGTGGAAATGCTGAGACTTTCTACTTTCTTTGCTCAAGTTCAAGTGAGGAAAAAAAGCAGCATTTTCAGTGCAGTCTCTTCACTCTCAATAATTCCGTCAGACTGACTCGCAAGTCTTCCCACCCTGTCTGCTCAGACTGCACAAGCTGGTGATTAAAACTTAGAACAATAATTAGACCCTTTATTTTCAAAGCAGATTTGGTTTCCAGACCAGACTTCAACATTCATTACAATACAGACTAATAAAAACAAATCTGGGAACATATGGGTTTTTTTTTAAGTTTGTGTGCTGTGAAATCTATAACAGCATTAAAACCATTTTGGAAAAAAAAAATTCATGATCCTCTAGAAAAACATTCAGTGAACATTCCCTTCTGTTTCTCATCCAAATATATTGCACATATATGCATATAGTGTAGACACAAGTTTGTGCTGTAATTTTTCCACTTATTTTATGATGAACATTTTCTATATTGCTCCATGATCTCCTTATTTTTAAAGGCTACACAGTATTTCTTCAAGTTGACAAGCCAATATGTTTGTAAACATTGAACTGTTCTCCTCTGTGAAATATTTCAGTGGCCTCCTCCCTTCCTCCTGCCCTTCCTTCCTCTCCTTTCTCCGTCTTCCATCTTTGCCTCTTCCTCTCTCCCTACTCCCTCCTTCACCATCTTCTACTATCAGAAAAACAATGTTCTGTGAACA
Source organism: Bos mutus (assembly GCF_027580195.1). Lineage (NCBI taxonomy): Eukaryota > Metazoa > Chordata > Mammalia > Artiodactyla > Bovidae > Bos > Bos mutus. Next base: position 53,071,744 of record NC_091634.1, on the reverse strand, counting down.
TTTGATAACTCTTTACCTTATGTTGAATTGTTTCTTCACAGCACATTATCAACCAGCAGTTAGAAGGATCATTGCTTCCCCTTCAGTATAGTCTGAGAAGCCCAGTGTCCAAATCAACATGGTGTTGCCATTCTCTATGAAAATCTCAAAGGGTGAACACCCTAAATACATTTCACATCCACCAGGCAAAATGGGCAGGTCTGACCTGAATTCCAGTCCCTTATACCTGCATTCACTCCTGGGCTATTAGAATGAGTCTCCACTGGAAATTTAGTCAGCTCAAACCAGATCACCATGCTTATTGCATAAGTAATGTCTATTCCCGCCTCTCTCTAAAGGTACAATTTAGATATAAATGCCTAGATACGTGAGGTTATCCTGAAGATCAAATCTGTAAGACTATTTGCTTATTGAGGGACATAGTTTTTTCTCTTTGGTTCACTACTGTACCCCCACCACCTAGAACAGTACATGGAATGTGGTAGGTGCTGAATAGATATTTGTTTTATGAATCATTGAAAAATAAGATCATAAACAATGTAGAAAAGTGAAAGATACCTTCAGTCCAAAGAGTTCTTAAGCTTTTGGACAATAAAAGCATCCTTCACATCTATAGGGTAACAAATAGAATTTTACAAATAATTCTGATAGGTCCAAAGAATCTGGAAGTTTTCCCATGGATCTCAGGCAATGTCGGCATTAAGAATGCTTAGTCTAAAAGAACCTCTAGGTTCTAATTCATTTGACATTATCCTACAAAGTAGAACTTTGAAATAGTAGTAATCCATACCTGATGGCTCATTCAGTCTTCATTATAGTCTGTCAAGATAGGTATTGGTATTCCCATTTAACAGAAGAAAAGGCTGGATTCAGAAAGATTCGGAAGACTTACTCAAAGGGACACAGTAAATGCAGAGCACTGTCTGAGACCCCAGGGAAGCGGGGACTAGAACTGGGGTCCTAAGTTTAAGGCCAGCCTAGTTTCAGTTAAGTGCCTCCATTGCCCCTGCATTGATCTGCACAACCTTTGTCTTCTTAGCATTTGATTGATGGTTATCGTTAGTGCAGATAATTTGGGCTCCTTTGTAATGATCAAGACGTTTATGCAAGGGAGTCTCAGATGATTAGCACAAGGCAGGTGTTAATGCCATTCTCAGCTTCATCTGGAAATTTCTAACTAGAGTTCATTAACTTGTCAGCCCTAGTTCCTTTTTAGCCCCATACTGATATAATAAAATAGTGCTGATCGATAGAAACCTTAAACAGGCTTCATCTGTCTTCTTTTGTTACTATTTTTTCTCTTTCTTCATCTTTTATTACAACTTTCTTTTTTCCTGCCACTTTAAAACTGTTGTGATTCTCATTAGCTGTCTCTTCTGTTTTATTGGAAATCCAGGTCCATCTAGCTTCTCTCAGCCACACCTACGATTGCCCTGAAGAGGGGGAAGCTAACCTTATGTAGGCTCGCTGAGCAGATCTGGACTCTGCTGTGAGATTGTTAATCCAGCAAATGAATTTTTCTTAAGTATAACATGGCTTAATATTTTTGTGGAGGAAGATCTGAACATTTTGCAGGCCTGCTTCAACTTATGAAATAAATGATCATAGTGTTTTTGCCCAAGCTTTGTACAGAAGCCAAATAATTCTCTGAGTTGATAGGGGAAACCTTTGTGGTTACCATCTGCTGATGGAATGTGAGAGTGAGAATTGTTATAAAAGTTCCTTGTTTTTCTCTTCATTCTTAATATTGCTCACTTAGTTATATTAGGAATTTGGGGGCTCATTCAACCTCTATCTACAAAAGAAACACTCACACCTTGCCTCTTTCAGGTGAGGTGAACTCCATGTTCTATTTCCCCATCATTCCCTACTCAGCTTCTGTCTCCTCCAGCACTTATTACATCATAGGAGTAATCGACTCTTTGACATGACTTTCTCCAACTGGGCACATTTGGATTTGTTCTGAGGAAACGCTATGGTTAATTTCATATACTGATTTTACTAACAATATGGGGATCAGTCCAACTAACATGAATTATCACAGGAGTCCACAGCTGTCTCTGAGAACAACCCAGAGACCAAACAGGAAACTAAATGTCATCCCAGAGAGAAGGCTCACTCAGGGAACTGCAGACTTCAACAGTGTCCCTATTCTTGGAGAAGCTCTCCAACAGCTCTGGTAACACAAACCTCCTCTGTGTACCATAGCTAAAGGACTGACCACAGAAATGAAAGTGCAATTACAGAAAAATTATCCCCAGCCATGACCACATTTCATGATCACTTTACTGCCATCACGACTCATGATTTCAATTTTCAGGACTGAGAATCTCTGCTGAAGCCCAATTTAAATCCATAATATGTGAGTCTGTGCTTTACCGTCATGTGTCAGCGTGGAGTCAGTCAATTTGGGTTTAATTCCCTTAGACTGACCACAGTTATGTGCTGGGAGGGAACCAACAAGGTCGCATATGTAAACGATACTGTGCTAATCAAGTGTGATATTTTCTCTTTAACTTCTAATCAGCCACAAGACTAGATTCAAGTCTACTGTCAGTTTGAACTTGAAAGTGATGATTTTTACACCAGAGTTCTTAATATCTAAGTTTTAGTTTAAAGGAACAAGTGCCTATGCCTTTGAAAGTCAGAGCCGTGCTGAAGTGTTTTCCAATTCTCATGAAACAAAATCCTCTAAACGCCTTTGTAAATTAAAAAAAAAATGTAATTTTCTCTTTTGAATAATGTCAAGATTGAGTGTACTTCTGGAGAAATACTGATATAAATTCAAATCAATACATCCTCACTTGTCACCAATTCTCTGTGTGCTTTGGACTAGTTGCTTAAGTTTTCTGAGCCTTCCTGACCCATGGATTGAACCTGGGTCTCCTGCATTGCAGGTGGATTCTTTACCATCTGAGTCACCAGAGAAGCCCTTTCTGAGACTCAGTTTTGCTCGATGAAAGCTTATAGTGCCATATAGATGGGAGATTCAGTTGCCTTTGTGTTTTTTTTTTTTCCTAATTTTATTTTATTTTTAAACTTTACATAATTGTATTAGTTTTGCCAAATATCAAAATGAATCCGCCACAGGTATACATGTGTTCCCCATCCCAAACCCTCCTCCCTCCTCCCTCCCCATACCATCCCCCTGGGCCATCCCAGTGCACCAGCCCCAAGCATCCAGCATCGTGCATCGAACCTGGACTGGCTACTCGTTTCCCACACGATATTTTACATGTTTCATTGCCATTCTCCCAAATCTTCCCACCCTCTCCCTCTCCCACAGAGTCCATAAGACTGTTCTATACATCAGTGTCTCTTTTGCTGTCTCGTACACCGGGTTATTGTTACCATCTTTCTAAATTCCATATATATGCGTTAGTATACTGTATTTATGTTTTTCCTTCTGGCTTACTTCACTCTGTATAATAGGCTCCAGTTTCATCCACCTCATTAGAACTGATTCAAATGTATTCTTTTTAATGGCTGAGTAATACTCCATTGTGTATATGTACCACTGCTTTCTTATCCATTCATCTGCTGATGGACATCTAGGTTGCTTCCATGTCTTGGCTATTATAAACAGTGCTGCGATGAACATTGGGGTACACGTGTCTCTTTCCTTCTGGTTTCCTCAGTGTGTATGCCCAGCAGTGGGGTTGCTGGATCATAAGGCAGTTCTATTTCCAGTTTTTAAGGAATCTCCACACTGTTCTCCATAGTGGCTGTACTAGTTTGCATTCCCACCAACAGTGTAAGAGGGTTCCCTTTTTCTCCACACCCTCTCCAGCATTTATTATTTGTAGACTTTTGGATCGCAGCCATTCTGACTGGTGTGAAATGGTACCTCATTGTGGTTTTGATTTGCATTTCTCTGATAATGAGTGATGTTGAGCATCTTTTCATGTGTTTGTTAGCCATCTGTATGTCTTCTTTGGAGAAATGTCTATTTAGTTCTTTGGCCCATTTTTTGATTGGGTCATTTATTTTCTGGAGTTGAGCTGTGGAGTTGCTTGTATATTTTGAGATTAGTTGTTTGTCGGTTGCTTCATTTGCTATTATTTTCTCCCATTCTGAAGGCTGTCTTTTCACCTTGCTAATAGTTTCCTTTGATGTGCAGAAGCTTTTAAGGTTAATTAGAAACTAAAGACCTATATATAGAAAACTATAAAACACTGGTGAAAGAAATCAAAGAGGACACTAATAGATGGAGAAATATACCATGTTCATGGATTGGAAGAATCAATATAGTGAAAATGAGTATACTACCCAAAGCAATTTATAGATTCAACGCAATCCCTATCAAGCTACCAACAGTATTCTTCACAGAGCTAGAACAAATAATTTCACAATTTGTATGGAAATACAAAAACCTCGAATAGCCAAAGCTATCTTGAGAAAGAAGAATGGAACTGGAGGAATCAACCTACCTGACTTCAGGCTCTACTACAAAGCCACAGTTATCAAGACAGTATGGTACTGGCACAAAGACAGAAATATTGATCAATGGAATAAAATAGAAAGCCCAGAGATAAATCCACGCACATATGGACACCTTATCTTTGACAAAGGAGGCAAGAATATACAATGGATTAAAAACAATCTCTTTAACAAGTGGTGCTGGGAAATCTGGTCAACCACTTGTAAAAGAATGAAACTGGACCACTTTCTAACACCATACACAAAAATAAACTCAAAATGGATTAAAGATCTAAACGTAAGACCAGAAACTATAAAACTCCTAGAGGAGAACATAGGCAAAACACTCTCCGACATACATCACAGCAGGATCCTCTATGACCCACCTCCCAGAATATTGGAAATAAAATCAGTTGCCTTTGTTTTTATCTTTAAAACAAAGCATTTAGTCTAACAGATACGAAACATTGCTGCACATATGGACACACAGCCCAAGAGCCATTGTTGTTGTTTAGTCGCTCAGTCGTGTCCAATTATTTGTGACCCATGGACTGTAGCCCACCAGGCTCCTCTGTCCAAGGGATTTCCCAGGCAAGAACGCTGGAGTGGGTTGCCATTTCCTTCTCCAGGGGATCTTCCTGACTCAGGAATCAAACCCACATCTCTGTTATAGTTGATGTAATAAGAAGGTACGAATCTTGGCAATCCAATAATCTGAAATTTCTTTTAAGATATTACAACATTAGTCTTTTTTTCCAAATTTGGCCCTTTTTATACTTCAAGAAGACTGAATAGAGTCCAACATTATGGCATTACTGTGATTGCTCATCTTTAAAAAAAAAAAAAAGTGAATTAGACTTTGCAAGATGAAAAGTCTAAGAATTAATATAGACATGCATGATCAAAGCCTGTAAAATAATTAAAGTCATGTCACTGTTGCCTCAGAGGTACTGTAGCAGGTTCTAGGAGTCATCTTACCGGTACAGCCAAAACCCTGCAAATTACTAGGGGCAATCTGACTGCCTGGGTGACAACTTCTCCCTCCCTTTCTTCCTCAATTCACTCGATGGAATGATCAAGGAAGGCTTTTGGGAGGAGGTAGCATCCTTGGAATTTAAGTAGGAAGGACATTTCAGGAAAGATGGATGCTGTGGAGTAATATACGAAAGCAGGAAGGCATTACACCTGTTAGGTGAACACGATGCAATAGCATTTGATCTAAAGTTAGTGATTTCATTAGAGAAAGAAAATTAGAAAAGTTGTCTGAGCTCTGATTTTAGAGGGCCTTGAATGCCAGGCTAAGAGAGTAGCCTGTAACCAGACTGTAACCAAAGAAGAGTCTTGACTTCATCCGTTCATTTCTTCTTATGGCACATATCCACTTAGAGGTTTTTGGAATTGTCCAGATGAGAAATGTCACCAGTCCCAAGGATCTAGCACATATAGGAGAAAGCATTGACTCGACCACAAGTTTCATGCAGGTTTTGCTGTAAGATGTTGTCAGGGCACAGGTTTGATCTCTGGTGAAGGAACTAAGATCTTGCATGCCATGCAACACAGCAAAGGAAACAAAAAAGTAATATTGGGGACCCAACTGAAGAGCACGGCCTCAAGCAACATTCTTTCTTTGGTTATTTCAGTGATTGCATTGGGACTTAGAGTATATATCTTCAGCTTACCACAGTTTACCTTCAAATGATGCTGTGGCACTTCACACAGCCCATAACAACCTTGAAAACAATGTATTGATACTTCCACACCCATTTTTCTTTATCATGTGTTATAAATAAACCCTACAATACATGGTTATTTTTCTTTAACCAAAATAAAGCTTAGTTTGTTTTTCAAGACCTTTTTCAATTACTTCTTCATTACCTTGTATAAAAAATAGAGTAAAAGATGGATACTATTATAATATTGATCTCTTGTGCTTTTTGTTTGTATTGATCCATATTTCCATCTGATATCTTTTTCCTTCCACCTGAAAGACTGTTTCACTTTTCTTTAATGGCATTCTTCTGTTGATGTTGAATTCTTTCACCTTTTCTCTATAAAAAGACGTCTTTATTTCACTTTTAATTTTGGGAGATATTTCCGCCAGGTTTGGAATTCCAGGTTGATATTTTTTCCTTGAGTACTTGAAAGATTTGCTCCGTGGTCTTCTTAGTGTTGGTTCTGACAAGACATGCACTGCCATCCTTATCTTTCTCCTCTCTATGTGTGATATGTCCTTCCCCCACACCCCATGCGCAGCTCCTCTTAAGATTTTATTTTTGTTACTACTTTGAAGCATTTTGATTATGATAAAAATTCTGAGGCGTGAATCATGAGAGCTCTGAAACAGATAAGATGTGAGCACTGGGAAAAGAGGTAAAAATAAATGTGAACCTACAGTTTAACTGAAACTGGTAGTTGCTTCTTTGAGTTCAGAACTAACTATTTTTACAGGTAAAGGAGAAATATCACTATAGAATGTACCCTCAAGGACCCTAAAAGAAAAGTAATAGCCAACACTTGAAGAACACTGTATATATATATTTGTGTGGGTTTGTACACACACATAACAACCCTATGAGGTAGATATTATTACAATATCCATTTTATACTTGAAACTGTTGCTCAGAATAGTTGAATAGTTTTAGCACATCGCTAGTAAGTGGCAGAGCTGGGATTTGAACACAGACCTTCAAACTAGCAGTTATGCCTTTAACCACTGTTCTAAACTGTCTCTTACAGTAAATGGCAGGCAGATACAGCAGACAAGGTATTGACAGATTCAAAGGGCAACTTTGTTATAAATATTCCACATTAAAGGGTGGGGAGGGGGGAGATGCTACTTCCTGGACCTAGAAGATGCTCCTTTCAGAGCAGTGATCTTTTGTCTGATCTTCCAGCCTCTGGCTTAGATGTTGAAGTTCCTTCGAATATAGAATGCCCATAGTTTTAGAGAATACTCATTGTTGCTTCCCAGTGTGTCCAACACCAGACAGAAACTTCTGCAGGTCAAAGGGAAGGAGTTCACAAGCATGTTTAAATTCATGCATCAGCCCATTTTTATGGCATGAGAGAGAAAGGAAATAACACCAAAATGCTGGTTGTAATCTCTCTGGCCTATCTGTTGTACTGATAATGACAGTCATCATTTAGTGAGAACCTTCTAGAAGCTAAGTGCTTTATTTCTATTACCTCTAATCCTTAGAGTAAGGACCCATACTGCTATTATTCCAAACCTTATGTTTCTTTGAACTTTGACCTAGTCTGTGCAAATTACTTAACCTCCCTGTACCTCTGTTTTCTCATCTACATCATGCGGTTAACAATCAGTTCCGTTCAGTTCAGTTGCTCAGTTGTGTCCAACTCTTTGCAACCCCATGGACTGCAGCACGCCAGGCCTCCCTGTCCATCACCAGCTCCCAGAGTTCACTCAGACTCATGTCCATTGAGTCAGTGATGCCATCCAACCATCTCATCCTTTGTCGTCCCCTTCTCCTCCTGCCTTCAATCTTTCCCAGCATCAGGGTCTTTTCCAATGAGTCAGTTCTTCGCATCAGGTGGCCAGAGTATTGGAGTTTCAGCTTTAGCATCAGTCCTTCCAATGAATATTCAGGACTGATTTCCTTTAGGATGGACTGGTTGGGTCTCTTAGCTGTCCAAGGGACTCTCAAGAGTCTTCTCCAACACCACAGTTCAAAGGCATTAATCCTTCAGCAATCAGCTTTCTTTATAGTCCAACCCTCACATCCATACATGACTACTGGAAAAACCATAGCTTTGACTAGACAGACCTTTGTTGGCGAAGTAGTGTCTCTGCTTTTTAATATGCTGTCTAGATTGGTCATAACTTTTCTTCCAAAGGAGCAAGTGTCTTTTAATTTCATGGCTGCAGTCACCATCTGCAGTGATTTTGCAGCCCCAAAATATAAAGTCTCTCACTGTTTTCACTGTTTCCCCATCTATTTGCCACGAGGTGATGGCATATCTATAAAGTGCTTAGGATAATGCCCGATAGCTGCCAAACATTCAGTAAGTATAAGATGTTAGTGTTATCCTGTTGTTTCTTCTACATGGGAGCCCGCGCTTTGTCCCTCCAAACCTTAAATGAAGCAAAAGTGAAAGTTGCTCAGTTGTGTCCGACTCTTTGCGACCCCATGGACTATACAGTCCATGGAATTCCCCAGGCCAGAATACTGGAGTGGGTAGCCTTTCCCTTCTCCAGGGGATCTTCCCAACCCAGGGATCAAACCCAGGTCTCCTGCATTGCAGGTGAATTCTTTACCAGCTGAGCCACAAGGAAGCCCAAGAATACTGGAATGGGTAGCCTAGCCCTTCTCCAGTGGATCTTCCTGACCCAGGAATCAAACTGGGGTCTCCTGCATTGCAGGTGGATTCTTTACCCACTGAGCTATCAGGGAAGCCTCCAAACCTTAACTGTCCTGTAAAATCAAGTTAGCATCCAACCTGCCGCTGAGATTCCTTTACTCAGGCTCAGTCTCTGTTTCTGCTAACAGTCCACACAGCCAAGCATCTCAGTTGATTGTGTTCCTCCACATAGGCTCATTTTGCCTCCTCAACTAGATTAACTCCTTACTCACTGAATTCATATGGCACTTGAGCACTAACCAGATGCCAAGGACTGTTCTGGTTTACCACAGTCGGAACAGTAAGTAAAGGTGAAAAAGCAAATCTCTGCTTCATGGATCTTACATACTAGTATGGGGAGGGAGAGGGTACAGATAAAAACAACATAAATAAGTAAAATATGTGGATTCTTAGATGGTAACAGTGAGGTGGTTATACATAAAGCAGAGAAGAGAGAGGAAGTGTGGGAGGATACCATGCAATCTTCACTTGGAGGCAGAGAAGGTGTGGCTGAGGAAGACTACAAGCCATGGAGATTCAGAGGCAGAGCTCTCCTGGACGAGGTGCAGTGGGTGCAAGGGCCCACGGAGGGATTGTCTGTGGTCACAGAACATCATGGAGTCAGTGCAGCAGACTGGAGTCAGTGCAGCAGACTGGAGTCCGCACAGGGTAGAGCTGTAGGATACAAGGCTGGAGCGTGAAGGAGATGGGACAGGCTGGGTAGGGCCTCACAGGCCACTGTAATGGACTTGCCCTTCACTTTGATGTGATGTGAGAGCGACTGATGTCCTGAGTGAAGGGATCCCTCAGTCAGGAGCCACGTCTTATAAATGATAAACCAATATTGGAGCAGAGTTTGAAGCTGACAAAGCATCCCCGCAGCCTTCACAGGAACCCTGTGTGGGCAGGATTACCCCACCCATGTCACTCCTTTGTGAGAAACAAATTCTGAATGTATATTGAAGATGAAGCTCACATATCAGATAAAGGATAAATGTAATACGTGTAAGTTTAAGTAGAAGAGATCCTGAACACAATCCTTTCAGTAGTTAAATATTTAGCATGAAAAGATAGCACACACAGAAGTCCAGAAGTGGGGATAATAGTCCATTCTCAAAGTAAAGTGGTCTGGGTTCAAATCCTGGCCCCTCCACTCACTGAAAGTAACTTTTCTGGGCTCCAGTTTCCTGATCTGCAGCATGGGCATGTCTGGGTACCTTCAGAGGCTGTGTGAGCATCAAAAAAATGCTTTGTAAGACCCAGTGTCTAACCTGTAATAAGTGCTCAAAAAATGTTCTCTCTCCTCTTCCAGAACTCACTGATTTTCAAAGATATTTTTCTATCGGTAAAATGCGTGAAGAATTCAATGTAGAGAAGTATTTGAAAACAAACAAAATCTCTCCCTTCCTGTGGGGCACATTTTGCAGAATATCTGGGCTGCTAACACACTTCTCTTGGTCCCGTAATAGATTTCCTGGGCTCCATTATCAAATAGCTGCTGTATCTGTCAATGCTGACTTTGAAAAAGGAGCCTGGTCCTTCAGTCTTTTAAGGAAGAATGAGTATTACATGGTAACTGAATATTTATAACACGTCCTCCTCTTTTTAAAGCGGTTGTTGTTTTACCATCTCAACATCAAACCACTGGGCCCAGAGAAACCTCAGATGTTGGAGAATATCAAATACTGTCTCTTTTTGCTTTTTGCTGGTAGATCTGACACACCTTTGAACCTTCAAAGGCCGCAGTAATCAATGATGTGAGGAGACGCGCAACATCGCGTGCATCATTGCGAAGATGAATTTATTAATGTAAACGGCGTAGAGTGGAATAGCGGTCAGGGCTGAATTAAAATGTGAGAATCAGTAACCCAACAAAAACCAGAGAACAAAGGAAGGAGAGAGACAGGGAACAGGCTGATGAAAGACACTTTGCTGATTCGGGACTTCACTGAAGAGCGCTAGATAAAAGGGAGATTGTTGCTTAAGTTGGCTAATATAACCCTGGCGTCTTAATTAAAATGTCTTTAACAAAAGAGGGAGAGGACTAGTACTGAAAGTTTGGGGGAGGCCTCAATGAAAGAAAATAAATTTACCTAGGGGAAGAGAAGAGGATGATTTAGGTTCAATTTTGAGAACTTTCTAAGCAAAATAATCTTGAATTTCAGCCATAAAGGATATTTAAAAATTGGTTGGACAACAGAGACAATTGTCATTGTGGCCAGGGCAGGAAGCAGCTTTCTAATTTTAGAGTTCGCTACCATAACATCAAGAAGTTAAGGACCGAAAACAAAGAAAATGGATAAAAACAGGAGGAACCAGCGTCTCAAAAATCAACTCAATGCAGAGAGTGAGTCCTAGATTTAGGTGTGTGCTTCTCCCGTTTCTTAAGGATGGCCTTCTGTGTCCTTCCTGCTTGCTGTATCTGAGAAGGAACGTGCTGTTCCTAAGAGGAGGGTTGATTTCACCCCTGCTGTCGGGAAGTTTGCTTCGGGGCCGTCTTTCTGAAACTATGAGGTGTTGTTTCAGGGGCTCCAAAGAGCTGCAGTACCATCGTCCTTTATGTCTCAATGCAGAAGAGAATTCAGTGAGAGTCAGAGTGATAGATGAGAAGTGATTTAATAGGATGCTTACGAGGCTTACGAGTGGGAGGGTAACAGATACTGTGCCCCAAGAACTTACTGGGCTGCAGTTCTAGAATCAAGAAAAAAGTGGAGAGGGGGAGAACTGCTTTGTCCTTCTTGAATAAAGGTCACGTTTCCACCATCAGCTCCGCCTCCAGGTTGGGCAGGAGAGTTTTCTTGTCCCTACATGGTCAAGCTGGGTCCACAGATTACTCCTTTCTATATGCAGAGAGCACGTCCTGGGATTATTAGCTCACTGGAGAGGGTGTGGGTCTCATGCCAGCATTGTTTTATGGTTTTGGAACATGTCCTGTGCTTCTGTTGCCTGCTTTTGTTGCTAAGCAAGCCTGCTTTCTTGAGTAATCATTAACTTACAGGGGTCTCTCATAGTTTTTCTACTTACAATCCCCTAGTGGGATTAACTATTTAATCACCTACTTTTTCCCTTTATTCTGTCCCTGTCATTTTTTCCGGATCACCATAAAATTTTGCCTGAGAAGCTGTTTTAAAAAAGCAAAGAAGCACTTAGTTTTATACCTGATAAAGCCATACAGCGTTCTCCTCTGTGTCCATCCTAGAACAACCCAGTGACATCCGTCATCATCCAGTCTCTCCTTGAGCTGGGCATCTGCGAGGTCAAGCCTCATTGCAGGGTGGCTGTGCCAGCCATAGCCAGTGCTGGCTTCTGCCAGCTAATGAGGCAATGCAGCTATCGGAGGGGGGTTGGCAGGGAGAGCAGATGTCCATTTCAATCTAATAGTTAAATGCATCAGGTGTTAAGTAAAAACTCAAGAGATTTCTCTGAGGTTGCCTTAAGGAGTGGAAAACCCAAAATCTCCTTTGGAAAAAGAAGAAAAAAGATGGGCTTGCCATCTGCTATTTGATGGCACTCATTACACAAACAGATAGTGATTAAATAACCTTTATTAAAGCTTAAAAATTGAAGCATGCATGTGTGTTCAAGTGTGACCTGGCAGAAGAAAGCCAGAGTTAATAGAAGCAATCCAGGAACCACTGTGGACCCTGAACTGGAGAATGACACGCAGAGTGTACAACAGTCATCTGTTATGGGGTGTGTGTGTGTGTGTGTGTGTGTGTGTGTGTGTGTTCTCCCATAGGTAGACAAGACTAGAGGTGAGTGAAGGAAGAATAGCCAGGTTAGAGGGACACAGGACAGAAAAGGCATAAAGTCACGAGAGAGGGTGGCACATTTGGGCAAAAGCAGCGTGGTTGGAGCTATAGGAGTTGCAGCCAAAGAGGTGTGTTGGAACCTTGTGGGGATGCCCAGCCTTGTCAGGATCACATCTGTTTCCAGTGGTGACTAGCGGTTGGCAACAAGACAGAGGTCCTTTAAAGTGTTCATAAATTTTGACCTCAGTTCAGTTCAGTTCAGTCACTCAGTCGTGTCCGACTCTTTGCGACCCCATGAATCGCAGCACGCCAGGCTTCCCTGTCCATCACCAACTCCCGGAGTTCACTCAAACTCATGTCCATCGAGTCAGTGATGCCATGCAGCCATCTCATCCTCTGTTGTCCCCTTCTCCTCCTGCCCCCAATCCCTCCCAGCATCAGAGTCTTTTCCAATGAGTCAACTCTTTGCATGAACTGGCCAAAGTACTGGAGTTTCAGCTTCAGCATCATTCCTTCCAAAGAACACCCAAGACTGATCTCCTTTAGGATGGACTGGTTGGATCTCCTTGCAGTCCAAGGGACTCTCAAGAGTCTTCTCCAACACCACAGTTCAAAACCATCAATTCTTCGGCACTCAACTTTCTTCACAGTCCAACTCTCACATCCATACATGACTACTGGAAAAACCATAGCCTTGACTAGACGGACCTTTGTTGGCAAAGTAATGTCTCTGCTTTTAACTATGCTATCTAGGTTGGTCATAACTCTTCTTCCAAGGAGTAAGTGTCTTTTAATTTCATGGCTGCAATCACCATCTGCAGTGATTTTGGAGCCAAAAAATGAAACTAAGCCATGCCCTGTGGGGCCACCCAAACAAGCAGGTTATGGTGGAGAGGTCTGACAGAATGTGGCCCACTGGAGAAGGGAATGGCAAACCACTTCAGTATTCTTGTCTTGAGAACCCCATGAACAGTATGAAAAGGCAAAATGATAGGATACTGAAAGAGGAACTCCTCAGGTCGGTAGGTGCCCAATATGCTACTGGAGATCAGTGGAGAAATAACTCCAGAAAGAATGAATGGATGGAGCCAAAGCAAAAACAATACCCAGCTGTGGATGTGACTGGTGATAGAAGCAAGGTCCAATGCTATAAAGAGCAATATTGCATAGGAACCCGGAATGTTAGGTCCATGAATCAAGGCAAATTGGAAGTGGTCAAACAGGAGATGGCAAGAGTGAACGTCAACATTCTAGGAATCAGCGAACTAAAATGGACTGGAATGGGTGAATTTAACTCAGATGACCATTATATCTACTACTGTGGGCAGGAATCCCTTAGAAGAAATTTTGACCTAGTACTCCCAATTTTGCTAGTACATTCAAAGGAATCCTTTTTAGAGAAAAACAAACAAGTAAGCAAAGGAAACTTTACATACAGTGATATTTTATTTGCATTTTAATAAGAGAGTTGGAAGAACCTAAATGTATGGGCACATCAGTCACCAGGGGAATGGTTAAATACGGGCTGATGCATTCACATGATGTACTGTGCAGCCACCAAATGCTGTTCATAGAATTTGCAACATGGGAGGGAAGAAAGCTTGTTATTTATCATTTGGTTCAAAAAACAAGATACAAAATTGTCCAGACCAATTTCAACTTGAACAAGAAGTATATTAAAATTAGGAAGGAAGTATTCATTTACTCACAAGCCTGTATCAGACAAACAGAAATACTGTTCTGCATAGTATATATTCAGAATAGTATTTCTGTTTGTCTAATACAGGCTTATGAGTAAATGAATTATTTTTTTCTGATTATAAATAGAAAAGCTTCATTGTAGAAACTTTGAAATATATACATATATATTAGAAATACTAGTTCTCAAATTCTTACCTCAGTGTCTGCTTCCAGGGAGCCCAGACTGAGTGTTGAGGTCCTGGTTGCTGTGAATCTACTATCCAGTGGGCTCCTGTATAAGAGGGAAGGGTGGGTCATGAAGAACCTGCAGGTGGGCTGCAGTAGAGCAGGTGAAAGGTGATGATCAAGGTTCAGGGAAGGTGGTGCCTGAGAAGGAAGAGATAGTGTCCAGGGAAAATCCCCCTGGTGGAATCTGTAGGAGTCGGCAACCACTCGGGGGTGCAGTATGATGGAAACAAGTAAACCATCCATAGGACTAAGCCTCTAGCCCTTCAACAGCTGAGAAGAGGGAGACGGGAAGCCTTGTGGGTTTGGGCAGGAGTGGGTGGAAGGCCAGGACTCAATTTGGCTTGAGACACGTTGAGTCTGAGGTACCCGCAGGATAGTCACATAGCATCAGCTGTGAAACTTCCACCCAAAAAGCACACGACAAACACCTGATGTGTATGCACTGAACTGAAAGCCCTGTTTTTCCACGTGTGGGTTTTCTACCAGGCACTTTCTCTGAAGGCCAGTCACACGTTTATGAGTTCATGCTGACCGGAATGCCTGGGATCTGGGCTACGTGCTCATGCATCTAGAGTACATACTCAGACGCATACAGCTGTTGAGGCTGGACTACGTATGTGTATTACAAAAACAAGCCCATCTGTAACATTCTGCAAGATGCCTCCAGGTGTTCAGAAGTAGCTCTTTACCATGAATATTTTGTCAATGCCAGAGCAGATAGAGGAAAATTGTATCCATTATAATCCCATTACCGTCACACGTGGTTGAATGGACCTCTGACTAAAGAATCTAAATATGTTTAAAACATTTTTCACCTCCAGTGAAACCAGCAAGTCCTGATTTGTGTTGTTTCTGCTTCTGCTAGATTCATGAAATATTTTGGAAGCAATTTCGTCTTGGAAGCATGATTTGGCAAATTTTCATCCCAAGCATTTTCTTTTGTTTATTATTATTATTTTAACTAGTGGTTCTATCATGGGGAAATTGGTGTTTTAGAGTAAGTGATAGAATATGTCTGTGGGGGGAGTTGTTTTACTTGTGTTTTATTTCTAAGTTCAACTTTTCAAAGAATAACTAGCAGAAAGGAAAGTTTTATTTTTAAAAATGTGTTCTGTAGGGGTGACCCCTCAGCTCTGACAGAGCAAGGTCTAGGGCAAGATCAGATCCCAGAAGTTTGCTTAAAACCACTCAGGGTCTTCTCCTGGCCCTCAGGATTCAGAGCAGTCCTGTGTGGGTGGAAGAGGTCTTGCCTCTCCGCTCGTTCCAGCCTTTTCTTAAGCAGCACTCTCCCTGCCCCCGCCCTTCTGGTCCCTGGCCACGTTCTGCCTCTGTGCCCTTTCATCTGCTGTCCCCCTGGCCTGGAACTCTCTCTCTTCCTTGTTTCCCTGAAGGTTCGAACCCCACTTGGCCTTCAGGTCTCAGCTCAACTCATTTCCTCTAGAAAGCGATAGTCTTATACTAGGTGGTCCTAAGGGTGAATGTTCTAAAAAGATTCCATAGATTCACTTAATGCACAAAACACTGAACCCCATAGGATGAAAGAATCCAACCAGAGTGTGGCCATTGTCTTGCTGTAGAGACTGTGTCTCTCTGGTGGAGGAGGTCAGTGTGGCATCATAGACATGGTATGCACAGACTTATCAGACACTACTGTGCAGCAAATACCCTGAACCAGGCACTATGCCGAGCCCACTCCCCAGATTAGCCCAATTCTTACAGTTGCTGCTAAGTCGCTTCAGTCGTGTCCGACTCTGTGTGACCCCAGAGATAGCAGCCCACCAGGCTCCCCCTGTCCCTGGGATTCTCCAGGCAAGAACACTGGAGTGGGTTGCCATTTCCTTCTCCAATGCATGAAAGTGAAAAGTGAAAGTGAAGTTGCTCAGTCGTGTCCAACCCTTAGCATGGACTGTAGCCTACCAGGCTCCTCTGTCCATGGGATTTTCCAGGCAAGAGTACTAGAGTGGGGTGCCATTGCCTTCTCCAATTCTTACAATAGCCGTATATTAATTTAATAATTCGTTTATTTAATAAATACTTTAAAAGGACTTTTTGGACTCCTCCCATAATGCCCGGCCTTGTGCTGGGAACCAGGTGACACAGCAGCAAATGAAAAAGCTGTGTTGCCTGACCTCATGGAGCTGTTGGTCTGTGCAGAAGCAGATGGTGATGAACCCTGAATGGATGTGTAATCAATCAGAACGCTGAAAGGTGTGCTCTGGATATAGAAGGCAGGCCGCCAGGAACCCCTGCAGCAGAAGAGACTGAAGAAGGCTAGAAAGGGTGCTCGAGCTGAGAGTAGATGGCTGGATGAAAGGGAAGGGCCATCCAGGCAGAAGACAGGAGAGGTGATGAGGTTCAGCACCAGGGAAAAGCCCTGAAGTAGGCCTTTGCACCCGAGGATGCTGAGGCAGCTCTCGTGGCAGAAGCAGAGCCAGGAGGACACCGAGGGCACCTAAAGCTGCAGGCATCATTGGGAGCCGAACCTGCGGGCCCTCCCGGTCTCGGTAATGTTGGTGCCTTCATCCTTTCACAAAGGGAAGCAAACAGTCGCATCAATGAGACGAAGGAGAACGTTCTGAAAGATCTGTTGGCTGCTGGACAGAGAACTGGAGTCACCACTCTAATTGCAAATTCCTCTGGTAAAACCTTCTTTTTCTCTATTGATTGTTTTGACCAAAGCCTTTTCTTTTCTACCCTAAGAATACTTAACAAAAATGACTGTCACATGCATTCCCCTCCCCAACAGGGGTTGAACTTATTTTTTATTATTTTTCTCTGTCCTTTTTAAAAATTATTATTTTATTTTTAATTAATTTATTTAATTGGAGGCTAAATACTTTATGCTATTGTAGTGGTTTTTGCCATACATTGACATGAATCAGCCATGGGTGTACATGCGTTCCCCATCCTGAACCCCCCTCACACCGCCCTCCCCATCCCATCCCTCAGGGTCACCCCAGCACACCAGCCCTGAGCACTCTGTCTCATGCATAGGACCTGGACTGGCAATCTATTTCACATATGGTAATGTACATGTCACATGCATTTTTCTTGGAGCTTCCCTGGTGTCTCAGCTGGTAAAGAATCTGCCTGCAATGCAGGAGACCCCAGATCGACTCCTGGGTTGGGAAGATCCCCTGGAGAAGGGAACAGCTACTCACTCCAGTATTCTGGCCTGGAGAATTCCATAGACAGAGGAGCATGTTTATTGGAAACTTATTACTTCCTTGGTGCTAATCATTCAGTTGCTCTGCCATGGACCTTCACATTGTGAGGTTTCTTATTTGGGGATCAGTTCAGTTCAGTTCAGTTGCTCAGTCGTGTCCAACTCTTTGCGACCCCATGAATTGCAGCATGCCAGGCCTCCCTGTCCATCACCAACTCCTAGAGTTCACTCAAACTCACATCCATCGAGTTGGTGATGCCATCCAGCCATCTCCTGTCGTCCCCTTCTCCTCCTGCCCTCAATCCCTCCCAGCATCAGTCTTTTCCAATGAGTCAACTCTTCACATGAGGTGGCCAAAGTATTGGAGTTTCAGCTTTAGCATCAGTCCTTCCAATGAACACCCAGGACTGATCTCCTTTAGAATGGACTGGTTGGATCTCCTTGCAGTCCAAGGGACTCTCAAGAGTCTTCTCCAACACCACAGTTCAAAGGCATCAATTCTTCGGCCCTCAGCCTTATTCACAGTCCAACTTTCACATCCATACATGACTACTGGAAAAACCATAGCCTTGACTAGACGGACCTTTGTTGGCAAAGTAATGTCTCTGCTTTTGAATATGCTATCTAGGTTGGTCATAACTTCACTTCCAAGGAGTAAGCATCTTTTAATTTCATGGCTGCAATCAGCATCTGCAGTGATTTGGGAGCCCAGAAAAATAAAGTCTGACACTGTGTCCACTGTTTCCCTATCTATTTCCTGTGAAGTGATGGGACCAGATGCCATGATCTTAGTTTTCTGAATGTTAAGCTTTAAGCCAACTTTTTCACTCTCCTCTTTCACTTTCATCAAGAGGCTCTTTAGTTCCTCTTCACTTTCTGCCATAAGGGTGGTGTCATCTGCATATCTGAGGTTATTGATATTTCTCCCAGCAATCTTGATTCCAGCTTGTGCTTCTTCCAGCCCAGCGTCTCTCATGGTGTACTCTGCATATAAGTCCCTGAAAGTGACACTATTGGAGAAATTGTTTCTGATATCACTGGTGGTCACTTCTAGAAAAGCAGGTCTGCATCCATTTCTCCCAGCTGTACACCAGCAGGCCTTGACAAGCAGGTATGGTGGCATAATTTCCAATAGCAGGTTGGCTTCACTCCACCCTAGGAACCCACCAGCCATCACCTCCCCATCCCACCCCAGCTTTAAAATTAGCTCCATAACACACACTTCCAAACTAATGGACAATTTCTACGTCACCACATTTTATTGTCAGCATAACTGTCCTGTAAACCTGCAACAGATGACTCAGCTCAGCTGATATTTGGCCTCCAGAATATCAGGGAAAGAGCTGGAAACAACACAAACTTAGTGTGTTAGCCCTCCAGCCTCCTAAATTTCCTGCTGAAAGTTTGGTATTTGTGGTCTGTCCTTCCTTTAAGTAGGCAAGCTTCAGCGCCAGGAGGTAATAAAGCAAACTTTAAATTTCACCCCAGGTACAGAAAGCTGGCTGAATCCTGCGTTTGATTGCATATGCAATGCGAACCCTCCTCCTTTCAGCACAATGAGATCAGCCACCAGAATGGAATAAATTGGAGATTGATTTCTGCTGCCCCATTCATTTGCAGAAATTTGCAGACAATTAAACTGTCCCCCTGCAGACAGGTAGAGCGTGTTCCTTTTAGCCTGATGCTGATGAGATTTGCTGCCCATCCTCTGCAAAGGCTAGGGTTGTGATTCTCCAGTTCTGATTGAGTAAAGAACTCTCTCCAGGCACAGCCTGGACCGGGCAGGCCCTGGGGTCAGAGAGGCCTGGGTTCCCATCTCTCACTCAAGCCCTCAGAGACTTTAGAGTCTCTTGTGTCTTTGAATGTCAGGAAAATAGGCATGGTGGTTCTGCCTGCAAGCTGTTGAAGAGATTGAATGAGGTAATGTCACAGTGTGCCAAGGACAGTGCTGTGCATGGCAGCTATTCACTCAGTGGTGGTGTTTCCTTTGGCAGACTCACGAGTCTGCCAAGATGCCAAGCATATCTTAGGATTAGAAAGATAAGAAAGAAACAGGCTATGGCCTTCAGACTTGTGTCCAGAACCCAAGCATCAAACTCTTCAAAACAATCGTTCTCAGGACCCTTCAACTGTTATAGCCATGCGTTCTGGGAAACAAACTCACTCAGAAGGACAATGCAGATAGTGGAGTGCAATTTATTACACTGGCGGGCCCAAGGCAGAGTCTCCTCTTAGCCAAGGACCCCGACCAGCATTTGTGAAAATCTTTGATACCCCATGTATACGTATCTGAACCCACCACCCCAATTTCCTTGAGACTTACATAAAACAAAGGAAGGGTAAATACAATCACAATAACCCCATTATTCAAGTGTTACCAAGTGTTAGGTGTTCAAACAGTTAATAATCAATAAGCCTGCGGTTACACTCTGAGAGATACAGAAAGAATTTATGACCTGTCCAGAGGCAGGGGTGATTAGAGTATGTTTTCTCTTAGGCGATGAGTAGCCTGGGTGTGATCTTCAAGATTCCCCTGTCCAGAGGGGGTCCTATCCTTCTATTGTAGTTTCCATAGGCACTAAGCAGAGTCCAGAGTCCATCGGAGAGGTGGCCGAGCATGATCAGCATGAACAGGCCTAAGACGGGGTCCAGGCCCTACGAATTCCTTCTTCACAACCAGACACGGAATTCAGACCCAAAGCATGAAACCAGTCAAGGCTTCTCGCTGCCCCGGAAGCACATCCTATCTTCTCTTCAGGATCAACAGAACTGTCCACCCCTCGGGTGGTGCTGACACACACACGAGTCTGCTGGTGCTACCCCTCCTCCACCCCTGCTTCAGCCAGAGCACTGCTTCCAGCTTCTGCAATGCTTTGCCCTGTTAAAATAGCTTCTCCTAGCACATAATTTTGCCCCAAATTTACCAAGTAGGAGAGAGAACAAAGCCAGTGGCTTGTGGCTTCTTTACAAAGTTGTTGCTATTTTCCCCTCTCATTTATAACCTAAATGCTGAGACAGGAACTGGGAGGGTAGAGGGAGGGGGTGGGGACATACGTCTTTTCTGGCCACTGTCTGTCCCTCGGGATGCTGGCCCATGAAGGCCCTCTGACACATAGCAAGACAGGTCCAAGCTGCTGTCTGGCCTGGGTTTAGTGTGAAGAAAGCAGGGCCATGTCTCTCAAACAACACCACTTTCTTGGAATGGCTCATGGAAGACTTTTCAGCCTTCAGCTGGGTGTGTGGGAGGGAGCAATGACAGCCAAAACACGGAGCGCAGTGCCCGCGGTTCAGTGCCAGTCTGTCCCTTCACGTCTGGAGCACCAGCCCAGTTAGTCTCTGCTCTGGACAGCTTGGCTTGACGGGGTCCTGGGTGGGTTCCCTGGGGACAAGCCTTGTGACTCAGATCTGCGTGGAGAAGCTTCACTGCGGAGGCGTGTCTGCATCCACACAGAGATGAGGGCAGCGGCAGGGCAGTGGGAGGAGCGGAACCGAGGAGTGAGGACGCAGTTACAGGGAGGCTCAGCCAGCCTGGGGCCGGCGGGAGTCGAGATGCTTGTGGGCGTGCTCGCACCGGAGGCCAGGGAATGGGTTCTACATATGACTTACCAAAACGGCGTCCCTTCCTGCCGCACGATCTTCACATCAGTTAGAAATGGAATTGTAAAGTTTAAAAATAAAATAAAATTAAAAAAAAAAAAGAAATGGAAATGGAGTCCGTGAAAACACACCGTGATTCCCTTGTATGAAATGTCCTGAGAAGCAAACGTATACAGACAGAAAGTAGATTCACTGGTTGCCAGCAGCTGGGACGCAGAACAGGGGAGTGAGTGAGCATACGGGAGAAGGCTGATGGAAGTGTTCTAAAATTAGTTTGTGATGATTGCACAACTTTGTAAACTTCCTGATAATTATTGCATTGCACCCTTATGATGGGTGACTGTAAACGTATGTAAATTGTACTCGGATAATATTAATATATTAAACATATTGTGGGGAGGAAGGAGGCAGAGGGGTTCCAGCCAGGTAGAGTTGAACCTGACTCTCCTTTCCCCAAATTAAAGCTCAGATTTGCATTTTAGGGGGAATTTCATTATGCTGTGAAGACGTTCGAAAAAGAAAGAAATTCAACAAACAAACATTTCTTTACTTTATCCCTTAAAACCTGTTTCTCACATAGAAGCCAGCATGAAATATGTGTGTGTCTATTTTAATTGTAAGTGGGCTCATGTCATTCTCCAGCTTAAATCCTTCCCACATAAACAAATAAAAACACCTTCGCATGACTCATGTTTCGTGCAGAGTTAAAGCCTCAGTCCGCTCAATTGTCTGCATAGCTGGCCATCCAGGATCCGGATTCCCTTTACCAGCTCCTTGGCCTGTCTCCTCTGCTCCCCCAGGCCATGGGCTGCCTCCCTGCAGCTCACAAGTGCCAGCATCTGTTCCTGCTACTGGCAGTCCCTGTGCCCACATAGCATCTTCCTTCCTTCATCCTGCAAGGCCACCTTCCCAGTGGCCCCTTCCCCACTAGACCGTCAGCTCCATGCCTCTGTACACTCAGCCCTTTCTGCCTGTCTGTCCTCCTGGACTGTGCTCACTGTCTGTCTCCTCCCTCCAGAATGAGAGGGCACGAGGGCAAAGAACTTCTCTCTCTCCTGCACTGCACTATCCCAGATGCCGAGAATTACTCCTACAAGGGAAGCAAGGGATCCATAGAGAGTTTTTGAGGAAATGAATGAATATAAATCTACTCTTCCTCCCCTTGTTAATTCTTCAACCTTCTTCCCTTGGCCTCCACCTTCCCCTCTGTTCCCTGGCCCCTCCCCTGTCCATCACAGTTGTGGGGACCTCCCCTTTATTTCCAAGGTGCTCTTTGGGACTGTGTGATGTGATGCTCCCAGGTAGCATGAAACTTGCTTTTAATGCACTGCCAGTTTCTCCCGAAATGGAGAAGTAGGGAGGGAAGCAAATGAGACTGTAAACCCTACCTAATGCCCTACGACAGAGAGACACAGGCCTGGATCAGCCCATGGGAGACAAAGGATGTTTATGTCAGGGTGACAATCCCCTGTAATAGAAGGTAACATGAGGGAGCCTCCCCGAGGACACAGCTCTGCCCCTTTGACTTACACAAGATTGGACGAGGCTGCTGTAGGCCTCCAGCCATTCCAGGCTCAAAGACCGGACGGATCGTTGGTCACTGACTGCAGGGTTATAGGGAGGGTCCCATAGGAGGCACATGGCTAGTCTCTCACTTTCCTTTGTATGCCCGTGTGTGTGTGTGTGTGTGTGTGTGTGTGTATGACACTGTCTGATGGATTCTGAATGTGTGTGAACATGTGCATGAGTGTTTGTGTTTGGGGAAAGCGAACTTTGATGTCAGTGTGCGTGTGCCTGGTGGTCTGGAAATCTGGAAGTGGCTGCATGTCTGCAAGTGTCTCTTTAAGGTCTGGCACAAGGCCACACGCAGCTGACTTACTCACACCTAAAAGGTGCTGAGCGCCTCTCTCCACCTCCTCACCTCCACAGTCCAGCATGAATAAGACCATCCTTCACATTGTGTTGTTCTTTAGAGAGTGCAGACCACCTCCGAGTGCCGTTTCTCATTTCATCCTGATAACCAAGAACACAGGCGCATTATACTCGTTTACAGATGAGAAACCCCCCTTAACCCCCCTGAGGCTGATTTCGCTCCTGACGCGCTCACTTCCCTCCTCCCTCGGGCATGCGCCTCCCCCTGGGGTCACCTCCGTCCTGTGTCTTCATGCGCCCAGCGCTGTGGCTGCCTTCCTCTCAGTCCAGCACACTTCCTGGTCTTCCCTTGTACTGGCCAACTTCTTCCCGTTTCTTTCCTTTCCATCCATACCAAAATCCTTGCTTCCTCTGACACTGGACCCAGTTTAACACTGTTAAAAGTTGCTCCTCCTAAAGTCATCAGTTACCTGCTCATCCTCAAACCCAGCAGCCCTCTTACAGTATTCAGCCTGTTGGAGGGGAGGTCTGCATTGTGTAACACGGCCTTGCACTCCCTCTTTTTCCAACTAGCCTTTCTGTGGCCTTTGCTGGCCTTTTAGAGACCCGCTGGATGATCGAGTGCCTCCCTTTTCCCTCTCCACATGATCTGGAGAGTGTCAGCTTCTCCTTCACATCTAACCACTCTCGTTCGTGAGCGACTGTGGCATTTCTCGTCCTCATTCATCCTTCCCTCCTGAATGCAACTGTTGATGTTTATACAGCCTCTAGGAATCTATGTTGGGTACCCTCAAAGTCAACAAGTCACCAGTACCCAGCATCTGTGCCCAGAGCTGCCTTTTCCCCCTTTATCCTCTATCTTGTGTTGGCTGACATAAAAAACGAGGCACAGCCCAAAAGTGGAGAGGTATGCTTTGTATGGTGGATATTCTTAGGACTTCAAGCCCAGGAGACAGCATCTCATGTAAAGGCTGAGAAAACTGTTCGGAGGGAAGCCAGGATATAGAGGAGTTTTTGCAACAGCACCAGATAGCTAGAACAAAAGGTTGCTGTTAATAAAAGAAAACTAGACATCTCGAGTTGAGGAATTTAGTGCTTTTCTATGTATGAGAACATGCATAGAAGTGGGCTTACTGAAATCATCCCTTTGAAATGCGCCTCAGCCACTGGGGACCCGTGTCCTGCGTTTTCTCACCCTGAGTTTTACTCATGCTGTGCATCCAAGTGACTGCGATATGCTGGCTAGATCCTTTGTTTCCTGATATAGCAGGCAGTGTTTTGCTCTTCACTTGGCAATGGCAGCACCAGAAGACAGGGAGTTACAACAGCCTCTTCTTTACCCTAGTGTTCTCTTCTTTCCCACGCCTCTGTCTCTTCTTCCATAAGCATCTCTTGAATTAGTCACATACTTTTAAACTTCACTGCTTCTATCTTGTCTTTCCTTGAGGTTATGGTCACATCGTGGTGCATTCAAAGGCTTCATACAATGGATTGACAAATACAAACACACACAAGTCTAGATATGCCCGTGGTATCTTGCTGCTGCTGCTGCTGCTAAGTTGCTTCAGTCGTGTCCGACTCTGTGTGACCCCATAGACAGCAGCCCACCAGGCTCCCCGTCCCTGGGATTCTCCAGGCAAGAGCACTGGAGTGGGTTGCCATTTCCTTCTCCAATGCATGAAAGTGAAAAGTCAAAGTGAAGTCGCTCAGTCTTGTCCAACTCTTAGCAACCTCATAGACTGCAGCCTACCAGGCTCCTCCGTCCATGGGATTTTCCAGGCAAGAGTACTGGAGTGGGGTGCCATTGCCTTCTCCGATGGTATCTGGATTGTCAGTCAAATCAGATGCTATGGCTCCTCCATGGTCCCAGTCACAGAGAATCACTTGGCTTCAGAGCACACAGACAAAATCTCATTAGCACAGACCTGACCAAGGGTGAACATTTGTTGACAAACACATAGTTAATAGATATATGCATAAATCACAAACAATGACAGATAGATAAATGCATAAATCAGAAAGACAGAGGTGAAACCACAGTCGTGGACCAGTTTTGTTTTGTTGTTGCAGTCCCTGCCATTGTAAGGCAAATAAGTTAAGAGTTGGAAGAAAAAGGATGCTCTGCGTACCACGGTGGGCTCAGAAAGTCCAGCGCACATGGACGCTTCTCTATAATCAGTGGGTCACTCCCCCATCCCTCCCTTCCAGAAGCTGTTTCCTAACCTGAGACTCAGAGCCTCCTGCTTCTCTTCAAAGGCACTTTAGGCCCAGGGGTCCACACCATTATTACTACCAAGCTTCAAGGATGTGAGAGTTGAGGAAATGGACTGGCAGCTGTGGGCTTCAGTAGCTGGTGGGCTGGGAGGACACCAGAGGTAGGAATGGGGACTTAGGAACTGGACCACTCTGGTCACCCAGCGGGACAAAAGTACCACCCATTCACAGGCTCACAAACACAAATGAGTTCTTTATGGTAAACAAGGGAAGGTTTGTTGCTGACAGTGAGTATGCTTTTCATTACTTTAGATACATTTTCACATATTGTCATAATGGAAACTTACTTTTGCTCTATTATAGAGCAGAATCACTAATCCCCTACATTTGCATGAGACTTTAAATCTTTTCCAACTGCTTTCCTAGGCTTTCTTTCATATGAACCTCAAGATTTTTTATTGTAAATAAGAGTCACATATTGCACATATTTTGCATTATTTTACATGTTTCCTGTTCTTTGCCTATTCCCTAATAAGCCAACAGAATCTTTATAGGTGTTATATATCAATGTTTTATGAATATAATCCGGTTTGTTGTTCCTTGTCTTCTCAGTGTCCCGTTCTCTTTCTTCTCTGCTGTTTTCTGCATGATTGGATTGGATTATTTAGTTAGTTAGTTGGTGTGTCAGTTAGGTTTTTGTTGTTTTAACCCTTCTGAGTCTTTTTGCTGTCTTTTATGTACGCATGTTCCAGTTTTCTGTCTTTGCTTGTATATTGAGTCTTTGATCATCTTAGAAATCAAGCAGTCTTTTATTTGGACTTATTCACTGAGGTTTTGAATATCATTCTTCTATGTTCAGTATAGCTTATATAAATTAGAGGGCAACCAATTCGGTATTCTATATTTTCCTACACATGTTACTTACATATTCTATCTGCTGGCTAGGTGAATTGGAGCAATTTATATAACCTCTTGGAACTTGACATTCCTCATTGGTTAGGGAGGACTAAGAGTTACTTGAGAAGTTTATTACAAATATCAGCAAAGTCACATGTAAAGTGCTAGCACACGTTCCAACACATATTTAACAGACTGTTGTTATGAGAGTGGTTTGTGGTTGTGATTGTGGAAGCAATCAAATGACGATCACAGTGGTTAGCACATGTCTTCACAACTGCCTAACGGTGACCACCTAGGAGTGTCTCCTGCCGATGGACCCAAATTTAACCCTGTCCTGAAAGTGAGCATTCAGGCGGTTTGCCATTTTTGCTCTTTATAAACGTCTCACTAAACATCTTCCTGCTTTCAGTTTGTTATTTTTCCTCTTTTGAATTTAGCATTTGGATGTATTCCTAGGAGTGAAATCAGAGAGTAGATAGAGTGTATAGAGTATAACGTGAGGGGATATGTACATTTGTAAGGTTCTTGATAAATAAATACTGCCTGATTACTTTCTGTAAGAATAACATCAGTTTATACTCCAAACAAAATCAAGAGAAAGACTTTATAGAAGCTTTCATAGCTTTTGCTGGTCTTGTTTCCTATTTGACTTTTCTTATATAGAGTTTCCTTTAAAACGATTACACATGTGTGTGTGTATACTTATGTGTATATATATCACTGTCATATGATATATACATGTAGATGCACACACATTTTATGGAGCATGGGTCAGTGATGATATTTAAATATCATTTGCCACACGATTTTCATAGAAACTACTATACGAAGTTTGAGGTGCTTACTTTTGGTACTAACTCAGATGCTTACTTTTAGTTATAGCCCTATAACACCCATCTAGCCTTTTCTTATCTCTCTTTCAATAAGAGGAAG
The DNA here is from genome assembly GCF_027580195.1 of Bos mutus. Classification (NCBI taxonomy): domain Eukaryota; kingdom Metazoa; phylum Chordata; class Mammalia; order Artiodactyla; family Bovidae; genus Bos; species Bos mutus. The sequence continues at coordinate 53,044,603 of NC_091634.1, read as the reverse complement.
CTTTACACCCACCTAAGTTTCCAGCTCAAATTTTATAACATCATTGGTCTCAATGTTTATTTTTATGTTTTCCTATTTTTTATGAGAAGCCACACGAGTAGTGTATTTAAAATAATGACACAGGTTCCTTTTTTGCAGCCGTTTATTTAATTTAAAAGGTGAGTTACAGATAGGCCAGAAATCCTCACAGTATTGTTCCAGTGATTGAAATTCGGGACATACTGTGTGGGGCGTGAGTTCCAGAAGTAGACCCACTAATAAAAACAAATGGCCTTTGAAAGAACATTGACTAAGATTCTCCATAATGCCAGACATAGTTTGGATGTTGAGATCGTTCTTCCTTCCTTTTCAATTGTGAATGCGAGGACCACACAGTTCGCCGTGAGAAGAGTCACTTTCGTATCCAGCAAAAGTTCGGTGGGTTAGTGACCAAGCAAGTAATCTCCTCACTTGGCAGGTTAAGAAAGGGAATACACAGCACTGCTGCTGCTGCTGCTAAGTCGCTTCAGTCGTGTCCAACTCTGTGCGACCCCATAGACGGCAGCCCACCAGGCTTCCCGTCCCTGGGATTCTCCAGGCAAGAACACTGGAGTGGGTTGCCATTTCCTTCTCCAATGCATGAAAGTGAAAAGTGAAAGTGAAGTCGCTAAGTCGTGTCCGACTCTTCGAGACCCCATGGACTGCAGCCTACCAGGCTCCTCTGTCCATGGGATTCTCCAGGGAAGAGTTCTGGAGTGGGGTGCCATTGCCTTCTCCACACAGCACTGAAGTATATATAAATCAAGACTGACATTGTGAATAGAATGATTCAGAAGATGGGATTAAATAGCTTAATGATAGTTATTGTGAATCACAATGTCAGCTTTAGTATAATTCTAATGATGTACTTGCTAACTCTAATGAGGTTTGATAGAATAAAATTAACAATGTCCAAACAGCTGTATGCTTTCACAACAAAGGAGCCATATCTCAGAGCAGACTGATACATCTTCTCTGTGGGGGATTTTAGTCAATTGATTTGTTTTTTCTCTTTTAGGATATATTTAAATTTGCAAGAACTTCTCCTGTCCCAAGACAAAAGAGGTCCATTGTGGTATCTCCCATTTTAATTCCAGAGAATCAGAGACAACCTTTCCCAAGAGATGTTGGCAAGGTAAGTCAGACAAAGACAAATGCCAAAGCATGTTTTTATTATGAGATGAGCATACACGAGGCAAACTGACTCTGGCTTAACAACCAGGAGGAATTGGCCTCAGTTCCTCTATAGTCAGAGGCCAAAGGGTTTTGCCAAGAAAAGAATGTCAAAAGGTCATGAAAAAGGGATTTTTTTTTAAAAAGTAACACCTTTGAATGTCATGATTTGAAGATCAACATGGTAGATAAAGATGCAATAGTTGTGACATGAGGGTGTCATTGGTTAAGAAATAGACTCACTGCTTTTGTGTACAATGTCCAGGCCATGAGCCAGATAAGTCCCCTTAGTATAGCAGTATGATGATATGTGTCATTTTATTTGGATCCTAGTTTTCAAATGTGTAGGTCCAGGAACACCCTTGGGGCAACTCTCTAAAAACAAAATCACATCAAAGCAATTAAACCACACTAACCAGATCTAGCAAGCACCACTGAATGAATCAGAGCAACCACTTTTCCATGAAGAAATATTTACTGCTAAATAGGCAGAAATACTGATGTTGCCTGGTCAACACACCCTCTCCCCTCAGGAAAACCGACACGGAGAATCGAATTTTAACCAGTTCATGTTTTTCAGGGACCTTGGAATTGGAACAGTGGTGGTTAGTCGAGTGGATGATCTGAGTGGCTGGTGCTATTGGATTGTTTATCTATTTGTTGAAAAAAAGTGATATGGAGGTGGGAAAGAAGGAGGTGTATCTGAGAAGATATGTCTGGTTGGCTGCAATGTAGTAAGCAAGGAGACGAGTCATACATGTTGAAGTCAGAGAAGCTGGCCTGGCACGTGGGCCTTGGAGATTATGCTCACGAGTAGGGTTTTCATTGTGCCTGCAGCTGGAAACCACTGGAAGCTCTCCTAGATATGCGTGCATCTGTATGTTTGATCCCTCTGGCTGCCTTGTACGGAATGATCTGTGGGAGCAGGATGTAGGGAGGAGTGGACACAAAGAAACGTAGGGAGGAGTGGACACAAAGAAACAGCCAAGAAGAAGGTTTTATAGTGACCTACGCAAGAAGTTGGGGTGACTTGAATTATTAGAAATCTATTTCTATTGTAAACTAGAAGCATGAATAATTCAATATCCTGATAATAACCATGCTTATGATTTGAACTATCACTGTGCCAAATATTTCTTTAAGCAAAATCTTGCCAGGTTTCCAGGATATGATGCAAAGGGAAGCAGAGCCGTTGCAAGCGGAGAGTGATAGGGCTGGTGAGCGCTGACCCTCTGGGCAGCACAAGCTTCTGTGGTGGCCTTTGTGAGATTTCCCTGAAGCCAAGGGGCCAGAGTCCTCAAATCTTCAAGTTTCTGCCCCCAGAAAGTTTGAGACACAAGTTTCACCTTCGTTCTGTAGGTTTTCTTCATGTACACTTAGTATTTTCAGCCCGTGCTGTGGCGGGATGGGAGAGCAGGCACGTCGAGCGAGCAGCCAGGTGCTGCTGGTGCTTCTGGGCCGTAGCTCTTGAAGGCTAAACCAGTCCTGCTTCAAGAGCTGTGGACCGCAACTCAGCATCACCTGGCCACTTGCTCAACGTGCATTTTCTCCATCCCGCCACAGCACCATGGAACCGGAAACTCTTGGGATGGAGCCAGAAACCTGTTTTTTTTCTTGCCTTCCAAGTGATTCAGTTATGCACACTCAGGTTTATAGAGGTCCAGTCTAAAACCCTTTCTCCTCCTCTGCCTACCACTATACTGTAATACTTTCAGTAGTGGGATTTCAGTTAGTTTATTATAGCATTAAGTAGTTTACAAGGTGGATTTTCACATCTCAGTTGTCTGAAAACGTGGTTGTTCTGGCACAATTATTACTAACACCACCTATCCCCTTAAACCTGTCCAGCTTTAGACAATAAATTTTTTGTGGCCATCCTAAAGCTTCAACCCCATACATTAATCCTTCTGAGTATATTTAGGGAGTTTTCACAAGACCCTTTCTTTGAGATCAATAAGTATGTAGCTAAGGACATTCTTCTGCATGGTTTCTTACTTATTACAGCCTCAAAACACTATTTGTTTTTCTAGCCACAGACGTCTCTCCTCAGCCCCTATGTTTCTGCCCACGTGGGCTTTCAACCTGGATTCTCTACAAACAACAGCTTTTCCAAGTGCCGTAGTCTAGGAACACCGTAATGGTGTGAAAGCCTCCCAAACCTCCAGATGGCTTTTACACAATAACTGCACTGCCTTGCAAAAATTATGTGTTTGTCCACGCTTCTTAGGCCTTTGAAAGAACGTATTTTTCTCTGTGTCTGCTTGTTTTTATTCATTCCTCTTAGTCTTTTCTTTGTATCTTGTATCATATCCTAATCAGTTCCACCAACAGCTGATGAGCAAGGCTCTGTCGAACTGTGGGAGGGTGTGGGAGTCTTCACAAATACTGGGCAGGCTGGGAGAAGGGGAAGGAGACGGGAGAGGCTAGGCTCTGGCCTCCACACATCACCGCTCCCATCTACCCAAACTCTGCAAGTCAGGCAGCTCTAACTTTATAAATACAATATATCAGATTTTAGTGTAGAATGCCATATGAAGAAGAGATTCTGTGGGCATAAAGTATAAAGACAGTTGTCTTACTCTGGGTTCCCTCAGACAAGAATTCAAATGCAAGTCTTTTCTGTACCAGTAATACTGGTAATAACCTCCCAGGTGGCTCAACGGTAAGAGAATCCACCTGCCAAGCAGGAAACATGGGTTTGATCCCTGGATTGGGAAGATCCCCTGGAGAAATACATGGCGACCCACCCTGGTATTCTTGCCTGGGAAATCCCATGGACAGAGGACCTGGCAGGCTACCATCCTTGGGGTTGCAGAAGTTGGACGCGACTTAGCGACTAAACAGCAACAACGGCAGCAATACAGATAAGGGAGTGCAGGAGTGAAGCGGGTGAGGGAAGGCGGGCGATTGAGAGCAGCCCATGGAGAGGCCTGTTTGCCTCTATGGTGGACTGGACTGTAGTCCCATGGAGAAAGGCTAGGAAACCATGTCAAGCACACTCTCAGGGTCATCCTGGCTGTGAGGGAGGCAGCTGGGTATTTATATACCAACCCTATCAGTCTGGTTGAGGGCTGCTCCCAGAGGTGTAAATCCCTCAGCACCTCCGCTGTGCCCTGTGCCCTGCGCCAATGGGCTTCTGAAACCTGGAGGAGAGCCTTTAGGCATCGCAGCAGCTGGAAGTCCGCTGGCGTGCACTGAAGAGGTGGGGTCCAAGGTGCCGTCCAAGGGACGAGGACTGGGCACTGATGAATTCTGCTCCATCACTGAACTTGCCGTAAACGCTTCTGCTTTGCAGGCTAGGTTTTCTCTGTCTTTGTCTCGTCCCCTGATTCCAGCTCATTTCTCAACTAACTTTCTTATGCCCCATGCCTCTGAAGCCACTGCACTTGCCCCTCTCCACTAATGAGTACTTGCTACATACCAGGAGTTAAAACCTCTAAAATTCAACCCAATTCATATCAACAGGTCTATATTCCACATCTGCTATTTACAAGGCACTGTGCACAAGGCTGCTAATGTAATGGCAAATGAAACAGAGTCCTTGATCTCACAGGATTAGAGATGAGTAGAAAAAAGTCATCACAAATTCTTTGTCACAGTAGAGTGTAATCACTTTTCATCTATTGTGTTGAATTTTCATTAAAAAAAAAAACAAAAACAAAAACATGAGGGTCATCCTCCAAGGTGCCAAACGAGGCTCTGAATATGCTGTGACCTGTCTGAGATTCAGTCACTTCAGTCACTCAGTCGTGTCCGACTCTGTGCGACCCCATGGACTGCAGCATGTCAGGCTTCCCTGTCCATCACCAACTCCTGGAGCTTGCTCATTTGGCACCCTGAAGGATGACCTGTCCACAGTCACACACTTAATGGCAGAGGCAGGCTCTGTGCCAGCTCTTGGACATTTCACAGTCTATGCTCTTAACCAGTGAGCTCACGGCTACTCAGTGCAATCATACCCTTGCTGAGAATTACTTTCTTTAAAATATCATTAAAACTAACCTTAATTCCTTGAAATGTACCAGAAAATGAGATGATTAGAGGGCTGGGTCAATAGATAGATATACGACAAAGCAAGTAGAGGGAAATGTTAACGGTGGACTCCAGGCGAGGAGCACAGTTGATCACTGCGAACGTCTTTCAACTTTCTATGTGTTTGGAAATGTCATACTATAGTGTTGGGAAACATTAAGTTTAACTAAATATAAATTATTACAAAAGGAACAAGAGCTGGCATATTGACACAAAAGTACTGGTGTTACAATTCAAGAGAATGAATGGAGACCAAAGAGATGTCTCTCTGCTTTCTTTTTTGTCATATTTTAATCACGGTCTGAATTTCTTTAAAGAAATTTTCTTTAAAAAATTTCTTTAAAGGGTAATAATGAAAGTAAGGTGCTGCAGCAAATTAGCCCCCTGTGGCAGATTTTTCACAGCTGGAGGCTGGGCCATGTAGCATTGTATTTACAGAAAGGGTATGCAGGCAGCTGTAAGTATTAGGCAAAGTTTTGAAATATGCACGTTTTTATCTACCTGCCAAATCATTAATTAGTTGATAATTTAGCTAAATTATTAAAATGTGGGGGCTTATTTTCCATCATAACTCCCAATGTTTGTGGGAAAACAAGGGTGAAAATCCTGGTTGTGAATATACTTTCTCAAGCCTGTGAGTCCCTTCCCATTTTTGAAGTCTAGACAGCAAGGGGAATCTGAGAGTATATGTCCTGGAGAGAAATATGTAGTTCCCAACATATGCTTTTTTTCCCTCCCCCTTTATTGTGTGACTGTTTCAAAATTTGGGCCATAAATAAGTTCTCAGTTTTACCAATTTTCCCTGATAAATATTTGATTGCGTCTCTAGAGATTTTTGAGTTCTTGGGCCCGATTGATTGAGAGCAGGGGACTTTAAATCTGCGAGGCAGCAAGGAGTTCTTTGGGAGACGTATTTTATTCTGCTTTATATTAAGTTTGAAAGACAAGTCATTTATGAAATGCTTATTAGAGATTCTACTTTCATCACAAACCCTTTTCATCAAAACCAATGAAAGTACATTTTACTGAAAATCCTTTTTTTATATCCCCTATAAATTGGTAGAATGGGCCTTTAGAAGGACATCTTTAACCCATGATGGAAGAAATATGTAATGGGACCATGTGCTCTTCGTAAAGGGAATCAACATAGATCATTAGACCAAATGATGAAAACCACTCAACCAGGACCCTGCTTTGATTGTGTCATGAATGTTTAAGTCACACATGAGGACAATTTACAGCAGCTCCTAAATATTTCTCATAGTTCTGGATGTGTGGTTGGTTAGCAGTCCCCCCACATCCAGGTACTCTCTTATGCCCACCTGTGCAAAAAGGTGCCAAGGAGTCTTACAGTCTTGGAATTGAATTTGTTTCACTCAATTTAATAGTCTTTGCAGCACTTTGAGAACTCATGGGTGTCAAGTTGCATCCCTAGCAGTTGGACCAGAATGCTGATAATTAGACCTGTCTTCATTGAGCCCTGCTCCAGCTCATCTTCTTACTAACATGTAGATTTAGGATGTTTTGCTCCATCCCATGGCCTGATTTGTTTTATATAATCACCACCCGCCTTTTAAAATCCATCATTTCACATCTTTTATTCAAGTCTAACTAATATCTCATCTTAGAAATTTACATCTGTTTAATTTCCCCATTTTAAAACAAGTAGCAGTTTTATTCAGTAACTAAAAGTTTTTATTGATTTTTGTATCAGTTCAATTCAGTCGCTCAGTTGTGTCCAACTCTTTGCGACCCCATGGACTGCAGCACACCAGGCTTCCCTGTCCATCAACTCCCAAAGATTACTCAAACTCGTGTCCATCAATTTGGTGATGCCATCCAACCATCTCATCCTCTGTTGTCCCCTTCCCCTCCCACCTTCAATCTTTCCCAGCATCAGGGTCTTTTCAAATGAGTCAGTTCTTCACATTAGGTGGCCAAAGTATTGAAGTTTCAGTTTCATCATCAGTCCTTTCAATGAATATTCAAGACTGATTTCCTTTAGGATTGACTGGTTGGATCTCCTTGCAGTCCAAGGGACTCTCAAGAGTCTTCTCCAACACCACAGTTCAAAGGCATTAATCCTTCGGCAGTCAGCTTTCTTTATAGTCCAACTCTCACATCCATACATGACTACAGGAAAAACCATAGCTTTAACTAGACAGACCTTTGTTGGCAAAGTAATATCTCTGCTTTTTAATATGCTTTCTTAGGTTGGTCATAGCTTTTCTTCCAAGGAGCAAGCATCTTTTAATTTCATGGCTGCAGTCACCATCTGTAGTGATTTTGGAGTCCAAAAAAATAAAGTCTGTCACTGTTTCCATTGTTTCCCCATCTATTCCCATGAAGTGATGGGACCAGATGCCACGATCTTAGTTTTCTGAATGTTGAGTTTTAAGCCAACTTTTTCACTCTCCTCTTTCACTTTCATCAAGAGTCTTTAGTTTTTCTTCACTTTCTGCCATAAGGGTGGTGTCATCTGCATATCTAAAGTTATTGATGTTTCTCCCGGCAATCTTGATTCCAGCTTGGCTTCATCCAGCCTGGCATTTTGTATGATATACTCTGCATGTAAGTTAAATACGCTGGGTACAATATACAGCCTTGACATACTCCTTTCCCGATTTGGAACCAGTCTGTTGTTCCATGTCCAATTCTAACTGTTGCTTCTTGACCCGTTTACAGATTTCTCAGGAGGCAGATTTCTCAGAGATGGTAATCCCATCTCTTTAAGAATTTTCCATATTTTGGTGTGGTCCACACACTCAAAGGCTTTGGTGTAGTCAATAAAGCAGACATTTTTCTGGAACTCTCTTGCTTTTTCTATGATCCAGCAGATGTTGGCAATTTGATCTCTGGTTCCTCTGCCTTTTCTAAATCCATTTTGAATATCTGGAAGTTCATGGTTCATGTACTGTTGAAGCCTGGCTTGGAGAATTTTGAGCATTACTTTGCCAGGATATGAGATGAGTGCAATTTTGTGGTAGTTTGAGCATTCCTTGGCATTTTCTTTCTTTGGGATTGGAATGAAAACACCTTTTCCAGTCCTGTGGCCACTGCTGAGTTTTCCAAATTTGCTGGCATATTGAGGGCAGCACTTTCACAGCATTATCTTTTAGGATTTGAAATAGCTCAACTGGAATTCCATCACCTCTGCTAGCTTTGTTGTATAGGAGAGAAATTTTAATATTGGTGATATGTTTTAATTATAATTTAAGTGATCATAGCTGGTTTCTTGTTAGAAAGGAGTTAACAGAGCATTATATAGCCAGTCTGTATGTTTCCAACAAATTTTAATTTTCCACAGTGGCAGAGAAGCCAGCAGATAAATTGCTTGGCAGTCAACCATTATGTCAGGTCATATAAGCATCCTTTAATATTGGCAATGCCCAAAGCCTCAGTGCTGAAAATTTCTTGGTGAGATGAGCTGCAGAAGTGATTTCTATATTCAGCGACCCCAGTTGTACATACCTCTTTCCAATTTCCAGGACTGAACTCTTCTCACTTCCTGGGACACACCTTCTTCATCCTCACTCTGCATGGCCACCCCATTTACACTCTAAGGCAGCACATCGAGTGGAACACTTTCTCCATTGCAGAACGTCCTACGTCTACTCTGGCAGCGTGACAGCATCTAACTGCAGGTGTTGAGCACTTGCAATGGGGCTGCTGCTGCAATTGATGAACTTTTATACTTCATTAAATTTTAACATATTTATTTATCTATATATCCACTTACTAATTTATTTTTGGCTGTACCATAAGGCATGCGGGATCTTAGCTCCCTCATGATGGATCAGACCTGTGCCCCCTGTATTGGGAGCACAGAGTCTTAACCACTGGCCTTCCAGGGAAGTTCCAAAATATAATTAATTTTATTTTGAACTTAAAAACTACTACTTGATCCAATTATTGCAACAACTTCTCATGTGAATGCAACTTTTCAACTGTAATTCCTTTTTTTTTTTTTTAATAAAGTATAGCAGGAGACACAAGAGACATGGATTTGATCCCTGGGTCAGAAGATCCCCTGGAGTAGGAAATGGCAACCCACTCCAGTATTCTTGCCTGGAAAATTCCATGGAGAGAGGAGCCTGGTAGTCTCCAGTTCATAGTGTTGCAAAGAGTCAGACCGACTGAGCACGCACGTACAGATACACACAAAATTGATTTATTAAAACAATACAGTGTTAGTTTCACTGCAGTACTCTTGCCTGGAAAATCTCATGGACAGAGGAGCCTGGTAGGCTGCAGTCCATGGGGTGCTAAGGGTCGGACACGACTGAGCGACTTCACTTTCACTTTCACTTCCATACATTGGAAAAGGAAATGGCAACCCATTCCAGTGTTCTTGCCTGGAGAATCCCAGGGACGGGGGAGCCTGGTGGGCTGCCGTCTATGGGGTCGCACAGAGTCGGACACGACTGAAGCGACTTAGCAGCAGCAGTGTTAGTTTCAGGGGTATACCAAAGTGATTCAGTTACATGTACATATTTTTTCAGATTATTTTCCATTATAGGTGATTATAAGATACTGAATCTATCTTGTAAATTTTAATCTAGATACAGATAAAGTATTTTGTTGAAAATATGTCTAAATTGAAATATAAGTATAGAACGTTAAAACAGTACACACACACACGAAAGAGTGGAAAGTATCTCATTAATAATCCTTATATAGATGTCATATTGCAATAAAATTATTTTGGATATATTAGTATAATTAAAATTAACCTCAAATGTTTTTTTTCTTTATTGTTTTAATGTGTCTACCAGAAAATTTTAACTTATTTATATGGTTCATGTTATATTTCTGTTGGGCAATGCTGGGCTAAAGCCTATTTTTGATACAGTCTCCTCCATGGAAGTTTGTCTTTGATCTCCTTTACACATTTGTTTATACCTCTTAGATGACACAACACATTTTGGGCAGCAGTGTAATTTCTTTTGTATTTTTTTTTATCTTCACATTAACTGTAATTTACCAAGAATAGTGAGTGATCTATTAACACATAGTAGGGACTCAAATATTCTTTGACTTGAATTCAAGCCAGGTCTATGGCTGGTTGACTAAGGTATTCACTGGTTACTAATTTAAGTGATCATAGCTGGTTTGTTGTTAGAAAGGACTTAACAGAGCATTATATGATCAGTCTGTATGTTTCCAACAAATTTTAATTTTCCACAGTGGCAGAGAGGCTACCAGATAAATTGCTTGGCAGTCAACCATTATGTCTGGTCATATAAGCATCCTTAGCAGATTGTGATAGATTTGATGCTGATTGATTTTGTGTGAGTGTGTGTGTGTGTGTTTGTGTGTTTGTGTGTGTGTAGAAAGAGAAAGAGTAAAAGGGAGTAGGAGAGAGAAAGAGGGGGAAAGAGTGAGCAAAGATAGTGCCTGTATTTCTGCATCTGCTTATATATGCAATGATATTTTAAATCTACTCAAAAACTCAAAACTTCTGATCACAACTGAACAGAGTTAATTCTAATTTATTTTGACTAAGTCTAATAAAAGCTTATATTCACTATTAACAAGTGTTGCCCTCTTTCTGCAAAGTTTAATTAATGGTAAAACATAATTGAGTTGTTTTGGTTCTTCGCCAAATACATATATATGCAAAAATCCCCTCCATGATATACATCCAGCAAATAAAGGCATCTTAGTCTGTAGAGGAAGCAATATTTTTAGCCCTGAGTTTATCACCCTTTCAGTTCTCAATGTGAAAGGGTCCCAGGGCTTTATTGTTATGCACATTTGGCCTCAGACTGAATTTATATTTAATTATTTGTGAACATTAAAGGATCTGGCATTTCAGCTTAAATTATCACCCTAGAGGTAGGAGAGTTGAGGAATTTTCAAATTCAGCTAGAAATCTTTAACATCATTTGAGTGTCAGGATCTAAGCCAAGCATGACTATCCTTGTTGTCCAGGGCAGGCCTTATAACAACCATTTCTCGGATGGGGAAATTGAAATTGAGAGCAATTAAGTTACTTGCTCAAGGTAACACAGGTAAAAGAGCGACAGTTCTGGAATAGGACTCGTAAATGATTTCTGCACAGTGACATAAGTGAATGTTTCATTTTCATGGGTCTTTGCATTTGTATATATGCTCACATGCAGAAACCACGCATATTCTCAGAAACCAATATTATGTCCCCATTGTGCCACTGAAGAAATGGAGGCCGAGCACTGTGCAAGACAGTCTACCTGTGGTACAGACTGAGTCATTGTGTAAGTTGAGCTCCTGCAGCATTGCCGTCTGCCGTGCACTAGAGCTCCAGATGAATTTCAAAGTAGCACACGGAATAGGGGGAGGAGGAGGCCTTTGGAGGCAGAGGGCACATACGAGCCAGGGGTCAGCCAAAGATTAGAAGCATTGCTCCCCTTTCCCCATTATCCTGCAGAGAGTGATGCCAGGACTGGTCAGACAGCTGAGCACATCAGAGAGGTTTGCCAGGAGATGTGCTCTGCTCCTATAGCTCTCCCTTCTTAGTTGGCCAGTGGACAGGTAATCAGACTTCCGGGGGTATCTGGCAGCCTGAGTGCAGGTACCCAGATTATAGAAGTCATCTAAGATTCCAGATTCCCACACCTGATGCCTGGGGCAGAGGTATACTGGTAAACTGGCTCTTGGGGCGCTGCTGCTGCTGCTAAGTCGCTTCAGTCGTGTCCGACTCTGTGAGACCCCGTAGACGGCAGCCCACCAGGCTCCCCCGTCCCTGGGATTCTCCAGGCAAGGAGTGGGTTGCCGTTTCCTTCTCCAAAGCATGAAAGTGAAAAGTGAAAGTGAAGTTGCTCAGTCGTGTCCGACTCTCAGCGACCCCATGGACTGCAGCCCACAAAGCTCCTCCATCCATGGGAGTTTCCAGGCAAGAGTACTGGAGTGGGGTGCTGGCTCTTGGGGTGAGGGAGCACTAACTTCTATGACTTGTATGTAGTGTTTGCTACTTTCTCTGGTGTAAATACCCCCGCAGTGGCCAATGGCAAGCTGCCAACTTGCAAAATTATTGCATATTTGACATTTAACACTTGGCTTTCATGAAGCAGTAAGAGCTGGCTCCAGCATAGCAGTGACCTTGGGGCCCATAGAATGTGACCTTGGATGGGGTCAGGGTGCCTGGCCCCTGGGAAGTAGTGCTGGTGTGGAACCTCCAGTTGGGGAAGTGGTGTGCCCATTCACCGCAGGCTTTAGCTTGTTTCTTGTCCAGAGTGGGCACCAGGGGTCATTTTTGGACAGCTCTGCTCCTTTCAGGGCATGAAATAATTTGTGCAAGGTCCCACAGCCAGTGAAAAGTGGTCTCAGACCTTGAATCTATGCTCTTTGAGCTCCTCCATGCTTCTCCTTTGCACAAAAATTCCAAATCAGTTTCCCAAAGCTGACAAATCCTGTGACAGTTGTGCCAGTTCTACCTGGAAAAGGAGAAAGGCAGAGATAAAATTCTCTGTGAAGTGCAGAGAAATGAGGCTAACCTCACAGACATTTATTTGATCTGCGTGTTTGCACACTGAGTCGAAGCCAGAGGTCATGTCTTAGTAGACCACGTGTTGACAAGCAGAAAACAACTCCCTTCTCTGTAAGGAAAGTTACTTTCTCACTTCAGACTACACGTTTTTTTTTTGGTCAGTATCTCTGCTGACAACCCCATTCAAAGGGATCCGAGAGGAACAAAGTGGAAGCAGGAAGGGCCAACTTTGGTGTAATTAAGAGATTATCACTGCTCGTTTTTCTCAGCCCCAAGACCACAGCGGACTCAGTCAATAAGGGCTGTATAGGAGCAGGCCCAGGGCACCATGGGGAACGGATTGGCGCTTTCATGATCAGCCCTCCAGTCCCAGCTGGGACGAAGATAGAGGCAGAAATGTATGGAGACAGAAAGAGGCCAACAGATAGATTTCTGAACGTGGTGGGGGATGAATGTAAAACCCACATCTATTTCCTTTTCTATCTTGAAACTAACACTCATTCCAAATTGAGTTATGGGAGAGAGACTTCACTGTGGGGCTGGATCCCTGGGAACAGTGCCTTTCCGGCAGGCATCTGGGTTTGTCCTGCTTGTGTAGGCAGTAGTGGGGAGATGGTGGACATGAGACCCTTTACTGCAAGGTGATCTCCATCTGTGAGTCTTTCATTTGAGACACTAGCATTTCCTGTTGTCTTGGGTGATTTTGATCATGACATGAAGAAAAGCCTCAGTTTAGGCCTCTTGGGCAGGCAAATATTCATCCTGTGCTGAACAACTGGGCCTCACTCATTCATTCACTCAGAAATGTCTATCGAGCAAGTATGTGTTCAGCATTGCACTGGCTGCTGCCCGTATATTCCCCCTCAAAGAACATCCATCCCAGAGGAAGTACAGACCGATGACCAGGCAGATAAGCACCATGATAGAGAACCATGGGAGTGAGGAGACAATGAGGAGATCAGATTTGCCAAGAGGATTCCTGACTGATGTGTACCAGTAGGCAAGGAGATGGAAGGAGAGAGAATCTTCCAGGCAGTGGCAAAAGCATGATCCAATGTCTGAAGGCAAGAGAGAGGGTAGTATGTCAAGAGAGCCTAGAATAACTGAATATGGCTGTGTGACAAGGACAACACCTCAGATGTAAAATTAGAGAGATAATTAATGGCTGGAAATCAAGAAACTATAAAAACTCCAGGGAATCTGCACCTTCTTCTACAGTGACAGAAGTATAGACAGGGGAATGGAATGGTGTGACCAGATTTGTGTTTTAGGAAGATTAGTCTGGTTTCAGTGGGTCATACCTGAGGGCTGAGAAAACCAGGAGCAGGAGAGACCCAGATGGAAGCTGTGACAAGAGCCGGGTGGGCAATGATTGCTGCCTGAGCAGGGGACAGCAGGTGGACTGGAGAGAAGTCTCAGGCTCAGCAGTGCCTATGGGGAGACGAGGTGGCATTGGCGGGAAGCTGTGTGGCAGGGACGAAGGAAGCAGAGGAAAATCCTTCTGAGCCAGGAGCATTATGCCTCCGGAGGGTGCTGAGGAAAGCCACCTGGGTGTTGGGTGTATCTGTGGGTCAGGAGACCTTTTGTGAAACTGAAGGGACTATTTTCTCCCGCCTTGACAAAGTTTCCTGTTTACTGAAGCAGCTGTGCTCTCCTTCGAAACAAGAGACCATGCATCCCAGAGGAAGCTCTGCATGCTATATAGGCAGAGGGGGCCATGCAGACCGGATGGAGGAGCTCTCTTTCAGGGACTGGGTTGGTTTTGCACCAGCAACAGGCTTGAGGGAACAAACTCTCAGAAGTCTCTTGCTGTGTCTTTCCCAGTTTGAACACAAACCCTGCCGGATCCATGCCTAGGGATTTTAGTTTAGCCCTTCCTTGCTGTGGATTTAAAATCTTTTATTTATCTATTTTTTTCCTGGCGGCTCAGAAATGCATAACAGCTGTATTCACTGTTGGCCTTCTAGCCTCAAATTCATTCCAAATACAAATTTTCTTAGTAATTTCTTCTTTGAATGCTGATGTTTGTGCGTTAGTATACATAATTCACAGGCTTCGTGTTGTTCAATTTTTGGCTGATTTATTTGACAACTTGAAATTCCTCACAAGTGGTGCTTTTATTTTGTTATTTGCATCTGGAAATCATTCCTAAAATCCCATAGAATAAATTTGTCTTTTCTTTTTTTAGGGACTTTTCCCCTTATTATAAGAATAATAGATGTTCATTATAAAAACTTTAAAGAAAAAGCATGTATTTAATAACACAAAAGTCTCCCTAGTTTCCCCCACTTGAGATAACAGTTCTTGACATCCCAGGACTGTGCTTCTTATCCTTTGAAGTACACACGGATTTGTGAAAATGCACATTCCTGAGCCTCATCTTCAGAGATCTGGAGTTGCCGAGTCTGGAATGGAGCCTAAGAGTTGCCATCCTAGCCAGCACCTTGGTTCTGCTGACGCCCCCAGGTCTGGGGCCCACACTGCAAGACGCTCTGTCCTAAACGTGCACTAACCACCCACACGTGACCCTCTGGCACTTGCCAGTGTCTCAGAAACATCTGGCATATCCCCAGATGCCTTTCTTCAGCATCATATGGAAAGGCTGTGTGGCATGACATGCTGCTGGAATGGCCATGCTTGAGTTTCAGGGCTTCTTAACATGGGCACTACAGACCCAAAGGGGTTCACAAAGAGATCGACTGCACTTGTAATCCAGTGTATCTTTTTTTTTCTTTTGACACTTGAAGTATTTTTCTGAGTAGGATGCCACAAGGTTTACCAACTGCCAGAGGAGTCTGACAAAAATAGTTAAAAACCTCTTCTGCTCTCCCCAGTGAATGGCGTTTAGTTGTTTCCCTCTACTAGCTCCCAGCTGTAAATTATACTGCCCTGAGCATCACCATTTATAAACCTTTACATGAATATGTATGTACGTAAGCATCTATATGTGTACATACGTGTATACATGTATTATATGTGACAACAATGGTTACCCTGTATGAAACTTCAGCCTCCACACAAACAGTCAAAACTGATCTAGCAGCACATTTCAGGAAAGCAAGCTGACTTTCTCCAGCCCCGGATAGGCTTAAATGCACTGTGTCCCTGTTCTGGTGGTTTTTTGTCCATTTCCACTTCAGCTCTGCTTCCATCTGGTGCCACCAGCTTCCCCTCTCCACCCGTCTCATACTCTCTAGGTCTAGACCATCTCTGTTCTCAGCGCTGTGCAGCTGCCATCCGGGGAAATACACCCTCAACCCTGTTGAGGGGTAAACAATGCAGCTCATTGGATATATGCACTCCATGCATTCTTGGAAATGTGAAAGAACAAGGCCTGCAGCCTTCTAGTTCCGTGTGTGTTTCCTCCAACATTAAAAAGAGCCTCATTTCTGTTGTTTTCTTCCCACCTGAGAAGGGCACTGGTTCAGTCCTGTGTGTACTCCATCACTAATTCTCCCAACAGCCATGCCAAGAAGGTGTTTTCATGGTCATTATAGAGGAGGAAAAGCGTCACTGGTACATTTCTCTGAAGCAGTAGAGTGGTAAAGCTGAGATTTTTCGAAATTTTCTCTTGAAGATGCAATAGTGAAAAACCACAACCATCCAGGAGCTCAGTGATTCTTTTTACAGACTGAATACACCCATGAGGTCAGCACTCAGATCATCCCTCTCCCCAGAGCCCGCTCCATGTCACCTTCCAGCACTAACTCCACATCCCCCGAGTGTCATCAACCCTGACCTCTATCACCATGTTAGTTTGGCCATTCTGGACATAACATAAAGGGGATCATGCAACACACACCTTGTATTTGGCTCCTTAAAATGTGTTGCTCAGCGTTAAGTTGGTGCGATCTGTCTGTAGTGTTTGGCACACATGTAGGATCATGTTACAGTGGTTCCATCTCTGAATACACCACATTCTGTCCTTCCTGGTTTTAAGAACAATTGAGATCATTTCAGTTTTTGCCCATTATTAGTAGTATTGAAGTAACATTCTGGAGAGTATCTTTGAGTGAACATACTAATATATACGCATTTCTGTTGGGTATATACCTAGCCATTGAATTAATGGCTCACTTTTAGTAGATTCTGCCGAACAGTTGCCTCAGTGGATTGTATAGAAGGTGAAAATTAAGTCCATTATTCTGACTCCACAATAGGTTATGCAAGCAGGGTGGATGGTATAGTTTTTTGTTTGTTTTTTTTTGTAAAGAAAATATATCCATTTAGTTTCCCACTCAGGAGTGACGACTGTCAGTACCAGCCAGGGTAGGGGCCTGTCCTTTGGCTCACACTGGAACGTGCCTTCACAGTCACGTACTCATGGAGTTTCCGGTTCTCCACCCATATTTGGTCCTCAGGACACTGGTCCACGTCCAGGATTCTGGTGTCCATTCAAAGGAAGCAGACTCTGATGAGCTTCCTCTCTCCCACCCCCAAGACCCTGAGAATGAGGCAGTCGTTTATTCCTGAAAAGGTGGTGATTGTCATCATGGCTTTCCAAACTGAATTCTGTTAAGCTCTGCAAGACTGAGGGGTATGGATGGATCATATGCTCCCTATGTTCAATGGCTTCCTTCTGCTGTGTATTTTTCTGTGTGCTTTTTATACTTTTCTTATCTCCTTCTCCACTTCAAGACTCTCTCAGCTGCCACTCATCCTTGCTGTCCCTCTCTCTGCTTTTAACAAGATTAGCTAGTCCTTGGAATGTGCTGCTTTGAAACTGCTGTGGGCTGGGAAGCTAGGATCCAGGCATGGCCCAATCCTGTGACTCAGAAAAATGGAGTGAGACAGACCTGCGTTTGGTTTCTGTTCTGTTGGTGACCAGCTGCTTGACTCTTAGTCACTTAAACCCTCTGAGTTCTGTTTCTTCTTATATGAGACAAGGCTGGTAACACCTTCCATCCATTTTGGGGAAGGATAAAATGAAATCACCTACTTGATCATGGTGAGCATATGGCAAGTGCTTGGCCAACAAGCCCCTCCTTTTTTTTTGTCTCCCTTCCTGGCCAAAATCAGCCTACAGAGGTTCTGAGTGTGAAGATTTCTTCCATGAGGAAGTGAGCTAGGCTTTTACTTATTTGGATATTGATGGTGTCTTTTTTTTTTTTTCCTGTAGTTCATATCCTTTTAAAGACTCAAAATTACCACATAAGTGAACATAATTTAATCAACATGATACTTTATTTATAAATGATGCTGACTTGATTAGGCATTGTCCTGGCAGAATATAAGAAAAATTAAGGCAGCAGTCTAACCTATCCATCTGCCATTTTCTATGTTCTAGTTGAGGCGATAGGAACATATGATGAGCAATAAATTCAGACGTAGGCACCGTGAGCTCTCCACCCAGAACATCACAGGCACATCATGATGTTCTGACTGAATAAATATCTATTCCCTGCAGTTGTTACATCGCATCACTTATACTATGCCTGGATCCTAGCAAAGGAAAAATAAAAGGCAAAAAGAGAGACACCCAGACCATCTATTTGTCTATTTTTCCATGAAAAATTGCACAAGATACCTGCTGTCAGAATGAGTTCACTTCCCACAAGCAGAAGGCTCCATCCATTCAGGTGTCTGTTTCAAGAGCAGCATCCTCTTTTGCAAAATGTTGGTAGAAATGGCCCTCTCCCCCAGTAACAGCAGCTAGGGAGCTTGCTCCCCCTGTGCTGTGCAGGGTAGGTAGTGGACATGGAGGAGCCCCCACAGTGCCTGGAGAACAGTGGCAGGAACATGATTCCGTTCTATTCTGACTTCACAACGTTTGCAACCCAGGTGGCCTGGTCACAAACGGAGTGGCCACAGATGGTTCTCCCTGAGTGAGTGAGTGAATGTCACTCAGTCATATCCAACTCTGCAACCCCATGGACTATAGAGCCCATGGAATTCTCCAGGCCAGAATACTGGAGTGGGCAGCCTTTCCTTTCTCCAGGGGATCTTCCCAACCCAGGAATGAACTGGGGTCTCCTTCATTGCGGGTGGATTCTTTACCAACTGAACTATCAGGGAAGCTGATATGAGCACGGGGACATTATATTCAATTTTTGGTCTCTATCTGTATGTTGCTCATCTGATTTATGTATTTGTCCACGTGAAGGGAGACACAGCACCAAGCAGCAGGATTCATTACAGTGAGAGGCTGTGTGTCCCGGTGCCACGAGCTGCCATGCTGCCTTGTTCCCTAACAAGCTCAGAGCAGGGTTGACACCAACCCCATGTGGGCTACCAGTCGCTGGCCTCAGCAGCAGTAGCATTTGGTTTGATATTTACTATTTGAAACCCAACACTTATGACTCTGCCAAGCTTAATGAAAAGAAGACAGTCACTATCAGAGAGGGTACGCAATTTTGAAGACCAGAGCTTTGGAAAGTCACAGTGCTGGGAGCATTCCTGGTATGTCATGGATGATGTTGTCATTATAGGCAGCAACAATGCAGTCATTATTTCTGAGCTGGCTTAATTGTTCAACAGACACCAAGAGCCATGTCAATGCAGTTCAGCAAACATCCTGTTGCCTTGCCACTTTACCCTTGTTTTATTTATTTTTTCCCTGAAGAAATGACTACAGATTGAAAGAATTATTCCAGATCTCTGATTCACTTTAGACATCATGCGTTCCCTCCCTTATTCATTTATTCATTCATTCAATATTTATCGAGTACTTATTACACTTGGATCTTCCCTGGTGGCTCAGACGGTAAAGCATCTGCCTACAGTGCCTACCACGTGGGAGAACCGACACTAGATCTGAGCCACAGGCAGACTTGTGCTCTGCCCTCAGGCTGTCACTGACATTTCACTGCAGAAGGCCCCACTATTGGACAGAGTGATCAGAGAAGGTTCCTCAAAGGATGTGAAATTGAAACTGAGACTCAAAGGATGAAAATAGTCATACCTGCTGCCAATAAAAGGCTGTTCCAGGTGGAGGGACAGAATCCACTGCGGCCCGGATGGTTGTGTAAAACAGTGTAATAGGAAATTCAGCCATTGCGTCCTATGCAATGCAGGGGGTTGTTTATCTCACGGAGCAAAAAGCTTAAATGGAGGCAAAGACTTTACCCTTCCAGCTATGTCAGAGCCAGCGAGTCTGCAGTTCTTTCAGTCTTTCCCTCCTGGTCACAAAATGGCTGCAGAAACTTAGCGTATCCATCACACCAAGGTCAAGTCAGGAGTGAGGAGAAGGTTATGAGACAACCATTTGTGTCACTTTTTTTTAAATAATGGGGGTAGGGAAAGTAAATGTTTTTCCAGGAACTTCCAGTAGATATCTGCTTATATTTCATTGACCAGAATGGTATTTCATGGGCATCTCAAGTTGCAGGGGTAACTGGAAAAGCAAGACTTAGCTGGGAATACAAAATTGGGGTCATAAAGAACAAAGGAGGACATGAATATTTTTTTAAGTGTCATATTCAAACTATAAAAAACAAGACCTGTAACCCTGAAGTCCAGAGGTGGAGAGATGGAATGTTTCAGCCGTGGTAGGAGTCACTACCTGCAGTCAATCACATGGTAAAATTTGTTCATTCTATCCTCTAAACACTCTTCCCACGCCTCCCTCCACATTCTCTCTAAAGGTTCCAGTTTAAGGGTTGATCTTGCCTTCCAGAGACTGGTGGTAGTTTTCTAACTTGGCTGCTTTGCCTCTATTTCCTGCCTGCTCCAATCCGGTTGCTGTCAGTGGCCTTTTAAAAGTAAATCTATTAGGTTAACTATGGACTTTGGATGACAATGATGTGCCAGAGTGGTTTCATGAGCAGTAACACATGTTCCACTTCAATAGGGGTGTTTGTAATGGAAGGGGCTGCACATGTCTAGGAGGATGAGGGTGAATATATGGAAAATCTCTCTACATTTGCTGAATTTTGCTGTGATGAACCTAAAATTGCTCTAAAAAATAAAACCAATAAAAATATGTAAAACTCCTTACAGTTCATTAGGGCTCCCTGGTACAAAAGTTCTGAGCATCTCCATGTGAACTAAAGTCATTTTTGATCTGGTCCCTTGTAGCTTTCCTAAGTGATCAATGCAAAGAAATAGAGGAAAATAATAGAATGGGAAAGACTAGAGATCTCTTCAAGAAAATTAGAGATATCAAGGGAATATTTAATGCAAAGATAGACACAATAAAGGACTGAAATAGTACGGACCTAACAGAAGCAGAAGATATTAAGAAGAGTTGGCAAGAATACACAGAAGAACCAATCAAAAAAGATCTTCATGACCCAGAAAACCATGATGGTGTGATCACTGACCTAGAGCCAGACATCCTAGAATGTGAAGTCAAATGGGCCTTAGGAAGCATCACTACAAACAAAACTAGTGGAGGTGATGGAATTCCAGTTGAACTATTTCAAATCCTAAAGGATGATGCTGTGAAAGTGCTGCAGTCAATATGCCAGCAAAGTTGGAAAACTCAGCAGTGGCCACAGGGCTGGAAAAGGTCAGTTTTCATTTCAGTCCGAAGAAGGGCAATGCCAAAGAATGTTCAAACTACTACACAATTGCACTGATCTCAGACCCTAGCAAAGTAATGCTCAAAATTCTCCAAGCTAGGCTTCAGCAGCATGTGAACTGAGAACTTCCAGATGTTCAAGATGGATTTTAAAAAGCCAGAGGAACCAGAGATCAGATTGCTAACATCCATTGGATCATAGAAAAAGCAAGATAATTCAAGAAAAACATCTACTTCTGCTTCATTGACTATGCTAAAGCCTTTGAGTGTGTGGATCACAACAAACTGTGGAAAATTCTTCAAGAGACGGGAATACCAAACCACCTTACCTGCCTTCTGAGAAATCTGTAAGCAGGTCAAGAAGCAACAGTTAGATCCAGACATGGAACAACAAACTAGTTCCAATTGGGAAAGGAGTACGTCAAGGCTATATATTGTCACCCTGCTTATTTAACTTCTATGCAGAGTACATCATGTGAAATACCAGGCTGGATGAAGCACAAGCTGGAATCAAGATTGCCAGGAGAAATATCAATAACCTCACATATGCAGATGACACCACCCTTATGGCAGAAAGTGAAGAGGAACTGAAGTGCCTCTGAAAGGAAGGGGAAAAAGCTGGTTTAAAACTCAGCATTCAAAAAACAAAGATCATGACATCTGGCCCCATCACTTCATGGCAAATAGATGGGGAAACAATGGAAACAGTGACAGACTTTGCTTTCTTGGACTCCAAAATCATGGCAGGTGGTGACTGCAGCCGTGAAATTAAAATATGCTTGCTCCTTGGAAGAAAAGCTATGACAAACCTATACAGCATATTAAAAGTAGAGATGTTACTTTGGCAACAAAGTCTATCTAGTCAAAGTTATGGTTTTTCCAGTAGTCATGTATGGATATGAGAGTTGGACTATAAAGAAAGTTGAGCGCTGAAGAATTGATGCTTTTGAACTGTGGTGTTGGAGAAGACTCTTGAGAGTCCCTTGGACAGCAAGGAGATCCAACCAATCGATCCTAGAGGAAATCAGTCATGAATATTTATTGGAATGACTGATGCTGACGCTGAAGCTCCAATTCTTTGGCCACCTGATGCAAAAACCTGACTCATTGGAAAAGACCCTGATGCTGGGCAAGATTGAAGGCAGGAAGATGATAGAAAGATGGCAGGAGGAGAAGGGACAACAGAGGATGAGATGGTTGGATGGCATCACTAACTCAACGGACATGAGTTTGAGCAAGCTTTGGGAGTTGATGATGGAGAGGGAGGCCTGGCATGCTGCAGTCCATGGGGCCACAAAGGGTCGGACAAGACTGAGCGACTAAACTGAACTGAACTTGTACCTCGGCCTCATTCCCTATCACTTCCTTCTTCCACAACTTGTCACAGCCTTCATATGCCGTGTTCTAGAAATACTCAGCATGAATATTTCCCCCTCTATCAAGTACTTTTCTTCTGGTAAATTCCAGTTGGGGCAAGTGCCCTCTCCTCTGAGCTTTACTTGACTTGCTCATGGAGAGGGAGCTTCCTTCTTGGAAAGTACACATCCCACTAGGGGGCATCTATCTGTTTACCTGGTGTCTTCTTCCCACTGGCATCTGAAGTTGTAAGGAGCTGACACCTCGCCTTACTCACCTTGGTTCTATGGCTCTAGGCCCAACACCTGCACACCAACCTGAGCCATAGCTGTGGCCCAGTGAATGGATAGGGAGGTCAGGAGCCAGTAGGCTTTGGTTGTTCTTTGCGGCTTTACTCTTTCAGGGACCAGAGAGATGACTGTAGGCACAAGGTCTGAGAGAACACAGCAGTATGTGGACTCAGCGTCCTTTGTGATGGTCTAGGAGAGCTAGGAGAGCAGCAGGAGCAGGGGATAAAATCATGGACTGTGCAGTAGGATAACATGGGTTCAGTTCCCACCCCTGCTGTTTGCAGCCAGATGACTCTGGTCAGCATATGTGATGACTCTGTCCCTCAGTATCCACACCCACACGATGGACATGATAGCAGTACCTACCTATTAGTATTTCCCTGAGGACTAAATAAGACAGTCATTGAGCATATACTGCCATTTGGTAAATTCTCAAACCTTATTAGCTATTGTTGTAAAGTGTTACTACTATTGTGATACAGTTAATATCTTCAGATTTCAAGACTCATGGTGGGCAGTGTTAGTGTCATTTTTGAAGACCCTGAGATAGATTTATCCTTATATCATTAATATTTATCCTCAAAGACATTATTTTGCTTATTCAAAAATATTTACTTATTTTTAAAGGCCATGTTCAGGTCTTCTTAATACAATAAGAAGTTCTATTCCAGTTCTAACAATAATGCCCTAAAGAAAATCTTATTATCCTCATTGCCTTAAATTAAGGTAATTGAAAACCACTGTTGAAAAGTGAACCCCAAATGTATCAGAAACTTAATTCAATTATAAATAACAGGAATTGACTGTACTTGAATGTGCATGAAGTATAGAATCATTGTTGAACATTTAAGAAGTATGTCCTTATCTTGTTACTATGGCTACAGGTTACTCCAAGATACAGTGGTTCTATGGTAACAATGGAATTACATTATTTCCTGTCCACATTGAAATATTCAGCAACTAATTTCCTGTAGCTTCATAATAAATCGTGTTAATGAAGGTAGAAACCAAGGTGCTAAGATCGCCTCCATGCCTAGGGTCATTCCCTTAAACAAAGCAGAAAAGACACATTTATACTCATTTGACCAGGAAGTACAAAGAAGCCCTTAAGAGGTGGCAATGACATCTCATGGGGAGGTGCTAACTTCAACTCACGTGTTCAGTATTCCTTATTCATTGGGTCCATGAAGGGATCACCACTGTGAGAAAATCTGTTTTATATAGGCAAACACTGAGAAACAATATGGTAGAATTCAATTCAGTTTTACTAAAACTCAAAATATATACCAGTCTCCTGTTTACTGCCTCCAGTGGGCTGACACTGAGGACGAAGTTTAAGCCCTTTAGTGATCCTGCAGCCTGTCAGTCTCAGCTGGGCACCCTAATTCCTGCCATCTTGATTCCCAGCATTCCCACCCCATCCTATCTGCCGGTGATGCCAGAGTCCCGTATGTCCCTCCACCTGGGATGCTGCTGCACACCTGCACGCACATTCTCTCCACCTGAGTATCTGCATCCCCCTTCTCTACTTGGCCTTACTGAAGACCCAAATGGAGGGCGGTGAAAAGCCTTGGTACCCTGTAAATCTTATCTTCCAGTCTTGTTCTCCCTTAAATCCCCTGCGCACCCAGCAGCCAGATGGAGCTCTCCATACCACATGTCTAATCCAATCACTCCCCTCCCTAAAGCATTCCAGTGGCTCCCTGCTGCCCACCGGAGAAAGACCAAACTCTTAATGTGGCTTCTAGCCCTCCTTCTCTAATCTCCCCTGCCTCTATCTCTTTCTCTCTTGACACCCGTTTCTTTCTCTTCCCATCTCTTTCACTGCTTCCCTCTTCTCCCTTCCACTAATTTCTTTACTTTTGTCTTTTACCCCACTCTTTCTCCTTTTCCCCTTTTTGTTTTCCTCTTCATATTTTTGTCCCCTTTCTGTTGCCCCCTCATCTTCTCTTTCTAACTCTCTCCCCACCTTTCTCCCTTCCCTCTCTCATAATTTTGGTTCTCAGAATGTGTCTCTTCATGCCTCACATTCTGGGTCTCTGCCTATGCTGCTTCCCACGTCTGGAAAACCCTTCACTTCTCCAGCGACATCATTGTCACCTTCAGCTCCAGATTTGCTCACACACTGACTCACACCTACGGCAGTGACTCACACCTGCCTATGTCTTGTCGATGCAGCTCTCAGCTTTGAAATTACTTCCTCCAGGAAACTGTCACTGAACCTCCTGGTCCCGTTCAGACACCTCACCTTACAGAGCTATTTCTGTCTCACGGAACAGCTTTTAGGAACCAGGAGGAAGTTTCCCATCTTGTAAGAAGTCTTCAAGGTAGGACAGATGCTTGATGAGGGTTAGGCTTAGGCTAGATTTTAATCTCCCCTTTCCAACTGCCTTGTGGCATGAACAACCTGTACAACTGGCCCTGCCTCTTAACCATCTCCATTTAGTCCTTCTCCCCCATCATAGCACTTAGCATATTGTGTATTTGTCTCTATTACCTGCTTCTAATCCCCACTAGATTATAAGCCCTATCTGTTATTTACATTCCATGTGTATTTCTAGTGCCCAGCCCTTGGCCTGATGTGAATTTGATGCTAAATATATACTTGCCTCTGAAGAAACAAATGAATTAACAAACAAACAAATAAGCCTCTTATTTAATGGTGCTTAGCAGAAGAATTGATGCTTTTGAAGTGTGGTGTTGGAGAAGACTCTTGAGAGTCCCTTGGGCTGCAAGGAGATCCAACCAGTCCATTCTAAAGGAGATCAGTCCTGGGTGTTCTTTGGAAGGAATAATGCTAAAGCTGAAACTCCAGTACTTTGGCCACCTCATGCAAAGAGTTGACTCATTGGAAAAGACTCTGATCCTGGGAGGGATTGGGGGCAGGAGGAGAAGGAGATGACAGAGGATGAGATGGCTGGATGGCATCACCGACTCGATGGATGTGAGTCTGGGTGAACTCTGGGAGTTGGTGATGGACAGGGAGGCCTGGCATGCTGTGATTCATGGGGTCGCAAAGAGTTGGACATGACTGAGCTACTGAACTGAACTGAACTGAACTGAATGAATGCACAAACTTCTTCTTATAAAAATTTTTACCAAGTTTACCAGGAACTAACATTATTTAAGTCCTAGAGTACTTTTCATGCAACTCTGCTGTTGAAACATCACTTTTGAACTGAAAAGATTCCCTTGCTGTGTTACCTCTTATAGCAAACTGTACATTTTCCAACATCAGTGATCGTATCTTATTCATCTTTATGCTTAGTCTAGTGACAAGCACATAGTATGAGTACAAAGATTGTAATAAAGCAAAATCAATCCTCTTCCTATACCGTTCAACTTTACTATTCTTAGTGACTCAGGAACTTATCAAACCCTGCTTTATCCCAGATGCTTAAAAAGATGGAAAAAGAATAGAGTATTCTTGTAGGAAATTCACAGCCCCTTCAGGGAGACAGACACATAATTGAATAATAGTGATACACTATAATCTATGACTGAGGTCATCCCCAGAGCCGCTGCATTAGAATTACCTGGGAAGCTCCATCAGAGCTTTCCGCACTGGCCCCCACCCACCCACCCAGTGAATTAAAGTCTCTGAAATAGTCCCTCATACACCTTCTTGTTATTCTTGTCCAAGCTACTCAGTTACTGTTCCTTCCAACAGTGCACACACTCCTGTAAAGTGCATCACTGAGGTGATGACCATCATTGCCTAAACCTGGAAACTGATTCTTCTAACCCAGCACATGTAAAATGAATTGGGATTTGAAGAAGAAATTCCAAGGAGTGTTTTCTAAGAGGTGTTGATATGTTGCAAGGATACAGCCACTTTTTTTCCGGTATATGTTTAGAAAAATTTAAAAGAAAATAAAAAGCCCAAGCTACTTAGTCTGGTAGAAATAAAATCACTAAGAAGATTTTTGCAAAACAAAAAGAGAAGATCTGTGGTACAGTCTAGAGCAGTCAACTTTTGGAAACCCTTTCCTTCCTAAGGAAAAGGAGACAAAAAAAGAGCTCCAGCCCCTTTTGAAATGTGCATGAGGAATATCACTTTTGATTAAACTGTTATGAGGAACATACTCAGAACTGTGGGAAATTCTTGCCACGTCTTTCTAAAATTGCTGTTTGATGTTTTATATGCCAACAGTGACTTTGTGAATTAATGTTCTTTTGGAAACCACCTAAATGACCCACAATAAGGAAGTCATTAAATAAATTACAGGGTGGTTATGATGGACTATTATGCAGTTATTAAGAGTCATGCTTCCAAAGAATTTTTTAAGTAGATAGGAAAATGCACAAAAATATTATTGAAGAAAAATACAGGTTACAAAACCAGCATTATAGCATTGTTCCAATTTTATTAAAAAATTTTGTGTATACACCAAAACGTTGATAGTAGGATTTCAAATGCACTGGTACGTAAAGGTGATTCCTTTTAAATTTTCTACTTTAACTATTTCTATACTTACTCAAATTCTCTGTAATTACCATGCATTACTTTTAGGGTAGCCATTTAATGGACTGTCCAATCCAGGACATTCTTGAAAGTGAAAGAGGGATCCCTGGTAATAACGTCACCAGGACCACAGCAGGAAATGGGACTATTTTGGATGAACATGATATGCGGTTGTTATGGTTGACTGGTACTGCTGCTAAGTCACTTCAGCGTGTCCAACTCTGTGTGACCCCATAGACGGCAGCCCACCAGGCTCCCCCGTCCCTGGGATTCTCCAGGCAAGAACACTAGAGTGGGTTGCCATTTCCTTCTCCAATGCAGGAAAGTGAAAAGTGAAAGTGAAGTTGCTCAGTGGTATCCGACTCGTAGCGACCCCATGGACTGCAGCCTACCAGGCTCCTCTGTCCATGGGATTTTCCAGGCAGGAGTACTGGAGTGGGGTGCCATTGCCTTCTCCAGTTATGGTTGAACTGTCCTTCAAAATTCATACATTAGAGTTCCAATTCTTAGTACCTCAGAATGTGACCTTATTTAGAAATAATTTCATTGCAATTACAAATAATTAGGATGAGGTCACACTGGATTGGCCTTCCCTCATAGCTCAGTCGGTAAAGAATCTGCCTGAAGTGCAGGAGACCCAGGTTCGTTTCCTGGGTTGGGAAGATCCTCTGAAGAAGAAAATGGCAACCCACTCCAGTATTCTCGCCTGGAGAATCTCATGGACAGAGGAGCCTAGCAGGCTACAATCTATGGGATCATAAGAGTCAGATACGACTTAGCAACTAAACCATCACCACCACCACCACCACCACCACCACCACACTGGATTGGGGCTTCCCCGATGGCTCACTGGTAAAGAATCTGCCTGAAATGCAGGAGATGCAGGAGACACAGATTTGATCCCTGGATCAGGAAGACGCCCTGGAGGAGGAAATGGCAACCCACTCTAGTATTCTTGCCTGGGAAATCCTACGGACACAGGAGCCTGGCAGGCTACAGTCCGTGGGGGTCACAAAGAGTCAGACATGACTAAGCATACAGCATGCAGGCAAAAAAGTCATACTGGATTAGGGTTTGTCTCTAATGCATTATAACTGATTTCCTCATAAAAAGTAGGAATTTGGACACAGGCATACATATAAGGTGAAGAGTATGTGAACGCAGAGGCAGAGACTGAGCCAAGGGAAGCCAGAGATTGCTTGGAAATCATCAAAAGTTAGTGGACAGGCATGAAACAAAGACTCTCTCAGGGCCTCAGAAGGAAGCAACCCTGCCATCACCTTGACCTTCAGAACTATGGGATAGGAAAATTCTGTTGGTTACACTGCCTACAATGTGGTACTTTTTAATGGTAGTCCTAGAACATCAATAGGATGAGCATTGTTTTATATTAGTAACTGTTTTATATTATATGAGTAACTGTTTTATATTAGGAAAACAGGAAAAATCCCAGGGCAGGTAGAGTAGAAGGAAGTTCTACATAAAAATAATAAAAAAAAAGCTTGTTCATGTAACTGTCACTGTGAAAAACTGTATTATTATTAAAAATTATTTTCTCCTTTCCTTTCCTGGCCTGTCCCTAGGAAGCCCTGCCCTAGTAGAATCAGGCTTGAATGGGTGACTTGCTTCAGCTGATGAAATGTGAGTGGGAATCACCCATGCCATGTAGAAGTAGGAACTTCAAAGGCCATGCCACGATTTTGCCATCTCTGCCCCTTGCCATGAGACTAGCAGGTCCTAGAGAGGAGCTGCTTCCTTTTCCTGGATCCTGAAATGAAAAAGATGTAGCGTAGGGCTGAAACTGATCTGGAATGGATCTTTGACATGAGATAGGAATGAACCTTAGCTAATATAATTCACTAAAATTATGGGGTCATTTGTTACCACAGCAGAATTTAGCCTAAGCTGACTGAGAAAACACTGACTGAGAATCTATAAGCTACCATGCAGACAATGAAATAATAAATTATACACAGATCTTGCCAGCCAGGAGCTAATGTTAAACTGTGTATCATTTACCTTTAAAGTATGAAGGTTTTTGGCCCCACGTGTGTTCTGTATATTTTTGGTAACACCTGCAAGTAAATGCTAAATCATGCTATTTTATTTGGTTTTTCTATTGAAAAAAAAAAAGGTCTCTAAATGCTCTCATATTCCAGGTGGTTCTTGGAATCTTGAACTACACATACACATGTAAAGTTTGCCAATTAAAATTTTATGACTTAGGGAAAGAAACTCCTGTGAAAAATAAACCTAAGTTAATTATTCAGTTATTTAATTCTTATTTGGGAAAGAAATGTTCATATACTATAGTAAAAGGATTGAGACCCGTTTTGTAGAAATAGTCAAGTTTATTTCATTTACCTTTCAAGAATATTGGTTCCAAGGAGCTAGCTTTGAAAGTAACCAAATAAGCAACATAAGGCAAGTGACCTCTCACTGAGAAATGTTTGAAAGCAGCAGATTGGACAAGGAAAGGATAGAGGGGAGACTCATTTCAAATAGAGGTCCAGGTAGAGGCAGAGGGTCATTTCCTAAAGTCAGCGTCATAAAGCAAAAATTACATGGTGTCAAAATTATCCTTGAAAATCCCTTACATGGCATTTAAAATGCCAAGACCCAAGCCTTTAGAAGTTCAAAAGCCCAGAATTAATATCTTTTGTTTGTCTGGGGCAGTGAAGGCCAAGGTCTAATTTGGAAGGGGCAAAGAGCGATTCCCATTTTTCTCAGTTCCTCTTGCGGTCTTCTGTTCTTTCTCTAGATAACTCTCCTGAAAGGGCCTCTCTCCTGCCTCTTGCCCTCAGTAGTGCCCAGAGCTGAAGTCAAATAAAGTACTTGTTCACATCAAGCAGCTACAGTCTTTACTGGAGTTTTAAATATTAAAGGAAATGTATTGGGGGCCCATCGTGTACCCTGCCCTGGGGTAGATACTGAGGAGGTAAAGAAACAAAGAAAGAAAAAGATGAGAGCTTGATGGAGTGGGGAGAACTGACATGCAAACAGAAAATGTGAATACAGACCCATCCAATTCAGGTCAGTTAAAAGAGGTCAAATTAAAATTTCATCAGACAGGGTCAAATAGGCAAAGAAGACTTTATTTCAGACCACTGCAGTAGAGGAGGGGGTTTCCAGGTGGCACGCTGGTAGACAATCCACCTGCATTGGAGACGCAGGAGATATGGGTTCCACCCATGGAAGATTGGGAAGACCCCCTGGAGGAGGATATGACAACCCACTCCAGTATTCTCGTCTTAGAAATTCCATGGATAGAGGCGCCTGGCAGGCTACAGTCCATAGGGTCACAAAGAGTTGGACATGGCTGAGCGACTGAGCATGCACACACGCTCACACACAGTAGAGGAGAGAGATGGAACTCAACTCAGCTGAAACCAAAGGTGGGAGGGATTTTAAGCACCAGGATGAGCTAGTGGAAACCTACTGGCAGGTTGGTCAGTGACTGGGCCACCTCTCTGCTAATTGGCACTCACAGGAGTTGGGCTCCTTCCCTCCCACTGAGACAGAGAGATAGGGGGGCAGTCTCCTTTGATGATTACATTTGGAAGGAATGGTTTAAGGTTTTTGAGAAAGATAAAATTAGCAGTAAAACTAGCAGAAGCTGGGAGAGGATTTCCATTTCAAAAGGCCGAAAAAGAATAAAAATTTTAAGTTTTCTGAAGTAAACGAGTCACAAAGAGTTGGACAGGACTTAGCAACTGAACAACAAAGTAAATTTCATAAGAAAAAAGGGTTCGAGGCACATAGTCAGGAAGAAACCTCTGAGGGAGAACAAGAAGGCCATCTTTATTGGACATAAGCGTGAGGTCCTAAAAACAGTAGTTCTCAAAACTTGCCTGCGCTTTAGAAGCATCTCAGCTTTTCCAAATCTCAAAGTCCAAAACTCATCTGGGACACACCCCAATACCAACTGCGTGTGAATCTGTGGAGTGGACTCCGGTATCAGTGTTTGAAGCTGACCAGACGAGTCACTGTGCAGCCACAGTTGAGACCAGGGACTTACAGGTATGATGTGAATGTGAAGGGCAGGTCAGAATTAGCCAAGGAAGAAGAGCATTCCAGACAATGATAACTCTATTAGGAAAGATCCTTCAATCAAAAGTGGTTTTGTTTGTGTCTTGAAGACAGTGTTGGTGTAACTTAAAGAATTACAAAGCCCCTGGGGTTGAATCAAAACAGTCAGGATACACCAGCTTGCCTCAGCATGCCAAGACCTTTGCATCTCTGTTTGTTTAGGGTCACTGGTTCTTTAAAAGCACAAGTACTAATGAGTTCTGACTGATTATGACTCATTCCACAGTCCCGATATGCATCCTAACCAGTACAATGGAAGCACCTTCCTTTCTCCGGTCTAACCTGGCACTGTGCACCATCTATGGCACTCTAAAATATACACCGCTCTACAAAAGTGACATGGCCTCTACAGTAAAAGCGTTTCCTTTAGGGGAGTGGTTGCCTAGGCGCCCACGCTGATCAAGGGTGCTCTTTTAAGTTGAAGAAAATTGATTTTGTTGTGGTTGTTGCACAAAGGTTGATGTTTTCAAAGACTCCAGATAAAAGGCGCCACAGGCAGCTAACAAGCTCCTAATGGGACTAGATCAAGTTTTACTCACCTGCTTCTAGGGCTTGACTTTGGTGTCTTGGTGACAAGAAAGCAAGCTAAGATAGCATTCCTTTTCATTGCCTCCCTCCATAAATCCTATGCTGCTTTACGCCTTATTCATTTGGCACAGATG
Source organism: Bos mutus (assembly GCF_027580195.1). Lineage (NCBI taxonomy): Eukaryota > Metazoa > Chordata > Mammalia > Artiodactyla > Bovidae > Bos > Bos mutus. Next base: position 53,012,589 of record NC_091634.1, on the reverse strand, counting down.
TTTCTGTGGCCATCACATATTTATACTAATTCAGAGGCTTGCCATCAAGCTGGTAGACATCGCTCTCAATGGGGAGGCAGCAGAACCTCTGCCTCGGATACCGCAGGTGAAAATAAGGGCTGCTTTCTTCTCCACGGTGACTTTCAAAGGAGCGATTTTCTAAAATTTAAACAAAGGTGTCATAATTCATAAGATGGCTTTATCCTTTTCTTTTTCTTGCCATCTTGTCCAAATCAAGGACGGTGGGTGCCAGGACTCGAATGACGTCAGGCACTGTGGTTCCTTCAAAATGCTACTCTCAATCAGTTTGCTTATTATCTAATCCTGATTCCATGGATTGTCACGGAATTGACTTTTTAGAATAATTTGAGCCTTTTTTTTTATTGCTTTTTAATAGCTAATTGCCACGGAGTCCATCTCATTAACAGTGTTGTGATTCATATCAACCGTTGAGATGATTACAGATAACAGACCAATGTTATCAGTTGGGTGTTCTCCTATAATGATCACCAGCCCCGTAATGAACCACGTGTGGATTCACTGGGCAGGGTGTGGGCGGCCTTGAGATATTAAGGATGCTACAATTTGGTATCATTTCCCATTTTGGATGAGTCAGAGAGATTTTGGAAGCATCTTCACGCTAACCCAATTTACATTATAGTTACATTTTAATTGCATTTTAAAGTCTAAATGCAGTTGATTGTGAAAACTGTGTCACATCATTTAAGGGAACTAGAGTTGTCTTTTTATGGAAATGCTAAAGGACCCCTCAGGATAATACCACATTACCCAAGCAGTGAAAGAGAGAAAGCCTGCCTCAACACCCTCTCAGATTTTTAAAGGAAAGGTCACCTGCCGCCCCCAACCAACACATGGAGTTGACTCCTCTGGGGCATCCTGCAGCTTGATCTTCTCATTCTTCCATTGAATCAAACAGCTATAGGGTGGATTCTCTGTTCCAGGCCCGGAGTTAGTTAAATTCTGGGAATATGATAAAGAAAGCAGAACTCCTTTTCTTGTTCTGGGAGCCCACAGTCTCTTAGGGGAACAAACAGGGAAGCGGCAGTTCCAGCCTCCATCCGTCTCCTCTTACGTTAGAGAAACACTTCTCCTCCTTGTTATTCTTTGTTTTGGCTTCTTCAGCAAGGCGTTTGTCTGCTGCCCCAGCAACCTCCTAAATGTTGCCTCTTCTCCTCCTCCTTTCGAATGCCTTTTGCCCCGGGATATTGACTGTGAGGCTTGTGTGGTTTCTTCTCAAGCACCTTCTGTCTTCACTTTGTTCACTCCTCCTGGATAACACCATTTACTCTCAGGGCCTACATTACTACATATATATCAATAATTCAGGAATCTGAATTTCAACCTTCACCTCTCAGTTGAGCTCCAAGTCTGTTTTCACTCCGAATCCCTGGATGGTCAGATACATGAACTCAACATGGTCCAATTTGGACTCTTAGTTTTCCCTTCCATGTCTGGTAGTCTATCTGTTTTCTCTGTCATGGTAAAATCTCCCATTTGCCCAATGTAGAGACTGAAAATAATCTGGCTTTTAAAAATACCCCAGAAAAAAATAGACCATTCATCAGTTTGCTGATTCTATATCTCCAAGCAACACTGAATTCCTGTGACTCTAGTTGAGTTAAATTTATTCCTAGCTTATTAAAATACAGCCAATGAAAACCAAAGAGATTATTACAAAGGCTGCATTCTGGTGAAGTTGCTGAATTGATGACTTTATTTTAGTCAAATCACATTTTGATATTTCAAAAATAATTTCTAAACAAATAATGGATATCATGAGGCCTGTATTGTGGGGTTTATGATTTTGTAATGATGGGCTAAGGTCTGTATGAGAAAGATAGGCTGATTACAGAATAAAACTGGTCAAAATGTAGACATTGATGTCTGAATCTCTCCCGTGAATTTTTGAGCACATGTTAAAATAGACACATAAAAAAGGATTTTTAGTGACTATAGTCACTAAAAGGGATGAAACTTTAATTTCTTGCTTGAACATTTACGGTATTGATTTGACCAGTTCATTAACAGCATGGACTTTCAAGCACATAAAATCCCATGAAGTTGAGATAGATAGGTTTGAAGGGTCTTCTATAAAGCATGATAGCACAGGACTTTAGATATACCATAATTTAAAATATGAATTTTGTAGAAAGCTACATTTTTAAAAAAATTTGATCAGTGTGTTTTTTTTTTCAAGCAGTAGCAACTAGGATTGTGGTTGTCATAGGGATAGATCTATGACAATGGAGGTGAAGGATGATGGCTTTGATTTATCAGAATGACAATTCTTCATCTTTGTGCACATCAGCAAATGCAATTGACCCACCACATGTGGACTTAGATCAAAGGTCACCTTTAGCATGTGGTCCATGACACTTACGTGGTCTTTCAAAAGGCCAGACCCACAATAATCACCACCATTGATAATTCTGTAAACCTAGCTAACTGCCTTTGATGATGTGACTTATGATATGGAAGAGGAAAAAAAGGAGATGTGATCGTTTATAAATATCAATTTTCATAAATCTCTGATCTGTTGGCATTAACTGATGAGCTCAGAGATGCTTGTAAACCTCCCTCTCTGAACAACAACTGCAACCATGGCAACCCGCATTTTAAAGGATGTTGAAGATGTTTTTTAAACATAAGGTGAGAAAAGCAGTTTCTACACAAATGTTTGCCTGGGACCTCATGTCTAATTCTGCCGGTACACTTGTTTTTCCTTTACTGGGACTTGATGCAATGCTAGAAGTTTTCCTTTTGGAGAAAATATTTGACAATCCAGGGCAGTCACAAATCTTGAGATCACTGCATTGCTGTGGGAGTGAGGCTTGCCTTTGGGCCAGTACTCAGTGTCAGCATGCCTAGCATTCTTATATATTATACATGAAAAGGATTGGTGACTCTGCCTGAAAGCTTTTGAATTTTTGATGTCATTTGTTCCATGTGATTTTTAAAGGCTCTATTGGGCTGCTATATAGTCTAGAATAAATTAAGAAAGACCTCAGATTTCTAGAGCCATGTGCTAATATCTCCATAAAGTGCTGCATTTCAGTAGAAGATAAAGAACAATAATCATGCAGTGTTAGGTATTTGAACAGTGAACTTCAACACTGAAGAAATCCTCAAATGAGTAAATAAGGTGTTCTTAATAGTCAACTTTTATTTTTTAAATAATTATAATTCTATTTGAACTGGGTATAGGGAGAGGGCATTTTAAGAGGCAGATTATATAATAAAAAATTTCTATTAACTACTTGGAGCTAGAAGCAGATTTAGTTCAAACAGATACTAAATAGGCAAACTGAGCATTATGGGGTTTTCATTCTGTTTGCCACTTATTCATACCTCTTATCTTGGCAAATCACCAGTATTTCTCTCCCCACCTTGACTCTGCATGAGTTTGCATATTTATAGAGTTAAAAGGGCCACACACCATGGTTCCATTTCTTATCCACGTTCTTTATTTCTTACCCATCCATCTCTGTCACTCTCACAACACAGCTCTCCCCAACTAATTACATTAATCAACAACAACAAACACCAGCTCTAAAATTCTGCCCAAGATAGGAGTTTCAAAAAGCTGAGATATTATGTCAAATAACCCATTGTGGTTGTTAGAGGACATTGCAACTCAAAATGAGGTAGCAATCGAACCAGAGAACAAATTGATCTTTATTAATATGACTCTCCTCTACTTAGGAATCCATGTTTTCCTATCAATACCAATTTCTCTCTCCACTTTCCTGGCTCTAATTTAGAAGTAAAGCCAGCTAACCCTTTTGTTCAGGGATTAGGTCTGTTTTACAAGAAACTAAAGGACAATAGAACCAGCACTGATTAAATATGAACTATATTTCAGATATAACATTGCATATATTCCTAATACTTCCTTACCCATCATATAATCAAATCCCACACTCCATTATAAAAAGTGCCCCGAGTCCCATCTGACATGTGAGGTCCAGCCACTGAAGGTTTTCATCCCCAGTGTCGTCATCATGATCATTTTTGTTGTCACTCTCATTGTCATAATCATCATGATGCTTTTTATATTTGCATGATATCCCTGCATCCTTCCAACAAAATGCCAGGCCGTTTTATCGTACATATTTTACAGATGAGTAAAATTAAGTGCAGGGCTACCGAGTGGTTTGCTCAAGAATACGCAGCAAGTAAATGACAGAGCTGGAAGTTGGATCTGGCTTTCTCAGGTACTAAACCTCAGATCATTTACCCAATATCAGGGGTTGGACAGGGGTGTCCAGTGGGAGCAAAGAGGAGACCGTAAAGAGCTGCTTAAGGACTTGGGCTGGAGGTATTGAGGGATCCCTAGAGAAGAGGTCCTGCAGACTAAAGGGAAAATGTCCAAGTCTAGCAAATGATCACAACAGCAAATGGGGACCTCTCAATTTACCTAGGATATCCAGAGTACAACCTTAAAACCGATCCCCCATGACAGACACCCTTTCCAGAACTCCAGGGTTCTGCTGGCAAACATTGGAGACAATGCTGCTTGACCCTCTCCTTCTTGAAGATTCAAAATTCACAGCAGTTGCTGGATATTCTAAGACCTGTTAAATGAAGAGACTAGTTTGTGTGCTTACCTCTTCACTTCTAATTTGCTTTTGGCTACAGCATCCTTTTTATTATTCAAAATCTATCACCCTTTTCTAGAAGCAACTTTGGACCAGCCATCAGGGAAGCCTTTGAGGAAGGAGTATCTGAAGACTCCAAAGCAGGGAGCCAGGGTCTGTGCTGAGACAGTTTGTTGTGGAGGATGCAGTGAGCACAGGCAGACTAGACTCTTATCACAAGACCCTGAGCTGGTGGTTATCTTAGAGAAGGCTCAGGCAGTGAGTGCTGGTGGCATAGGCTGGTCCATGAAAGATGGACGCGGAGCTTGTTTTCAGGATAGCTTAGATATAAGCATTAGGTGCCAGGTTGACCTTAAACTAGACATTATAGACTTGGGATTGAGGAGAAAAATGGTCTTTAGGTCCTCCTGGAGGGACTGCAGAGAAAAGTTAACCACAAAGGGGACTTTGCAAAGAGCCTCCAGTGAGACCTCTCTACAGGATGCAGAAGACAGGACAGGAGGCTGAAATAAGAGTGATGGGTCAGGAGAGAGGTCCACACAGAATCCCAAGGCATAAGCTCAAGGTTTCACTTTTTGAATGTGGACAAATGAAGTTATGGGGGAAATGAGGACTGTGCACTGTTTGTGGAAAGATCAAATCCTCCTCAGTTAGGAGGCATCTTGCCACAGCAGAGGGCAGCAGTGCTGACCATTTGCAGCTGGTGACCAAATCTTAAGCTATACTGGGGCGGGGAGAGAAAATGTGTGTTTAACAGACTAATTCTCAACAGTTGTTCCCTGGCATTAAGAGTGTGAGTTCTTCCTACTGTAAGTGAATAACCAAGTGCTGCCCTGATACAGCAAGGAGTGAAAGAGCCAACCTGAGGGTTTTATGTAAATGTCTAAAGCAGTGTTTAAGCAAGAGGAAGAAGGGTCTGAAGCGGAAATGGGTTTTGAGGACCTGTCAGCCTTGACTGGAAGAGTAATTGGGCTAAGATGAGAGCAGGCTAAAACCAAGCACATCTCCAGAGCCATCCGAGTCAGCAGATAATTAACCTCTTGATTCTTCCCTCCCCTCCTTCCAAGATCAGATTTTTATTATCTCAGAAACATTTAAACGTCAAGAAATTGTGAGGAACACAGGCTTTGTGTGCCAGCTTCCACTGACGTGCCATTTGCTTAATTTATGTGGTTGGGCAAGCAGTTCAGAGAGCTGCAGGCTGTGAGCTCACCCAGCCTCATTTCCATATTTAACGCATTCAGGTGCAGTTATGAGGGTGCATCCCATGTTTATAACCAACTTTGTGTCTTGAAGTTCACATTCAACTTTGCATTGATAAAATACCATTTTCCAATTCAGATTTTTGAAAAATGTCCATTGGGTACCAAATAGCACTTGCCGGAGGAAGTGTTTTCGGGCTTACTATGAAGCAGAGCAAACACATATTACTGCCACTCATGAAACATATTCACAAGGTTGCAAATCCCTCAACTATTTGAAAAAAAATCAGAGTAGTTGCCTCTTGCACCCCATAATTATCTCCCTAAGATTTTACGAATGAAGCAATTGGCTTCTGGCATTTGAAAACTCCTCTATTTGCTGCACTTTTATTTCTAGAAGTGGGAATCAACATAAAAATAAATGCACTATGTAAGGAAACATGGCAGCTTTTTCCTAGTGTTTTAATAATCTCATTAAGGTTTATGAATATTTTAACTTAGTAATCGGCAAACAGATTTAGAACAGTACTTTCCAGCTGTGTACCTAGGCTTTGATTGGGTAGTAGATTCTTGTCCATAGGTACAATTGGTAGTAGTGAAAGGAAACAAACAAAAAAGGCGTTAAGATTTGGAGAAACCTGGGTGCAAACATTGGTTTTATTACTGAGCTGGATGCCTGTGCATGTTTTGCTTCATCCTTCTGAGTTCCAATTTATCATGCTCCTTCTCCTCTCCCGAAGTCTCTTTCCAGACTCTTTTAGGCCAACTTCATTTTTTACTGCCTTTTCCTAATTACAATGTTTTCAAAATTTGTCTCCCTCCCTCTGATTCCCACTGTCAAATAGTTCAGTTGGGTATTCAGCACCATCTAATGGATGGTGCCACCCAAAAAGTAAAATAAAATAGAACAGAATAGAATAAACTAAAATGCTGTGAACGACTATATTATTCTTTCCAGCAGAGAGTCTCCAAATGTTTTTACTCTTCCGTAGCACATTGCTAAGATAACAGTAGCCATTTCATAAATATTTATAAAATGACAGAATAAACGTTAGCATCCCATAGATGTTGACTCCAGTATTTTATTTTTAAGTAAATTTATTCTGATTGTAAAAGCAATGCATACTTATTGCTGAATGAAGGAGTAGAAGAATGACTGAACAAAGAGAAAAAGAAAATTAGCTAGGAGTTTTACCAGAAAGAGTCTTTGATGACATTTTAGTGTTTTTGTGTCTATTTTTCTATCTGTATGAGTAATTAATATATACACATACCCATACATTCTCACACACACACACACACACACACACACATATATATATATGTATATCAGATCAGATCAGTCACTCAGTCGTGTCCGATTCTTTGCGACCCCATGAATCGAAGCACCCCAGGCCTCCCTGTCCATCACCAACTCCCGGAGTTCACTCAGACTCAAGTCCATCGAGTCAGTGATGCCATCCAGCCATCTCATCCTCTGTCATCCCCTTCTCCTCTTGCCCCCAATCCCTCCCAGCATCAGAGTCTTTTCCAATGAGTCAATTCTTTGCATGAGGTGGCCAAAGTACTGGAGTGTCAGCTTTAGCATCATTCCTTCCAAAGAAATCCCAGGGCTGATCTTCAGAATGGACTGGTTGGATCTCCTTGCAGTCCAAGGGACTCTCAAGAGTCTTCTCCAACACCACAGTTCAAAAGCATCAATTCTTTGGCTCTCAGCCTTCTTCACAGTCCAACTCTCACATCCACACACATACACTAATGTGGGTATGGGCTTCCCTGGTGGCTCAGACAGTAAAGCATCTGCCTGCAATGCAGGAGACTGGGGTATGATCCCTGGGTCAGGGAGATCCCCTGGAGAAGGCAATGGCAACCCACTCCAATACTCTTGCCTGGGAAATCCCATGGATAGAGGAGTCTGGTAGGCTACAGTCCATGGGGTCCCAAAGAGTCAGACACAACTGAGTGACTTCACTTTTACTTTCACACATTTACATATATGTGTGTATGTAGGATCAAATTAAATATATCCAGGTTGTATTATATGATTAAAATGTCACTGTATTTTGTGGGAATGTTCTTTCCATTGTGTTCTTAAATGTTCTTTTCACTGTGATATTTAACGTCTGTGTAAGAAAATATTTTACAGACTATCGATTTATTTAAGCTTCTCACTAGTGTGTGTTATTTAATTTTTTTTACCAAAATTTATTTTTTAAAATAATTCTGTGATGATAGCTTAGGTGCATGCATAGGTATTCATTGTTATCTAGTTCCTTAGCATTGATCCTTAGAAGCTGAAGTTGTATTGGAAAAAAATATATTCCTTTAACAATTAATACATAATTACCAGGGCTTCCCTGGTGGCTCAAAGGGTAAAGCGTCTGCCTGCAATGTGGGAGACCTGGGTTCGATCCCTGGGTCGGGAAGATCCCCTGGAGAAGGAAATGGAAACCCACTCCAGTATTCTTGCCTGGAAAATCCCATGGACAGAGGAGCCTGGTGCAGGTTACAGGCCATGGGGTCGCAAAGAATCAGACACGACTGAGTGACTTTACTTTCTTTCACTTTCACTTTCACATACTTATCAAAATGCTTTGCAAAAATATAGCACAGAGCTTTATTCCCACCTACAGTACATGAAAGTCCCTGTTTACCTATTCCTTGCTAGCATTAAGAACTAAGGTTTGCTTAAATCTGTCACTCTGATAAGTGAAATGATAAAATAGGGTTATTATTTTCTGCCATTTAAAAATCCTAGTGAGTTTTTCTCTCTTTCTCTCACTTTCCTCCATGGCTTGTGAAGTAGCTCCTTCTTGAGTCCCATTCGCTTTTTTATAAATAACTTCCTTATTGATTTATCAGGGCTCATTACTTATTGTGGATATTAATCTCTTGCCAGCCATACATTTGTTGCAACTATTTTTGCCAGCTTGTTATTTGAATTAATTTTGCTTGATGTTTTGAGACACTGATTTTTTTTAAATCTTTAGTCAGATACAATATCATTTTCCTTTATGACATTTTCCCTTGTTTTTATAATTAACATCCTTGACCATTCCAAGATTTCAGTCATGCTAATACATATGTTTTTCTAAATTTTTGTGGCTTCATGTTCACATTTGAGTCTTCAGTTGATCTAGAATGTATTTTAATGTATGTATTATTGTAAAGGCCCATTTTGAGTTTTTATCTCTCAAGTTCATTTTCCTTACAACTGTTTTTTTCTTTTTTTAATATTCACTCCTTTTCTGGTATAATATAGTTTTTGTGTGATGTTAAATTGTAAGATATCAGAGTTTGTTCTCCTCTCATCTATTAAATTTTGCAATAATTCCAAACAAAATTCATATATTAAAGTCCTATACCCCCCATGCATACCTCAGAATGTAACCTTATTTGGAGATAGAGTCTTTATAGAGGTAACCAGGTTAAAATGAGGTCATTACAGTGGGCCCTAATCCAGTAAGATGGGTGCCCTTATAAAGGGAAGCAATTTGGACAGAGACAGACACACTCACACAGGGAGAATGCCAGCTGACTATAAAAGTGGAGATCAGGGTGATATGTCTGCACTCCAAGGAAGGCCAAAGATTGCCTGCAAACCACCTGAAGCCAGGTCAAAGACTTGGCACAGATTCATCTTCTCAGCCCAGAGAAGGAACCAACCCTACAAACACCTTGACTTTTCAGTTCTGGCTCCAGAACTGTAAGACAATACGCTCTTGTTGTTTAAGCCATCTAGTTCCTGGTGCTTTGCTATGGTGGTCCTGGGAACCTAATACAGTAGCTAATAAAAGGCGGAGAAGGCTAAGTAGCTCCCCATGGCAGGGCACAGTTTCTTTAGACAGTTTGATTCACTGAACCTTCTGCTGTACCAGAAATTCTCATTTCATCAGCCACAGTAAGCACAGTGAGTTCAAGGCCAGCTGGTCTAACGGTGAAGGAGATTCATTCCATGCTGGACCACCCCAACGCTCTCCCTACCTTCCTTGGATTTACCTTCCACATGACCTAGATTGCATCTACTGGTTCCCCTGGACCTCTCTGAGAGGCTGGTAAAGTGAGCAGCATTTCCAGAGTGTGGTTAACTACAGAGAACTTTTTGCCACTGGAGCTCTCTTGGGACTGGTATTTCATGAGAGAGTTGCCAGATCAAATATAAGACTCAGTTACATTGGAATTTCAGATAAACAGTGACTAACATTTTAGTATGAGTGTGTCCCAAATATTTCACACAGACATCTTATGTTTTTATTTGCTAAATCCAGCAACTTCCTTAAAAGATGCTTTGAAAAATACATGACCCACAGCCAAAACTTCATGACTCTGCCTATCTTCTAGTGACATCTGTCTTCAGTTCAGTTCGGTTCAGTTCAGTCGCTCAGTCGTGTCCGACTCTTTGCGACCCCATGAATCGCAGCACGCCAGGCCTCCCTGTCCATCACCAACTCCCGGAGTTCACTCAGACTTTAGGAAGTAAGCAAAGAACATTTGCCCCAAACTAAGGCCCTGCCCTATTCCCTTCCCAACATCCACCTCATTAAGCTGCATCCCTCCATCAGTTGGAGTTAAGATTACAAGCTGCTCCTTATCTTCTCTGACTAGGACATGCTATCACAGACCCTGGGAACAGGCACATCCTTGATTATTTCAGTGACCATCACCCCAGAACATAGAGGTATGTCCAGAAAAATCACAACACTCTCCCAGTCACCCCAAAAAAGTGGATTTATGGGGACAGATTCCCATAAGCCCAAAACCTGACGCACTGAGGTTGGTTGGTTTGTATGAAATCTCTCCTACAGCATCTCTCTGCTACATTTCCATTCCAGGGGAGTTGGAGGCTTATTGAGGTTAGGAGGAAATGGGTTTCTGAAAAAGATCAGGTCAGCTCAGTGTCTGTCAAATTACTGGAGCATGTCTTGAATCCTGAATCCTATCATCCATCTTACTTCATCCAACTCTTCTTATTAATGCAGCATCTAATGATATTGCTCATAAGTCACATCTTCTTACTTGGCATTATCTTTTTACAAAAAAAGATTCAGTTGTCTTTCCAGTGTGTTTCAGTTATCTTGACCAATACTTCAGAATACCTTAAATTGTTATGGGTTAAAGCAGAGTTGAAACAAGTGACCGCTCATGTCATTCAGAACCTCTCCAAACCAGATGAACTTTGCCCTTCCTGACCAAGACAGGGGCTCTTCATGCTAGTGTATATGAGCTCAATTCACCTTCCAACCCTGCTCAGTCCTTCAAGGTACCCACTAGCCACATGTGGCTTCTTAAATTTATACTTAATTAAAATTAAAACTTTACTTACCCAGCCACACTAGCCATATTTCAAGTATTCAAGATCCACATGTAGCTCATGGCTACCGTATTAGATCCAGTAAAGACTAATTCCAGTAAAGAACATCACAGGAAGTTCTAGTGGGCAGGCCTATTCCAGAGTCTCCTTTTACTTTTGAAGTTACCAAAGAATAATGCATGTGACTTTGGGCCATGAATATCTGTTCTGTTTAGTTTGTACAGAAGAAATCAGTATAGATGTTTCTGAATCAGAGAAAATTTAGATTGTTTTATACCTTATATATATAAAATAACATCACAGCTAGCTTAACCCACACTGTAACCCACTGGTGAAGGCAGAATTTCAGAAACACTATGAATTTGATTCCATTTCTTTTTCTAATGAGCCAGCACGGAGATAGGGCAAGGCAAGGGTTGAATGAAAAGAACAGAAGAGTCAGGAGAGGGTGTGTGGGGTGGAGGGGCACCACTGACCAGCTAAGAGATCTTAATTTGCACTGGATAACCACTAAGTGACTGAACAAACCCCTATCTTGTTGATCATTAGCTTTGAGAATAGCTTTGAACAGGTAGACTTCTTCACTAAGAAAGTATAAGGATGAAGGCAAGTAAAAGAAAAAAACATATATATATATATTACATATACTTCTTTGCCAGCCAGATGGATCACCAACACACCAAATGCATTAGAGTTCTACAACTTCATTTATGCACATGTATGTTTTATATTCACAAAACTGTGATCATATACTCATACTGTTTTGTAACGTAATTTCTCAATGAATATCCTTCAATACCTTTCCTCTTGACTTGGAAAGTCAAAGTGTTGGTCATTGAGTTGTGTCTGACTCTTTGCGGCCCCATGGACTGTAGCCCGTCAGGCTCCTCTGTCCATGGGATTTTCCAGGCAAGAATACTGAAGTGTGTTGCCATTCCCTTCTCCAGGAAGGGAGACCCTTCTCCTGGGTCTCCTGACCCAGGAATCGAACCTGGGCCTCCTGCATTGCAGGCAGGTTCTTTACCACCTGAGCCACCAGAGAAGCAATGCAGGAGACCCAGGTTTGATCCCTGGATTGGGAAGATCCCCTGGAGAGGGGAATGGCTACCCACTCCAGTATTCTTGCCTGGAGGATTCCACGAACAGAGGAGCCTGGAGGGCTACAGTCCACAGGGTGGCAAAGAACTGGACATGACTGATTGACTAACACACACACACAAACACAGACATCTGATGGGTTTACAGGTTTTCCATAATTATAAATACCATTCCACTTAACATCCTCAACTTCATGTTCATAAATTCCTTGAAGGGGAATTACTTGCATAAGAAGAGGTCCAAGCGTGGAACATATCATAGTTGTCCTTCCACAGTTACTGGATTCCTGATTAGTAGTTCTGTTGTCCGTGGGAGTCTGAGTGTAGCAAGACCTTGGCTCCCTTCTTCTCCAAACAGTTTCAACTAGAAATAATCTTAGGTCCCAAGATCAGGAGGAAATCACCCTGAGCATGACTATTAAAGGATTCCTTACTCCTAGATGCTACCTCAAGATCTAAGGTAGCGCCGTCTGCTAGAACTTTTTGTGCTGATGGAAATGTTCCATTACTGCACATCCAGTGTAGCAACCACCAGCTGCAGCTGGTTGTTGAGCACTAGAAATATGGCTGATGTGACCAAAGAACTGGATTTTTAATCTTACTTGATTTTAATAACCATGTGTGTCTGCTACCATTTTGGACAGAGCAGTTCTAAAGATATATTTTTAAGCCTTAAATATAGTCTTTACCACTTTCTTTAAAAGAAAATGGCAATTGGTAATATTGCCCATAACTTCATGACATGCACAGTTGCTTGCTTCAAATTGCCTTTGTCGTTCAGTGGCTAAGTCATGTCTGACTCTTTGCAACTCCGTGGACTATGACACGCCAGGCTTCCCTGACCTTCACTATCTCCTGGAGTTTGCTCAAACTCATGTCCAGTGAGTTGGTGATGCCATCCTATCATCTCGTCCTCTGTCGTTCCCTTCTCTTCCCACCTTCAATCTTTCCCAGCATCAGAGTCTTTTCCAATGAGTTGTCTCTTCACATCAAGTGGCCAAAGTATTGGAGCTTCAACTTCAGCATCAGTCCTTCCTATGACTATTCAGGGTCAATTTTCTTTAGGATTAACCTGTTTAATCTTGCTGTCCAAGGGCTCTCAAGAGTTTTCTTCAGCACAACATTTCAGAAGCATCAATTATTTGGTCCTCAGCTTTCTTATGGTCCGATTCTCACATCCATACACGACTACTGGAAAAATCATAACTCTGACTATATGGATCTTTGTTGGCAAAGTGATGTCTCGCCTCTGCTTTTTAATATGCTATCTAGGTTGGTCATAGCGTTTCTTCCAAGGAGCAAGCATCTTTTAATTTCATAGCTGCAATCATGGTCTGCAGTGATTTTAGAACCCAAGAAAATAAAATCTGCCAATGTTTCCACTTTTCACCCTTCTATTTGCTATGAAGTGATGTGTCCAGATGCCATGATCTTAGTTTTTTGAATGCTGAGTTTTAAGCCAGCTTTTTCACTCTCCTCTTTCACACTCATCCAGAGGCTCTTCTGTTCCTCTTTGCTTTATGCCATCAGATTGGTGTCATCTGGACATCTGAGATTGTTGATATTTCTCCTGGTAAGCTAGCCCAGCATTTTACATGATGTACTCTGCCTAGTAGTAAAATAAGCAGGGTGACAATACACAGCCTTAATGTACTCCTTTCCCAGTTTGGAACCAGTTCATTGTTCCATGTCCAGTTCTAACTGTTGCTTCTTGACCTGCCTACAGGTTTCTCAGGAGACAAGTAAGGTGATCTGGTATTCCCATCTCTTTAAGAATTTTACACAGTTTTTTGTATCCACAGAGTCAAAAGCTTTGGTGTAGTCAATGAAACAGAAGTAGATGTTTTTCTGGAATTCCTTTGCTTTTTCTGTGATTCAGCAGATGTTGGCAGTTTGATCTCTGGTACCTCTGCCTTTTCTATATCCAGCTTGTATATCTGGAATTTCCAAATTAAACTGCCTTTACTTCCTCCATAATTCCTCAGGGTCAGAGACTAATCACCTAATCAACAATTACACCTTGACCACCCCCACCCAAGCTTACTGCATCACAAAGGAGGCCCTGACTGAATGAATAAGTCTAAGACAGTCACCTTCCTCCAAGTTTAACTCGGCTGACAGACTATGGCACATCCCCAAGCCAAGCCCTCATCCTAAGTATGGAGGTTTTGTTGATTGGGGATTGTGATGGCAATAGTTCCTATCCATTAATGTTGTCAGAAAGATTAAATGTAAGGAGAGAATTTAGTATGGTACCGGGTACATAGCAAGTCTCCAGTGAGGGACGACCATAACTATTACCTCCGACTTGTTGTAAGGTTCCCTCAAAGATACAGGATTAATTGTCAGAACCTATGCCTTGTACCCAAAATCTCTTTCAAGGATATTTAAATGCATGATAAAGAATTTGTATTAGGATTCTTGGCTTGAGAGCAAAGAGATGTACAATTAAATTGGGTTCCCCTGGTTGGATGCTTATCACAATGATAATTCTTTATACGGTTATTATCTGTCTTAGATCTACCTTTCCCAGCACGCTATAAAAACAAAGGAGAAAGATTGTATTAATCTTGTTCACTGCTGCATTCACTGTGCCAAACACAGAGTAAGCATTTAATAAATCGTGAATGATAGATTGAAGCTAAGTGGGCAGAAGGCAGTAATGACGGGTCTATAAGAAACCTAGGGGAGAAGTGAAAATTAGCACAGGAGTCCTGAAATCTAGTCAATAGCTTACTTTTGGCCCAATGAAAAGTCATGGTCTCAGCTTCTCTACTCTGTAAAGAGAAAACTAGTTTCTAAACTCAGCACTGTTGACATTTGGGGCTGGATAATTCTTTGCTGTGGGTTGCTGTCCTGCTTGACCCACTAATTGCCAGAAGCACCCTCCCCCCACTTGCAACAACCAAAAATATCTCCAGACATTGTGAAATGCCCTAGGAGTGAGGCTGGGGGTGGGGAGGGGTGAGGAAAGGGGTGGAGGCAAGATAACCCCAGCTGAGAACCACTGGTTTAAATCATCTCTGAGGTTCCCTCCAGCATTGACAGTCTAAGGTTCTCCTGGGGACAATATATTTCTGAGCTTTTGAATTTTCTGGCATTTCATAGATCATTACAGAATTATAAGAATATTTCCAGCTACTCATGCAGATCACTGTGGCCTGATTATCAATTTAATATTTGGATCACTGGGCCATTAAAATGCTGATTTGAAATTCAATTTTCTATTTTTAAAAATGATCGCTTTGTGAAATTATAACTGTTATGAGGTTGATTTTATTTAAATGGATTGTATAATTTTGCCCACTCTGTGTTCATGGATAATGCTTTACACTTGAATGTCAGAAGATCTGCTAATGACCCTACCAACTCTAGCTCATGGCTATAGAATCCGTACAGGCACTGACAGGTTGTCTTTACGTTGTTCATCTTCCACTGCTTTCCCCTGAATAAGACCTTTAACTAGTGCTCATTAAGACAAGCAAATATCCTGCATGCTTAGTTTACCCCCCTTTAACTTATTAAAGTTGTTTCTGGAAGCCACAAACAGACATGCATCTATTTTCATGAACAGTATGTTCATGTATTTTAGTGTTCAGAGAAAATATGCCTTGACCCAATAAGGAGGTATATTTTTGCAGGAATATTTGTTGCATAGAACCTGTGAACATGAAGCCTCAATAAGCGTGCCGTTATTTTAATGATTATGGAGTTGGAACCTCACATCAGAGCTAGTGTGATGGTGACCCGGCAGGAAGTTTAAGCCTCTTCATTGGAAAACCACCTTAATAAAGGGGTCAGGGTGTCCAAGAAACTGAGATTGACCTTTGAAATTTGTAGGTCCCACCGATGTGAAATCAGTATTTCCCACAAGATAGAAGTACTTATTATGTCCCTGACAATGTCTCAAGCACTACCTTCTTCCATCTCATTAACTCTCCCAACGCTGTTAGACAAGTACTATCACTCCCACCATCTGACTAACAAGAAAAGAGACTCACTGGCAGTTTTGAGTAACTCACCTAAAATAACGGACCTGGGATGTCCCTGAGCCCGAGTATGAATTCAACTCTCTATATTTCTGGAATCCACATAATTCTCCAAAATGCTCCTATATTGCATTTAGATTTAGTCAGTCAGTCAGTCAGTTCAGTCACCCAGTTGTGTCCGACTCTTTTCGACCCCCTGGACTACAGCATACCATGCTTCCCTGTCCATCACCAACACCAAGAGCCTGCTCAAGCTCATGTCCATCGAGTCGGTGATATCATCCAACTATCTAATCCTCTGTCATCCCTTTCTCCCCCCACCTTCGATCTTTCCCAGCATCAGGGTCTTTTCAAATGAGTCAGTTCTTCTCATCAGGTGGCCAAAGTATTGGAGTTTCAGCTTCATCATCAGTCCTTCCAATGAATATTCATGACTGACTTCCCTTATGATTGATGGGCTGGATCTCCTTGCAGTCCATGGGACTCTCAAGAGTTCCTTCCAACACCATAGCTCAAAAGCATCAATTCTTCGGCACTCAGCTTTCTTTATAGTCCAACTCTCAAATCCATACATGACTATTGGAAAAACCATAGCTTTGACTAGATGGACCTTTGTCGGCAAAGTAATGTCTCTGCTTTTTAATATGCTGTCTAGGTTAGTTATAGCTTTTCTTCTAAGGAGCAAACATCTTTTAATTTCATGGCTGCAGTCACTATCCGCCGTGATTTTGGAGCCCCCCAAAATAAAGTTTCTCACTGTTTCCATTATTTCCCCATCTATTTGCCATGAAGTGATTGGACTGGATGCCATGATCTTAGTTTTCTGAATGTTGAGTTTTAAGCCAACTTTTTCACTCTCCTCTTTCATTTTCATCAAGAGGCTCTTTAGTTCTTTGCTTTCTGCCATCAGGGTGGTGTCATCTGCATATCCGAGGTTATTGATATTTCTCCTGGCAATCTTGATTGCAGCTTGTGCTTTATCCAGCCCAGCATTTCATATGATATACTCTGCATTTAAGTTAAATAAACAGGGTGACAATATACAGCCTTGATGTACTCCTTTCCCAATTTGGAACCAGTCTGTTGTTCCATGTCCAGTTCTAACTGTTGCTTCTTGACCTGCATACAGATTTCTCAGGAGGCAGGTAAGGTGGTCTAGGATTCCCAACACTTTAAGAATTTTCCACAGTTTGCTGTGATCCACACAGTCAAAGGCTTTGGAGTAATCAATAAAGCAGAAGTAAATGTTTCTCTGGAACTCTCTTGCTTTTTTGCTGATCCAGCAGATGTTGGCAATTTGATCTCTGGTTCCTCTGCCTTTTCTAAATCCAGCTTAAACATCTGAAAGTTCGTGGTTCACATACTGCTGAAACTTGGCTTGGATAATTTTGAGCATTACTTTGCTAGGGTCTGAGAAGAGTGCAATTGTGTGGTAGTTTGAACATTCTTTGATGTGGTCTTTCTTTGGGATTGGAATGAAAACAGATCTTTTCCAGTCCTGTGGCCACTGCTGAGTTTTCCAAATTTGCTGGCATATTGAGTGCAGCACTTTCACAGCATCATCTTTTGGAGTTTGTAGTGATGCTTCCTAAAGCCCACTTGATTTTGCATTCCAGGATGTCTGGCTCTAGGTGAGTGATCACACCATTGTAATTATCTGGGTCATGAAGATCCTATCCAGACATTGGATAAAATGAAAATTACTATTCCCACTTAACAGAAGCACCCTTAGCATCAAAATAAAGTTGATTCAACCTATTAATATCAAAACAAGTTAAGTTTTTTAATACAAAAATGCTGATAAAAATAGGACATGATTGGAAAGTAACTTTTAATGATTTCATTAGGCACAAGATTTTAATCCATAGATTAATTGGAGTTTAGTATCTGTAGCTTTGATACTGTGATTTGCCTCCCTTAAAAGGAAGCCTTGGTTTATTTAGTGGGAAAATATAACTTTGCCAAAACACAGTGACTCTGGTGAATGGAGATTATGTATTTTTAACTTTCATTAGGTTCATGGTAGCTTAGAACTAAGCTTTTTATGTATGAAAGCACTGTCTTCATCACACAGCACTAAATCAGTGAACATTTTTAAACAGAATTGGGACGGTCTTCAGGTGAGCTTATTTTTGCTGGTGTCATCCTTGGGAAAAATCAGTTAAATGGAAAAATCAGTTAATGCAAATGGAAAATCAGTAAAGCAAATGTTAAAATCAGATCATCTGTGTATTCCCTACTATGTCTTTTTCCTCATGAAAATGAGGTTGGGGAAAAAATGATTCACTAGAAACATTTTTAATAAAGAATATCATATTCTGTTTTCTTAAAAAAAAAAAGAGTTTCAAGGAAAGAAACCAATGTAAATGTCCCAGAACATCAGATCCTTATTCCAGAGCACAGTTAGGGGCTAGCCACATGGATGCCAAAAGCATCAGCAGATCTGCAGAGAAGTGTCCCATTCGTGACTGTTTCACAGCTACGGTAGTTACAGTCGGAAAGGAGTCGCCTGGTAGGAGTGTATGCACTGTGCATGCTACATAAAACCCACAGGGCCCTAGCGCTGCAGATTACCCGACCATTGGCCAGATCCCTAAATCTGCGCCCCATTTTTCGTATGCACAGTGGTTAGACAATGCATGCCAACCTTAATTCCACAAAAATGGTCACTCCAGTTAATGGGTTCTGTAAAACAAACAAAGGCTGCTTAATCCATGTTACCATGGTCATTTGTTGGTTTATTTTAATCCGCAATTTACAACAAAATGGGATTCTTTTTTTTCTCCTGTCAGAGAAAATTCTATTAAAAGCGGACTTCTTCTCTAAAATGAAGCCATTACAGCAGATTTAAATTCATGTGTTTTGGTGATTTAATAAACATCCTATTTGGGGACATTAGTGGTTTAAAGAAATAAATCACAAACATTTCGTTTCGCACAAGCATTGAGTATTTCAAATCCATTTTCTCAGCACAATGATGTGTTTAAATGAATTGTTCTGTCGACTGAATTTTGATCACACTACTGGATATTTGAGATAAAAATGTGTGAACGGATGTCAGGAGTCATCGCGTCTAGGCCTGGCTCTGCCGTCAACAAGAAGTGAGACCTCAGGCAAGACATTTAGTATTTGGGTACTTAGTTTTTCTTAGTCACAGGGGGTGTTCAAGTGCAGCGTGACCTGAATTGATGAAAGGAATTGTTTTGCAGCTTGAGTGCTGCCCCACCCCCAGCCCCACATTCAGATTCAGTAGGTTCACTGTGGGTCCAGAGACCCTGACAGGAAGCCCTGGGTGATTCTTGCTTGGGTGCCCAGGGACCTACATGACGGAACCCCGTTGTGGATAATGCCAGAAGCCCCATCCCGCTCGAAGCCTCTCTGACCACCTTTTGGATGGCAGTACTTGGCATGTATGCTTTTTTTCTTCAGTAGAGCAAAAACATCCTACAGTTATGTCACCATCAAAATAAACTTTAGCGGAATCTTGCATCTGGCTGGTTCTGTGAGCCCACACTGGGAGAAATCAAGGAAGGCTGGGTCTAGCTTATTGTTGAAAACAGGGAGGGAAAATATGAGGGCAACCAGGAGCCAGTGAGGTTTGTGGAACAGAAGCTCTTAACCTGGTGTGTCTGACCCTTGATCCATGGATGGATCTGAACAGCTGAAATCATGGGCCCTGGGTGTGTGTGTGTGTTTATCTCGGGAGAGAAGGATCACAATATGCACAGATTTCCCAAGGAGATATTGACCACAGAATGGTTAGAACTGTCCATCGTGACTGTGTGATGGCTTGGGCCACAGCCTTCAGGCATAGACACTCTGAATTCGGGGCCATCTGTTCTGGTCATTAGCTTGAAAAGAGCTGAATCTCTCTGCAGGCACAGGTCACCAACTTCACAGTGCCGTTTGTGGCTCTGCATGAGAACATGCAAAAAGTATATGGTACCTGGTACTTAGAAATGTCTCAATAAATATTAGCTATATCCTAATTAATATTTTATGGAGGCCCATAAACGGAGAAAAAGCTATTTATGTGTGATGCATCGAGAAAGGAAGTGATGACTAACTAATTTCCTCCCCACCTCCTGCCAGTCATGCCTTACGTCACTTTATAATCTCTTTCTCCTGACCTGGAGCTTTCACTAAAGAATAACAAATAAAGCTTGCTTTATCCTCATGCCTCTGGATACCGAAGCCATAAACTCTGTATTGTCGAGGTTGCAGGAGAGACTGAAAATATCGCCAGTTTGAGGCCTCTAGGTCTTCTCTCTGCCATGGGTTTGCTGTGCTCTGCTGGGAAAATAACTCATCTTTTGAACCCCTCTGGGATGCTTCTGTTTACTTTATGATCTCTGCATGAAAGGTACAGAAGAGCGAGACTGCTGCTCCTCTCCACGCTTTGTCAAAGTCTGCGGACACCTGAAAGCCTGCGTTAGTCCTGCCCACTGTGACCAGGAGGGTTTCATTTGAGAATTTATACTATAGACACTAATTGAGACAGCTAACATTTGTACAGCTCTTTGAGGTTCGTAAAGTACTTTTCTAATGTTGTCCCATTTAATCCTCACATAGAACTAAAAAAAAAAGTTAATGGCACTAATGGGAAGAAGCAGGAACCGATTTCAGAGTGTTAAATACACAAAATTATAAAATAAAATGAGACTGACTTCCTCTAGTCTCAAGGAAAAACTTGCCTCTGCGATCTTTCTTCATGTATGTTAAGGTATTTGCCTTCTCACGTTTCTGAGTGCGCTACTTTGAGCTTGCCCTCCTGTCTCAGTGTCTCAACGTAACTGGCCAGTTCCATCCCGATTCAAGACAAAAAAATATCTTTCACCTGGAGAGTCCACTTGGTTAAAATTAGCTTGGATTTTTTAGATAATGTTCCCATTTTTATTACAAACACATCTTTTATCTTAATTGAGCAGGAAGAAACATCTAAAGAAACTTCTATTCTTATTTGTATTCAACCTTAAAAAAGGAAAAGAGACACAGTGAAGATTTTCAATCGTTTAAGTGGGAAGTGCTTTATATTAGATAAACACAAAAGGTTTTAAGTATCGCTGATACCTCGTCAAACACAGCAGCTTTTGGCTATTGTCTGAAGAGCGCTCATCTGCTAAGTTGCAGACCTGTGACCTCTAGATAAAGTTTCAAAATGCAGGAAATATTTATCTTCTTGCTATGACCTTCCATGCACAAGACATGAGCCATGGATTTGTTTCCTAGGGAACTAGTGACTGAGGAAGATCTATAATTAAATCTGTGAGTTATATGCTACACATGGGAATTGGGTACACATCAAGTCCTTTAGAAAAATCCAGTAATATTACTACAGCTTCAGCTGGAAGAATTAAAGTCAGCTTTTCTCAGGATGTTTGTAGCAGCATCATTTAGAATCTAAATACTAGAAAGCTCTGTGTTTCTTTCCAATGTCATGTGTATTCAGGCTGGCCCCCATGTCCCTCCCCCATAGAACAGCAACGGTCACTGCTGTCCAAGAGGGCACCTCTTGTGGAATGGCTAGGGCACGTCAGAAACCAGCGTCTGATCTTAGAGCATCCCGGTGTTGAAGCTGGAAGGGATCTAAGTCAGTGGTTGTCAGAAGTCTTCTGAGCTTCAACATTTGTTCTTCAAATGAAATCCCATCCAAAAATCCAGTAGAGGAAGCAGATACAGGATTAGTTTTGTCTGGAAGTAAGGGAAGAAGGGTGGAGGAAAAGACCGATTCTTTTAGGCCTTTTAGCTGCTTCACCCCACCCCACCCCACCACCTGGAAGTCAGGGAAGATGTACATCTGATTTTGAGCATCAGCCATCCAAGCCAAGTCTATAATTAGAAATATTTGCAGTCTCATTGGTCAGGCATCTTACAACTTCTGGAGTTAAACACTCAGGAAAAAAAAAGTGTAAAAGGTCAGCAACATGAGTAGTTGTTTCCAAACCTGGCTTGAATATCTTTGCACATTGAATTTCTCTATGTGGAGGCTCGTGAGAGCCAAGCTTTGACTGTAGTGCTTTTTTTTTTTTTTTTTCTCATCTGTTATATCCAATAATAGGCCTTTTACTTTAACTCTTAAAAAATAAAACTGTTGACTCCTTTTTTCAGTGGGATTGTGGTCCGTATATCACCCCACAACCAAAAGAAGAATCTTACAAAAGTGAAGACGGGACTGTGGGAGAGGAGATATTTATAGATGTCAAGGGTTGAGTGTAAATATAAAGACACACTGGAGTGGACATTGATGATCACATACCTGCTCTGTGGTATACATTTATTAACTCATTTAGTATCTGTGGTCGAAGCACTTTATATATATTTTATGTATTTAGATATGTACATACATCTAAGCTGTATTGTGAGTTGTATATATGGTTGCTTTTCCATTGCTAAGGTGTGTCTGACCTTTTGTGACCCCATGGACAGCAGCATGCCAGGCTTCCCTGAATTTCACTATCGCCCAGAATTTGCTTAAACTCTTGTCTATTGAGTCAGTGATGCCATCCAACCATCTCACTGTCTATCACCTCCTTCTCTTCCTCCTCCCCTCAATATTTCCCAGCATCAGAGTCTTTTTCAATGAATCTGCCCTTTGCATCAGGTGAGCAGAGTATTGGAGCTTCAGCTTCACCATCATTTCTTCCAATGAATATTCAGGATTGATTTCCTTTAAGATTGACCAGTTTGATCTCCTTGCAGTCCAAGGGATTCTCAAGAGCCTTCTCCAGCACCACAATTCAAAAGCATCAATTCTTCAGCACTTAGCCTTCTTTATGGTCCAACTCTCACATCTGTACATGACTGGAGAAGGGGATGGCAAACCACTTCAGTATTCTTGCCTTAAGAGTCCCATGAACCATATGAAAAGGCAAAGGGTCATATATATAATACCTATCAATATGTACATCTATAGTCAGGGCTATGGTTTTTCCAGTGGTCATGTATGGATGTGAGAGTTGGGCTGTGAAAAAAGCTGAGCACCGAAGAATTGATGCTTTTGAACTGTGGTGTTGGAGAAGACTCTTCAGAGTACAAGGAGATCCAACCAGTCCATTCTAAAGGAGATCAGTCCTGGGTGTTCATTGGAAGGACTAATGTTAAAGCTGAAACTCCAATGCTTTGGCCATCTCATGTGAAGAATTGACTCATTAGAAAAGACCCTGATGCTGGGAGGGATTGGGGGCAGGAGGAGAAGGGGACGACAGAGGATGAGATGGCTGGATGGCATCACCGACTTGATGGACATGAGTTTGAGCGACCTCTGGGAGTTGGTGATGGACAGGGAGGCCTGGTGTGCTGTGATTCATGGAGTTGCAAAGAGTTGGACTCAACTGAGCGACTGAACTGAATTGAACTGTGGCTTCCAAACAACCTCATGAGGTAGGTAGTATTATTGTCCCCATTTTACAGATAAGACACTGAGGCACAGAATCCTAAAGATTCTCCAGCTAGTGGTGGCAGAGCTGAGGTCTGTATTCAAGCAACTGGCTCCTGAATTTATAGCACACTCTTTTCTGTGCTACATTGACTCCTTTTTCTTGGAGTACAAGTTGTGTGACCTTGGGCAAATCACTAAGTCTCCATCAAATTCCTTTCTGGGAAAGTGAAATAAAAATAATAGCTCAGAAGCTCACTCTCAGAATAAAGGGAGCAAATGGAAAGCACCTAACCCATCGCCAAACATAGCAAATTCTCAATAAATTGCTGTGTTGCTGTAGAAATCATCAACCATGTGCCAAAGTAGATCTTCTAAAAAATTCCAGGTAACTTAAAATGATAGAGTTTAGGACCAGCTTATGAAATCTGATGCTCAACACAATATTTTCTCTGAGAATTTAAAATTCTACAGGTTGTTTAATTTCTCTCAATGGTAAATTATGATTTTTCATATTTAGACAATATCACTTCATCTGAGAAATATTCCTGAATACAATGCACTCCAACCGATATCCTGTAGATGTTTAGTTAAATCTATTTCTACCACTTCATGGTGGCTCAGACCATAAAGAATCTGCCCTCAATGCAGGAGACCCAGTTTCAGTCCCTGGGTCTGGAAGATCCCCTGGAGAAGGGAATGGCAACCCACTCCAGTATCCTTGCCTGGAGAATTCCATGGACAGAGAAGTCTGGTGGGCTATAGTCCATGGGGTCGCAAAAAGTCGGACACAACTGAGAGACTGATACTAATACTATTTCTACCACTTACATGTTGACCCAGCCTATTTCTGGAATGTTTTATAGGTTATCATAACAAGAACAGGAATAATCAATAAAATAAACAGGCACAGTTGTTTGCTTTCGTCACTAGGAACAAGATCATAAATGGCAACAGCTCAGAACGGCCAATTTCTCATTTCTTCCCATCACTGATTCATGCACTTGACATTTTCCACTAATTTGCTGGCATCTTCCATTCATGTGTGCCCTGAGAATCTCTACCTCTCATCCATGGAAAGTGTCTGGAAAACAATTATGGCTTCCCTTTTGTTCCTGTACTTTCTTGTGGAAGAAAAGAAATTATACCTTAGAGCAGATTTTTTAAAAAATAAAATAGTATTTGGTCATGAAATTACTGCTTTTAAAATGTTATTGTATTCTGAAAGGCATCCTAGTTGTTGGACTTCCGCAGACAGCCTTGTGATCTACCCCTGGCAGTTCGGGTTCTCTTGTTTTGTTGTTGTTGTTGTTTGGTTTTTGCTTATTTGTTGAATACCATTTAGAAGAGTATTAAGGAAAAACAAAAAGACCCATGGTACATTCAGAGAAGAACAATCAAGTTGGGAAAATATAAATCGTATGCATTGCTCTTATGATCACATGTATGTCAGTGTCATAAGCACATGTATGCCGTGTACATAAGCATACTGTTGCAGGCATATTCCTAAGGTAAATGGGTGAAACACGCCTCCAGGTTTAATTGGCACATCTGCTGTGAGCCCCACATCTTGTTCACTGTT
The DNA here is from genome assembly GCF_027580195.1 of Bos mutus. Taxonomy (NCBI): domain Eukaryota; kingdom Metazoa; phylum Chordata; class Mammalia; order Artiodactyla; family Bovidae; genus Bos; species Bos mutus. The sequence continues at coordinate 52,987,414 of NC_091634.1, read as the reverse complement.
CTCCTGGGTGCTCACTGTGGATTCAGACTCATCAGAGGCTCAAATGCACCCCCTCAACATCAAGATAGACTCTGCCAACCCCAAGGTGTCCATCACTGATTCACCTTTTGCCTTCACAGCTGCCTCTGAATATCGGTAGCTGGACAAGCACAATTAGGTGGATATTTTAATAAAGCAGAAAGTCTAAATTGCCCCCCATAAGGCCTTCAAGTTTTCACCTTGGGAAAGTTCTGTGTTATGGTGCCTTATCTCCAAGAGGCTCCACTGACATCTAAATACCTTTCCTGGCAGGGTTAACACCAGTGATTCTGGATCTGATAGCACATTAGAACCATCCAGATTGCAGAAACATCCTGGCACCACAGCCATGCTGCAGCCCTAGCAGCCCACCGGTACAGAAGATCATAGTATATGGTCAGGCTTGAGAACCACCGGCTTCAGGATTAGGAAAGTTACATTTCTGAGTGGGAAAGTTGTATTAGATGAGTTCCTCACAACCTGGGAAAATCAAAAGCTTGACTTGAAAGCGCAGGACATGAGGATGAGTTTTGATGGGGAGCATGGGCTAGAGAGCGAGGTATTGCCCATCAAGGCACACAGATGTCCCCAAGGAAGGAGAAGACAGATGGTGATATTAAACTGACATTGTAACCTGCTGTTTTCATAAGCATAACTTATTCTCTGATGGATGGAGAATAGGCTGTGGAAAGAGGGAAATGAGATAGACAAGGGGGTAGCACTTGTAATTACTCAGAACATACGGGGCTCAAGCCAGGGCCATGATGGTGGGAGGGGAGAAGGGTGGTTGTGAGGTGTGATCAGATCCTGGGAATGTGTGGACAGTGTTCTGGAATGATAATGGCAGCTCTGCCTGCCCAGCCATATACCTCTGTGAAGTTTCCTACCTTCTTCCCTGGTCCTCCTGGTGGTTTTGCAGAGAAGCTGGCATCAGCTCAGAGAGATGCCATTACTTGCTTAAAGCCCTGTGTCCAGCTTTGACCAAGCATCTGGCTCTCACTGCTGTCCTTTTTCTACTCTAACAGGCTATTTCTGTTCCAAAGTCTGCAGAAAATTTAAGACTTTCGGAATTTCTTATTGCATCGGTATGAATATTATTAAATTTCCCGTAAACTTGAATTTTCTCTGTTTAAAAAGACCATAGATCTTTCTTTTTAGAAATTGAGGTGATTAAGATTAATGACCAACCATAAAATTTTATAAGCAATTATTACAGTTTACTGTGCTTCCTTCAGCTGCTTGACACTCTACCTTTCCTTCCCTTGTTTGTCAAAGTGGGTTTGCACATCACTGACCAAGACCTTGGAATGGGGAGAGTGTACAGCCAGGTCATTGGTGAACCCATCTTTTTAACTTCCGCTATAATGATGGTCTGTCAGTGATAGAAGTTTATTAGCATTTACTCACCTTGCATTAGTAATACAGCACGGTATGTTTTCCATTTTCACTAGCAGTGTTTGATAGAATCATTAGAAAGGAAGTAAATTCTCTGGTTCAACAAAATAAATGCAGCTTTTGCTTTGTGACAGGTAATATAAAAGCTTTCTTTTGTCTCTGTGTGTGTGTGGGAGGGGCTCTCATCCTGATTGAGAGCCTTAGGATTCTGTAGACCCCTGCCTCCCATGTCCTCCCAGCACACCAGACACTCAGCCCATCCCTCCAGCTCCTCATGAAGAGTCATCCTTCCAAGCAGGATTGCTCTCTGCCCAGCTTCTCTGAGATTCCCCAAAGTCCCATCTCAAGTTTTTAGCCCTCCTCTACAGCCTAGCTCCTCATTCCACTTAAGACCTCAGGTTCTTACTTTTTCTAATTGCCCCAATTTTAGCAAACTGAAGGAAAAGCAGCTGGAAGGGAATTCTATTAGTCAGGACTTGGAGATTGTATGTGATAGGAGCACATTCACGTTGCTGAAGTAAAAGGGCACTTATTGATTCCCACAACCAGGAAATCCCAGGGTGCCTCTGGCTCTAAAACAGCTGAATCCTAGATCCAAAAAATTGCTCTTTCTGCTCCTCCTTTGCACGTTGGCCTCATTCTCGCCTTCTGTACATGGACTTTCTCCAAACAGCACAAATAGCTTCCCTCGATCCAACCAGTCCATTCTGAAGGAGATCAGCCCTGGGATTTCTTTGTAAGGAATGATGCTAAAGCTGAAACTCCAGTACTTTGGCCACCTCATGCGAAGAGTTGACTCATTGGAAAAGACCTGATGCTGGGAGGGATTGGGGGCAGGAGGAGAAGGGGACAACAGAGGATGAGATGGCTGGATGGCATCACTGACTTGATGGACGTGAGTCTGAGTGAACTCTGGGAGTTGGTGATGGACAGGGAGGCCTGGCGTGCTGCGATTCATGGGGTCACAAAGAGTCAGACATGACTGAGCAGCTGGACTGAACTGAACTGAAGATCACTCAAAGGCAAGAAGGCCCCCCCATAAGCTGTAGCAGAAAATCCCAAGGGAAAATGTCATTTGGTCCAAGTTTGGGCAAATACCCAGTACTGAAGCTTTGTGCACACCAGGATGCAGAGACCCCACGGAGACTGAGCCAGACCTGTGTTTGAGTCTCCTGTGGAGGTACAAGTCAGCAGTGGCCTGCTGCAGGGGCAGGGGCTTGCACTGAAGAATTGTTGCTTTTGAACTGTGGTGTTAGAGAAGACTCTTGAGAGTCCTTGGACTGCAAGGAGATCCAACCAGTCCTTCCTAAAGGAAATCAGTCCTGAATATTCATTAGAAAGACTCATGTTGAAGCTGAAACTCCAATACTTTGGCCACCTGATGTGAAGAGCTGACTCATTTGAAAAGATCCTGATGCTGGGAAAGATTGAAGGCAGGAGGAGAAGGGGATGACAGAGGGTGAGATGGTTGGATGGCATCACCAACTGAACGGACATGAGTTTGAGCAAGCTTCAGGAGTTGGTGATGGACAGGGAAGCCTGGAGTGCTGCAAGTCCATGGATCGCAAAAAGTCGGACACAACTGAGTGACTGAACTGAACTGAACCTGGGTCACACAGACTGTGGCATAAACCCTCTTGGAGGAGGTTGCTATTAACCCCACCATAGAGCCACCAAGCAGGTAACCCAAAAACTGCAGAACATTATACCAAAGAAATTCTCGCACTGTTAAAAAAATGTTCTAGGACCCGCAACAGATTTTCCACCCTAGGGATCTGGCAAAGGGATTGAAAACCCCCAGAGAATTTGACTTTGGAGGCCAGTGGGGACTGGGGAAACAGACTCGTGGAGGGCACAAACAAAACCTTGCACATAGCAGGGCCCAGGAGAAAGGAGCAGTGACCCCACAAGAGACTGATGCAGACTTGCCTGTGAGTGTCCAGGAGTCTCTGGCAGAGGCACAGATCGAGGTGGCCTGCTGCAGGGTTGGGGACACTGAGTGTGGCAGTCTGTGCACGGGGCCTTTTGCAGAAGGTCACCATTATCTTCATTACTTCCAACATAGTTTGGTCCCAGGACAAACAACAGGGAGGGAACACAGCCCCGCCCATCAACAGAAAATTGGATTAAAGATTTACTGAGCATGGCCCCACCCATCAAAACAAGACCCAGTTTCCCCCACCAGTCTCTCCCATCAGGAAGCTTCCATAAGCCTCTTATCTATCAGAGGGCAGACAGAATGAAAACCACAATCACAGAAAACTAATCAAACTGAGCACATGGACCACAGCCTTGTCTAACTCAATGAAATTATGAGCCATGCCCTGTAGGGCCACCCAAGACAGATGGGTCATGGTGGAGAGTTCTGACAAAATCTGATCCACTGGAGAAGGGAACAGCAGACCACTTCTGTATTCTTGCCTTGAAAACCCCATGAAGAATGTGAAAAGGCAAAAAGATAGGACACTGAAAGATGAACTCCCCTGGTCAGTAGGTGGCCAGTATTCCACTGGAGAAGAGTGCAGAAATAACTCCAAAAAGAATGAATAGACAGAGCCAAAGTGAAAACAGTAGCCAGCTATGGATGTGACTGGTGATGGAAGTAAAGTCCAATTCTGTAAAGAGCAATATTGCATAGGAACCTGGAATGTTAGGTCCATGAATCAAGGCAAGTTAGAAGTGGTCACACAGGAGATAGAGTGAACATCAACATTTTAGCAATCAATGAACTGAAATGGACTGGAATGGGTGAATTTAATTTAGATGACCATTATATCTACAACCGTGGGCATGAATCCCATTTTGTCTAAGAAATGGAGTAGCCCTCAGAGTCAACAAAAGAGTCCAAAATGCAGTACTTGGGTGCAATCTCAAAAATAACAGAATGATCTCTGTTCGTTTCTAAGGCAAACCATTTAATATCACAGTAATCTAGTCTATGCCCCAACCAGTAATGCTGAAGAAGCTGAAGTTGAATGGTTCTATGAAGACCTACAAGACCTTCTAGAACTAACACCCAAAAAAGATGTCCTTTTCATCATAGGGGACTGGAATGTAAAAGTAAGCAGTCAAGAGATACCTGGAGTAACAGGCAAATATGGCCTTGGAGTACAAAATTAAGCAGGGCAAAAGCTAACAGAGTTTTGCCAAGAGAACGCACTGGTCATAGCAAACATCCTCTTCCAACAACACAAGAGAAGACTCTACGCATGGGCATCACCAAATGGTCAATACTGAAATCAGATTGATTATATTCTTTGCAGCCAAAGATGGAGAAGCTCTAACAGTCAGCAAAAACAAGACTAGGAGCTGACTGTGGCTCAGATCATGAACTCCTTATTGAAAAATTCAGACTTATATTGAAGCAAGTATGGAAAACCACTAGACCATTCAGGTTTGACCTAAATCAAATCCCTTATGATTATACAGTGGAAGTGACAAATAGATTCAAAGGATTAGATCTGATAGACAGGGTGCCTGAAGAACTATGGATGGAGGTTTGTGACATTGTACAGGAGGCAGTGATTAAGACCATCCCCAAGAGAAAGAAATGCAAAAAAGCAAAATGGCTGTCCGAGGAGGCCTTACAAATAGCTGTGAAAAAGATAGAAGTGAAAGACAAAGGAGAAAACGAAAGATATACCCATTTGAATGCAGAGTTCAAAGAACAGCAAGGAGAGATAAGAAAGCCTTCCTCACTGATCAATGCAAAGAAATAGAGGAAAACAATAGAATGGGAAAGACTAGAGATCTCTTCAAGAAAATTAGACATATCAAGGCAATATTTCATGCAAAGATGGGCACATAAAGACCTAACAGAAGCAGAAGATATTAAGAAGAGGTGGCAAGAATACACAGAAGACTATACCAAAAAGAGCTTCATGACCCAGATAACCATGATGGTGTGATCACTCATCCAGAGCCAGACATCCTGGAAAGTGAAGTCAAGTGGGCCTTAGGAAACATCACTACGTACAAAGCTAGTGGAGGTGATGGAATTCCAGCTGAGCTATTTCAAATCCTTAAAGATGATGCTGTGAAAGTGCTGCACTCAATGTGCCAGCAAATTTAGAAGACTCAGCAGTGGACACAGGGCTGGAAATGTCAGTTTTCACTCCAGTTCCAAAGAAGGGCAATGCCAAAGAATGTTCAAACTAATGCACAGTTTTACTCATCTCACATCCTAGCAAAGTAATGCTCAAAATTCTTCAAGCCAGGCTTCAAGAGTACGTGAACCATGAACTTCCAGATGTTCAAAGCTGGATTTAGGAAAGGCAGAGGTACCAGAGATCAAATTGCCAACATCCATCCAATCATAGAAAAAGCAAAAGAATTTCAGAAAAGCATCCACTTCTGCTTTATTGATTACACCAAAGCCTTTGACTGTATAAATCACAACAAACTGTGGAAAATTCTTCAAGAGATGGGAATACCAGACCACCTGACCTGTCTCCTGAGAAATCTATATGCAGGTCAAGAAGCAACAGTTAGAACCAGACATGGAACAACAGACTGGTTCCAAATTGGGAAAGGAGTACGTCAAGGCTGTATATTGTCACCCTGCTTATTTAACTTATATGCAGAGTACATCATTCACAATGCCGGGATGGATGAAGCACAAGCTGGAATCAAGATTGCTGGGAGAAATATCAGTTATCTTGATATGCAGATGACACCACCCTTATGGCAGAAACCGAAGAAGAACTAAAGAGCCTCTTGATGAAAGTGAAAGAGGAGAGTGAAAAATCTGGCTTAAAACTCAACATTTAGAAAACTAAGATTAGCCATCCAGTCCCATCACTTCATGGCAAATAGATGGGGAAATAATGGAAACAATGACAGACTTTATTTATTTTTTTTTACACCAAAATCACTGCAGATGGTGACTGCAGCCATGAAATTAGGCACCATTTTTGGAAAAAAAGCTATGACCAACCTAAATAGCACGTTAAAAAACAGAGACATTACTTTGCTGACAAAGGCCCATCTAGTCAAAGCTATGGTTTTTCCAGCAATCATGTATGGATGTGAGAGTTGGCCTATAAAGAAAGCTGAATGCTGAAGAATTGATGCCTTTGAACTTTGATGTTGGAAAAGACTCTTGAGAGTCCCTTGGACTGCAAGGAGATCCAACCAGTCAATCCTAAAGGAATCAGTCCTGAATATTCATGGGAACTACTGATGCTGAAGCTGAAACTCCAATACTGTGGCCACCTGTTGCCAAGAACGGACTCATTGGAAAAAACCTGATGCTGGGAAAGATTGAAGATGGGAGGAGAAGGGGATGACAGAGAATGAGATAGTTGGATGGAATCACCGTCTAGATGGAAATAAGTTTGAGGAAGCTTCGGGAGTTGGTGATGGACAGGGAAGCCTGATGTGCTTCAGTCCGTGGGGTCGCAAAGAGTCAGACACAACTGAGCGACTGAACTGAACCGAAGCCATCTCTCCATGGTCAGAGAAATACTAAGGCCAGAGAAACAGGTGTGATTTGGCCAGAAGCGCATCCCATGCAAGTGGAGGCCTGCAGCACTGGCTCTTTGTCATGAGCCAGGTGGGAGGGTTGATCACAGAAGAAGCCTCTTCTAGCTAAAGAAATCTACTGCTCCCCTCGATATATTTGCACCAAAGTCATGATGCATGTACATCTCTAGTGTTTCACTTGAAGGGAACACAGCGTTGGGGGACAGACCCCAACATTCCTTTTCAATTCAAATTCAAATTAGCCAATGTGTTTTGAGTACACCCCATATGTCCCCACACAGTGCTAAATAGGTTCATTCAGACGATAAAGTGATGGATAGTGCATTGACGCTGCCTCAAGGGGGCTGTCACTGGGAGAGGGCTCTCCTTAGATTATAGGGATTTGATCCACCCACGTGCCTCCCTTTGATGCTAACTAAGACAAAGGAGGAAATAGCCTCAAGTGTTAATACTCTGTCTCTTGAGTTATTTTTCCAAGGCAATAAAATTTGAAGATTGCAATTAGTTAACCATTATGAAGACAAATCTTCAAATATTTCTCTCACTGTGGTGACATTTAAAACGCTTCCTGCTCTACCAAACAGTCAATTGGAATTTTTTCCCCCATCTTCTCATAATGGCTAATTGCTGAGCAATTGATTGGATCCCCTTTTGTTACCACATAATTACTAAGCTTGCTGAAACAACTGCCCTGACCATTTCTCAGTCTTCTCATTTTGGTGACCTCAAGGGTAGGTTTGGGGTAGGACTATCCTTATTTGGTTAATCTCGTTGCAGATTATTGATCTGATTGGTTAATATAGTGATTCAGAGCAAAAATTCAGTGGGTAGAAAGGCTTAAGTGAACCTCAGAGAAATTTTCTTAACCTAAGCCTTAGTTTTTTTGGCCTTAGTAAGATGGAGATAACGACTCTAGTTGATAAAGTTTGGGGGAGGGTCATATGAGGTAGCACATTTTAAGTATTAGCCCTGCTGGGACATAAGGTGAAAAGTGAAGTCTCTCAGTCGTGCCCGACTCTTTGCGACCCCATGGACTGCAGCCCGCCAGGCTCCCCCATCCATGGGATTTTCCAGGCAAGAGTACCAGAGTGTGTTGCCATTTCCTTCTCTAGGGGATCTCCAACCCAGGGATTGAACCCGGGTCTCCCTCATTGCAAGCAGACGCTTTACTGTCTGAGCCACCAGGGAAGCTGCTGGGACATAAGCATGTAATAGATCATAGGTGTTTCATCTAGGCTACTGCTGATAGGAACTTGGTCAAAATTCTTAACTGTCTTGAGCCTCAGTTTCCTGTTCTATAAAATTGGGATAAATTTCCCATTCTGTAAAATATGGGTAATAAAACCACTGACCTCGTGGAGTTTATTTGATGAAGGAAAGAGAAAAGTATATAGGATTAAAGTGATAGTCAAAAGCAACAGTAAAGCCACCTAAAGCCTTGAGCCCGACACCAACCAGCACACCGCCTTGGTCACTATTATGCTGTGGTCAGCACCTGGCCCAGCACGTGCCAGGTGACAACCCTCCCTTGTGCTCCTGAGCCCTTGGAAACACTTTGTAAACGCAGGGCTGGGCTGCTTCTGTGCCCACAGTGTTCCTCCCCTACACGCCCCCAGTACCCGATGGGGAACTACTCAGAACCAGTTACATGCCCGGGGCCGGTTAGTGGGCTCAACTCCAAGGAGAATGGGAGGAAAACAGGGAATGTGGGGTGTTCCTCCTCAAGCTGTTTGGAGTTGTGGCTTTTGGAAGAATTGCTCAAAATGATCCCAGTGTCTTTTTGGCATCTCTGGCTATCGTCACAGGACAAAATCTTGCATATGATGCTTTGTGTGATTTCCAACGCTCTCTCCAGACAAAGAGCACAGCGCCGCCCATTAAGGCAGATCACATGCACTCACCAGGTGACCTAGGTGGCTAGCTATGTGCCCTCTGACACGTACAGAACACATCTCAGAGAAGCTATTTCCCCCGAACCAAATCCAAAGAAGAATGCAGGAGAGGCCCTGGCAGGACCCGAGTGTCCCTGGTTAATCGCAGGGAAGGGACCACATTTGGCTGCTCCCGATTGCCACATTTCGCAGCGAGCTTGAAATGCCTTCCTCAGTGGATATTTGCTGTGCCACCTGAGCCCTCCCAAGGCAGTAAATTCCAAGAGACTGATGGAATTTCCGTTTCTGGGTGGCACCAAATGTGTACACCGTGCACTGTTGCCCTGACAGGTGCCCAGTGAGTGGACAAGGAGAGACGTGCCTCAGTCACAGAGGAAGCCGTGCATCTGAAAGATGAAGGTCTGATTTTCTGTGCAGAGTTTAAATGGTGCATGTGTCCTCACAAAGAACACAGCAACCACTTCTCTTAAAGAGAGAACAGAGCTGTGTCCTTGGGCTTTGTGGAAGGAGATTTGGCCAAAACAGTGGTATCCATGGGGGTGTATGTGTCGGAGGGCACATAGCTAGCCACCTGGATCACCTAGTGAGTGCACGTGCTCTGCCCTGACGGGTGGCACTGTGAACTGGAGCATCCTCAGCCCTCAGCCAGCAGGCAGCTGTGGGAGCTGTGCTTGAGGAAGGGCAGCAGCATAGATGACAGCTACCCTGCTCGGCCATGTTGAGCCACTCTAGGTGCCAGCTCTTTTCCTGCATTATCTCATTCTTATCTTTGGAGCAAATCCCACAGGTGGGGATTATCCCCAATTTACAATGGGGGAGAGCTGTGGCTTAGAAAGATTTTGCAGCATGTTCTCTGACATGCACACAGTTAAGTGGCTGAGCAAGGGCTTGAACCCCAGCCTCTGCAGGCTGGTTGTGTACCCTGATCCCAGGACAGGGACGGTTTGTATGTCCCTCTTCTCTGCTGGGGGTGGGGTACTGTTCTTTGAGAGAAGACTCTGGTTCTCTGCAGGATGGATGGTAGGAAATTTATCTCCCCAGTGGGAGCCAGCAAGTCTCCCTGAGACCCTTTCCTACAACCTCTAAATCCGTTCATTTGTGCTAGAGTGATATTCAAAAGCAGAGAGCTTGAGGGTGCCCGTGTCACTTCGCTGATGTATTATTGTTCTAGCTGCTCTTCTAACTCAAACCACTGGCTTCTTTTCTGTCTCTCTCCACATCTTCACCAAGGAGTGGTAGGAAAAGAACTCAACCTGGCATCAGACCAGCCTCACTTTGTTTGACAGCTTTTCTTGGAAAATTCACTCCAGCTTTTTAGTTCCACTGTGTCCTCTATGAAATGGGACTAACAATGCCTCTTTAGAATATGAAAATTCATGCATAAGATAAGCCCCCGCTAAGGTGCGTGTCCCAAAGCAGGCACTTTACTAATACCAAGTTCTCCGCTCCTTGCCCCTCCCCCCACAATGGAGAGGGAGCACTGACTGTTTCCATTAGAAAGTGCCTTTCACACAAGAGGTTTTTTCCGTGCATTTCCGGTATTTATGGTTTGAGGGATTCTCCACCTTACAATCCTCAAGAACCTCTGATCCCAACATTTGCATGTATGAAGACAGGTTTTTCACAGTGCTATGTTGGTGCGGCCCATGGTTGGCCTTAGGCTTTCTTCTGCTGCAGCCATGTAGGACACAGGGATTTAAGTGCACCCTGACGTGGCCCCAGGGGTCACCCCTGTTCTAAGTCCTCAGAAGGAAAACTTGGGCTTTTAAGACTGACGATGCAAGGCTGATCATGCTTGCTGTTAGCAATGCAGGTCCAACAGTTTTAAAAGCAAAGCGACTGCATGAAAAGAAAGCATGTTGTTTTTCTATCGCTCCGTGGAACCTCTGCTTCCATTAGAGAAAAGGGAGAAAACCCGATTAGAAACATAAATGGAACTGTGTCAGCCCTCCCAAGTTGTCATTGATTACTTTGCTGGGCTGGTATTTCTCACCTCCCATTCAGAGCCATCTCCGATAACAGCCATTTTCACAGCCAAAACAATAAGGAGATAAATGAGGCTGGTCCATTTGTCCCTGTCTCTTTTCATGGGTAAAAAGAAAATGACTTAACTAAATCTATCTTCTTCAGGATGAAAAGAGACTTTAAAAACATTTTAGTAACAAATCATTGTCCTAAAGTAGGTGAAACAGGAATTGATTTGCCTTACCTGCCTTCTCCGGATGGTTGGGAGGATTACCTGAGACCAGGTGTGTTTGGCACCACACTGAAGAGTTGAGCCAGGTAGCATTACAATCAGCATCCTTTGGCAGGGATGACTGTCATTCACCATTCCCACAGTGTCCCTTTTCTTCATTGATGGACATCTTTCCTACCGTGACATTCAAACTCATAACAAAATGAAATTTTAAAGCTAATGGTAATGTTTTCACATATAGGGAAACGTATGTGAGACAAGAGCCAAACAGAAGTAACTGTAAGAGTGTTCTTCCTCTTTGTTTGAGTAAGGCCACTTCTGGGAATCTAACCTAAGGAAATACTCCAAAATGCAGAGAATTTCTTCTTTTGCAAGATAATTCTTGGTAGCTTCGTTCACAGTAATCATAATTGAAAAGAATCAAATGCCCCTTATTACCGAAATGGTTGTTAAATGCGGACGCATAAAAAGGAGTTATAATAAGAGGGAAAATGCTCATGATATCATATGTTAAAAATATAAAGATCTGTTCATGCTTTAATGCAATTCTTATTTTTAAAGAATCCCAGCACGCTTTTCTCTAGGCATATAAACAAGCTCATTCTAAAATTGATGTGGAGAGGCACAGGCGGCTTTTAGAGATTGTTTAGGAGAACTAAACAATCTTGAAAAAGACAAGTAAAGTGGGAGGAATCACTCTTTTACTCAATCACCCCGATGTTAAGACTGTGTAGCCACAGTAATCAAGACAAGATGGTAAAGCAGGGAAAAAGACACAAGATTGGTGGAACAGAATAGAGAACCAGGAAAGAGAATCACACAGATATGGCTGACTGATTCTTAATAGAGATGCAGAAGCAGCTCAGTGGAGGAGAGGTAGCTCCTTCAGCACAGGTGCTGAGGCCATTGGACATCTGTAGGCAGAAGATGAATTTCAGTTTAAGCCTCATTCCTAACACAAAAGTAACCTCAGAAGAGCTTATGGATGTAAATGTAAAATGTAAGGCTTTAAATCTTCAAGAAAAAAATGGGAGGAAACCTTGTGGATTGAAGGGCAGGCAAAAAATTCTTAGACTTGACACAAAGGACAAGATTCCTAAAAGTAAAATTTGCAAACAGAACCTTTCAGTTTCAGTTCAGTCGCTCAGTCGTGTCCGACTCCTTGCAACCCCATGGACTGCAAAACACCAGGCCTCCCTGTCCATCACCAACTCCCGGAGTTCACTCAAACTCATGTCTATTAAGTCAGTGATGCCATCCAACTATCTCATCCTCTGTCGTCCCCTTCTCCTCCCACCTTCAGTCTTTCCTGGCATCAGGGTCTTTTCCAGTGAGTCAGTTCTTCCCATCAGATGGCCAAAGTATTGGAGTTTCACTTCAGCATCAATCCTTCCAACGAATATTCAGGACTGATTTCCTTTAGGAAGGACTGGTTGGATCTCCTTGCAGTCCAAGGGACTCTCAACAGTCTTCTCTAATACCACAGTTCAAAAGCATCAATTCTTCGGCAATCAGCTTTCTTTATGGTTCAACTCTCACATCCATACATGACTACTGGAAAAACCATAGCTTTGACTAGACAGACCTTTGTTGGTAAAGTAATGTCTCTGCTTTTTCATATGCTGTCTAGGTTGGCTTTTCTTCCAAGGATCAAGCATCTTTTTAATTTCATCTACAGTGATTTTGGAGCCCCCCACCCCAAATAAAGTCTGTCACTGTTTCCATTATTTCCCCATCTATTTGCCATGAAGTGCTTGGACCAGATGCCATGATCTTACTTTTCTGAATGTGTAGTTTTAAGTCAACTTTTTCACTCTCCTCTTTCACTTTCATCAAGAGGCTCTTTGGTTCATCACATAAGGGTGGTGTCATCTGCATATCTGACGTTATTAATATTTCTTCCAGCACTCTTGATTCCAGCTTGTGCTTCATCCAGCCTGGAATTTCACATGATGTACTCTGCATATAAGTTAAATAAGCAGGGTGACAATATACAGCCTTGATGTACTCCTTTTCCTATTTGGAACCAGTCTGTTGTTCCATGTCCAGTTCTAACTGTTGCTTCTTGACCTGCATACAGATTCCTCAGGAGGCAGGTCAGGTGGTCTGGTATTCCCATCTCTTGAAGAATTTTCCACAGTTTGTTATGATTTATACAGTCACAGGTATAGTCTTCTATATTCTTGCCACCTCTTCTTAATATCTTCTGCTTCTGTTAGGTCCATACCATTCTATTGTTTTCCTCTGTTTCTTTGCACTGATCACTGGGGATGGCTTTCTTATCTCTCCTTGCTATTCTTTGAAACTCTGCATTCAAATGGGTATATCTTTCATTTTTTCCTTTGCCTTTCACTTCTCTTCTTTTCATAGCTGTAAGGCCTCCTCAGACAACCATTTTGCCTTTTTGCATTTCTTTTTCTTGGGGATGGTTTTGATCACTGCCTCCTATACAATGTTCACAAACCTCCATCCATAGTTCTTCAGGCACTCTGTCTATAAGTTCTAATCCCTTGAATCTATTTATCACTTCTACTGTATAATCATAAGGGATTTGATTTAGGTCAAACCTGAATGGTCTAGTGGTTTTCCATACTTTCTTCAACTTAAGGCTGAAATTTTCAATAAGGAGTTCATGATCTGAGCCACAGTCAGCTCCTGGTCTTGTTTTTGCTAACTGTATAGAGCTTCTCCATCTTTGGCTGCAAAGAATATAATCTGATTTCAGTATTGACCACCTGGTGATGTCCATGTGTAAAGTCTTCTCTTGTATATTTGGAAGAGGATGTTTGCTATGACCAGTGCAGTCTCTTGGCAAAACTCTGTTAGCCTTTGCTCTGCTTCATTTTGTACTCCAAGGCCATATTTGCCCATTACTCCAGGTATTTCTTTACTTCCATTTGCATTCCAGTCCTCTATAATGAAAAGGACATCTTTTTTGGGTGTTAGTTCTTGAAGGTCTTGTAGGTCTTCATAGAACCATTCAGCTTCATAGAACTTCAGCTTCTACAGCATTACTGGTCAGGGCATAGACTTGGATTACTGTGATATTGAATGGATTGCTTTGATAATGAACAGAGATCATTCTGTCATTTTTGAGATTGCATCCAAGTACTGCATTTTGGACTCTTTTGTTGACTATGATGGCTACTCCATTTCTTCTAAAGGATTCTTTCCCACAGTTGTAGATATAATGGTCATCTGAATTAAATTCACCCATTTCAGTCCATTTTAGTTTGCTGATTCCTAAAATGCCGATGTTCACTCTTACCATCTCCTGTTTGACCACTTCCAACTTGCCTTGATTCATGGACCTAACATTCCAGGTTCCTATGCAATATTGCTCTTTACAGCATTGGACTTTACTTCCATCACCAGTCACATCCACAACTGGGCATTGTTTTGCTTTGGCTCCATCTTTTCATTCTTTCTGGAGTTATTTCTCTACTCTTCTCCAGTAGCATATTGGCCACCTACTGACCTGGGGAGTTCCTCTTTCAGTATCCTATCTTTTTGCCTTTTCATATTGTTCACGGGGCTCTCAAGGCAAGAATACTGAACTGGTTTGCCATTCCCTTCTCCAGTGGACCACATTTTGTCAGAACCCTCCACCATATCCCTTCTGTCTTGGGTGGCCCTACATGGCATGGCTCATGGATTCATTGAGTTAGACAAGGCTGTGAACATGGTTAGTTTTGGTTAGTTTTATGTGATTGCAGTTATCAAAATATTAAACTTCTGGCCTATGAAAAGTTCTTTGAAAAGGATGAAAAGACACACTATAAAAGAAAATAGCTACAAATTGCATATCTTACAAAGGATTAGCATCTAGAACATACAAAGAACTTTCAAAATTCAACAGCAAAGTCCCAATCAACCTAATTAGAAAATGGGCAAAAAGCGTTAACAGACATTCTACCAGAGAGGATATACAGATGGCAAATAAGCACAGGGAAGGACATTCTACCTCATTATCCATGAGGGAAATACAAATTAAAGCCATGATAAGCTGTCAGTACACATCTTCTAGAATGGATTAAAAAAAAATTAGTAACTACAACAATTGCTGGTGAGGATGCAAGAAACCGGATCATTCAGACGTGGCTGGTGGGGATGTGAAGTAGTGCAGCCACTCTGGAAACCAGCTTGACAGTTTGCTGTAAGACATGCAGTGACCGTAAGACACAATGGTTGCACTCCTGGATGGTTATCCCAGAGAAATGAATGCTCAGGTTCCTGTGAAAACATGTCTATATATGTTTATAGCACCTGATAGTAGCTTTGTTCATAATTGCCAAAAACTGCAAGCAACCCAGACGTCCTTCAACAGGTGAATGGTTAAACTATGGTCTCTACACTGATCCACGGAACCCTGCTCAGCAATAAAATTAATGAATTACTGATACACAACAACTGGAAGCATCTCCAGAGAATCATGCTGAGTATGATATTTCCTAAATGACAGAATTATGCAAACTGAGAACAGGTTAGTGGTTGTAGGATCTCTGGATATGGGGGAGAAGTGATATATGGGAGAGAGGTGAGCATGTTTATAAACAGCAACTTGATCCCCAGGTGATGGAGCTGTTCTGTAGCTTAATGGTGGTGACAGATACATGTGCCTACACGTGTGACAAAAGTGACACAGAACTAAATGAACACACAGACACACAAATAAAACGGAGCCCTGATAAGATCACTGAGTTGCGTCAGTGTCAGTATCCTGATTGTGCGATTGTATGATAGTTTTATGAAATGGTACCTTTGGGGGGAAAGGGGTAAAGAGTATTTCTTGCAACTGCATGTGAATCTATAATTATCCCAAAATTTTAAAAAAAATCAGTAAAATATATTTATGCAATTGTGTGCATTTAAAAGACTAATTTATAATGGTAAAATGTTTGTAAGTACTAAGAGGGATATCATCATCAAATATCTCTTTTTCCTTGGCCTTGGTTTTTACCTTTTACCTTGGCTTTTCTTTCCAACTTTTTCTTAGTGTACATGTATTCGTTTTATAAAGAGGAATAAAACAAACCTGATTTTTCTTTTAAAAAAAGTTCATTTGCTAATACAGCAATTTACAGTAGTGTTTAGTGTGTTCTGAAACAAGCTCCTTATTTCTTCTTCTCTTTGACCCTGAGTATAAAGATAGGCGAGGCACACATACATACACTATGTGTACGAGCCACACACTCAGACACCAAATCTTGACACGCTCAAGAGCAAATAGGTTGGGGCTCAGTGTCCAAAGCTTCACATGGACAATTTGCAGCTACAGATGAAATGAACTGTCGTTAGCTTTGATGGGCATCTGACGTAAGGGGAAGCAGCTATGAAGTTGGATGCCTCGCTGCAGATTCTATTCATGATTCACAGCCCAAGTCTAGTGTAGTCAAGAGGTATGTCTCGATGGATAATGAAAGAGTAAAGACTTAGACGAAGAAAATAATGAGAAAGGAACTATTTAGCAACACATTTTACCCTTTCCACCTACTGTGTGGTCTCCATCCTTTGGTGCAGATATAATTTGAAAAGCCCAGAGCGTATGATTGGTAGTAATGGAATAAATGCATAGTGTGTGAATAGGGCTCAGGAGCCTATAAAAGATTCAACTCCTGCTTCCCCTTAGGAGAGGTATCCAACCAGTATTAATATTTTAGAAATACTAGAAGGTAGAAGAGGAGTCATTATTCATCACTAGCACCTCCATGGTACTAAAATTAAATAATGGATTTTTTTTTTTAAGACAGAATCGCTAGAGTTGTGGAACTATAAAAAATATTTCTCTTTTGGGGATGTTGCATTTTTTGCTTTTATCTTTTCTTCTCCTCTTGAGAACATTTTGATTTACTTTTGTGATAAGCTTGTACCAACTAAGGAACTTGGAAGGCGGGACAAGCTAGGATAGGAGGGAGGTGGGTTAAGGCAGCTGACAAATGAGCCTGAGTAAATTTGTTTGGCTTCAAGTCAGAAAGCCCCAGGACTGTGCGGGCATTCATTTTCCATCTTGTAGCATGTGCATCTGCACATATGGGCTGGGGCCCTGGGCCCTGTAACAGGGAGAACCCGCTGTGCCACGCAGTGTGGGGGTCTGAGCCGGCTGGTCTGTTGAACAGGAGCCCCACAAAGAAGGCCCAGCCAGCCCCGTCATGATCCAGCCCCGGCCTCGGAACAACCAGCCTCGCTCCTTGTGGAGGCATCTGGCTGAGCCATGGGGAACCCAGCAGCCAGGAGTTGGCGTCAGACCCACACCTGGAGTTCTGGTTTGGCTAAGCTGGTCTCAGAAGTGTCCCCGTCCCACCCTGTCGCCACGCCAGCTGTGTAATCCAGTTGGACAGATGACTTCACCTTACTAAGTCTCTCTTTCCCCATCTATAAAATAGAAATAATAGTTAACTTCCTGGCAGAATGCACATAAAGCTCTAGTGTGGTACCTGGCATTTTAAGATCTCAAATGAAGGCAGCTATTACCTAGGAAACCAACTCAAAGGTTTTTAAAAATGCATGTAATTATTAAAATTAGTAATTTATAATTATTAAAAGTCATCCTGATACTGACATGGTGTTGTGGCTAGATGTGTTCAGAAGAGAATCATTGGCATTGATTGAATGCCTGGTGTGTGCCAGCCACTGTACTCTACTCACCAGAACCTCAGGGGCGTGGGTCTCTTGTCCTCAGTTATCTAGGAGGGAAAAGATGGGTGAAAAGATTTGCTTAAGGTCAAAACCCAAGGACATGTTAGAGCCATCAAACCACAGAGGGGAAATGATACATACCATGCAGCACCTAGAGAAATGGAGGCATGGGGAGTGAAACAGAATCCTTGCCCACCTGATGGAGAGAGAGTGGCTGTTGTTGTTCAGTCGCTAAGTCACGTATGACTCTTTGCAACCCTATGGACTGCAGCAAACCAGGCTCCTCTGTCCTCCACTCTCTCCCACAGTTTGCTCAAATTCACGTCCATTGAGTTGGTGATGCTATCTAACCGTCTCATCCTCTATTGTCCCCTTCTCGTCCTGCCCTCAATCTTTCCCAGCATCAGGGTCTTTTCAAATGAGTTGGCTCTTCACATCAGATGGCCAAAGTATTGGGGTATCAGCTTCAACATCAGTCCTTCCAATGAATATTCAGGGTTGATTGCCTTTATGATTGACTGATTTGATCTCCTTGTTGTCCAAGGGACTCTCAAGAGTCTTCTTCAGCACAATTCAAAAGCACTAATTCTTCAGTGCTCAACCTTCTTTGTGGTCCAACTCTCACATCCATACATGACTACTGGAAAAACCATAGTTTTGACTATATGGACCTTTGTCAGTAAAGTGATATCTCTGTTTTTTAATACACTGTCTAGAGAGTAGCTGAGCTCAGTTTAAACAGAGATCCCTGGACAGCACCTCATCTCTTGCCTACCTCACAGAGTGCTGATCCACACATGCTCAGAGCTGCTCTGGGTTCAAACTCAAGGAATCGCAGCAGCTGTAAGAAAGCACCTCAGAGTCTATCTGATATTGGTCACCCTCTACCTTATCCACCAGATGAGGTGTGAGCTTGAACGCACCAATGGCAGCCTTCTCCATCACCAGGCTGCCCATGCCATCAGCTTAAGCTCTTTAAACTCTGGACATGTTCCTTCTTTTGAGCTGAAATCTGTCTGTTCTGTATCTCGACTCTTTCAAAAACAACAGAATGAAGCCAATCTCTTTTTCTGCAGGTATTTAGATGATACCCCAAACTGTGCTTCCCACCCCCATCTTCCTACATTCTAGTCACTTAAGGGGCTCCACCTTGTTCATCTTCTAGAGAACAGACCACCTGGCTTCTCTCTCAAAAATGTACTTCCTCGCGGGTCCCTTCCTCACATGTATCCCTCAGATGGACACTCTACAGCATCATCTGCTTAGGGGTCATCACCCACAGGGAAGTTACTGGGGAGTTATGTTGACCCATGGCTGTTTAGAGGATTTGTTATCATGACTTGAGAGGAGCCTGAAGCCCACTCTCACAACCCCACCAAGATTTTTCCATTGCTTGTGATCTTCTACAATGCTTTGCCAGAGTCTTCAATGACTCAGCTTGTATGGTTCTCTCTTGTTGGACTTCCTTTGGAAAATCCATACTTTATGCAGTTGGAAGCTCCATAAGAAGAAAGATGTTTACCTAAGTTGATCTCATCACATCCATGGGCCTGTGTTTAGAGAGCACACTGCTCTATTTTTAAATTCGGATGTCTCATTGGGATGATTTAATTAGGAGATGACTTTATTTGGAGGATACCAGAGCACCCCTCAGAACCCAAGCCCAGGAGCAAAGACGGTCCTTGACCAGAAACTGATAAGCCATTTTGAAACCAGGGTAGCTGTGCAACTTCACTGATTTATGATCTTTTAGAATTTTATTTTTTCTCTGACCAATTCTCTCTCATTCATCTTCCCTTTACATAACTTCTTTATTTATTACTAAGTAATTAAGTGTCTATTATTCACCATGCACTGTTCACAACAACAAACAGAAACCCCGGATACCATGGAGCATATATTTTAGTGGTAAAGAAATATAACAAACAGATAACTATGTCAGGTGATGATTCTGTGAAGAAAACCAAAATGGTTATAGAGGATGATGTTGGGAGGAGCCACTGTTTTTCTTTCTTTTTTAATAAGGTGGTCACGGAAGTCTTCTCTGAAGAGATGAATGTAATTAAAGAATTGAGAGACAATGATGGAATGAGTCATACAAGTTCCATTTGGTAGGGTCCTGGTGAATTACAGCCATTCACCAGCCACCACTGGGAAAGGGGACTGTGATAGTTCCGTCTGCCAGTGTAATTTGGAGACCAAGGCTGAGGCATCAGATTAAGTCATGCTGAAGTGGGTTGTTCACCAGATGCAGGGTGGTAACACATACCATGCTTGAGCCTGAACTGGCTTCACATACACAAAATTATTCACTACTCTCTTTTTTAATTTCCCAAGTGGATTGTTTTCTTTGTCAAGGTCTGCACTTCTGGCCCAATTGGGTCTCCCTAAAACATAGACTCAGCTTTCAAGCTGACAAGACATTAAGGGTCCACAGCCCTCAGCCAACTGACTCCATCTCTTCCTGTCCCAACCCCAGGATCAAGAAAGAGATGATGTGTTTGTCCAGGCTCTGCTTTTGTACAGGAGCCTGTGGGTTAGAAGAGGCAAGCCCAGGGCTGAAATGGGTAATTTCAAGCCTGGCAATTTGGGGAAATGGCAGCAGAGGAGATGTGTACAGACACAGTGACACTTGAGGCTGAAGACAAAGGCAGGGAACAGGCTATAAACAGTCTTGAATGCATTTCTGGGGGAGCCTGAATTTTTCCTGAAAGTAATGGTGTGTGGGGGGATGGCCTTGAAAGATTTTAGTCAGGTGTGATCCTATTGTGGGCAAGAGTAGCTGCTTCAGAGAATGGGACACTTGAAAGCTCGGTTTGCACAGGTTCTTCTAACTGAAGCTCATGCAAAGCCGAATAGAATGTCAGGCTTTCAGTTGAAAATGATTGAAATTGTATATTTATGTTTGACACTGCTTGTGTTTCCAAGCATCAGATTTAACATTAAAATTTTCCCTGAATTATAAGAATAATAAGAATAAGCGTTGAAATCCTCAGTGAAAGGGCAGCCAACACATGTTTCCAGGGAGAAATTGTTCAATTGTTCCTGTTTATTACTTCCAAATGGGACTAGCTCCAGGTTCATAATGCTGATTTTGTTACATTGCTTTCTCTGAACTGTGGTTCAGATGAGTGCATAAATATTTGGTTTAATATTTCTTTGGGAACCATAAAAATCTAAGCTGATGGAAGGGAGAGGAGCAGAGCAGTGGCCGGGAAGGAAAGTTCGGCAAGTTAGTAAGAGATTACGAGTGTGTATTTCAAGAGTACCCAAGGGCATGATTAATGTATTATCCTTTTAGATGGCAGAATGCATGCAAACCCCCCAAATTGCACCATTACTATGACAAAACTCTGAGCATGTTCCTGCCAGGAATTTGATGTACAGAGGGAACAGGTGACCCCATGGGTAAGTATAAATCTGGGAATTGAGACTTAGAAGCCCTTAATCTTGGCTCTGCCTTTGACAGAGACCTGAGATGAATATCTGTGCTCCTAGTCTTCAGGGGTGGGTATGTCAGCAGGAGTCCAGACCAGGAGCACCTTCGGCAGTGCCAGGTTCGGATGCTCCTGTGCCCGCGCACACCACCCAGCACTCTGACCAGTCGGCCATGTGTGGAGTCGGGGTTAAAGCCACAGACTCTAGATACTTGGGTTCAAATGCAAGGCCATTATCTCGCTGACTTTGGCGAGGTCTGTGTGATTCAGTTTCTTTCTCTGTAAAGTGGGGATTACCACCACTACCTATCCCACAGAGTTGTTGTAAGGATTAAATGATTAATGTGTGTAAGTTACTTAGACCAGTGTGTGGTGGAGTGTTAGCGATCAATAAACAGTTGCCTGTCATAGTCACCATCATTACCACCATTTAATAATCATAAAATGAACAATTGCCTTACAGTCTTGAACATGTTTATGTACTTAAGCCTGTCATATCTCTCAGACCCTTATCCACCATAACCCTTGTAGAATAAGCATGGTTTCCCCCATTTGGCAGAGGAAGGGCAGGAGGCTGAGAGACCACGCGACTCCCTGTATGTCCACATGGTTGGTGAGCTCCGAGCTGCAAACCCGATTGTCCTAAGCACTCTGTGCTTTAGTCAGGGTAAGTTAGGCTATGAAGTGGTAATACGCCTTGCTCAGCCGTTAGCACTGCTGTTGCTGCAAGCACCATTACCTCTCAGCCCATTACCAGCCAATGGTTACCTCAAGAGGATTAATGGTCGCTCAGCCATTGGTCGGTGCTGCAATAGGCTCCTCCCCCAAGCCAGCAATTGTTAGTGAGCGACCGTTAGTGGAACATTCAGTCAAAGGTTATCAGAGTGGTGGTCCTCAGACAAAGAGTGAGGTGAGAGGCGGATCCCAGCCTCGCGCAGCGGGTGAGTTGGGGGCCCAGGGAACAGACCGGGGGCTGTGTCCCGCAGGAGTTCAGAGCCCTCACCAAGGCTGCCCGATGACCGGGTCCAAGCCTTGAGGTGGCGATGACCCTCTCCCCCATTCCCGCCTCAGTGACCTAATGGCAGCGGCCATCTCTGGGACCAGCCCCCACTGGGTGGTGTGAGGAGCCTGAGGCCAATTGCGTCCTGGGCACCTGGCTCCTCAGCAATGGTGGCTCGGCAGGTCTGGGGACCTGGCCCTGAGGGAGCTGCCAGCTGAGATCTGCCTCTTCAGCCAGGCCTGGGCGCTGGCAGGAAGACCCAGACTGGGTGCCGGGCATATGATTTGGGGCAGGGTAACCAGTGCCTTCAGGGACCCCCTCTTCTCAGCCAGGCCTAGACCTTGGAGGGTGAAAGTTGTGCTGAGGGACCCGGCCTGTACTTATCAGAACAGAGAATAGCATTTGTTCTGGTGGGAGTTTAGAGGACTGTTGTTACCTGACCATGATTCTCATCGTTGTATGGCAGAAACCAACACAACATTGTAAAGCAATTTTCCACTAACTAAAAAATAAATTTAAAAAAGAAAAAACAAAAGATCTGACACCAACATGTTTGCAACAAATAACCATGCCCCACCCTCACCTTTGCTATAAAAGGGCTTTGCTGACAGTTTTCAGGCAGTTTGGGGTTTTTAAGGTATGAGCCACCTGTTTCCCTGCAGAGTCCTGCAGTAAACATTTCTCTGTTCCAGACTCTGACGTTTTGGTATTGTTTGGCCTCTACTGTGAATTGGGCACATGCACTGGTGTTTTGGTAACTTTCACTCTCACTTCATTGGCTAAAGCAAGTCCTGTGGCCACAATCACCTTTAGTTGACTGCGAAAGTATAGTCCTACTATGTGCCCAGAAGAGGAGCAGATTATTTAGGAACAGCCTTGGTGACTACTCCCCACTACTATAAATCTGATTCGTAAATAAAGAGACAGCAGGTATAGAAAATCTAGATTTCTCACCAGAGGTACCAGGACCATCTTGATTTTGGAGGAAAGGCAGTATGGGACATCTTGATTTTTGGTAGAACCACAGGAGGCAAAGTCAAGGGGCCCAATGAGCAGGGGGTGAAACTCATAGTCTGCACTAAGAAACCAGAAATTCAGAAAGGGACATATAAGGATCCCAGTTATTCTCTTGGACAATAAAGAGACGTGGAAGTGTGATACCGATAGGTAGTGAATGGACTTTGGGCCCAGACAAGGCACAGTGACCCAGTGACCCAAAGATGACTTCTGCTTTCTCTGATCTGCTGTGGCTTCTTTTAGCAAATCTCCCATATTGCATAATGTGGGCTTCATAGATTATTGAACTATGACCCTTAAACACTCTGGAACTCATGAATGGTCAATAAATATTGTGAATAGAAGGAAAGAAGGTAGGGAGATAATAAAGGAAATTGTAATCAATAAGGAAGCATCTTATTAAAAGTCATGGAAATACTCCAATAAAAATTAATTAAAAAAAAAATCACGGCAGAGAAACAGACCATCAAGGTGAGTGAGTGGTGCTATCAGTTTGGAATATATTAACAAATATAAACCGAGTTCCCACAGTGAGAGCACATTGTGCCAATTATGCATGTAAATATGTATATTTAAATATACATATAATATTGGTCCTCTTGTGGCTGAATTATTTCACTTAACATAATGTCTTCAAGTTTTATCCATATGGTAGCATGTGTTAGAATTCTCCTCATTTTTGAGTTTGAGTAACGATATTCCATTTTATGGATGTTCCACATTTTATTCATCCATTTGTCCATTGGTGAACACGTGGTTTCCTTCCACTTTTTGGCTACCATGAATAATGCTGCAGAATATTCATTCTTTCTATGCATCAGCGGATCGTTTAGCAAAGATGACATTGTACTTGGCTGTGAAAAAATTTTTTAAAAATCTTCAAGAGTAGAAGTTTCATAAACCACATTATTCTCTGGTAAGGTGGAAGTAAAAATTTTAAATGTGGGAAATACTTGTAAATTAAGAAATATTCTCCTTAAAAATTTTTCTATGGACTATAGACAGTAACCAAAAGATTGTAACTATCAGAAAATAAAGCTCACCTACCCCCTTCTCCAGTTAACACTGAATTCTGTGGAACTCAGTGGATTAAGCTGAGTTCAGGCCTAATCTTAAATCCTTTCTTAAAAAGAAGGGTATCAAAGCTGCTGCAGTGACAGTGTTGATAAATGGTCAGGATAGTGGGTTCAGATTTCCCCTCATGCTGTGTTACTGGGGTTTGTTTTTCCTTCCTGAGTGTTCCATCCTGCCCATACCTTTAACCCCCTCCATGGGAGGGCATAAGCCATTTGAATTTGGTGGTGAGCACAGCCTGCTGGTACAAGAACCTCTGGTCTGTGCTGCGGGTCTCTGCTTCTCATCCTACCTCGGTGGATTGCCAGAGCGTGGGTTCTGTGATTCTCCACCAGGGATTTTGGAACTCTTGGCATTGGGTTTGCCTTAGTTCCCCTTGTTGATTTATGACCTAATGGTTGAAACTCATTGAGCAGCGTGAGAGTGAAAGAAGGGCATGGATCTAACAGCTGCCTGGATTGCTGAATGGCTAAGTATCTTCAAGTTCAAAGGCATGTCAAGGACTAAACCACAGTAGAGAATTAATTGCTGCTTACAAATCACCTTAGAGAACCAACCTACTGGACAAAACAAATGTCTTCTAATAACTATAGGTAAAGGCCATACATGAGTTTTTTTCCTACTTAATATGGAGCAGAAAACATCTTCTAAATTAGTATATATCCCAAGCTCCAGTGATTAGTCTTACATGTTTAAAAAAAGTTGTTTTGTTTTGGGGTTAATTTTTTACTGTATAGCAAGTAATATAGGTTCATCTTATGAAGTCAAAAGTATCCTAAAGTGAAGGAAAAAAAAAAATTACCCTATTAACTCTATCTCCCAAAGACCTATACTGTTCACATGTGATTCATTTCCCTTTGAAAATTTGTGGGTGAGGGGTCTGATTATTTTCTAGTTTTTTATCCTTTTGACCATATTGCTTATATATGTAGAGTCTTCTATCCTTTGAAAATAAGTATCTCCTGATTTTCTACATACATAGGATTAGAGCATCCATTTAGCTGGCTGTGACAGTGAAGAAGCGCTGGGGTATCTGTGTTGGAGCCACTTCACACCATGAGCAGTGTTTGCTCAGAGGGTCTTCACACAAGGTTGGCCCTTTGCAGGTTATTAGGATGGGGGAGTGTCCTCGGTCCCTTAATGATTCCTGGGCGTTACCACTGCCTGAGGGCTTGGAAAAAGAGAAATGAGAAGATACTGATATTACATAGACAAAGTGACCACATTTTCACACATACAAAAAAGTTAGTACAATAGATTTTAATTTATGAGTTTATGAAGCATTTTATGATCATATAAAACATGCAAACAAAGTTGTAATTTTTTTCAAAGCTGTAGTCAAGTGTCTTCTATGTTCCAAACCCAGGAAATGTTAAAAGAATAAGAAATAAATAGCCCAAGGGACAATTACCACCCCCAACCCAGGGGCCATCTACTCTCTGTGCCTTAATGGACCCCAGTGGCGAGCAGGGCTGGGACCAGAAGATGAGGCTGCCTCCTTGGAGTGGGGCAGAGGGTCAGGAGAAGCTCCAGTGAGCGGGCTGAGTCCAGGAAGACCAGGAGGGACTCCAGCAGACAGGGTGAAAGATAGGAGTCCGACCAACCCAGGTCCAGAGAAAGTGGGCAAAATTCAGAAAGCTTGTGGCTCACAGTTGGTGGTGGCAAGAGAGAGAACTGAAGAAGCAGGTGGAGGCCCATCAAGGAGGGCCCTGAGCTAATTAACCTGGGAGCAATGGGGAACCAGCGAAAGTCTTAATCTGGAAACTGCTTTGGCCATATTTGTGTTTGCATTTTGCAATGACCATTCTGGTTGCAATTAGGACAGGAAGGGAAAAGAGAAAATCAGAAACATAGAGGCCTGTTAGGAGACTACCATAATATTCATTTACTTAAAGCAAATATTTAGTGAAAGCTTACTGTGTACCATGCACCATTCTTGGCCCTAACAAAACAGTCAAAAACCTTAGTGAGGATCTGAGTTAAATTACAGGTACTGGAGATGGGCAGGGGGCAGGGCTAGAAGGTCTTAAAAAGAATATATAGAACTTGGTGACTATGGCATTTTGATATATCAAATATGTTTTCCATAGTGGGGGGAACTGATGTCAGCATAATTAAGGAAAAGTCTGAACCCGTAGGGAGGCAAACACACTGACTAAAAGTAATAGGGTTCCAGGTTAGATTTTGGGGTCAGAAAAATGACAGAAGGAGAAAAATTGGTGTGGTGAAATCTGAATACATAAAATCTGGAGGTTGGTTAGTTAAGAGTCGCATGTCAATGTTAATTTCTCAGTTGTGACCAAGTTCCATGGTTATGAAAGATGTGAATATTAGGAGAAATTGATGAAAAGTATGTGGGAGCTCTATGGTATCTAGGCAGTGTTTCTATAAATGGAAAGTTATTCTTCCCCCCAAAGTCTGTGTCTGTCTATCTATGAAGTACAAAATATATTTATATCATACAAATGTAATAATACATATAAAGTATTGCATATTTTGTATAACCTCCAACCACACTGAATATAAAAATTATAAAATACTATACAAAATGATACTGTTCATGGGGTTCTCAACATTCAGAAAACTAAGATCATGGCATTCGGTCCCATCACTTCATGGCAAATAGATGGGGAAACAGTGAAAACAGTCACAGACTTTATTTTTCTGGGCTCCAAAATCACTGCAGATGGTGACTGCAGCCATGAAATTAAAAGACATTTCCTCTTTGGAAGAAAAGTTATGACCAACCTAAATGGCATATTGAAAAGCAGAGACATTACTTGGCCAACAAAGGTCCATCTAGTCAAGGCTATTATTTTCCCGTGGTCATGTATGGATATGAGAGTTGGACTATAAAGAAAGCTAAGCGCCAAAGAATTGATGCTTTTGAACTGTGGTGTTGGAGAAGACTCTTGAGAGTCCGTTGGACAGCTAGGAGATCCAACCAGTCCATCCTAAAGGAAATCAGTCCTGAATATTCATTGGGAGGACTGATGCTGAAGTGAAACTCCAATACTTTGGCCACCTGATGGGAAGAACTGACTCATTGGAAAAGACCCTGATGCCAGGAAAGACTGAAGGTGGGAGGAGAAGGGAATGACAAAGGGTGAGATGCCTGGATGGCATCACCGACTCAATGGATGTGAATTTGAATAAACTCCGGGAGTTGGTGACGGACAGGGAGGCCTGGCGGGCTGCAGTCCACGGGGTCGCAAAGGGATGCAACTGAGCGACTGAACTGAACTGATACAAAATGATCCTCTCAATGTAAAAATATTCAAAATTGCTATATAGTCTATGAGTACATAAATGTGTATATACATTCACAGAGTATCTTTAAAACACATACGACTTGGTATCATTGGCCCCTTGCAGCAGAGAATGGATGTGGGAATGGGCTTCCTAGGGGGCTCTGGCTTTGTAATGTGCCACGCTCTGTAGGAAGTAGGCAATGAGGATGCCCTTTGAAACTCAGAGCAAGCAGCACTGGCTGCTCCAAGCCCCTGCATTTCCTGCCCCTCGCAGGGTGCAGAGGACTCTGGTCCCGCCTGAGCCATGCCCCCTACTCCCAGTACAGCTGGCATGCCAGCGACCCCTGCTGCTGCCAGAGAAGTGGCTTTGCCCAGGTATGCAGCAGGACCTGTGTGCTATTTACACACGCTTCTCAGAGAGTTGGCACCCAGGGTCCAAGTTCTTTCTCATCACTAGCTATTTTTTTCATTCCAACTCAGAGAATAAGGGGAAAAAGAAATCCCACTGTGAAAAGAAGTGTTGAATTACAGAGAATAATAGGAAATACCAGCTAATTGTGAAGCCCTCCTATGTGGTATAATGGGTGTTAACAGCTGCTGCAGGAGCAGAGACTCATGGCAGGATTGTTCTGGGCAGGAATGCACTGGATTTCTTACATTCCATCACTTTAAACACCAGGAAAAGGACCACAGCCTTAGGGACCACAGCCCTGCGTAGCACTTGGACAAATCTTAGGAGTTTACCTAGTATAATAAAGGTCGTCTGGAAACCCACCTGACTTGCTTTGGTGTGTGGCTGAGGTCTCCTTTGTGGCCACTGCATATCTCCTATCTCTCTAGCTCAGGCTGGAGTGGGCCAGGGTCTCTCTGAAGCCCCAGCTGGGGACTAAGAAGCCGGAGAGCTGGTGGGTGGTTCCTAAATCTAAATTGAGCCCAGACTCCCATCTTTTCCCTGGAGAATGACACCCACTTCCATGCTTTATTCTCCATGGTTTCTCCAAGCCTTGGAGTGCCTTTGAAACTCATGGAAGTGTGGAACTTAGAGAAATGCCAACTTTGCTCTACTGGCATTCTAGAAAACAGGTTTTTAAGAGTTCCTAATAGTGTTTTGTGTTTAAAATAAGTCTGGAAGGGAGATAGCAAAGAGATCCAGCGTTTTTTTCCAACAGAAGTCTTTGGAGAGGACCAGTTCATGTATAGGGTAGCAAAAGGAAGAGGTTTTAATCCATATTTGGGCCAAAGTGGTAAGAGGGGGAAGGGAACGACGGCAAATATGTAAGAGATAAAGAAACGGAATTGGCCCATTCCCACAGTAAATCTTCCTCCAGAACACTTCTCTCCTGCAACCAGAGACTTGTGTGAGTTTTGTGTTTGAAAAGGAAATGTGCTCCCTTAGAAAGGGATTTTTTGAGTATTGTAGCTAAGTGGTGTTTACGCCTGGAGGTGTCAGTCTTACCTATTAACAGCAGCATCATTTCTTGTCGTTGTTCAGTCCCTTAGTCGTCTCCAACTCTTTGCAACCCCGTGGACTGTAGCCTGTCAGGCTCCTCCATCAACAGGATTTTCCAGGCAAGGATACTGGAGTGGGTTGCCGTCTCCTACTCCAGAGGATCTCCCCAGATCAGGGATCGAACCCATGTCTCATCTTAATACTCTCATTATTAACTCTGGTTTATTGAGCCCCTTCTATGTGCCAGGGGTGTATTTTGCACATGCTATCTCATCCAACCCTGGGAAATAAGTGGCATTATCCTCATTTTACAGATAAGGAAATCAAGAGCCAAAGAGGCAAAGGATGACGTTCAAGGCCACAGGCTGATCATTGGCCGAGCCAGGATGGGGACATATGTTTGTCTAATCACTGAGCTCCTCATTAAACAGATATTGGCCTTGGTTCCACTGTATGCCAGGAACTTTGCCAGGCACTGGGATCCAGTGGCGAGCCCGATATGCTGAGGCTGTTGACCTCGTGGAGCTTCCAAGCAGTGGGGATAATGTCATTTGGATTAAATCTAGTCAAGCAGTGACAGTGAAAATTCTTTTCATCAGAAGATATCGCATACCTTATTTTTAGTCTTGCTTTGGATGATATTTTCTGTTAATTTAAAAATGCAAACAGAGGTAATTGATGTTTAATCAGAACACTCAGTGTATTTTAATAAAGAATATCTTAAATCAGGGGAAAAAAAAAAGAAAAACCTGTACTGCCATATGGACTGTGCTCCTACTCCACCAGTCCTGGCAGAGGAGCCTTAGCACAAGGCTCATGCTGCCTTAGGCTCCACTGCCACCTGGTGGCAGCCATCAGAATTGCAGGCATGGTGGTCCCGGAAACGCACCCCCCGCCCCCACCACCACAGCTCTTCCTCATTCCACTAGAACTCACGTTTCTGGTTCAGCCACCCAAACCCTCCAAGCTCAGTTGACCACAGCCCAATAGGTACCTGTTTAGTTGTAAACTGATGACAGCCAGATCAGTATTAGCTTTCTTTTATCTGTATGTTCTGAATGTCTATTATGTTTGTGGCCTTTAAAATGTTATAATCAAATTTGTTTGCAGATATCAATGGAAAATGGATATTACATATACATGAATACTTGGTAGAACTTTAGAACTAACCTATGCAAATAATGGTTTTCTCTTTAGTTGGATACTTTCAGATGACATCAAAACAAAGCAACATAGTTTGGCTCCTAATATACCTCTCAACCTCACCTCTTCTCAAGCCATTCTGAATTTTCTAAGCTCTCTCACCTGCCTGTTGCCTGTCTATGTTGCTCTGTCTGCCTGGAATTGCCTTCCTGTATCTTTACCTTTTCAATTTATTCTTTAAATGTCTAATCAAGGCTGACTACCAATAGGGAATTCCCTTGAAGTAAATCCAGACACAGCGATGTTGCAGAGCTGTGCCTCTAGAGACATGGAAGATGGTTTCTGAATACCCTCCTTGTTTCTTTAATAACTGTGACTGTGGCAAACTTGCTTAATCTCTCTGAGTCTCATTGATTTCATTCATTAAGTATGAATAATAATGTTCCCTGCCCCCAGCATTGTTGTCAGAGCTTTTTTAAAAATGCATGTAAAATGCCTTCTCAGCACCCTGCCTGGTATTGAATACCTGGTAGAAGCAAGGGTGTAGGCGGTGCTGCTGGTGACTGGACCCATGTAAACACCTAGAATCCTGATTGATGCCTGCCTAGTATAGCACTGTCCAGTGTTCTCCATTGCTTATTTGGTCTTACTTGTAGGAAAAAGTCTGCTTCCTAGGAATTAAAGATAATATAAATGTCCAACCTTGAAGTTCATGAAGTTACTTGCCTCCCAGATCCATCACTAAATGTCACCCCAGGGCTGGTATGCTCTCCCAGCTGAAAACTGCAGATTTTCATGTTAGGATGAAAGGTGTTAAGCCGATGAGCCTAGTTTTGGTGATGCTGCTGTAGTCAAGTTCATCCAGCGCCTCTGCATTGGCCCCTGTGACTGGTGGACTGGTCACTGCGGTGTGTGAGCACTGTGCTTTCTCCGTGTTTTCCAGCCAGAATCGTAAATGTCGCTCTGTTTCTCTGACCAGGTAGTCGATAGTGACAGACCGGAAGGGTCCAAGTTCCGGCTCACTGGAAAGGGAGTGGATCAAGAGCCTAAAGGAATTTTCAGAATCAATGAGAACACGGGTAGTGTCTCTGTGACACGGAACTTGGACAGAGAAACCATCGCTACCTATCAAGTGAGTACCCCTGGTGCCCACCCTCCACACGGAGACGTGTCTTTCACAGACTGCTTTCCTCCCACTGAGCTCATTATTTCTGTGCTTCATCAACCCGGGGCTGCATGGCTTTAAGTGTGTCTCTGTGGGAGCCGAGTGGCATTGAACCCTGACAAGCAGCAATGAGGGCCCCTGTCTCATCAGCAGAGCCCTCCGGGTTTGCGTAAAACTTTGGGCATGAAAAACCAAGAAGGGGCCCCTGGGGGATCTCAGAGGAGGTCAGAAACTCTACGTTAATGTTGGTTTTCCAGAAACCAGCTTGATAATGAAGCGCTGTAAAAAGAATAAACCCTTGGACCTGCTCATTCTACTTAGATAAACCCATCCTAAGGAAATAGGGAGGAATTCAGTCAGCTTTTTGTACAATGATGTTATAGCAGGACAAAAACCTTAAAATGGAAACAGTTGCTAAATATTCAGCAATATATAATGGTTAAACTATGGCACAATTTTGCAAGGAAGCTTTCTACAACCGTTTAAAATATTTTTGAAGAAGTTCTAGTTACATGGGAGATTTTCAAGATACTGAATGAAACAGACACACCAGCACATATGGTGTCCTCATTACAGACGGAGTGTTTACACGTATCGCGATGGGTACGTGTTTGTGAAGAAGCATGATAGAGGAAAACCAAAGTCTTAGTGGCTGTATTTGGTGTTACTGATATTTTCTGGTTTTTTCTTTGTGATTTTTCTACAATGCACTTGCTTTGCTTTTATATGGAAAAACAAAAGCCTATTTGTAAAAGATAGTTTCAGAAGTTGACACCCATTCAAGATTCAGAGAGCAAAGTAGCTGCATGAAGATATTGGGAGAGCATCAAATCTTACGTAGGCTATGGGTCCCTCCTATCCCCTCTCTGCCACACCCCCAAGAATCCCATTCTCACAGCTGTGTTAAGGACCAAGCCTCTGGGGGTAGTAGCTCCATTTTTTGAGGAATGAGACAGAATTCCAAGCCATTTTCAGGGAAGGCTCCAGCAGGATGCAGTGCACTGAGCTGGAAGCAGGTACTTGGGAGCAAGGCCCAGCCACCAGTGTCTGCTTTCCAGGCCGTTGCCCATCACACGTGCATCTCCCTGCATTAGATTCGGGGAAGGTGGAGGGGCCAGTTTCTGGGCCTGGACTTGGCATTCATCTTCATCAAAACACCATGTAAGAGCATCCCAATTCCACCTCAACAACATGACCTCCTCTTCCCTCCTTTCCTAAGGACAGAGGGTGGAGGGACATTACACTGGACAGTCAAGTGCTCTGGCTGGGGAATTGATCCCCTGGGTGTAGCCTCCTCTGTTACAGCAAGATACTGACCTTGGGAAGACCATGTAGGTGTCAGTACTCAGGTTCTTGTCCATAAAATGCAGATAGCACTTGCCTACCTACCAACAGGAGTGCTGTGGTTTTCCAGTGAGGATCGCACTTGAGGCATCGAAATGCTGGACAAATATAGGGCAGTTGGGGGCGTGGGGGAGGCCCATCCAGCCTCATGCTGAGCAGTGTGGTCCAGGGTCCCCAGTCCTGGGAGGACCTCCCTCTCAGAAGTATCACCAAAAGGCAGATGCCATGAGCATCTGCAGGGCGTACCATCTGTCAGAGGACACCAAAGGGTGACTGGTGCATCTTCAGTGTACACCCTTGGGGAATCTGGTTGTTGTAGAAATTGAATGTTGGCACCCTCTGAAATTCCCAGGTCCAGCCAGACTTGCCGGTGACCACAGGTGACCTGGCAGCTGTCAGTGTCCAGCCGCTGCAGGACAAGCCAGCGGCAGACTGTTGGTAAATCCCTTCTTCTTCCCCCTGCCTATCGTGGGAATATCTATTACTTTTCAGACACAAGGAACTCAAGACATGATACATTTCATAGTTTCATAGCACAGTGATACAGAGCTCTGGGGTCAGCAAATTGCCATTCAGGTCTCAGCACTGCTGTTGACTGTGCTGCTTTTATCTTGGGCGACCCATTCACCCTCTCTAGGATCTTGTGATTCTCTTCCACAAAGTGGGGATAGTACCAGGATGTCTAAGGATTGTATGAAATGGAAGACAATTATCTTTACAAATTCTTAGCACGATGCCCAGCACCTAGCAAGCACTCGGTAAATTAAAGCTGCTCTTACTCATTTTCTTCCTATAAGATGATTTAATTTTTCTGTTAAGTTCCACAAGTTTTTAACATCAGTTTCCTGCCTTCAACTGTGAGAAGGTTGACATAGACAACAGACTTGTGGGTTTTCCCTTCTATCCTCACAGGAATCAAACATCATAGCATTTTCTGCCCCTCTTTTAAGTATTAAAGAGAGATTCCTGGAGGAAGCTGAGCTCTAGAATTTCCTAGGAGATGGAAGGGGTACAAGACAAAGAATAAAGGGGCAGAAGTCTTCTTGGGAGAGTTCTGTAGCCTGGAAATAGGACCAGCATGAATCAGAGAAACTGGAAAAAGCTGGTTGCCAGGAGTAAGAATTGGTAAATGAGAGGCTGAACGATCCCCTTTTAAAGTGACCCCTTAGGAGCTAGTAAGAGCTGAGTGAGAGTGTAGGTGCATGCTTGGCTGACTGATCCTGGCTGTTGTTTCTGGGATCCAAAATTGGTTTCAAAAAAGTCAACATTCCACATTCCTAGAGAGATTTCTGGGTTTCCATAAACAAGGGCCCACCTCAGTGTGAGTATTCTCCTTAGATGGCAGTGACCTTGATCACCAGGGACAGTGAGGGAAAGATACCTTAGGGCAGTCACCACGGGGAAAACTCGAACACCAACATTCAAGGACTAATCGGGAGTGATGAGAAGGTGGCCTTTGGTCAGTCAAGTGGCTTGGTTTTGATGTTGTCAAGGGTCCCAGTCAGAGACTTCTTTAAGGAGAATTTTTGATTCATGAGGCGTCTCTTTCCTCTGGCTTCCACAAGCTGAGCGCAGGGCTGTCGGGTATGGCTGTGCAGGGTCTCACTGCACAAGGGGGAGGGGGATGGCTGAAGGATGAGAAAGGCCTGACTCAGCCCCCTGCTTATTCTCCAAAAGCCACACTGCGTTCAGAGCTGCATCCACAGGGAGACGACAGCCCTTTTCTAATGCTCATAGGGTATCCAGAGGAGGGTTGAATGAAAATCCCACCTTTCTTTTTTTTTTCAATTAGCTCATTTTTAGTTCTATCTAAATGATGAAAGTGAAGACGCTCAGTCATGTTTGGTTCTGTGTGACCCCATGGACTGTAGCCCACCAGGCTCCTCCATCCATGGGATTTCCCAGGCAAGAATACTGGAATGGATTGCCATTTCCTTCTCCAGGGGATCTTCCCAACCCAGGGATCAAACCCAGGTCTCCTGCATTGCAGACAGACGCTTTACCATCTGAGCCACCAGGGAATCCTTTATCTAAATGATAATAGTGATTAATATCAGTGGCTCTGGAATCAGAAAAGTGTTCAAGCCTCGGCACCGCTACTTAGTGAGCTGTGTGCTCTTGGGCAACCCACTTACCTTCTCTGATCTTGTGATTCTCATCCATAAAATGGGGATAGTTACTAGTACTTTCAATGATTATAAAAGATAAAGTTACTAGTTTTTGTTAACTAATAATTGCAGACAGCTAGTAAAATAAAGTCTGGTCTGTGGCACAGAGATTCTCATATTTTTCCTTAAAGTGAGGTCAGGTAGCCTATAACAGTTAAAAACATAGTTTTGCATGTAGCCATGTTGGCTGAATTAAAGCACAGTTTTTACAACTAGCTATGGGAGCTTGAGCAGGCAATCTGCCTCAATTTTCTCATCTGTGAAATGGGAACAATAATAATAATGATCTCATAGGATGAAGGGGCTGAAGGAGTTAATGCATGTCAAGCATTTGAAGGAGTACCAGGAACATAGTAAGCATGGTCTCAGCATATGTGAGAATTAGTCATGGGGAAAGCACAGGAGGTGAATGAAAGCTCCATGGTCTCTGGAGTTGTGAGTTGTGGCCCAGACTTCTCATCTCAACTGTGAACTTCTCTTAGATAATCTTGACTTTATTTGTAATTTCATAATGTACTCCACGGCATGTGATCTAATTCATTGAGTCATTCATTCTACATGTATTTCACTGAAGACCAGCAGGGGAGGAATGGAATGGGAAACCAGACACACCGGGTTCCCTGCCCTCACGTGGCTCTCACTTTAATGCCTAGGCTTTGTTTGTGTATAGGTGATATTTCCGGGAGCTGTGCCACGTTCATTGTGTGGCTTGGTTTACTCCTGTTCAGGACCGTGTGTGCTAGTGGCGAACAGTGGTCTGGGCTTGAGCCTCCCTTCACCAGTCTCGCAATGGCCCAGTTTCTAATGCCCGGTTCCCCCCAGTGCCATTCGCTCTTCAATCCAGACTTTGTCCTGTTTTCTTCCTGTCTTCCTGTCTCTTCCTGTCTCTCCTATTTCTGGATTTTATGAGAACTGGGTTCCTCTCTTCTTAACACACTTCGGGCACAACAGTGTTGCAAATCTGGTTCATTTCAAGCAGCTATTGAGAAATGATTTACTGTCTTACTAGTGCAGTTGGATCCATCACGTCCCTGGTGGTTATTGCAGTTGGTCGCAAACCTGCTTCTTCAAAGAGCAGAATCCGAGGTCTCCAATTCCCGTGTTTTACTTTCCCCTCCTGCAAGTTTAAAAAGCAGAGAGCATGTGGGTGACTGGATTGCCATTACAATTGCTTCAGTGTTGTTGTTGTCATTCATTTTAAAGGTAAATGCTGTTTACTTGCAAGATGCTAACACGTCCCAACAAGAAAGCATCATTAACTAAACCTTGGAGATCTGCACAATGAGAAATAATCTGGGATAAATTTGTCCTTGGGTCCCTGGATGTGTATGATCACTGAAGCTGTTTATTGAACTCTACACAGCTGATATTGTGCTAAACAACTCATATACATTCTCTTACTTAATCCATTTCACACGAGAGACTTCAAAAGTAGGTGTTAACACCATTTTACAGATAAGCAAATAACTGTTAAGTAACTTTTTTTGCGGTCTCCCAACTGGTGTGTACAGAATCTGGGAACCCTGTCTGTTTCTCTCCACCTCCAAAGCCCTGCATTTTCATTTATAAGAATCACTTCTTTCTCTTTTACCTGCAACTAGACTCTGGTGTCTAGTCTGCAAATTCCTAGGCCTCTTTCCCAGGAACTCCAAGTATTTAAAGGGAACTTGACTTGCTGAATGATCTACTTCTTCTTAAATACTTTTAATATTTTTTCCCAAGGCCCACTGCCTCCTGCCCACTCTCCCTGCTGCAGCCCCTGTAGGGCTTTCTATGCTTCTGACCCGAAGTGGCACCTGGCAAAATAATTTAGCTCTTGCAGGTATTGGAAGCTGACATATTAATGCAAAGCCTCCTGAAATATTACTCATTATTATGCATTTTGCCAGTGTTTGAGTGATTTGTGAACTCTTCATTGGAATAAAGTACTGTAAATGATTCATGAATGACCAAGTTTATGAAATTCTATAAAAATATTAGCAGGTGGTAATGATTCCTCACACTGTGACTATAATCTGCTGGCTGCAAATTTGTCAATATAGGAGGACAGGAGTGGAGTGGGAGACGGAGTCTATTAGGCAGGTGGGGGGTTGGGGTGGCCCAGCAGTGGGTGAAAGGGAAAGAGGAGGCAGGCCTGTGTAGTGGGCCGGTGTCATGGCCAGGAGACCTCGCCTGCTCTGTTGTCCACTATGGGAGATCCAGCAAGGGCTGGGGTGTCAGAGTTGAACGGGAGAAGAGGGGAGCATGTGGAGAGAGGGAAAGAACTGACATTTCCTGAGCACCTATTAAGTCCCCAAGAACTCTCTAGAGTTGCACACACACAAACCTGAAACTGGTTTATTATCTTGTCCTTACTAATGTGTTCGCTGAGGGCCAAAGTGGTTCTCAAGATATATTATTGTTTAATGTAGATGTTAACATTTATTAAACATTTACAATGTACCAAGGCTCTGTGCTAAATACCTGAGTGATGATCTCATTTGATCTCTTTAAAGGTGAGCTTAACACAGTTGTCATTCTCAACTACAGAACTGGTAACAGGAACCATCTGTGTTCTTGGCCTCAGAAACTGAGCAGGATTTTATTGTGTCCTTCTGAAAATTTGTTCACATTTTCTGGGATATAACGTGCTGTTGTTTGAGCCAATTTCTTGGTTAAGTTTTGGTTTCATAATTAGGAGTATTACTGTGAAATTGGAAAATACCAGAGAGACAAAGGGTATTCTTGCTCCTGTGTTTCCCTTCATTCATGACTCCACCCCAATTCTAATCCACATGACAGTTTATCAGAAAATACATTAAGATGAAAAATGCGGCTGTCATGTGGAAATAGTGTATCACATCATTAGCGATGGTAAGACGATGGGGAGATGAAGATTTACCCAGATTAGGGAGTTACTGAGGTGGTTAGCCTCCGTATAACAATGTCCATGTTGTACACGGGTAATGCACACTTTACCGTGGTAGACTTTTGCTGCCCTGGATAATATTTGTACTTGGAATGCTGCCCCAACCCTCAACTGTGGGGACAAGCTACTTCTTTCTTCATCCTCTAGTCTGGTCTTCCCCTTGGCTGACTTTTCTAGGTAGGATTCTTGATAGTAGTCAACAAAATCCCCTCCGACTAATATACAAAACAAGGGATTTATTTAAGAGTATAGGTAGCTTGGGGCTTCCCAGGTGGCTCAGTGGTAAAGAACCTGCCTGCCAAGCAGGAGACGTGGGTTCAGTCCCTGGGTTGGGAAGATTCCCTGGAGAAGGAAATGGCAACCCACTCCAGTATTCTTGCCTAGGATATCCCATGTACAGAGGAGCCTAGCAGGCTTCAACTCCATAGGGTCACAAAAGAGTTGGACATGAACTAGCGACTAAACAACAGCAGGTAGCTTATAGAACTGCCAAAAAGACCCAACAACCGGTTTACATGTAAAATACCAGAAACTGGTGCTACAGGAAATACCCAGCATTTCTGATACAGCTCTGGTGTAAGGGTTCTCAGTCTTAGTACTGTTGACGTCTAGGGCTGGATGATGCTTTGTTGTGGGGACTGTGCATCACAGGGCGTTTAGAAACACACCTGGCCTCTTACTAATAGATGACAATAGTATCCCCCCATTCCAGTCTTGACAATCAAAAATGTCTCCAGATACTGCCAGTCATCCCACAGGGGCAAAATTGCCCCCAGCCAATAACCACTGACTGTTCTAAAGGAGCCATCGTTGCTGCCACCTCTCCTATCACCATGCTCCTGTGATGCTCAGAGCTGGGTGGTAGAGACTCTGCCTTGGCAGCCCTGAAATCCTGGGTGACTCTGATCCCATGCTTTCTGGAACCTCAGATCCCGAAAGCAGAGCCACTGCCTGTGTCTTTCCTTCCCTCACTGAATCTCATGCTAGGATGTGCGTAGAGACGAGCCTGTCATCTGAAGCACTCCAGCTGAGCTAGCCAGGGGCCTGGGTGGGAGCTGCCACCTATGGGGTCAGCCATGCCACCAGTACAATTCATTGCAGGTGAGAGGCCGCCAGTGACAGTCACACCTCGCTGAGGGCCAGTGACCAGTATTTCCTTGGAGAGCTGGCTTCACGCCTGTGCTCTTAACTCATCTGCATACTTCGGTCCTATCCATCAGTAAGACACGTGGCCTGCAAAAGAGTCCTAATTGGGAGGAGACAGAGAACTTGAGTTGAAAGCTCAGGCTTTGCAATCAGACCTACTGAGGTTATACTCTGCTATCAGAGGAACCGTATGAAATTGTCATTTTTATAGTTGAAAGAAGGGTGAATATCAGCCATTTCATGGTTTGTCCTGATACTACTGTATCACCTTTGGCAAGTTGTTTTCTTCTCAACTGTTTCTCATCTTTAGACTGAGGGTGAGATTGCAGGATCATCTAGTGGTGTCGTAGGTGGTGAGCGGGGTGTGTACCCACAGTGCTCTGTACAGTCTCTTACTGGGTGTTCCGGAATTGGGAGCCATCGCTTCACGTATCATTTTGTAGCTGGGGCTCCCAACAGGGGAAATAGAGGAGAAAGCAGACCTTCACCTATTGAACATCGGGCGAGCAGTCCAATGGTTGCATGTCAGTAGCACCGTGTGTTGCTCCGGAGAAGCGAATCATCCAAATGGGTGGTTTTCAAAGCATGGCTCCCGGACCAGGAGCATCATCTGGGAACCTGGTAGAAGTGCAAATTCTCAGGCTCCTGCTCAGACCTGACAGGTCCTGCGGGTGCTTCTGATGCTGGCAGGTGTCTGAGAAGCCCAGGTCTAAATAGGCCAAGTATTAACCTCAGGGAAGACGGCTTGTTAATTTGCCTCAGTGAAGGTGGCCTTTGAGCCAATCCCCTTGCAGTGCTGCTGGGGTCATGGGTTTGTGCCTGAAAGGTGCTTATTTCTCCAGGTGCCCTCGTAGGCCATGTGAAAGCCCTCTCAATCCAGCCCACGTGCTTCGAAATTGCCTTTGTTTTTATTTCCTTAACGGCTTTGGCACCCCACTCCAGTACTCTTGCCTGGAAAATCCCATGGGCGGAGGAGCCTGGTAGGATGCAGTCCATGGGGTCGCAAAAAATCAGACATGACTGAGCAACTTGACTCACTTTTCACTTTCATGCATTGGAGAAGGAAATGGCAACCCACTCTAGTGTTCTTGCCTGGAGAATCCCAGGGACTGGGGAGCCTGGTGGGCTGCCGTCTCTGGGATTGCACAGAGTCAGACACGACTGAAGTGACTTAGCAGCAGCAATGGCTTTTGAGAGTGGACAAATTTGTCCCAGGCTTCTTCTCTCTCTCTTCTCTCAACTTTGGATGGCTGTTAAACATAATACCATGTTACCGAGCCTTTGCTTATTTCTCCAAAACCAACCTTTTAGGCCAGAGATGAAAGTGTCTTTAGAAGATTTTAGCCAGTACAGGCAAAGATATTCCCTGACAGGACGAAGCTGGGCCTGGGCTCAGCAGAATCAGCTTCTCTGGACACTAGATCTGTAACCTTGAGTAAGTTTTTTGTGGTTCTCAGACTTTGCTCCACTTAAAAAAATCACCTGTAGAGCTTTTAAAATACCCTGCTGCCCAAGCTGCACT
The DNA here is from genome assembly GCF_027580195.1 of Bos mutus. Classification (NCBI taxonomy): domain Eukaryota; kingdom Metazoa; phylum Chordata; class Mammalia; order Artiodactyla; family Bovidae; genus Bos; species Bos mutus. The sequence continues at coordinate 52,947,167 of NC_091634.1, read as the reverse complement.
ACAAACCAATTAAATCCGAATGCGTTGGAGTGGGACCAAACATCAGTCCGTTTATCAAACTCTCCAGGTGTTTCCTCTGTGAAGCCAAGTTTGAGAACCACGGAGTTGAAACAACTCATTGACACCCCAGTTTATTCATCACTAGGGTTGGGGTTAATGACACAGTAGGCAAGATTCAAAAATCTGATCTCTCTCAACCAACTGCTTCACTCTAAATGAATATCTGAAATGAATGCCTTTCTCATGTCTCTCTTGACACAAGTACTTAAAAAATTAAAATGTAGAAAAACACAATTTGATAAATAAATAAACAGATTGTCTTCTGACTCCCTTTAGAAAAAAATAATTCAGGATTTGCTTGCAGCGTCTCCCCAAGCCAGTACCTCCGAGCGTCTCCGTTCGACTCTTTTCCAATTGGTTCTTCACGTTTCCAAGCACCTCATTTTGCGACCTGGCCTTATCTGCCAGGCGCACCTGGTGAAACTGAGGCATGAAGAGGTTACCCGACGTCCCACAGCAGCCACATACCTGGATTAGACCACCGAGTCGCTCCTGACTGATTACTGACTTGGTCCACTAAGCAAAGCCGCTTCCTCACTCGAGGCTACAGAAACGTATTTTCTAAACTTCATTAGCACAAACTCCCCAGAAGAGGTTCAGCTTCAATCGTGGCAAGCGAGAGAGCCCCACATTCCTTCCTCAACTTTCTCATCCCCCGGCACCTAGCCCACACAGCGTGGACCCACCGAACGTTCACAGGATGAATAAATGTCTGAGGATCAATTTTTATTTTTTTCTTTCTTGTTTATGTGTTTGTTTTAGTTATCTAGCTACAACCACATCTGTTTCCTTATAGCTGTTTTTCAAATGAGTTGGGGGCTTTTTCTCCCCAAGATGCTGAAGAACCACAAAATATCAGGACTGCAAGATCTTTTAGAGCCATTTTATCTAACCTGCTAAATTTACAAGAGCAAGCTCAATAATTAACCAATGGTTTTGACTCTCAGTACTGAAAAAAAAAAAAGGTCTGCTGCTGTTTTGCTATCCCTCCAAAGCAGGCATGGAGGCTGCCCCAACCCCTGGGACTAGATTCTGCAAACACAGATAAGACACCCATTCTAGCTTCTACTACCCAATCTTCATGTATTTTCAACATCAGTAAGCATACTGGGTTTTTTCCCCATTTTGTAAAAATGAGCAGGGTGGTGGGGGAGAAGGGAGGAGGTGCTTGTCATGGGCAGGGACTAAGAGGAGGAAGGAGCAAAGGAGATGATGAAAACAGTTCGGCCTCCTCTTCTGGCTCCTTAAAGTGGGCTTGACACTTTGGGGTTAAAGGGCAGAAAATGATGGAAATTATTTTTTTATGAGATACTATGCAAAGTTGAAGGTGAAGACCAGAGGCTAATTAAATCAATGACAGAAGACTGGGTGAGATTCCAGGTTCAAGCACTTCAGCTGTGAGGCCAACCGACAAAGGATGACACGGTTCTAAAGCAAGCCGTCCCTCAGCATCCCAGAGCACCAGGCCTGAGCTGATGGGATGGGGAGGGAGGTGCGAGGGGAGTTCAGGATGGGGAACAGATGTACACCCATGGCTGATTCATGTCAGTGTATGGCAAAACCACTACAATATTGTAAAGTAGTTAGTCTCCAATTAAATAAACTAAAAAAAATTAATAAAGCAAGCCATCCCCTGCCCAGAGACTCCCATAGCAGCTTGGCACGGAAGAGCTGGTGATTAAGGGGGTGGGTCACCGTGATGAGGCTCCCATGGTGGCCCAGATGAGGGAAGAAGAAGCTAACACTGACCAGGAGGCACTTACAAAGTCAGCTTTGGTTTTCCCGAGAAATCCCTGGAGTGCTGTTGTAAGGGGCTCAGTTCCTCTTGAGGAGGTGAGGACCCAGAATCCTGTGACAGGGATAAGTGCACAGGCGACCCGTGTCCTCACTGGGGCTGGGGAGCTGCCACCCGGGTTGTCCACCTCCATTCTGGCCAGCCCCCCAGCTTAAAGTCTAATTGAAATAGACTGTAGCAATTAGAGATTTGAAATGGAGTGACTCTCTGAGAAAAACCCCAGGATGAAAAGGAGAACATGAAGAAGCCTGATCTTCTGCCAGCTGTGCCTTCTCTTCCAGCAAGAGCAGTGTAGGAAAATGGACACATTTATGGAGAGGCGACCTGGACTGCCAAGAGGATGTGCACACACCAAGGCCAGCTCGCATCCAGCAGCCCCGTCAAGCATGATTCAGATCAAACACAATATTGATTTAATCAGCAGACATCCATGCTTAACTCATGCCAGCCTCAGGGTCCTGGGGAAAGAGCAGCAAATTACCACCAAGTTTCTGTTTCATGGAACTCTGTCAATACATAGACATGAGTGTGTATGTAACACAGCAGGTGATTATATGTGTTGGGAATAAAAATGGAGCAGATTAAAGATGCAGAGAGTGATGAAAGCAGCCACATGACCCAAGCAGGACTCACCCAGTTGACATTTTGGGGAAGTCTGGTGGAAGGTCTGAAGGCAGAAATGCTGTCCTTCCCTCTCAGGTGTCCTTGGCATCAGGAGCTCTCATCCAGGTGATTGTGCCATCCAGGGGACTTCTGGCAATGCCTGGAGACATTTTTGGTCATCCCAGCTTAGTGCTACTGGCATCTAGTGGGTCAAGGTGAGAGATATTGCTAAACATCCTACAAGGCACAGGACACATGCTACATGTCCTGCTCTGCAGGTACCAGCATGGAGCCGGCCTCTTAGAGGGTCTGGTTTGTTCACTCAGATGTTTGTCAGTTTTGAATAGGTCACAACAGGGTAGGATACATCCCTGTCCTTGAGAAGTTCTTGGTCTAGCTGGGGATGATCAGTAATAAGACATCTACCCACCATGGCACAGGGGCAGGGCCAGGAACAACCTTCTATGGTATTGTGATCAAAGCAAGTGCTGAAGAATGAGGAGGAGTCAGCCAGGTGACAGGAGAGGGGCAGGGCAGGAGATTGTTTCAGGAAGGGGCACAAAAGAGCTTGAGACAGCTCTGGATATGAGGGAGAGTGAGACTCTTGGGGGAAACAGGAAATGAACTTGACTAGCAAGGAGGGGAGGACCAAGTGCCAAGGAATGAGCTTAGACGGAATACCCCTCGGTGACAGATAGATGTTACAAGATTTCAGGCTGAAGAGTGATATAATCAGATCTGGATTTTGCACAGACTGCTCTATTTGCCAGCAGAGGACAGTGAGAGGCAGGGAGTCCTGTCTCTGGTTCTCTGAAGTCAGAGTGACACATACCAGATTAATGGCATCCCCCTCCCACCCCACTGGAAGACCTGGGCTTTGAATCCACATTCATAGTAAAGATATCAATATACCTTTGGGTGAAAAAAGTAGCAAGAATTGGGAGACCCAATCCCACTAGGCCTTGCAGATTAGGAGCTTGGGTTTTATTCTAAGGACACCTAGGAGGACTTTAAGCAAGGGAGTTACACCCAATTTGTATTCCAGGAAGATAAGATTTATTCAAGAAAATCAAATTGCCATGAAGTAGAAATTAATTTTAAAATGCGTTCATTTGTTGAGAACCCACTATCTAGCAGGCACTGGGGGAGAGAGATAAAAGATTAACTCTGCCTTCTAGACATAGGAAGCCAGAAATCTCCCTTTATTCTAAATCTACACACGGAGGGTGGAGAGTGCTTTACGTGTTTGCCTGGTCCTTCCCATTTAGTTTGGCTCAATCTCCAGACTAAGAGAACATTCCCTGTATTTTAACATTCCATACTTTTAGTTCTTCTTTGTGAGTTAATCAGCAGGATATATCAAAATTATTTATTAAACATAGTTGGCTGGAGCTGTTAGCTGTTGATTTGTTTGATTGGCATCTGTTTTAAGATCTTTATTATGAAGAAGGCTTATCTTGTTATTGCAGTAAGGCATTAGGTGCCCCAAGATCATTTCCATATTACTTTTCTTTCTTTGGAAGGTACAGATATTTGCATAATGGGCTCCTTTAAGCAAAGTCTGTCTTTTTGGTTCTATGTTGGAAAGATGACATGCTTTCTAAAGGGACTTGACTGTGCTCTGTCACTTGGAGGCGCTCATTCCCTGCCTGCAGCTGGGGCCAAATGCAGGGACCCTACATCTGGACCCTTGGTCCAGAAGTGGGGTAAAGTGCAAGACAGGTGAGAAGGCATCCTCATTAAATGATGGCTTAGACCATATGCTAGATTGAGGATGTTTGAGTATAAGAAGTCGGGAGGAGAACCCTGTGCTCTTTTAAAGTTGATCATACCCTCCTGGCTTGGGGTACACATTGAGTTGGTGGCTAACACCTGGGGGGCCCTCAGGCAAAGGTAGTAGACACAAGGCTAAGGTCTTCATCAGCTGGTCATAAAGGCTCAGAAACCCAGGGAACTGGCATTTTACAACTGGGAGTGCATTTTCTATTCCTTTTGAGCTTTTGATGCAGAACCTAATCATGAACCTACATCGTCTTAGTTCCTGTTTAGTGTTTCTTACTTTCTGTTGTGTGAAGCTCAGCTAATTACCAGATGTATTGAGTTTCTGCTGGTCACCATTAAAGATTTGCTGACCCCTGAACAAGAAGAGCCCTCATGGTCCTTGGAATAGTCAGCTCCATAGTCCTTTGACATCCCTAGAAGATGAAACACGGTCAGTCCCAAAAGGGAGCTTATACATTTCCCTTTGCAAAAGATTTCAAACCACAGGTTGACCCTGTGGGGATGCTGCCAGGCCCAGAGGTGAACTCCACTGGGATGGGCTCCCCAGAGGCATTTTCATGGAGATGCAGTGATCCCCACTATCAGATCAAGGGCAGGGGCTGCCTGAACATACATGCACTCTGCTTCTTGAGTAAATTCAGTAGTGGTTGGAAAAGGCTTTGCACGGATGTCCCATACAGAATACAGCATATCCTTGCTTCCCTTTCCTAGCAAGTTTCCCTTCAGAGCATTGCAGCACTTGGGGAGCAGGAGGCAGCCCCAAGCTGCCCTGCGCTGGGGCTACACCTGAGGCCAACCCCTACTCCCTCTAATAGAATCACCACCACCACCGAGATAATGATAAGAATATTGCTTTCTGGGTTTTGCTCTGCCCTCACTAACCCTGGCATTGACTCAATGCATTAAGTAACCTTCCTCGGTTTCCTGTTTCTGCCATAACATATGATCACAAGTTTGGTGGCTTAAAACAACACCGATCTGTTACTGTAGTTCTCAAGGTCAGAAGTCAAATGGGAGACTCCCTGGGCTAACTAAAATCAAGGTGTCAGCAGGAAAGGCTGGCTCCTTCTGGAGGCTAGAGGGAGAATCACTTTCTTTGCCTTTTTCAGCTTTGAGAGACTATGGCCTTGCTTAGCCTGTGGCCTCTTCCTCCATCCTCACAGCTGGCAAGGGTGAATTGAGTCCTGCACATACCATTCTCTCTTTCCCACCCCTCTTCCAACTTGTAAGGACCCTATGACAACATTGAATCTATCTGGATGATCTGGAAGATCTTATTTTAAATTCAGCTGATTGACAGTAGAGGCACAGAGCAGGTTAGTGATTGAGCCAATGTTATAGCTGGTAAGTGATAGATGATCTTACCTTGGCCCCAGCTACAGTCACTCTGGGGCTTCCCAGGTGGCCCAGTGGGTAAAGAATATGCCTGCAGCACAGGAGACATGGGTTTGATCCCTGGGTTGGGAAGATCCCCTGGAGGAGGGCATGGCAACCCACCTCCAGTATTCTTGCGTGGAGAATCCCATGGACAGAGGAGCCTGATGAACTACAGTCCAAGAGTTGGACACAACTGAAGTGACTTAGCATGCACAGTCACTCTAGAGCCTGAGGACAGAGGGTATAGCCAGCAGTGTGAACCAACCCCTGTTTGGTTGGCTGTAAACAGTGTGACAACTAGAGGGAGAGGTAACTCGGTCAACCCTTGGTGACACCCATGTGATTCCCTTTCTTAACATCAGAAGCAGCTTGTCGTTTCTCTGATATGTTTTCCTACCAGAATATAAATGTCCAAGCCTATTTCTCACTTTGCTCGTTTCTCTTCTTGAAGTGTCATCTTGGTGTTTTGTGATGATCATTTTCTTCAGAACAAGTGAGAATCAAGGAATGGTTAGACACTTGCTTCTTGTTTGTGTTTGGAGCAGTCTCGGGCTCCGAGCTGCCTTGAATCTGTCACTGAGCTCGAGGTGCTGCTCTGACGCCTCGCATCCATGGGCAAAGCAGGGGCACCGGGTGGAGTGTAGATGCCTCAGCCTAAGGAGGCAGGACCCAGCACACCTGGTCCCAACTCTAAACTAGTTTTCGCCTCACAGGCGAGCACCCTAGTGCTGGACCCACTCAGCTCTCAGTCCAGGTTCCTGCCCCTGTGCAACTCACACAAAAGAGCAACAGTCAGTCTTGACCTCCTAAAAGAATCCTAAAGGATGATGCTGTGAAAGTGCTGCACTCAATATGCCAGCAAATTTGGAAAGCTCAGCAGTGGCCACAGGACTGGAAAAAGTCAGTTTTCATTCCAATCCCAAAGAAAGTCAATGCCAAAGAATGCTCAAACTACCACACAATTGCACTCATCTCACACGCTAGTAAAGTAATGCTCAAAATTCTCCAAGCCAGGCTTCAGCAATATGTGAACCGTGAACTTCCAGATGTTCAAGCTGGTTTTAGAAAAGGCAGAGGAACCAGAGATCAAATTGCCAACATCCGCTGGATCATCATAAAAGCAAGAGAGTTCCAGAAAAATATTTACCTCTGCTTTATTGACTATGCCAAAGCCTTTGATTGTGTGGACCACAATAAACTGTGGAAAATTCTTCAAGAGATGGGAATACCAGACCACCTGACCTGCCTCTTGAGAAATCTGTATGCAGATCAGGAAGCAACAGTTAGAACTGGACATGGAACAACAGACTGGTTCCAAATAGGAAAAGGAGTACATCAAGGCTATATATTGTCACCCTCCTTATTTAACTTATATGCAGAGTACATCATGAGAAATGCTGGGCTGGTGGAAGCACAAGCTGGAATCAAGATTCCTGGGAGAAATATCAATAACCTCAGATATGCAGATGACACTACCCTTACAGCAGAAAGCAAAGAAGAACTAAAGGGCTTCTTGATGAAAGTAAAAGAGGAGAGTGAAAAAGTTGGCTTAAAGCTCAACATTCAGAAAACTAAGATCATGGCATCTAGTCCCATCACTTCATGGAAAATAGATGGGGAAATAGTGATAGACTTTTTTTTTTTTGCTCCAAAATCATTGCAAATGATGACTGTAGCCATGAAATTAAAAGACACTTGTTCCTTGGAAGAAAAGTTATGACCAACCTAGACAGCATATTAAAAAGCAGAGATATTACTTTGCAAACAAACTTCCATCTAGTCAAAGCTATGGTTTTTCCAGTAGTCATGTATGGATGTGAGTTGGACTATAAAGAAAGCTGAGCCCTGGAGAATTGATGCTTTTGAACCATGGTGTTGAAGAAGACTCTTGAGAGTCCCTTGGACTGCAAAGAGATCCAACCAGTCCCTCTTAAAGGAAATCAGTCCTGAGTGTTCATTGGAAGGACTGATGCTGAAGCTGAAGCTCCAATACTTTGGCAACCTAACGCAAAGAATCGACTCATTGGAAAAGACCCTGATGCTGAGAAAGATTGAAGGCAGAAGGAGAAGGGGATGACAGAAGATGAGATGGTTGGATGGCATCACCAACTCGATGGACATGAGTTTGAGTAAGCTCCAAGAGTTGGTGATGGACAGGGAGGCCTGGCATGCTGTAGTCCATGGGGTCGCAAAGAGTTAGACATGACTGGGCGGCTGAACTGAACTGAACTGAACTGACTATGCTCAGCTCAGATGAAGTCCTTTTTTTGGATGATCTCTTCTCCCCTAGCATGATAGGGATTTGAGAATGAAGAAGCACATGTGTAGCTCTCTCAGGAACCTTGAAGGAAGAGACTGTTTTCATTTGGAGAAGCTAAATCTTAAGGAAGTATCAGGAAGCAAGTAACACAGCTGGTAGGTGAGAGAGTCAGATGACAAATCCATGTCTTTTCTATCCAGAGTCCCGGCGCCACCCACTGGCTCTTCCACACAACATGGAGCTTGCTTACTGTAAACCAGTGGTTTTCAATCAGGAATCATGGTGTCCCCAAGGACAGTTGGCCATGTTGGGAGACATTTTTGGTTAACGACTGGGAGGGAGGGTGCTACTGACACCTCATAGGTAGAGACTAGGAATGCTACTGAACACCCTCCAATGCACAGGGCAGCCCCCACCGCAAGGGATGATCAAGCCCCAAATGTCCTAAGTATCACTGCTGACAAACTCTGGTGTAAAATGAGAATAGTCAAACTGACCCTGTAGGGTTGCTGTGAGCTTTGAAAGTGGTGATGTATTTGCTGCAGCATGGTAAACCTTCCATCTAAAAGTCCTGTCCCACCAACCAGATGTCCTTCTAGCTGGAATGTTGGCAGGCTAGGGCTCCACCCATCCAGAGACCCTGCTTAATTCTGAGAAGCATGCCATAACAGGGTTGTAGAAGAACTCACCCAAGGCTCATTTTTCATTCTGCATGGGGTTTTAATTTTTTTTCTCATTTCGGAAGAAAAATTCCATTTCCTTACTCCTGAGGGAAAACTAATTCCTGCAAAGGCCATTTGTCTTTGGTACCTTAAGATCTAGATAATTTACTGCAAGTTTATTTTTATTGAAAATTATGTAGATATTATTCTGAAACACAATTTCCAGCTATATGGCACTTTTAAACAGATTATATTTTAAGTGCTAATACATACACTGAGGATATATGCTGGAATGTGCATTTCTTAAAGATACCTTTATTTTTTATGACTCTCTGCCTTTGAGATCCTCAAACTTGTATGCTATGAAGTGCTGAAGGACTAAGATATTTTCAAATGAAAATTGTCTTATAAGTTATGAGTTGTTACCATTTGACTGCAGTTCAAACTCATGACACTTTATATAGCCTATATGATTAATTCAGAAATAATTTGCATTTAAATGCATTTAAGATGTTTAACTTGTAATTTCCTATTTTAAGACTGGCAGAAGCACTCCAGTCTCTAAATTATGTGGACAACCTCCCACTGCCATTGCATAGACCTGAGAAGGATTTGGATATTAATAGAGAATAGCTTTTTCAAACTGTTTGTGAAAAACAGAACTGAGAGATGGCCCCACATACATATACACACACAGACACTCACAAAAGGGAGTTCTGTGCTCCCTGGGGAACAATTGGGAAGCACTGAAAAACTGTAATTGCTTCTTTGAAATTCACGGTGCGCCTTTGACACAACACAGACATTTTGAAGGCCCAGAGATGAGAACCTGTTTAAGCCAGCATATTCCACACCTTTAAAAACTAAATCTTGCAACAATAATCTCCTAGAAGAAATTTTAACCATTATAGAAATCACATTCTGGTTAATGTTTAGTGAGGGAAAAATGTGAGTAATGAGGACTGAACAAAATGGTCAGGGTTGGAGGCTGCATGCCTTCCTGAGATGCTATGTGCTCTGCCATTCTGGAAAAACCATTCCGTAGTAGACAGTCTGACATCAACATTCTTCAGTAATGTAGTGGAAACCAGGCTCCACCCCCTTCCTGTTGTTTTAGTTAATCAAGAGGTAAGGGAGTCTGTGAACTGATAGATGGACAAACACATGGTGGTCATCCACTCTATGGGATATTACTGAGCCACAGAAGTGGACTGCAGTACTGATACATGGTATAATGTGCATGAACCCCAGAAACAAGATGCTGAGTGAAAGAAACCAGACACAAAAGTTTACATTTTTGCATGTCCACATTGACAGGAAATGGCTAGAATAGGTAAATCATAGAGACATAAAGCAAATGACTGGACACAGCTCATGAATACTGGGGTTTCCTTTTGGGATGATGAAAATGTTTTGAAACTAGATAGTAACGGTGGTTGCACAACATTATGAATGCACTAAATGCCATTGAATTGATCACTTTAAAGCGATTGCTTGTATAGTCTGTGAATTTGACCTGAATCTTTTAATAATGAGAAATAATAGGGGGACAGGAAAGCCTGTGAAAGTGAGAGGACAGGGAAGCTCAGGTGTGATACCAGAAGGGAGAGGGCAGAGCAGAAGAAAATGGGGAAAATCAAGGGGGTGGGGATGTCCTGCACACTCTGCAAGGCAGCATGGGCATCTTGTCAACATCTGACAATAATATGCAGGAATTACAGCCCAAGGAAATAGATGATGAGTACAAAGGAGTGGCCACTGAGAGAAAGAAGGCAGCTTCTGCCCAGCTCAGCAGAGAGCTGATCTACAGCGGGGTGATGTTTCAATCACTGGAGCCTGGTGATCCACACTTACCTTTGCTTCCAAGGTGGAAGTAAGTGACCATGAAACTAAGCTGGATCTTCAGGGCCCTTCCTCTAGCCTGGCCCCTTCTGGATCCCTGTTCCCAATGTTGTTTTGTGACTGCTTGCTCTTCTGCTTAGAGGACACTCCCTGCCCCGACCGATTGCATAATCTTCAGCTTCTTCACCACCTGAATCAGCCTCTGTGACCATAGCCTAGTGGAGCCATCCCATTTCTGTTTGAACATGGTCAACCGTCACATTCACTACTGCCTACTGAAAGTCAAGCATCGTATATATCGGAGAAGGACTAGGCCAGTGTGGGCCATTAGAACTTTCTGTAGCAAGGGGAGTGATCTCTATTATGCTTCCCAGTACTGGAGCCACATAGATGGTAGTCTGATACAGTGGCTATGGAATGCTGGAACTATGGCCAGTGCAACTATGAAACTGAATTTTTTTTTACTTCTTTTTTAATGAGTTTTAATTTAAATAGCCACTTGGCTGATGGTTATGGTATTGGAAAGTGCAGGTATAGGAAGAAGTATGAGTGAAAATGTTATCTTTAGCATCACACAGACCTGTGTTTGAATATTAGTTTTACCTCTCACTAGCTATATACTTTGGGGCAAGTTGTTTAATCTGTAAGCTTTGGTTTCCTCGTCAATAAAAAGATAGAGATGGGACGACCTACTTGCAAGAAGTGTTGTTGAGATGAAATGAGATATTGTCCATTAAGTGCGCAGAACTGGGCATCTAACAAGTGCTTAAATAAACATTATTTGTGCCTTTTGATATTGGTTTACTTTTGATATTGTACCTTTTGATATTGGTTTGATATTGGTTTGATACTGGTTTGATACTACTTTACACAGCAGTACTTTGAATAAATGAGATTTAGAGAGGTGAAGCATCACTACAAACAAAGCTAGTGGAGGTGATGGAATTCCAGTTGAGCTATTTCAAATCCTGAAAGATGATGCTGTGAAAGTGATGCACTCAATATGCCAGCAAATCTGGAAAACTCAGCAGTGGCCACAGGACTGGAAAAGGTCAGTTTTCATTCCAATCCCAAAGAAAGGCAATGCCAAAGAATGCTCAAACTACCACACAATTGCACTCATCTCACATGCTAGTAAAGTAATGCTCAAAATTCTCCAAGCCAGGCTTCAGCAATATGTGAACCGTGAACTTCCTGATGTTCAGGCTGGTTTTAGAAAAGACAGAAGAACCAGAGATCAAATTGCCAACATCCACTGGATCATGGAAAAAGCAAGAGAGTTCCAGAAAAACATCTATTTCTGCTTTATTGACTATGCCAAAGCCTTTGACTGTGTGGATCACAATAAACTGTGGAAAATTCTTCAAGAGATGGGAATACCAGGCCACCTGATTTGCCTCTTGAGAAATTTGTATGCAGGTCAGGAAGCAACAGTTAGAACTGGACATGGAACAACAGACTGGTTCCAAATAGGAAAAGGAGTTAGTCAAGGCTGTATATTGTCACCCTGCTTATTTAACTTATATGCAGAGTACATCATGAGAAATACTGGACTGGAAGAAGCACAAGCTGGAATCAAGATTGCCAGGAGAAATATCAATAACCTCAGATATGCAAATGACACCACCCTTATGGCAGAAAATGAAGAGGAACTAAAAAGCCTCTTGATGAAAGTGAAAGTGGAGAGTTAAAAATTTGGCTTAAAGCTCAGCATTCAGAAAACGAAGATCATGGCATCTGGTCCCATCACTTCATGGGAAAAAGATGGGGAAACAGTGGAAACAGTGTCAGACTTTATTTTTGGGGGCTCTAAAATCACTGCAGATGGTGATTGCAGCCATGAAATTAAAAGACGCTTGCTCCTTGGAAGGAAAGTTATGACCAACCTAGATAGCATATTGAAAAGCAGAGACATTACTTTGCCAACAAAGGTCCGTCTAGTCAAGGCTATGGTTTTTCCTGTGGTCATGTATGGATGTGAGAGTTGGACTATGAAGAAGGCTGAGCGCCAAAGAATTGATGCTTTTGAACTGTGGTGTTGGAGAAGACTCTTGAGAGTCCCTTGGACTGCAAGGAGATCCAACCAGTCCATTCTGAAGGAGATCAGCCCTGGGATTTCTTTGGAAGGAATGATGTTAAAGCTGAAACTCCAGTACTTTGGCCACCTAATGCGAAGAGTTGACTCATTGGAAAAGACTTTGATGCTGGGAGGGATTGGGGGCAGGAGGAGAAGGGGACGACAGAGGATGAGATGGCTGGATGGCATCACTGACTCGATGGACGTGAGTCTGGGTGAACTCCGGGAGCTGGTGATGGACAGGGAGGCCTGGCGTGCTGCGATTCATGGGGTCAAAGAGTGGGACATGACTGAGCGACTGAACTGAACTGAGAGAGGTGAAATGACTATGCTCAGTGTCATATAGCCAGAAGACAGAGAAGTGGGAATTTAGGTCCACATGTTCTAAAATCAAAGTCCATTGGCTTATTTTTGCCCTGTACTTCCCTCCCTTGGAGGCCTGGTTCCCAAGTTCATCTACACTGGAGAATGAGATGGGGACTGAGGGAAGGATCTTTCTTTTCCCTATAAGCTGCTCCATTAAGTATGAGCTGCTCTGCTTTTTGTTGACAGCAGATCTGTGGGAGGGACTGAAGTCCTAGGGAAAACACGTAAATGTGTGAGTGGGTGTCTATCTCCACAGTGGTCTTTATTCCTTGGCCATGTTGGCTCTAGCCAGGTTCCAGGAATAGCAAGAGAGACCCCAGTCTCTGTCATCTCAGCCACCTGAAGCTTCCGTTAAGTCAAACTTTCCAGACAAACTGTCGAAACTATTTATTCAGCCAGTCTTGGTTCTTGTTTAAGACCTTGAACATCCCCTTTTGAATGCTTTTTCGTCATTGTATGTAAATTGCCTCTAAGTCCTAGAAAGCAAGGTCTGGCATAGAGGCAAACAGTCTCCTTTCATCCCAACTTTAGTTGTAAAGAACACCTGCATCCCGCTGTCCACACCTCAGAGCTTGCTGTAGGTTTGGAGTGAATTACATTCAGATCTCAAAGATGAATCGGCCACTGCAAAATGCCCTACATGTGCTCTTGTTCTCATCTTGTTTGAATTCTCAGGAAAGCTTAAGGAGCTAAAGAATCAGTGCTGGTTTAGGGTCTAAGGCTTCACTTCCCACTCTAAATACAGTAACTGTCTTGTCACACTGGCTCTTTAACAGCCCTGCCCATGTCATTCTTAAGAGAAACAGAGTGAGGTTTCATTAACAGGAGAGATCAGTGGTGGTTCAGTTATAAGTTATCACTGCAGAGGGAGAGCAGCAGGGTTAGCTCCTCAAGTTGGAAATAAAAAAGATGAATGTGAAGAGGAAATGAAATTAGTGCTTCACCACCCGGATGCTCTACCACAGATGCTCAAGAAGAGAGAGGAGAGCTCTTTCTAAACACAGACTGTATACCAAAGGCAATTACTATTTTTTAACCTACAAAAGATCCACTTGCCATGTTAAGATTCACAGACCTCTCTCCAATACCATGACCCCAGCATGGTCTTATTTTATGATTCGTAAAGCTGGGGGCTTTATGCTGGCTCTCACAGCAGCTGCATGGAACTATAAACCTTCTCCAAAGATTATGGGGTTCCCAGCTTGTCAAGAAGACAGAACCATCTAGAAATTTCTAAAACCAGTTTGAACTTTTAAAAATGCTTTTGTGAAAGCACAGAAGAAGCCCTTTGTGCTTGTCATTAGCCTATTTATTTGAAGATCCATTTCTTTCTTTTCTCTTGCAAGCTACATTTCAAAGTCTTCCTTGCAAAAAAAAAAAAAAAAAGACAGAACCGTGTGGCATCATTCCAGTCTCTCTGCTTCCTGTGACTGATTTGCTTATTCTGAAGTGTACTTGACTTTTCCACCTACCACACACATTCACTCATTCACACACTCGTTAATTCAGCAGGTGATTACTCAGCTGCTACTACCTGTCAGATCCTGTTCAAGGCACTAAGCAATGACCCAAGTCCCTGCTCTCAGGGAACTTACCACAGCAGAGATACAAGGGGTGAGAAATGCCCCTGAATGAAATTAAACAGTGTGAGGAGCATAGGGACGCAGGGCATGAGCAATCTCCTATTCACATGAGATGGTCCTGGCTGGCCTTTGTAAAGAGGAGTCATTTCAGCAGAGACCTGATGCAGGAGAAGGATGTGAGCAGTGCAGATACCTGCAGGAAAAGAGAGCTGCACAGATTAGCAGTTGCCAGGTTGGGGGTGGAGAGTGTTACAGAAATACAGGGTCCTACAGTCTAGGAAGGAGCTCAGGGGAAAGCTTATGCAAAGATTTTTAGCAACTCTGCCTTTTCTGGCTGCAAACATTTCCCCCCACCCCCGGGGCCTGGGGGAAAATAGTCATAATAGCAAGTGCAAAGGCCCTGGGATGGAAGTGAGCTTTTTAAGTTTGAGGAAGATATGGGAGGGGGTAGATCATGCATGGACTGTAGATTCTGGGTAAGATGGGAAGCACTGAAGATTTTGAGCACAGGCAGGATGCAATCTAACACACCCTTCTCCAGGAATCCTGACAGGGCCACAGCAATAGGCTGTAGGAGAAACAGACCTATTCAGAAGGCTATAGCAGTAAGCCAGGTGAAAGAGGGTGGAGCTCGGATTAAGGTGGCCCAGGAGGAGGTGATAGGGAGTTGGATATGACAAGTCTTGAAGAGAGAGACAACAGAATTCACTACTGAATTAAAAGTAGAATGTAAAAGAAAGAAGTATTGACTGTAATTAGGAGACTTTGGTCTTGAGCCAAAACGGAGGCCAGGTTATCATCTACTGAGGTGGGGATGGCTGAAAAGAACAGGGGACCAGAATAATCTCATGCCGTATGCAGATGCCACTAGAAAAATAAGTTGGTCATCTTCGAGTGCTAAAGGAGTTTTTCCAAGATTTTCTGAGTTACAACCAGTGTAAATCCAAACCAAGGTTTTCTAAATCAGATGTGCTTGGAGCAGGTAAATGGCCCAGTCAGGATGGACTGGACTTATAGGGTGGTGAGGAGACCTAGGGAGAGCAAGCCCGTAACCGTGGTCACTAGACCCTGTGGTTTCAGGGACTTAGGGCAGCACCAGAGGATCCCCATGGAATAGGCAGAAGTCTCTGCCCCAGGAACAGCAACGACACTTGGGAGAACTCCCAGAGAGTCCCTGTGTTAGGAGATTGCCTTCTTGGGGATGTCCGCTCGAGCTGTCATTAACAAAATACCACAGACTGGGGACTTAATACCAGAGTTCTGGAGGCCAGAACCCAAGGTTGAAGAACTGGCAGCTTGGAGTCTGCCTGCTGGGGCCTCTCTCCTTGTCTTGCAGAGAGTTGTCTTCCCTGTGTGTTCAGACAGCCTTTTCTGTATTCGTGCGGTTAGGACATCTCTCCCTTTCCTTGTAAGGACCAGACGGACTGGATTAGAGCCCACCACTTTATTCGTTTCACCTTAACTACTTCCTGTAAAGTCCCTATCTAGGTCTCAAAATACATTCATATCAGGGGTTCAGACGTCCACATGTAAATCAGAGACACAATTTGGTCCATGACAGAGACCTCTGTTGATGAAGATTTTGAGGCTGCCTCCATATCAACAGGAAAGAGAACCACAGTCATTGACATGAAGGTCAGTATGAGGCCATCAAACTTACATTCAGTTCTCTTATGAGATCTGGGCCTCAGTGAAAGTCATTTGAAATCAGCAAACTAGCAAACAAACATTTTCTCCAACTGGCTTAGACGTAGACTTTTGGAAGTGTAGCATCACCATTTCAAGCATGTTCTTCATTAACTACAAAGCTTTCTCCCATGTGGGTTTACCAGCTTTATAACAAAAAGATTTCATGGGGCCCTGACTCACGTCTGTAGAAATGAGAGCCTGAAGTCTGCCCTTGTCTTCTGAAATTAAAAACGTAGGCAAGCGTCAAACTTTCTACTTTGTAAAAGCATATTGACCACTCTTTTTTTCTGCATCCGTTAGTTTTTATTGCTGAGTTTTCTATCTGTATCTTCATCTATACCTCTGTCTTTACTGATAGTGATTTTTTTTTAGATTTGTGAGCTCCAAAAGAGCTAAGACAGCATGCTGTAAATGGGCTTCTCTGTGTTGGCACAGCACTTTGTAAATAGAGACCCAATAATTCATTCAAGCAATATCTACTGAGCAGTTGCCATGGGTGGGGGCGGTGGGGGCAGTATGTAGGGCATGTGGCTAATACTCAAGGGTGCAGCAGAGAGGGCATCTGTGTTCTCACAATTGTTTTAAGGATGTTAGAGTAGCAATATTAAGGACTACTGTTTACAGACCCCATCTCATCTGCCAGAACTGTGTTCCACTGTTTACATATATTCTCTTAATTAACCTATATTATTAAGCAGTTGTTTCCTGAATGTCTTCCTCAGAATGCTGTCTGGCAAAATGTTGACGAATGCTGTATGCATCAGGCATCCCAGGACCGCCCTTGCTTTTGGTAATTCCCTAGAAGGACTCACAGACTCAGCATGTAGTTATGCTTAAGGCTAAGATTTACCACAGTGAAAGGATTCCAGGCAAAATTAGCACAGGGAACATGTGCCCAGTGTGGAGTGGGAAGGAAACCAGGCCCAAGCTCCAAGCTTCCTTTCCTAATGGAGTCACACAGGACATACTCAGCTCTCCCACAATGACTTGTGACAACACATGTGAAGTGTCCACCAGGAAAGCTCATCAGAGACTCAGTGCCTAAGGTCACATAGGCATCCTGTCTGGTATGAAGCGAAACTCTGGACTTCCAGAAAGAAAGATGTTCAGCATAAACCACATATTTCTGTGCACACAGGCCATACACAGTTAACCACCATCATCAGTTAGGGAACAGTAGAGACTCTCCCAAAATCCAAGTTCCCAGATGCCAACCAAGGACTGACCTTGGATGCAGGCCTTTCTAGGGACAGCAGTCTCTGCTGGGTCAGCTCTTTCCTGCACACTGTGCCATAGATAGAAGGATACATACATACGTATCCAAAGCAAGTTGACCACAGTTAAGCTGATTTCTTTACGTCTAGATTCCAGTAGTCCAGACTTACTTGACTAGAGGTCACTCCCATCATGTTTCAGCAGAGCATCTTGGAAGACTTCTGCTTTGTAGGAAATGACCTCAAGAAGTTTGGGTGGAAAGATGACATTGGTCTCATTGAAGTCAAATACAGCAAAAAAAAAAAAAAGAGTAATTTAAAAATGTATGATTTATATTTTACTTTGCTTTTCAGCACTGACAGATAATTGTTAAGTAACTTCTCAGATGGTGCTCAGAGGTACCTACCGAGAAGAGTGCTAAAACTGAGCTAGCCACCTTGGGCTATAAAATCTAAGAAATCCATTTAGATTCAGGATTCTTAGTTGTGGTCTTTACAAACTAATCAAGGGGTCATCTGTTAACTAAATAATTAGCTTGTTTTATTTGAAGTTAAAATTGTTTGGGCTTCCACGGTGGCTCAGTGGTAAACAATCCACCTGCCAGTGCGTGTGTTTGATCCCTGGCCTGAGAGGATCCCACATGCCGTGGAGAAACTAAGCCTGTGTGCCACAACTATTGATCCTGTGCCCTAGAGCCCCCGGGAACCACAACTCATGAGCCCATGAGCCACAGATACTGCAGCCTGAATGCTCTAGAGCCCATGCTCTACAACTAGAAAAGCCACGGCAATGAGAAGCCTGTGCACTGCGGCTAGAGAGTAGCCCCTACTCACCACAACTAGAGAAAAAAAGCCCAGGTAGCAGGGACGAATCCAGCACAGCCAAAAAAAAAAAAAAAGAAAGAAATTCAGAATTGTTTCTGTATCTGAAGGACTTTAACCAGGGTTAGATCCTCAGCTCTGAAATATAAACATAGTTTTCAGCATGTTGAAAACCTAATCTAATTCTGGTTTCTTCTCTCACTAGTAAGTTTTTTGCTTAAAACCTGAGTTAGTTTTTATTTATTGTTACAATCAAGATTTTAGAATAGCCTTTTATTCAGTTAAATATTGGGACTAGAAGTTAATCATTCTCCAGAGGCATTAACTTTGGGAATTATTGATAAGACAGGAACCCAATTTCCACTAACATTTCCAAGAGAGATCTTCAGGAAATTTGTGTGTGAAATCTTGAAGAAGTAAGTAGGCTTTGTCCCTTGTCCAAGTGGTGTACAGTTATGTTCTTCCTTGACTTCTGCTTCCATTGGCCCTTGCAGATATCAGATTCCTAACCTCACCTGCATCCGGACCTCGTGTTGTCTGATTCCTTGTGACTCCCCTCGGTGATGCCCTGGAACCTCTCAGTCCCACCCCTGGTTTGGGGTGGGCTGCTTCTTCATCTCTATGCTTCATCCATCTCCACTCGTTTCTCTTTTTTCTGGAATGTACACTTTTAGAAGTGATCACTAATTCCTCTTGGTTTGATCTATGAAATATTTCCTCCTTGGTCCATCCATAGCATTATTTTCTCAGTTCTAATTTTCACTTTTACCTGACCAGGTGAGCTTCTCCCCTTTGGCTTTGAGGCACTTGTCTCTTCTCTGCTCTGGTGTTGCCACCAGAGGCTCACCACTGGATCTGGCCGCTCCCTTATTTGAACCATTAGCACTTCTCTGTTGACTTCAGGATGAGTTCCAGTGGGACACACACCCTTTGCCATCTGTCTCCTTCTTCAGCTCTCCTTCTGGATACTGCTTCTGCTCTACCATGCTGAGCTACTCGTCATTGCCTCGCTGCATCTCGCTGCCTCAGTGCCTTTGCACATCAATACCTACCGGGTTGATGGATGGCCACAACATTCTGGGTGATGACGGGATGAACCAGGAAGGACATCTGATTTGATTAGGTGGGTGGGGAAGGTGAAAATGGGTGTAGGAATATTTGTGCTGGGTCATCAGCTCTAAAAAAAGGGATCCTGTGGATTTAGGATTAGAGATCATTTGATCTATGTCATCCCAAGGAGAGAAGAACCAATTCACAGATTTAATTTTATGGAAAAGAGAGATAGGGTCTGGCAGTTCATTTAAGTCCACTGAAAGATGGGAGCGGGGGACAGAACCTGTGGCAGTGTGTTCTGTACCAGATATGATTTACTTGGGTAGAATAAGCTTCCAGATGAGGATCTCTGTGGCTGAGTTGTAAAGAGCTGGAAATGTTAAATGATTTGATGAGGGCTCAGCTTTGCATGTGCTTTGGTATGGCACATACCCTGCTCTTGTGTCAGAAGCTAGTGACCCCCCCTACCTCTTGGCTTCAGTCTGGACATTTTGAGAATGGAATCCAGGCTATAATCATTTTTATTAAAAAAAAAAAAAATGACCATTGCAGCATACTGCCTGTAAAACATTTGTTACACATGTACATCATTCAGATTTGTATATCACGCCTCACCAGCACCCTGCATGAGTGCACCCCACCTCTAAATACTTGCCTTATTGTTTCAATTCTGAATGCTTTCAACAGGCAAAACGAACTGCTTCAATGTCAAATCCAGAAATCGAGGCTAAATGCACCCCCTAAATATGAGCTAGTGAGTCACGGCAAATAATAAAAGAGGCTTACAAAGGACAGATGTTTCTCAAAGAGAGCTGCTGCTCTTTAAATGTCACATGGATTAGGGTCCTTCATTCTGCTCTCCACAGCTCTGTGTATAAGCGCAGGGGACACCAGGCTGCTGAGGAGCGGGGAGAATCTGGATGAATCTGGAGGGGAAGGCAGATGTTTTCTAATTTCCATGGGACCCTCCTAATCAAGAGGTGCTCATGAGATTGGGGGAGGGATTGAGCCCTGTGAGGACCCACTGGCTTTGTTCCACTCATAGGCCCAGATTTGCTCCCATCAGCAGGGACAAGGGGAGGGAAAGCTGCAAGGAGGGGACTGGAAAATCAGGAAGGAAGAGAACAGTGTGTGTGTTTGTGTGTGGGTGAGGAGGAGAGAAAACAGGGAGAAATGAAAATCCTAAGCTGAGACTGTGTCCTTCAGGAGTGGGTGTGTGTTTGTACAGTCTCAGCCTTTCCTAAGTCCTCAGGAGCTTATGGGAGACCTGGATCTGCAGCACCAAGTGACCAGCAGGAAGTACTGTCATAGGCAGGTATAATATGGCATTATTTAATGCCATTTTTATGGCATTAAAAATGGATTCACAAGGTTAATAGCTTAAGATGAAAAATAAGACTAAGGAATCATCAGCCAGTGGTAGGTCAAGAGAATCTGAAAGTCTTTTCACCTTGGTGCTGAGACATCAACATACCCCATTCCCTTTTCTGTCTTTCAGAACTTTTCCCAAAAAGCACCCATGAGCTTCTTTCCTTCTCATCTTAAACAGAGTCTAAAATGAAGTGAAGTGAAGTGAAATCACTCAGTAGTGTCTGAGTCTTTGTGACCCTATGGACTGTAGCCTACCACAATCCTCCATCCACGGGATCTTCCAGGCAAGAGTACTGGAGTGGGTTGCCATTTCCTTCTCCAGGGGATCTTCCTGACCCAGGAATCAAACCTGGGTCTCCCACACTATAGGCAGACGCTCTACCATCTGAGCCACCAGGGAAGTCCAAACAGAGTATACGAAAATAGTAAATGCTTAGCTCAGTTCAGTTCAGTTCAGTCGCTCAGTCATGTCCAACTCTTTGCGACCCCATGAACTGTAATACACCAGGCCTCCATGTCCATCACCAACTCCCGGAGTCCACCCAAACCCATGTCTATTGTGTCAGTGATGCCATCCAACCATCTCATCCTCTGTCGTCCCCTTCTCCTCCTGCCCTCAATCTTTCCCAGCATCAGGGTCTTTTCAAATGAGTCAGCTCTCCACATCAGGTGGCCAAAGTATTGGAGTTTCAGCTTCAACATCAGTCCCTCCAATGAACACCCAGGACTGATCTCCTTTAGGAAGGACTGGTTAATAGTCTTCTTCAACATCACAATTCAAAAGCATCAATTCTTCTGTATTAAGCTTTCTTTATAGTCCAACTCTTGCATCCATACATGACTACTGGAAAAACTATAGCCTTGACTAGACGGACCGTTGTTGGCAAAGTAATGTCTCTACTCTTTAATATGCCATCTAGGTTGATCATATCACTTTTCACTTTCATGCATTGGAGAAGGAATGACAACCCACTCCAGTGTTCTTGCCTGGAGAATCCCAGGGATGGCGGAGCCTGGTGGGCTGCCATCTATGGGGTCACACAGAGTTGGACACGACTGAAGTGACAGCAGCAGCAGGTTGGTCATAACTTTCCTTCCAAGGAGCAAGCGTCTTTTAAAATCATCGCTGCAATCACCATCTGCAGTGATTTTGGAGCTCAGAAAAATAAAGTAAGCCACTGTTTCCACTGTTACCCCAACTATTTTCCATGAAGTGATGGGACCAGATGCCATGATCTTAGTTTTCTGAATGTTGAGCTTTAAGCCAACTTTTTCACTCTCTTCTTCCACTTTCATCAAGAGGCTCTTTAGTTCTTCTTCACTTTCTGCCGTAAGGGTGGTGTCATCTGCATATTTGAGGTTATTGATATTTATCCCAGGAATCTTGATTCCAGCTTGTGCTTCCTCCAGCCCAGTGTTTCTCATGAGGTACTCTGCATATAAGTTAAATAAGCAGGGTGATAATATACAGCCTTGATGTACTCCTTTTCCTGTTTGAAACCAGTCTGTTGTTCCATGTCCAGTTCTAAGTGTTGCTTCCTGACCTGCATACAAATTTCTCAAGAGGCAGATCAGGTGGTCTGGTATTCCCATCTCTTTCAGAATTTCCCACAGTTTATTGTGATCCACACAGTCAAAGGCTTTGGCATAGTCAATAAAGCAGAAATAGATGTTTTTCTGGAACTCGCTTGCTTTTTTGATGATCCAGCCAGCGGATGTTGGCAATTTGATCTCTGGTTCCTCTGCCTTTTCTAAAACCAGCTTGAACATCTGGAAGTTCACGGTTCACATATTTCTGAAGCCTGGCTTGGAGAATTTTGAGCATTACTTTACTAGTGTGTAAGATGAGTGCAATTGTGTGGTAGTTTGAGCATTCTTTGGCATTGACTTTCTTTGGGATTGGAATGAAAACTGACTTTTTCAAGTCCTGTGGCCACTGCTGAGTTTTCCAAATTTGCTGGCATGTTGAGTGCAGCACTTTCACAGCATCATCTTTTAGAATTTGAAATAGCTCAACTGGAATTCCATCGCCTCCACTAGCTTTGTTTGTAGTGATGCTTCCTAAGGCCCACCTGACTTCACATTCCAGGATGTCTGGCTCTAGGTTGAGTGGGAGTGATCACACGTTCCTGATATCTGGGTCGTGAAGATCTTTTTGGTACAATTCTTCTGTGTATTCTTGCCACCTCTTCTTAATATCTTCTCCTTCTGTTAGGTCTATACCATTTCTGTCCTTTATTGAGTCCATCTTTGAATGAAATGTTCCCTTTGTATCTCTAATTTTCTTGAAGAGATCTCTAGTCTTTCCCATTCTATTATTTTCCTCTATTTCTTTGCATTGATCACTGAGGAAGGCTTTCTTATCTCTCCTTGCTATTCTCTGGAACTCTGCATTCAAATGTGTATATCTTTCCTTTTCCCCTTTGCTTTTCGCTTCTCTTCTTTTCACAGCTATTTGTAAGGCCTCCTCACACAGCCATTTTGCTCTTTTGCATTTCTTTTTCTTGGGGATGGTCTTGCTCCTTGTCTTCTGTACAATATCACGAACCTCTGACAAAATGTGGTCCACTGGAGAAGGGAATGGCAAACCACTTCAATATTCTTGCCTCGAGAATCCCATGAACAGTATGAAAAAGCAAAAAGATAGGACACTGATAGATGAACTCCCTAGGTCAGTAGGTGCCCAATATGCTACTAGAGTGGAGAAATAACTCCAGAAGGAATGAAGGGATGGAGCCAAAGCAAAAACAACACCCAGTTGTGGACAGGACTGGTGATAGAAGCAAAATTTGATGCTGTAAAGAGCAATATTGCATAGGAACCTGGAATGTTAGGTCCACGAATCAAGGCAAATTGGAAGTGGTCAAACAGGAAATGCAAGATTGAACATCAACATTCTAGGAATCAGCAAACTAAGATGGACTGGAATGGGTGAATGTAACTCAGATGACCATTATCTACTACTGTGGGCAGGAATCCCTTAGAAGAAATGGAGTAGCCATCATGGTCAACAAAAGAGCCTGAAATGCAGTACTTGGATGCAATCTCAAAAACAACAGAATGATCTCTGTTCGTTTCCAAGGCAAACCATTCAATATCACGGTAATCCAAGTCTATGCCCCGACCAGTAATGTTGAAGAAGCTGAAGTTGAATGGTTCTATGAAGACCTATAAGACCTGCTAGAACTAACACCCCAAAAAGATGTCCTTTTCATTATTGGGGACTGGAATGCAAAAGTAGGAATTCAAGAAACACCTGGAGTAACAAGCAAATTTGGCCTTGGAATATAGAATGAAGCAGGGCAAAAGCTAACAGAGTTTTGCCAAGAGAATACACTGGTCATAGCAAACACCCTCTTCCAACAACACAGGAGAAGACTCTACACATGGACATCACCAGATGGTCAACACTGAAATCAGACTGATTATATCCTTTGCAGCCAAAGCTGGAGAAGCTCTATACAGTCAGCAAAAACAAGACCAGGAGCAGACTGGCTCAAATCATGAACTCCTTATTCCCAAATTCAGACTGAAATTGAAGAAAGTGGGGAAAACCACTAGGCCATTCAGGTATGACCTAAATCAAATCCCTTGTGACTATGCAGTGGAAGTGAGAAATAGATTTAAGGGACTAGATCTGATGGACAGAGTGCCTGATGAACTATGGATGGAGGTTCGTGACGTTGTACAGGAGACAGGGAGCAAGACCATCCCCAAGAAAAAGAAATGCAAAAAACAAAATGCTTAGCTAACAACCTCCAAAAACAGCACTGTTATTGACCAACCAAGTAGTTCTTTCTTTGCAGTAGAGACAAGAGAGACCAAATAACTCAGGTTACCTGAGACCACTCGTAGCAAACCCTTTAGCTAAATGACTGTGCCCATGAGGTGTTAGAGGATAGTATTTGTGAGTTATCACTGCCTTTAACATATAATGCTTTTGATCTAAGGTAGGCTTCCCATAACTATAAATCTGAAGAAATATTAGAAGGCAAGTCAACTGTCTCTGTGGTCTTAGCAGAAAGGCCAGACCTCTAAGATCTAGATGGATGGTCTGAAAGATAGAGACCCTGTGTACCCACCTTGGTGACCACTGCTGCAGGCTTGGTTTCATCCAAGGAGGAGGCTCTGACATCCAAGGAGTGTCTGTGACACTGACTGGCTGGAACACCAGAGCTGGGTCTGCCTGGAGGGAGAGACACACAAAGAAAGGCACCCGACTTGGCTAAACTGAGCTCTATAAGCATTTGACCTGCAGACCAGTGGGCACACCTCTTTTTAATTCCCAGGAAGACCTGCCAAGTTTGGGTGTGCCTGTGTGGACTGATCCATGGGTAGGAGGGGAGGTTAAGTCCCGACATTATCCCAGGTTTTACAATCCCCCCACTTTACATCTTTCCACTTCTGTGCCTCCCCACCCCTAGTATATTTGTTATAGGATATGAGTGGCATTTGTAAAATTTGAAGAGAAAGTTTTAATTTCTCTTGATGTGTTTGCTATATCTTTAGGCAAGTATTTATTAGGACATTATGGTTAATATAATCATGGCCATAACTTTCTAATGAATGCAAATAGGGAAATAAGATTTTATTAAGCAAGGATGATCATTTTGAAGCCATTATAAAGTTGTGTTTATGGAAAACATTTTAGGAGTACACCTGTTCTTAAGAGCAAATCTTATCCTCCTTTCTGGTTCTGGGGACTCTTTGGGACTTAGGCTGAGCCATGTCAGGTGTGACAAGCAGTTGTGTGGCATAGCTGAGTGTGGATATTGGCATCTCAGCCGTGCTGGAAGCAGAGCACAGGGACTAAGACTCACCCTGGGGTGAGGGTGGTTCCCCACCCGGGACAGTTGGCAACACCTGGAGACATTTCTGCTCATTACAGATGAGAGGGGAGCGCTGCGGGCATCTTAGGTACAGGGGTTCTCTTCACCATCCCACAGTACACAGCACAAAGCCTGGCCACACTCAGTGCTCTGAGTGTCAGCTATACTGTTACTATTATTCTTTCCATCTAGAATTGCCATTTCTGTGTGTGTGCACCACTGCCTGTGCACACATGCAGGTACATCTGCTCCTAGATCCACATATTTAAGGACCAGGGGCACTCTACTCTCTAACATACACATAGACACACACACACACACACACACACACACACACACACACACACACACACACACACACACTCACAGACACACTTTCACACACACAGAGTCCATGTAGATGCCATGAAACTGAACTCTCCCAAACCTCTGGCTTCCCAGGCAGTTCAAGTGGTAAAGATCCTGCCTGCCAGTTCAGGAGACGAGGAGACATGGGTTTGATCCCTGGGTTGGGAAGATCCCCTGGAAAAGGAAATGGCAACCACTCCAGTATTCTTGTCTAGAGAATCCCAGGGAGAGAGGAGCCTGGCAGGCTACAGTCCATGGGATCACAAAGAGTCAGATACGACTGAGCACACACACATACACACTCAAACCTCTGTGGCAATAACATTCTGCTCAGAAGCCATCTGTAGATGAAACCCACCGAAGCCGAGAGGGAGAATGTCTCGGATCTGATCAGATTCCTAAGACAAGGAGGGGACACCCCAGTGTTTCCCTGGCTCAAAGATGGAGGTGGGAGAGGTCAGCTCTGAGTGTGGGGTTGTTAGTTGTGCGACCTGGTGCAAGTTGTGTCACTGCTTTGAGGCTAACAACCCCCCCATCTGTGGGTGCAACCACAGCTACAGCTCGTGGCTGTAGCATGAGGTGTGGGTAAGTTTGTAGCTCACCACCTGGTCATTACTTGAAATGGAATTGATGGTCTGTGGTCCAGGACCCTCTCGGAAGACTCCTGATCTGAGACTATGGAGTCCCTTTGATAAAAGTGCCCTGCATTCTCTGTCACCATCAGTCATTTACTATTTCTCCTTTCCACTTTGGCTAACTAGACACGGTGTCAAATCTGTGGTTCAAGCACAATAACTACATCTGCAGATGGCCTGCTGTATCCATCTCTTCCCTCTTTTTTCGCTGACTTTTCTTTTCTTCTATTTGTAATTCCACATTATTGTGCTTAGTTTTGTAAGCTACCTCAAATTCAGTGTGGGTACACATGAGATATAAAAAATCTTTGGAAAAAAAAAAAACAAAAAGCACCAAAAACCCAAGCCTTAAGTCTGTTCAGTAATTCTTGAGGTTTTTGCTTAGCTTTTTTGTGCTTCTTCCAATTTGAGACCCACAATAAAAGTGACTGGCCCAGCTTCTCTTATTGGCTGACTGTAACTTTAAAAAGAACGGATTCCTATACCAAGTCTAATTAGGATCAATTAAATTCCTTGTAAAAATTTCTCTAGTAGGGGGAAATGCTGGGTGAGATGCTAAAATTCTTCTGTCCAAAAGCAGGAGGCCAGCTCTTTCCTGTGTTTTTGCAGCTGATCAAAGCATTCCTTGTGCCATCATAGCTTCTTGCCCAAGGTGTCTGTGACAGATGGCTCGTGAAGCAGCAGGCATGCACAAAAGCTCTTGCTATTATTTTTAATAAAAAATACTGACTATAGAGGACATTGATTATAGGAAAAATTGAGCATTAAGTTGTTGAACCTGTGCCAAGTTGGGGCACATTAAGACTTGCTCAGCGTGGGCTGCGTGGCTGTGACTGGGCTTTGCAATTAAAAAAGAGAAGTGAAGATGCACCTCCAAAGGTCAGGCCTCCCTTCCTTTCCCCAGCTCTAAACCAGGGTCAGTTGCAAGGTGCCTATTTTGATTCACATTAGAAAATTAGGGTTGCATGTAGAAAATGGCTTTCCTGTGGATAAAGACATTTCTGCCTCTTACATGTTGGAAAATATCTTCATGAGCATATTCAGTGTTTGGCACTGACTCCACATGACAGCGTCCCTGCCATCATGCCCAGCAAAGACTGGCACGTGCATCCTGCCCCCGCTTGGCTCCTCCTGCAAGGGCTGTGCTGGCCCAGATGTCCAAGCCTCATTTAACCCCTGAGAGTCCCCTTCTTGGCATTTAGACTCGTTGCTTCCCTGACCCAATAGCAGAATGGATTCAGCAATCTGGAACAACTGTGGTTGTGATATTTGTAATATTTGTCAGAGAATGGTGCCGTGGTGTGGACAAGACTGGTTTCAAAGCCCAACTCTGCTTCTGCCAGACTGAGCAAGCCTTGTAGCTTTTCTGTCTCTTTATCTGTGAAATGAGGATATCAGTTCCTAATTCATAAGGTTTTTCTGAAGATTACAGGTGGCAATGCTGGTAAAACACTTTATGGTGAAACCAACTATATACTAAGCACTTAGTAAGTGTCAGGAAGAAGTTCACTGTCTGGTGATGAGTCTGATGATGGTCAAACCTGGAAGAACTTGATCTTGACCCAGCCTTAAAGGGCTGTTGATGACTAACCAGGTGTATGTCAATTGGCTCAGTATAACTGAAAATTTTAAAACCTTTACGTATTTTTCAAAAGTTGATGCTACAAGATGATCAGAGACCAATGGTGCTTTCATTTTAAATATTGCCACCCACCCGGAACCATTCCAGGCCACAGAAGATTCAAGATAATCTTTCAAAGCATTAAAAATATCCTAGGCACCTGCAATGAACCTGCCCACAAGCAGCTCCCAGTCCTTCCTCAGCCCCTCAGGGGTCTGCAGCCTGGCCTTGCCCTTGGGGAGCTGTGATGGACTCTAATGTAGTTCACACTCCCTAACTTCCCCTCTCTCCTACAAATATTTATTGCTGACCTGTTATATCTCTCTCAGGGCCTGTATGTTCTGTCCTGTGTATGTCCCCTTTATGAGGAACAGTAGGCAAAAGGATTCCCCTTGGAGTGTATTATCTGGTGAGGAAGCAGACATTGAAAAAGAAACAGTAAGTGATGAGGTTTTTGAAGGAAAATTATGGGGCATCATTGGAACACAGAATGGAGGTCTTAACCAAGTCTGGGGATGGAAGAAGGCTTCTCTGAAGAAGAGATGCTCAGTCCTTCTTGCCTGAGTGTGAGCTAGCGTGAGCCACACAAGGAAGGGGTTCATCATGGACAAAGGGACAGAATATGTGAAGGCTCAAAGGAGGGAAAGTGATCAATTCAAAGAAACCCAGTACAGCTGCAGCTTAGGTAGAATCCATTGACAAAGGTTCAATTTGTTGTCTCCATGAGCCCCAGTTCTCTGATGTTGGGTCCTTGACATGAGAAGTTTATAAAAGGAAACCTGTCAGGGGAAGGTACCTCTGTGAATCTGTTAGTAAGGTGAGCCCCAGTGGATGGGCCAAATGCAAGCAACACTGATTATTATTTATTAAGATTTATTATTGCATACTCATGATGAAACGTGTGAGGTGATAGATTAAACCAAGCACCTTTATAACCAAGCACAAATTGGTGGTTGTTTGGGGGCTGTTTTTGATGTAAGCTGTGAGTTGTACCAATAATGTTCATTAAGATGACCGAAGGCATTGATTTAGCTGAAAAGCATAGCTCTACACAGGCATTAGCCAAAGTCTGACTATTAACAGAAAAAGTCTACTGCTAATATTTTCAGCTGAAGGAGCCAAAAAAGGAGTAGCATACTTGAAATTGCAACACCCTATTGAGAATGGTCTGCTTTAATAGTTCTGGTTCCTGATTATTAAGATGAACCTTCTTAATGTACCCAATAAAAATCAGACTCAAAGATACCTAGCCAGCTTTAGTGGCTGCACGAGGAGGAATATGCCAGTGAAGCCTTAATGCTGAAAATACCTGTCTGCTGCTGATCACGACGAGAGAAAGGCGCCCTATGAAAGCTTGGGTGCGGTGTCTGTCTGCTGCGTGGCTTTCTGGAGTTGCATGGGAACAACTGGCACATCTTAGATGTGACCAACCCATAGTGCCAGGGACAATGAACAGAGCCAGGGTGCAAACATATTAAAGCAAGAAGGGAATCTGCCATTCAGAGACATTAATTTAACATGACACCAACAGGGGTGTTTATATGTGCTCGTTGTGGTGTCAGACATCCTGCTCTAATTGAGTTAATGAAAAGTTAATGGCACAGAGCACATGACGATGCTGTAAATGACAGGCACGTGACCAGTCCCCACACCCTCTCGTTGCACTAGATCTTTCGCCCACCGTCACGTTCCACTTCTGAGAGACTCATTCCACATCAGTGCCTCTCTTGCTCCCTTTGAAGAGGGGGAGTGCTGTTCCATTTGATACATAAACAAAGGGAACTGGCAAAGATAAAAGGAAGCTTGTGTGCTATGTCATAGCATCACCATAATCACCAGCCACGGACTTAAGCATCTCAGTGGGAACGGGAACAAGTGCACCCCTCCTAACGGCTGTGGTGGGACAGGGAGAAGGGTGCCTGCCTGAGGCGGAGGGGAGGTGACAGAATGCAGCCCTGGCTGAGAGGATGAGGTCTGAGGTGGGTTGGTGCAGATCTTACGAGGTGGGAAAGCCTCTCTGAGCGTCATTTTCTCATTAGTGGAATGGAGATAAGAGGATTCAGTATTCACATTAGTGGCTGCTTCTCCTGATGAAATAGACTGTCTCTCTGGAGCACTTGACACTGTGTTGGGCACACAGTGAGTCTTCAGTAAAGGTTAGATGGTGCTGATTGGTCTTCTATACACGAGGAAAACAAAATGGCACCGTTTTACTATGCCTCCTGCCCTTGTTTGGGCAGCCAAGGGTGTTCTGTGGGTTAGTTTTTAAATGTTGGGTTGCTTTATTGATATTTGTTATGGATGCCTCTGAAAAGGGATGTGCAACATACACACAGGTAGTCCAGGTGGAGAAGCACTTTAGAATCACTCATGTGAACAGGGCAACACCAAAGAGCACAAGCCTCAGCCTGGAATCCTAAGAAACTCACCAGTTGGCTTGAAACTGAGCTCCAGGCCTGCTAACAGCTGACTCAGCCCTCACGCTTCCTGTGCTGTGAACCAGAGAACTCTGCCAAAGAAAGAGACAGACTTCTTCAGGGGCCTAAATTCCAAGGAGAATCTGTGATGGGTCATCATGGAACCCAGTGAGCATAATTTTTGAGTAATTTTTTTTTTTTTTTAGCAATTAAAAGATAGAGAAATGAAACAATTCTTATATGGCTCTTTCATGGGACCACTCTTGGTGAAGGTCAAATATGGTGACTTTTAAACTTTTTTGATTGAAACCCACAGTAAAAAAAAAGAAAGAAAAAGGATTTTTTATCACAATCTAGTACTCTCAATACACACAGACACGAACATACACAGATACCACAGACACATGACCAAGTTTTAAAGGAACACTGACTCTTTACTACAGATGATGCTTGCCTTCCGGTTTCCGTTCTACTTTCTTATCTGAAGTGCTGGCAGTGACCTATAAATTGATTTCATAATCTGAAAATGAGTTGTGACATCCAGTTTTAAAAACACCGATCCAAGGTTTTAGGTAAGAACGTATTTCTGAAAGTGTAGGGACAGGGATGAATGGGGCTAGGTATCTGGGGTTTTGGAAAGAATAAAATTTTTATTAGTGTTCATTTCTTCTCTGTCTCCTCCCCAGCATGGCGTGGGATCTTCCTGGCCCAGAATCCCACTAAAGGGAGCCTGTGGGGCACTGTCTGGACACATTTTTGGTTGTCACAACTGGTTTGGGAGCTCTACTGGCATCTGTTGGGTAGGGGCCAGAGATGCTGCTGAGTATTCTACAATGCACGCAGGACAGCCCCCCACCCCACAACAAAGAAGTTATCTGGTCCAAAATGTCACTAGTGCTGAGCTGAGAAACCTGCAGTGAACCTGAAAGACAGTTGTGTTTTGCTCTTTTCTTCATTTTGTGGAGAGGACAGAAAGTTAGGTGACAGTCACTAATCAGATTTGTCCTGTCCTATGCTGGAGCCACTCCAACCTACCTGGTTTTAATTTAACAGTAACATGTGGAAAGGCTCTATGTCTGAGGTTACCTGGTACAGCTGTCTTCTCACTGGCCCAGTGAGAAGTTACTGAGTGATTAATAGCCATGGAGTTTCCTGAAACATCCAGGTGGAAGACACAATGGCTTCTTGTCTTTTAATATCCAGTTGTATAAACTGAACATAGCAGGGGAACAGGAGGTGCCCCTGGAGACCTGAGCATGAGGTTTAGTCTCATGCGACCTTCTCTTAGTATAATTTCTCCAGACCACATGGTGGCTAATGGGCTCCATCTCTCGGGTTTATCCACGGGGAAGAGGACATTAAGTCTGCACAGTTGTGCTGTAATCAGAGGTGCAGGGAGATAGAACTGGAAGAAACTTTCCCCACCCTGTCTCCCCTGAAATGCTTGTCAATAAGAGTAGACTTGGGCAGGCATTTTGTTTGAAAAGAGAAAATTTCACTTCCTTTCAAATGCCGTATGGTTCAGGTGAATAGCCCAGTGTTTTTCTTTTTTTTTTTTTTTTTTCCTTGTAGCATTTTTATTTGGAGAAGGCAATGGCACCCCACTCCAGTACTCTTGCCTGGAGAATCCCATGGACGGAGGAGCCTGGTAGGCTGCAGTCCATGGGGTCGCTGAGGGTCGGATACAACTGAGCGACTTCACTTTCACTTTTCACTTTCCTGCATTGGAGAAAGAAATGGCAACCCACTCCAGTGTTCTTGCCTGGAGAATCCCAGGGACAGGGGAGTCTGGTAGGCTGCCATCTATGGGGTCACACAGAGTTGGACACGACTGAAGTGACTTAGCAGCAGCAGCAGCAACAGCATTTTTATTTCAGTGGAGGAGGCAAGGTTTACATATTTGGTGGTCAGGTCTCTTTAGTGTCTTTTAATATAGAAGAGTATTCTCTGCCCCACACTTGGCCTTTTTGTCTGATTACTTTTTGTAAGAATCAAAGCCAGTTTTAGCACTGGATATAGTATTCTGGATGTACCTGATTGCTTCCTCAAGATCAGATTCGTGGTAAAACATGCTGGTAAGAATACTAGCTTGATGATTACTGCATTACATCAGGGGGCTCATAAGATGAGGTTGCTGTGCTGTTTATGACACTGAAATTGGATGATGATGTAGCTCACAAGATAGAAGGCACTGCCCTCCACGCCCCACCCACCCAAGCATGGTGTCCAGGCAGCCGCCCTAGGTGGCTTAACCTTTCTGAAGAGTAGACTCTCACCCATTAGGGAATCCTCAGGCCCTCCTTGGTGAAGAGCCCAGTGTTTTTCTAATTATGCTGTGAGCCATTGAGAAGTGGGAACATGTTTTGCACATTAAAAGACTTGGATTTTCTTGAAGACCCTGGGGAATGTTCTCACCGAAGTGCCCCATCTTCACCTCAGGAAGAACTATCTGAGTTAAAAAAGAAATCTGAAGCAGGAAAAAAAAAGTATAAAGAAAAATGATAAAGAATTTCAAAAAAATTCATAACTTTCAAGTGAAAGAGTTTCCTAAAAAATTCATGAGATGGGCTGAATAAAGAAACTGGGATAACTTGAAACAAGAACATCAACAGTTTTTTTTTTTTTCCCCAGATATTTCTGAACTATTTGGGGTAGTTTCTGACGGTTGGTATTTTCTATTTTCTCCATTCGTTTTTGTGTTACTTACTTGGACAAGCAAATGATGAGGTTTTTGCCAATTAGTCTAAATTCATTAGACCTGATGTTATTATATTTCAAACCAACCAGTTAAGCTGATAGTATGTTGTTTGTCCTAAGAATATCTAAGTGACTGATAGGAAATGAGGATGAATTCTTTTACACTTGATATTCCTGGATTTTGGTATATTGCCTGGTATTCAATAACATTTTGTGAAATAAATGAGTACACTATAGAAATAGATATAAATAAGGAAGGAAGGAAAAGATGGATGAGTTGAATCTGATGAGAAAGGAGCAGGTGTCATGATTCCTAAAGAGATTTGTGTTCATTCCTATGGATTCAATGATATGGGAAATAATTACAGAAATCAACTCTCTCTACTTTACATACAACATTCTCTTGCTTGAGGTGGTTCTCCAGTTTCTTCCCAAACATTTGGACCATTCCTAGTGATTGACGAGAATGTAACAGTAACCTTTCATTTTCAGAAAATCAGGCTGTAAGTAACTGCCTTGTGTATACATACTCAGTCTTGTCTGACTCTTTGTGACCCCATGGGCGATATAGCCTACCAAGCTTTTCTGTGAAATTTTCCAGGCAAGAATACTGGAGTGAGTAGTCATTTCCTCCTCCAGTTCAACCCAGGGATCAAACCTGCATCTTCTGTGCCTCCTGCATTGGAGGAGCCACTTGGGAAGTCAAACTGCCTTGTACTGAGCTCAAATCTGTCTTTACAAAACTATCCTTTTTCTCCTGGTTCTTCCCTTTTGAGATACACAAAGATCTCCCAGGCATTCCACAGGACAGACCCCACGTATTTCAGGGCAGATTCTTTGACTATCCTTCAAATGAAGGATCTTTATTCTTTCCTAGCCACCCTCCTCTAGATGGTTGATATGATCTTCAGCGTGTGGCTCGGTCAAAATATCAGATGTTATTAGAATTCATTACCGGCAGCTAGTCTGTTTATAACAGGCACGTCAGTGTGCTCATCCATGTGTCCCCAGACTGTGCCTTTCCAGAAACTGGCTTCTGCTGGCACAGTCTCCCCTCTCAACACTCTTGGGAACACCTGAAAAAAATAGAAAGGCAATCTTGGCCCTTTACCAGGTCTCTTGAGTCAAAACCAAGAAGCCTAAGGAACGGGAAATCATCTGGCAAGCATTAAGCCAGTAGATCCCATAGGAGTGTTCAAGGTTCTCGCACCACAGACATCACAAACCACGGCTGCCCTTCACCTCACTCATGGTGGACGACGAGGTTCACTTTCTCAAGTCTTCTCAGTGCCCACTTCTAAGTGCTTCTCAGCCTTCACCGGCTGTTCCTGGTCACAGATGGAGGTGTCTCCTTGTAACCTTCTCTTGTGACTCACAGGGACCTCCAGCTCTCAGCTGAACCTTCAGCCGACATCCTTCTCTAAGTCATGCTCTGATGGCAGCTGCCAGCACTTGTGATCACTCTTGCTCCAGATCTCCTTGTCTACATCAGCATCTTCATTTGCCAGTATTTCCAGCCTCACTTTCCTCCTCAGCAGAAAGGACCTGGGAGTGGGGGTGTAGTGGGAGCTGGTGAAACCCAGAAGTGTAGCAAGGGCCTGCATTGTTGGTTGACACAGAAAGCTGCTGGAAACCAGTAACAGACAACCCCAACCCATGATCTATCCATTAATATAAGTAGAGTATTAAGTCCCCTACTATTATTGTATTGCTGTGTTTTTCTTCCTCTATTTCTGTTACTATTTGCTGTATATATATAAGTGGTCCCATGTTGGATGCACAAATGTTTACAAGTGTTATATCCTTTTAGTTGGACTGACCTCTTTATATAATGCCCTTCTTCATCTTTAAAAAAAAAAAAAAAGCCTCAATCCTACTATTGTAAACTGTGAGAAAAATTTATCATCTCATGAAACAAAGCCCTGGAGTGCAGAAAAGCTCCAAGGATGGTTAATTCAACATCTCACCAGCATTAAGGATAGGGTTCTTTCCCTCCTTCTGCTTTGTGACTCTTAGCCTGCTGCATTATTCTTGGGTTGACTCCCTCCATGTGTGCAGGGCAGCTTCACAGCCACATGTCACAGTCAGGCACATTGGCTTTAGGGGAGAAGAGAGCTTATCTCCCTTAGCATCTCTTCCATCTCCAGTTCCCCAGAAGCCCCCATCCCCAGCACATGTACCCTCATGTCTCATTGGCCACACCAAGTGAAATATCAACACTAAACCAGTTGCTAGCAAGGGAAGTAGGGTGACCGTGAATAGTAGAGAGTCATGATTTATCCCTTTGTTTGGATGGGGATACCTTCTGTGGCCACACTGCTGTAAACAGTTATTCTGCCAGAAAGGAAGGATTTCAAGTACGTAGTGAAAAGTGCCTGCTATGTTTATATCACCTCAACTTCCTTCCTTCACTAATGTGTTTTCCCAAATGTTCAACAGACCATCAATCTGCTTTCTATTCTAGGCATTGTGTTAGGCATCAAAAATGCAATCATAAATAAGGCACGACCTCTGTTCATGATAAGGAAGCCTACAAAGTGATGGCTAATTGCCCAGACTTTGGTAGGCAGCAGCTCTGATCATTAATCCCACCTCAGTTCATTCCAGCTGTGTAACCTTGAGCAAGTTATTTCAACTCTCAGAACTTTGTTGACTCATCCCCCCAAAATCTGATAATGATACTATCTCCTTTCCAGGGCTATTGTACAGATAAAATAGACAGGTAGAGACAGGTAGGCATACCCACATACATATACACATGAGCATTACATGCACACTCACACGTGGATATTCACACAGTGGTAGGGCCAGAGCAAATCCCTGATGATAGCAATTGACATAAAAATCATAAAAATGCAGTGATATATGTGAATTAATATATGTATACATGCACATACATAGGGGCTTCCCGGGAAGCTGAGTGGTAAAGAATCCACCTACAATGCAGAAGATGCAGGAGACAGGATTCAATACCTGGGATGGAAAGATCCCCTGGAGGAGGGCGTGGCAACCCACTCCAGTATTCTTGTCTGGAGAATCCCATGGACAGCGGAGCCTGGTGGGCTACAGTCCACACGGTCACAAAGAGTCGGACACGACTGAAGCAACTTAGTATGGCACAGCACACACACACACACACACACACACACACACACGCATGTTTGTATCCATATCCATGTTACATGTAATCTTTGCAATATGTAAAAAAGAATTTCAGAAATTCACGGTAGCACAAACGAGAGACCAACTGGATGGTAACCGCCTATGCCTAAGCTGTGTGCAGCTGACGTGTCTGGCACATCTTGATTCTGTTCACAGAAATGCTGCCGCCAGTTGGCTCAAGAATGCCAGAGCAGGCACCACAGCTGTTCCTACAGTTACCACATTTTTTTGAAACTAATAGTCAGGACACAAAATCTGTTAGTTTTTTCTTTGTGCATTCGTTTGTGTGGTACCGATTACAAAAACATTTCAGATTGGGTTTAATTATATATCAATTATATCTATACTTGTATATGTAAACTATATATGTATATGCTTATAGTTATGGATATGGAAACTATATTCTAGATCTATAGAAACTATATATCTATAGCTTTATAGGTATAGGTACATATCTATATATCATTAAAGACATGAAATGAAATACAAATTTCACTGTGTGTAGCATCCTGGTCTCAATAATTTTCCTAGGTGTAGGCATTCCTCCCACACTATAAGGTTAGCAAAAATTGAAAAGAACACAACATAATTGACTAAGGAATATTATTTCTATTCCATGATTTACATTTGGGTAAACAGTGGACACTCGGCATAGGTTCACGGAAAATGAAGGCTGAGTTCTAGAACTGTTCCACTCACCTGTCCCATTCGTTCTTAGGTTCTGCATGACATTCTTAGGTTCTCCCTCATTGTTGGAGGTGAACTTGGCCACAGCTGAACTGAAAGAACAAGGCCAAAGCACAAAGTTCGGAGGGTCAAGAGGATCTTAGGTTTGTTTTATTCCAGTCTGACCAGCCAACTTCCTTGGCTTTAGCTTTCAGTAATCAATACATTTTATCTGGAAAGATGCCTTTATTGTTAATGTTTTAAACAGAGAAACAATAACTTAGTGAGTACAGAACTCTTTAGCATCTCTTTTTCTTTTAAGAAAGCAATTTTTGAAAGCCCGAGGCTTCTTAGAAATTCAACTGTTGTTGTATAGCCTAGCGTGATTCACATCATTGCAGAGAACTCCTGGGATTGCATACCCCCCTGTTACAGTCCCCCTTCTCAGGATTCCTGAGAATATCTACTGTGCAGGACAAATCCTGTCACCACAGATTTGTATTATGAAATTTCATTAAAATGTTAGGTAACGAAAAAGGTTTCCCGCGCCCTAGCTTAGGTAGTGTAGGAGAGAAGCACGTTCGGGTTTCGGCCGATCCTATTGGCCAATCCTATCGGCCGAGGTCGTTGTCCTCACCTCATCCTCACAACTACCTCCCTTACCGCACGTCGGGAGGGTAAAAAATTAAAAAAAAAAAAAAAGTTAGGTAACATGTTATTTCTATAAGCATATTGAATAGACACACTGTCCTTTATGTCTCAAATATTAAGTATCAAAATTACACCAGGTCATTTTTCGCACCTGGGGATGGAAGATATAAAGAATGCAGTCTGGTGAGAGAATGAAATTCCTGACCAGTTACTAGAACAGTATGGAAAGTGTCACAGAAGGATACCAGGTGCTGTGGGAACTCAGCAGAAGAATCCCTAGCCACTAAGAATTCTGGTGTCACCTCAGTCCAGAAAGCCTGCAGAAAAAATATGGACATGTGAGCCCTTCATGGTTCTGGCTAATGTGCTGCCAAATGCATCTGATCCCAGCTATAAAATAGCTAATCATGTTGGCACCAGGAAGATCCTTGCAAATGGTATCAGCCGAGGTTGCTACCTTTGGTTAATCCACCATCCCATGTATAGTTTAAATAGCTGGCTTTTCTTCACCACATTTTGTGCCTCTATATCTCTTGTGACTCCATTGGATTACTGAGAGAAAGCAAAATCCCTTTATTTTTGTTAACATTATCTCGCTCATCTATGCTTTTATTCTTGTCCCAAAGAACCACTTCCTGAGTCCATTGAACCCTCTGGGTCTCATTCCGTAGTTGGTGTAGCATGACACCACCCCAGAAATCCTGAATGGGGATTTGACAAAGTGAATGTGGTGTGTTATAAGAACACGGAATCTGGAATAAGTTTTGAATTTGAGTCCAGCTTTCTAATTCACTAGCTATGATATTGGGGAAATCACCTGATTTCACCATACTGTTAATTTCCTTATGTACTAAACAAGCTTGATGATTATAACACACAACTCCTAGGGATGTTGTAAAGAAAAAATGTAATACTATAACATTTGTAAAAAGTACTTTATAAAAGAAAAAGGGTTCATTCTGTTGACCTCAGTGTTGGGGGGATAGTATATTAAGTTAAGTCCTATGCTTCATTCACTGCCCGTCTCTATCTGGGATCACACTGCCCATCTCTACCTGAGACCCTGACCTCATCTTTGACCTATGACCAACTTCCTTCTAAACTTGCTCTTCACCACTTAGCCCTAGGCACACAGCAGCTCACCATCCAGAGCACCTGGCTGCTGGAGAAGCATTCAGCCCTTCTGCGCCTCAGGGATGGTCTGATCTGGTGTGTCTGCCCTACTTCTTTACATCCCCTGAAAAGCGTTTCTATGCTGAGTTAAATAGAATTGATTGAGGCTGGATTTACTAAGTCCTTTGAAATGGTTCTATTATTTCAAATACAAGAAAATAATGTACTACACCTCCTGAGAAATATATCTTCTGCAACATTTTCATTAATCTCTTTATTAAACTAAACTGGTTTCTCTTTGGAAATTAATTACTGAAGTAGTATTGAGAATTTTAATTTCCACAATATACCAGCAAGAGATACTGCTGTTTCTTTATACACTATTACACAGCAGGGCAATAATCTATTGAAATAAGCCCGAAAAGGGGGCAGCTTGTAATTAAAACAGTATAACACGAGTATTTAATGACTCTCTTAGTGCTAAGATGGCCCTGTCACGTGTTTGGGTGGAATAAAATGTGTATTTAGGAAACAGCTCTATATGGAAAAGTCTACAAGCTCAGGTTGTACAGTTTGGGATGTGGCCATGTTTCATTACAGTAATATACCCACAAGGAAATATGGCTTGTTTTGGGCAGCTGAGAATTACAACCACCGCTATACAATGAGGAGCTTTCCTTATTAAGCCACCCCCACTGTGAAATTTAAAAATATTTACATGATGAAGTAGAGAAAATGAATTATGGATGCTGGTATCCAAGGAAAACGTATGAGTGTGTGCTTCCTTGGGCTTTCTGCACAAGGCACGTGTGCAGGTGTGAATCCATGTGTGAAGGCAGGTCCTGTCTGTACGCGTGGAGGTATTCATCTATGCAGAGTTAGCACTTAATCATTCTCCTTCAAGTTCAGAGAATGCTTCGTGTTTTTCAAGACGAGTTCCTATCTATCATCTTCTATCCTCCCAGGCGTGTTTTCTCATGATAAGAATTATTTACACATCATTTACATTTATAAATTTGCTGCTTTCCCTTGTGCCAAAGACATTTTTACAGACTCTGTGTTTCTCTTCTCCTCCCTTCCCTCCTCTTCCCTTCCCTTCCTCCTTTTCTTTTATAAGAACAGTAACACAATCACTTTTTCCCTTTACCTGTTCCTTCCTCCACATTTCCACTGTCTTGTGAGTCACTCTGCTTATGAATTTTCTGCAAACAAAACCTCTTTATTCAGAGGCAGCCCCAGATCCAGCTCCAATAATATTTTTAGATAGGCAAAATAGAGTTTCTGAAATTGGCAGCGTAACAGGACAGGGCAGCCTGTACTTCTCACAGGGTGGGTCCTGGGCAGAAGTGTGCACATTTGTTCACCCTAAATCAGTTCAGGCAACTGGAGGCCCTAACGTGAGGCATTTAATGCCGCATTTGAGATAGGCTTGCTGTAACCACTGATGTTCTCCAACGTCAGTCATTCACTTCCCAAATTCATGAGTTTTGCTCTGTTTGGGTCCAGCTTTACCTGATCCTAATTCTCATACACCTGTATGAACATAGATTTTGTGTAATACTTATTGTTGCCTTATCACACATAAACAATAAATCTCAAAATTTCATCCTTACAGTATCTAAAATAAACTTGCCTATCACCAAAACAAAATGTTTTATTGTCATCCACAAACATCTACTGGCTTCCTCCTGGGTTCAGTGTTAAATGACTGGTTTTAGGATTCTGCCGCGGATCAGCCTCAAGTCGTGGATCCGTCCTTTCTCTGTTCTTGCTTCCATCTGAAAATCAGGTCAATGCACAACACACAGAACTTCCAGAGGACTCTGAGATGAGACATGGGACAGAAGAGGTAGTCATGCCTCTTTGCTAACTGGGAATCTAAAGCACAGACATGACAATGGACCAGACCCCACAAGTTTGAAAACATGCCTTGAACCAGGAAACTTGCATTATCAAATAGTTCATTGTTTACTTATAGGCTCTTGGCCTATCAGATTCAAATAAGACTTGATGGTTAGAGGAATTGATCCTTGCAGGAAGTGAAACAATTGGGTTAAGCAAATGGGATTGAATAGATCTATGTGTACCCTGGACAAACTAATAATTTGGTGTTCTTTCAGATTGATATTCTTTAGTGATATTGGATGTTTATTAAGGAAAGAGTGAGCTCTGTATGTGAGAAAAGAAGGGGACTCTCTTGGGGTACTCTCTCCATATCCCCCTTGCCTTGAGCAATTCAACTTGAGCCTAGAACTTCAAACGTTCCTTCCACTAAGATCTGCTCTGTGCCTGCAGTAACCAGGCCTGCTCCAGGTGCTGGGAGTCCTGTGGGAACAGCAGTACATCCTTACCCTCTGGAGACATGCATCCTGTCCCATTCAGCAAATAAAATCCTGCAGTTACTTCTCCTTGGAAGGCAGTTTGTTGATTGCTACCACTGATAACACGTTCCTTTGAGAGCTTAGGTTCCATCCGCAACAGTTGTTCAAAGAAAACATGGTACCTCTCAATCACATACCATCTTCTCCCTGAGAAGTCTATGAGCTAAAACGATCATCTCATGAACAAAAGGATATTATCATTTTTTAAAATCATTGCATTTATTTATTTAATTTCGGCTGTGCTGGGTCTTTGTTGCTGCGTGGGCATTCCCCTAATGTGGCAAGTCGGGCTACTCTGTAGTTGGGGTGTTCCGGCTTCTCACTGCAGTGGCTTCTCTTGTTGTGGCTCCCGAGCTCTGGAGCACAGGCTCAGGAGTCGTGTCACACACATGTGGGATCATCCAGAATCAGGGGTTGAACCCTTGTCTCCTTGCATTGGATTCTTTACCCCCGGACCACCAGGGAAGCCCCAGAGGGATTTTATAAATGATATTTTAGTAAATCTTATAGGTGAATGTTCAAGGCAGCTCTCAAACTAGACTGTTTATTATTTTGTCTTAAGACTACTAGCAATGTTCTTGAATTGGATTTAGACAGCAACTCTGCATTTCCCCCACCAATGAGGCAGAAGTGACCAAAATTATGCCATTGCTGAGCCCTGATCTAAAATAATGTGCTTCTATGAAAAAAGGTGGTAGCTGGAAGTAACAGTTAAGAAACGAAAGACTTAATGCATACCCAAGACCATAAAATACTGGAAATCATAAAATTGCTGGTTTTTCAATAAAAATAAAGAAATAATTCATGATACTTGAGTGGAATATAGCACTTACGAGTCAGCCTTATTTATAGAACCCCTTCTCTTATCTTTCCCTGCAAAGCCTTTAACCAGAATTGTTCACTTAGGATAATTAGAGGAAAATTCTATAATAAATCCTATGTGAATATTGATTACAAATCAATTCTAACAAAACTGCTACTGTCCAATCATCTGTGCCAGTGCGTTTGGGAGGTAATAATTTACATTCAAGCCTCTTTAGCTGGATTAATCTCTTCCAACCTAAGTGATCCATATGAAGATCTTGTCACTGCAAATTATTTTTGATCTGACATAGCCCACATATCACAATGGTAATAAATAAATATTTGGGTTGTGTCTCAGACTTTGAAAGTGCTTTCCCATCCATTATCTCTCTTAATTTCCATAATGATTTTTAGATAGCTAATTCATTTTTTAATTTGTATTTCATTGGAATATAGTTGATTTACAATGTTGTGTTAGTTTCAGGTGTACAGCAAAGTGCTTCAGTTATACATATACATGTATTCTTTTTTAGATTCTTTTCTCATATAAGTTGCCACAGAATTTTGAGACGAGTTCTCTGTGCTTATACAGTACATCCTTCCTGGTTATCTGTCTTATACATAGAAGTGTGTGTGTATTTATCCCAAGCTCCTAATTTATCCCCCATCCTCCATGTTTCTCCTGTTGGTAACCATAAGTTTGTTTTCAGTATCTGTAGGTCTGTTTCTGTTTTGTAAATAAGTTCATCTGTATCTTCAGGATAGTTCATTTCTTTAAGCAATATTTGAATGCTTCTTGTTTATTCATTCAACAAAAATTTATGAAGCACCTTTCTGTGTCAGGCCCAGTCCCAACCACTGGGGATGCAGGGCAAATAAGACAAGGTCCTCAGTCATACAGAAGCTATGTTCTAGTGAAGGATACAGATGATGAATATAAAAATTACACAAACGTATGGCCTAATGTTGGGTAGTGGTAAGGACTGAGAGGCCAAGGGATAGAGATTGACAAGGAATTCTTGTACCTCTGCAGAGGGAAAGGGTGAGTAACCCTGAGCCATGTGAGAATGAGCCGGAAGGATGGCATTTCAGGCAAAGAGAATCCTTGGTTCCTGCCTCACATACAGTATTACCTTCTGCACTTAGAACTTAATATCACATGAGTATTTTCCCACATTATTAAAAGGTGAATTTTCAAAAGCTGAAAAATATTCTGTTTTATGATGTCCTTATAGATTTTATAGATGTCCAAAAGTTGAAGTTGAGAGCTCATCAAATCTCTCATCTCCCACCAAGCTGCACAGAAGCAACCAGCAAATCATAAATCATTTGGGTTAATAGACCTGTGTGGCCCTTAAAGATTTACTAAGCTTGAGAAACTACCTCAAAGGCCTAGGGATTGGGGTGGACACACTTAATTAGATTTTCTCAAAAATGGGTGGGATGAGGGGGGTGGTAGGGGACACAAAAAGGATAAGCTGTGGAAGAGATGATGGAGAAATGGGATCCACTGAGTGCCTAGGAGTTTCTGTGTGGACCAGTCTACTATGTGCAGGTATTAGGAGGAAATTTCACCACAGAGCCAGCCAGTGAGATTGCTGGGAGCAGCTTTTCCATTACCACATGCAGTAGTTAACATTTGACCATAATCACACTGCCTTCGGTAACCCAGTGTCTGGTGCCATGGCTGTGCCCAATGTTTGGGACTGGTGCTTAAAGGACAGGTTTTGGTCTCAAATCTCCAGTGCCTGTTTTTTCACAAACCACAAAGATTGTGTTTGTTGAGCATTCTTCATCCTTATGGTGTGAATCACTTTTTTAATTGAGCT
Source organism: Bos mutus (assembly GCF_027580195.1). NCBI lineage: Eukaryota > Metazoa > Chordata > Mammalia > Artiodactyla > Bovidae > Bos > Bos mutus. The sequence goes on along the minus strand of NC_091634.1, from coordinate 52,903,458 downwards.
AAATGGCTGTAAAACAATATCAGTTCTTAAGCAGCCTACACGGTGGCCTATCTGAAAGCAGCAACAAAGGGCTGTGTAAAAGTGAAGACTGTCTTAAGGCTATGGTTTCAAGTTCATCTGCTGTTTGTTGGTCTCTTATGGTCTCCCTGGGAGGAGCACTTCCTTTTCACAATTATCCACTGAGGCAGAGTTAGTTATCTCCATGTTGAACAAATGAGAACATAGAGTTATAGAGGGGTGACAAAAACTGCCCTTTGTTGAACAGGTGGTACAGAACCTGGAGTTTAATCCCATGTCTAGACATCAAGGATCTTAAGCATTGACCTGTAGGCTGTTGTGTGTTGAGGTATGACTGTCACCCCTGACCACTGTAGGGTAAGGGAGTTAGAGAAGGCGAGGTTCAGAAAAAGAACGAGACTGGCACTTTACAGGAATAGATCACCTTTAATGAGGCAAGAAGGGGCAGCAGTCAGATTAGTGAGCTGCTGCACTAACCCAAGAAAAGAGTACGTATATATAGGCATATATGTGGAAAGCTACTGTCTTAAGGGGGCCTGTTCTTCTCCAAGGTTGTTTAGAGTAGTTATCTCTTAAATGGCTAGGGCAAGGAATTCTGGAGATCAGCCAGAGGCTGGACCGGCTGGCAGCTGGGCATAATCAGCCTTAATATCCATTTTTTTCTTTGGGTGAGAGAGTTCTTTGTTTTGCATAGAATGGTGGGGAGGACCTGGAGGGGAATTGAGCCATGTAACTTTCCTTCAACCACATTGCTCACATTTTCTAATCTTCCTCTGAATCCTTTACCTGGAGTTAGGCCCTCTTTTCACTAGGTTAATCCAGTAGGACAGTCTGTGAAGGCCAGTCTACACCCTTGAGGCTTCCTCCAGGCCACCCGCTCTGTGTAGCCAGTACCACAGAGCTTCTCAAGGAGAGGCCCAACCAGCCCAGTCCTGCTCAGAAGCCTCAGTGACAACCAGTGCTGGGGTTTGGGCAGAGAGGTGGCCTCAAGGGAAGGACTGGCTTCATTTCTGGTTGGAGGTGGAGAGAATGTTCGGGAAAGTTCATACTGGTGAAAAGAGGTGTTAAAGACCTCTCATTTATCTCAGGCCCTTGGTATGTGGTTTTTTCTCTTTCTAGAATGTTCTTCTTCCCACTTATCGTTTGACTCCCAGGCTAAAGGAAGCGATTCCTGACTGACCACCTGCTCAGGACACTGCTACAGGTTCCAGTCCTTATTCTGCTTTTCCTTAAAGCCCCTACTGCATTTAAACTTATGTTTGTGTTGCTATTTAATTTCTATAAACCCCTCTAAACATGTACTTCTTCAAGAAATGGAATCTGTCTTTTCTCCCAGAGAAATCCCCCTCCCAGCAAATAGACTGATTTGTGAATGCACACACACCAAAAAGTTAATTATTATGTAAATTTATTCAAAGGATGTCCCACTCCTGAAGCTAAGGTTCCCAAACAACCTGTGGTCAAGGAGTCTTTTGTTAAATATGCAGATTCTGGGCTCCACCCAGGATTTATTAATTGGAAACTCCTGAAGTGTGGGCTGCAAAGTGTTTGTAAGAAAGCTCTCAGACTGTATCCAAACTGGATGAGAGTTTGAGGACATCCATCTTGGCAGCCTCTGCACACATTTGTTCCTTTCAGGCGAGCTCATCATGTGCTCTCGGTAAGTCCAGTTTCTACCTTCACCCTCCCCCACCTCACCCAGCATCCCCTGCTTTTATCCAGAGAACTTGCCTGTCACTACCTGCTAGTGTATGAACTGCTACATCCCCATTCCCTAAATAGCACTGGGCACATAGTAGGCCCCCAATAAATGTTTGAATAAACAGTTTGCCCCATACGACATTTAAAATATTCAAAGCCCTATGGAGCTGGGAAAGGAGAGAGGCTGAGCCCCCTGGAGCTTGAGATAATATTGGCATTCTTTTTTCATTTTTTTCTTTTGATTAGATGACACTTGAGAAATTAGGGCAGCCGTCATACTTTCTCTCCAAATGTTGTTGGGTCATGTCCACCTAATAGAAAGGCAATTTTGGCTGCTAATTTCCTGTCTGATCAGATTAATTGAATTCAGATGGTGAGCACACAGTTCCTCTTTAGAGTAAACAAGACAACACTGCAATTAATCCTCGTCCAGTCTTCCTAACTTTTCTCTGATGAAGAGCTGCATTTTATTGTCTTGATATGTTGAAATAACTGGGCAGGATGGCTGAACCAGTGAAGCAAGAAGGCAGGGCTCAAAGGGAAGGGGTGCTCTTTTCCTCACTGGTGTTAGTGAAAACTCAGGGGTGAGCAATTAAAATCTCTGGTTATATGTCAGTTCTGAACCCATAGTGCCTGCCGCCTACTGGATGTGAAATGGACCTTCCATTCAGAGAAGGATGTCCTGTGCATGAACTGTATTGAATAATTGGCTCAGAGCAAGTAGAAAACAAAGCCCTGAACTGTAGCATTTGCCAGTTTCCATAGGGTAAATATTCTTGGCATGACAGTGTGGGAAGGGAGGCACAGAAACAGGCTCTGGAGGAGGAAGTAGGAAGCTTCTTCCACCAAAGGCTCTACACCTGGATCTTAGCAAAGCCTGTGCATATCGCATGTTCCAGGGTTATCTTTCATATGTGAACAGAGAAGACAGGAGGGCAGGTGTAGGACAACACATCAGAGGAAGCTCCTTGAGGACATCTTTTTCTGCACCTATAACCATAAATGTGGCTGGCCAAGAAGGGGGACTGAGACCAAGATTGAGACCTGACCCTACATTGCAGGAGAGGGGCATGGATGAGATGTTGAGCCCCAGTTTCTTCATCAGTCTTAGAATAACAGCTAGCATGCCGGGCCACTGTGAAGACTAGACATAAATGTACTAATAGAATGCCCATGGCGCTCTGTCTGGCTCATATTATGGTAAAGTCCTTTTTATTTGTATTTTTTATTGTAATGGATGTTCTTCTTGGCAGAATGAATCAACTCATTCTGAATTCAGGTTCTGACTACTTTTGTGCAGGTTCATCTAATTTTAGCATTTTTTTTTCTTCACATCGTTAGATTTGAATTGAATATTTAGTCACACAAAATTGCTTTAAGTTCTCTGGGAGTCCAAAAGTAAGAATTCTATATAATAGATACAAACAGGTCTAATGTCAGGGCTAGATTTATTCTAATTAAGTCATTGTAAGCCACATATTTTTATAGATCTGAGGCAGAAGAGAAAGTAAAGACGCCATCCCTGAGGATTTGTTAGAGGGATTTACATGCCTCCCTTCCACTCTTGAGTTTGAATTTAAAATATTCCCAGTGCCACGGGGCTCCTGGATGCACATACAAAATAATTGTTTTAAAATTCTATTAGGGGAAAACCACAGCACAATAGCTGAACTGAAAATTCCAAGGGTTAGGGAGAACATAAACATGATTCAAAAACCACACATAGCTCCCACATTCTGGAGATCATTGCTAAAAACTGGTATTAAATCTCACCTTAAAGGTCAGGGGCAATTTACCTGTTCTTAATAGTGGATCTAAATTACCCCGGAAGGAGCTGGCTATTGAAATACATGGATTGGGACAATTGTCTGTATATCTAGGAAAAATAACAGCTTCCTACTTTAGGACATATAGCAACATGCAATTTCAGGTGGATATGAGGTCTAAAGATGAAATGAAAACTGTAGAATATACCAAAAGATAATATAGGAGATGCTAAAAATATAATTTTGGATTAAAGAAGTCCTCTCTAAGTAAGGCTCCAACCCCAGAAACTATAAAAGAAAATATAAAAGCAACTAAAACTCCTGTGTATTTGGGAGACCATAAGGTTACAAGACAAATGAGAAGATGACAGGAAAATTTTGCAATGTTATATAACAGACAGCTACTCTCCTTAATATAAAAAGAGCTCCTGTAAATCAATAAGAAAGTGACAAGTAACATGGAAGAAAATTTTGCAGAGAAATATTATTACCCTAGTGCCCCGAAAGAGTAAGTCTTTCCTTCCAGCCAATCCAGAGAATTACAGGAGCTTCTCACTGCCTTATTTGTCTTTCAGTCAGGGCTGCTGATGGATAGATTTTCATCAAAGCTCATTTTCATCCTGCCTGTGGCCTCAGTGTTGACAGATCAACATGAAACCTCATAAACTTGGCATTCAGATAAATGAGATAATTAATGCTCCTAGCACAGTTGCAGCTATGGTAAGCTCCCAGTGAATTCAAGTTCTTCACCCTTTATTCATAATAGGATTGTTGAGAAGATTGAGTGAGCTACTGTGTTTTCAGAAGCAGCAAAGTTCCCACCACATAGTGAGGCTGTTCCATAAATGTTAGTCCCCTTCCCTAAGGCCCTCATTCATTCAGGCTTCATCAGGGGTCCTTCACACCAACTGAACATTTGGATCACTTGCTGAGCTACTGGACAACACCAATGCCTGAACTCCATCCTAGACAAGTGGGATCTAAACTTCTGCTTGTGCAGCCCAGTACATTTATATATATATATATTTTTTTTAAGATTTTTATTTTTATGTTTTATTTTAATTACTTTAAAGGAAGCTAATTACTTTACAATATTGTAGTAATTTTTGCCATACATTGACATGAATCAGCCATGGGTATACATGTGTTCCCCATCCTGAAACCCCTTCCCACCTCCCTCCCCATCCCATCCCTCTGGGTCATCCCAGTGCACCAGCCCTGAGCACCCTGTCTCATGCATCTAACCTGGAATGGTAATCTGTTTCACATATGATAATATACATGTTTCAGTGCTATTCTCTCAGATCATCCCACCCTCACCTTCTCATACAGAGTCCAAAACACTGTTCTATATATCTGTGTCTCTTTTGCTGTCTCACATATAGGGTTATCAGTACCATCTTTCTAAATTCCATATATATGCATTAGTATACTGTATTGGTGTTTTTCTTTCTGACTTACTTCACTCTGTATAATAGGCTCCAGTTTCATCTACCTCATTAGAACTGATTCAAATGTGTTCTTTTTAATGGCTGAATAATATTCCATTGTGTATATGTACCACAGCTTTGTTATCCATTCGTCTGCCAAAGGACATCTAGGTTGCTTCCATGTCCTGGCTATTATAAACAGTGCTGCAATAAACATTGGGGTACAGGTGTCTCTTTTCAGTTCTGGTTTCCTCAGTGTGTATGCCCAGCAGTGGGATTGCTGGGTCATATGGCAGTTCTATTTCCAGTTTTTTAAGGAATCTCCACACTGTTCTCCATAGTGGCTATACTAGTTTGCATTCCCACCAACAGTGTAAGAGGGTTCCCTTTTCTCCACACCCTCTCCAGCATTTATTGTTTGTAGACTTTTGGATAGCAGCCATTCTGACTGGTGTGAGATGGTACCTCATTGTGGTTTTGATTTGCATTTCTCTAATAATGAGTTATTGAAACTCGAGTACTTTGGCCACCTCATGCAAAGAGTTGACTAATTGGAAAAGACTCTGATGCTGGGAGGGATTGGGGGCAGGAGGAGAAGGGGACGACAGAGGATGAGATGGCTGGATGGCATCACCAACTCAATGGACGTGAGTTTGAGTGGACTCTGGGAGTTAGTGATGGACAGGGAGGCCTGGCATGCTGCAATTCATGGGGTTGCAAAGAGTCGGACACAACTAAGCGACTGAACTGAACTGAACTGAATAATGAGTGATGTTGAACGTATTTTCATGTGTTTGTTAGCCATCTGTATGTCTTCTTTGGAAAAATGTCTGTTTAGTACTTTGGCTCATTTTTTGATTGGGTCATTTATTTTTCTGGAATTGAGCTGCAGGAGTTGCTTGTATATTTTTGAGATTAATTCAGTTGCTTCATTTGCTATTATTTTCTCCCACTCTGAAGGCTGTCTTTTCACCTTGTTTATAGTTTCCTTCATTGTGCAAAAGCTTTTAAGTTTGATTAGGTCCCATTTGTTTATTTTTGCTTTTATTCCCATTACTCTGGAAGGTGGATCATAGAGGATCCTGCTGTGACTTATGTCAGAGAGTGTTTTGCCTATGTTTTCCTCTAGGAATTTTATAGTTTCTGGTCTTAAGTTTAGATCTTTAATCCATTATGAGTTTATTTTTGTGTATGGTGTTAAAAAGTGTTCTAGTTTCAATAAAAGGAATCCAGATTGGAAAAGAAGAAGTAAAACTCTCACTGTTTGCAGATGACATGATCCTCTACATAGAAAACCCTGAAGACTCCACCAGAAAATTACTAGAGCTAATCAATGAATATAGTAAAGTTGCAGGGTATAAAATTAACATACAGAAATCCCTTGCATTCCTATATACTACAATGAGAAAACAGAAAGAGAAATTAAGGAAACAATTCCATCCACCATTGCAACGAAAAGAATAAAATACTTATGAATATATCTACCTAAAGAAACAAAAGACCTATATATAGGAAACTATAAAACACTGATGAAAGAAATCAAAGAGGACATGAATAGATGGAGAAATATACCATGTTCATGGATTGGAAGAATCAATATAGTGAAAATGAATATACTACCCAAAGCAATCTATAGATTCAATGCAATCCCTATCAAGCTACCAATGGTATTTTTCACAGAACTAGAACAAATAATTTCACAATTTGTATGGAAATACAAAAAGCCTCGAATAGCCAAAGCAATCTTGAGAAAGAAGAATGGAACAGGAGGAATCAACCCACCTGACTTCAGGCTATACTGCAAAGCTATAGTCATCAAAACAGTATAGTACTGGCACAAAGACAGAAATATAGATCAATGGAACAAAATAGAAAGCCCAGAGATAACCCATGCACCTATAGACACCTTATCTTTGACAAAGGAGGCAAGAATATACAATGGAGAAAAGACAATCTCTTTAACAAGTGGTGCTGGGAAAACTGGTCAACCACTTGTAAAAGAATGAAACTAGAACACTTTCTAATGCCCAATGCATTTAAATGAGCTGCCCATGAGAGTCTAACATGCAGCCAAAGAGGTACCCTACCTTAAACATGCCTTGGTATTCTCAGTGTGGTTTAATTTATCCTTGAGGTTCCTTTAATCCCACCTTGCCATTATCTGCCTCTGTGCCTAACAAATTCTTAGTTTCAGTTGGAAATAATGTCTTCTTCTCTGAACTTCTATAGCATTTGCATCCACCCCATACATGGGCTGCCATCTATGGGGTCACACAGAGTCAGACACGACTGCAGTGACTTAGCAGCAGCAGCTTACATGTACCTTTAAATCCTCTTTTGTTGTGATAACATATACTTGTGACTTACCTTCCTATTAAAAATTGTGAGCTCCTTGGGGCCAAGGATAGTATTTTACTCTTTATTGCATCTATCTGATGTCTGTTTCAGCACATTACAAACAGTAAGAGCTCACAAACTATTGGATAACTGAATGTAAGTGAGTAAGGACAGACACATGTCTTTACCCAAGCTTAGGACCAGTCACCGTGCTCATGCTCCCTGGGATGGGATCTGAAACCAAGTCCCTGTCATCCCTAGGTTATCAAATGCTCATCTTCATAGAGACAGCCTTATCAGCCAACTCAACTGGCACTGGCAGAGTGAGGCTTTACAGAAGATCATGGAGTTGTTGTTCATTGTGTGGTTGAATCAGATTCATTACAGTTCTGTGATCTTTGTAAAACCCTCACTGTTGGCTTCTTATTTGGGATTTTCAATCTTGAACAAAGAGGTCACCTAGCAGGGAGAAGATTTAGGCAGTCAAAAGGTGGGGGTGGTTCTAGACAGTGCTGGAGTCACTAGCTATTTGACTTTGGGCAAGTCGCTTCTTAGAGCTCAGTCTCCACATCTGGGCAAAGGAATAGAATGCCATTGCCTGCCTCACAGGTAAGAGCAAAATAGGACCATCCACATGAGTATATTTATCATACTACCAGACACGTCATGAACACTCAGAAAAATGATGGCCTATAGGAAATAAAACTAGGATTAAGATTAAAGAACACAGGCCACTCTGAAGAGAATTGAAAGAGAATTTTTCAGTGTAAAGAGGTGGGAACTAACATTTCCTGACCCAGCCATGTTCCAGGCTAGGAACATCTCTGGTAAATTTACTCCTGGAAAATGACAAATTTTTAAAGTATGTAACATATAACATAACAATATAAAAATGTAATGAGTATGATTAACATAATAGATAGTATACTTAATAGATAATAGATAAAAATAATTAGTATATGATTAAGCTAACATAAAGTAATATAGTATAATATATGGTTACATAGTATAAAATTTACATGCCTTTTTAAAATCTTTTTCAGACTAAGCTGAAAAAAGCAAAGACCAGAGTTTGGTAGGGAAATGATTTTGGTGATAGAGTGAGGAAACCAGATAAGTTCTGTTGAGCTGGTTGCAGCTGTTTCGTGATAGCATTTTAATTATAAAAGATCTTACCAGCTTCCCCACACATCCTCTCTGCACAAATGTTAGCTCCCAGCTCAGAGGGCTTCTTTTTACCTCCAGTTATTCTCACAAGTGATCGCCCCCTTCTTTGGTTTTTATATGACTTTGGAATGGCTCCTTAACCTTTAGAAGAAGTACATTTTGTCTGGAGGACCAGGATATTCATGTGATCTATCTACAGCTTCTTTCAGAAAGAGAAAAAAGTCTATATTAATGTGTAAAGTCCTACACGAAATGAAAACAAGGTCTCGTGGAAAAAATGTCATTACATGGTTTTCTCTGTGCTCCTACTGATCCTGGTCACTTTCTCATCAGTGCTTTAATTACCTCTCTCCATTAGAAGTGCAGTCTTGAGAAAGTAATTATGTGGTGGTTTGAGAGACTCAAGTGGCCCTTCAGGGGCATGACTGAGCTGACTTCCTGTGATTCATTTGGGGATAGGGTTCTACCTTAGTGCCTCAGAAAATAACTGAAGGAACTGGATTTTAGAATATGTCCTGGGTTTGTTGCCAAATTTAATGGCCAGATTTGCATTAAAATATCCAATGAACTATTGAAAAATATTAATACCATTCCTTGCTGCCAGGCACCAGAGGACTCTGGGAAGAGAGGGTGATCAAAGAGGCTGACCAAGAAGAATGGGAAGACTGGGGTGGGGTGCTCCCTTCCCCTCCTTTCTACCCTGGGCTTCAAGGAAGCCAAGAGTTGTTGCAGAAGACCTCTCCAACCCGGCCTTCACCCTGACTTGAGTCTGAGTCCATTTGCCTGGCAAGTCTGTCTGAGTACCTTCTTCCCTACCTCTCCCCCATTCCCAGTGTTGGTAGTATGACCTGGATGCCAGGTGACCACTCACTGAGACACTTCTAGCAGTTTCCCCTCAGTCCAGGACCTGGGTGAGCCTCCATTCTTCTCCTGTCAGCCCCAGGGGACCTTCCTGACATGCTGTCAGTTACTTACTGTACTACAGTTGTTATTTCTTTGACAAATATCTTTTCCATATTTGTGGTGAACCCAAAGAGTCCTGTCTTCAGGGCTTCTGCCATTCCACATGTTCTCGGATACAGGCAGCCTCGTAGGTTTATATTGTCAAATTTTAAAATCTGCCCTTTACTTGTGGGTAGACTCACACCAGTAGTCTGGATTTTCAGTTCCTTTGGCATGTCCACCCTCTTGTACATGTTACAACCTCTAAAACTACTAATGGTTACCCCTGAGGACACCCCTTCTTTCCTTCATCTGGGAGGTGTTTTTCTTCCAATTTAGGATCACCTACATGAGACAGAGTAGTTATCCTGGGAGGCTAAGGTACATGTGTGAAAAGCCATTAGTGCCTGCAAACCCACAGATTACCTTAGAGGTCATGCTCATTCAGCCAAAACCAGTGGAGCACTCGGGAAGCCCAGCACAGAGAAGGACTCAAAACTGGTGGGGTGAAATCAGAGATTTCTCAAAGGACATGGTGACTACCAGAGGAACCCAGATTAAGGTGAGATGAATGAGACCACTGAGATACTCATCTTGAAGCCAGTTCTCAGTCATCAAGAGAAATAACATTTTAATGCACCATTTTAAAACCTTAAAATTAAGGCAAAATTCATGATGAATAAAGTATCAATAATTTAAGTAAAAGCAGATCAAATGAATGCAGAAAATCCGTAATGAACAAAAGATCAGAATTTTACATAATGGCAGCATCAGTATAACTGGTTTTTCCTTTCAGCCTCAGGCTCTGATATGGTTCACCTTAGCACCATGACAGAACCTGTCTTAAAATTTTGAGGATTTGCTCATCATGGGTTTTCTGCATTCATTTTGAACTTGCAAAATATGACACTAAACTATTGTTTGTCTTGATGGCTGAGTCTTTTGGTACCTCCTTTCCATTGTCATGAAAAGCAGCTTCTGCACTCCCCTCAGCCTCATCCAGCCCTGACCGCTCACTGCCAGTTTGTCCCCATCACTGAGGGCTGCCCCTGACACTGTCCTAGAAATTGAGCATTGCACCAGCTCCTTTTAATTCCTAACAGCTGTAAGATATGAAATCTCTTATTAATGGATGAGCAGACAAGTTAAATAATTTGCCCAAGGTCCACAGTAGGTGGAGGAAGAGGGAAAAGAATTGGGTCTAAAGTCAATTTCTTTAGAAATGTTTATTAACAAGGGAAAGAAAGGCAGGGAGGAAGTAAGAGCAAGTGCAAATGCGCTGGCATGAGCAGAAGGCAGCTCCCTTAGCTGCATGGGAGATGCCCCACCCCCAGCTGAAGGGGTCCACACAGCCAGCTGTACACACGGGCTTCTTGAAGGTGACATTTCCCAAGCAGAGTGTTACCAAGAACTTGCGCATCCAGGACCGTGTGTGTATGGAAGCTGATTACTTAACCTTTTCCCAAAGAGTCTTCGACAAATATGGCATACCCCCAAACGAATTATTTTTCCTTTCATAAAACTTAAGTGGATGCATCTTCATTTCTCTGCAAAAAGAACAGCTGCCGTGCAATCATTCGAAATGCAAGGTCTGAATGGAAATTAATGCTGTTGATGAAACCAGCGGTCTAAAACATTAAAGGATATTGGGCTGAGAACACAATGGCATTAGCATCCGATTGAACATCCATGCAGATTTGCATAACGGAAATGTCAATTGTATTGCAAGAGAAAAATCAGCCTACCTGGGCTCACAGTAATTCTGCCTGCTAGATATAACTCCTTCACAGGGTGGAACACCACCATGCCTTGCCCTTTTGAAAGAGAAAAGTATGTAACTTCTACATTCCAGTGAGTCTTCAGTGAAACGAGAGTGAAACCTGTCATGAGCTGGTGCCTGCTCCCCCATCTGCAAGAACCAACAAGACAAATTTCTGCCAGAGGCCAGGGCCAGTAAGTCTCGCTGTCTGCATATGAATGTGCATTAATTTGGTTGTCAGACAATGAACAGTACATAACCCAACCTTGGACCCTATTGGCCTCCACTGCTAGAAACCATATCAATATTAATCTCACTGTTTTGGTGTCTGCTAATTTATCAGCTGTGAGTGCACATGTGGTATGCTTGTTCAGAATGCAGATGCTGGAGTCCCATTCAAGTGTTGGACCCAGATATTCATGTACATTTTCAAAGACTGCTTAGTTAACCCAATGGAAAACAATTCAAGGTAGACTTTTAGTAGATCTTTTGCTGTGCTCAGCACTTCAGTCATGTCCAACTCTTTGCAACCCCATGGACTATAGCTCACCAGGCTTCTCTGTCCATGGGGATTCTCCAGGCAAGAATACTGGAGTGGGTTGCCATGCCCTCCTCTAGGGGATCTTCCCTACCCTGGGATCGAACCTAGGTCTCCTGCATTGCAGACGAATTCTTCACCGTCCGAGCCTAGTAGGTTTATTTCCATAGGGGCAAAGAAAGTTTTTCTGGTGGCCTCACACTATTTGATATAACTAAAAATAAAACTAGCCCTGACTACTCATAACTCAAAACCCATGGAGGTTATGGCATGGGAAACAAGGATAAAAAAATTAAACTCCAACTTATTTTGACCTGAATTTATGCAAAATGCAACTTTTGCATGAATTACTCAGAAAAATGCCCCACGTTGCCCCTCAGTACATCTGGTACCCACGTATATTCAAAAAGTGTTTTCTGTGATTGTTTTCCATGTAGCTAATGTCACCTTGACCAGATCAAAGTTCCCCACAGTTATTTTTTAATATACAAATTTATTACATCCCTTTTAATCATATTTGCTGTCAGTGGATATAAGTGATTGAATTCATCTATATAACAGAGTTAACTCAAAATGTCCTCCAGGTATTTTTCACCGCTGGCTTATGTCACAGCCTTTGTTTACATTTAGTTCAGAAAGTACAAATTTAAGAAGTGACAGGTGGTAACTAGATAGAAGATCAATGCAGTGAGTTTCTGTTTAAGCTTTAACAACTCAGTAGCTGTCAACTGAAGCATGAATGCAGACATCAGTAAATCCCAATTAAAATACTACAGTCATAATCACAACAGTGGCATTTTCTCCTCCACCCAGTGATGCTCTTAGAAGTAGCTTCATTAACATTATGTTACTGGTTTTGTTCTGATTTTGTTCTGATTTTACCCCACTCTATAATTATCTGTCCTCTATCATGGGGTCTTCTCACATGGAGCGTTTTTAGAGCTGATGTATTTCTGTTATTCCTGCTGTCCAAGAACCCTCGGTCTCCCCCCTTCCCCCGCACCCCCCACAACTGCTTGGCATGCATCATTAAAGTGAGCAGCTCTCAGCCACAATGACACCAAGTTCAACTCTATCTGTATCTTGCCACCTCTATTTCTGTTTTGAACAAATGAATACAAAAATCAAGAGCTCTCCTGAGTAAAGCCTATCAAATATCCTCACCAAGCTGACAATTTCTTTTGGATGATAAAACATGATTATGAATATTTGAATTGAAATCATTTGGACGCTCATTAGGAAAAAAAAAAAAACACTATCAATTAGTACTGCATTTCTATAAATTCCCTCAGCGCATATTCAGAAGATCAGTATTATAAAAGCTTGAACAGTTATATTAGTTTAACTTGATTGTATGTATACTGATTCTTTTTTCTTTATTTATACTTACATGGAATAACTCATTAATAAGAATTGAGTAATTTTTTTAACAAAACAAATGAGTTTTCTTTTGGAAAACAGTTTTACAATTCATGTTGGGTAATTAGGTCCCAATCCTTGATGCGTGGTTTTTGGTATTGAATAAATGATTGAATCTATAATTAAATTCGTCCCTTGGACAGAAATTACTAAGCAGGTAGTTGGTAACACAACACAACACAACACACAATAACAATGAACATTGCTTCAGATGGTATCACAACAGTAATTACTGTGCAATATTATATTCTATTTTAAAACACTCCTTAAAGAATAGGTCATTAGCAATGGAAAATGCATTGAACTTTTATGACAGGCTTTTGTACCACACATTTCTGATAAGGACCATATCCTCTGATAAGAGGTCAGGGAACTACCTTGCCATGTAATATTAATAACTTCATTAAGTCGTTTTTAACGGCAAACATTTGTTAAATGATAGGTGTGTTAGGGGCTGGAGACACAGAGACTGTAATCTGACCTGTGCCTTCGGGGGCTCACATTCTAACTTGGGAGCCACTGCATGTGCAAAGAAAGGGAGATGTGGCAGCCTTGCCATCTGAAGGAGAAGCTCAAATCCCCAGTTATCACCTGGGGAAGGGCAGTTATTTCCGGAGACAAGGCCACACGCCCTTACTGTGTCAGCAGTCCTCTTCCTTGTAGACCGAGACGCCTGACTTGGTGTCTACATCCAGAGATGACTTGTGTCTTAGAGATGGGCTTTTACTAATTAAACTCATGAGAGATGTAAGCCAGAATGCAAATGTAGTCATTCATAGTAAAAAAACAAAGATTAGCTGGCTTCTGTGTATAGACAGATTCTTTAGTGTCTGGGCTATGAGGGAAGCCCCCATAATTCTAATTCAGAGAATTAAAGTTATGTCTGGAGGAGTCCATTAATCTTGTAAAAACTAAACTCTGGTCATTGAATGAAATCTGCTTATTGCAGACATTTCTATAACTTTCTATGTACAGATGGATTCATAGGGTGAATTTCTCTGACCAGCAGCTCTCTACTTTCTGAGCATTTTTTCCTCGCTGGTGGTGCTTTCAATCCTAACACGTGTCCATAGTTTCAAGATATGCGTCTCCTGATCTTTTTGCTTCTTTCCTTCAATTGCGGGCTTACTAACCACGCCAAGCATTTCATTTGCCTTTTCTCTTTTAATCTTCATAATTTCCCTGTGACTTACATTGCACTCCCATCTTACAGATTAAAAAAAAATCAATTTGTACTGAGATTCAGTTACCTACCTTTGATCAGATGGGCAGTGCCACAGTCAGGTTTATTCTGTGGTCAGTTCCTGGAAGACAAGTGTCAAGAAATGGGACCAATCATAGGAGTTCAGGGTGGGGAGGAATAAGCCTGAGCATAAGCAGTGAGAATGGTTTAAGGCCAGATGTGTTTAGAAAAGGGAAGGGTAAAAGGTGAGAGTGGGAACATGGAAGGAGTCTGTGATCTGCTAGTAATGTCTGTCAAAAGGGAAGTAGAGGGCGTGGTAGCAGAAGGCTTAGGCATTTACCCTCCAGGCTACAAGTTCTCAGTTCTCAATGAGCACTATACACACACCCGTGATACATCCCTGTCATCTAGTAGGGCGCACAGTTTTCAAGTAGAGGTAATAGTTTTGTAATAGTTTTCAAGCAGATGTAATAGTTTTTCACCAGTCTTCCTATAGCTTGAATATTCTGCAACGTATTCCAGATAAGTCCAATAACAGATTACATTCAGACCCAGTAGCACATAAGTATACCTTCCCCTCGGCAGAAAGGGTCCTTTGTGTTTCCATCATGATGGATCCCAGTTTTGTGATGGTTTGGAACATTCCATACATTAAGAACAGTTGCTGAAAAAGTGGGGAGCCACTGGAAGCTTCCTGAATAAAGCAATGATGAAATGAGATATGTGTTTTGAAATAGCTCTGTGGCAGACTGAAGGAGAGAGGATGCCTGGGAGGCTGTGGATGTGTTTTCATGGCAATCATACTGACAGGAAATGCGTGGTTAAGAACAGGGAGATCTAAGGGGAGGGGCCGAATGCAAGCACATGTTCTCACATAGCTCTAGTGCCAGGATGTTGCTTCTCCTTGAACACTGTTTGAATGCCTACTAGATGCTAGTCCCTGTTCTCACAGGTTTTTGAACTCAGTGCCTTTGCCAGCATGTTGGAAAGAGCTCTTGATGTAGTACAATGTACACCGGAGTTGCTTTCAGTCAAATAGAACTGACGTACTTCAACTAGTCAAGGAGATTTCAATGTCAAATAGGGCTTTGGTGTGAATCCTTGTAAGTTTTGCCTTCTGCACCGTGCATAGCATATAAATGCTTAATATGTATAGGTGGTGGATACGTGGACACATGACCAAAGGAGAGGAGTAAAGAGACTACTAGAAGGACATTAAAACTCAACTTTTATACGCTTGAAACTATTTCAAGGTGAGCTCTAGACTCTTCTAGAGGAAATATATTTCTGTATTCCAATCTGTGCAGTAGTTGAAAATAAGGGGGAAAGGTGGAAGACACAAGTATAGATAAAAATATTATTTATTGTAGAATGTAACCAAGCCACCAAAATGAAAGTAGTGTTCTTGCATATGTAGCCCTTGGACATCAAGTACCAAAATTTCTGGAGTGCTTATGTCAAAGTATGGATTCCTAGGTCCTACTCCAAACCTGCAAAGTTAACCCCTCACAAAGGGAAAGAGAACTTTGACCAAGCTCCTCAATTCATTCTGTTGCACTGAAAAATGGTGAGAATCACTGTTCTAAAGCCCCGCTTTCTGAGGACTTAAAACCCCAGGCATTAAGGGTCTGTTGTGGAAGCAGCTAATACGAGCTGGCTGAATTGCCTCTGAAAATCTTTTAAAACATCAGGGACACCAATCTCTCTTGATTAACCTTTGAGCCAGAAGGACCTAAGTTCAGGGGCCCAGGTGGCCCCAGCATGAACCCTGTAGCACACCAGCCTTACTGACTATTGTGTGAGGGTGTCCCAGCCCCAGTATCCTTAAGTAAGAAGAGTGGAGGGGGTTTTTACTCTACACACTGTGATGTCTTTTCCAATAGTAATATTAACAGGAAAGTGTTATCTTTAGGGCATCTTCTTTGTTTTACATATTTAGCAATAAATTTATATAACCTTTACTGTTTCTGAGTGTAAAAGTAATACATGTTTGTTGTTTTAAAAAATTAGAAAACTTTAAAAAGCATAAAAAGAGTAAAAATTAACCATAGTCCCTCCAGAAAAAGATAATCACTGGCCATATATCTCCTTCCAGACTTTTTAGTGTGTGAATACACATAAACTTTTACCAAAACGGAATCGCTGTTTTGCAGCCTGTTTTATCCTGTTTGAATGGAGGTGATATTTCTCTAAGTCCTGTATATTGTCACTTTTTAATGATTACAGAGTATACCTCAATGTGGATGTTCTTCTTTATTTTATTATTCCCTTATTTTTGATGTTTGAGTTCTTTAACTGTCCATTTTAGGCTATGAGGAAAAAAGATGAAACTGCAGAACATTGTAAGGGAAAGTCCATAAAGGTGGAGGTGCCCTGTTGTAAACGGCCCATGCCATAGCCCAGAAGACATAGACTTACCTGGTTACTGTGCCTACGCTCTGCTGTTTTCATTTTTTTATAGGACGTTTCCTCCATCTTCTCCCTAGGTCCCCATCATTCACTGGCTTTTCCCTGGCATGTCATTCAGCTTCACCAGAGATTATCTTGCTTCACTTAATTATTATCATTCATTGCACAGACATTTATCGAGTATTTATTATGTGTCCTTTGCAAAACCCTCACTTTATTTAGTAATTAAAATATCTATGATCCTGCTCTCATTAAGGTTATAAACGAATGATAAAACCAGAGTCACTAACCAAAAAGGCTAAATCAGAATATGCCAGTCCCTAGTACTATAATCTGAAGTCCTAGAAATCCCTGGAAGTTTTATTAGCTAGCTAATGCTGAATAACAAATTATCCCAACACATTAACTTAAAACAACAGCACAATAGTTAACTTACAGATTCTTTAGATCAGGTGCCTGGGCATGGCTTAACTCTTTTGGGGGGTCTCTCACAGGCTGCAACTGAAGTGTCAACCACCTCCAGGCTCAAGTGAAGAAAGGTCTACTTCCAAGCTCCTGTGGTTTTTAGAAGAACCAAATTCCCTGTGGGCTGTCAGAGTGAGGCCCTCGGGTCCTTGCTGTGTTTTGGCTGGACATCACCTTCTGTTCCCTGCCGTGTGAGCCTCTCCTGTGTGGCATCTAGCTTCACCAAAGTGTGCAAGCCAATAAGGAAACAGAGAGAGTGCCAGTGAGACGGCAGCCCCAGTCTTTGTAACCTAATCTCAGGAGTGGCATGCCATCACTTTGTCTTATTCTGTTCATTGGAAGCAGTTATAGGGAGGAGATTACCCAATGGTGTAAACACCAAGAAGCAGAGATCATCAAAGACCATCTTTGAAATCAGTGTTGTTCTTATAGAACTTACAGTTGGTGATGAAAGCAAAACTATTTAAAGAAATAAGCTTATAAAGCACTCTGCAATCTGACGTTCTGGAAATTCATGAAGCTTCACATTTAGACTCACTTTTAAGTTTAGGGATATGGAGAAATAGGTTGACATATTTACATTTCCTAACTGTGCACTTAATGTTATTGGTATGGGTTTTTGTAGCTTGCTACATACACTTCCGTGTCAATATTTTCATTTGGTTTTCTCAAACTTGGAAAGTAGGAACAGGAAGATGTTATCTCAAATTAGAAATGGATGAACTGAGCCCTGGCAAGTGACCAGCTGAGCCAGCTGCATCTTGCTCCCCGTTCATTTGTTGGTTCAACAAACATGTCCGAGCAAGTATTACGTGCTCAGCACCAGACCAGGCAGCATGTGGTATATAATGCTGGACAAAATCACTGTGGCTTTTTCCTTCCCAGACCTGGTTCTTGTCAGAGTAAAACATGAATCAAATAATCTCCCTGAAAATAAAGTCTCAGACTTTAAAATTCTGCAGTGGATGAAAAGATCATGGTTTGTGCAGTGTTTACATATAAAAAGTCATCCACCACACCTTTAAAATTTGTACACTTGACTGAGTGTGTGATGTTTCTAGGACCTTCTAAGAAGGAAAGGTACTAAGATAGTTTGTTAAAGAAAACATAGCTGCCACCCTCTTTATATATTATTATTTCAGAGGTGACAGACGTGTTCACAGCATAGATGGTGGTGATGGTTCCATGGGTATATACTTATTTCCAAATTCATCAGGTTGTATACATTAAACATATACAGGTGTCAATTATGTCACAATTTAATGTCAATTGTGCCTCAATAAAGTGATCTTTTAAAAATAGGGCTAAAACAACCATCAGTCACCTTTTCGTGGATTAAATTATAATTTCACATCTCAAATTAATTTTAAGTTATCATTTCAAAAGCCAAGTTTTAATTCAGCTTCCCCAAACACAGAATTTAAGTCAAAAAGGTATTTTTCACACTGTACAGTCAGGGCTCCTTATGTCCCTGAAAATGAGTAAGTATAAGGGAAAATTCATGTACATTTTCTCCCAACCTGATCCTTTAACAGGTAGCTATTCATCAATTTTGCAAAATGTTATAAATATCTGCTATTTACCAGGAACCTGGAGAGGATAGACTGATAAGATTGTGGTCCCTGGTGCTAGGGGATTCATAGCCTAATAAGTGGGATCTGACAGGCCAGAGGAGAATTTCAAAATAAATGCCATGAGAGGCAAAGTTGGGGTGAAATGGAGGAGGGGTCATTAAGCCAAGTGGAGGGAAGAAGAGGAAAGTCAGAGAAGGCAATGAAGCAAGGATGCTTTTAGCTTCAAGTAGCAAACCTCTATCTCAAACTGATATAAACCTAAGTGAGGAAAAAGTTCATCAAACTGGGAGGTCTGAAGAACACACTCTGAGGCGCAGTAACTACAGTGGCTCAAAAATTCCATCACCGTCTCAGTTCTTTCCTTGTTTGGTGGCAACTGTCATCCCCAGTCTAACACCAGTACTTAGCTGGTGTCACGGTGGCTTCAGCAATCGCATCAGAGAGAGGAAGAGGGGCACGAGGCCAGGATTCTCGCAGGGGACTTAGATGGGCATCTTGGGCAAGATTAAGGGTCAGCTTTCACAAGTATCAAGAAAGGTTTTCCCCAAGGACTTTAGATCCAGCCTGTCTTATAAGAGAAATAGGGCCTTTTCTAGTCTCTGACTGTTAGAGATGGAGAGAGAACCATCTCGGAATGTGCAAATGCAGTAGACACAGAAGATCACAATTGTTCTGGGAATCCCAAGTTCCCTTCCTTGACTGGACTGGAGAAGTGGCATAGCGACCAGATGAGTGATAAGAGATTAGGCTTCCAGGGAAGGTGGGGATGGATTATGAAGGATAGTACAAGCCACACTAAGAAAGGTAGGTTTTATCTTGAAGGAGCTGGCAGACCACTGAAAGATTTGAAGCAAGGGAGCACATAAGATTCCATGGGAAAATCCATGGAATGGGTAGGAGGGTAGGGCAAGGTCTGAGTCCTAGAGAGTCAAGTTGGAAGGAGTCTGAATGGTGCCAGGTACCTGGTTCAGTGGGTGAGTTGAGGGGAAAGAAGGAAGCTCAAAGGGGTGATTCTGGTTTTTCCTAGGGCTTCCAAGTTTCCCTAGAGGACTGGATAAACATGATAACACTTTTGGGAAAGTCAGACTCCAACACCCGGCTACATAGACCAGACACAATAATACAGACTGAAATGATAGATACTGGTTCTCAATACTTAGGGGATATTGGCCAGCGGGCTGACTGAAAAGCTTTTATAAATGCCCACTGGCACACATTATTGACTGAAATGGGACTAGTGATAGTACTTGTGTTGTATAAGCATGAATGTGGATGTAATATTTGCCAGCAAGGCATTGAACAGATATCCTGTGAGTTAATAGTCTAATAATTAAATTTGCATGATGTAAGCACCTTGGTGAAGCTGCTAATAAGGTGAGTTAGGCTTCAGAAGCAATTTCTCCCTCCCTAGTATGTGTTTGGTGTGTGTGTGTGTGTGCGCGCACGCGTGTGCTCACCAAGTCTTAAAGCATAGAGGACAGAACTTCACTTTGCCTATTTTGCAAAGGAGCCTCTTCTTGAAGCTTCAAGTGTGTATAACTGGAATGAACTATGCATTCCCCCAGACCTGCCAGTTTTAGTCATCATGTGAGGGTAGCTGGTTCAATCACAGCTGACTCATTTGTAGTCACAGAACTGTACTTCTTTTGATCCCACTATGTAAGCATGGTTCGAACAGAAGCAAGGAGTGGAGCGATCCCTTGACCTGATTACCCACATCTGTTTCTAGGCATCCTGCTGTGTGTAGGTGGGGACTGGTGGCCACAGAGAACCTCCTACCCCGGCACTTCTGCCCAACCTCTCTTCTCTCAAAGGACCTTTTCATCTAAATATGTACCAAGGAGTTCTGATGTCTTGAAGTTTTCAAGCTAACCCCAGAGTATTTATACATCATGTACTTTGGAAAGATTTTTGTCTTTCCTTTTGTAGCAACAAAATAGCATGGAAAAAGTCTAGAAGTTGGACTTGTCCCTTCTGAGCTTGAATCCTAGCTCTGCCCCTTAGCAGCCATAACCTTGACTCCCTGCATATAGGGGAAAGGGTATGTGGTTTTGTACCCGGCAGAAGAGAGTTTATGTCTTAATTCTGCCAGTGATTAGATATGTGAGTCTGGACAGTTATGGTCCATTTTCCTTCGTCTGTAAAATGGGGTTAATACTGCTTAATATTAGTGTCAACAAGGTGATGGCATTCAATAAAGTGATTGGTAGAGATGCAATCACATAAGAGCAACTCCATATATTAAAGCTATTGCAATTATTGATCTCTTAGGCCCTGTGTCCTAATCTGAAACATAGGAATAATAAAAACACCCAACCTGCATGTTTGATATGAGCACTACAGTAATACTTCTAGAACGCTGGTTTTTCATCCTTACCCTCAGCACTCCTGACATTAGGGGCATCCTAATTCTTCCTTGTAAGTTGATACCCTCCAGATGCCAGTGGCATTCACCAGCCCCAGGTGCAGCAACCAAGAGCATCTCCAGACATTGCCAAGTGTCCTTGGTCGGGGAGTGGATTCCCTCTACTTAAGAACAATGGTTCTAGAATATAGAAGAAGCACCAAGCCCTTGGGAAGTGTTTCATAAAGAAGAGTAGCCCTATTTCTAACCCATCTATAAGACCATGAAAAGAAGTATAGAAAGCAAAATATTGTATTTGTTTTTTGAACCTCTAGATAATAACGCCAAAGTGAGAATAGTGGAAAAAATTAAACTTTTTCCAGCATGATTGTTGTTCAGTTGCTAAGTCATGTCTGCCTCTTTGCAACCTCATGGACTGCCAGGCTTCTCTATCCTTCACTATCTCCCAGAGTTTGCTCAAACTCATGTCCTTTGAGTCAGTGATACCATCCAACCGTCTCATCCTCTGTCACCCCCTTCTCCTGCCCTCAATCTTTCCCAGCATCAGGGTCTTTCCATTGAGTTGGCTCTTTGCATCACGTAGCCAAAGTACTGGAGCTTCAGCTTCAGCATCAGTTCTTTCAGTTAGTATTCAGGATGGATTTCCTTTAGGATTGACTGGTTTGCTCTCCTTGCTTCTTTGATCCCCTTGCTGTCCAAGGGACTCTAAAGAGTCTTCTCCCGCATCAGAGTTCGAAAGCATCAATTCTTCAGCACTCAGCCTTTCTGATGGTCCAACTCTGACATCCATACATGACTACTGGAAAAGCCATAGCTTTACTATACGAACCTTTGTCAGCAAAGCGATGTCTCTGCTTTTTAATATGCTATCTAGGTTTGTCCCAGATTTTCTTCCGAAGAACAAGTGTCTTTTAGTTTTGTGGCTGCAGTCACTGTCCACAGTGATTTTGGAAACCAAGAAAATGAAATCTGTCATTGTTTCCACTTTTTCCCTATTTGCCATCAAGTGATGGGACTGGATGCCTTGATCTTAGTTTTTTGAATGTTGAGTTTTAAGCCAGCTTTTTCACTCTCCTTTTTCACCCTCGTCAAGAAGCTCCTTAGTTCCTCTTTACTTTCTGCCATTAGAGTGGTACCATTGGCATATCTGAGATTGTTGATATTTCTCCCAGCAGTCTTGATTCCAGCTTGCGGTTCATCCAGCCCAGCATTTTGCATGATGTACTCTGCATGTAAGTTAAATAAACACAGTGACAATATATATTTTTGAGGTACTCCTTTCCCAATTTTAAACCAGTTCATTGCTCCATGTCCTGTTCTAACTGTTGCTTCTTGACCTGCACACAGGTTTCTCAGGAGGCCAGTAAGGTGGTATGGTATTCCCATCTCTTTAAGAATTTTCCAGTTTGTTGTGATCCACAGTCAAAGGCTTTATCATAGTCAGTGAAGCAGAATTAGATGATTTTCTGGAATCCTCTTGCTTTTTTTAATGATCCAACTGATGTTGGCAGTTGAACTCTCCCAAGTTCAACTCCAGGTACAAACCACAGTTGGGTCATGCCACCAACCTTAAGACAGCAGTTGTGATAATGGGATTTGCAATCACTTCTGCTATAGCCTGATGTGTTCAGGGATTGAAAATGGTGGCCCCCACCCAGTCACCAGCCCCTCCATCATGCCCCTTTGGACGATTACATAGATCAGATTGACTCCCATTGTAAGCACACATCTGTTTTATCCTTGGCATGATTTTTTTTCATATCCAGTTATTTTATTTTTTATACCTTCCCCTTGGAGAGCAAAGGTCACTTCACACCTATTATCACTTTCTATTCACTGATCACATTTTAAAATAACAGTAATGTTTCAAAATTTTCCACCCCATCATAAGAGCTAATTGCACATGTCCACAGATGTATATGTAGTTTTGAAATACTCTGACTTTACTTTTAAATTTATTTTTCTGACTGGAACATTCATTTCTTTGGGCCATGAAAACTTTATTTAACCATGATTTCCTCTTTCAAGGTTTCATTGTGTTGGTAAAAAACAAAATTAAAAACTACACTGCTTCAGTGTCTAGAAAGGTGTAGGGGCATAATTCAGTCACTTATTAATAGAAATGGAGGAGGATTGTAAAAGGTATTTTTTTTAACCTTAGAGAGAAAGGAAAAATAGCCCAACACACACACACACACACGCGCGCGCGCGCGCGTGCACACACACACACACACACACACACACACCTATCTGCCTTCTTCTTCATCATCTTTTCTTTGGCTATGAGATTAAATGAAGAAGAAATTTTCTTTTCCTCAGAAGTGTCATCGCTCAGAACAGCATTTTAGCACTATTATCGTGTGATAACATCAGAGCGAGGAGTAATTATTTTCTGATAATATGGACGCTGCACTTTAGCTGGTTTTGGCAGGGCTTCCGTGCTGAGATCTATGAAGTATAGATTATGCATTCCAACACTTATTCAAAATATGTACTTTTATGATTGATGAAGACATGACAGCGTGCCACCTTCATAATCTGCATTTTTTAAAAAATAGTTCTGTGTGTAAATCATTGGCATGGATTATCTCAATTGTAAGTCAAATGGTTCTCATTTAAGTGTTCTAAAATGTGCTTTTAAGTCGACTGTGGAAAAATCAGGGAGAAATCTGCCTTTAAATGCTTTTTATGTTTTATTACTATTCAATATATACATTTTGCTACTTTAACAAAGAAAATGCCAATTCTTATAATATCATTACTGTCAAATTAAAGATTAGCCTTTCTCTTCCCAAACATATATTTTGTGCTTAGCTCAAAGCCAGGAATGACATTTTAGGGTATTTAACAAGATGCCTGATGGAAAGTAGAAATTCTCTATTTGATCCGAGAAAACATAAATAAATGTTGAGGATAAATTCAGCTTTAATAAATCTTGGCTTTTTTTTTTTTTTTTTTCAAGCCCCAACAGAGGATTCTGGTCTTATCTGGAGATCTCCTATAAAAAGACCTTCAAATTTGAAAATTGCATTTAATCTCTTCATAAAGGGAGTAGGAGTTTTTCAGTATGAGGCAAATGGCAGGAAAAAGACACTTGAGCTCACAAAGGCAAAGACACTGTTACTTTAAAAGGCTTTAAGAAAATGTTAATGCTGAACCTGGATGATTTAAGATGGAAATCCCTGAAGAAAAGCATTCCTGAGCTGACATTTCAGCTAGGGCTCTGGCTGGATGAAGAAACGGAGCCCTTGGTTATAGGAGATTCCCCTGGGATATGGAAAGTTCAGAGTTGGGTAGAAGCCAGGGGCAGGGAAAAGGGGACATAGACTCTAAAAACACAGGCCAGTGAGGAAGCTGTGCATCGTTGTCAGAGCTGAAACTAGAACAGACACTTACTAAGCTGTTGGAACTTAAACGATCAAATTCATAAGCTGGAGGAGGAGGCAGGAATTGGGGAAGGCTCCAAAATCCACCTGCAATTCAGGAGACCCCTATTCTATTCCTGGGTCAGAAAGATCCCCTAGAGAAGGGATAGGCTACCCACTCCAGTATACTTGGGCTTCCCTGGTGGCTCAGCTGGAAAGAATCCGCCTGCCATGCGGGAGATCTGGGTTCTATCCCTGGGTTGGGAACATCCCCTGGAGAAGGGAACAGCTACCCACTCCAGTATTCTGGCCTGGAGAAATCTATAGATGGCATAGTTCATGGGGTTGCAAAGAGTCAGACAGGACTCAGCGACTTTCACTTTCACTTTCCAGGGACTCACAACGAGGGAGGGAAGAGGGAACCAGCACAAGTCATGCTGTGTTGGTTGCCAACAAAAGCCCCTTTGTCTGTTCCTGAATCCCCTCCTCCTCTCTCCTCACTACGACAGTCCCCAGAACCACCCCTCACTTGGTCTAGGTGCTTATCAGTCCATATGATAATTCTCTTCTGTTTTCTATTAATTTTGCCGTTTCGTCTGCATGGATGTGAGCCCTGTGAGCATCGAGTTTGTGTCTGTTTTGTTTATAGCTTATATCAAGCACTTCCCTACTGGTAGGCTCCACAGTGATTTTGCCATGATTAAGGCTGAGATTTGAATCAGGAATATAGGAAGTTCAGAGAAGATCCATATCAAAGTCATATCTAAGAGCTGAGTTCTCTGTCTTCAGCAGATGTCCTTTGAGGCCCGACTCAGCCTCTAAAGGCATCACCTTCCTTTCTCAAAGTGGGCAAATTGTATGTCTGATTCCATCACACAGAGAACTGATACCAAGAGTATGAAATAACTCATGCATGCATTGGCTTCAGCCTTCTGGAGAGGTCTTTTCTCTCCATATGACTCCCATGGGATTTTTATTTTTAAACTTTGCTTTTGTGGGCTCCAGAAATCCTTCCAGACAAATGGCTGGTTCATGTCTGAGGTGGTGATTTATGTCCCCGAAAGAATAATTCTCAGTGAAGGTGTCTCTCCTTCATCATAAAGGAATAACAAAACATTTATAAAAGGGAGACAGAGCTTCAGATGAGTGGGTATAAAAGTTCTGCACAATATCAGTGGTTGAAAGAATATGCATATATTAATTAAGAATTCCAACATACTTCTTTTACAAGGTCCCTTATGAAAGATAGACTATTTTCCACATTTACTTTGTGTTGGAAGTGACAGATGAAATTAATATGCTTCATAAATTGCCATCACAGAGGGTCAATTAACAAGTGAACTAACCTTGTGAAAGTCATTTTGAAAGACTAGTTATGTTTATAATATTCCCTGTCAAATTAGGGAAAAGTGAGAAAATTAGAAGGCTGTCAAATAAATAACAGTCTAAGATACTGAGTAATTGCATTTCTGATAAGGTAAATTAGTTTCCACGATTGTTGTTTGGAGTAACAGGAAATGAATCATGGAAGTGCTGAAGATTTTAAAATCGCATGTGTGAATATGCATGTGTGCACATAAGTAGTTATATGTAATGGATGTCTGAAGACCTCTGAATGCACAGCAAGGCAGAGAGGACAGTCATTTGAAGGTTCAGATTGGAAGTTTTAATAAGACAGGTCTGCATTCCTTAGCCAGGCCATTCCCAGTTCCTCCCCTAAGGCTGTTCTCCTTCAGGTACCCCACCAACTCCCACCTCCCTCTTCTCTCCTCACTGGGCTCCCCTTTCATTCATTCGCATCTCTTTCCCTCAGCCCTTCAAAATTAGTGCCTGTGCATGTGCTCTGGGCTGGACAATGTCTTTGTCCCTGGGACAGGTATAGTTGCTTCCACCCTCATGGAGCTGAAACTGAACCCCCAAAGGAGGGAACCGAAGTGAAGTTGAGGCTTTTTGTCTACAGTACATTTGCCTCAAGGCTATACAAGTACCAGGGAAACAGACCCAATTGGACCCAGTTTAGAGCTATGGCAGGCTGATTCCATGGCTATTTTCAACCCAATGCACAGCCCAGACAGTTCCAGAAAGGCCACAGCACACACACACAAGGTATGCTTGGAGAAAGGCCATCCTCTGCCAGGGAAGACACAGCTGTGGCCAGGCCCCCTCTTTCCCCCCACCTCCTCTGACACCACAGTTTCCTTCAGCACAACCTTGTTGTGGCTGTGATATCCTGCTCGTGTCAGTTAGGTCCTTGGCTGCGTCCGAAGTTCCCGTCTGCCATGTGAATCAGCAGAGCTGAAAATTCATCTGAGGTCTTGGTTGCTTGTCCCCATGCCTCCAAGACCTTTGTGAGACTTGGAGCCAGTCCACTCTCTTATCAGGACGTGTGTTCCTCATGTGTGAAATGAGGCTGCTTTGTAGCAAGGAGAATTGTTAAAAGAAACAATTTTTTTAGTAAAAGTTGTTATATTCATATGTACACCGGAGCCCAGCACACGTATGTGTGTGGAGCAAATGTTTTTTGACCAAGTCCTGTTCCTTCCCCTAGGCTGTCTCCTTCTGTCTCCCTCTTGTCAGGGAATTTCCACAGGCATGTGTACTGCGTCTGTGTGTGCACAGTATGTATACACACATATTCTCACGTGTGCACACAAGCAGTTTTCTTTTTCCCTAGGATCTCCACTTTTCAGAGTCAGAAACTGAGTTTCAGTGGGGGGATGTGAGTTGTGAGAGGCCACCCCTTCAGGCCTGACGTGGGCTTTGAACCCAGTCAATCTGACTCTGAGACCTGTGCTCTGTGTGCTACCCTGAAGGGTTATTTCTTCACGACTGACTTCCCCAGCTGGGAAAAACAGAACCCTTTCCTAATAAAGGAAAAACTCTTGCAAAATAATATGCCCCTGAATTTTGATTTCTACTGGCTGACTGACAGATTCCTATTCCAAGGTCCTTTTTGTGTTTTCTGCCCTTGGCTGCACAACCCACTTCTGTCCCTGGTCTGCCCACTGCAGGCAGACGCAGAGGAGCTAGCCAAGTGCGTACACACACCGATGTGGACCAGTTCCGAGTAACCTTCTCTCGTGAGCTGCTCATGGCTCACTGTTTGATTGAAGGACAGACAAGCACTGGCCAACTTAGGCTGTAAGAACAGCAGTGGATGAAGCCTGGCTGTACTCTACACATTTAAAACCTGACAGCTGGGTCCCAGAAAGGACAGAAATAGGCTCAGTTCTGGGAATTCCAGCCAGAAACTCTTGAAGACTTTTTTTAAGGCAGAACCAGTAGAATAAATCCTTGCCACCCACCTCCAATCTAAACTCCCTTTGCATCATTTTGGGGAGAGAACTTCTGAATGGCTCAGGGTAGATCATGAGCCTGTCTCTCATGGGCAGGACTGGGGGAAATAACATGGTGATTAATACTCCCACCAGAGCGACAGGGAACTGGAGGAAGAGTTAATGGCCCAAGGATAAGCAGAGCACTGTTACTTATTCTGGCATCTAAGGAGGTCAGACTTCCAGATATCCCTCCAACGTACCATGAAACAAAATAAAACCAAACAAGCTTAATTGTTTATCTGTGGCTTCCAAACCTAAGCTGCAAATCTGCAGGCACAGCTCATGAGTGTGACAAAAGCCAGGAGTTCACCTCAGAAAATCTGCACTTAGACCCCAGCCTGGCACCACTCACTGTGCTACCTTGGGTTAAGAGTGCATCATGCCAGACCCTGTTGTGGAATACAAGTCATCCCAGCACATCTCCCAGGGGTCACTGTGGGATCACAGAGGACACAGCTCAAA
The DNA here is from genome assembly GCF_027580195.1 of Bos mutus. NCBI lineage: Eukaryota > Metazoa > Chordata > Mammalia > Artiodactyla > Bovidae > Bos > Bos mutus. The sequence continues at coordinate 52,875,220 of NC_091634.1, read as the reverse complement.
GTGCACTGGCAGTCCATACTCAGCCCATCTGGGTCTACGGAGGAAGTATTGACATTAGGTCTCGAATAGCAAGTGAAGCCCAAGAGCATATTCACATGTTTACACTCTGTTTGAAACACTTGTAAATATCTCTCCTGGGCCATTTACTTTTGTATAGTTGGGAACAGTGAATAAATAAGTCTTTATTTGAAAGGGGAGTTTTGAATTCTGAGGCTTCCCTGGTGGCTCAGACGGTAAAGCGTCTGCCCGCAATAAGGGAGATCCGGGTTCGATTCCTGGGTCGGGAAGATCCCCTGGAGAAGGAAATGGCAATCTACTCCAGCACTCTTGCCTGGAAAATCCCATGGATGGAGGAGCCTGATAGGCTATACAGTCCATGGGGTCGCAAAGAGTCGGACACGACTGAGCGACTTCACTTTCACTTTGAATTCTGAAGGACTGGCAGATTTCACAGCTACTGATATCTTGACAGATGTGTTGGTGACTTGAAATCTTCGAGTACAGTTGTCTTTGAAATTGTGGATGCTGCAACTGTAGGTATTGATAACCTGCCTGATGCATGCAGCCCTTTCTATACACTGCCCAGTGTAACCCAGCCATCCTTTACCTGCGTACTGCCTCTAATGTTTCAGCCAACAACTGCCTTTTCAAAGGCTGTTCCATACTCAGCCTAATAAAGCAGTCAGACTCCTCAAAAAAGAGTGAAGCTGTCATTTTCAGAAGTTTTCAGCCCAAAGTTGAAGAACTCAGACCATGGGAGATTTTTAGAAGAAATATTGGCATAGAGTGTTGGGTGGGCTGTGCCAGCAGATGACTTTCAAGGATTTTCACCAGCATAAAATGTTTGAGGTCCTTGGCATTACCAATTTACAAAGCGGGGGCTTTAGAGGGACACAACTTATAATGAACTATAATTGCCTGATATTCCATTATTTTAGTTGATGTTGTTAAACAATAGAATCTGAAATTGGCTAAGGAAGAACAGTTATTTGAAATATGTGCTGTTTTGAATAAACTGATCCTGACTTAATGAGCTTTTACTGGGTTTTATGCATGACTTACTACCCATATTCCATTGCTAAGGTAAGCTACTTAAAACTATGGTGCAAGATGATGTTTTTCAGTTCATTTGTCTGTTGCAGTAATGATGGAATATATTTTCCAGCACACAAATCCTATTTATGATCAAGACATTGTTGTTCTGTAGATCAACTTAAACCCTTGCACAGTGTAATTTACCTGCTGTCAAATCTCATTTGAAGAGCTGTTGTCTGGCATTGCTCTAATCAAAAACATGCCCGAGTGTAATGAGCTATGCGTGCTGTGTCTAGTATTATTTATTTCTAATGAACTTTTGTTCACCCCCCACCACACTTTGGGAAACTGACAATCTATAATGTTTTCTATGTTCTTCTTCTTCTTCTTCTTTTTTAAACCAATTATCTTCCCAACTGGGGTAATGATTCACAAAAAAAAAAAAAAATATATTTTTGTTCTTCCCCAATGTGGCTTAATGGAAAACAGCTGACTAGAGAAATACATGGAAGGAATATCAAAATGATTCAGTATTAAAAACAAAACTGGTGGTTAATAAGTGATTTACTGAACTAAGATAGCTGCGGTAAAGTTAGATCAGCTGGCCCCAAGGATGCAAAGTTCTGCTGGGTTTGGGGACCTTGGCTGGTTCGTGAAATGCAGTCAGTATGTCCCATCCTGGGCAGAGTATCCCCCGAGACTGCATGTCAGTGTGTTCAGCTGTGCAAGTTATTGAAGCTGCTTCCATTTGCTCAAATCACACTGCTGTGCCTAAGTGGGTGGATCATAGCACAGGCACACTTCACCTTTCTGTGGCCATTTCTAACAACGTACACCCAGTGGATGCCTTCTACCCTTCATTCCAAGCAGAAATCCAATCCCCCAGATCACGAGGAGTTCGTTACATCATATGCACACTGAGTTTATGCAAAGACAAATGTTTTGCTTGGAAGAAGAGAGAGAGAGAGCCATGGAAAGCCACGTCAGCTGTGTGACTGGTTCCTCCCCTTTCTGCTCAGTAGACACCTGCCTTGAGTGAGGGGAGGAGCAGCCCGAACCACTGCTGTGATCTCAGGGTGAGAATATTTCAAAGCTGTGTGTCAGTCCATCTGAGAAGTGGTACATTCTGTTCATCTCCACCCTGTGGAGAGAAGCCCACACTTCATCTGAGGCTCCACGGAAGGTCAGCCATCTGCTCTGACAATAGGGACAAAAACTGAGAGATGCTTCTTCTCTGTATTTTCTGTGTGATGTACTGATTTCAGAAGGAAGTTCTGCAGTAGTCTTCACTTCATGTGTTGATCTTACATCCTAAACATTACATAAGACCCAACCTCCCTCTTAGAGCTCTGGGACCCTGTACCTGAACTTGGGTCTGTGCACAGCTCTTTGGTAGTGTCTTCAACTTTGTTTGATGTTGCCTGTAGGTTCTCGGGCATTTTCCTTCTCGTCTTCAGCCTCTACTCTGGGCAGCATGGTCTATCCTAGAAAGGATGTGGGAGTTTGGATCCATGGCCCACCCTGTGTGTCCTTGGACACTTACCCTCAACCACAAAATGCACACTCCTGCCAATGTGACAAAGCATCAGTGAGGAATAACAGAGTTCCAAAGTGCAGAAGCATGTCCACCGAGAGGTAGCCTGACCATGCATGATGCCTCATATAACTGTGACTGTCATGCATCCTAAATTCTTATGTGGAAGCCCAGGATTCAGCACTTCTACTGAATCCAAGGCAGACCCTTGGCTTCTTCAGCAGGGTGAGGCCCATAGTGCTGAGAACTGCATTTGGGTGGAGCTGACATATCTGAAGGCTAGCTGATGACACTGAACTTCGATGTCTTCGCTAACTTGTGCAGGGGGCAAAGAAACAAATCCAGAACAATAGCACAGAACCTTGGAGCCAGAGTTGCGTGTATATGAACTCAGCTCCAAGTCCCGTGTGTGTATGCTAATTATTTCTTTGTCATCAGTCCTTCCTTTCTGAATGACTAAGTAGTGATAGGCATTGTCTGGCTTAGGAATACTACACAGGACCCATAGCCTGCACTTGACCATCACTTTGTGCCCTCTGAAAGATTTCCTTTTGAGGGAAACAAATGAATCACTGAAGGTATTAGGAACTCTGGATTTTAAAAAGAGTTAATCTAAGCTTGTGCTTCCCTGCTGGCTCAGACGGTTAAATGTCTGCCTACAATGTGAGAGGCCCGGGTTCGATCCCTGGGTGGGGAAGATCCTCTGGAGAACGAAATGACAACCCACTCCAGTACTCTTGCCTGGAAAATCCCATGGGAGGAGCCTGGTAGGCTACAGTCCATGGGGTCACAAAGAGTTGGACACAACTGAGCGACTTTATTTACTTTATTAACCTAAGCTTTAAGAAAACTTTGATCCTTTTCTCAATATTTTCTCTTTATCATGGAGTTCTGAGTGTTTCTTTTCATATTACCTAATGATGTTTATCCTGGGTCACTCATTTAAATCTTGTGGTTTTAAAGAATGTACTTAGGTGACCATCAATTTATATCTACATTGTGAGTGTGCTTGTTATCCTAGTGTATGTTCTTTCAGTTCATTTACTCATTTATCCATCCAGTAGGCCAGGATTCCATGCCAGAACTGTGGTAGGTTCCAGCTTAACATAAAAGAACAGACACAAAATGGGCTTTGCCCTTGTGAGAGGTTAATACTTGGAAGTCATATAATAAAAGATATATTCAGTTCAGTCGCTCAATTGTGTCCAACTCTTTGCGACCCCATGAACCACAATACACCAGGCCTTCCTGTCCATCACCAACTCCCAGAGTCCACCCAAACCCATGTCCATTGTGTCGGTGAAGCCGTCCAACCATATTATCCTCTTTCGTCCCCTTCTCCTCCTGCCGTCAATCTTTCCCAGCATCAGGGTCTTTTCAAATGAGTCAGCTCTCTGCATCAGGTGGCCAAAGTATTGGATTTCAGCTTCAACATCAATCCCTCCAGCGAACACCCAGGACTAATCTCCCTTAGGATGGACTGGTTGGATCTCCTCGCAGTCCAAGGGACTCAAGAGTCTTCTCCAACACCACAGTTCAAAAGCATCAATTCTTCAGCACTCAGCTTTCTTCACAGTCCAACTCTCACATCCATACATGACTACTGGAAAAACCATAGCCTTAACTAGACAGACCTTTGTTGGCAAAGTAGTGTCTCTGCTTTTTAATATGCTGTCTAGGTTGGTCATAATTTTCCATCCAAACAGCAAGCGTCTTTTAATTTCATGGCTGCAATCACCATCCGCAGTGATTTTGGAGCCCAGAAAAATAAAGTCAGCCACTGTTTCCACTGTTTCCCCATCTATTTGCCAAGAAGTGATGGGACCGGACACCATGATCTTAGTTTTATGAATGTTGAGCTTTAAGCCAACTTTTTCACTCTCCTCTTTCACTTTTATCAAGAGGCTCTTTAGTTCCTCTTCACTTTCTGCCATAACGGTGGTGTCATCTGCATGTCTGAGGTTGTTGATATTTCTCCCAGCAATCTTGATTCCAGCTCATGCTTCTTCCAGCCCAGCGTTTCTCATGATGTACTCTGCATAGAAGTTAAATAAGCAGGGTGATAATATACAGCCTTGCTGTACTCCTTTTCCTATTTGGAACCAGTCTGTTGTTCTATGTCCAGTTCTAACTGTTGCTTCCTGATGTGTATACAGGTTTCTCAAGAGGCAGGTCAGGCGGTCTGGTATTCCCATCTCTTTCAGAATTTTCCACAGTTTATTGTGATCCACACAGTCAAAGGCTTTGGCATCGTCAATAAAGCAGAAATAGATGTTTTCTGGAACTCTCTTGCTTTTTCGATGATCCAGCAGATGTTGGCAATTTGATCTCTGGTTCCTCTGCCTTTTCTAAAACCAGCTTGAACATCTGGAAGTTCATGGTTCACATAAGGCTGAAGCCTGGCTTGGAGAATTTTGAGCATTACTAGCATTTACTAGCGTGTGAGATGAGTTTAATTGTGTGGTAGTTTAAGTATTCTTTGGCATTACCTTTTTTGGGGATTGGAATGAAAACTGACCTTTTCCAGTCCTGTGGCCACTGCTGAGTTTTCCAAATTTGCTGGCATATTGAGTGCAGCACTTTCACAGTGTCATCTTTTAGAATTTGAAATACTTCAACTGGAATTCCATCGCCTCCACTAGCTTTGTTTGTAGTGATGCTTCCTAAGGCCCACTTGACTTCACATTCCAGGATGTCTGGCTCTAGGTGAGTGGGAGTGATCACACCTTCCTGATATCTGAGTCGTGAAGATCTTTTTGGTAAAGTTCTTCTGTGTATTCTTGCCACCTCTTCTTAATATCTTCTCCTTCTGTTAGGTCCATACCATTTCTGTCCTTTATTGAGCTGATCTTTGCATGAAATGTTCCCTTGGTATCTCTAATTTTCTTGAAGAGATCTCTAGTCTTTCCCATTCTGTTGTTTTCCTCTATTTCTTCGCACTAATCACTGAGGAAGGCTTTCTTATCTCTTCTTGCTATTCTTGGGAACTTTGCATTCAAATGTGTATATCTTTCCTTTCTCCTTTGCTTTTTGCTTCCCTTCTTTTCACAGCTATTTGTAAGGCCTCCTCAGACAGGCATTTTGCTTTTTTGCATTTCTTTTTCTTGAGGATGGTCTTGATTCCTGTCTCCTGTACAATGTCACGAACCTCCATCCATAGTTCATCAGGCACTCTGTTTATCAGATCTAGTCCCTTAAATCTATTTCTCACTTCCATTGTATAGTCATAAGGGATTTGATTTAGGTCATACCTGAATGGTCTAGTGGTTTTCCCCACTTTCTTCGATTTCAGTCTGAATTTTTCAATAAGGAGTTCATGATCTGAGCTACAGTCAGCTCCTGGTCTTGTTTTTGCTGACTGTATAGAGCTTCTCCAGCTTTGGCTTAAGGATATAATCAATCTGATTTCCATGTTGACCATCTGGTGATGTCCATGTGTAGAGTCTTCTCCTGTGTTGTTGGAAGAGGGTGTTTGCTATGACCAGTGTGTTCTCTTGGCAGAACTCTGTTAGCCTTTGACCTGCTTCATTCTGTACTCCAAGGCCAAATTTGCCTGTTACTCCAGGTGTTTCTTGACTTCCTACTTTTGCATTCCAGTCCCCTGTAATGAAAAGGACATCTTTTGGAGGTGTTAGTTCTAGCAGGTCTTGTAGGTCTTCATAGCACTGTTCAACTTCAGCTTCTTCAACATTACTGGTCAGCACATAAACTTGGATTACTGTCTATTGAATGGTTTGCCTTGGAAACTAACAGAGTTCATTCTGTTGTTTTTGAGATTGCCTCCAAGTACTGCGTTTTGGACTCTTTTGTTGACTATGATGGCTACTCCATTTCTTCTAAGGGATTCCTGCCCACAGTAGTAGATATAATGGTCATCTGAGTTAAATTCACCCATCTCAGTCCATCTTAGTTCGCTAATTCCTAGAAAGTTGATGTTCATTCTTGCCATCTCCTGTTTGACCACTTCCAATTTGCCTTGATTCATGGACCTGACATTCCAGGTTCCTATGCAATATTGCTCTTTACAGCATCAAATTTTGCTTCTATCACCAGTCCTATCCACAACTGGGTGTTGTTTTTGCTTTGGCTCCATCCCTTCATTCCTTCTGGAGTTATTTCTCCACTGATCTCCAGTAGCATTTTGGGCACCTACTGACCTGGGGAATTCATCTCTCAATGTCCTATCTTTTTGCCTTTTCATACTGTTCATGAGGTTCTCGAGGCAAGAATGCTGAAGTGGTTTGCCATTCCCTTCTCCAGTGGTCCACATTCTGTCAGACCTCTCCATTATGACCTGTCCATCTTGGGTGGCTCCACATGGCATGGCTTAGTTTCATTGAGTTAGACAAGGCTGTGGTCCATGTGATCAGATTGACTAGTTGTCTGTGATTGTGGTTTCAGTCTGTCTGCCCTCTGATGCCCTCTCCCCGCGCCTACCATCTTACTTGGCTTTCTCTTATTGGACGTGAGGTATCTCTTCAAGGCCACTCCAGTAAAGTACAACTGCTGCTCCTTACCTTGGATGCAGGGTAGCTCCTCTCAGCCGCACTCTTGTGCCATCACAGCCGCCACACTCGTGCACCAAAACATATATACAAATACTGAATAATTACCACAGTAATTGGCACACTGACCAAGCTCAATGGGGATCTAGTTTAAACTATTTCATATATGTCAAGTCTCTGGATTTTCATTTCATCATAAACTGGGAGGAAAAAAGGAACAGCGTCAAAGACAGACAAGGCTACTACCTAGAGCTGGAGGGAATCAGCCTCACCCCAACAATGAGGGTGGAAGTGGGGCAGGTGGAGGGTAGTTGGACGCATTCACAGATACTAGGGAATATGGTCATAGTGCAGAGTACTGAAGGCTGCTGAAAAGGCCGCAGGGGGACAGCTCTGCAGGAGAGGTGACATGCCTCACAAGCTAACTCACTGCATTTGGTGCTCTGACCAGAGTCTAGTAATAGTAATACCAGCAGTGTGCACCCTCACTGTACTCAGGCACTCTGCATGGAATTCTACCATACATTTGATCATGGCATGACTGTTTAGTTGGGGGGTTTACTGCAAAACAAAATCACGGTGGTTTAAAGCAATATATATTTATATTTTCTTGTCCCCATGTCTATTGGTCAGTGGAGGTCCATCTGCACTGGGCTGTATTCCAGGTTGGTTTGGATTCCAGGAAGCCCCATGTACTTCCTCCTTCTCCTTGAGCAAGTGGCCACCCAGCTATAAGAACCTAGCAGAGTGGATCTTAATACAAGGTTTTTAGGGGTCATCTGGCAATGTCTGGAGATGTGTTTGGTTGTCACAAGTTAGTTCAGTTCAATTCAGTTCAGTCACTCAGTCGTGTCCAACTCTGTGTGACCCCATGAATCGCAGCACACCAGGCTTCCCTGTCCATCACCAACTCCCAGAGTTTACTCAAACTCATGTCCATTGAGTCAGTAATGCCATCCAGCCACCTCATCCTCTGTCGTCCCCTTCTCCTCCTGCCCCTAATCCCTCCCAGCATCAGAGTCTTTTCCAATGAGTCAACTCTTTGCATGAGGTGGCCAAAGTATTGGAGTTTCAGCTTTAGCATCATTCCTTCCAAAGAAATCCCAGGGCTGATCTTCAGAATGGACTGGTTGGATCTCCTTGCAGTCCAAGGGACTCTCAAGAGTCTTCTCCAACACCATAGTTCAAAAACATCGATTCTTCAGTGCTCAGCTTTCTTCACAGTCCAACTCTCACATCCATACATGACCACTGGAGAAACCATAGTCTTGACACAAGTTAGAGAAGGGAGTAATTACTGGCATCTAATGGGGGTAGGCCAGGGATGCTACTAGACATCCCACAGTGTTCAGGATGGTCCCCTCCAATGAAGAATTATTTGGCTCCTAGTGTCAATAGTGCTGAGGTTGAGAAACTCTGTCATAATGGATGGCAGAAGCCCAAAAGGCCAAGCTAAGCTATACGAACATATTTAAAGCTTTTGCTCATGTCATATATGGTTGAACTGCATTCACCAAAGCAAGTCATATGGCCAAGTCCAAAGTCACTGGGGTCAGACTGTACTCCTCCAACTTCCCTGGAGGTACACGGCAGTGAGAGCTGGTCAAGGGTCACAAAGAACCCTGTCTACTGTAGCAATGTTCCCACTCACAGATGAGGGAACCAAGGCCCAGAAAGACTGAGTAATGTGTTCAAGGTCACCCAGCTACTAGCTGGAACCCAGGCTCTGTCCTAGTCCCATTCTAGGTGGTCTGCACTACTTCTGTGTGGATTTGGAGTTTAGCCAAAGGAGAGATCACTGGAGGCAGCTGCCATCAGCCTCAGCTTCCTCTCTGTGTAATGAGGGTATTGAGAGTAGCTGGAGAGGTTGAGAAGATTGCAATGTGGATGATACTACAGTGCCTAAAGTGTACTGAGTAATTGATAAACCTAAGGTACTGCTGTTCCTATTGTTGAAAAAGACAAGGGGAGGTGGGTTTCTTCCCACTGAGGATGCTCACTGTGTTTTCTTGGATGTGAGTTATCTGGGGAAATTATCTACCAGCTCTCTTTTTTTCCAAGTTGTAAATCATCCTATTTTGTGTATCTTTTTGGTGAATTCTAGTGTTTGAAGACTGTCTGACCTTCAGCTGTTGGTTAGAAGTCATGCCTACTGTTAAAACTGAGTCACCTGTCTTTCATCTTCTAAAGGCAATAAGCTAGGGATCCACATGGAATTTAGACAATGAAAACTTTTTGAGGTTTGATTTAAAAGAAAGATCCCAATGAAACCTTGTGATTCTGTCTAACACAAGTCACTGCTTTCATTCTGTGGCTCTCACTGGGTCTCGAGGACATCCCGAACACAAGCTCAGTAATCCCAGCATGGCACCCTGACTCCTGCTTAGAGGTGGTTACCAGTCTCAGTGAGTTTGTTACATTAGCATCTTCCCTTTATGGTTGCATGGAATCAAAGGAGAGGGCTGCTTGGTAAGCTCTGGTGTCATTCTTCTGAACCCTGGGATTGTGTGCCAGGAACAAAGGGCCAGGTGTCAGCACTCTTGTATATGAGCAGTCTTCTCTGTCAGGGGTCAGACAGTGATGTGACTGCCGCTTAAAGTCACTGCTGGCATCTTTGGACACATTTTGGTGATCCAAATTATTGTTCCAGACCCTGTGCCGAGCACTGAAACATTGGAAATGGATAAGACCTTGTCCCTACCTCTGAAGGATCTCCAGAGACATCAAGAAAACTCAAAAGCAAAAATCATTATTACATCATTCCTCTTTAAGGTATATACAGAAGGCAGAGTAATAGGCAAACTTCAGAGAGTAGGGCCTGGACACGGTGGGTAGGATGAAGAAGAGTTCTCTAGGCAGGCACCTTGCACACTCAGCCTCCTTTGCTGCCTCGTTGTCTCTTGTTAATGGTGGACTGGGATATGTTTTATTTGGAGGCACATGTTTACCTACTAACATAACTTCTGTTCTCCATTAAAAATCTTTGCGTGTTCCAGTGTCAAAGGCTTGAGTTCTAGAATTTTCTTAGACATTCCCTCTGTTCACTGCCCAAAGTTCTCTCCCCAGCAAAGGCAGCACTCCAGTCTCTCTCTCCAGCAAAGTAGATCCCTAGATGTCATCAAAGCTGTGGATGGAAAGTAGATGAATCTATTTGCAGTGAGGTTGTTCCTCTTGCCCTACCATGAGCACCCCCTTCTGGTCCTGGTTTTGTGAAAATCAGAATGAATTGGGTATAGAAGAACAGGAAGTCATTTCTTCACAATTTTATTTCTTGAGGAAGTATAAAACATTGTAATTGTCAATACGTTTCATTAAGAACAAAGAGAATAGGATTTAAATTATTAGACAAAACAAATGAAAAAGCAATGAAGCAAGTTTCATTAAACATTGTGTCATCTATGCAAAGCTGAAACAGATGGGAGAAGCACACACACACAAAAATGCCAGATAAGGGAGAAGCAGGTGAAGAGAAAGAAATTGTGGATGGATCTAAGAATGAAGGACAGGAAGAGCTTTAACAGGCTCTACGTTAATGACTCGGTCAAGGTTAAAATTCAGGTAATAATTGAATGGATCACTGTTTCCAGTTCTTCACCAGCTCATTCAAAACCTTCCAAAGCTCTAAGGAAATGCAGTGACTCATGCTGCCCACCAACAGCAGGAGATAGGCATGGGGACTAGGCTTTGGAGACCACTGCATGCGGCACAACTGGTCATACCTGCATTGGACTTTGGCCATCTTGAACCATATACTCTTTGTAAGAATCAGTCCAAAAAAACAGGACTTCTCAGCCAAAGTCCATTTGGAGAAAGCAGAAAACTTGCCAGCGTGTGGTAGGCCACATATAGGATGATGCATTTGTCTGATTTAGCAGTAAAACAAATATGTCCGAACAAATGAAAGAAATCAGAAAATAAGTTTTAAATGTTTATCACCTGTGAGAGTGTTGTCCTGCTCACCTCAATTAAAGCCAGCAGCATTTAAAAAAAAAAAAAAACCCTCTTTTATTTACTATGAGAAGTGATTTTTCTCCTGATAAAATATTCTGAAGATATGTTTTTCAGATAAGCAGTGCTGGAAAGCCAAAAAAAAAAAAATGTAAGAAATCCAACTGCTTTTGAGATTCTCTTGCCATTAGTTTCAGTTGCAGATGAGAGGGTGTGGACCAAGTGTAAGGAAGGAGAATAAAAACCTCCCACAGCCAGCCAGGCAGGCAGGCCCATATCCAAGCCCAGCAGGTCTTTGGCTGGGTTAATAAAAGTTGGGAGTTACTGGACTGAGTTAGGCGTGCAAGGGTTTAGAAACTGTTGTGGAATAAATCTGAAAAGAAAAAATATCTCAAGGCCAATAACCTAGTTTGAATTTGAAGTCTTTAGAAAGCTCAAAGTTATTAAAAATGTGCTAAAGGAAACGTAAGCCATATGATGCTACCAGGTAATACTTTAATGAGAATTGAAGGTTAATGAAACATTTGGTCGAGTTCACTGACAAAGTGCACAGAATCCAAATAGGAGATTGAAAGTAAAGGACTCTGCTGCCTCTCACCTTAAGCTTTGAAAACCAGCTTCTGAAGGGCTCAACCTAAAACAGGCATCTGTGCCCACGAGGAACCATTGTCTATTATTAATATGCTAATTTAGGCCCGCTCACCTAAAATTACCTTTCTAAAGTTGACTTTGTCTTACACCAGCTTCTTGACAGAGTTGGCCAGAAAGCTCTTGGCAATGTGCAGTCTCACAGAATTAATTAGCAGCACAGAAAACTGATCAGCTTTCAAGCATGTTACACATCTTCATGGCAAAGGAATTATTTAAACTGGTGTGGACTGCTAACAGCTACACAGCTGTATTTTTGCAAAATGCTAAGGTAGCAAAAAAGGAAAGGACAAACATCTTCTTGAACCCAAACAGTAGAAAGATTTCCTAACTTTGGAAGTGCAAGGAAGTGAAGATTGGCTTGGAACCACTGGTCACAAGTGTTATGAGTGTGAATACCCATGACTTAGGAAGTTATTGCAAATGAGTGCAGATGTAAGAAAACCACAGGGCAAGCATAGAGATGAAGGAAAGTCTCACTTGGCCTTAGGTTGGGAAAGAAAGCTGGGATAAATAAAGAACTGTTTATGTGCGAGTTACTGCCATCTTAGCAGGTTGCCGTGTAGAACAGCCACAAGGCTGTAATACCTTCTCTAATTTTTTTCTTTTTTCCTAGAAAATCTGGGAATCTGGAATCTTATTTAAACACTCCTGCTTTAAGATGTTGGCAAACAGGGTTTTAAACATTGTAAGGACTAGCTCCAGGTGGATGTGTCAGGGCGAGATTCAGCCCATGAGTTGCCAGCAGGAGGACCCTGGTTCAGGGGTTCTGGGTGAGCTGGGTCAGGCCATTACAGAGGGCAGGACATTCAGCATGGCTGGTTGTAGACCAGAAACTCACCTAGTGAAAAAATAGCCAGTCTCAGGAAAATAAGGGGCTCAGCACCCTGGGGCAATTAAGAGGGCTCAGAAACATCTGAGGAGTGAAACCAAGGCCTCCAGCTACAGACACATTAAGTCTGTCAATGAGATTGAAGATGAAATGGGAGCCTGTGACATTTGCAGGCCAGCATCTCCCTAGAGAAGCCTGCGGCACAGGGGACGCAGCGCTGGCTGCTGGACGAGAGCGATGGGGGAGGCAGATGGGGCTGGGGCGGCCCGAAAGCATAACTGGATGACTGTCTCTGGGTGTATTGCGCATGTCTGTCCTCAGAAAGACAAGCACAAATGCCCTCTGGTGCATTCATCGTCCATTGAGTGTTCATTTGCTCACTGATTGATTGATTTCATTTATTCAATCAACAAACACTGAACACCTAGTATATGCTAAAACTGGGGAGACAGATATGAACACAAATCAGTCTTTACACTCCAATAGTTCAGGGTCTAAGGGAGTCATGGCAGTATAGGCCTGCAAACAAAACGCTGCCCAGAGTCTCTGCAAGGGAGCTGTGGGCGCACAAGAAGGGATCTGAGTCAAGAAACCTGCCAGAGCATACAGCGTCTAGACTCGCTTCTGCTAATGGATCCATTTTTAAAAACTTCATCCAGCCTGGAGACTGCAGTCATTATAATGTCAGGACCGACTCCTACTCTCTCAGATATTCATAACAATGATTCCAAGCCCCTCTGGAGTTGAGAACTGCTTCCTGAATTTTCAGAGAAGGATTACAGTTTGTTTAATTTAGTTGGTATTGAGTGTTTGTCCTTGAGTTTTAATTCTCTGAAACCTGACACACACATGGAACATACTGCTCTATCCTGAAAAGTAATTTTATATCCATTTATTCAATTTGCCCCACAAAGGAGGTCAGTCGGGTGTTACCACGGCCATTTTGCAAATGAGAGAATGGAGGTGATGGTTGGCAGAGAGGTCCCAAACCAGCTATAGCTGTGATAGATCCAGGATTAAAATCAGAATCTCCTCCTCTCAACCACTGTCTCCAAAACACAAAGTTAAGTGGAACCTGCTGCTGCTGCTGCTGCTAAGTCGTTTCAGTCGTGTCCGACTCTGTGCAACCCCAAAGACGGCCTCCTACCAGGCTCCTCTGTCCCTGGGATTCTCCAGGCAAGAACACTGGAGTGGGTTGCCATTTCCTTCTCCAATGCATGAAAGTGAAAAGTGAAAGCGAAGTCGCTCAGTCATGTCCGATTCTTAGCAACCTCATGGACTGCAGCCTACCAGGCTCCTCTGTCCATGGGATTTTCCAGGCAAGAGTACTGGAGTGGGGTGCCATTGCCTTCTCCATAAGTGGAACCTACCATTCTGTAAATGTTCTGAATAAACTTTGAGTTTTCCGCACTGCTGTTCCATAATGGAAATTACTACCACAATGTCCGTGATCATCAGCTCCCCGCTGGACACCTTCAGAAGATTCCCAACCAAGCTGCCCAGCCCCACTTTTACCCTTCAGTCCAATCTCCACACATCTTCTGGAATGATCTTTTAAAATTCAAGTCTGAGTCATTCCCTCACCACTATCCCCTACCTCCTGACCCGTACAAGGTTTTCTTTTTAATGGCTTTATTGAGGTGTAAATTTCCACACCATATGTTGAGAGTTTAGCTAAGCTACTCCATGGTACCGTTGCCTCCTCGGCATCTGTTTTGTTTGACCAAGCAGCCCGCAGTGACCTTACCCTGACACCAGGTGCTCAGGCAGGTGTGCGCCCCGGATGACAGCCCGCAGTCACCATGCGTGTGTGGTCCTGGTGTGACTTCCCCAGCAGCGCACGGATCAGTGTCTCCCCTCAGTCACCTCTCAGATAAGACCCCTGTGAAGTTACCAAAACCCTGTTGTTTTGCTCTGAATTTTCTAATCTGGCCTTAAGCCCAGGAACCCCACACCACTTCGCTTCCTTTACTTAGCAAAGGCGTGTACCCCAGGTCCCATTGCTCTCTGTCTTCACTCTTAAGAAACTATATTTTAACAGTCTTGACACCATACAGTTCACTCATTAAAACTATACAGTTCAGTGGTGTTTAATATACTCATGGAGCTGCATAACCACCACCACGGTCATTTTTAGAACATTTTCATCGCCTCAAAAGAAACTCTGTCCCCCTTAGCACACTCTGTCCTCCCCACCCTGAGCAGCCACCAGTCTGCATTTCATATAAATGGAATCATACAACACGTGGTCTTTTATGAATGGCTTCTTTCGCTCAGTGTAACGTTTCCGTCCCTGTCGTGGCCTGTGTCAGTGCCTTGTCCCTTTTCATGGCTGAATAACGTTCCATTGTATGGGCAGAGTGCATTGCATTTAGCCATTCACTGTTGATGGACATTGGGGTTGTCTCCACCTTTTGGCTTTTGTGAATAATGCTGCTGTGGACATTCATGTACATGTTCTTGTGTGGACCTGTGTTTCATTTCTCTTGGGTATATCGTTAGGAGTGACTACTATTTGAGGAACTGCCAGATTGTTTCCCAGAGTTGCTCCATAAGAGGGTCTTAATGGTGTTAAGTCACTCTTAGGAAAGAGACCAAAATGCCTCACGTCGTCCAGGGCCCCAGCTGTTCAGCCCCAGCCTTTGTCACTCTCTCCTCTTTTCTCATCTGCTCGGTCCCTCTGGCTTCTGGGCAGTTTCTCTGTCCACACTCTCTCTCCCCTCTTCCCTGTCCAGTTCCCCCAGAGAGGCCTTTCCTGAGTGCCCACCCACCCACAATCTAAGTGGAATCTTCTGATTATATCCTTCCTGATTTAATAATTATTTACATAATGCTAATTTATTTCCACCAAATAGAGGCTCTAGATGAGCTAATATATATATATATATATATATATATATATATATCTTAAGAGATAGATATATATATCTCTCTTAAGACTCTGTTTTTAAACTACTGTAATTAAAGGATCTTGTGTATAGCTCAAAGTATAGTAGGGGCACAAACATATGTGTTGAATGAATATGTGATAGGAGAGAGTTTAGTTAAGGAGATCTCAAAGGTGTCAAGCTGGCCTTATCATCTACATCAAAATTCTTATTTCTCCCTGGATATTTTCCTGCTTTCTCCTTTTGTGCTGAATGTTCTATAATATGGTCAGAAAGCTTTCTCTTTAAAGAGTGGATAATAACTACATCCAGCTTTGTGATCTACACAAACTCTCTTGCAGCTACTCAAACCTGCTGTTCTAGTGTGAAGGGTGAATGGGTGAGCATGGCTGTATTCCAGTACTTCATTTACAAAAACAGACAGCAGGCTGGGTTTGAGCTGGAATTACCAATATTTGATTATCTTTGACTGACAAAATCTGCAGCTTCTTGTGGTTCAACGTACCAAGACTCATAAGAGAAGGGAGATGGCAGATTAAGTCATGGTTCATTAGCACTTACCCTTCACACAGCAGTGGCGGGCCTCCTGGGCCATTTGCAGGGAGGTAGCAGGGAGATCTATATGCCCGTTCATCTCTGCAGGCCCAGAGATGCAGAAAGGGATGTCATGAGCAAAGTAATGAGCTGCATTGGCACTTTCACTCTGGGCTGGTCAGGATGCTTAAGGAAGTTGGGTATCTGTACCAGGGGGAAGTGGGATGGCCCAGCACAAAGCCAAATGTGGGAGCACTGCAATATGGACAGTCTACTCTGATGCTCAGAACCTGTGCACCAATGTGGAGTCGGGGCCTCTGGCCAGAGGAGAAAAGATGGAGCAATCTGGATGAAAGTCCAGAAGAATCTAACAGGAAGCATCTGATGAGGACATACTCCTGTCTGGCTGTATGAAGCATTTTTGTATTCAAGCAAAAAATCAGAGTAGAGATGCTGAGCTAGGGTTATGAGAATGGTAAAGAGGGATTTATGTAAGAAATATGAGTCAATTCCTGTAACTTGCATTTGCCTCATTTATAAAGGCAGGACAGATGGGATCATTTTGGCGAGCTAGAAATTTGTATTAAGTTCCAGTTGCTTTATTTTCTTTCATTTAAATATGCTTATTAGTAATATGTGTGTCAGAACAAAATCATTTTCTATCAGTCATTGCCAAACAGTGAATAATCCCATGTAAAATATGTTTGCATACTTTAAACAGTTGTAACAACTTCACTGAACTCAGTTCCTTCCTCTGAAATAGGCAGAATGTGCTTCTGTTGAATCGTTCACGTTCACCCTCAAGGAATTCTAAAAAGACACCTGTTATTTATTTCTTGTCTATTGGCCTGTCCTCTGGGAAAAAAAGCTTCTCTGTAAACTCAAAGTCCTCAACTCATCCTTTGATCATTTGTTACTTACATTGGAAACCTGCTATGTGGAAGGCACCATCCTACTGTGCTGTGGGAACCAGACAGGTGCTCTTTGTCCTCATGAGCTGCCATTCTAGCAGGAGAATCTCCAGAACTTTTTGATCTTGCAAATCTGAAACTCTATACCACTTAAATAACAAACCCCTTTTCCTCTCCCCTCTGCTCCTAATAGCTGTCATTCTCCTCTCCATTTCTGTGAATTTGATGACTTTAGACACTTCATATAAGAGGAATCATACAGTATTTGTCTTTTGTGATTGGCTTATTTCACTGAACATAGTGTTTTCATGGTTCATCCATGTTGTAGCCCATAGCAGTATTCCATTCCTGTTTAAAACTGAATCATCCTCCATTGTATGCATATACTCCATTTTGCATATTCATTCATCTGACCGTGAACACTTGGGTTGCTTCCACCTCTTGGCTATAGTGAATGATATTATGAATTACAGGTGCAAATACATTAAAATTTTAAAAGCCTTGTTCTCTAACATGAGAGAAAACGTTCAGAAATGGGACTGTTCTATATCTTGATTGGGGTGATGGATGTAAGCATAGAACTAAATACACAAGCACACATGCATGCACACACACAAAAATACAAGTAAAATCGTGAAATCTGAATAAGATCCAGGACTGTATTTACATCAGTGTTCCACCTGCAATCCTGGACCACAGTTTTACAAGATGTTACCAATGGGAGAAATTGGATCAAGGGAGTGTGGCATCTCTCTGTGTTATTTCTCATGCCTTCATATAAATAAAAAATTGTTTCAAAATAAAAGTTTAATTTAAAAAAGAAAGTGTTGCCCTCACTGCCTTGAAGGTTAGAGGATGCCACCAAGAGGGGAGACGCAGTCTGGAAAGAGGCTGATAAGGGCCACCTGGGAGGGGAAAGAACCCTAGGCCTTGTTCCCAAAGAGCAAGTGGAGCAGGAACTGAGGCTATCCCCAAGGGCTAAGTAGACCCAGGGGCACAGCAGTCCAGAGCCCAGGCGGTAGGACCAGCATAGCAGCAATGGGGACCTGGATGTTTGAGGAGACCCAGAACAACAATGAGGTCATCTCACACTCCAGCATGTGGGCCTGGAACTGGGCACTGACCACCTCCCTCAGATCACATTGGTTCTGAGTACAGGGTGGAAATGTGTGGGGGAGGAGAGATCTGGCTGGGGCCCCTGCCTTTCGCCAAATCCAGTCCTCACACAGAGATCTGAACAGGGGTCTTGGCATCAAGATGTTGATATATGTATCTTCTTGATTCTAAACGAGCTTCAGCTACTTACAGGCAGTAAGCTACAAGCTGAAAAAGTTCCGGATAGCTTCAGCTACTTGCTGACAGAGGTCCATATGGTCAAATCTATGGTTTTTCTAGTAGTCATGTATGGATGTGAGAGTTGGACCATAAAGAAGGCTAAGTGCCAAAGAATTGATGCTTTTGAACTGTGGTGTCGGAGAAGACCCTTGAGAGTCTCTTGGACTGCAAGGAGATCCAACCAGTCCATCCTAAAGGAAATCAATCCTGAGTACTCATTGGAGGGACTGATGCTGAAGCTGAAGCTCCAATACTTTGGCCACCTGATGCAAAGAGCCAATTCATTGGAAAAGATCCTGATGCTGGCAAAGATTGAAGGCAGGAGGAGAAGGGGGCGACAGAGGATGAAATGGTTGGATGGCATCACTGGCTCAGTGGACATGAGTTTGAGCAAGCTCTGGGAGGTGGTGAGGACAGGGAAGCCTGGAGTGCTGCAGTCCATGGGGTCACAAAGAGTCGGACACGACTGAGCAACTGAACAACAGCTTCTCAGGCAGCTTCTGAGATGCCTGAGTTTGTGAACCCTCATCAGGACCATAATGTTATAAGGATATCTTTCTTGATTTACAGAAAAACTTTAGGGCTACTGGCAGCTACTGTTTAGTTAGCACTTGCTATATGCCAAGTGCTTTGCTAAATGTTTTATGAACGTCATGTATTTTACACATGACAACCCCACGAGACAGGTATCATGCATTTTAAAGATGAAGAAGTTGAGATTCTAGGAAGGTAATTGAATAGATTTAAACTCACACAGCTGAGAAGGGGTAAAATTGGGGCTTGAAGCCAAGTTTCCCTCAACCCACAGTCCACCCTCTGAGCCTCAGCTCTTTTCTGGTTCTCAGAATTTATTGGTGAAATTAAGAGTGAGCTTCGGAGGCAAAGCAGACTTTGATACTTTGTTACAGACCGTTACAGTGGTGGTTCAAAAAATGAAGTTGATGAGACCAAGTTCCATATTATAAAGTTCTGTCAAATGCATGAGGCAGTTTTTCATCCAAAAATCAGAGACCCATGACACTGTGTAAAGCCAACCAGTCTCTATATTCTACTACAGTACTGATCATCTCTTATTACCGAATGTTGCCGTGTTTCTCAATCATCAATACTGAGGGATGCTAGATATCCCAAAGCTTAACAGGTTCCCATAGATCCCTGTTTGTAATAAATTACAACCAGTCTGTAGTCAATTTCAAGATAAATTTTATAGATTCTTTTTTAACTGTGAAACTAACACATGCCCATTATAGGAAATCCAGAAAAGTGTAGGGAAGCAAAGTGAAAAAAAGTTACCTGCAATAAAACCACTGTTAATATTTTAATAAAATCTTAATAGTGTAATGTCTATTTTCAAAAAAAATTCAGTAGTACTACTTAGCAATCGGATTATTTAATTCATACTATGAATACCATATACCATTAATATATTTTTCCATTCCCTAAAGTGTTCTTGGAGTAGGAAATGGCAACCCAGTCCAGTATTCTTGCCTGGGAAATCTCTTGGACAGGAGCAGGCAGGCTACAGTCCGTGGGGGTCTCCAAGAGCTAGACTCGACTTGGTGACTAAACACCAAAGTGTTTCTGCAATGTAGTGTTCTGCTTTGTACAGATACCATAGTCTACTTCATCAATGTCAAGGTAGAACTTTGTGTTGTTTGTAATTTTTCCTAACTTTAAGCAATACTGAAATGAGTATATGTGTTATCAAACAGCCCTAATTTCCTGATGCACGTACAGAGCAAGTAAAAATCACATGTTCTCAAGGCTTTTAATGCATATTGACAAATGGCATTTCAGAAAGATGTTTTAATATCATCAGTAATATGTGAGAATGTTTTTTCCTGACAAGTTTGTCAAAGATTGACTATTCAGGTTTTCCAATTATTTTGGTAATTACATAAGCAAAAAGTCATCTCATTTTAAAGTTTTAATGTTTATTGTCTTTTTGTTTCCTTGCTTTGCTAACTGTTGTTTTTGTCTATTGATTTTTAACCATCTCTTTGTATA
Source organism: Bos mutus (assembly GCF_027580195.1). Lineage (NCBI taxonomy): Eukaryota > Metazoa > Chordata > Mammalia > Artiodactyla > Bovidae > Bos > Bos mutus. The sequence continues at coordinate 52,855,043 of NC_091634.1, read as the reverse complement.
TTCAGGATAGTAGGCCTCTTTTATATGATGCAAACATTTTCTGAGTTTTGTTTGTTTATTGTATTTTAGTCATATAAAAAACTTCACATTTAAGTAGTTTAATCTGTCAGTAATTCACATAATAACTTATGCCTTTAATGCTGATTTAGAAAGACCTTACCTACTCTATTACATAAATATTCAAATATTTTAAAAAGACTTTTTTCTTCTAATTCTTTAATCTATCTGGATTTATTAGGCAATAATTTAAATTTTATGTATCAATCTTAATTTTGAAGAACATAGTGTTTTACAAAATACATTTTAATACTTATTTAACTAAGTGACTTTAGATCTATAAACTTAAAAAAAGAAAGAAAGAAAAGTATTTCATTGCATTCTGTTCCTCTGAATTTCACTTTAGGAAGGGAGAAAGGCAAGTGAAAATAAAATCCCCTGTAATATTCTCCTACGGCTTTGTTTTCAAACGTATTATATTTCTCATCTTTGCACAAAAATCCCCTTAACCCCTGTATATATCCTTAATGGATCTGGCATAATTCCAGCATCCATTATTTATATGAATTCTACTTAAACCAATTAAAATTTTCAGCCTCTGCCCCCCTCTTGGGGTAGGGGATATTCACTGGGACTTTACCCAAGCTGCTTAAGTAAAATTATTTTGAATATCTGCATGGATTTCTTTCACATAATTAAAGTTACTTCAAAAGTTAAATAGAAAAATGCCCTCAAAGTCCAGCGTGGTTATGAGCATACATACATAAGCAAAAAAAAAAAAAAAAAATGTTTTCATTGTGTTGGTGGAAAACATACTTTAAAAGTAAAATTTCATATCAACAAAGGAAATATTATGTCTCTAAGCTAAGCAAAGTTTTCAAAGAACATTTGATAATAATATCAAGACCTTTAATTAATAATCTAACAAGTGGGACACTTTCATCGCCCCTTTGATCATTTTTTTTTGAGGGAGCTGTAAACACTGCCTCCAGTCTATTGAGGGAGGACTACACACAGAGCAGTGCAGATGAAGGTGGAAGAATGTTACAAAAGACTAAAAATATCTTTTCCCTGGGAACTCTCCAGGAGCTGGGCCATAATGAGATTCAACTTCACTAAATGAATAAAGCTGAGAAAAATAACTTGAATATGCAAATGATTGGTGTCAAAGAGAAATCTAAATTACTGCAACAGGAAAACCATTTTTCAGGGTAATGGCTGGTACAGAAGAATTGAATCGAGGGTACTGCATCCACATTTGCAAAAGTCTAAAGAGAGGTCTGTTGGAGTAAACGAATGCCCAAGTCAGCAAACCTTATCTGATGTAACAAAGCTTTGTTCAGAATTTCCTATTAATGTGCTACACACAATTGCTTATCTTTCTGTTCCTTTAACAAAAAGAAAGATGACATTCTAAACATCATTTGTTACATGTGCCAACTTAGATACAGAGAACTGAGGTTTCTTAATAAGATAGGCTCACAGTGTCACTCAGTTAAGCCTGGGACAGTCTTGGTTTGCACTTTTCATTGTGGCTTAATTGTTGATAATACCTGCCTTGGTTCTTAAAGTTGTTCCAGTTTGAATAATTAATAATATGACCACAATATTAATTTTCTATTGCTGCTGTAATAAGTTACCATAAATGTAGTGTCTCAGAATGACATAAATCTGTTATCAGATACATCTGTAGGTTTAGAGTCCAGCATGGAACTCACAGGGTTGAAACTCATGCCAGCAGCTCTGCATCCACTCCGGGAGGCTGTAGAGCAGGGGCCTTGGCATCTCCAGTTTCTGGTTGCTGCTCATTCTCCTTGGCTTGTGGCCTCTTCTTCCATCTTCAAAGCCAGCAGTGGCTGGTCAAGTACCTTTTCATGTCAAATCACCCAGACCTTTTTCTCCTCCTCTCTTAAGGACCCTCATAATCACATTGAATCCACCTGGACAATTCATACTGATATCTCTGTTTTAAGGTGAGCTCATCAGCAACCTTAATTGCATTTGCAACCTTAATTCCCCTTTGCCAAGTAACCTTTCATATCCACAGGTTCCAGAATTAGGACATAATATTCTTTAGGAGGGTCATTATTCTGCCAACTATAGCCCCTTTATTGGAGAAGGCAATGGCACCCCACTCCAGTACTCTTGCCTGGCAAATCCCAGGGACGGAGGAGCCTAGTGGGCTGCTCTCTATGGGGTCGCACAGAGTCAGACACAACTAGAGCAACTTAGCAGGAGCAGCAGCAGCAGCGGCCCCTTTATAGGTAGCAGAGCTAAAACCTGAAGGCCGGCTTTCTGATTCAAAGTCTAGTGTAATTTCAGTGATCAGTGAGAATGTCTATGGTGGAAAAGACTTTCAGTCTTTGTGAGATGTTGATAGGTAGTGAGGGTGTAAGAATTGCAAATAAAAACTCAAAAAAATACCTATCAATTCTTTCTTTACTCAAGGCACTTAATTTTGGAGATCATCTGGTAAAAATAAACTCATAGTAACCTACTTATACAAAATCTCTGTAGGCTTCTTTATCTACATGAAATTGTTATGGAACTTTTGTTAAAGTTGTGGACATCCCCGAGGTTCTCAAGACATAGGTTCAACTGCCGTCCAGGAGTATTGTGTCAAGTTTAGACTCTGTCATGGAACCTGGTACTTATTTCACAGCACCTTCATAGTCATTGAGTCCCATCTTTTCTTTATCCCTGTCCTCTGTGGAGGCAAGTCCAAACATTATATTTTTCACATGTGTTTCAAGGTTTTGTGTAAGTTTTTATGTCTACACTTGCAGCCCCACGTACAACTGAATATGTCTAATATTTGTTAGGCCTAACAAATTAGACATATTGTTATGTCTAATATCTGTATATCCCTGACTGCATGCAGCAAGCTTCTAGTTAGCATTTTACATTTCTAGCATTATAACTATTCTCATTATATAAGATGGTGTCTGGAATGACAGGAACAAGGCCCATCTTTTTGACTTATAAACTGGTCCAAGTAGAAGCTCCTAAACAAGTATTTCATAACAACATCCATGTCAGTAAATGTTTTAATGTCCCAAAGAGGTAACTTGGAGGGAACATACTCATTAGGGTGGGAGACGTCATGTTTGTGTCCAAAAGAGAAACTGAGTCACATTATGGTAGAGTCCTAGCTCCTAAATTCTCATTTCCTGTGATATAAAAACATCTGGTTAAAAAGCATGTGAACACACACACACACATTCCACTGATAACCAGAAGTTGAATAATATCATCTCAAATAAGTAATTTACTGCATCGTGTATGTCTTACTTCATTTGAATATTTAGCACAAAGCAGAATTATCAGAGTTCAGAAAGGTCACTGAAGTGTTTTCTAAATCATTTTCCTTCCAAATGACTCATGAGTCCATAGACTGTGTGTCAGACACTTTATTTCTTATCCTATTGATCCAAGTTTGACATCTGTTACTGGGGTCATTTCATAGAAAAATTACTATGTTTTAAGAGCGGGCGTCTTCATTTTGGCATTCACCCAAAAACACTTGTAGCATTTGTTTTTCATCAGTTCATCCCTTTGGATTAGATCACAGCATCAAACTTCCCCTTGATAAATTGTGTCTTTCATAAACAGAGCTGAGAGGATATGCCAAATGAAAGACGAGATGTTAATAGTTTGTTGTGACACCAAAGGCCAGTGCTTGTATGCGCTTTGTAATTTGGCTCATTATGTTCATGTTGTGTTGTTGTTCTAAGGAATTCTTTTCTATGTGTGCATAGCCCACCTCCGTTATTACAGCACGTTAATTGGCTTACAGAGTCATCAGTTTGCAGGTTGTGACTTGATAGTTCCCACCTCTGGTGGAGACACCCACACAATATAGAAGGAGAATAGAGAACCTAGGAAGTGGGGTTCACAGGAACAGTGGCCAAGGGGACCCTATTCAATTCCACTAGAGCTATTCTAGCAGCACAGCTTCCGTTTTGGCTCCTGTGGGTTTTGTTCACCTCCTCCCCATTTTAGAGGTCAAGCCCTCTCTGCCCCTACACACGAGACTCACTGACCTGGTGTTCGCCTGTCATGGACCCTAAAGTGGCAACGATTAGTTCACATCCATGCGGTACCTTCATATCTCCAATCTTGGATAAAGTAATTTTGCCTTAAACAGAGTTAGAGTGACTTGCATTTCATTCACCTCCCCATTTCATTCACCTTGGTCATTTGAGAGCTACATTTATGAGAGATACAAGCCTTTTCTTTTCTTTTCAGAAAGTCTGTGACATTCCGGAAGGGAGCATGTTGTATCTAGGCCAATGCTATGGCCACAACCTGTCACTTGTGGCAGGGTGTCACATTATATGCAAAGGTTCGTACTGTGTTTTAATGTGTATTTTCATGTGTGTTAGGAAAAATTTAAAATAACCTCACTGCACCCCTAAATTCATGGATAATTTTTCTTTGGATAAGTCATCAGTGAAACATAACAATCAACATTCAGCAAAACTATTAAGTGAATAACACAGTAAAGAGAATAAAACAGAAGTGTAAGGGAAGTCCATGAAAGAGCTTTTAGCAGACAAGGGTGTAGTAGGGGAAAGCACAAATTTTCAAGTCAGATCTAAGTGTAGAGTCAACTGGATCACAGACCAGCTTTCAGATTAGGAACTTAGATTTCTCTGAGTTTTGCTGCAATGAGTATTTCTCCAGGATGTCTTGATCCAAGTGAGACAATGCGTAGAAAGCCCAGACATATATTGGACACCAAGGAAATGTTAGTTCCCTTCTTTCAGAAGGAAAGTAATCAAAATGTGATGTACCTGGGTGTTGTTTACCCAGGTGTACCGTGGTTCTTGTTCATGAATTAAGACTGCACAGTCAACTGGTCTTTGGTCCATGAAACCTGGGACCAGCTGTCACCTCCTGTGCCAGGGATGGAAAGACAGGATAGATGGCCAAAGCTGGGGCCAAAACACTGGGCTCCAGTCTCTTAAAGAGCGGTTGCCTCTTCTGGAGAGGACTTTTTGCCATCAGGGTTGAATCGAGTAACTGCCCTGTGCTAAGCACTGAACCTCAGCCTTGGGTATTTGCTATAGGGCATGAACACCTACCTCACCTCTGCCTTGATGGGACTGGAGAGGCAGACACTAGTCAAATTCTCACATAAATAAATAAGCAATTACATGTTATGGAATGTATTATAAAGGCAGGGTACCAGTGCCGTGGGAGCATGAACCAGGGACACTCAAGGGAGACTGAATCGGTAAGAAGGATCTTCTCTGCCAATGACATTTGGGGCTGAGATCTGAAGGACAGATGCGGGCTGACCAGGATGGCCGATGGGATGCCCATGCTTACTAGGAGGGCTGCACGAGAAGATTCTTGTGTTGGGAAGGAACAGAATAAGTTGGAAGAACTGAGAAAAGACTGGTATACCTGGATAATGAGGAATGAAGGGGATCTCTTGTGATGTGAAATGACTTTGGAGAATTAGGCTGGGCCAGATTATAAAAGACTCTTCACAATAAAGGAATGTGCTTTTATTTTATGAGGGATGAGAAGTGATTGAAAGGTATCCATTCTGGGGTGACATTAATAAATTAAAATTTTGAAAAGACATAATGGATGCCTATATTGGTCAGCCTTCTCCAGAGACACAGAAGCAGTAGGAGTCTGCTATAAGGAACTGACTCACACTGTTATGGAGGCTGAGAAAGCTCACAATCTGCTGTCTGCCAACTGGAGCCTCAGGAAGCTGGTGGTGTGATCCAGTCCAAGTCCAAAGGCCTGAGCACCAGGGAGGCCAAAGGTGTAGATTCCAGTCCAAGTCCAGAAGCCTGAGAAGCGTGACCCCTGATGGCAGCAGAGGATGGAGGTCCCCAGTCTGCAGTCAGGCAGGAGGATGAAGGGCGAATCCCACCCTCCCCTATGTCTTTCAATGCAGGCTCTCAGGGGATTCAATGGTGCCCACGTGTGCTAAGGAGAGTGTCTACTTCCCTGAGTCCACAGAATCCAGTGGTAATCTCATCCAGACACACCCAGAAATTATGTTTAATCTGAGCACTCTATGGCAGTCGAGTCGACACATCAAAGTAACCTCTTAGGTGCAGGCCAACCATCAGGTGCCTATTGCAGAGGCCCAGGAAAGAAGTCACAGAAGCTACTCTTTGGAGGTGATGATTAATTTGGAGAGAAGAAGGTGGATTTGAGAGAGATCCAGGATGTAGAACAAGCAGTATAGACAGGACTTGTTGATGGCAGGAGGACAGGGCTGAGGATAAGGGAGAAAAGGGCTGAGGATGGGGGAGCACAGGGCTGAGGATAAGGGAGAACAGGGCTGAGGATGAGGGAGGACAAGGCTGAGGATGGGGGAGCACAGGGCTGAGGATGGGGAGGACAGGGCTGAGGACAGGGGAGGACAGGGCTGAGGATGGGGGAGCACAGTGCTGAGGATAAGGGAGGACAGGGCTGAGGATGGGGAGGACAGGGCTGAGGATGGGGGAGGACAGGGCTGAGGATAAGGGAGGACAGGGCTGAGGATGGGGAGGACAGGGCTGAGGATGGGGGAGGACAGGGCTGAGGATAAAGGAGGACAGGGCTGAGGATAAGGGAGGACAGGGCTGAGGATGGGGAGGACAGGGCTGAGGATAATGGAGGACAGTGCTGAGGATAAGGGAGGACAGGGCTGAGGATGAGGAGGAGGAGGATGGGGACAGGGCTGAGGATGGGGATGAGGATAAGGGAGGACAGGGCTGAGGATAAGGGAGGACAGGGCTGAGGATAAGGGAGGACAGGGCTGAGGATGGGGAGGACAGGGCTGAGGATAAGGGAGGACAGGGCTGAGGATAAGGGAGGACAGGGCTGAGGATAAGGAGGACAGGGCTGAGGATAAGGGAGGACAGGGCTGAGGATAAGGGAGGACAGGGCTGAGGATAAGGGAGGACAGGGCTGAGGATGGGGAGGACAGGGGCTGAGGGAGGACAGGGCTGAGGATGGGGAGGACAGGGCTGAGGATAAGGGAGGACAGGGCTGAGGATAAGGGAGGACAGGGCTGAGGATAAGGGAGGACAGGGCTGAGGATAAGGGAGGACAGGGCTGAGGATGGGGAGGACAGGGCTGAGGATAAGGGAGGACAGGGCTGAGGATTGGGAGGACAGGGCTGAGGATAAGGGAGGACAGGGCTGAGGATGGGGAGGACAGGGCTGAGGATAAGGGAGGACAGGGCTGAGGATGGGGGATGACAGGGCTGAGGATAAGGGAGGACAGGGCTGAGGATGAGAGAGCACAGGGCTGAGGATAAAGGAGGACAGTGCTGAGGATGGGGGAGGACAGGGCTGAGGATGGGGAGCACAGGGCTGAGGATAAGGGAGGACAGGGCTGAGGATGGGGAGGACAGGGCTGAGGATGGGGAGGACAGGGCTGAGGATAAGGGAGGACAGGGCTGAGGATGGGGAGACAGGGCTGGGAGGACAGGACTGAGGATAAGGAGGGATGGGGAGCCCAGGGCTGAGGATGGGGGAGCACAGGGCTGAGGATGTGGAGAGGGCTGAGGATGGGGAAGGACAAGGGCTGAGGTTGGGAGAGAACAGGGCTGAGGATGCGAGAGCACGGCGCTGAGGATGTGGAGACAGGGCTGAGGATGGGGGAGCACAGGGCTGAGGATGGGGAGGACAGGGCTGAGGATGGGGAGGACAGGGCTGAGGATGGGGCAGGACAAGGCTGAGGATGGGAGAGAACAGGGCTGAGGATGGGTGAGCACAGGGCTGAGGACAGGGCTGAGGACTGTCCTTAATGGATTTCTGTTAAATTACCTAAAATTATTAAATGCATCCTAGGAGCACTTTGTTCTTTTTCAATCCTGTTCCAGAGGCCTTGATTTCTAGCATTATTATTTTCAATACAAAATTCAGGAGTCAAACTCTGGTTAGTATTGTAACATAAAATAGTCTCACGTTGATACCTTTGGTTTTGTAAGATTCAGCTTAACATTTGGCATTCATCCTGATCAGTTTATCTGCTTAGTGTCCGTCTGTCTTTCCATTATGCTGAGGTGAGATCTAGAGTCTGCCCCACCCAGTGTGACAATTTGGCAAAAATGTGAATTCTATTCCTCTTACTTGTGGTTTACAACACTAGCCAAGTCTTGTAGGCTGTGGGATCTTAGGATTCAAATCCAAGTTATCTAGTGTCTTTAGACACAGGTTTTTGGTTGAAATAAAGTTAAGTCCTCGGCTATTTTGGGAAGACAAAAGGCCAGATCTTCATTATTGGAAGAAATTGCTCCCAAAGCTTGATTTTTATTTTCTTTGTTTAGCAGTATTCTCACAGTAGCTTTAAAAAAATCAGCATAAAAGTTCACTCTCTGTAAGATCTCCTTTGTGTGCAGATGTTAAAAGGCTCTGCCTATTTAATTTCTTCTTAGCTATGATATGTGTGCATTATTTTATCTGTCCCAGAAATCAAAGTATGTGTGTGTGTGTGTGCGCGTGAATTTACTAGTGAAAAGATGAGACAGTATTAATGAAAAAAACTCCTCTACTCAAACATACCTGGTTTCATGCCTGTGTACTGTTCTCACATTCTGTCCGTGTGTGTGCATCACACATGTACAGTTGCTACTGTTCAGTCACTAGGTCGTGTCTAACTCTTTGCGCCCCCGTTATCTGCAGCACATGCATAGTGGACATGCTGCTCTGTGCTTTTTCATACGGTGTTCAAGCCTATCCACAAGGCTGAATAGTGATTTTACCTAATGGCTGTATTTTAGTGTCTTACTACATAAATATTTAATTCATCCCTTTCAGCTGGATACTTAGCGGACACCAGTGTAATCTCATTGTTAGAAACAACACCCCAGTGAATATTCCCACGTACGTAAGGGCAGCATCTCTCAAACACTAACAGGAGAGGTATGGAATAAAGGGATGGAATAAAGTATGGAATATGGGATGGAATAAAGTGTGTGAGTCCTTCACAGGTTTGATGAATTTGGGCTTCCCAGGAGGTTCAGTGGTAAAGAACCCGCCTGCCAATGCAGGAGACATGGGTTCGATTCCTAGGTCGGGAAGATCCCTTGGGGAAGGAAATGGCAATCCACGCCAATGTTCTTGCCTGGGAAATCCCATGGACAGAGGAGCCTGGGGTCGCGAAGAGTTGGGCATGACTGAGAATGCACACACGTACCATGTTGTCAATACTTTCCAAAGGGTCAGACCTTTTTACAACACATTCAGGTAGGGTATAACAAATGTGTTTCTCTTTTCTTTTCCTAATTTGGGCTAGTTTTCACAACGGGGTTGATAATAACAACAGTAACAATAATAGTAGCAGCTAATATTCTTGAGATGATCTATGTGACAGGCATTACATTAAGTGATCTGCAAGCATTGTTTGTAATGGTTAAAAATGTAAATCTGCAGACCGACTTCACAAGGCCGACTCCAGACTCCACCGAGCTGTTGTCTAACTGGCTCTGTTCCCTCTTTACAAATGGTTCACAGGGACACAGTGAACCTCAAGTGAATTAACGTGATAGGGCGCCTCAGTAAGCCCTGGGTAATGCTGGTTACCATTATTCCTAATAATGATTATTTTATGAACCCATTTTACAGATGATAAAACGAAGAGGTTAACTGTATGGGTCGAGGTCACATAACTAGTGAGAGAGTGTGCTGGGATTCCAACTGCAGAGACCATATCCCAAGGATTATGACTGCAGACACCTTTTTCTGATACAACTACTCAACCAGTTCCCAAGAGGGGAACAATACCGATAGCTAAGAAGTGTGACTGTTGCCCCTGAGTTAAATCAAGGCAGACTCAGGCCTAGAAATGAGAGCATTGGGACCCCATGTTTCCGTGTTTCACCGGAAAAGCCAAGATGTAATTCCTTGTTTCCAAGCAACAGGGCAAGCTGATTTTTCGATGCTGTTTCCTTCATCCTTGGGATCTGAAGGCAGGAATCTGTGAAATGCCCTCTAGACTGTAAAGGTCTCATGGGCAGGAGCCCTGAGGTCCTGCTTAGGACCCCCACACGCTCCTTCCTTGCCTCAGGAAGGTTCTTTACAAATTTTTACTGACCTGAATTTCCCCTAAATACCACCATAAACACTTACAGTTATTTCTTAATACACTCTGTTCATAACTGCTTAGTCAATTATTTTTATTAGCATAACATTCCTTTTAAGCATAATGATATTGGAAAAACAGAAACAATGTAAGCGCATTTCCTCAGCTGTGGTTGATTGCTGGTGTTTTCCTCCTTTTTGTGTGTGTGTGTGTGTGGACTTCCTTTGCAGATTTGATGAATTAATTGTAAATTTCCCAAGGGGAACTAGCATGAACTGATCTTTGTCTTTTATTCTGTAATGTTTAGTTTCTATTCTAGTCCTGGTGACTATCCATTGAGACCAAAGTTTGAATATTGCCAAGGGCTCATAAAATTGCTGACATAACCTACTTTCTCCAGAGAACCCAACTTCAATTTTCCTAATGAATGAATGCCTTCTTTCTCCCCCAATCTCTTTGCTCCAATAGCTATTTGTGGAGACCATAGATGTCAACGGCAGGACTCTCGAGGGGCCGGTCCCTCTGGAAGTCATCGTGATTGATCAAAATGACAACAGACCCATCTTCCGGGAAGGCCCCTACATCGGCCACGTCATGGAGGGGTCACCTACAGGTATGTTAAGTCAGCTCACAGTTTGCATAAAGGTTTGGGAGGTGGCCTACTGTGATCTCTGGGGATTCTGGAGACTGCTTCATCGCCACCGTTCTGACTTAATGTTGGTGTGCGTCAACACTGATGTATTGTTTCCCTGGACAGAAGCACGCTCTAGAAAACTACAGCTCAGAACATGACTGGGGTGCTGCAAGCTGTGAAAATGTCTTCCCTTGTGTGCAAAGGTGACCTTTAAGGGTGACCAACATCTCAGTCTCCGACGTATGGTTGATATTGGACACCATTGTGAGGGCCCCTTGTGAGGGCCCAAGGCTGAGCTTGGTGTACAGCAGGACTTTGAGGGAAATTAAGGACCTTACTGCAGCTCCTCAATGAATATTTCTCTTCATGATTGCCTTTTAATAAGAACCATTTGGGGGAAATGTGTAGGACGTTTCCGCCCCCCTTTTCTTAGAAGACGTGGATGGAGAAAACTTTTGTCCTTGTTCAAAGGGTCAAAGGCAAGACATTTTATTTCCCTCTCTGGAAATACATGTTTCTACTCTATGGAAATCAAGGTTACTGCGGAACTCCTGTCATCTTTTCCCCAGTTTTAACCTTTCTGTCAGTAAAAGTTTTAGAATTGAGAGCTCCCTTTTTGGCCCGTAGATACTAATTAAAGCATTCTGTGGCCAGCAGCAGCAGTAGTCACTCCTGAGCATAATGCTTTAGAAAGTGAAGAGCAGTAGAAAAATCCCTATTTTAAGGGTAGACTTTAATTTTAAGCTTTCACATACATTGAGTGAAAACAAGCCAGTGAAGAACGCCAGCACTACTGTGTCTGGATTATGCCCAAACACTTGAAACAAAGGAGTCACTCCTCAGGCCAGTAGGACAGGGATGCTCAGGGGCTGCTCGGCTGGTTCTTTTTTCCTTTGCTGAATGGAAGGAATGTATCAATAACATGTAGATACCCGAGGCTCAGTGAGTATTCCCATGGCAACCACCTAGCCTACCAGGTGACTAATTGTATGCAAGGTGCCTAAAACCTCCCTTCAGCTTCCGGGAGCTAGCCTCCTGCACTTGGTCAGATAGAACCCCAGGGGCAGGAGCAGCCCTCTCCCTTCTGGGATTTGAAGGCATTCTGTAAAATGGGCCTGGAGAGTCAGAGAGCAGGCTGGTGAAGATGGGTCAGATCACCTCAGGGCAGACCTTCCCCTCAGCATCGCTCAATAGGCTGCTTTTGATGGAGAGATGACCTCCAACAAGACGTATCCTGGAATTTGGGTTGGAAGTTTACAGAAATCTTAAACAAGCTGATTTGCAGAATGAGTTAGAAGAACTGATGGGGAAAGCTATTCAAGTAACTGGAGTTTGAGCAGAGCAGAAAAATGATTCCCAGTTTCCATGTGTGGTACCCGGGCCCTGTTTGTGAGTGATTGGAATTCGAGATGGGCCCGAGAAGTGTTCTAAATGTAAATGACAGCGGTTACATCCGAGGCGGCTGTGAGGCGGCTGTGAGCATGTACATGTCTTTGTATATTATATGTGTATATGATTAGACGATGTCCAATTTTTCTCCCACTGCGCCCTTCTTTAAAGTTTCAGAAAGAATTTCAAATTTTATTGCTTTATATACATGTCGTTATTTTCAGAGAAAAATGGAATCCTTTATGCCCATTGAATTTCTTAAAGCACAAAGCAATTCGGTTAGCGTGAACGTATTCCCAGCAAAACATAAACCACCTTAAACTTCTATTTGTGATTGGTATTATCCTATAAAAATACATAAAGACTTGGATATCTGTATGGAATAGTTTCTTCCAGTTATGCAGAATTTGGCCTGATTCATGGTTTTCTTTTTCTGCACCCTCTGGGTTTGATTATAAAACAGGAATTGAAATATGGAGTCAGTCAAATTTGAGGTCAAAAATGCGACAATGTTGTGTAAAAGTTTCAGCGGAAAAAAACCCTTAGATTACTTTGCATCCTGTGGGAGAGCTCAAGCAGATGGTACCTGATGTCTGTGAGGACAGTGGAAACCTGGGACAGAGGTGGGGCCTGTTTTCCGGTCCCCTCCCAGCCTAAGCTGGGAGTCCTGACAATCTCTGACAGGCTGGAGAAATGATCACCTCTTCTGTTTCCACAATGTCCTGCTCATTTGTGGCTCATGGAATCCTGTGCTCTGTAGACACTGTATTGCATTCATTTCACAGAGAGGAATCCCAAACCTCAGGAATTCATTGACCTTGCCCAGTTCACATAAATGACAGGTGGGTACACTGTTCAGGACTCAACCCACAGCATCGACCTCCAAATCATGTGCTCTTCCAACTGACCCACAAACTTCCCTGTGCAAATAGTCACTGAATGATCATCACATTCAGGGGGGCACTGCTGTGTGCCAAGAGCTTTCTCTAACTGTATCATTTCCTCCACTCTGCCCTGAGGTGTGGGTACCACTCTTCCCATCATACAGATGAGAAGGCTGAATCTCAGAGAGATCTGGGAACTTGAACCAGCTAAGGCTGGTGGATGAGCTAGAATCAGTGTCTGCGTCTGGCCTCAAGCCACAGGCTCTTTCCTGGACACCATACTGTACGTGGCCACCTTCTCACACATGGACTCTTTGCAGGCCCAGCTAAAGGGAAGTATTTGTGTAGGTCTTTCAGATGAACTGAGTTAACTCCTGACAGAAAATAACCAGCTCTTCTGACCAAAGAGCCAGGCACCCTGAGTCACTTTTCATTTAATGTGAGCTGTTGCTCAGTTCCTAGGGTTAAACGATGTTAGGCATGGGGGCCCTTATATCACTCGCATCACTTTCTTCTGCAGCTTCATGGGATGGGACCTGCACAGCCTCACAGAGCCCCAGGCTCCAAAGGGCTCCACACTTGGTTTAATGATCTGTTGTCGCCATCTTAAAATTCTTAATAATTGTTCAACAAGAGATCCTGCATCTTCATTTTGCACTGAAAGTGAAAGTGAAAACGAAAGTCACTCAGTCATGTCCGACTCTTGGTGACCCCATGGACTTTTCCAGGCCATGGAATTTTCCAGGCCAGAATACTGGAGTGGGTAGCCTATCCCTTCTCCAGCAGATCTTCCCGACCCAGGAATTGAACCCAGGTCTCCCATATTGAAGGTGGATTCTTTACCAACTGAGCTATCAGGGAAGGCCCATTTTATGTAGCTGGTCCTACATATAGCACTGTGGCCTGGAGCTGGGACTGATGCTCTGCTCAACTCCTTAACAAGATGAGATTGTGAATAGGTTAGTGAACTTTCTAGAAGCCTCAGTCACCTTGTCTGTATTAACAGATAGGGTAGGTATAGAATAGTACCTACCCTAGAAAGCTCTATGCACAGATTAACGTAGGCAGTGTGCTTCACTCAGTGCTTGGAAATGTTTAAGAAATGCCAGAGTATTGTTAATGCTGCAATTATTCTTACTATTCTGGCGGTCTACCCTCTAGGGAAGGTAAGGCAAAAAGACATACAGTTTGTGTGAAGGAACATCCATCTCCCAACCAACCAAGCATCATTTTCATGTTGCGATGTACCCAGATGCCATCAGCATCAATCGATCACCAAAGAAGGTCACCCATATTTATCTCTACGTGCAGACAGGAGGCCATTTCTAGCTGCTCAGCATAAACTCCAGGGTATTGTTTTAGGGAATCATTACTAGATGAAGGAAGATCAACAGAAAATAACAGTCTTTGAACTTTGTAGATTACATACCATCCCTTTTGTGGAGCTTCAAGGCATTGATTTATGGAACCCAAACTCAGACCCTGGCTGTTCCTTGGAGCCAATGAGAACTCTGTGTGAGTCTGATGTTCTGTGAGTACCCAATGCCAGGACCTCACAGGTGTGAGGGGGGTGGGTAGGTAGAGGCTGCGACCCTGGAAGTTCCTGGAGGACACACACCAGGGCCCCACAGTGCCTCCTGCACCAGCTCCCCCGTGTCTTGTCACCACTGGGCCTCTGGCACCACTGAGAAGGGCTATCTGTGAGGACTGGTGTTCAGGGCTTCCTCCAGAAACAGACCCTGAGGTGAGGACTGAGGGCAGGTGGTTTACCGGACAGGTACAGGATTGCGAGTGGGGAGCGCTGCAGGAAGGAGAAGCCGGCCAACTTGAGGTACCACAGTAGGTCAGGTACCAGGGTAGGCCCTTCTGAGCTCAATCCCCTGGGGAGGGAGGACTCTGGGAAATGACATAAAGCACAGACATTGGAGTTACTCCAGCTCTGGATCCAGGGAGCTATGCTCTCCATTCTCCATGCTATCCCCAGGGGGACTTTGGTTCCCAGACACTTCTGCTCAGCTGGGACTACACACTGGGTTGCAGCAGCCCAGAGGCAGCCCTCCAACAAGATCCAGAAGCTAGCTGTTGGCCTCAGCTGAGTTCTTCCTCCATGCTGTTGGCTACCCTGATGTTAGCAGGGGCAGCTGGGAGAAGGGCACCCACCACATAGACGGGAGAGGCAGTTTTGAGAGCCATCAGGGGAGGGAGGTAATGGGGAAAATATCTTACTCACCACACTGTGTGACTGAGAAAGATGAATGCAACACTGACCTTTCTTCAGAGAGAGGACAGGACCACAGGACCTAGAGGTGCATGTTCTGAGTCTTGAGAGATGCCCATTGCTTACCTACATGCTAACCCTTCTTGAGGCTGTTGAACGGAGGCAGAGATTAGTGGCTAAATCCTCATCTTCTAACGTCTGAGAGCCCAAGGACTGTGCCCTCTCTTGCTCCCTTTATTTTTTTTTTCACCCAGTATTTTTATTGAGCATCTACTCTGTCCCTAAATTCTAAATTCTGAGAATCCAGCCATGGACTTGCAAGATGCTGCACATTTCCTCCTGACAGCCAGGTGGGGAGACAGCAACAAATAAATCAGAATTGCAGTTGGTAGGAGAGGCAGTGCAGTCATAGGGACCACTCATCCCAGGAGGGCGGGAAGCCGGCCTCCCTTGAAGACGTGATATGAGGAGACTGGGGGCAGGAGGGGAGTTATCTTTTATCTCTGGCATCCACCTGAGTTTCTGTTCTTCTAGTCTCAGTAAGTTCTATCATGGCAGACAGAGGGAACCAGCCAATCAAATGACCTTTGGGACCTAAAAATGATTGTCTCGGGAGCTCAACTTTGCTCTGCAGTTGGTATTTTCTAAAACAGCTTGGACTAAATACAGATGGGTTTCATATTTGAGAGTTGGTATTTGAGACCTCACTCAGCATGCACCCTCAGCTTGGTGGTGGTAAAGTCCCTTTTCTGGTCACCTGTTTATTTGTTGCCATATTGCCTGTGCCTTTTGGTTCACCAGCTGTCCTGTTTTCCTCTGCTGATGTTTAGACTCTCATATCAAAGGTTTTTCCATTCTCAACAATCCCAGCCAGTCCCACGGGCTTCATATTGGGCACAGAGCTATTTTTTTCTTAAGTAAATTTCTTTTAAAAATAAAACAATCCCACTTTCCCCATAGCTTTACTAAAGTGAAAAAGCGCAGGTGCCCTCCAGTCTCACCATTCGGAGCAAACCACAGTTGCCATCCAGGAGCATGGTTCTAGGGCTCTCCCTGGGCACACAGGGATGCACACACAGCACAGTCCCATGGAAACAGAGCTCTACGTGCTCTTCTGTGCCTCACGTTCTTCAGTCTGCACGGTCCTGTGGACATTTTTGTAAGTCAATAAATATCAAGTTATATCATTATTTTAAACAGCTAATGCTTAGATCTACCATCATCTAGTTAGCCAATCCCATATTGACTTAAATTGTTTTAACTTTTCCCGATTTGCAATCAATTCTGCAAGGGAGGACACATCTCTTCCTACTTGTGTGACAGTTTCTTCTGGGTAAATTCATACCAGTGGAATTGATAGGATAAATGATACGCTTATTACATTTTGATGTATATTGGGGTGACACTTTTAATCAGAGTACTATATTGGTATCTCAGCTAAACTCACGTAAGAAGATTTAACAGTCTTTCTTTTCACGGATGAGCATACTGCTGGACATTTATTTGTGTTTCTGGATTATACCCAATATCTCTAAGTCTTGTGCTCATTTCACTAGCTGTATCTGTAAGCTGTGAACTGTCTTGGGCTAAACTTCTCCCCAGATTGTGTGGTTGAGGAAGAGGACTGAAATTGTTGATTCTGACCCCTCTCCTGGAGTCATCATCAGAATCTTAGCTTAGATAAGTTGCCCAGCAACCCATTAACAGGCTATAGTGCCATTCAGATTGAATTATGATATAAATCACTCCAGTGAAGTTGACCATAAAACAAAATTTATGAAAGAGTTGCATAAGCTAATCAGAGACATGTTCCCAAAGGGAAAATTCCAGAATAAGATGTATCAAAACTGTTATCTGGACCTTGCTACTACTCAAGAAGCTGAATGTCTTCTGACTTGCTCCTATCCACATCTGGGGTCCCCATGTGGTGTCTACAGGGGCTGTAAACCAAGCCAGTCAACAGCCTTGTCGTAGGCACTTTTTTCCCTCCTTTATACCCCAGCCCCTCTCTGATGGAGACACCGTTGCTGCTCGTCCACTGGTGCCTTGGAGATACCGTGGGGCGTGGTGAGACAGAGGAGGATGCCTGGAGCCCTGTGTTCTGTTAAGAGGACACCCAACCACTGAAGCTCTGTGTTGCATCTTTAATGCAGGGATCTTTGAAAACAGTTCTCCCATTTTTATCCGTAGCCCTCGCTTCACCTGAGTTCATATATGAGTCCTTGGGGCCAGAGACCAGTTCAAGAAATAGACACCACCTTGTTTTTAAATCACTCTTCTCTCTAACCATGAAGCCTTGGTTCCTTGCATGGCTGTCTCCCCTCTGCCCATCACCCACACTTATTCTCATTCATGCCAGATCTTCTAGGCACTGAGGGTAACCCACGAAACTGGACGGATTGGCTCCTGTGCTCACGGAAGTTACTCATAAAAACAAACCTTTGATAGCCCCTGCCCCACTTGTTTGCTTGGTATATTTTAGACTCAGTCTGGGAGTCATCCATTCTCATTTGGGAGAGAGAAGGATCTGTGACATCAACTATCAAAAATCAAATAAAAGTTAACTAAATAAGCCAACCAAAACAGCATAATAGGTTAAAGTTAAGGGAAGGTAAAGAGGCATTGGTAGCTTCAGAATCTTAGTGATCATTCCACATTTTGAAAGAATAACTCTAGTGTGGGTCTCCAGTTAAAATGAAAATCAGATGAGCAGCTACAAAATAAAAAAGAAAGCTTCTTTGAGTTGTTATGGCATCGAGCATGGTGGACTCCGGCACCACTGAAATCCATCCCTGATGCCCGAGGATCCACTCTGAGTAGTCCAGGAATTCTTAGTGTTACATTAATATAACATCGTGGCAGACCCACCCTGGCACTAAACAGTTAGAATTTCAGGGAAAGTCTTATTTCAAATCAATTCCTGATGACACTTCATTCAGCAAAATCATTCAAAGAATGTTTATTGGTCAGCATCTATGAACCAGATAGTGTTCTAAGTTTTGGAGATGCCGTACCGGCCATGACCGGTTAGCTCTCTACTCTGAAGACATTTGCTTTTCATTCGGAGGAGAAAGATAATTAATGATGAGTGGAATAAACAAGATAATTTAAGTCCTTTAAATAAAATAGAACCAGGTGATGTGACAGAATGACAACAAGGTCAAGGAAGGCCTCTCTAAAGATGTGACATCTAAGCTGAGACCAGGGTGAATGCAGGAGCCACAGTGTCTAGAGACCAAACAAGGACCTTCCAGGTGGAGGGATCAGAAAGCGCAAAGGTCTGAGGCAGGAAAGAAGATGGTGGGACAGAGAGGAGACCGTGATGGTGGGAGAATGTGAGCACAAAGAAGGGCCCCGGTGAGGTCCGGGGGAAAGGCCAGCAGGAGCCAGCAAACTGTGGGCCATGGGCCAAATCTGTTCCACTGACTGTTTCTTTTTAAGTTAAAAAAGTTTTATTAAAATACAACCATGTTCATTTATCCAAGCATTGACAAAGGCTGTTTTCGCATGATGTTCTTAGAACTGGGTAGGTAGATGGAACAGAGACTGAATGTCCCACAAAGCCAAAAATATATACCACCTAAATATATTTTTTAAATTTGTAAAAAAATTTTTAAGTTTAAATATATACTTATATATCTCTTGAGGGTGAAAGAGGAGGGTGAAAACGTTGGCTTAAAACTCAACATTCAAAAAACTAAGATTTTGGCATGTGGTTCCATCACTTCAGGGCAAATAGAAGGGGAACAGTGAAAGCAGTGACGATTTTATTTTCTTGGGCTTCAAAATCACTGTGGACGGTGACTGGAGCCATGAAATTAAAAGATGCTTGCTCCTTGGAGGAAAAGCTAAGACAAACCTAGACAGCCTGTTGAAAAGCAGAGACATCACTTTGCCCACAAAGGTCCATATAGCCAAAGCTATAGTTTTTCTAGTAGTCATGTACAGATGTGAAAGTTGGACCACAAAGAAGGCTGACCACAGAAGAACTGATGCTTTCAATCTGTGGTGCTGGAGAAGACTCTTGAGAGTCCCTTGGACTCTAAGGAGATCAAACCAGTCAATCCAAAAGGAAAACAACCCTGAATATTCACTGGAAGGATTGATGCTGAAGCTGAATCTCCAATACTTTGGTCACCTGATGAAAAGAGATGAGTCACTGGAAAAAACCTTGATGGTGGGAAAGATTTAGGGCAGGAGGAGAAGCGGCAACAGAGGATGAGATGGTTAGATAGCATCACCAATTCAATGGACATGAGTTTGAGCAAACTCCAGGAGGTGGTGAAAGACAGGGAAGCCTGGTATGTTACAGTCCATGGAGTTGAAGAGTCAGACACGACTTAGCAACTGAACAACAGCACCACCTACCTAAATATGTATATATAAACTACCTAAATATATATTTAAAATGTTAAATAGTTTAAATATTTAAACTGTATTAAATATATACATTCTTTAATGTAAATTGACCATTTATAGAAAAAGTTTTCAGATCCCTGGGTTAGAGCTCTGTAAGATTTCATTTTGAATTTAATAGGAAGCCTTTGTGTGGTTTTAAGCAGGAAAGTGGTAAAATCTGATTGTCCTGTTAAGAGATGACTTGTGCTACTCAGTGGAGAACAGAAGTATGGACATGTTGGCATTCCGGGCACTAGAGGACCGTGGCCTGGGCCAGGGTGGGAACAGTGGAGGTGACAAGAGGAGGTCACGTAAGAGTTCTGTGATGAGCTCAGGATGAATGGGAGAAGACTAAATATTGACTCGTTTTATGGTACCTGGTTATTGTAACCAATACCATCTATTTGGAATTATGGTAATGCCATAAACTACAGATTCTTTACCAACTGAGCTATCAGGGAAGAATAGGTTTGTAAATTTTCCTCAAGTATGAACTGGATTTTACCTTTGGTTTTCTATGGCTTAAGCTTAAACCCAGGGGATCACATTGTCTTTTCATCTTCAACTGTCAACATTCAGCAGAGTTCCAGGCACATGGTAGCCCCTCAATAAATTCCGTTCACTGAACAAATGGCCCCAAATGGCAGAAAGCGTGAATCACAATAAACTTCCCTTTTATTGGATTTTTAAATAAACATTACCTTTATTAATAATTTATTCCTCTTTGAACAAGTATCTCAAGAGTGTGTTCACTGCCAGATCCTCTGGTGTTCAGTAAGGATGGGGTCAGGGAGGGAAGGATGCATGAAGTAGACACGGACCCTGAGTCAGAGGAGTGAGTGTGCAGAGGAGGAAGGAGGGCAGAGTGCACACCCTGAGCCCCCCATCAGTGCTGCACAGGCAAGGCCGGGGCCAGGGAGCATCTCCCCAGGACCAGGGCAGGGGAGCAGCGCGGGCCCTTCAGACAGAAACCGTGATGACCACCTGCACAACGTCTCCAGGACCGGATGCTGGTTTAGGTTCTATGCTATCTCTTAATGGAATCTTTGCAATTCTTTTAGAGTCAAGGAAACAAGCTCATGGAGGTAGTTTACTTCCCCAAAGTCACACAGTTGGTGAGTGATAAACCTGGGATTCAATTCAGCCTAACCCCCATGCCCTTTCATTTCCTCCCATCTGCCCATAACATCCACAGCCCTTTTACCACTTCACCCATGAAAATGCTACGATCTATTGAAATCTGCTACCCTGAGTTTAGGGAGCATTGCCTTGTGTGCATATGTGTGAGTGTGTACGTATGTGTGTGCACGCGTATACGCATGTGTGTAGGCATGCATATGTGTGTGTGTGTGTAGTAGGTGAGAGAGAGAGACGGAAGGTGGGAGGGAGAAAGTGAACACTCCCAGCCTTCTTACTCTTGGTTACAGCCTGGCTTGTCAGGCAGCCCTACAGCCCGCAGTTAAGGCGATGGCTTCTCAAACGGAGCCAGGTCCTCCCCCTAGTGGTAGTCTGGGGAACGCTCAAGAACGCTTCTCCAAGATTCATAAGGCATGCTGGCCATCAATCCAGACAGTCCACAAACGTCAGTTAGAAAAGATTTATAATCAGCAGAGAGCTTGATAAACCAGCTTTTACTGCAGCACCGTTGCAGTAAGAGTCCCATCCCCTCTGAGGGCAGAGTCTAGGGCGGCCGCTTCCATCCATCTATACAAATACCTTTGAATCACTCCACCTTAATATATGAACAGTATTCTAAAAGAAGTCCTCAGTAATTTATGTACAGAACCACCTCCCTCCTTAAGTAAATGGAAGAGATTCAGTATTCTAAGTTCAATGGGAAGAGGGCATATAAAATCCCTTTCAAGTATATGTTCTTATAAAATATAGGTCATGAATTGAGTTTTCCAGTATCAAAGAAAAAATTTTAATAGACTTTCAGCTTTCTTGCTTTAATTATGGCTGCATTTTTAAAAACCAATCATAGTACCCAAAGCTATTTTATTATTCAGAAGCCTGGCTCTTTTAAAAAATTTCTTAAAAGTTTGGTTTGGGGAATTTTAATGTTTTCTTCTTGCTCTGTTTTTCTTTTCTTTTTTTTTTTAAACTTTCAGTTAATATGCCAATTTTTAATCTGCTGTGTTCCTGGTTAATAATGGGCTGCTAATAGGGATACCCACTTTGTGGAGGAAGGCGGGCAAGGGCTTGTGTTTCTGCAACTGATCTTTTGGTCACTTTTCAGAACAATGGGAGACCTCACAGTCTGAGCTGTTGCCATCCGTTCCTCTGTTTCTCTTTTCCATTCTGCATCTTCACCTTCCGTCTTGTTTGGAGATTCCATGCTCATTGGCTCATACCAAAGTCTTAAGCCAGGGCTAGAAGTGACAACTTGAATAGCAACCTAGACATGCAAAATTAAGTTAATCAGGTTCTTTCTGCATGTGACACATCATTTAAAAGTGGCTGGGTGGATTTCCACTAGTTTGGAAAAGTATGTTTGAAGTAGTTGAACATGAAATGTTGACCCATGCCCCTGAAACATGACTGAGAGACCCGTGCCGCGTCTGTCCAGGAAGCATATTCTGTGAATGCAGACAGAGCACACAGGGCACAACCCCCACAACCTAAGATTATTTTACTCAAAAATGTCATTAGTGCCAGGGTTAAGAAACCCTGCCCTATCGGTTAGGAAGACCAAATCTAAAGTCTGGAGAGGAGACGCTACCTGTGTGAGCATTGGTCAGACCAATCTGTGGTGAGCTAGAGGGGGTGAGTAAAAGCCAGAACCTCCTCCTGTAGGGGTAGCATGTAGCTCAGGCTAACAGTGAGTGCCTTGTTAGCAGGAGCTTGTGCTGGGCCCTGTGCTCCTGTGCTAAGGGATTCCTCTGTATCACCTCGCAGACTCACCTCAGGCATCCTAGGAGGGTTATGCAGTGATCATCTCCATGTCTCCAGTGAGGACATCGAAACTTAAAGTTAGAAAACAATTTTTGCAGGAGAAAAACAGCATTCTGGTCACTTTTAGTAAGAGACCCCAGCATACTACCGTGACAGTGTGTCCAGATACAAACTCTACTGTCCAGCCTCCCTTGCAGCTAGAAATGGCCTTGTGAGCCAGGGGGCTGAATTTCTGGGATAAGTGAATTTATGGATGAGTTGGGAGCCAAGTCAGCTGGGAAGAGTTTTCTTTTGTCCTCCTTCTACCACCTATTTCTGTTGCTAACTGGAATGAGCATATGATGGCTGGAATTCATACAGCCACTGTGCTTTGTAAGGTGGCTTTGAGAATGGAAACTATGTCCTAGGAAGGTGTACAAAGATAGAGATTAGATTCTATTGCTTGTGGAATGCCATGTTAGCCATGGGCTACACCTCCAGAATTATTTTACATAAGACAATAACAGAATTCTGTCTTATTTAACTCACTGTTACATTGGATTCTCTGTATTTATTGCCAAATCGAATAACAATAATCTAATATGTCAATGTGTGGTATCACTCAAATAATAAGAACTATCACCCAGACAATGTGACTCCAAGCCATGCTTTTTAACTACTATGCTATGCTGCTCAAGACATTCAAACCCACTTACTCCTCTGTATGCATTTCATGTCACCAATTTTGTATGGTAATCAGAAAATAGAGCCTTTACTGGAACAAAAATGGGCTTTGTCTCTTCCATTATCTTAGAGTTCTTTCCAGAAAGCCTCCTGAGGTCTATTTGTCATTAGATATTAGATTAGAAACATACTTAATGCCTTGTGATGGCATCTTTCCTAGTGTGGTGGTTTTGACTCCATCCTACCTCAGTAATTTAGGATCATAGGCCAGTAGCGATCATCTGAAAATGCTCCAATAATGCACATCAGCATCTGGCTGCCGTTTACGTCAGTGTTCTGGCCTCCTATCCACATCCCGAGGACTAATGAGGGACGGGAAAGGCATAGAGACTGTTCAGAGGGCTCCAGAAGGTTTTCAGAGAACTTTTTGTTTTTCCCATTGCTCATGAGTCAACTGGAAATGCATTATGAGGATGTACTTGCCGGCTCACCAAGAAGATCAATATGTTCTGACAAGAGCACAGCGTGAGGGTTGAGACCACTGACTCCTGTGTCCCAAAGACTTGGTTTTCAGTTATGTTTTCTCTACTAATTGCAAGGCCTTGAACATGCTGTCTTACCTTCTGAGCTTTGAGTAACTCCTCTGCAAGATGAGGATAACAGTAATGCCTCCAAAGGGAACCTGGGAGGTTCAATGAGAAAATAGATGTCAGTCTGTGAGCCCCTTGCCTGACGAAATACTGCCTGTGCTATTAGCAGCTACTGATTGGTGTTTTTTCGATGGCAGTATATTCAAGAGGGTCATGGTGCCATCACCTTACACCTTTCAGGGGAGAGGGGAACTCTGCCAACCAGCAAAGCAGAATTCCAAACCTGGCTCCTTCTCCTATCAGCTGTGTGAATTTGAGCCTTTATTTCCTCATTCTGAATTGATGATCATCCACTGTGGCAGCATTTTGTATGTGTTGAATTAGACAAATTGAAATGCTGTGATATGGAAACATTAATGAAATCTCATTTGTGCACAAATTGAGAACAATGGGATATCCCAAATTTGAGGCATTTGCCAAGGATTACATAATTTTCAAAGTGGATGGCAGGGTTTAATATAAACCTCAGTGAAATCAGTTCACATCCCACAGAATTCACTGATTCAGCCATTTAAAGTGTTTGAGTCAATGGTCTTTAGTATATTCACAAAATTGTACAGTTATCACCACAATCGATTTTAAAACATTTCTGTCATACCAGGGAAACCCTGAATTCATTAAAAGTCATTTTCCATTCCCGGCTCCCCTCCACAAACTCACTAGGCCTAGGAAACCACAAATCTTCTTTCTTCCTCAATAGATCTGTCTGTTCCGGACATCTCATTTAAACAGAATCACACTCTACCTGGAGTGTTGTGACTAGCTGGTTTCACTCAGCGAAATGTTTCCAAGGTTCAACTGTGTCATATGTACCCGGTAGTAGTACTTCATTCCTTTTTATTGCCAATGACAGGGCTCATTTTTAAATTAATCTGCACTTGCCACAGTTGATGCTGTTTTAACTTATAAAGATGAATATATACTGTTCTTTTTCAAGATTAGCCCTGAATCATGCACCTTTTCAATTATTTTAGATATTCGAGAATATGTCCCTTATGTAAGGTATACCTGTGATTTACCTATCTTGCAGTTTTGTTATAAGAATTAAATGAGATTATATACGTAAGTTCTTGCCAGGGCCCAATATATAGTGTCCCCTCAAGAAATAGTCCCTCCCTGTTTGGGGTTGTTAGTTTCATAGCACTTTTATTTCTCATCAACTTGTGTATTTCCCTCACCCTAAGGAATTGTTGTCAATAAAGACTCAAGTCAATTAAGTAAAAGAATTACTCATAAGTATTTCCTAAGAAGATTGCTTACCAGTTATCCTAAAAATTATTTTTTAAAAAAATCCATTTTCCACTAAAACATTAAGTATTTAGAAATACATCAATAATTCAAGCTAGATACCCCTTCATAAATTTCTACCAGTATCCATATATTCATGAAGTAATCTGAGACCTTTACTTTTGCCAACCTGAATACATTTCTATTGTGGCATTGTCATCATCAGGCATGTGAGATTTAGTGAAAGATGGATTTTGAAAATAGCCACACTACTGGTCTTGACGTATTTCAGCAAGATGTGTAACTGAAAGACATTCAGGCATCCTCCATCCTTTACCTGCTCCCTTTGCCCTTGGCGACTAGGTGTC
The DNA here is from genome assembly GCF_027580195.1 of Bos mutus. Taxonomy (NCBI): domain Eukaryota; kingdom Metazoa; phylum Chordata; class Mammalia; order Artiodactyla; family Bovidae; genus Bos; species Bos mutus. Next base: position 52,829,676 of record NC_091634.1, on the reverse strand, counting down.
ACATCACAGACGTCTTTGCTCCTTCACTGAGCCATCATGGCTTGCTTCCCAGGAGAGAGACATCAGGATGGGTACTTTCACATTCATCATTCCTCTTCATCCTTCCAGTGATGCTGAGTGTTATTATCTCCATGTTTCAGGTGAGGAAACATAAGCTCAGAGACGTTGGCACAGATAATCAGAAGAGAAACTATGTAAGTCTGGGTGTGTCTGACCTTAAATCCCACCTTCCTTTAAGGAGACTGCATTTCCTCTGTCTCGGTGTGGGATAATTACTTCTTAGTATGCCTGCTTGTCCTCCACAGTAAGACTTATTTACCCTTATTCAGTGGTCTCTGATGTAAATAGTCAGTGCTGTTCCCCAGCCAAGGCTATGCATCTAAATAAGAAATGCTTATTTTATTGCTCGTGGGGGATGCAACAGGCAAGCAACAAAAACTGCAATGCCGTTTTGGCTGAGAGTTTTTCAGGCTAAGAAGTGGCTCCAGGTTATGACTATCCACATGGATTTTCCTTATAGTCTGAGACAGTTCAGCTGTGCCTGGTCCTAAATCACAAATCAAAGGATAAGGTCGGGCTGCATTACAAAAGGGCAGCCTCTTTCTACCACCTGAAGAAACATTTCTAGAGTTAGAAAAACCATAACCGGGAATCTAACCATTAAATTCATCCAGTAAAATATCAATCAGGAACACTTTTTGCTGCAGGTAACAAAATAGCAATTAAAGTGGCTTAAATGCCTCGGGTTGACTTTTCTCGTATTTCCTGAAGCTGAGAGGTGGGTGGCTGCTCCTTGTGCTTTAGTGATCTGACAGCCAAAGTCTTTGCGAGTCTTTGGCCTTTCTCTTGTGGCTGCAAAACTTGTCATGGTGCTAAACATCTATGTTTAGCTAAACATCCATTAATATATACACAGATACATCTGTGTTCAAGGAAGAAGAAAGAAGGGTAAGGAGACAGTGTCTATGCTTTTCATTAAGAATGCAAAGTTTTTACCACAGCCATCGGTAGTCTTTCATTAACCAATGCCCTGAACAGAACTGAGTCATATGGTTACCCTAGTTACAGAAAGAATGACTTGCAAACCAGTATTTATCTGTATATGAATGTGTATATATATAGATATGTGTGTATGTGCATGCCCATGCATGTGTGACGGGCTAGAGAGAAGGGAATTGGGAATAGATTTGGGGATAGATTTAGGATTAGCCAATGATTGGTCCCCATACAGTAGCCAAAGTTTAAGGGATTATTTAACTTTTAAAAGGTTAAAATGCAAGAGAAAACAGCATCTTCCAAGATTTTGTTATAAGTTTATGAGTTTGAGAATTAACTGGAGGTAAGAATTAGCTGGGATTTTCCAGGCAAGAATACTGGAGTGGGTTGCCATTTCCTTCTCCAGGAGATCTTCCCAACCCAGGGATTGAACCCAGGTCTCCCACATTGTAGGCAGACGCTTTACCATCTGAGCTACCAGAGAAGTCCATAAGAATTGCCTGGAGGGGAAGGCACCACTCAAAGGATTTCTTGGTTAAGTAAATGAAGGAAACAAAGTCAAATCGGTTTCTTCACTGCTCAAGTTCTCAGAGGCTTCAAGATGCCAACCGCCAAGATGAAGCAACACCAACCGCCAAGATGAAGCAACGCCACAGAATCTATCACAAGCAGGATGTTCTACAAGCCTGGCATACAGGAGATGGTGGACACTTTGAAGGGCAGCTCTTGGTACTGAACTGCTGGCTCATCATGAGATACCCGAGTAGTTATGCTCCCCTCCACAGATTGGCGGTTAGAGACCCATGTTGAATGCAAGATGGTCTGAGAGCAAGACAATGAACCCAGTGAGGGTTGCTGAGTGTCAGGCGGACATCTGACCTTGGGACTGTCAGGACCAGCGATGGGGGGAGGGGAGCTTGTGAGTAACCTGAGAGTAGGGACCACACTATTGACACTTCCTGACTCTCAATGCCTCCACACCCACCCCTCTGGATTTAGCCAGCCTCCTTCACAGAGCCAAAGCTCAAAAAATAAGAACATTGCTGAGTGAACTAAAATATTGTATAAGTCTTAGCCAAGAATTTTAGATTTTCATTTGTTTTGTAGGAGGATCATATCACTCTTCTCATGAAGACCAACCTTTTGGCCAGGTCCTTGGTAGGAAATTGACCATCTAGAATCCTGAAGGAAGACATAATACCCAAATGAAAAGTGACAGACACTTTTCATGGGTCTGTCAGACATGGGTCTAATCAGAACTATTGGTAGATGTGTTTTGACCTTCCAGGTAGCCTCTGCCTCACTCTCTTACTTACTATTAATAGTAAGTGCCCAGCTTTGCTATATCTATAACATGCAAGATATAGAACTATAAGTTTCATACGTATCACTTCTTTTCAGCCTTATCCCTCCAAAAAATAGATAAAGGAATTTTTATTTACAGATAAGGACCTGGAACTTGGGGGAAAGGCAACTTAGCAGAATTTCACAACTTCCTTCCTTATCTTCCCTTATACCGTGTGAACACATCAGTATAAAATAGAGCATCTAGCTGAGAATTTTTTTGGGGGGTAGAAGAGATGACTTTAAACTCACGGTAGCTTTTACCATTTGGTACATAGGATAAATGGGCCAAATCTGCAGTTACCTTGATGCTTCTAGGGACCAAAGAAAGTCAGCGGGTAACTGGAGTTTATTTTACTCATATTTTTATTAGTAAGGATTCTCCAAAGAAAAACAACCAGTAGGAGATAGATGGATAGATAGATAAAACAAGGAATTGGCTCACACATTAATAGAGGCTTGAAAGTGAAGTGAAGTCGTGTCCTACTCTTCGCGACCCCATGGACTGTAGCCTGCAGGCTTCTCCATCCATGGGATTTTCCAGGCAAGAGTACTGGAGTGGGTTGCCATTTCCTTCTCCAGGGGATCTTCCTGACCCAGGGATCAAACCCAGGTCTCAGGGACCAAACCCAGGTCTTCTACCTTGCAGGCAGATGCTTTACCCTCTGAGCCATATGGAGGCTTAGAAGTCCCAAAATCTGCAGTTAGCATGCAGGAGAGCCAGTGGTGTAGTTCTAGTCCAAAGGCAGCCAGCTTGAGGTCCAAAAAGCACCAGTGTTTCAGTTCAAGTGTAAAGTATTTGGGGAAGACCAATGTCCCAGCTCAAAGCAGTCAGACAAGAGGAGTTCCCTCTTACTCAGTCCTTTTTTTCTATACTATTCTTCTTATCTTCAACTAATTGGATGAGCCCATTTGGGGGCAGGCACTCTGCTTTGCTCAGTCTACTGATTCAAATATTAACCTCATCCAGAAACATCCTAACAGACACACCCAGAGCAATGTTTGGTGACACGTCTGGGCACCCTATGGCCCAGCCAAGTTGTCATAAAATCCACCATCACAATGTTGTAGACAGAATTCTGGCCTTCACGAGCCCTACTCTCAGGTCTCACCCCTGTGGTTATGTTACCTTACATTGCAATTAAGATTGTATATTGAAGAATATACAATGGTGAAAAGACAATCTCTTTAACAAGCGGTGCTGGGAAAACTGGTCAACCACTTGTAAAAGAATGAAACTAGAACACTTTCTAACACTGTATACAAAAATAAACTCAAAATGAATTAAAGATCTGAACATAAGGCCAGAAACTATAAAACTCCTAGAGGAGAACATAGGCAAAACACTTTGTGACATAAACCAAAGCAGGATCCTCTATGACCCACCTCCCAGAGTAATGGAAATAAAAGCAAAAATAAACCAATGGGACCTAATTAAACTTAAAAGCTTTTGCACAATGAAGGAAACTATAAGCAAGGTGAAAAGACAGCCTTCAGAATGGGAGAGAATAATAGCAAATGAAGCAACTGACAAACAACTAATCTCAAAAATATACAAGCAACTCCTGCAGCTCAATTCCAGAAAAATAAATGACCCAATCAAAAAATGGGCCAAAGAACTAAACAGACATTTCTCCAAAGAAGACATACAGATGGCTAACAAACACATGAAAAGATGTTCAACATCACTCATTATCAGAGAAATGCAAATCAAAACCACAATGAGGTACCATCTCACACCGGTCAGAATGGCTGCTATCCAAAGGTCTACAAGCAATAAATGCTGGAGAGGGTGTGGAGAAAAGGGAACCTTCTTACGCTGTTGGTGGGAATGCAAACTAGTACAGCCACTATGGAGAACAGTGTGGAGATTCCTTAAAAAGCTGGAAATAGAACTGCCATATGACCCAGCAATCCCACTGCTGGGCATACACACTGAGGAAACCAGAATTGAAAGAGACACGTGTACCCCAGTGTTCATCGCAGCACTGTTTATAATAGCCAGGACACGGGAGCAACCTAGAAGTCCATCGGCAGACGAATGGATAAGAAAGCTGTGGTACATATACACAGTGGAATATTACTCAGCCATTAAAAAGAACACATTTGCAGTTGGGATAAACTTCTGTTTTTAATGAAGTTCAACAAGACCTCAATGACTTAACAGCACACCAGTCAGCTGTCTGAGGACCAAATAGGTAGCCTTCCAATATCTCCTTTGATATTCTCTTGGAAAATGCACAGGGACCCCATGTATGGAAAGTGACCCTTCCTGCGAGGTCTCTTAGCAAATTTATCTGTTTTCCATTCTGGAATTCCTCAGATACCTGAATCACAGATCAGAAAGGATCACAGCATGACCTTCTTGGGAGTGTAGTGACTGCTAATGTAAGCATAACGATCAACAGAAATATTGCAGAAATGAAACTCAAAAATCACTTTCCCTACATAGTTCGTGGTCATAGCAATAGAATTGCTCATCTACATTACCAATTTTAATCTTGGCTTTGACACCTTTTCCAAGATTAGAGTTTGGGAGTGTTTGGAGCTTTCCATGATATTGAGCAAATATCTGAAAAATGATATTGAACATGCTTGCTGTGTATAACCACATCTCAATAAGAAACAGATGGTAAACTCAAATGAAGACATTGTAGGAGGGCCTGTTTTACAAAGACCCTATTTAAAAGGAGAAATGAAGAGGATAGAGATGTAACCCGCAAACCAGGAAGAGCAGAGCTGGTCCTGGGGAGTGAGCTGGAAGGAGGGAGTCCTGTGGTGGTGGCCACCTTCAGAGGAGCAGAACCCCTCCACTGGGGTACAGCCAGCATAGGGCAACCCAGAAGGGAGGGACCCAGGGGGATAGACACCCTAATCTCACTCAGCTCCCACGTCTTCCCATCTCCAAACCCAACAGGAATTCAGAGGGCTTGTGTAGTCCATTCACGCCATGTGCCAAGGGCAGAGAGCAGGGTGAGAAAGGGTGATGTGCATGTGTTAGAGATATTCTGTAGACGATATAAACTTCTTGCACATTCTTGCTGCCATTCCTTACAGCAAAGACTAGACCCACATGATTTCAGTGGAGAAAAGTTTTAGTCCTACTCCTTGGCCTGCAGATTCTGGAATTTTGAAAGAATCAAGCATATGCCCATATAATATAATTACATTTTACCCAAGGTAAAGCATTTGTTTGTATCCCTTTAATCACTATGAATGAATAACCATTAACCTTTGAGAGGATTTCAAGCCATATTCCATTGGTTCCTAAACTGTTAGACGTACTTGCTTTCGACAAAGAGTGTTACTTATTTTTTTATTCATGCCTTCAAAGAAAACATGTTTTCTGTGCTGATAAAGTCAACTATCAGTGTATGTGCTGCTGTGTTCACTAATAGTTGATTAACTAATGTAGAAAACAGGACTCATGCTGGAGTTTTCCTGGGTTGTGCATTTTTGCATTGTCAAGGGGTGAAGAGCATCTGAGTTGGAATCCACACTGTCTTCAGGATATGAGAGGATCCGGGTCAGTGAATTGTTTCAAGGTAGAAGTTTAATGGATCCACCTTGGGCTGTGTGTTCCTCCATTAGCATTATTACAGAACCATTAGTCTGTCTCTGGATGCTTTCCCCCACACCTGATGGCGTCAGAGAATGACAGGTCGCTCATTATGATGCATAATATCTTGCCTCCTCTCTCCTCTCAAACCCTGATTTATCCTCGTGTAAAGAGTATACAGCTTCATGAAACCTGCTGCAAACCAGCTGGATCCTATTCAGAATATCTACTTTCTGCCACATTTCCTTGCAGGTAGCATTCATATGCATACATATATATGTATGAGAGTTTAGATATAGAGAGTTTGAGTCAATTTCTTGCATCTCAACAAATTCTGAAAATGATGTCATGATGTAATGTAGCAGCAATTTAATTTGCTAGGTAGGGATTAAGGGCTGACAAATCCCGTCTCTTTAAGTTCCTTAATTCCATCCGTGCAAGTCAGAGCATTCTGCGTATTCCCCAGCCCCCCAGATGAAGTGCTAAAAATGGCCTCCCTGTACTGTTCTCAGACAGGTAACAAGCTAAGCAAAGCTGTGCAGTTACTTGCGATCTGTTTACATTACATAGAAGGTTGGTTAATTAGAAATAATCATGTCTCTTAATTAAGGAGCAAATTAATTTTTAAAGAAGTGCTGAGACCCCCTTGGGTTAGGCAGATAAGGGACTGAACACATGGTCTGTGGTTATCTGTGTAAGTCTTTGCAAGAAGGGTCTGAAGTGTGTGGTGACATAGCCAACAACAACTTTGGAACCAAATATTTGTGGATTTAAAATTGTAAACTTTCCACTAACATCTGATGAATATCTTTTGTGTCTGAGGAACTGTGCCAGAGGACTCTGAGAACTCAAAGATGATTGCATCAAAATCAGACCCTTAATGGGGCTCAGGATAGATGAAGGAAACAAGCTCATACAGTACTTACCAAAAAGCTAAATGCTGAAAGAGAGACGAGCAAATTACCCCTGGAGAACACTGAGAGCAAAGCAAACTGATGGAATAAAGAAAGGCAACCATGATTCAAAGCAGACATTTTAGGACGCTTTTGACTCACAGGGATAGAAACCCAGCTCCAGTGAATTTAGGCAGAAAAAGGGTTGGGTGTATTTGGTACATTCGTTTAAAAAGAAGAAGGACTTCAAGAATAGCTGTATCTCAGTGAGCTAACTGTACGGCCAGGAATGTTTCTCACCCTCTTCCCTCATCCCCCTTTTTCTAATGTTGGCTTTCTCCAGATGGCAGCAAATGACAATGTTCACCTGGCATTTTCCCTACTATCTTAATAATTTCAACCACCTAACCCCCCCCACACACACACACACACACTTAATTCCATTGAAAGTCCTAGTTTGCGTGCCCATCTCTGAAATGATCAGAGTGTGTACAGGTATGGTAGATTCTAAGTGGCCACATCTGAGGCATATGCCCACACCTAGCATCAGGTGTGAGGGAAAGGTGTTATCAGCTCTTCCTGAACCACAGGGACTACGAGTGAAAAAAGCTGGGGATAACTCAAGGGAAAGTGAGAATGCTTTTACCAAGAGCAAAGGGCAGAAAGAGAAACAGATGACTAACACAAGAAGAAGCTTCAGTGAGCGCTCCTGAAGAGTTTCAGGTACGCAGCTGACCACTGAGGCACTCTGTAAATATCAGAAAAGGATGTCCCCTCTGGGAAGATGCATTACAAAAAGTACCCATCTGAGTAGAAGCAAACCACTGAGTTCTTGGCTTGATGAGTGACAGGTGAGTTCGTATAAAGAGAAGGTATACCCCTTCCTCCAGGCAGTAAGAGGAGGGCAGGCTGCTCATTAGGCACCCGGTGGCCCCAGAGCCACAGAGAAGACCCAGGTCTTGGCTTCCTAGAAGTGCCCTCACAGCAGCAGCAGTTTCTCTGTTCTACTGTTTATTGAGTCCCAGCTATGCGGTGGACATCATGGCTGGCTTTGCATATGTTAGTTCTAATCTGTGAAACAACCATGTGATATAGATGCCACTATTGATTATGAAACCAAGACTGAGAATCCCTGTCTTGCCCTGAAATGTACTAGGACCAGGAGTGAGAGGGCTACGTGACAAACTTGGCTTTCTGTCCCATGCACGCCTTCCTCTTTGGCAGTTTCTTGAGAGGAAAGCATGCATGTGACCATGAATTTGTGGCCCTGTTGGATCTCATAGGGACATTCTTTTGCTTAGTAGTGATTTAAAATAATGCTTGTGGTTTTGTTTCCCATTCCTCAAAAATGGATCCTGTGGCGTTAGAATTGGTCATGCAGTGAAGAGTTATTCTTCAGGTAGGACGCAACTGTGGGGCCATCTACATGGGTAAGAAGGTAACATGGCATGGTGGAATGTTCGGACTCTGATGCCAAATATGGCTGGATTTGAATTCCTTTTCCATCTCTTATTATCTGCAGGATTTTAGGCAAATTACTTGACCTCTCTGAGCCTCAGTTACTTCCTCTTTAAACTGGGATATTGCAATTAGTTATAAGTATTGATAGCTGTTGATAGTGACTTTGATTTGCAGTAGACACCTATTAAACAGTTGAGCTGTTGCTTACCATTGCCCAGAGGTTAGTACAAACACCTCAGTTCAGCCTAGGATCCAGCTAGTGTTCTTAGGTTTCTAACTAAGCTCAAAGCATTGACTCATGGTGAACTTGTGCTCAACCAGAAACCTGAATACATAATTCACACAATTATTGCCAAAATAGATATATTAAAGTTAGAACTAGTGTATACATATGTTTTGGAGAAGGCAATGGCACCCCACTCCAGTACTCTTTCCTGGAAAATCCCATGGATGGAGGAGCCTGGTAGGCTGCAGTCCATGGGGTCGCGAAGAGTCGGACACAACTGAGCTACTTCACTTTCACTTTTCACTTTCATGCATTGGAGAAGGAAATGGCAGCCCACTCCAGTGTTCTTGCCTGGAGAATCCCAGGGACAGGGGAGCCTGGTGGGCTGCCATCTATGGGGTCGCACAGAGTTGGACACGACTGAAGCGACTTAGCAGCAGCAGCAGCATACATATGTTTGTGTATATATTGGTGTGTGTATACACATATGCTTATTCCTGATGTCACAGTTGCCGATTATAAGTTTTATTTAATCAGCTTTATGCTGTGGAATTTGATGTCTTATCTCATTAAACCGACTTATTGTCAAGTGTTCCCAGTCCTTTTTAAAAAATCTTAAAATATCATATGCATGCATTCTGAGTTTTCACCAAAGTACCGCAACTTTATAAATTTGGGAGAGTACCAACCACATCTCTCTCAAGTGTCAGCTAACAAATATTAATTAGATACCAATCATGTGTTAAGAACTGTGCTGAGTGCTATTGACTCTTCAACATCCAGTGTCTACCATGGCCCCTGGTACAATGTTATTCAAAAATATTGGATGGATGAATGAATGAATATCTAGGAATGTTACAGAATAGAATAAACTTCTAGATCTCTGTCATACCACAAAAATCTTTCCCTAGAAATCAGTTATACACTATTTTGGTGAAGTTGGTCAACAAATTATAAATTCACTGGGTGAATATGATCACCCAGCCCACATGTTCCCACATTGTATCTATAACATGATCATAAAAGGAGTTTTCATGTGCTTTTCTCAAGTAATTATACAATATCTTTGATATTTTCCTGGTTCATCAGTTATGTAACAACAGGCTACAAGAAGGAAGTTAACATGCATGTGTACCAGGAGATATATGTGAGGATGTCCATTGCTGCATATGTTCATCAGCTTGACTATGACGGTGATATATATATGAAATATACATATCTTGGTGTATATATATGAAAGCATCACATTCTGTACCTTAAATATATACAGTTTGTGTTTGTTGATTATACCTCAATAAGGCTGGAAAAAATAATTTTTGCATGCAGTAGAATGTCATGCAAAAATAATAGCTTGTTTAAAAAGGTATTTTCCTGTTAATATGCTGTGTTCTACTAATTTTTTCTGGATCCTTAGATCATCATAAGAGTTGCTGTGGATTAGCCTCATGTAACACCTTGTGGGTGTAAGTTCTAGTAAAACAACATATTGTTTACATATGTTTAAATTTATCTATTTTACACACAGAATGTAATAATCTAAACATCTATTGCATTCTTTTATGTTTCTTTCTGAGAATAATGAGTATATTGGGTGTTGAAATAAAAGATTAATCTTAACTTGGAAAAAAGTCAATAAGTTGAAAATTGTCTAATGTACAGAAATAGGGAAATGGTTAGATAAAATCAAATAAATATTAAACTGTAATAGTTTGTGTTTTTATATATACATAAACATATATATTCAGTGAAGGTAGAGCTCAGAAACAAGAAAGCCAATTTTAGTGTATATTCCATATGATGCAATTTATTTAAAATTTAACAATATATATCTAATATAATGCATTATTCATGGAAACAAATATACGCCTAAGATGACCTGAAATGGACTGGAAGCTTGCACACTCTATACAGTGGTTCTTTTTGGTGAAAAGGTTCATGGGGCTAGAACAGGGAATGGATGGCGGATATAAGGACTTAAGCTAGATTTGCAGTGTTTTGTTTCTTTGAATAAAATAAAGACAAAGCAAATATGACAAAATGTTGACAGTTGGCAGTTCCAGATGGTGGGTGTACAGATTTTTAGTCTATTGTTCTTTGTGCTTTTCTTTGTTTTCTTAAGATTCTCAAAATACAGAACTGGAGAAGGAAGTTAACCCTCACTGGTTACTGATAATCAGCCCATTTTTTTCTATTTTTGTCTCCAGTTTGGTTTTTTTTTTTTTTTTGAAGGTATAAGATATGACAGATACAGTTGAAACCTTCGTCTCTACCTACATCATTTAGGATTAAGCTCAGCTCCATGTAACAGAAAACCATCTGAAATAACAGTGAGAACTTTGTTTCTCACATGAAAGACATCAAGAGGTCAGACAGGGCAGCCTCAAGATGCCATGTGGAACTAGGTTTGGCCATCTAAGCCCATGATTTCCACCCTCAAGGCCACTTCAGGGTTCTAGATAGTGGATGGAACTCCAGCCTTCACACTGAGATTCTGGACCACCAGCCCCTTCCCTTCCTAAACCATGCTTCTGCTCACATCACATGAACCAGAATCAATCACATGACCACATAACTGCAAGGGAAACAGGGAAATGTCTCATTAGGGAATACTGCCCAAATTTGTGTGTGTTATTTTGTCTTTTTAATTAAGAAGAGAAAATGTATATAACATGTATTCTCCATTTATTCATTTATTTACTTATTTCTTTATGTATGTCGTGTATTTATGTATTTATTTAGTATGCCGTGTCAGCTCTACGCCCCCAGCAGGCACTGGCCCCTCCCTTCATCCCATGGGAAGCCAGGATTCCATCAGGTCTCTATCAACTCCTCCATGCCAGTGACAAGAAGGAAAAGGTTAAGCAGGCAAATTTTTAGACAGATAGCATGGGATCACTAAGAGGGTGAAGGTAAACTAGAGGTGATCCAAGGAGGCTCCCTGCAAGAGTCAACGCCTTGAACTGTCTCAGGGACAAAGAAAGCAGGGGAAGAATGTATATTCTAGGCAGAGAGAACATCTTAGACAGAGGCATTGGGTGGAAAGCTTGGTGATGCCTGAGAAATGCATGTGGGTCAGTGGAACAGCAGTGGAGTCAAATGGGGGAGTGGGGGCGGGGTAGAACGAGAGTTGGACAGGAGAGCAGGGCCAGATGGTGAAAAGCCTCACACCCATCAGTTTGGGATAACAGCGAACGCTTTCATTTCTCTCTCTTCAGACACACTTTTGGCTTTTAGATTATCTGAATACCCTGAAGTGAACCCACCTGTCATTTCCAAAGTTCAGTTTCATCTATCAGATGCAAACCTCATGAGGCAAGGGCTCTTGTCCTGTCTACTCCTGCATCTCCAACCTCCAAGAAAGGGCCAGGCACACAGTATTTGCTCAGTAAGGATTTGACTCCCCGACACACGTTTTTATTCCAAATAGGCTCCTCTGGTCGCCGTTCAAAACCACACAGTTGGCAAATCTCAGCCAACTCCCAGCTCAGGCAGCCCCACTGTTTCTACATTCGCATGGAAAGTGTAATGGGCCATAAAATTGCATCCGTTAGCAGAGGCTTATACATATATTTTGCAAACATTTCACCCTATAAAAATATGGGGCCAAACTACAAAATCCTTGAGAGGCAGCAGCTGGAAGTATTAGTTGAAATTAGAGAGAGGATCATCATTTCCATTAAGCAGTGCCAAATTTTGTAATGCAAGTAACCTCTTCATGTTAACTCTAAGAAACTTCCTGCCTCATTAGGCAGATAAGGCATTCTATGATTCGGATACAGAATAGCCCCAGTGATAAATGAATCTCCTATATAACAATAGCGTCCACATCACAATTCCCCATTTTTGCAAAATTGCTACAAGCAAGGTAGCCTGATCCCGTTTCAGAGGCCTATTTTACTAGTCAGGGTAAGCTCAGCTATGCTATAGTAGTAAACAAACCTCATAGTCTCAGTGTCTTAATAACATAAAGTGACTTCTTCATACTGAAATCTGGGATATGAATAGAGCTACCCTACTTCATCTTGTAGTTAACACATCTAAAACATCTCCATGGTCTCCAAGGTCACTTACCACAGAAGAAGGGGGACGGAGGTGACATTTGGCTTTTACTTCCCTCAGCCCAGGAAAGAAACATCAATTCCATTCTCCATCCAGTGATCAGTACTAGTCATGCGGCCCCAACCTAACCACAAGGGAGGCAGAAAACACAGGGAAACGAGTGGACTATTTGTGACTGCTTATCATCCCTGCCGGAGAAGGCAATGGCACCCCACTCCAGTACTCTTGCCTGGAAAATCCCATGGGTGGAGGAGCCTGGTAGGCTGCAGTCCATGGGGTCGCTAAGAGTTGGACATGACTGAGCGACTTCACTTTCCCTTTTCCCTTTCATGCATTGGAGAAGGAAATGGCAGCCCACTCCAGCGTTCTTGCCTGGAGAATCCCAGGGACCGGGGAACCTGGTGGGCTGCCATCTCTGGGGTTGCACAGAGTTGGACACGACTGAAGCAACTTAGCAGTATCATCCCTGCCATCCCAGGCATGCCTCACCACCACCACCAGCACCCCTGCCTCCTTGGACTGAGAAAGGAAAGAGAACTGAGACACCTTTTTATTGACTTCTTTCTAACCTGGGCCCCACCTGAAGCTGCTTGAGTAGTTATCAATGTGCAGTTTATCTTCACAGTATAGAGAGTAAGCTTCGCCAGCAGCAGCCCCAGCATCTCCATTCTGGCTGTGGGTGCTAGGACAGTCACTTTAGCTTTCTCAGTCTTAGTCCCCTCATCTGAAAACAGTAAACAGTAGTACCTACCTCACGGGGCTTTGGGGATTAATCAGTTGGAAACATATATACGTTCAATAAGCACATGCCAGTAAAGTGATACTGGATCCAGAACCACGTGTGATCCTGTGACAAGAATTGATCAGTCTCAGTCAGTGTGTGTGGAGAAGGGGTGTGTGGCCACAATCTCTTGAGCAAACCCAGCAACAGAACCATCTAGATAAACCAACACTGGGCCATTGGCCACAGGGGAATGAGATTCTGATGGAGATTCTGATGAGAGAATGTTGGAGGCAGGTATTATTCAAAGGCAACTGGACACTACCCTGCTTTCTTCCCATGCCTCAAGATGGGAGCTTTCTTAGATGGAAGAAACTCTATTTCTTGTGTAAGTTCTTCTAGTATGATGCTAAAACTCGTGTATAAAACCCTGCAATTTAAGTAACAATGAAATATGGCACCCCACTCTATGGCTGGCCATTTCACTTCATATAAGATTTTGTATTTCTGTTCTAATTTTATGAAGAATTATACATTTGGGTTTTATATTTATAATAGGAAATTTAACCACTGTGGCTTAAGTAATTTGTGGGTTATTTGGTAGCTGCTATTCAGCTTCTCAGGTGGTGCTAGTTGTAAAGAACCCTCCTGCAAATGCAGGAGACAGAGGAGATGCAGGTTTGATCCCTGGGTCAGGAAAGTCCCCTGGAGAAGGGAATGGCAACCCACTCTAGGATTCTTGCCTGGAGAATCCCATGGAGAGAGAAGCCTGGAGGCTACAGTCCATAGAGCCACAAAGAGTTGGACACGACTGAAGCAACTTAGCACACGTGACATTCAGCTTCACAGTGATGTCAGTGTTGGCTTCATCATAATTCTCAATCTTTTCCCTCAATATTGCACGATGGCTGCCTCAGCTCCAACCATCACATCTGTATTCAAGGTAGAAAGAAGGAGGAGTCATGTCTATCCCATTTTTCCATTGCATCCAGAAAGCCAAAGATTCCCTGAAATATCATCCTTAGCCCACTGCTATGATAAATTTCCACCTACATTTCACTGGCCAGAACTGTGTCACACAGCCACCTCTGATTGCAAAGGAGGATGGGAAAATTAAACTTGTTTTCTTACAAATATATATGTCTGGGAAAGGGTGTTAGGTCAACCAACCCATAACATTTGCCCCATGAACTTCTCCAAATAGGTTATGTGTGAGGGAAAGGAGGCATAGCATCCATTCCTTCGATCACCTGAAAATTCTGTGGTCGGTTCACTTGAATCCATAATTCCTCAACTGGAGGGTCGGGTCTTCGGCAGGAAGACAGCCTGAGATGCTTCTGCTTCTCCACTGAGAACTAAATGCCTGCGGCAGGCCCCAGCTCACTTCTAGTTGTTTACTGCTGTCCAAGGCACTGTGATTCTGGCGAGTATTGGGCCTCAGTGGAGCTCAAAATGGATATAAGCTCTTGGGTGCATTTTATTGATTTGGGCACAGGAGGGAAATTATACTGCTGAGGATTGTCACCCTGGCCAGTTAAAAACCCAAAGTAAATGAACTGAACAGACCTCCCCCTTAAATAGTGCTCAGAAATCGGAGAGCTGAAAAAATGTAAATGGGATTCATTAAGAGCTGCAGAATTAGCTTTCTTGTGGTGCTTTGATATGTTTTCCTTGCAAATCTCAAGAACTTTAGTTCGCAGTGAGTTTGAGACATGGTTGAGACTGTCTGACTTATGAGTGGGTTTAGTGGACAGGGGGGCCAATAAGAGGAGGTTCTTAATATGCCCATCTTACTTACAATGCCCACTGGCCCCTACCAACTGCCCTCTTGGGACCTCTTGGCATCTGAGCCTTCTGATTCTTTTATCTGCCTTGGGACAGTGTTTACACAGCATGTCAAAGTGCTAGCTGGAGTTAATTCTCTCTGTGCTCATTCTAACCCAAGAGAGTTGAATACTCAGGAATTTCTGTTATGTGTGGGATTTTGCCATCGGTGTTAGCAGGAATAATTATCAGATAACCTTTACCCCGTAGACTCACTGGCGTGGAATTATCAGGACCAGGGTGTGACTCCTACTCTGGGTGAGGCCAGCAGGGCAGCGCTGACGGCCCCAGGCTGCATCAAGCTGGCAGAAGTGTTTCGTTTGGCCTGTGCAGTGTTTTGAAAATAGGAGATTTCCTTTCTGAATAGCATTTCTGGCTTCTTTTGAAAAATGGGAAGACTTGATGACACCAGACAAGTGTTTGCACGTGTCAGGAACTGAGTGGCAGCTGCTTGTTTGGATCAGGGCAGCCATAGCTCCACCACACCCTGCCACCCCACACTCTGCCTAGGTTGCCTATTCACCCTCCCAGGAATTGCTAGCCACACAAAATCAGAATCGGCCTTTTAACAAGATCCGCTGGGGCTTCCTGTGCTCTGAAAGTGGGAGAAGCCCTGGCCTAAAGCAGAGTCTTCATCCTTGGCTGATGAGGAATCACCAGGACACCTGTGAAAAATCTACCTCCCAGGCTGCACCTCAAGAGCCGTCATCCTGCAGGGCAGGGACCTGAGAACACACACACTTAACAGCACTCCAGGTCACTCTGTTGCTCAGATAAGTTAGGAAAGCGCTGCTGAGAGAGCTTGTTCTCAAAGGTGGGTATGCATCAGAAGCACCCAGATGGCCTCTTATTGTTTAATAAAACATTACCTTGTTACAAGACCATCACATGAGCATTTTATTTAGAAATTAAGAAAAGTCAGATAAGCAAAAATAAGAACATTAAAAACATCATGGTCATCCTACCCAGAGACTAACAATCTTAACACCTTATTGTATGACCTATTTTTCCAGGCCAATATATATTTTTTATCCATTTTAACCCAAGTGTGATAGTACCATGCATGTTATTTTCAAACCTGTTTCTCTCAGTTAACAATCTCCAGTTTTTTAAAAGAAAAAAAAAAATTTGTTTTTAAATTTTACCCAATTGACCCAAAAATGTTCTTTACACTTCATTGTTCTATCTAAACTGAGATCCAGTCCAGGTTCCACACATGGCTCTGACCCTTCCATCCCTTGCTGCTGCTGCTGCTGCTGCTAAGTCGCTTCAGTTGTGTCTGACTCTATGCGACCCCATAGACAGCAGCCCACCAGGCTCCCCATCCCTGGGATTCTCCAGGCAAGAATACTGGAGTGGGTTGCCATTTCCTTCCATCCCTTATGTCTTTTATAATCCAGCACATTCTTCCCCCTCCCCCACTTTTTTTTCCTCTGAGAAATACTGACTCATCAAGGGAAAGTCTCAGCTTTTGGACTTCTTATCCAGTCACTTCCTCATGGTGTCACTTAGCTTGCTGCTATTTCTAGAGTAATTTTTCCTTAATGCCTGTGGACTCCACTAGAACTTCCTGAATTAAAGTCTTCAGCGGGTAGGGCCCGGCAATCTGTAGTGTTTGCAGTTTCCCCAGGTGGGTCTGAGTTTGAGAACTAAGTCATCCAGATCCATTCAGCAGGGAAAGATGACTTGGCCCCCAAATCTATCAGGAACCTTGCCTCATGCATCTGGATTCAGATAGGGTACTGAACTGTGATATATAAGAAAAATATACATTATATTACCTGGATGACCAAAATATTTTCCTCATATATATTTGGTCTTCCTCTGAGGTTCCTGGCTCATAGCTCCCCAATCCCTTGGAATTTCCCAAGTATTGAGAGTGGTTGAGGTGTCTTTTGTCATGTACAGGAGGTGACTTTTGGACAGCTCCTAAAAATGAGACCTAGTTAACAGTGGAGCCAGCCCTGTGACCAGAAGGTTGGAATTTTCCGTACCACCCTCTGACCTCTGGAGAAGGGAGGGCAGCTGGAGATGGAATTCAATCGTAGTAGGTGATGATTTAACCAGTCATTCCTATGTGATGATGCCTCCATAAAACAGGGGGAGGTGTGGGGAAAGGGCGCCCTCTGAGAGCGTGGGAAGGCCACGCCCTTTCCCCACACCTTGCATCTTCTCTCTGCATCTTTTCTGTCTGTCTGTTCCTGAGTTACAACCTTTTACAATAAACTGTGATCGAGTAACTGTTTCTCTGGGTTCTGTGAACTGCTCTTACAAATTAATTGAACCCAAGGAGAGGATCATGGGAACCTCTGATTAATAGCCTGTTGATCAGAAGTACAGGTAGCAACTTAGGTTTGCAACTGGAGAAAGAAGCAGTTTTATAAATCTGCTCCCTCAACCTGTGGAATGAGATGCTGTCTCTGGGTGGACAGGGAAGAACTGAGTTGAAGTCTTGGACCCCCTGCTGCAGTCCAAGAACTGTTTGTCGAAGGTGTGGCGAACACCCCCAACACACACACACACACCCACATGTTGAAGTCAGACACTAGCAGAGATACTGTGACATCAAAGTCTGGAGTCTGTGATGCTTTGACTAATGGGATCTGAGCATGGCTGTTTGTTTATCCTTTTTCTGTGATAAGAAAGTCAACTTTGCTGGAAGGAGCCTCTATCTGAGGCTGGCAGCTGGGAAATTTTCTAAGCCTTTAGCTATGCTTGTAATTTTCCCATCAAATTTCACTCTGAGTTCCGGCTCATGATAACAGGCCATGTGTGACTGAGTTGGGATACAGGAAACCTGGAGCACTCCAAAACATTTTCAGATACTTGATTTGAAGCTAAAACACTCAAAAACACTTGCCACGAACTAAGTCCTTTCACACGGTTTCAAGCAGGTGTCTGTGAGCTCAGAGATATGAGGGCTCTGAGCGGCCTTCTGGTCTCCCAGCAGGCCTGTGGACAGTGGTCTCAAGCCAGGAACTAGGATCTGAAGCCCCACGTTTCCCAAAATCTACATACATACTTAGGAGGCAGTACCCTGGTACAGTGGATTTTATGTCCCATCCCCATGATGAATACGTTCATTTTATCCATGAGACCAGCCACAAAGATTTTTAGTTTGCCTGAAGGTAGTGTGTGATTTTGAGATGTGATCAGGAATTATCATTCCCACAATGAACATCACCAACAGGAACTGTTAGCAGTCACTTAATAGGCCCCCCAACTCCAAGACTTATTAGCTCACCCCCCACCCCTGCTTCCCTGACAGCCACACCCAGAGATCAGACTGTCTCCATTGATTCTAACACTTGAAAAGTTAAGAAAACTGTGTTCTGGGACATGGTTCTCAAACTTGGGCATCACTTAGATTGCTTTTTATCTTTTAATTAAAGGAAAATATTATTAGAAAGACATTATGTGTGTTGTAGAAATTTAGAAAAGTCAGATAAGCAATACTAACATGAAATCACCGTGGTCATGCCACTCAGAAATGACAGCTATTAACAGCTCAGTGCATGTCTTTGTAGACAATTTTCTAAGCAGATTTATGGGTGCATGTTTATGGATTAGCCTCTGTTTTATATTTTCTTCTCGGTGGAGAGTTTTCTCCATCTCACTGCAGCTTCCCTCTCAAGGAGCTCACACCGTGGCCTCACCCTGCCAGGGTCTGGATGAATTGTCTGAAAGGCCAGCTTTCCTTTGGGCTCTACAGAGTGGTAACCACAGCGCGCTGGGTGACCACAGCTGGTATGCGGCCACGATCCAAGGGGATCTTCATTCCTTGTGTACTTTCCTTTCCACTTGCTTCTAGCTGGGGCTTCCTCCTCACCTCAGAAATGCACAACAGCTGTCTTAGCTCAGGCTCCTATAACAAAATACCATAGATTGAGCAGCATAAGCAACAAGATCTATTTCCTGTGGCTCTGGAGGCTGGAAGTCCAAGATGGAAGTGCCAGCAGATATATTTCCAGCTGGCTTCTCTCAAGTGATAAAAGCTAGGAACTCACATGCCCTCCAGACACCGTGGTGACAAGCTGGGTCATGCCCACCTTCCTGTCCAGCTCCGCAGCTCTGGGGCTCTTGCAGCCCACTGGGGCTCTCAGAACACAGACAGTCTTCCCTCTGGTGGAGAGGGCTCCTCGCAGGGGTCTCTGAAGCAAGGGAGGGAGAGCCTTGAGTCAGGGAGGTCTGCTTTCACCACCTGCTGCTGAGCAGGTGCCAGGAAAACCCACCAGAGCTGACCCTGGGCTGATCAGTGACCTGGCTCTTAGCAGACTGCACCCGGCTTGCTCTTCTTCACTTTCGGAAGGTTTCACTCCTAACTCAAATCGTGCAGTGGCACCTGCTGGTGGGGCTGGATATGTGGGGTCAGAACCCCCAGGGTGGGAGCAACCTCTTCTGCATGTGACCCCAGGGGCCCTGAGAAGCCAATAAATACCTAAGATATTCTTTAGTACCCTTCTCTGACATTCATAAAAGTCTTAACCCGTTTCTGCATGTTTTTTTTAAATGATGAATTTCAAGTATAATAAATATAAAGGAAAAATAATAGAATGTCTAAGTTAATATGTAAGTGCTCAGGTGTGACCACCCTGGAGAGATACCAAAGTTTGTCCAAGGGGAGAATCCTTACCCAAGCTCGATCACCACGAAGGCATCAGCCACAGATGCAGATGGCCACAGATCTGTTTTTCCTGGTCACTCAAATGACACTTAGAGACACCATCAGTTATGTGATTTTCCAGAACTGGTAGGTTTTGGTACAAATAAAAAAGCCCTTCTCTGTTGACCCAGTGTCTGCATCCTGATGGAATGCAGAGTGTATGCCAGAGTGTTTGGGGTCTACCTGTGAGATTTGAGTCAAGTGCAAGACCCAGAGGGTCATAAATAGATGAGAGTTGTATTATTCCCACCAGAGTCTGGCCACCGGGGTCCTTCAACATTTGTGTGGGAAATTCTATATGGTATAAGGCCCCATGGACCACAGGATGCCTGCTGTCCATTGCCACCTCCCACTAACATCCCTAACTATTGTGAGAACCAAAAAACTCCCCCTACTCAAATACACCCCTAAGCATATTGCTTCTATTGTCTTCTTTGAATGACTTCAACAGCCTGAATTCCCATCCCAACTCTACTGCCTAGTAACCTCTGGCCCTTTGCGAGCCTCGGTTTCCTCATGAACAGAATGGGTGCACGGAGGAAGTTCAACAGCAGCTCCTATCTCAAAGGCCACTTAGCACAATGCTTAATAAGGTAGAAGTATTAAACGAATGCTAGGTATTACCTATCATTTATATTATGTATTATTTATGAGTGTTCTTAAAATCGCCATGAGTGAACAAGTGCTTTAAAGCAATGAGCTAGGATTCTGAATGCTATTTCATGGATTTTAGAGAACCAAATTAGATTCTGGAGCCTCAGTTATCGTCATCATGGTTCCCCTGCTGGAGCTCTGAAGCTGTTTCTCAAGAATTCACAGCAAGGACTTCACAGGAAGGCTCACCTTGTCTTAGACATGTGCTCTGGAATCACTTGGCCTTTGTCACTGAATGGGTTCAGGCCCTCACACAGGGCCACAGTGTCCCCAAACTGGGCCCTAAGTTGAGATATAAAACAACAAAAGATGCCAGAAATACAGCCTGGTTCAAAGACAGACACAGCATACGTAAAAGAATAGCAATGTAAGAGCTTCTGCAATTACACACTAAATTATTGGTGCCATCTTTAAATTATGTTAGAAATAGAAAAACGAAAAGCTCAGTGTAGGCGGGAGAAAGCTTCTAGAAGGAGGGAGGCTGGAGTTGGCCCTCAAGGATCGGGGGGCATCTGGGTCAGGGGAGGGTGGAAGAATGAGGCCTGGCTGGCCTGGATGGAGAGTGGTGCCCAGGCCTGGGCCACAACCCTTTCAAGAGCCAGAGAAAATTCCAACTAGAAAAAAATACATATATAGGACATAAGGCAATATCAGAGTGTCATAGATATTGAAAGTGTGACCCCAGGGATACACCTGGTGATATTTCCTGAGACAGGTCATCCAGAGCTGGTGCTAAGCTGATGGCAAGTGGTGCCCATGGAAATGCTGCCTCTGGGTGGGCAAGAGCATTTGGCTCTGCACTGGCTTCTGTAGTCTGGGAAAGGAAGTGTTCTCATGGGAATATTATCCTCGCCTTTGGGAGGGGCTGTGGGAACACGCAGTTACTGCTGGGGGAACTTTCCAAGCGTACGTGCTGGTTTACGATGATGATGAATGATGGGCTCAGGACTGAGCCAAAGCAATTCTTTTTCTGGAGGTGGCATGAGAATCCTGCCTGGGGTTCCTGCTAGGAGCCAGTGCCAGAAGCTATGACTCGGAGGCAAGGTTCACGTTTACTGGAATGCTGCATCCACTAGGAACCAGGGTGCTGCTGGGCCACTGTTCCCTGGCCCAGAGTTTTGTGTGGACAGGGTGCAAGCCTGTGACAGCAGTGATGTCTCCCGTCAAGTCCAGGCATCATGCTGAATGTATGCATTCATTCATTCAACAAATACGTGTTAATGCTGGGCTTCAGACCTCCTGGAGTAGAGGTCTCCCTCTAGTAGAAGAAGACAGTAAGCAAGGTATATAAGAAGACGTGATCTTTGCTGGTGGCTCAGTGGTAAAGAATCTGCCTGACAATGCAGAAGACATGGGTTCCATCCCTGGGTCAGTAAGATTCCTTGGAGGAGGAAATGGTAACCCATTCTTGCCTGAAAAGTCCCACAGACAGAGGAACCTGGTGGGCTATAGTCCATGGGATCACAAAAGACTCAGAGACAACTTAGCAACTAAACAACAACAAATAAGATGTAGAGTATATTAGGTGATGAGAGTTCAAGAGAAAACAGCCTGAAAATGGATACACGGCACTGGTGTAAGAATGGCGGTGGGATTTTTCAACAGAGTAGTCAAGGAGAGTGTCTTGGGGCAAGTAAGACGTGAGCGCAGCCTGAAAGGGGTGAGTGACATCTGTCACTGGAGGAAGAGCATTCCAGACAGAGGAAGTGGTTTGCGCAAAGGTCCTCAGGCATGGGCATGCTGGCTTGTTGGAGAGGGACTGTAAGAAGGCAAGGAGGGTGGAGTAAAGTGAGACGGCAGAGAGAAGCAGGAGGAGGTGTCTGGGAGAAGTCAGGGGAGCAGATGCTCTCCATCCGTAAGGCATCGTAAGGGGCCAGGTTTACTCACACAGAAGGGCAAGCCAGTGAGGAATCCAAGCAGAGTGCTGCAGCCTGACTGTCAGTTTGCACGGCCTCCCTGGCTGGGGTCTGGGAAAGAGACTGAAGTGGGGGAAAATGTAAGGGAACAGTGAGGAGGCTGTTTGGGCAGACTGGTGAATCCAACCAGGGCGGGCGCCCTGGTGGCAGTGAGTGACAGGGCAGTCCTGCGTGTATTTGGGAGGCAGAGCTGCCAGATTTGCTGATGAATTGTATGCATGCCATGGGAGAAAAAGTCAAAGAACATCCAATGCCCGTGACCCCAACAACCAGCTAGAGACCGAGTTCTCCGTGGCAGGTATATCGCCACCCCCTCCAGCAGAGACACCTGGAAGCTTTGATAGTTAGAAGTTACTTTCTTTCAGAGTGACTTCCTTTCCCTAACAGTACCAAGAGCTGCAAAGCTTGACCTCCTGAAGGCTTGGGGTGTGAGGTAGGGTGTGATGGTTTACTCTTCTGGAAGACCCTCTCCCCAGCCCTCCCACATTGAAGCGTTGGGCAGAGGGTCCTCCCAGAGTTTCCTTTCAGCCCCATCGCTGTTCAAGGATGACAGAATATAGACCTATGTCAGTAGTACTAGCAGGCTGCAGCTGTTGATGCAATAAAGTAGGAATCTTGTAGTTATTAGAAGTTGAGGTCAGCTGGAACAAGAATTCCAAATGGTTTCCGCATGGAAAACTAACAAATTAAGTAATAGATTATTAATTAAATCAGCCGAATTTGTTTTGTTTGGCTGCACTACATGACTTGTGGGATCTTCGTTCCCTGACTAGTGATCAAAGCCAGGCCCTTGGCAGTGAGAGCACAGAATCCTAAGCACAGGAGAGCTAGGGAGTTCCCAGTATTATCATTTGCACATCCGTTTCCTGATCTGGAAAAGGGGGTGACCCATTCTCTACCTCACTGGACTGCTGCGAGAAGGATAAACACGGCGTGCAGTGCCTGCTTCTGGCATAAGCGGACCAGTGGTCTTCATCTGTCACGCGTCAGCTCATTCCCTCCTGTCGTCTTCAGGAGACGCAGAAGGAGCCCAAGTCCCTCCTTTCTCTGCTGTTTTATTCATCCTCTCCCTTCAAACCCGTTTCTTCTGTGTCAGGTCATAGTTATTTTTTTAATCACAGCAGCACTTTTTATCAAGTGTCTATGAAGAGTCAAGTCCTTTCTTAGGGGCTTCAAGTGAGCTCTCTCTAATCCTCACCTGCTGGCAAAGTGAGAGGCGTGCTAGTCATGCACAGGGAGGCTCTTGAGATGAATGACTTCTCCAAGGTTAGGTCATTTAGGAGGGAAAATCAGACTTAAACCCTGGACGGAGAGTGTGAGGTCACACCATGAGTGATGATGGTGATGAAGAGGAGGCAATGGTGATGGTGATAAGTAGAGGCTGGTGGAGAGAGAGGAAAGAAAGAAAGAACATAGATGGACCGCCAGACTTTGTTGTTAGGATGTTCTGTGCTTTGACGAATCCTTACTATGCCCTTTAGAGGTTGCCCCTACTATTGCCCCACGTAACAGCTGAGGAAACTGAAGCTCTGTGAGTGTCACACAGCCTCAGGGTGGAGACACAGGGCTCGGAATCCGAGCGGCCTGGTGTCTGAAGCCTGAGCCTTGATGCTATGCTGGGGTGCCAGCCTTGGGTGCCATTTGTTCATAATCTCCCGATCGTACCCCCTAGCACATCCCTTCATGGCCATGGGCATCCCCTTCTTCTCCCCAGGGCATGCCTCTCCCAGGAGGTTGTGTGTCCCCAAAGAACTCTGGGGATCGCAGTGGTACAAGTGTCACTTTGATTAAAGAAATACAGCTGGTGGAAGCACCTTCGTCCTGAATTTCAACCAGTCAAGAAGTTCAGCCCTTCAGTCAACAGCAGGGTCACTTCTCATCAGCCGACGTGTGTTCTTTCACAGGCTGTGATGTGTCTTGATTTCTCTCAGGGTCCCCTCAAATGCTCGAATTTGGGGAAAAAAAAAAAAAAACACTAGAAGTGTATCCACAAGCAAACATTCTTCTGCTCTGCTGTGACTTTTAGAAAGTCTAGTTGTTCTTGATATGCAAACTAATCTGTAAGGAAAGATAGCATGGGAGAGAATCAGGATGCATTATTCATCGGGAAACAGCATCGAGTATTTTGGAAATGAGAGCACGCCAGTGTTGATTTAATACCACCCCAGTGCTTAGGAGGAATTCAGTTAGAGATACACTTGTAGCCTGAAGAGTTGCTTATTTGATAAGTTATGAGAGGTGTTTTGAAGACATTATGCCCATGTGAAGCTGGAGATGGAATTGTTTATCTTTATATCTTCTTATCCTGTTTCTCCAGTGAGATGGCAGAACTCTTAATGGTAAGAGTAAAGTGTTATACCTGCCTATAACTGCAGTGCCTGGCACTTTGCCCTCTGTCTTCAGAGCAAAAGAAATCTTTGTTGTAAATGAGGCAAGCCCCCAAAAAGGAAGCCTTCGAGAACTAACCCAGAGCAGTTCACCTCCCTTCTGAGACTCCAGCTTTACCCCAGGTGCTCAGTGTCCACACTTGGTCTCTGCACAGGTTAAGAAAGGCCTCTGCTGTCATGCAGGGGGAAAAAGTGTCCACGTCTTTAGCCAGTCATATGTAGAGGCATTTATTCAATGAATCAGAGGTTCTCAACCTTGACGGGTGGTTTTCAACCTTAAGCGAGCATCACAGTCACTAGGAGGCTTGCTGAAATACTGACTGTGGGGCCCACTACCTGGGCCTCTTACTCCCTAGGTATTCATTTCTTAGGGCTGCCATAACAAATTCACCTTAAAGTTGGTGGTTTAAAACAACAGAAATTTATTCCCTAACAGTTCTGGAAGCCAGAAGTCCAAAATCAAGGTGTGGGCAGGGCCACACTCCCACCAGAGGCTCCAAGGAAGCCTCTTCCAGCCTTTGGTGTCTCCAGGGCTGCCATGGCTCATGACTTCATCACTGAAGACTCTACCTCCATCTCCACATAGACTTCTCTCTCTGTCTCAAATCTCCCTCTGCTTTTCTCTTATAAGGACACTTGCCCTGAATTTAGGGTCTACCTTGATAATCCAGGATGATCTCTTTTTGAGATACTTAGCTTGATTAAACCTACAATGGCCCATTTTTAAAATAAGGTGCATTCACAGATTGTAGGGATTAGGACCTCACATAGCTTTTAGGAAGCTGTCGTTCTTCAGCCCACTACAGCAGGCCTGGAATGAATCTTGAAAAAGTCACATTTTTTGCATTTTTAACACGTTCACCATTGATGCTGTAAGTAGCTCAGAGGTTGGAATATGAGGGCTGGACTGCTGCTTTGAAAAGAGAGAGAAATAATACAATGCCTTCTTTGAAATAGCACCTTTTCTTTAGAGTACTTAAAATAGATTTTATCTCTTGGGATTGATTTATGGTATCCATTAAGCAGGATGCATAGCTCTACCACTGGAATTAATTTTTAAGTTGCTAACCCTTAATTATTTGTAGAAGATAGTACAAAAAATGTTGGAAGCAATTTGGAAATAGTCTTTCTATTTGGTCTATAATGGATGCTATTTAAAACAATGGCTTTTCATATTCTCATATAAATGATGCTGCTAACATTCAAAGGCACAGACTGTTCAAGTGCTTTGTACCCTAAAAAGTATATGAGGATCATCAGACTGTACACAGTGATTTTTCTTTGCCATGGCATGTTTCAGAAAAATGTTGTGTTTCTGAAGAAAGAACACTTAATTCTGGATTCGGATCCTGAGTGTGCTCCTTTTTTGTTTGTGAAAAGTTGGGTCTTTGTTTCTTGTCTAAACAGTGTGGGTGATAATATTTTGTCTTAATAATTAGCAAGTTTATTATGATGATCAATTAAGAGCACTTTGTAAACTGTCAAGTGTTTTGAAACGTGTTTTCTCTATAACGATGAGGCGGAGAATAAATACAAAGTGTAGCTAATTCGTGGAAATCTCTGTACTAAAGTTAGAATTCTTAGGAAGAATTCTAGCCCAAAATATGCTAATTTGGCTCCTCCCGTGTATTGCATTTTACGAACGTGACCACAGTATTTACTATCTCGTGTAGCCTTCTTCAGTGTGACCTTGATACTCCTTTCATGGTTGTGGGGACTTTATCGTATCTTCTTGGGTCTAAGTGGACTAGGGACTCACTTGTGCACAGTAAAATGCAGAGATGACTTCTGAACCAAGGTTGTAAAAGGCCAAGCAGCTTTCACTTTGTTCCCCGGGAATCTTACTTTTGTTGTCCTTCCACACTGCGGCCACCATGCTGTTTGGAAGCCCAAACTAGCCCACACAGAGAGACCACATGGAGAAACCCTGAGACCACATGGAGAAAGCAAGAAAGTGGTCCTAGGCCAGCCAGTGCCCACCCCACCACCCCAGCTACATCCATCCTCCAGCTGCACCCCAGACCCCAAGCCAGAACCCTAGAACCAATCCAGCTGAGCCCTTTCTGGATTTCTGAGCCACAGGAACCCCAGGAAGTAATTACAAGCCTTGTTATCATCTTGAGCCTTTGTTATCATCCAAGCTGTAGGATAGTTTGTTACACAAAAGATAACTGAAACATCCCATGTAAATCTGATAATGGAACCAATGGTCTGATTATCAATGATGTGTTGAAAAGACTGTTGTTGTAGTTAATCAAATGTGCAATCCCTTCCAGCCCCACACACCCCCACGTACAGCCCTTTGGCTACTTACTTATCCTTTTAATTTCAAATGCACCTTCTAGTAACACTCTAGAGGTGATTCCCTTTTATGCTAATAAGCAAGTTCTATGCTTCCCAGCCCTACTTTCAGTTTGTATTAAAGCTTTTCTTTGAGTAAAATTAATCAGCGTTATGTCTCTTCCACTGGACTCCGGGCTCCAATGACAGGGGCTCTGTTAGTTCGTCCTTACCTTTCCATCCCCTTTTACCTAGAATAGTGCCTGGCACCTAGTAGGCATTCAAATAAATAGCCATTGTTGACGAATGAACAAACAAATGAGGATTGTACCCAAGTCATTGAAACATATTCTCAAGTTTATATAAAGGATATAAATATGAACAAATGCCCAAAATGTAGTATGTGATACAGCACCTCATTAATTCGCTATGATTGTGTGCTGCCTAAAGGCAACATCTGTGTTCTCAATTGTTCCCTTATAATGCCCGCCTTGAGATCCTGCAAGAAATCAGAAGGGAAGGAGCATCCTCAGGCCGGGAAAATTCAGAAGGGTTTCTTTGGAAAGGATTAAAAGTTGAGAAAACTTAGAGTGCGTCTTGGGACCCCTTCATGGCTGCAAAAGGAATGACTTTTAAAGAAATCGATCCAGGAATGTCTGCATGGCTGCCCTTTTTCTTGTTGTAAATTTCCTCACAGTGAACACGGATATTGGAGAGGGAGTGTTTGGTTTTCTGGCATTCAGATGCAGAAGTTTGTCTGCTTTCTTGGGCAGGCTTCTCATCTCTTGACCTGTATGTAGGCTGTGAGCTGGGAGGGGTATCAGATGGCTCAACACCAGGGCACCAGTTATGATGTCAATTCTGTAAATGATGCCCCCGGGGGGACAGTTGCCATGTGAATAGAGCCTCATAAACTAATGTATCCTTTGTCAATCTGTGTCTTCCCCGCTGCTTCAAAGATGTACAAGCCATCCCATGCCTGTGATGTTATCCATCCTTTGATGCTTCACCACACTGAGGCTCTAATAGGTCCCTGAAAACATAGATTTGTAGGTAGATATAAGATGGTGACTTGAATTGGGTATGAAATGGGTCCCATAAATCCTTAATCTTTCCATTTGGCCCACAAATTGTCCTTGTTGCCTTGCATGACTGGTGGCCTTCACTTGAGATCCACTCAAGCCTACTGAGATGATTTTAAATGTTGGCACTGTAAGCCAGTCTATTACTATCATTCCTGGGACTAATGACGGCAGTAATTACCCTAAATTCTTTAGACAAATGATCTCCTCACAACAATCCCATGAAATGCATATACTAATAACATTCCCATTTTAGGGATTAGAAAAACAGAGGCACACAGAGGTTCAGAAATTTTACTAGTCACATGGTTATGTAGAAGAGCTCAAGTCTGAACCCAGCCTGGTTCCAGAGCTTAAGATCTTGAGGAGTCCTGGCCCTCCAGGGGCCATCTAAGGAATGACTTTTTGAAAAAAGAAGAACGGGAGGTCCAAGAATGTGAATGCTGCTATCGTTTTTTCTTGCTGTTGTATGTTTCCTCATAGCACACACAGGTGTTTGAGATCAAATTTTTGGTTTTCTGCCACCCTGAGGGCTACTGTGAACTTTGATTCTATAAACTACCCCACTGCTATCATCATTGTTATCGCTGGTATTTTTGTTATTATCCATTCAGCTGAAATGTCTGTCTCCCAGAATGCCTCCTATTGACCCAAATGTTCTACCACCTCTCAGTTTTGTGTCTTATACAAGCTCACCCTCACCAATTATGGATAAGTTGTACAACAGGGCAGAGAATAGTGACCCACCCTCAAAAGAGCTGCCTCTGGCATGTCACTGCACCAGGGGCATGTGATTATCTAGGATGCCTTAACTCTACCAGGTTTTATTAGCCAAATCGCAGGTATCAACCCACAGAAATACTACAGGCCAGTTCCTTTTGCTGCAACTAAAATACACCTAACCCAGTAATTCTCTCCAGAAAGCATGACCTGTTTTCCATGATTTGATGGTGAACTCAGGTTGGCTCCTGCACCTCGTTTTTCTCACTTAGGAAGTGGGGACACTAACTGCTGTGTACACTGGTGCCATTTAGGTGCTGTGACCCAGGTCAAGCACCAGCACTGTGCCTGACACATAAAAGCCAGCAGGAAGTCAGAAGTTACATCTGCCACTGTCGCTGATAACGACATGAATGATTAATAAATTAATAAGCAATTTGGGTCTTAGTCTTCTTTGAATTAAATTATACTACCTAATTTAAGACTATATTAAATAAGACTATATTTTCTTTTTTTTTAACCCCATTCCCTTTAAACTTAGATATAATATGTACCCTTCTGCTTGTTTGTGTGTCCAAATGTTTAAATTCAATTTAGATCCTAATATTTTAATCTCACCAATAACCAGTTACAATGTGCCCTTAGGGAGGACGCCCCTTCTTAAGCATGTCTGTGCTCCCTTTGCCAATCTGATTTACAGTGTGACATTTGGTGCCCTCAGCTGCTTCTGAAACCCAAGGGGCAAATTGGTTACCTAGCAACCACATAAACGCAATTGCTAACAGTAGAGTTTAGCCCCATTTTGTTATAATGAAATAATATCTTCCAAGAATGAAAAGCTGAGGTGTGCTCCATGAGGTGGGTGCTTTGGAGAAAAACTGCTGCTTCAAGACAGATTAGCAAAGCAGGGACTGTTCTGGTCATCCCCTGGTTTTCAGTGGCTCATCGTTTTCTTGAATGGAGGTCCACCTGGGAGTCCTTGGTCGAGGTGAAGAGCTGCCACATTTGGTTTGCCCAGCAAGCTTTAAACACTTTGTAAACTTGGGTACTTTGGGGTGGAGTAGGGCGTTTACAACTGGTAGTACCATTCCCAGGTCACCTCACACAGGCCCGCCTGGCCCCCAAAGACATCTGACTTTGAACCCCTTGGGGAAGAGCATCTCAATGTTCCTTTCTTCTCCCAAAATGAAATCCATAGATAACATTACTACTGACACATGGGATTTGGAAACAATTCTCAGTGTTATACCATGACTTTAATACAGTTATAAAGGAGAAATAAAAGGGAAGTAATTTACAGTAAATAATGTATATTTAAAATATATATAGACATGACTACAGGGGGAGATAAAATGATTTAGTCAGATGTTTACACCTATTTGCATTGAATCAGATTGGATTTGGGAGAAGCAAGAGGACTAAGAATCCATTCTGTAGACAAGATCCTGGAAAAGCAGAGGCACAGTGAGCATGAAGATGAAACAGTATAGATTAAAATCACACAAAAGGCCCTCTGTTTATATAGAGCAGGTCCTTTACTCAGAGAATTACACAGAAGCTTTCGGGTTGGGAAGACCCCCTGGAGAAGGGAATGACGACCCACTCCAGTATTCTTGCCTGAAGAATTCCATGGACAGAGAAGCCTGGCAGCCTACAGATCATAGGGTTTTGCAAAGAGCTGGACACAACTGAGCAACTAACATTTTCAGGGTTTTTTTCACTTTTTTTTTTTTTTTTTTTTTTTCAGCCTACGTGAGTGCTGGATGGGACCTTGAGAGTAAAGTTCAAAATGGGATAATTCTTTATTGAGGGATTGTCCTTCCAATTTTAGAACTTCTGGCATCTCTGGCTGGGCTCAGTTAAGTTCAGCTCAGTTCAGTCACTCAGTCGTGTCCAACTCTTTGCGACCCCATGAATCGCAGCATGCCAGGCCTCCCTCTCCATCACCAACTCCTGGAGTTCACTCAGACTCACGTCCATCGAGTCAGTGATGCCATCCAGCCATCTCATCCTCTGTCCTCCCCTTCTCCTCCTGCCCCCAATCCCTCCCAGCATCAGAGTCTTTTCCAATGAGTCAACTCTTCGCATGAGGTGGCCAAAGTACTGGAGTTTCAGCTTCAGCATCATTCCTTCCAAAGAACACCCAGGGCCGATCTCCTTCAGAATGGACTGGTTGGATCTCCTTGCAGTCCAAGGGACTCTCAGGAGTCTTCTCCAACACCACAGTTCAAAAGCATCAATTCATCGGCACTCAGCTGTCTTCACAGTCCAACTCTCGCACCCATACATGACCACTGGAAAAACCATAGCCTTGACAAGACAGACCTTTGTTGGCAAAGTAATATCTCTGCTTTTCAATATGCTATCTAGGTTGGTCATAACTTTGCTTCCAAGGAGTAAGTGTCTTTTAATTTCATGGCTGCAGTCACCATCTGCAGTGGTTTTGGAGCCCCAAAAAATAAAGTCTGACACTGTTTCCACTGTTTCCCCATCTATTTCCCGTGAAGTGATGGGACCAGATGCCATGATCTTCGTTTTCTGCATGTTGAGTTTTAAGCCAACTTTTTCACTCTCCTCTTTCACTTTCATCAAGAGGCTTTTGAGTTCCTCTTCACTTTCCGCCGTAAGGGTGGTGTCATCTGCATATCTGAGGTTATTGATATTTCTCCCGGCAATCTTGATTCCAGCTTGTGTTTCTTCCAGTCCAGTGTTTCTCATGATGTACTCTGCATATAAGTTAAATAAGCAGGGTGGCTGGGCTACTGAAAGCCAATTGACTCCTTCACTGACGACAGCAACAGAAAGCCACCCTAAAGACTTTCCATCTTGGATTTCGATACTGTCCTAGTCTTGGTGCTTGGTCTGATTTCTTACTTCCCCCACCCCAAACACTAATCCATTTATCCATTCATAATTGATAGAATTCATGGTCCACATGAAATGCTTAGTTAACACAGAGTCTGGGCCAGAAGAAGAGCTTGGTATAGGAAGGTGGTATTAGGCTCTTCTGAATGCATCAGTCACTACTTCCTTCCTGTGTAGGATCATTGACATGAGCACGATAAAGTACATGTATGTAGTATTTTACATGCACACATCAAATATCTCATAGGAGTAGACAGTGAAAAATCTTGTGCCAAAATCCTCCTCAATGCCCCTCCCCAGGGCAGCTATGGTGTATTGTATGTGTTCCCTGCAATCTTTGTTTAGAGGCAAACATATATATCCCTTTTGCAGTGTTTTTCCAGTGATAAAAGCCTTCTTTACAGCCAGTTCTGCATCCCACATTTCCACCAACCCTTCCTTTTGGGGACTGTGTATGGATCTTCCTCATTCTCTTTAATGCTTACATGATAGTTCATTTTATGGATGAACTGTAATTTTTAAAAACATTGGTAAGGTTGTTGTTTTTATAATACAGAAATGTCTAAAGCAGAAAACAAAGTAGCCCATAACCCCAGGATCCAGAAGAACGAGTTAACATGTTTCTTTTAGCAAAAGGAAATAGATGCAGATGGTAAAAACTAAGAAGGGGAAGGGGGGCAGGCCACAGCACAATATGAAAAGTCAGACTCTGCTTTCCTCTTCTCCAGCCCCGATGCCTCTCCCCTGAAACAACTATATTAACAGTAAGTGCCCTGTGTGTTCTTCCAGAAAAAAAAGAAAGAATAGAGATACACTAGCTATGTAGGGTAAGCAAAGTCCCCACCCCAACCCCACCAAGATGCGTGCATCCCAGTCCCAGAAACCTGTGAGGATGTTACCCTAGATGGTAAGGGGGACTGTGAAGACATGATTAGGTTAGGGAGCTTGATTTAGAGAGGTTATCCTCATGATCTCAGTGTGATCTCTTATTAAGAGAGATGCAGGTGTTCAGAGAGGGAAGAAGGTTCTGTGCTGCTGGTCTTAAAAACAGAGGGAGGATAAACGTCCGTAGACAGATGGATGGATAAAGCAGCAGTGGTACATATATACAACAGAAGAATGAAATCATGCCATTTACAGCAACATGGATGGACTTAGAGATCGTCGTACGAAGTGAATTAAATCAGAAAGAAAAAGACGAGCTTCACACGATGTCACTTACATGTGAAATCTAAAAGAGGTGATACAAACAAACTTATTTACAAAGCAGAAATAGACTCACAGAGATAGAAAAGAAATTTAGTTTACCAAAGAGGAAAGGGCAAGTAGTGATCAATTAGGAGTTTGGAATTAACAGACATACCCTACTCTATATAAAATGGATAACCAACAAGGACCTACTATATAATGCAGGGAACTATATTCAATATCTTATAATCGCCTATAATGGGAAAGAATCTGAAAAAAGAATATATGACTGAATCACTTTGCTCTACCCCTAAAACTAACACAACCTTGTAAATTAATTATATTTTAATTTAAAATAAAATTTTTAAAAATGTAGAAAGGGGATCAAGTGCCAATGAATGCCTGTGGTCTCTTAGTAGCTGCAAAAGACAAGGAAACAGATTCTCCTCTCGAGCCTGCAGGAAAGAATGCAGCTCCCTCTAACCACTGCGGAATTCTGGACTCCGAAACTATTAGGGAGTAAATCTGTATTGTTTTAAGCCACTGAGTTTGGGGTCACTTGTTACAGTAGCTATGGGAAACTGATAATCTAGCACATATTCATTTTCATTTGCTTAAGGGCCATACTCTGCACATAGACTCAGTTATTCTTTACTAATCCAGCATCTTGTTACCTAGTTTTTCACTGCCCCAGGTCTTTCCCTAAGTTAGGTTTACAAACACCTGTGCTTGGTGGGTCACATTGTGACCCTCTTGGCTTCCCTCTCAACAGGAGGAAATATAGCTGCTTAGTTACAACGAAAAAGGACATGGATGCAGTTGGAACAGGCTGTAGACACTCTCAGGGTCCCTTGTGACAGGAGCCCTCAGCCCTCCTGGATCTGAGCTGCAGCTCCAGTGGTCTCCCCACCCTCCACACCAGCATCAATCCTCTTCCAAACCCAAGGGTGTTGCATACCAGTACAGGACAGCTTAGAATGTGTAGAGTTAGTATCTCCAGAGGTAGCTGCAAGCTAGTCAGGGACAGGGGTTGGGGGGTCGATGTCCAGCCCCATCTATGGAAGGGCAGTTCTGAGACTAACTCTACCTACTTTCCTGGTGGTGCCCTTTGGGGCTGGGGCCGTTCCCCATGTGGTACCCAGCTCAGTAACACATGTCTATAGACTTCTTTCTTTCCTTATCTTCCTCTGAACCCTCACTCCTACCTCCTGAATTTAACTCCCCAAATAAGCCGCCTGCTCTCAAAGTCTTGTCCCAGACTCAGCTCCAGGGGAAGCCAAAGTTAAGTGCCAACCCTTTTCTTCTAGCTGAAGACTCTTTAGTCATTCTCCTAAACCTTAACTTAGGGACTTACCAGGTGGGTGCTAGTGGTAAAAAAAAAAAAAAAAAAAAAAAAACTCACCTGCCAATGCAGGAGATGCAAAAGACTTGGGTTTGATCCCAGGGTAGGGAAGATGGCAACCCACTCCAATATTCTAGCCTGGAAAATCCCATGGACAGAGAAGCTTGACGGGCTACAGTCCACCCGGTCACAAGAGCTGGATATGACTTAACAACTAAACCAACACCACTACTTTTTCTAGCTAGCTTACTGTGACTCTAACTCAAAAAAAAAAAAAAAAAAAAAAAAGCTTCTAATCACTGGTTCTAATACAAATAAAGTGTAGTGATTCATTAATCTCCTTAGCCTATAATTGCAAATTGGGTTTTCTCTAGAATGTACCTAAGGAGGTAGGTGCCCATTAAGCAGTTCAGGGGAGTTTTATTTAAGCTGCAAATAAAATTAGTTTACTCATTTTTAATTTAATCCCCAGAAGGCATTTTGGAAGCCTTCCCTTCTCATTTGACCCAAACCATTTTTTAAAATTATTGTTCTCCTAAATTGAAGCCCTTTCCAGCATTGCACATAAGAAGTCTTAAAACTCATCTGTTTTCTTTTTTGTAATTGACTTACAAATGCATAATTGACTCACAAATACATAATTGACTATGCATGGCATTTTAAAAGGGCAAAGTTTGCATTTGCTTCTGGATTTCTTTGGAGTTTATTCATTTTCCTAAGCCCTCTTCCAACAATATTCCAAGTGATTCCTTGGGTCTCCTCCACTGGTAGCACCGTCTTGCTGGCATCTTAATGGAGGGATCACTTCACCTCTGTTCCTAGCAATACTGGCACCAGTTGGGGACAATTCTCAGAGTCCTTATTTGCAACTGAAAATGCTCCTGGCCTCATTCTTCTCTTCAGTTCAGTTCAGTTCAGTTCAGTCTCTCAGTCGTGTCCGACTCTTTGTGACCCCATGAATTGCAGCACACCATGCCTCCCTGTCCATCACCAACTCCCAGAGTTCACTCAGACTCACATCCATCGAGTTGGTGATGCCATCCAGCCATCTCATCCTCTGTCATCCCCTTCTCCTCCTGCCCCCAATCCCTCCCAGCATCAGAGTCTTTTCCAATCAGTCAACTCTTCCCATGAGGTGGCCAAAGTACTGGAGTTTCAGCTTTAGCATCATTCCTTCCAATGAACACCCAGGACTGATCTCCTTTAGGATGGACTGGTTGGATCTTCTTGCAGTCCAAGGGACTCTCAGGAGTTTTCTCCAACACCACAGTTCAAAAGCATCAATTCTTCGGTGCTCAGCTTTCTTCACAGTCCAACTCTCACATCCATACATGACCACTGGAAAAACCATAGCCTTGACTAGACGGACCTTTGTTGGCAAAGTAATGTCTCTGCTTTTGAATATGCTATCTAGGTTCTGACACGTGGACAATTCTTTCATGAGTTATGTGGCTATAAATTATCACTACAATCATCGTTAGAATGAAACTCCAATACTTTGGCCACCTGATGTGAAGAAGTGACTCACTGGAAAAGACCCTGATGCTGGGAAAGGTTGAAGGTGGGAGAAGAAAGGGATGACAGAGGACGAGATGGTTGGATGGCATCACCAACTCGATGGACATGAGTTTGAGCAAGCTCCAGGAGATGATGATGGACAGGGAAGCCTGGTGTGCTGCAGTTCATGGGTCACAAAGAGTCAGACACGACTGAGCGACTGAACTGAACTGCAACAGTTCAGTTTCAGTTGGCAAACTGAAAACCCTATTCACAAGTACAGATACACACACACACACACACACACACACATGCACAAACTATATACTTTAAGTAACTTTAGAAGAGGCATAAAGAGTATGGCATCTGTGATTTGAAAAAGGACTTTCTAAAGATAACATTTAGTTAAAGCGAGCAAACTTAGAGGTGACTGTTCCTGCCCCCGCTGCCTTGCATGGATATAAACCCATTTCTGCACCCTGTATAAAGAGGAATCATGCAACAGGAAGCAAGGACCAGGGCTAAAGAGAAAGAGCAATGCAGATACTAAGCCAAAATTAGGAACACAAGGCTTCTCTACTTAATTCGGGTGTTTCACTTGGGAAAAATGGGTGACTGATGCTTTTCAGTAGCTTGATTGAATGAGGGTATGGAGGCGGTGTCTTATTCTTTGTCTCCATCTCCATGTTGATGGAGGCAAGAATTTCAAGGGAAATTGGTTTATTTTGAAGGTGCAGGAATCTAATTCACATTAGGAAAGTGAAGAAATAAGACAGGAAAAGAAAAGCAACCAATAATGGATGATTATCTAGCCATTTACTTCCATGGATGCCTAACGTGCAATCCCACTAGGAAACACTGTATAACAATTTTAAAAACTAAGGCTTTAGAGAGAGTAATGTGGGAGCTGAGGTGTTTATGCACCGGTTCCCATCAGTGACTGGTTGAGGGCTGCTCCTCATCTGGGGGCTGTTAATTCCACAGTCCTCCTGGCCTGACAGGTGCTAAGTAGAGTGGCCTCCTCTGCATCTGAAGGAAGCCCTCAGGGCAAGAATGAAGGTTTCCGTGTCAGAATTCTGCAGGAAGGGACTGATAAGACCTGATGGGGCACCAACAGAGTCTGTACAGGGATGGAATTAGTTCAGCTCGGGATGCGAGAGCTCAAGCCACGCTAGAGGTACCTGAGTGACTAGACTCTGATCTCAGTAAACACTGACTTGAGTTTCACTATGGACCTTGATCTGTCAAGTAATCTACCCATTGCTTGTGCCACATGAGGACTAAATTACCACCATCCATTTCTCTAATGGGCTTCCCTGGTAGCTCAAGTTGGTAAAGAATCTGCCTGCAATGCAGGAGACCCCAGTTCAATTCCTGGGTTGCACAGCTTTCCTGGAGAAGGAGTAGGCTACCCACTCCAGTATTCTTGGGGTTTCCCTTGTGTCTCAGCTGGTACAAAGAATCCGCCTGCAACGTGGGAGACCTAGGTTCGATCCCTGGGTTGGGAAGATCAGCTGGAGAAGGGAAAGGCTACCCACACCAGTGTTCTGACCTGGAGAATTCCATTGACTGTATAGTCCATGGGATAGCAAAGAGTCGGACACGAGTGAGCGGCTTTCACTTTCATACATTTCTCTAGCCCATTTCCTTCTTGAAAATGACATCTCTCGCAGTGAAACCCCCTCTTCATTGTATATGACTCGCGTGCCCAGTGAGTCATCCGTCTTTCCCCAGAAGCAGGTTCTTGAGTGGTACAAGCTGTGCCATGTCATTTCTCAACAAGACAGAAGGGATTTGATTCTAGGAATATCATTAAGTTCAAGTTGTTTAACTGGCTGCTGCTAAATCCTGACTTGTGTCTGTTTGCTTGTACATGTTAACACAGAATTTCTAAATTACAAGTTGAGAGATGTTTCTGGAAGGTATTTAAAGCCTCCTTAAGCAGGTTAGAGTCTTATATTCAGTCTGAACCAACTGATATCAAAATGCATTTGACAATGGGCATGTGAGTAAGTTGGTGAAGGGGTCCCTGGGAGTTCCAAGCACAAATCCTGTTAACAGGTAATAAGATTATGAGCACAATCCGTGGAGAACACATGGTTTTATCAGCTGAAGCGGAGCACTGAGATGCCAAGTTGTTAATGGAATTCAGCTTCTCTGTCTTTCAGGGGTTTCTAAACAGACAAAGTTCATTGCTATCCAAATTACCAACAGAACCAAAGCTACATCAAAGTTTGGAGTGGATATTTGTTTATTTCTTCTACTCACGAAAAACAGAAAGCTTTTTTGCTTTCTAACCTTTTTTTTCCCTCTCTTATACTGTAATTTTCTTCCATCTTCTGAAAATGTCAGAAAATGAACCAAATATGAAAACTCATGTTGCATTTTGAAGTGTCTGACCACAGTCTATAGACCTAGATAATACCAGACTCTAATTTCAGTGTTTGGGAGGGTAAAGTTATTGGCTAATGGCCTTTGGGAAAGGAAACAAAAAAGTACTATGTTGAATGCAATACAAACCCCCATATTTTGTGTTAGGATCTTTTGTAAGTTCTAGCTATACTGCCGGAGAAGGAAATGGCAACCCACTCCAGTGTTCTTGCCTGGAGAATCCCAGGGACGGGGGAGCCTGGTGGGCTGCCGTCTCTGGGGTCACACAGAGTCGGACACGACTGAAGCGACTTAGCAGCAGCAGCAGCAGCAGCTATGCTGCAGCCATAGGATATTCTTTCTTCTTTTATGTCTTTGTAGGTTGCTTTAAATATGCTTCATTTATATATACTACTCTTAGAAATTCTTTTTCTATTCCACATTGAACTTTTTTGAAAAATATTACAAAGCAAGTTTGATTTGATCACATTCAATCAACTGAATTGTGGAAAATTCACTACCGAAATTTTGACTGTTTTCTTACCAAGTTCAGTCGGGGTGTTGAGTACCCACCAATACTACTTGCTGCACCCACCCAGACCCTGATGATGTCAGGCTACAGGTGTGGGAACATCAGGATTGGAGCAGCCATTTATGATCCAACCAATCTTTGCTCAGTCTTTGCTCAGATGTGCAGTATTGAAATTCAAAAGTCAGTTCATGGTAGAGCATCCTTTTTCTCTTCCCCATGCAATAGGTCAGTTGGTTCATGCTAATTCCATCCACAAGAGTGATGGTTCACACTCCTTCCTGACTTTCAGTTCAGTTCAGTTCAGTCACTCAGTCGTGTCTGACTCTTTGTGACCCCATGAATTGCAGCACGCCACGCCTCCCTGTCCATCACCAACTCCCAGAGTTCACTCAGACTCAGGTCCATTGAGTCGGTGATACCATCCAGCCATCTCATCCTCTGTCGTCCCCTTCTCTTCCTGCCCCCAATCCCTCCCAGCATCAGAGTCTTTTCCAATCAGTCAACTCTTCCCATGAGGTGGCCAAAGTACTGGAGTTTCAGCTTTAGCATCATTCCTTCCGATGAACACCCAGGACTGATCTCCTTTAGGATGGACTGATTGGATCTCCTTGCAGTCCAAGGGACTCTCAGGAGTCTTCTCCAACACCACAGTTCAAAAGCATCATCTCAGCCTTCACAGTCCAACTCTCACATCCATACATGACCACAGGAAAAACTATAGCCTTGACTACATGGACCTTTGTTGGCAAAGTAATGTCTCTGCTTTTGAATATGCTATCTAGGTTGGTCATAACTTTCCTTCCAAGGAGTAAGCGTCTTTTAATTTCATGGCTGCAGTCACCATCTGCAGTGATTTTGGAGCCCAAAAAAATAAAGTCTGACACTGTTTCCACTGTTTCCCCATCTATTTCCCATGAAGTGATGGGACCGGATGCCATGATCTTCGTTTTCTGAATGTTGAGCTTTAAGCCAACTTTTTCACTCTCCACTTTCACTTTCATCAAGAGGCCTTTGAGTTCCTCTTCACTTTCTGCCATAAGGGTGGTGTCATCAGCATATCTGAGGTTGTTGATATTTCTCCCGGCAATCTTGATTCCAGCTTGTGTTTCTTCCAGTCCAGCGTTTCTCATGATTTACTCTGCATAGAAGTTAAATAAGCAGGGTGACAATACACAGCCTTGACGTACTCCTTTTCCTATTTGCATCTTCCAGACACACCAGACTGTCTATTGCTGAAAGGTACCGAGCTCATTCCCATCTCAGGGGCTTTGCCCAAGATACTCCCTTAATCTGAAACAAGTACTCACTGACCTCTGAAGGGGTCAGTGCTTCTTACAGAGGTCTTTTCTGGTTACCTTACCCGGGTTAGCATCCCACTCGGCTGCGCTCTGTCGGATCTCTCACTTGTGTTTTCTCCGTAGTGTTTACCACCGACCCAAAGCACCCAAGATGTATAACCGCCGCCTGGTCTCTGGCCAGCCTCCCTGTGCCACATCAAGAGCCCGATGACAGCAGAGACTTTGTCTCTCTTGTTCTCAGTAAAATCATCCGTGGCCCCAGATGGACTTAGCACATCATCATGAGTGCTCAACAAGGTTTTGAAAGACTGAATACATCTGTGAATAAAACACTGAGACACATTTACAATCCCTTTAGCACTTAGCACATGCTATTTTTAAAGGTGATGTCTCAGATAGCCTACGACACCACAAAGACCATTTTTTATCCCTTCATATCCTTGGTACCTAGTACAGCGTCTCATATATAGTAGGTCCTCAAAGGTACAGGTTAGTGAGTATGTGAAAATGCAAGGAAATCACATGCAGGGAAGGAAGCTAACATGTGCCGAGCATCCGTATGCTTGCTGGCATTTGCTTCTCATTTAATCCCCATGATGAGTCACGTGAAGTGAATAGTGGCATCTGCGTGTTACAGATGAGAAGACCAAGTCTGCGACCACACAGCGCATCAGGACAAACTGGGGTCCAAATCCAAATCCCCAGCAGCGCGCCATCACGCTGCTCACAGCCTGCTAGGAGTGGGGCCTCCCTGAATGTTTGTGAAGGAGGCAGAGGGAAGCAAGTGGAGTCGTAAGTTCAAGACTCTGTCACTGGAACTTCATTCCAACAATAAGCCCTTGACAAAGAACTAAATGTACTTTAACAATGGGTCTCTTTTCACACTGTAAGGATGTCTACAAACAAAAAGATTATTGGAAGTCAGACGTATGTTGCCACCATAGCCATTTGGATGGGGCCACCATAGTGGTGGGGAATGGGAGGCAGGTCACCCATTGTACTTATGGTTCCACAGAGGAGGACGAAGCCAGGGGAGGGGACAGGACACGTGAGCTCACTGCAGATGGATGTCAGGACTGGACTACGAAGGCTGCTCTAACTGCTTGTCGTCTGTGAGTTCTCATCACTGTGAGGTCATGGGCCCCTTTGAGAGCTGATGAAAACAGAACCATCTGGTGTGCACACAGCCATGCCTTTATGATTTCAGGGCATCGTGAACCCAGAGTAAGAACTCCAGCCTTCAAAAATCCCCAAAACTATGAACAGTGGAAATTTTTAAATAAAAGAAATGACAGTTCATGTTATCTCCTTTTAAAGGAAATGCAACTGTGGTTTATAACCCATAGACACATTTGGGGAAAAAAGAAAAGAAAAAAGTCTGTCATCATAACCTAGCTGCTGTTTTCCTTTGTCTGATATATTGACATTTTATTTCATTGTGCACATACAGCTCTACATTTGGCTTTTTTAACTTAACACACACAGCATCAAGCAATTGTAACAGCGTCTCACAATCAGTATTTAATTGGAAGTGTTTCAGCATAATGTTACTGTAATATTCAAATGCAGAGCTCCGTGATGCAATGAACATTGGTCTCTGTTTTGTCTCAAATTATTTTAAAACCCATTAAATTTTGTAATGTGCATTCTCTTCCATCTCGAGGTCCCCTACAAACGGCTTCAGATCTCACAAGTGATGTTTTAAAACGACACATAAGAGTATTTAGCTTTAATGTGATCACAGCCTCAGGCCATAATAAAAACAGAATTTCCCCCCAATTATTATCAGTCACTCCTCCTCCAGACAACATCATGATAAGACAGAGCAACTTCCATTCCTCACCAGGCAACTAATCATCTCTTTGGGAAGCCTTCTTTATAAATGGAACAGAACACACTTCATTATGCAATGCAGTCATGTTCCCCAACTAGAAATCGGGGTGGAATTTTCTTGGGGAAAGTCACGAGAGGATTAAAACACGTGCACCTTGAAGAGAAACCGTCCCCTCGTCATGCAGCCCGTAGACAGACCACTTCTCCCACCCATCTGCAGAGCAGCCCTGCCTCACCTTGCTCACCTCATCCACCTGCTGCCCTCTCTTTTTGTCCTTGGAAAACTCCAGAAAAGCTAACAGTTCACTTCCTTTAACAAGTACTCATTTTCAACCTGTATGACTTAGTGAAAGTACTTTCCAGAAAGTTCCAAAGATGTCCTGACTGCTTAATCCAATAACCACTCATTTGTTTTGACCTCTCCATAAGAACAATCATTGGAGAAGGCAATGGCACCCCACTCCAGTACTCTTGCCTGGCAAATCCCATGGACAGAGGAGCCTGGAAGGCTGCAGTCCATGGGGTCGCTGAGGGTCGGACACGACTGAGCGACTTCACTTTCACTTTTCACTTTCATGCGTTGGAGAAGGAAATGGCAACCCACTCCAGTGTTCTTGCCTGGAGAATCCCAGGGACGGGGGAGCCTGGTGGGCTACTGTCTATGGGGATCACATAGAGTTGGACACGACTGAAGTGACTTAGCAGCAGCAGCAAGAACAATCACATCTTCTTGAGCATTTTCTTTATTTTGCCTGCTCTCCCCTGCCTCACCTCCACTACACTTCCATGTCCATCACTGGATCGTCTTCCTCCTTGTATAAATATCCCCCAGCTTTCAGGGAGCAATGCTTTCTTTGCTCCACAGGTGAAAAATCCCACCCCACAGTTTGAATTAAACCATCTATACCAATCCCTGCCACCGCTCCAAGCTCTGACCTCACCACTGAGTGTCCAGATTTAATTTTTAACTTCCTATTAGCATCTTCACACAGATGTTCTTGAAGCACTGTTAATAGCTTGAAAAACACAGAGGTGAGTAACAGCACGGGTGCAGGGTGCCTGGTTTTGAATCCTTGTTTTGCCACTAACTAGCTGTGTGTCCTTGGGCCACCTAAGTAACCTGTCTATGCCTCAGCTTCCTGATCAGTAAAACAAGTAAAAAATAACATTTGTCTTATAGGATTCTTGTGTTTCTTATAGGATTCTTTTATTAGTTCCACTAAATAACATGTGCAACTCTTTGGAACAATGCCTGGCACATGCTAAATTGTCTTGAAGTTTTAGCTGTAATTAAGTTTAGAAATTATTTTTATCAATAATATTATTAGCTAACTTTTCCTGAGTATCATCCAAGTGGCTTACACGCATTAATTATTCTATTTATCCTTAAAACAATCCTCTGAGGCAGCCACTATTATTATTTTCACTTTACAGATGAGAAAACGCAGACACAGAGAGGTTAATTCATTAACTCAAGGACACACAGCTTTCTCAAGGTAACACTGTAAGTGACAGAACGATGATTTCAGCTGGTACAGTCTGACTTCAGACCCAGACTTCTACCCCTGCACTGTGCCACCTGCCCTGCTCCACTGAAGGTTGAAATCAAGTTATTTTCTTCTTTGTTAGACTGTCATCCTCTCGTTTTCTCTCCCCTCCCAGAGACTGCCTTTATGCCCCCTTTCTCTTAACCTGCCAGTCATCACATGCGATACCCAGAGTATTTCCTTCATCTTTTCCCCATTCTGTTCCTACTACCACCAACTAG
This sequence comes from Bos mutus, assembly GCF_027580195.1. Lineage (NCBI taxonomy): Eukaryota > Metazoa > Chordata > Mammalia > Artiodactyla > Bovidae > Bos > Bos mutus. The sequence goes on along the minus strand of NC_091634.1, from coordinate 52,786,198 downwards.
TTGAACTCCCCTCTCCAGCTTCACCAACTGTGACACCGCCTTTCTGGTCACACTGCCCTTGCTCTCTTGCATTTACAACTCATCCTTCTCATTGACACCACAGGACTGTTTAGAAAAGGAAATGGAGAAAGTCTCCAGCTTTACAGAATTAAGGCAGAGAGGCTGCAGCAAACCAACACTTGAGCAGGCAAGACAAATACACTTTAAATATTTCTGCAGCAGCCAGAGAAATTCTAAAGTAGCAGCCAGTGATTTAAACCCAACACCAGAGACGTTTCATCTGAAGCAGACAGGCCACAGAGATGGGATTTTGGACTCTGCACATATCCTATTTCCCCGAGCATGTAAGCAGTCAGGATTCTCTCTTCAATTTGGGCAAATCCCTCTCTGCCTTGATGGGGACCCTGAGGTGTCACTGAAATAAAAAATCTGTCTCACCGTAAAATAGTTCTAGTCATCCACAGAGAGAAAGAGAAATAATAACTTTCCCCTCCCCTCCCCTAGCATCCTTCTCAACCCCTTGACTTGGAAAACTTCTGCACATCCTTCAAAGCCCAGGAAAAATGTACCTCTCCTGATGAAGCCTTTTGTGAGCTCTGCCAGACAGTTTTTTTTTTTTTTTTCGTTTAATCATGCAGCTGAGCATAGCAGCTAGGAAAACGGGCTCTGTGGCAGGAGCCAAGGTTCACATACTACGGTTTTACCACTGATCAGCCAGTGTGGTCTTCAGTGAGTTAGCTCACCTTTCTGGGCTGTACTTTCCACGTCTTGAAAATGGAAGGCTGTGCTAGCTCTAGCTTCATAGGATTATTGGGAGGATGTTTTAAATTTTTTATGAAAGGCATTTAGCCTGGCATATTGGAAGTATGCAGTAACTGTTACCCACTGAAAGTTAAAGCCAAAAATAAGTACAGACATCCTGGAAGATTATAACAGCCATAGCAAGCATTGGGGTTTTTTTCCCAAATCAAAAAAAGATATAGCCATCTGAGTTTCCATTTTCCTTAAAGAAAAAAGAAGATGTCTGACTTTCTAACAGTGTGTGAGTCAGTAGGTCATCCCTGCAGCAGGGGGCAGGGGGACGATACGGACAGAGAATGGGGCAGATTTCCAGTCACAAGTTAGGGCTCGATCCAATGTCATGGGCATTTGATTGTATCTATACAAACCAAGATTCTGTTCAAGAACTCCTTTGAAGAGGAAGCACTGTTAGAACTTGGCCTGTGATCTCTGCCTCCCGGGAATTGGTGTTTTAAAAAGAAGAGGGAATCACAGTGATGAGAACTAGGACACTTCGGTGGCTTTGTCAAGTGTGACTTGCCAGGCAGCTGTAGGAAAGACAGGCAGACGGGAAGAGACTCTGCAGTTCAGACTGGAGTCCTGCTTTCCGTTCTTCTCTCTTTGAAGGCTACTGTCCCTCTCTGGGGGGTTCGAGGTCCGCTGGGTAAACGAGGTGTCATGTGGAGACTGTGTGCAGATGCTTCCGTTCTGATAAGGAGTGGCGAAAGTCCCCTAAACTCATGAAACACCTACAGATGCCACCCAACTTCTGACTGCCTTCCTGACACTTCACATGTTTTCTAAAATAGCAAAGAGCGCACGGTGCCCTAGAGAAGTGGGCAGAACAGGGGCTAAAGGGCACTGTGCGGAGGCACCTGCTGGCCTCCCTGGAAGCTGTCCCTCTCGGATGCTGGCCCTTCCCTCCCGTAATACCTGTGGCCAGCTCCATCCGCATCACCCTCACCCCTCCCCCTGAGGCAAGGCTTTCGAGCCCACATGTAGGTTTATTAAAATGACATTGAGTTCCTCGTTCATGCCGTCTTTGGAAGTCTACTACCTACCCAGCCCAGACACATCTAGGAAATGCCATGTGATATGCTCCATTTGAATTTCTTTTAGCCCAGGAAACTGTCCTTCATTGATTCATTTGTTGGGTGCATTCCGAAAGCATCCATTGGCAGTTGTGTGCCTGGCATGCTAAGTACTGGGTGCCAGTAAGATGCTGAGTTGCTGTCCCTGCCCTCAGGAGACTCCCAGAACAGTGGGAAATCCAGGCATGTGGATGGTGGCCGCTCAGCAGACACACCCTACTGAGATCTTACTATCTGTCTAACTCTAGGCTCTCAGGCTTGTGTGGGTTATATCATTTAACTCCTCAGCAACCCAGGAAGTAAATTCTGTTTTTACCTCTTTTTTTTTCAGATCAGAAAAATGAACATGAACAAAATTAAATAACTTGCTTGATCTCACTGTCAATAGGGGAAGGACTAGGATCCAAATCCAGGTGTTCTTTCCTCTGCTCCACACAAAACCTTACGAAGTCTGGACACACAAAGTGCTGTAGGTGTACAAACAGAGGGTCAGTCAATCCTCCCTATGGGCAGGATGCAGAAGATTGTAGGGAGGTTTGCATAGGAGCTGATGTTTGTCCTGAAGAATGAGGGAGGAGTTTGCTGGGAGAAGAGGCAGTCCATGTTAGAGAAAGTGCACATACAAATGCCCGGATGCTTGAAATGGCAGGATACCCTGTAGGACTGCCAGCTGGAAAGGGAGGTCGGAAGCAGATTGAGAAGAGTCATCTGTGACATGCCAGGGATTCATTCATCACTGTGTTCTCTAATGCCTGCCACAGCGATCAGAATAAATACTGTGTGGATGGATGGATGGATGGATGGATGAAATGTCTGAGCCTTACTTATATGTGGCACTCATAGAAATTAATCAATTAAATCATTTATACATGTGAATATTAGTTATAAGTCCAATTACTCTACTCATGACCTAAAATAATAGTAACCTCAAGAGACAGAGGTGTATTCCTCCCCTCTCTCGTGGATTAGCACCATGGCAAGGAAGTCCAGGGCTTAGTATGGTAGCTGCATAGGGTAGGAACTCAGCTTCCTTCCGTCTTGTTGTACATATGGTGGTGGCACATGGACCATCCACATGGTCCATGATGGCTTTCCACAACATCTGCATTCCAGAAAGCAGGAGCAGGAAAGAGGGTGGCATCCCCCCTTTAAAGGAATAACATAGAAATTGTGTATTATAATTGTGTGCATATTTTATTGGCCAACATTTAATCATATGACTACAACTAAATGCAAAAGATCTGGAAAATGAAATATTTATTCTGGACAGCCATACGTCTGGCTAAGAATTATATTATTATTGAAGGAAAAAAGAGAAAACAGTTGTTGGAAACAACCCGTCATTTCTGCCACTAACTATGTGCGTGAACAATTACTGGATACCCAGTAAAGAAATGATGGTCTCTTGTATTTGAGATCAGATACCCTTCTGAGTATCAACTATGAGCCACATCCTGCCTGCAGGGATGGAGGAGGCATCAGGGGCAGGATTCCAAATCTTTTATTGATAGCAACTGAACTGGGAAAAAGCAAGAGAGTTCCGGAAAAACATCTACTTCTGCTCTATTGACTATGCCAAAGCCTTTGACTGTGTGGACCACAACAAACTGTGGGAAATTCTTAAAGGGATGGGAATCCCAGACCACTTGACCTGCCTCTTGAGAAATCTGTATGCAGGTCAGGAAGCAACAGTTCAAACTGGACATGGAACAACAGACTGGTTTCAAATTGGGAAAGCAGTACGTCAAGGCTGTATATTGTCACCTTGTTTATTTAACTTATATGCAGAGTACATCATGAGAAATGCTGGGCTGGATGAAGCACAAGCTGGAATCAAGATTGCCGGGAGAAATATCAATAACCTCAGATATGCAGATGACACCACTCTTATGACAGAAAGTGAAGAAGAGCTGAAGAGCCTCTTGATGAAAGTGAAAGAGGAGACTGAAAAAGTTGGCTTAAAACTCAACATTCAGGAAAACTAAGATAATGGCATCCAGTCCGATCACTTCATGGGAAATGGAGGAACAGTGGAAACAGTGGCAGACTCCAAAATCACTGCAGATGGTGATTGCAGCCATGAAATTAAAACACGCTTGCTCCTTGGAAGAAAAGTTATGACCAACCTAGGCAGCATATTAAAAAGCAGAGACATACTTTGCCAACAAAGGTCCATCTAGTCAAAGCTATGGTTTTTCCAGTAGTCATGTATGGATGGATGAGAGTTGGACTATAAAGAAACCTGAGCAGCAAAGAATTTATGCTTTTGAACTGTGGTGTTGGAGAAGATTCTTGAGAGTCCCTTGGACTGCAAGGAGAGCCAACCAGTCCATCCTAAAGGAAACCAGTCCTGAATATTCATTGGAAAGACTGATGCGGAAGCTGAAACTCCAGTACTTTTTCCTCCTGATGCAAAGAACTGACTCATTTGAAAAGACCCTGATGCTGGGAAAGATTGAAAGCAGAAGAAGGGGACAACAGAGGATGAGATGGTTGGATGGCTTCACTGACTCAATGGACATGAGTTTGAGTAAACTGGGAGTTGGTTGGTGAGGCCTGGTGTGCTGCAGTCCATGGGGTTGCAAAGAGTTGAACAGGACTGAGCGACTGAACTGAACTGGCAATAGCAGAGCAACTGTCACACTCTACCAATAAACATACCCAATATTTGCTGAATCAGTAACATCTGTCAGCCACTGTACTTACCACTTTACATTGACCAGGCAACTCCTCTTGTTATACCAATGAAGATACTGAGGTCTTGGGAGGTTCCGCGTCTTGTCTAAGGTCACAGTTAGGAAGTGATGGAGGCAGGATTCATTCCCAGGCTTGAACAGCAATGTTGTAGTTTAGGGGTACATTTGGACCTTCCATTGATACTGATAATCATCTCCTGGCATCAGTCACTACTGCTTTCACACTGCACCATCCATCCACTGCACCAGCCATCCACTGCACCAGCCATCCACTGCACCAGCCATCACACTGGACCATGGCTGTAGCAGTTTTCCTATACAGAGGGAAATTTATGCAACCCCATTCCTGATATGCTGCCCCAAACCCACAGAATTATATAAGGTGATTTCACTGATAAGTTACCCCAAGGCATTTCTGTAGATATACTGATATGGTGGTGATATGCTAAGAAAAATATGTTCTAAAAGGCATTTTTCTCTGGTTATTTCTTCCAGTAGGTTGAGGAGTCACCTAAAATTATTAGACACTTTACTTCCAATCCAAATAAACTATATTGCACACTCAGCTCTGTGTAATAACAGGAATTTCTTTTCTCTGAATAGTCCAATCTATTTAAAAAGTTTTTTTAGCTATGAATACTCTATACCTAGAGCCCAGCTTGAGAAAATTGATGACTCAAATTCCATCTTAGAAGGTAGATTAACTAGACATCAGTTTTAAAGAATGATATTTAAATAGAAGATGATCATTTTCCTACTACAGATGGACAGGATACAAATATATATAATAGAAAAGAAACCCTCATGACTAGGGCAAGGAACAGGGTGCTGTAAATGTTAGCCTGACCCTCACTTTTAGGAAATGAAGTCCAGCTATCACAGTCTCTACCAAGGAACTGTACAGGTGATTAAAAAGATCACTGAACACCAGGAGATAAGCATCAGTTAAGATAAGGTAATGTGTGATTTGGAGCAGGATATCCGGCTGGACACAGATTTGGAAAATTAAAATTATCTGAAGTCTCGAGCAGCTTTCAAGCCCAGAGAGGAGCACTGATTAGAGAAGAAACAATTCAGCACCCAGGACAGCTCCCAATGAAGCTATGCTCCCAAGAGGTCTCTAGATACAGCCCCCAGGAGTGTCAGTAGACTGTGTTCTCTCGCAAGGTAGTTCATGGTTCAGGGTTCTCAAGTGACAACATATGCACACAGCTCAGCACATATTAGGTGTTGATTGAATGGCAGATGTCACCGTTATCCTGAGTGTTTCAGCCATGGCCACACCTTCAGCCCTGGCAGGAGGCCCCACCAGGGCCCTGTGTCTTCTAATAGGATAGAAGCTTTACAGTTTATATCATTGTGATTAAGGAAATAAGTCAGGTTTGAAAGTTACCTGCATATAGGTGATAATTAAAGCTGTTAAAATGGATATAATTAATAAGGAAGAATGTGAAGGAAAGTGAGATCAATGGCTACATGTGGATCATGGGGAAAACACATGTTGCAGGGTGGGAGGGCGAAGAGGAACTGGTTCAAAATCCTTTCAAAGAAGAGCAAAAAGCTCAGAAGAGCTCAGGATCAGGAAAGCCAAGAGAAGAATGAATATCAAGAAGAGGGTTGATGTTCAGGATACATTGAGCTTCAAGTAAAGGAATCCAGTCCACAGTAGATTAAACAATAAATACATTTAATGAATTTACATAAAGCAACTAGAGGTAGGTGGTTAAGGGTAGTTCAGCAGCTCGTCATGCCATTGAGAATGTAAGTGCTCTGCATCCTTCCAAGCCATCATCCTCAGCTTGTTGCATAAGGGCGGCAAGATGGCTGCTGCAGCTCCCGACACATCGAGATCACGCTGAATGAGATGAGAGCAGACGGGGAAGGGAAGGTTCAAGGTGCTCGCTTGCTTCTTTGGGGAAAGAACAGCTATTCAGAAACTCCGGCAGACTTTTCATAACTTTTAATTGTCCAGAATCAATCACATAGCCACTCCTACTCGCAAAGGGGACTAGCGAAGTCTCTGACTTGTCTGGGTTCTTTTCCTAGTGTGCAGTAGGAAGGAGGAAGCTGGGAAACAGCTTTGTGGTTAGGGCTAGAGACTGCTATGTCATTAATATAACAGTATCAGTGTTCTTCATGGAGTTGAAATGCTTCTTCTCTTAAGTTAGTTCTTTTAAATAAGCTAATAAAATAGGCAATATCACCCAGAGTACCTTCTCATAAAAGCAGTAAACAAAGTTTGGGCAATCCTCAGCCATAATATTTCAGTTGTTAAAATTGATGGCATTTCTTTTCTGTTAAAAACTGGCTCAGTGGTAAAGAATCTGCCTGCCAGTGCAGGAGACATGTGTTTGATCCCTGCTCCAGGAAGAGCAATTACACCCATGCACCACAACTGCTGAGCCTGTGCTCTAGAGCCAAGAGCCACAACTGCTGAAGCCCACACCCCCGAGAGCCCGTTCTCTGCATCAAGAGAAGCCACCACAATGAGAAGCCCGTGCACCGCAACTAGAGAATAGTCCCCACTCGCCACAACAGAGAAAAGCCCACGCAGCAACAAAGACCCAGCTCAGCCAAGTAAATAAATGAAACTATTTAAAAAAACTGTCACCATCTGAAAAAGCACTCAGCTCGTTTTTCTGACATAAAAGTTAGGTCATAGCTCACTTATGGTGTGAGTCTTAGTTTTTAAGAATCAATCATTCAGAGAAGTTGGTAGATTTTGTGGATTTATATGTGAGCTACTTAACTGAGAATTTATTATAGTTTGGAGGCCATTTCCTCCTCAGTTAAATATTTTAGGACCTTAGGATTTTTCATAGTACTATTTTCCATAAGTTATATTGTACTGTGTAAAAATAATTTGTTTTGAAGATATTGTATCATTGATCTAAAAATCATATTTATACTCACTTAAGAAATCACAAAGTCATTCTCTTTATCAGAGAAACTTAAAAGCCAGGGCCATTTCTATTGCATTGAGGAGACATTCAGGGAGTTTCGGTCATTGTAAACTGGAGCATCAATGATTCTAAGTTGGGCCAGTATTTCAGAAGAAAAGTGACGGCCTGGGAGAGTGTTTGAGATGATGAATCAGCTGGTTTCTTACAGTATCAAGGCTTGTAATTTGAAACAGAATAGATTTTAATTTCTTTCATGAATTAATGAATACTTATGATAGATCCTTTAAAGCCTTTTCTGATGCCTGATCAAAAATAACGCTTCTTCAGATCTATTAATTTTCTTTCAAATGGAAAAGCAGGAAAAGGTTAAGTCACTGTGCTGCTAAAATGATCAGTGAATTAAAGAATGTTTGACTTCTGCCCTGACCTCCATAATCAAATAACCATTTGCTGATATGATATCTCACTTGTGTGTCTAGTAGGAATTGTGAGTGCAATGCCAGCTCAATATAAATGGAACCACTTGCTCCCATAACCTAGCAGTCCTTCTTTCTTTACTTTTTCTCCTGTCCCACATCCAACCCATCCCAAATGCATCCTGACTCTGTCCTCTTCCATCCCATCTATGAGCGTGGCTGTCCTAGTTGCATCATCCCTTACCCGGATTGCTGCAATAACAGTGCTTTTTTCCACTCTAAAGAATCTCCTCTTCAAAACACAAGTCAGATGATGACACTCCTTGCAGGCTTCCCATTGCCCATAGAATAAAATCCTAATCTTTTGACAAGGTTCAGAAAGCCAGCCGCCCAGCCATCATTCTCCCCTCTGTGGTAAGCTCCACTGCATCCTCAGGTTCTTTGTTGCTCTCACAACATGCGCCTGGCTCAGGGCCCTTGCACCGGATGTTCCCTCAAACCCCCTCTGCTTTCCCTTCTCATCTTTGCCTGCCGGCCTCCGTGCCATTGAGGCCTCAGGTTAAACATCTTATCAGACAGGCCACCTTGTCAACCTGTGCTGGATGTCTTCCATATAAATCCACTCTCTGCCCTTGGTGACCTTGCTGTGTGCTCCAGGAGGGTGACCTGTCTGCCCCGTGTCCATGGGCTCCTTTGCCTTCCAGCTTCCTGTTGTGTTCAGTCAATCAGGAGTGACAGCAGGAGACAAGAGGGAGGAGTAAGACTGAGGTCATCAGTGGCTGCCCGTCCCCAGCTCCATCCCCGAGGGGTCGCCGCTGAGGGGCTGCATCCCTTAGCAAAGGCCATGGCTCCTGCGCAGCAGTCTTCTCTCTTCCCCTCCCTCTCCCTGCCTCCTCCTCTGCCTTCTCCTCCTCTTCTCCACTCCTCCTCTACCCCTTCTGCTCCCTCTTTCCTGTTCTTCCTCCTCCTCTTGTTCTCTTTTCTATTTCTCCTCATTTTCCATTTCTTCTCCTTCTCTTACATCTTCTCTCCCCCTCTCTCCTTTCTCCTTCTCCCCTTCCACCTCCATTCTGTTCTGAAGACCATTTTTTCAGGTGCTGGAACAGTAAATATAACTACATCTTATATAACTATTTACATACTTGTAAATAGTCCCTTTATAAATGTCTCTCTGTATCCCATTTGAGTGTGCCTTATGTTTCCTTCTACCTTAATTGCTACACAAAACAAGAAATTATTTGTTATTCTCTTCAACATCCTCACATTTTAACTCTGTACACAGCTCTTCACATATCTATGTGATTTATTATTTGTTTGCTTGTTTATTTGTCGTCCGTCTCCTGCCATGGGAGTGTAACTGCCAAGGAAGCAGGCATCTTACCTGTTTCGTTCATCACCGGGTTTCTCCCTAGTGCCTAGAAGGGAACACTGAATAACTGAGCTAATAGTTGATCATGATTGCATATTAATAAATGGTAGAAATGCTGAGTAAGGATTGTGTGTAGGATTGCATTGATTTGAATGTTGTTTAGTAAGCTGTCCATGGCATAGGAACCAGAGACAGAACAGAGTCCAGAGAGAGCAAATGCAAAACTGGAGAGACAATTAGGTACCAGACAAGTTTGGTATCACCTCATCATTGAATGTATTCCAGGAGTGTCAATATTTTTTATCCCAAATAGAAAATCAGGAGACAGAGATTTAAAGCGAAAAAATGTATGACTCAGAGAGCCCAAATCAGGTGCTCTGTGGAAACCTCGAGGGGTGGGATGGAGTGGGAGGTGGGAGGGAGGTTAAAAAGGGAGGGGACACAGGTATACATATGGCTGATTCATGTTGATATATGGAAGAGGCCAACACAATGTGGTAAACTGATTATCCTCCAATTAAAAATAGATATTTTTTTTAAAGAAAAGGGGAAAGTGTATCTGAGATTGGTCACTGAGAATAAGTTATTTGCTAATTGTTGTCTTTAGGGCCTCCTAATATGACTGCTTTTAATCTCACTCATTTGCTTCTTCCTAAAGAAGTTGATTATCGAAAGGACTGAGAGTCATGACCAAAGACCAGTCAGTGACTCCGTCTCCTGAACACCTGCCAGTGGAGGTAGTGTGAGGCAAACCCCTCACACACTGACCGCAAGTAGTAACTGTGACAGAATGGTTACAGCTGGGAGACAGGAAAGAAAAGGGATGTCAGCTGGTTTCTCCATCTTCCGTGAGGTTACAGAGCAAGTGGAGATTTTAGGACTTAGATGAGCTGTTCTGGAAACTAAACTTGGGGTGGAGGGCGTAGGATGGGCTCTCCTCTCGCCAGGTGCCCGCAGCCCTGAGGCCAGACCCCAAGGTCGGGGTTCTGGCACTGGGAGAGTCCGGGAAGCAGAGTGCGTCCTGAGCGTTCTTCACTCGTCATCATCTGAGTTACAGATGCAGAGACTCTCCTAGGTCTAATAATGGAAAAAGAGCAGACACTGTCTCAACTAATCCCTGTAACACTCCAGTGAAGTAGGACTGAACACTCTACAGTGGAGAACACGTCCCATGGAGAGCTCAGTCAGACAACTTCCAGGATGGTAGAAACATTTTTCCAGGACACATCTTGCTTGGGATATTGGAACCGTCACCACTAGAATGTACAGAATATGTGCTAGGGAGTGAGGCAAAACCAGTCTCCACTCACCCAAAGGCACATTTTCAGATGTTTTAGGCCTTTAGACTGTCAGCCTCCAATCACCCATCTCCTCATGAGACAACATAGAGGTTTTCTAAGAAAACACAGGTTTCCTATATTTCTCAATAAGAGCTTCTACACCAGTCAGAACACAGACATAGTTAAAAATGTCATACTGGGCTATAATTTCCAGGATTGTTGGTATACTATTCAAACTCTCCGGTTCCAAATCCTCAGTCAGTGACTTACTAGCTGAACAGTCTTGGTCATTACAATGATTCCATGAGCTCCATGAGGGCAGGAACTTTTGACTGTCTTGTTCTTTCTTTGTCCTCATACCTAAAACGGTACCTAGAAACATGTGCTTGGTAAATGGTGGAAAGAAGAAGGGAAAAACGGAGGAGAGAGGAAGGAAAAGTTACTGGGGATACTTCAGCCTTAGATTTCTCATCTTTAGAAAGAGGATAATAATGGCATTTTCCACATAAGACTGTTCTGAGGATGACATGTGACAATACAGATAAGATGCTCAGCATAGTGCCTGGAACCTAGCAAACACACAGAATTATTGGATGAGGGTGATGACTACAGTAATGAGGAGGAGGAGGAAAATTTGGCAATTATCCCCTAAATGCCCACTATATGTCTGGCACTGTGCAGGATACTAGGATTACAAAGATAAATTAGACAAGTAGGATTCATATTCTATAAAGTTTCATTTTTTTATTCTTCAATATATGTTTTCATTTATAATTGTACATAAAACTGCAAAATCATTGGAAACTTTTTTCTTTCAATTTCTGCTATACTGACCCTGAATCTAAAAAAAACAAGCGTCCCACAAGAACGTCTTTTGTTTCCTTTTCTTTACTGATAGATAAGGTTTAAGAATTATGTATGCTTTCAGCAGCCTCTAAAGCATTGCAGGTATTTTCAACATAACATGTACATGCTTACCCAAGAGAGCGGGTTTTAACTGCGTCATTATTGAAAGTTCTTGTTTTATTCGATTCTTATGAAAACACAAAGAGGAAAAAAGGCCTAAAGCACTCACTCCTTACTCTTTCAATAGCAGCATCACTGAATGATCTATCTTCTGCCTTTAGGAGAAAATTCCAGTAATCCTAGACCTCTCACCTTTTATAACTGATTTCCCAGAGGGTAATTCACCAATGGACTTCTGATTCCTCTATCAGAAAAACAAACAGACAAACAAACAAAGCATGTGTTGGATAGACCTTGTCTAAAAGTCTGAAATAAATGTTTTAAGTTGATTTTCAGAATCCCTTCTAATTGCAAAGACAAGGATATGTCTACATGATTATAACTGTCTGCAAAGACTATACTCATAGCCCTTTATCTATCTCAGTGAAATTCTTTATTATAAGTGATTACATGAGAAGCCCCAATAATATATGAGATCCAAATGTATTTCTCTGTTTGAGAGTTGAACAATCCACAAGTCCCTTTGCCCTTCTTCCAGTGTCCCCCAAGGCATCCCTGACAATCTTTAGGGCTCCAGGGAACATTGGGATTGGGTGGGAAGTGAATCCTGGAGTCATATCCCATTTCCCATCATGTTAAAGTAGCGTAGGACTTGGTTGGATGCCATGACTGGCCTTCTAGACACACACAGGTAACAGATGTGAATGAGAACTTCGCCCAGAACTAATATGGACTGAAGACTTCCTGTGTACCAGCCATTTGGTTTGTATGTGCATTGCCCAGAGCTCCATCACAAAACCATCCTTGGAGCCATAGTCAGTTAATTCTAATTGCACAAGCCAGTTTGATTTCTAAGGTCCCTCTCCCATGACCCCCACTTCAGAAACCTCTTTTATTATTTCTTTTTGAAGCTGCTATCATGAGAGGTAATTCCAGATGGAATATTGCCTGGACTCAGATAAATGAAAATATATATTATTTGGCCATTTTCTTAATTTTGGAAGAATCACTAAGGCCCATCAAAGATAAAAAGGAAGAAATTAAACATTTTCAAAAATGGTTTTACATGAATAAAAAATAATCCTTGGCCCTAGACAAATGCTTTCAGAATAATATTATGTAATGTCTGATTTTTTTTTCCTCTCAATTATAGTTATTTCATGCATGTTATAAGATGAAGCCATTGTATCAGTCAGAGACCAATTTTAATCCCAAGGTTGATTAGACGGTTAGCTCTCCCTGGCTTGTGCACCGTCTCTTTGTTCTACATCCTTATACTCACACAGCCATTGATTTACACACGAATAAGGATTTGGCCTGATTCATTAGTAGAACGTCCTAATGAACACTTGGTTGCATTTAACCTTTTGCTGCAACAAAAGTCTCAAGGTTGCCATAGTAATGGGAAATTAAATCCATGGAGCTGTTCCTCCTCCTGAGTGGCTCAAATCTGCTATTGCACCATAGCATGCCTGAGACCTGGGTCCAGTCAGAGCTGCGATTCAGCTCTTTGCCAATCAAGTTCCAAGCTGTGGGTGATATTTGCAAAAGGTCATTCTGCTCCCCCGCCATTAAAATGAATGAAACAGCTGGAGTGTAAACTGGGAGGAGGAAAGGTTGTCTCTCTGGCCATTTGAAGACTTAGGAACTGAAAGGGGACCAAGATGTCATCTAATGTTGGTTCCAGCCAACTTTCGACTGAGCCACAGGATATCCCTGAAAGGTGGCCCTTAGGCTTTAGCTATCCAGGAAGGAGAGTCCAGCTCTGGAGGTGCACAGCTCTTAATACTCTTCCCTGCCAACCAGCCACTTACCCTCTGAATGCCTAGCCTCTGCCGGGTGTCAGTTCCTGAAGAAAACCAGCTCCAGAGCTTCACAGAGAAGAGTGCCTAGTTTAGAGTGCCCCAACTTAGATCATACTCCCAGAATAATTCTTACTTAATTCATAACTCCTTCCAAAACGTCTTCTCCTACTAATTCCTCTCCCCGTCCTCCCTTCCACTGTTGACTTTGGAACTTTCTCTCTATCCTCTCTATTCTCTGTTCTCTCTTATGTTTTCAATCATCTCCTACAGCACATCCTTCCTACTCACCTTTAGAGAAGCTCAGCCCTTCCCTAACTAACCTTCAGTGTACAAATATATCTACATGTATCTTTCATTTTTCCCTTCTTCCCTTCCTGCTTTCTTTTCCTTTCTTTTTCTCTTGTTTCCTTTCTTCTTTCCTTTTAAATAAAGGACCTAATACTGTCCAGCACTGTTAAAGGCACTGGGATATAGCAGTGAACCACTCATTAAGCTTATAATCTATTGAGAAGACTGAAAATAAGCAAAGTTTAAAAATATATATAGTAAATCAAATGATACATGCAGTAGAGAAAACTGTTTTTCTTTTTAAGTGGAGTTCTTTTTCCAATCCTCTCAACCCTGATATTTCAAAACTAAGAGGTAAGGTCAACATTCTTGGGGATCCCTTGCAAGAATCTTTCTTCTATAACCCTCTTTGGTCAACTCTGTCTCTGAAGCTCACGCCATCTGATTATACCACCTCCACATCCCCTGGCCTCCAGACTGATGTCCCCATAAGACAAGGAATGTGGGCAGCTCCTAGAAGATGGAAAAGGCAATTTATGGGCCATGCCCTAGAGCCTACAGAAGGACCCAGGCCCACTGGCACCTTAATTTTAGCTCCACGGGACCCATTTCAGACCTCTAAAACCAAAACGTCATAAATCTAAGTGATTTTAAGCCACTAACATTATGGCAATTTGTTGCAGCAGCCGTGGGAAACTCATGTAGGTTGTAACACCAGTAGATAACACTGCAGGATGCAGAGGCCTTCAGGACCCCCACCTTGTCAGGCCTGAGTGCAGTTAAGCGCTGGTAGTCAGCTGCCCCCACACACACCTTTTCCACATGGTTGACCAGGGCCCACTTGTAACAACATGAACCTCTAATAACATTAGAGGTTCCTCTAATATGTTCCTCTAACATGTTCGTCTAATAACATTAATAAGTACACTTCTGCACACCCTTCAGGGCCATGGAGATTTCTTAGAGCCAGTCGAGAACCCGACAGCCTTGGCAGCTCTGTGTCACTCCACTTGCGAAAGGCGATAGGAAGGCCGGAGTGATCTATTGCTGGCCCTCTGGTCAGTCCCACTGGCCTGAGCTAAAACCTTCAAAAGAAGTGGTCTCTGGTAAATTTCTATTTGTGCATGACACAGAGAGGAGTCATTCAGGTTTATAAGGTTAATGTGAATGCTTTGGTGGCTAGGTATCAGCATTTTAATAGAAGGAGAGTGCTGCGTTTCGACTGCTCATATTTGTCCTGTGAGGGGAAAAATGAGTTTTATTATTGGGCTTGATATGACCTTCCATGGGACTTGCGGGGATTCAATGCCTGGGAAACACTGCAAAATAGGGAGCAAAAACAGTTGACTGTTATGAGAAATTCACTTTTTATTTTTAAAGACATTGGAAACATGCTGTAAGTCACTGTTAGTTTGATCTCAGCAGTTAGAGTTTTCTTAACTTCAATATGTTTCTGGGTTGTTTTTTAATTTGTTTTTTCATCAACAAGATTTTCTTCTTATGTTGTCAAATGAGAGAATAGAACTCTACTTTTTAAAAAAGCTCTGCTGTGTATAGAGATGACAATGACATTTCATGATTTATAATGCTTTGTCAAAATAACTCTCTGAATGAGCCATGAAAATAAGCATTCACCTACAAAATCAGAACTTTCAGCACTTGGCAACTAGGAGGTGTGTGAGACACTCAAAAAGATTTGTTGCCAGAATGAGAAATAAGTAGACATATTAGAAATCAGTCTGTAAGACAAGGAAACAGACAGGATTCTACATCTGCTTGACAGTCTCTCCCTGCCTTTGTTTGTTATGGGACAAAGCCACACATATTCATTTGTTTGTGTTTTAGGGGAATTCTATCTGCTGCATTGATTCAGTTGTTTTCAGGTTAAATCGGTTGTTTCAAATTTCCCTATTTTCCAATGCATTCAACCACCATTCTTGGTTTATTTGTTAAAATAACCATAGCACTGGACCATAAATCCATTGCATTTATCTTTAGTAACCAATTCTAGAAATTCGTTCTACCAGCTTCCCTCTTAAAGGGCACAGATACCTGCTCTCAAAATATTTCCTAGAGGCAAGTGTCTTTTCCTCTTGGCATAGTGAGACAGTTACGGAAGGAAGAGAGTGGAAAGTCTATCATTTAGGACACTGGTGTTGATGGTGGGACAGGATATTGCTGTCAGGGTCAACTGTGACTTCTCTCCATAAGATGAGGTCAGAACAACAGCTTTCACAGAAAGGTCTCACTGCGTGTTGTGAAATCACTTCATGACCCAGAACTTTGCCTCATTTAGGGAAGGGAGGCCCATTTTACATGATCAGTCCAAAGCAGGCCTCTTCAACCCCGCCTTGACTAGGATTGAGCCCAAAGAATTTCTTTATGAGGCATGGGTGCCTTTTGCAAATCTCTCCTCTGACAACCAGTCCTAAAGGAAAACGGTCAGCCCCTTCAGGCCAGAGTTAGTTCATCATTGTATTCCCCTGCCAGGCACCGAGTCGGTCTGCCACCATACTTGATGAATGAATCCATTGAATTATACACTAAAAGACAATAGAGAAATATGCACACACACACACACACAAGCATAGATACACATACATAGCCCTGAAGATGATCCAAAGGAAAGAGAAAAGAGCATGAGGTGAAGAAATAAAAGTATGTGACCTGGTTTCCTGTCCAACAGCCTAGAGTGTCATTTGGTAATGAGAGCAACTTCCCTTTTCCACAATTATTAATAGGATTGACCATCGCTTACATCTCCACTGGACCATAGTCTTAAACTTTTCACTCTGCCCCACCTCAACTTCTCCTCAGAATGCCAAGAATAAAGGGACCAATTTAGGCTTATCTTTCCAAGAACTTAGTATTTTGCTTCAGTAACTTGGCCCAAGCAGAGATCCTCCTGTAAAACGCCTTTGCAATATTCCTCTATGACACTCACTCACTGTTGACATTGAATTGCTTACCATTGTTGAAGCTAAAGCAGTTGATTCTTATTCATTTTTTCTCTACTTTTCAATATTACAAATAGTAGACTCTGTGGATTAAAAGGGCAGTTAAATGTAGTCCCATTGCATCCACCTTCTGATGTTTGAAATCTTGCTTCTCTATCCCGTAATTTTCCAGTCTCTGCTTAAATGTTTGCACTGGTGGAGAATTTACTCTATAATCAAATAGCTCATTCCATTAATTGTCAAATGAGGTTGTAAGAAGATTCTTTATCAACATTGATCTGAAATTCCTATATTCCTACCCAATAGTCATATTTCTATTTAGCAGTTTCCCCTTTCACGTTCCAGATACTTGGGGAGAGAAAACTTTATCATGCTCCTCTTGTCTATTTCAATCTAAACACTTCTTTTACTTGTTACTTTGTTGGTTTTAATTGACCAACTAAGTTGTCACAAGGCAAGCATGGGTCAGAGTTCTTTCACCACCTTGGTCCTGTCTGCTTATCGTTTTCATTATTCCTGCAAGCATGATAGCAGGAGGCAATGGCAGAGAGGAAATAAGGCAGAGGTGTGCAAACAAGGGAGGTCTTTGTAGAACTTTGTGTGAGCTTTGGGTTTACTCTGAGTTACTTGGGAATGTACTGGAGGCTTTTGAACAGAAGAGGGATGTGATCTAACCTATGTTTTAACATGATCCTTTTGGCTACTACGCTGGGAGATGGACTGAAGGAAGCAAGAGTGGAAGGGATACCAACTGAAGTTTTCAAACGCCCCAGGGGATAGTCACTCAGGCTGTTGTGGAGTACTGATTGCTAAGAAATGGTCGATTGTGGGTGGTACAATCCAGTTGCTTGTTTGGTAATCTATAATTTGCAGCAAACACAGCTTGGGAAGCAAATGGGAATCCCAGTCACATGGAACTCTGTCTTATCTACAAAGCTGCCATGCATGTTGAATAAGAGAGAATTAGTGATCAGAATGAGCCACTGGAATACCACTGCTGCAGTCATTGTTTGAATGTTCCAGGCCCAGAACTCTGAGCTCATTGCAGCCTCATTCAGTCCTGTGACTGGCCGGAGGGATTTGCTCATGGTCCCTAATCACAGATGAGGTAACTGATGCTGAGAAACGTTAGGAAATACATCCCTAGAGGAACGGCCAGCAAATGACAGATTGGGGTCATATTTTCTTGTGGTAGAGAGAAGAGTGAAGGAGGATTCCTCACCCCACCCAACAGCTTTGATCACAGCTGCTGTAAAGATAGCAGTAAAAACTGAGCTTTAGAGTGAGGTCAAAGAGGGCTGTGGCCTTCAGGGGCCAGCACGTGTCTATCTGACTGTGGATGAAGAAAGGCCTAGAAGACCCTGAGGCTCATATGAATGTCACAAGCTGCCCCCAAGACCCTCCCCAGGAAAGTTCTGGAAGGCAAAGTTGCATGACGCAGGCAGGCAGGTCTCTGCAGCTGCCTTTCCCACACAGCCTTGGAGGCTGCACATCTGACCAGGAAGAGCAAACAGGTCACTGGAGTGTTTTCAGTACCTTAAATATGTGCTGTTTGAAGGAAACTCTCATCATCCTGTTTGACTTGATCCTTACAGCTCCTCTGCAGGGTTGGGACTGGGTTATTTTCATTTTGCAGGAAAGAAACCAAAGGCAAAAGAGGTTCTATTGCTTATCCATGCTCTTGGATGAAGCCTTGGCATTCCACTTTCCAGTCCCCTTGTCTCTCTATGGCACCATGCCCCAGGGAAGGAAAGGCACACAGAAATCAGCCACAAATACTTATTGAGCACCTACTGTGTGCCAGATACTAAGGAGCAAAACCAAGTCCCTGCTCTCTGGAACTTACTTCAGGAAGAGTGTGTGGACCCGGAGGAATCCCCCTGCATTGTGGTTCTGACTCTCTTATTTATTTGATGTGATGATCAGTTGGGCCTCAGTTGGGGGAAATAGAACTTATCCTGCCTTCTCTTTAAGCTTGTGAAGTGGGTCCAATGAGTCAGCAGAAAATAAAAAAGCTGTGACATTTATCTCAACTTCTATGTGAGCAGGGACTTCTATTCCATGTGATAGAATTCATAATGTGAGAATACCTGGCAAACTACACTGACCCAGGATAAGCAAGCTCGTGAATGCTCCTCTTCGTGACCCTGCTAATTTTACCACAGGCAGTTAGCTTCATTCTCTGCGACCAGAAGCAGTTCCTCATTTGCATTTTCATTAGCTCAGCAGCCAGGTGTGGTTCCTCCTAAAAATGTTTGACTCAGGAGCACCACCGTCAGAAGATTGGTTAGCCTGACATGAGAGAAGGGTACCCTCCACATCCAGCCGTGTTGACCTGGTAACAGACGAGGCAAACAGGCTGATATAGATTCCTGACGGTGCCTTTAGCCACTGTCACATCTTATCACACCTGTTTATGCAGAAACCACGCAGGAGGTGAGAGGGTTTCAGTGCCTCTGTTGCTGAGCATCACGCTATTGGTAACAGTTCACAAATATTTTTTTTTTCCTCATTACAAAACACTCTCAATCTAAAAATATGAGTTATACTTAGTGGCTCATTGAAAAGTGTTTTCTTTGCGTGGGGTGAAGGAAAATCAATCTTTTCTATTGCTTATTTTTCTTTCCATTCAAGGTTAATATTCAGAGCATGATCAGATGGTCTTACTTTACAAGGTGAGAGGTTTCCCAGAAGTGCAGGACAGGGCTCATTAGTCCAGTGCAGAAGAAACTGTTCAAAGCAATTTGAAGGGGCATCGTTAATAGCCCGGTCTTCTTTGTACATAAGCTGAGGTCCCACCTTGCCGCTCAGGTTAATGAGGTTTTCCAGTAACTACACTCATTCTGCCGCCAGTTCAAGAAAGACCCTGTTGGAGCCAGTCTGTGTTACGTGGTAGAAAGACCATAGGGTTTGTCATCACAAGATCTGTGTTTGAGTCCCAGCCATGCCTTTCAATAGCTGCGTGGCCTTGGCTCTGAACTTATTTTTCCACTGGTGTGATGAGGGTGCTTTCCCCAAGGATCATCAAAAGACAAAATGGCTCAAGGGTTGTTCTTATTATTCAGTCACTAAGTCGTGTCCGACTCTTTCCAACCCCATGGACTGTAGCCTGCAAAGTTCCTCTGTCCTCCACTATCTCCCAGAGTTTGCTCAAATTTATGTTCATTGAGTCAGTGATGCTATCCAGCTATCTTTTCCTCTGCCACTCCCTTCTCCTTTTGCCTTCAATCTTTCCCAGCATCAGGGTCTTTTCCAATGAGTCACCTCTTTGCATCATGTGGCCAAAGTATTGGAGCTTCAGCTTCAGCAACAGTCCTTCCAGTGATATTCAGGGTTGATTTCCTGTAGGATGAACGAGTTTGTTCTCTTTGCAGTCCGAGGGCACATATTAAAAATCTAACTTATGATTTCTCCTCCATTCCTTCCATCCCAACTCAATAAAAACCCAACATCCATCCAGGGTCCAAAGTCAGAAAGCATTTAGTCCTCTCCCGTATTTCCCCCGGAGCTTACTCATGCCCAGTCTTAAGAACGCCACCCCATTATGTGAAAATGTGTCTGTTCTCTCTGTGTCCACTGCCTCCACTCTAGCCAAGGGTATGCCATCGTTCCTCTCTTGTGCCACCTGCGTCTATGAAGCCCCCATTTAACGTGTCCTTATTGGCGCAGTCAGAGTGGTCTCTTTCCCAAACACTGGTACCATGGCACTGCCTTCAAAGCCTCCAAAGCTCCTTGTTGCTTCTGAAAGATAAACTAGCAACAGTTTGGTCCAGCACCTGGTTCCTCTATTCACCTCCTCATTCTGCTCCACTGTGCTCCTGCGGTCCACCCTGGCCTTCCTTGATCATGCCATGCTCTCCCTGCCCCACCCCGGGGCCTTTGTTAGGACTGATCTCTCTGCCAATGTGCTCTTCCCTGAACCTCACCTCCAGATCCAGGTGACTCATGCTCAGCTTGTAAAACATGACTCCCTCTCTCCACACTCGTTGCCTTTGTCCTTCTGCATTTACTGTTGTGGTTATTGATTGTTGTCTGCCTTCCTCATCATATTGCCAGCTGTATTGTGTAAGGTAGGAATCTTGTCTGTTTTGTCCCCTATCTCACCCCCATTAAGAGGCTAACACAAGCCCAGCACATAGTAGGCACTCAATAAATACATGGGGAATGAGTGGGATATAAACATGTCACATATTTTAAATTTTTTAGTGAAGTAAGCCATCGCGAATTTACTTTGTACCAGACACTGTGCTGAGTGTTTCCTCATAAGCAAAGTTGTGGTGAAGCCAGCTGGTACCTGACGTGACAGCCAGTTGTGTATGCCTCTCCCCAGCACCACCCGCAGACACTTTGGTAGCTTGAAATCAATCGGCCATAGTGGGAGTATTTATACCACAAAAACTGGCAAACTTAGAAATCAGGTTATGTCTCCCTGCTGCCAATTCCCACCCTGAGAAGGGCTGGTTGTTAATCATTTACCAGCATATCAAATGAAATGGAATCCCAGATCAAGAGCATCTGAATAACTTCAATGAAGTTGATATATCAATGGAGAGGAGAAAACGCAGGAAGGAAATGTGCCCCTGGGGGACTGTGGTCAACACTGCTCATTGTCTTCCAATCTGTTCTCCCTCCCTCCATAGAAACAGAAAGATCCCTGAGCAAGTGTCCGCCAAGGGTCAAAGACTGCATTTCTCAGCCTCCTTTGCGGCTAGATGTAGCCTTTATGACTAAGTTTGGGCCATAGGGCCACGTGGGTGCCTCCAGGGAACACACCCTTTATAAGATGCTGGTGCTTATCCCTTGTCATTCCTCTTTAATCCCTGTTTTCCTTCCTGCTCGGTGAAAAGTAGGCAAGAAGGTGAACTATAAGCAGCCTTCTAGGGAGCAGAGGCCCACAAGGCAGAGCAAGAAGGTAGAGTCTGAATATCTCCACTATTAAAGGGCCCTTACCAGCTTGGGGTTTTCAAGGCAAGAAAGCTGAAGTGGTTTGCCATTCCCTTCTCCACTGGACCATATTTTGTCAGAACAAATGCTGGGAAAGATTGAGGGCAGGAGGAGAAGGGGACGACAGAGGATGAGATGGTTGGATAGCATCACTGACTCAATGGACATGAGTTTGGGCAAGCTCCAAGAGATAGTGAAGGACAGGGAAGCCTGGCATGCTGCAGTTCATGGGGTTGCAAAGAGTCAGATATGACTTAGCTACTGAACTGTCCTGAACCAGCTCGGGACTGCCTGCATATACACTTCTACAGGAGACAGAAAAAAACTTTGGTGTTTTCTGTAGAGGTTCTTTGTCACAGCTCAACTGTCTATTGAGTAGGGTGTGTGTGTGAAATGAATACAGCTGTATTTTTGTACGGGCTTTCCTGGTGGCTCAGACGGTAAAGAATCCACCTGCAATGCAGGAGACCTGAGTTTGATCCCTGGGTCAGGAAGATCAGGAAATGTCTACCCACACCAGTATTCTTGCCTGGAGAATTCCATGGACAGAAGAACCTGGCTGGTTACAGTCCACGGAGTTGAAAAGAGTCAGACACAACTAAGCAACTAACACTTTCACTTTTTCACATTTGTAAATGTGTATGGGGTGGAAGGTGTACTGAAGAGATTGAATCTTCTGCACCATCTAATGAAGAGATTTCAAACTACGTCTGTGAATCAGCTGCTTGCAAAGTATTATATTTTGTTTTAGCGTTTTAATTTCTTTTAAATAGTCACAAATCTGCAAGAGATAGTAAAGGAAGCGAATCAGCATTCACCCCATTATTAAGCTGTAGCCCACATTCACTATATTGTGCTCATTGCAGTGTCCTCTGACTCTTCCACATCACCTGACATTTAACAGGCTCTCAATAAATAGCTGTTTAATAACACCAAGGTCCTACTGTAGAGCACAGGGAACTATATTCAATATCCTGTGATAAACCAGAGTGGGAAAGAATATTAAAAAAATAATATATTTTAAAAATAAATAAAATAGATAAATACCTATTTAATAAATCAACATGTGGTCTCATAGACCCAACAACATTTCATTACTGAATAGGTTTTCACAGCCAGTCCCACTGAATAGTCATATTCTAAAGTAGTGGTTTTATTGTGGCGGGATTTTGCACACTTCCCCAAGGGGTGCTTGACAAAGTCTGGAGGCATTTGGGGTTGTCATGACTGGGGTGTACTCCTGGCGGCTAGTGGGTAAAGGCCAGAGATCCAGAGATGGCCCTCGGTGTCCTGCAGTGCCAAGGGCAGCCCCACCACAAGAGTTATCCAGTCCCAAATGCCAATAGTGCCAAGGTCACGAAGCCCTGCTCTAGAGATGACTAACGGGGCTATTGCCAAGTGGAAAAGTTTAAGGAAGAGTGTAACAAATGTCTTGGTCTGAAATTCCATTTCTCTGGTTATTTCATTCTGAGGCAATCTCATTGCATATGTTCCTCCACATTGGAGTTCATAGTGATGCACCATGCGTAGTGTTTATTATCCTTTAAAAACGTGAACAATGAACAGTGACATACCCAAGTACTCAGTTGTGTTCTTTGGCTCAGAAGCCTTTATGCTTTTTTTAAGTTGGTATGAGTTCATCGGTCTGATAGTGAATCTGTTAGACTCACCTGCACTGATAAACTTGGATGTCTGAAAAAACTTGGGGCTTTTACATGCCTATCCCTTAAAGCATATTATTAGTGATACACTAAGTAATGTATTCCATGTGTAATTTCAGTTACGTGATAATAAAAAGAAAAGTTTGAAAATTTTGGTCAGTTTCTGTTATGCAGCTGGAAGACCTTCAGAGTCTCCCAAGGTCTGCCGTGAATGTATGATTTAGACCACAGTTCCTCCCTCATGACATTTAATCCATAGAGATAAATCATCATGCACCATTGGTAGGGCTCCTTATGGATAAACAGACCTAAAATAATTATATTTAAAACTCCATCAGAGCCTCCATCAGAAACGTAACAGCCTTTTTTTTTTTTTTTTTTTTTAGTGTAAGAGACTAGGATGATGAAACTGTTTCATGATTGTCATGCCTGGGACCAAATTAAATCAAAGTCAAAACAATAAAATGAACTTTCCCTTGGCTGTCCTTGAGGTATGCTGGGTCCCGTTCCTTTCCCACCAGTAGACGGATATTCATGAGCATTAGATCCTGACATTGGCCGCCAAGAAGATGCTGTGGTGTGTAATGGTTAAGAGCACAAACCCGAGAAGCCAACTTTCATTTACTGACTGTGTGACTGACTGTTTACTCCTCTGTTGGAGGAGGTAATAATAGTCCTTACCTCATGGAGATATAATAAATATTAAATGAACTGATATTGATAAAGCACTTAGAACAGGCAACATGTTATACATATTTGATTAATAAAATAAAGGCTTTACCCAGTGACCCACATATCTTTCCAACTTACCCTAGATCCAGTCTATGTAATAGACCAGCACTATACTGTCCACTGATGGATGGATAAAGAAAACGTGGTTTACACATACAGTGGACTACTATTTTGCCTTAACAAAAAGGAAATCCTGTCATATGCAGCAGCATGGATGATGCCATAAATTAGGGTTAGGGATAGGGTTAGGGTTAGGGTTAGTGATACTAGCCAGTCACACTGGACAAATACTGCATGATTCCCCTTGTATCAAATACCTAAAACAGCTGAATTCCTAGAAGCAGAGAGAAGAATGGTGGTCACCAGGGGCTGGAGGGGAGAGGAAAATAGAGAGTTGCTGCTCAACCAGCATAAAGTTAAGTTATACACAATGAGTGAACGTTAGAGATATGTGTTCAACATTGCACCTATAGTTAACAATACCATATGTGCACTTAAAATGTTGGTGAGAAGGTAGCTCTCACTTTAAGTGTTCTTAACAGAAAAATTAGAGAATAGAAATTAATGTGGGATTCATTTCCCTGGTGGCTCAGTGCTAAACAACCTGCCTGCCAACACAGGAGACATAAGAGACGTGGATTCGATCCCTGAGTCAGGAAGATCCCCTGGAGGAGGGCATGGCAACCCACTCCAGTATTCTTGCTCGGAGAATCCCATGGACAGAAGAGCCAGGCGGGCTACAGTCCATGGAGTCATACAGAGTCAGACACGACTGAAGTGATTTAACACACATGCATGCAACTTAAGGTAAAAATCAAATAAAGAGCATTCACTCTATATAAACGCATTTTCTTGTTCCAGGATAGCCAGTCAGTGCCAAGCCCTCTCATATCTGTTTCTGACTGTCTTTCCTACACTCCAATCTCTCTGTCATCATGGTTATTCCCGTGGTACCCACCCCCACCCTCTCTATAGCCTCCCTCCCCACCTCCATCCCACGTTCCCCCTGAAGATAGAACAGCCTCTATGACAGAGACCTTGTCATGCCCATGTTCTGATGAAAACTCTGTAATGGCTCAAGAAGCATATTTCCACACCAGAGACCCTGGGTGTTATATTGAGCTACCTAGGGGACAGCATTTGGGACCTGTCCTAAAGGCTTTTCTAGAACCAGATAAGACTGGAATGTTTGGTCTGTGATATTCACCAAGGCCGATCACCCCAACTCCAGCAGGGACTTCCGGCTCATGGAAGTTTCAGATAATGGGATGAAGGGGAACTGGAAGTTCTGAGGGCTGCCTGGATGTAATGGCACCAGGTCTATATAGCTGACTTTTTATCTTGCTATGAGTTTAGTTAGGAACTCAAGCATCTGAAATGAAAGCATCTAAGGTGGCATTGATGGAGATACCTAGCCCAGGGCTCAGTTCACTGCTGACTCTCAGTAATGATCTGTAAAGTCTACATATATGTATTAATATAAACACATGTATCTTTTTCATTTACCACTAACCTTGAGTTCTAATTTCTGGGGAACCTGTTAAATTTATTCACTAGTCAGATTTCAAAGACAAAAAATAGGAGACATTATTTAACCAGCAAGAACACAAAATAGAGACAGCTAATGAGCTCTCTCCTACTAAAATCCAAATGGAGAACTACCTTTCTCACAAATCTATGTTTTTAAGTATTTGCTCCATTTCACAATTGTACTCCTCCAAATGGCAGAGTGATTGTCTTAAAATATTTCTTCTGATGCTGAACATATTCTGTATGTTTGCACCAGAAACTTTCTGTGGCAGTGACGTTGAAGGAGCAGAAATCTAAAATGCAAACATTCACAGAGGTTGACACCTTCAGGAATGTTCATCATTTCAGAGAAGTTAGTAGGGGAGACGTATTTATCACGCTTATCCTCATTACTAGTGGCTTCTAAAGGAAAAGGAGATAAAGGAAACACTGTAACAGTGAGAAAATAGACAAGATCTGAAGTCAGGAAGGCACCGTCCAAACTGCAGATTCCTCCCAGTAGCTGTGAGACTTCATCAGACAACAACTGTCTGATGTTGATGATCCACAAAGTTGCTCTTGTGCAACAAGATAATGCCAGCATCCGGCAAACGGTACCAGGCCATCTCCTCGGTATCAGTGGCAACTGTCCCCTTCCTCCTCCCATTCATTCAACAGGTATTTTATGAGTGTTATCAATCCCAGGTGTCCTCTCTCTGACAGAGTTTATAGTCTATAAAAAATAAATAAATAGCTGGTCAACAAAACTTGATACTGTTGTGCTAAATGCAAAGAAGAAAATAAGACAGCAAGGTTGAAAATGACCAAAGAGGAGGGCAACTTGAATCAGTGTGGTCATTTGAGTGGAGACCTCGAAGGCAGGAAGAGATTGATAGCACCTGGAATCAGGGGACACATGTTCTAGGCAAAGGGAATAGTCATTTCAAAGGCTAAGACCCAAAAGAGCTTTGCCATGGGAAGGTCTTAAGGTAAGCAGGCAGAAGGAATGGGATTTCAAAGGCTTGGAAGTGGGAATGAGCTTGAAAATGAGTGTGATTTTTCTGCCAGCACAGCACCCAAAGGGGAGGATGGGGCTGGAGAGGTGGGCAGGGGTGAGACTGCCCAAGTCTGCTGCAGGCGTGGACAAGAGTCTGGCTTTTGTCTCAGAGCGTAGAGAAGTCCCTGGATGATTTATATTTTTTAAAAAGCTGCCTTGGTCCCTGTGCAGATGGAGACTGGGTTGTGGAGGGGGTGTAGAGGAATCAGAGAGGTGGTACATGAAGGGAAAAAAGCTCTCCTCATTAAAATGCAGTAGTGTTAAAATGTGGGGACACAGAATTGTGACTCTTAGGCTGATGACACCAAAAGGGAACAGGTTAGTGGTCTGGCCCAGTCATCCCCTTTACATGTAAGAAAGCCACCCTGACCAGGACAAAGTGACTTACTTACTTAGCAGCAGCACCAAAGCCCCAGGAGTTTCCTCTCCCTAGTACCCTAAGCGCTGTGCAAGTCAGGGCTCGCTCCCTATCCTGGCGGGAGGGGGTCTCTGCAACTAGGAGTTCCTCTATGCTGGAGCAGTCAGGAGTCAGGCGGGGAGGAGGGGAGTCCTGGTCCCCTTCCAGCATGGCCATTAACCTTTCTTAACTGTCCATTTGGGGGTCATGGGAAGACAAGAGTGCATGACTATGACTGACCTGGAGTTGGACACCCTGGAAAGATTGCCCTCCACCAGCATCCCAAACCTGTGTTTATCCTTTGACACACCCGTTACACTTCTAGGAATTCAACTTCATAATATACTTAAAGATGCATGTCAGGATTTTACCATCTGCTTTTTCATCAGAAAAGTGTTGCTGCAGTCAGAAAATATTTTTTAAAAATGGAAGGGCAAGATTTTGAATAAGAAACTGGTTATAGTACAACCATGACCAGTAATCATCTGGTTTATCCGGTATGGTTCTACCAGCTCTTTCTCCCCATTCTGACTGGTTGGTAATCATGTTCTACCAGTTGTTCAGTACTTTAAGTGTGTGGATGATGGAATATTATGTACCCATTTAAAAGATAACTACTTAATTACTTGGGGAAAACTTCACATTCAACATTGACAAAAAGCGACACACTATGAGAACCCACTTTGTTAAATCCATATAAAATGTATGTTCCTATCGAAACATTAACAGTGACTTTCACAGATGGGTGGAATTATAAGTGTGTTTTTTTTTTCCACCCTCACTTCTTAGTCGCTGATATTTTCTAAATTTCCAAAGGAACATGAATAACTTGTGATACATGAGAAAAGTTTGTTTGTAAGTTTCTTTGCATGCTATTCTTTACAGTTAGGCAACTCTGTGAGTGGCCCTAAGCTAAGGCCATGCTTCTCCTGATGACTTCTTCTGACAGTGACAGCTGCTACCAAGGGGCTGCTTAGCACTGTGAGCATCAAATGCCTGTGCTTTCCTGGACCAAAATGGAAACAGGGTCAAAAGTGTGGAAGCACTCATTAGAACGCTCCACGCAGACTTTATGATGATTCGACTGGAAATCTAGGTTTCCCTTGGCAATGGGTCCCACACCCTAGCCCAGGAGAACATGTTTTAGGCGTCAGAGGGGATGAACCCATGCATGAGCCTTTATTGAGTACTACTGCATACAAGGCTTTGTTCTGAGTATTTTTAAATATAGGATTTCATTAATGTGACATCCTTACGAAGTGGGGGTTAATAATGGGGTTTTATATCTAAGGAGACTGGAATTCAGAGGATTTAAGAAATTTGGCCTGGGTCACACAGTAAGGGCTGGATCATAGTTCAGAAGCCAAATGTCTTTTGTACACAACAAAAATGGCTATACCTGTACCTGTCAGCCAAGTTGGAGGAATACACAGGCCAGCTCTGATGTGTATCCTCCCCATGCCCCAGTGCTAGCTGCAGCCTGACTCTGGCTTTGTTACTAATTGAATGTGTTAATGGACCCACATCATATATTCTCTGTGGGCCTCAGTTTCCTCATCTATTAAATGGGACTTGGGGTTATCTGAAGTAGATGAGCCTTAGCATGCCATCAGCCTCAAGGAGTGCAGGTTTCTGCCTGAGTTTAGATGAGACCTCCCCAAAGATCCTCACTCTGTGTCCTCCACTTCCATGAGGAGCTGTTTCAAAGCTACCAAGCTGGTGGCTCAGCTGAAACACCCATCTTCAAGGGGCACAAGAAATCCTCGGCCAATATCTTTCTGGATGCAAATGCTCTGCTCCTGAATTGCACGTCACCTTGAAGAGACTGATGATGGATGAGCAGGCTTCAGCTTTGTCCTGCAAAACTTTTACAAGGCGTCTTCCCCCCACTTTTTTAACAGATTTATGAAGTCAATACTCTAGCTTTTTCATAATGTGAGGCTTGTTTTTTTTCCTGGGCTAGATGTAACAAAGAGCTTTCCAAATGATCAGTGACACCTCAAGTTAGAGCTGCGTTTTGAAATTGTTCTTTAGAATCCTTAACTTCATTGGGAGCAGTGAAATCAGAATGTTAGCTTAATACCCTGCCAGAAATGCATGGAGAAGATGTAGAATGTTTATAAATGAACATTCAGTGATGTGTGCTTGGTAATTTTGTTCAAAGATGTAAAGGAAGAGATATTACAAGGGACATTTTTGTTATTTTGTCAAATGCTGTTCACCAAAAAATAAAATTTCAACCTATATTCTTGACCTTCAGGGACTTATTTTAAGATTGTATGGCTTTTCCTAAACAGCTGAATTATTTAGTGAGATTGAACTGTCAGAGATTTTAAAATAAAGCCCACCAAAATACCAGCCACTCTGGAATGCTACAGCTGTTCAGACCCTGATCTGCATATTTCATCTCAGCAGACAGAAGCTCACAGCTGAAAAATAGCTCAGAAAATACTTATCACCTTCCATGCCAAATGCAAAAGGAATTCATCTGAAACTGAGAATTTGATATAATGGGTGACCCACGCCTACAGTGATGCGCAGAATGGCTGATGGAGTTCTGGCTGCATTTATGCTACTTCACTCTTATGTAGACCGCACCTTTGAGAAAGGGGTCGTTGTGGGGCCCAAACGAATTAATGTAAGGAGCAAACTTGGAATACTGGACCTGCAGGCATGACTGTTATTAGTAGCAGGTTTTCAGTGCGTGTAGAATGTTATGAAGAAGCTTAACTTACACAGAGTGAAATCAACATTCTTAGCTCATGAAGAATTTTTAATTGATTGCTAGTGCTTCACTTTTTCCAAATGGTGGAGAAAAGAAACAGGATATCAAGATTGTTGTGTTGAGCACCAAGTATTCTCAGTTCAGTACAGTTCAGTCGCTCAGTCGTGGCCGACTCTTTGCGACCCCATGAATCGCAGCACGCCAGGCCTCCCTGCCCATCACAATCTCCCAGAGTTCACTCAGACTCATGTCCATCGAGTCAGTGATGCCATCCAGCCATCTCATCCTCCGTCGTCTCCTTCTCCTCCTGCCCCCAATCCCTCCCAGCATCAGAGTCTTTTCCAATGAGTCAACTCTTTGCATGAGGTGTCCAAAGTCCTGGAGTTTCAGCTTCAGCATCATTCCCTCCAAAGAAATCCCAGGGCTGATCTCCTTCAGAATGGACTGGTTGGATCTCCTTGCAGTCCAAGGGACTTTCAAGAGTCTTCTCCAACACCACAGTTCAAAAGCATCAATTCTTCGGCACTCAGCCTTCTTCACAGTCCAACTCTCACATCCATACATGACCACAGGAAAAACCATAGCCTTGACTAGACGGACCTTTGTTGGCAAAGTAATGTCTCTGCTTTTGAATATGCTATCTAGGTTGGTCATAACTTTGCTTCCAAGGAGTAAGCGTCTTTTAATTTCATGGCTGCAGTCACCATCTGCAGTGATTTTGGAGCCCCAAAAAAATAAAGTGTGACACTATTTCCACTGTTTCCCCATCTATTTCCCATGAAGTGATGGGACCAGATGCCATGATCTTTGTTTTCTGAATGTTGAGCTTTAAGCCAACTTTTTCACTCTCCACTTTCACTTTCGTCAAGAGGCTTTTGAGTTCCTCTTCACTTTCTGCCATAAGGGTGGTGTCATCTGCATATCTGAGGTTATTGATATTTCTCCCAGCAATCTTGATTCCAGCTTGTGTTTCTTCCAGTCCAACGTTTCTCATGATGTACTCTTCATATAAGTTAAATAAGCAGGGTGACAATATACAGCCTTGATGTACTCCTTTTCCTATTTGGAACCAGTCTGTTGCTCCATGTCCAGTTCTAACTGTTGCTTCCTTTCCTGCATACAAATTTCTCAAGAGGCAGGTCAGGTGGCCTGCTATTCCCATCTCTTTCAGAATTTTTCACAGTTTATTGTGATCCACACAGTCAAAGGCTTTGGCATCGTCAATAAAGCAGAAATAGATGTTTTTCTGGAACTCTCTTGCTTTTTTGATGATCCAACGAAGGTTGGCAATTTGATCTCTGGTTCCTCTGCCTTTTCTAAAACCAGCTTGAACATCAGGAAGTTCACGGTTCACATATTGCTGAAGCCTGGCTTGGAGAATTTTGAGCATTACTATACTAGCGTGTGAGATGAGTGCACTTGTGCAGTAGTTTGAGCATTCTTTGGCATTGCCTTTCTTTGGGATTGGAATGAAAACTGACCTTTTCCAGTCCTGTGGCCACTGCTGAGTTTTCCAAATTTGCTGGCATATTGAGTGCAGCACTTTCACAGCATCATCTTTCAGGATTTGAAATAGCTCAACTGGAATTCCATCACCTCCACTAGCTTTGTTCATAGTGATGCTTTCTAAGGCACACTTGACTTCACATTCCAGGATGTCTGGCTCTAGGTGAGTGATCACACCATCGTGATTATCTTGGTCGTAAGTATTCTAGGGGCCCCCAAAAGGAGTCAGTGGCAGCTCCCATAGAGACAGGTGATGGCGGCGACAATGGTGAGCGCAGCGATGATGATGGTGGTGGTGATGAGTGGTTGTGAAGATGACGGGGGTGGTGCTCGTGGTGAAGAGGACAGCGGCGGCGACTCTAATAGTGATGGTGCTGCTGCTGGTGTGATGGCAACGATGGTGATGCCGAGGAGGGATGATGATCACGACCACCGCAATGCTGTGGTAAGATCATTACGGCAGAGACTAACGTTTACTGGGCCCTTGCTAAGTACCAAGTAGCACGCTAAATGCTGAACGTTCGTTATCTCATTTAATCCCATGTAACATATGTTACATGCTGTGATTTTCCCATAGTGAAACGGAGGCATAAAGGCATGAAGGAACTTGCCTTAATACGATACTCCTAGACTTTTCCGTGCATTGGCGTCACCTGGAAGGATTTTTAAACTCTTGACCCAGAGCTTAAGGAACTTGTCCAAGGTTGCCCAGCTGTTGAGTGACCAAGCCAGGGTTCCAAAGTGGGCCATCAGGCCCCACACTCATGCTCCGACCGCCTCTCTGTGACGTTTCCTTTGTGAAGGGCCCCTAGCAGAGTGATGGTGCCCAGGGACCCTTTGTGACCCTCGTCTGTGCCCTTGCCAATGTTTTCAACAGTAATAAGGCTGCAGATGAAACACAGCACTCTGAGTAGAGTGGTTGGTCTTTGCTGTAGTGTGCTAGAACCAGTTTGAGTCTCTGTCCACCAAATTAATTTCAGTTTCATTCACAATATTCTATTCTGTTGAGAATATGCTTGTGGCTATTTTTGCCTGGAGGTATGAAATTCCAACCAAATACAAGCTGCTTTTTAAGTGTCTGTAGTAGTTAGAAGGCTGAGTCTCAAGAGATGGCGGGAGGAGTACATGATGTTCGCGGAGGCGTACAGCTTTCCTAATCAGTAAGCCAGCACTTCCCTCTGATGAAATGAGAAGTTCACGGAAAGCTCCCCCAACGCCTCCATTCCCAAGCTTCAGGTAAGAAATTAAAGCACTTAAGAAGTGATGGCAATGTTTATCCATGTTCCTAATCCAAAAGGCTAGGATTTTTTGAAATGAGGCCATGCTAGTTAATTAAGACTTTGCCTCTTGGGAATTAATTATATTTTAATATTTTTAATTTCATTTTTAAACTAGCATTTTCCATGGCAGTGGAGGCTGATTAGACTCACCATGGATGAACCCCTTCCATGCCAGCTCCTACTTTCTCATTTAATTCCCACACAACGTGGACAGATGGGTAACAGCTTCCCCATTTTGCAGATGGAAAAAAAACTAAGGTTGAGAGAGGCTAAATAATTTTTACAAGTTAAATAATGCATCATTTTCACCCAGCTGAGTCCTTATTACACAGAAGAAAGAAAAGTTACCTCAGAAAGGCTTTCTAAATTTTCCCTAAGATGAGTTTCTGGCCAAGAAAATCAGATCCTGCTGTTTTCACACTTGACCTCAGTCTGTGCACACTTCTCTGCCATTAAGGAGGTGGCTTTATCACCAGGCCACAGAAATAATAAGGGAGCCAGGACTCTAGACCGATAGCCTTCTCCAACTGCATTAACATCCCACAAAGGTATCAAAGAGTTTCACACTTAGCTTTAATTTCTCCCCACACATTTTTGTTGGAGATAAAGATAATCATGTTTTTCCTCTCCCTGTCTTTTTTTTTTTTACCTTTTACCCTAGAATTAAGAATGGGTGCTTTCATCACTTGGCTGAGTGAAACTGAATGAGTGAAACTTCACAGTTAGAAGCTATCATAAGTATCTCAACATTTGTCAAAAGGATGACAGGGAGGAAAGTTGAGTCTAGAGGTATAGAGGTGTAATTCAGGGTTCCTGGTCTACTCTGATGTAGGTCCCTGGGCAAACATTGAGGTAGGAGAGACACGGTTCCTGTAAATTAGCCCAGGCGTTGGATCGTTCATAAATATCCGTGACTAAGGCTGCAAAAATGCAACTTCAAGTTTTGCAAGGAATTGTCCCCTTCCTACCACCCCCAAGTGTTTTATTGGGTATAAAAATACACAAGGGTGAAACATTAATTAAATTTAGAAATAGGTGCTTCAGCAGACATAGGTCAGCTGAGCCTTTTTAATGGAAGTTACTCACTGAGATCAGTTTCCACCATTCAGAGTCCCATTCCTCTGGTTTTACAAAATAATTTAAATCATTCCCAGCCTCAGAGAGGAAAATGAGGAGCAGAAAATGAAAATTAGCAGAGTAAAGAGGTTCTTTGTTCTGAACAATGGAAGGAAACCCACAAGACGGTTCAGCAGCTTTTAACTCTGAGGCTATTCCAACCCGTTTCTCCATCTCTTCTCTTTCTGGCCCTAGAGAAAGAAACAGGAGCCAGATAGAGAGGCCTACCCTCTTAAACAAAGTTCAGTAGACTTCTGTTGTCTAGTCTGCTGCATAGAGGACTTGCTGAGAAATAAATGAATTTGAATGAATTCTACGATGACTTCATTACAGAGTTAATGTAACAAATCCTACCATAAGTCTTGAAGCTATGCTGTTTGGGCTTTTAAAAGTTATAATTTCACCAAAAAATGAAAAACAGACCACGTTTGGCCATTTCTCAAGTCTAGGGCTCTAGTGATACATTACTGCCACCTGGTGGCAGCATACCTGCATTGAAGGGGTTAAGAAGGAAGGAAATGTTTTCAAGAAAATAAATCTTACCACCACCCCTAAAAAATTTATGTCATAAGAAGTTACAAGGAAGAAACAGGAGCCAAGCTGTGGGAGAGCTCGTCCAGTGCGCACATAAACAAAACACCACTGACCGTGTTTGAGCCGAGGAGGTTCAGGTGAAATTAGAGCTTTAGGAAGATGAATCTCACGTCTGTGGACAGGGAGAAGAGTGTGAAAAGAAGCAGATTACTTCAACAAACCAAGACTGAAACACAAAAAGGGTGAGAGAAGCAGGAAAACAGCGTTGGAAATAGACGATTTTTGAAAGTCAATTACACATACTGTGTGCCAGGCACTGTACTGGGCCTTGCGGCTGCTGCTGCTGCTGCTAAGTCGCTTCAGTCGTGTCCGACTCTGTGCGACCCCAGAGACCGCAGCCCACCAGGCTCCCCTGTCCCTGGGATTCTCCAGACAAGAACACTGGAGTGGGTTGCCATTTCCTTCTCCAACACATGGACGTGAAAAGTGAAAGTGAAGTCGCTCAGTTGTGTCCGACTCTTAGCGACCTCATGGACTGCAGCCCACCAGGCTTCTCCATCCATGGGATTTTCCAGGCAGGAGTGCTGGAGTGGGGTGCCATTGCCTTCTCTGTACTGGGCCTTGAGCAATGTGTGAATAAGAGTCAGACCGTTTTCCTCTCTCGAAAAGCTTCCAAGTAAAGCCATGCTGATCCGAATTCTAGTCCTCACTTTGGTTTGCTCTGTGATCTCCGGACCCCAGATTGCTCATCTGAAACGAGGAAGGCTGCACTTGAGAGTTCACCAAGCCCTTGAGGCTCGTGTACAGTGACGCAAGTTAGTCCTCAGGTATTTCTGAGAGAAAACAATAGGAAGAGGACTGCCTGATCTGTGTATGAGATAATGGAGCTGAATGGGTTAAACTTGGGGGCGTTTTTAATGCCAGGGTTCAAGCCAAGCCATAGGGTAATTGTGGCATCACTGATACATACATAGAGAAGGCAGTAAGGAAAGGCTCGGGTTTTGCAGATGAGGTGGGGGGAGCGGGGAGGTGGTCAACGTTAGTCGGATTTGCAAATGCAGGGGCCTGGTTTCCTGCCTTCCAGCTGGGAGGAGCACCAGGAGTGGAGGAGGGGCTCCGCAGGTCTGTGCACAAAGGTTGCAGTGCCGCCTGTAGAGCCCCAGACTCCCAGCCTGCTCTCTCCTAGCTGAGTGTCCTTGAACAAGCTACTCAACATCTCTGAGCTTCCCTTTCCCCTTGCGCCAAGGTGGCAGGGTGACAGCGCCTTTCCGCGGAGCTGCGATGAGTATTCTATGAGTCAGCATGAGATGAGTGCCAGCCCCCATGAACATTCAGTGAACATTAACTGGGGTTACTGTTATCATTGTCCTCCTCCTCACCAGCATCATTATTTATAGAAACAGTAAATTTTCTCAGGGAGAAGCGGTAGAGCAAAGAGTAAGAGGACATATCTGTTCCTGAGTGAAGGTCCAGCTGGAGAAGATGAGCTTGTTTCGGGGGGAGGGTCTACGGAACAGAGGAGAGAGCTTTCTGGAAGAGGAAGCATTGCATTGGTTCAACACTGCTTCAGGCAGTAAAGATGTGAAGGAGAGTCTAGAAAGGTCCCAGGACTTGGTAACTTACAGGTTATTAGAGACATCTCAAACAGCAGTGGGCAAAGAACAGAGGGCTCCTCACGTAGGCCTGAGGAGATGCAGGAGAAAGGAAGGCTGAAGGAGGAGAAGCATGCCCCACCGTCGCACCCTGGCAACCCCCTAGAAGGGAGACCAGGTTCATTTCCCTGCGTTAGCAATGGATCAGGGGCCAAGTATGCATGCTGTGCGGGCCGCAGTTTCCACGTTCATCTACAGCTCAGATGTTCTACCCTCCTTGGGACAGTATCAACCAGCTACGATGCAATTCATTTCTACAATGATCTATAACAATCTATGATGCACCATCTTAGTTAGAATGCCAGGCCATCCAGGACAGGGGCCCCAGATGTTTCTTTGAGACCCAAAATGGAAGGATAGTCAATAAAAGCAACTGATGAGGTTAATGGTAAAGATCTGATGGCACCGAGAGAAAAGCAACAGACAAACAGGAATCACTAAGTCCCTGCCCTCATGCCCATCCTGCCGGCTCCAACTTTGATGCGTCCCCAGGCACAGTTCTGATGCAGAGCAGGAAGAACTGACTTTTAATTAAGGTGCTTGCTCTGCAAATATCACTTCGTGTATCAAAACTGAAATTAATTCCGTCCTTCAGTCACCACCAGCCTAGATTTCTAATCTTTGGCATCTCACTTCTACCACCTGTCCCTTTAGCGTCTTTTGGTTCCGCACCCAGTTCTCCTGTCACCCTCCACCTGAACATGGCTCACCGTGGTGGCAACAAGGCCCTGGAGCCGGAGCAATGGGCTCAGGTCCCTCATCTGCAGCTCACTGCTGTGCTTGTCCACTCTGTGCCTTCATTTCTTCATCCATCAAATGGGGACATTAA
Source organism: Bos mutus (assembly GCF_027580195.1). Classification (NCBI taxonomy): domain Eukaryota; kingdom Metazoa; phylum Chordata; class Mammalia; order Artiodactyla; family Bovidae; genus Bos; species Bos mutus. The sequence goes on along the minus strand of NC_091634.1, from coordinate 52,749,705 downwards.
CACTCGCTCGATCAACTTCACAGGGTTGTTCCAGAGTAAATGAGTTACTGCAAGTAAATTGAAGCTCAGACTGGAGCCTGGTGCATGGAAAGAGCCATACAAGTGGGGGCTGTCATTTTTTTTTTTTTTATCATGAGAGGCCCTCTAATGAAAGAAAGGTGTTCAATACTGAAACATTGGTCTTCGCTAGTGGAACTAAGACCTGGGTGGTTTCCCCCAGCTACTCATCACTAGGGAGGTAGGGATCAACCTCACCCCAGCTCTGTCTTGGGGGCAGCCCAATGGAGAAGGCAGGTGTGACCGTGTGACCACAGCCCTCTGTGGGGGAGGGGTGAAGTCTGCATCCCTGGTGGTTCCTGCAGGGATGTGGCATGATGCCCAGAACCCACCTGTGAGTGTGTCCCAACCCTGGGTGTTGTCACTTAGCCCTTTGGATTCTAGTCTTCAGGGCTGAGGTGTGAATGGCACAGAGCATGTTCCATGAGTCAGAATTACACGGGCTCTTGAGAGGGACTGGCAGCACACGACTCAAACTCTGAGCCTCCATTTGCTCCTCTGTGAAATGGGCAGAAGGGCACTTTTCTTTCTGATAGCATCCTCGTGAGAATCTATGTAGAGAGTAGTATCTGACCCATTACAAAGGCTTTGTATATTTCATAGGAATGCCAAATACAGCTCTATCTTACTTGATTCAATTTTTAAAAATTTTTTGTAAATCAAGTTTTGTATTTATTTTGAGAAAGAGAGTTTGTGACTTAAAGCAGTGGTTTCTGAACTTGCATGTACATCAGCATCACCAGGAAGACCCCTTAAAATCCAGACTGCAGAGTCCCACTGGTTGCACACGTCTGGGTGGAGCCTGAGAAGATGCATGTCAAACACGCACCCAGCTGATACTGATGGTGGTGGTCAGAACCCCACCCTGAGAAACACCGACTTGAAGGTGGTTCATGCTTCTAAAGCAGAGAGCCGATTCTCTTCTTATTTATATTTCTCTCTGGTTAATTTTTATTTTCAAACTTGAAAATTTTTATGTTTGAGGTTAATTTGAGAAGGAACCTTTCAGTGCATCTGGTGTGTGTGGGGGAGTTGGACGCAGCTCCGGGATTGTGCCCTTCCGTTTAATCTTAGCTCCTCCCTGTGGATCTGTGAGTGTCAGGACTGATATTTCCAGTCCCCTGCTTGTGCCAAATTGAGGCTCATCCACCCAGCCAGTCATGATGGCACTTGCCCTCACCACCGCCCCATCGTATGACAGGAGGCACATTCCAACTCGAGGTTCCAAAATATTACTCCCAAGACTAGAGAAAAAAATATATTTGAAATATTTTCTCAAAAATTAATGTTTATAATCAACCTTGTGATCGCTGATTCTGTGCCAATAAATCAGGTAAAATTATATTTCCTGTTTTATTATGCATATGATTTAGCTACTCATTATCGGTTTTATAACACCTGCCTCCTACAGAAGATGATTCATTTCTTCATTTATTCACTCATTTGTTCAGCAAGTGTTTATTGATTGTCTACTCGGTGCCAAACTCTGCTAGGCTGTGAGAATCGAGACAAATATGCACATTGTCTATTGGGGCAGTAAGGACTTTGTAATGAGTTTTTAGTTGTGTAAGGACAAAAGCTGTTAGGAGTTTTGTTTCACGCAACGTCTCACTTCCTTGGTTAGCTTTGTGTGTGGTTGATTTTGTTGTTGCTTGTTATGAGAGAGGTATCTATATCCTGACCAACAATTTTGGGGAGTAACAATATATAAAAACAAGATATTGGACTCCCACAAAGATGAACAAGATATTTAAATAAGGTGCAATTAACTAGAAAAATCAAACATCTGTAGACTCATCTACAATACACTGTGCTGACAAGCAATCGCAGTAGCTCACTGGAAGAGATGATATATTTACCTGGGATGCTTACAGATGTCTCCCTAGGTGAGGGCATAGCAGAGGTAGGTGCTGGAAGGGGGAAAACTTACTTCCACATTAAATGTTCAGTTCAGTTCAGTTCAGTTGCTCAGTCGTGTCCAACTCTTTGTGACCCCATGGACTGCAGCACGCCAGGCATCCCTGTCCATCACCAACTCCCAGAGTTTACTCAAACTCATGTCCATCGCTTAGTGATACCATACAACCATCTCATCCTCTGTCATCCCCTTTTCCTCCAGCCTTAAATCTTTCCCAGCATCAGGATCTTTTCAAATGAGTCAGTTCTTCGAATCAGATGGCCAAAGGATTGGAGTTTCAGCTTCAGCATCAGTCCTTCCAAAGAATATTCAGACTGATTTCCTTTAGGATGGACTGGTTGGATCTCCTTGCAGTCCAAGGGACTCTCAAGAGTCTTCTCCAACACCACAGTTCAAAAGCATCAATTCTTTGGCGCTCAGCTTTCTTTGTAGTCCAACTCTCATATCCATACATGACTACTGGAAAAACCAAAGCTTTGACTCGATGGACCTTTGTTGGGAAAGTAATGTCTCTGCTTGTTTCTATTTCCCGTGCTGCGGCTCCAGGAACACCAGCGTTTCACCAGATTGAGATGAGCAGTGTCTTAGGGCTTCCATCCAGGTATGAGAAACCCAACTGCTGCTTCTCCTGGGTGCCTAAGTTTTTCTGTCAAGATCATTTAATTCTTTTGGGCCTCAGTTTCTTTATCCAAAAAATGGGACTCAAATTACATCCCACACAAGAGTGTCAAAAGGGATAAAATAATATTTGAAAAGTGCTTAGCATGGTGCCTAACATGTTATAAGCACTTAATAAAAATTTGAGTTGCCTCGGTTACTGTAATTATCCCAATGTTGATGGCTGTCATAGGCTACAAAGCAGATTGAATCAGGTCTGGGAAATTGGACCCACTTACGGTCCCCACGTCTATATAACAGTGGGGTCTTCAGAGCCTTTCATAAGGACAGTTCCTCATGAATGGACAGGAAAGATGTACCTTCTATATTCCCAGGTGCTTGTGAGAGGAATCCCTTAATCCATGTGCACCTGTCGGAACTGGGGTTCCACAGTTCACTCTTGATTCATAAAATCCCCATACTAGCTAGCTCAGAGTGGGGACTGTATTTGCGTGATAGTGCCTCTTCCCTTGAATTTCACAGTGGAAAGCCTACCTTTCACTGGCTCCAGTGAAACTGGCTCCAGTTCACAGTGGCGGCCCCGGGCTCTCTGCTGTCCCAGGCAGGCTGTGCGTTCAGGTCCTTCTGAGGAGAGGAGTCGTGGAGACCTTCTCAACTATATCTGTCCGGTTTCATCTACAGTGACCTCTCGGGGACTTGGGCATGCCATGGTAGCAGCTTGTGGAAACATATCTTCTTTTAGCAAAGATTAACCAGAAGACAGCTTTAAATTACACTCATTTCTGGGCATAGTTTCTATGAGTCTGAGAGACTAACTTAAAAGTAAGTTTTGTCTCATGTACATAGTACACATCCCCAGATAAGTCCAAAAGAAATCAAATCAGCAGTTCAATTTACCTTTTTTAATTCAAAGACACCTTCTCAATATTAACATTAGAAATCAGTCCTAATTGCTTCATTCTGACATTGTTATTTTTGTCCTTCCTTCTAATTTGTATCTTCTTGCATCCTATATTCATCATTTTATATTCTACTTTCTGTTTTACCTAGTATATCATAAGCACATCCCAGATTGCTCGCCAATCATTATAATTATAACCTTTAACAACTACACAATGGCCCATAAAGTAGCTGAATCTAATTTATTTGGCCATTTTCCTATGGTTAAATATCTACATCATTGATTTTCAGGTGTTTTTAGCTGCAGAAACTGTGTTATAAGAAGCCATATATAGAACCCAAATCTAGTCTATTGATTTTTTTTTTCTTAAATGTCTAAAGTAGTAATTTCATATTACCTTCATGAAAAAACCCTCAGGCCATTGTAATAGAAGTCAGGTCCCCATTACACTGCCTTGGTAGTGGATACTAGCCTGAGTCAGAGATAATGCCCATAATAGCCTGATTTCTAGACATTTTCATCTATGTTTATAAGCAAAGTAGGCATATTTGATATACACAGCATTATGCAGGGCATATAGCTTTAAACTTGCTTTTCCCTCATTTAATATGCCTTGAAGATGTTCCTTGTCTTGGTGTTTAGATCTGCCTCGTTCTTTTTACCTGCTGTGTAATATTCCAGAAATGGATCTACCCAAGGTCGCTCCCAGGCCCTTCCCAGCGGGCAGTTAGGCTGTTTCCAGTTTGCCGTCATTAGACACGATGATCCCAAGTGCCCCTGCATCTGCGCTGAGTCCTTTCAGCTCCTGTCAAGCTTCCTTCATGGCGGTGATTCCAGGTTTTAAAACCTCCAGTTTGGGAGTTTCCCTGCCTTAATAGCTGTAGATAACAGCGCAGCGAACATCTGAAACATATTGTACTTTTATTGTACTTTTTTCCCCCTTTCTTCTGAATGTCATCAGGAAAAATGACTGGATGTAGGATGCCGCAGGGAAGGAAATAGTGGCGCTTTTGTGATACACGATCCCTACTGTTTTCCAAAATTAGTTTTGCCACTTGCTCTGCCTGTAGCATCAAGCGGGGGAATCCATGTTCAAAGTTCCCTCATTCTCTACCCCAGCGCCCTTACACATAAGCCAGTGGCTCCCAAACAAACATGCATGCATCTGTAAGAGAACTTCTGTATTTTTACCAACGTTGCCTTTAATTGCTTTTTTTTTTTAATGTCTAATCCATTTTCCAGATGAAATTGTGATAATAATAGCCATAGTAGCAGCCAACGCTTGCTGAGTCTTTTCTGTGTAGCATGGGGATGGTGATGCTGTGGCAAACACCTTAGCTTATTCAATCTTCAAAAGTAGTCTGTGAGATAGGAGCCATTATTATCTCGGTTTTCAATGTGAATACTGAGCAACTCCAGAGTTTGCTGCAGGTCACAGATCTCAAGGGTTTCCCAGATGGCACTAGCGACAAAGAACTTACCTGCAGATGCACGAGAGACCTAAGAGGCTCACATTCGATCCCTGGTGGGGAGATCTCCAGGAGAAGGAAATGGCAGCCCACTCCAGTGTTCTTGCCTGGAGAATCCCATCGACAGAGAAGCCTGGCGGGCTCCGGTCCGTGGGGTTGCAAGGAGTTGGACACGACTGAAACGGCTTAGCACAGCACAGCAGAGATCATGTAGGTTATGGACCTGGGACATGAACCCAGGAATCTGTGACTTCAGAGTTCAGGTTCTTAATTAGTATGGGATACAACTCAGACCACACAGGGTGGGACGAGGATAGTGGCAACATCTAAGTGACTCACTGTAAGCAGCTGTAGCAGTGAACGGCAGCTGGACGGGCATCTAAAGTGCACGCAATCTGGTGTGGACACTGGGCCACCTGGGTCGGCCTGCCTCCAGGCCCTGCCTGTTCTGTCCTGCGGCCTCCATCCTTCCCAGGCTTTGGATACACATCCTCAAGCCCTTCATCCAGGTGGTCCCTTCTCCTCTAAATATCTGCTTTGTGTATTCCTACTCAGAACTCCAGCCGTGGCTACAGGTGGATCCTTTGTTTGCCATGTGCTGCTTCCAGCCCCAAAGGCTTCTCCCATCAGCAAACCACAGATCACTAAGAGCTTCAAGCTCTGCCACATGTCCCCGCTCAGAGCCCTGCACACCAGCGGCTGCTGCCACTTGTCATTTAACCACCCTTTGTCACTCAAAGTGCAGACCCCGGAGGGCAGTGTCCCTTCCTTCCAGCAGACCTGCATTCCCTGTGGACATTTCCATCTTCGCTTGTGCTCGCTGGAAACAAATCACTAATTGAGTTTCACCTTTTATAGCTCTCAAAAAGTGACAGACTCATGCCTCCGATTAACTTCTTAGACGGTGTTGAAGAAGAAGCATGTGGCCGCCTCACGAGTGTAGATGGGCTGAGGTGGCAGACCCCCCCTCCCACGTCTCACCCATCTCACGGAGTAACATGAGACTCTGGAGGGATAAGACCAGACCAGAGGTTGCTAAACCTGCCACATTTGATAGACCTGGAGTGGGGGAAATGTCTTAAAGTACAAATTTCTAGGCTTTTCGCCTGAATTCTGACTCCACCAATCTGATGCAGCACCTCTAAATTTGCACTCTTAAGGTTACCCCATGGGATTTTGCTTCTCCCAAGGTGGTGGATCTGAGATCCCTCACTGGACGTGAGCAGGGTGGCTGGCCTGGCCCAGGGCAGAAACAGAAGAGGTTCCTGGGGCAGAGTAGGGGTTGCTCAGGGGTCCCCCAGGCTCTAAGTCCATCTGGGGTCAAAACTCCCCCAACCGCTCCTGTGCTCAGGGGTACATGCTCCTTCCCAGCCCCACCCACAGGGTGCTTCAGGGAATCCCCAGGGTTGTCTGCACCTAGCCTGGGCCTTCTCTACATCCCTGGACCTGCTCCTGCCAGATCCAAGCTCCTGGATGGCTTGATCCCAGACCTACCCCTTCTCCTCTTGTCTTCTGCACACTTTGTTCCTCTGCTTATTTACTTACTGTTTACCTCTTTATTTCCATTCTTTACCTTATCTAGTTAATTGATGCTTGTGGTAACAACTCAAAACACAAAAGTGGCTAAATTAAAACGGACCTTCCTGCCCTTCTGGTCCCACCCCAGCACTTCCCAGCATCATCGCCATCAACACCTTGTGTGTATTCCTCTTAGGTGGCTTCCTTCTCTTATCTACACACAGGACTTCACTTTGTTTTAACTTGATTTTACAAAGCATCAAATTACAGAATGCAGTTCTTCTTACAACCTGCCTCCTCACCCAAGAAAAAAAATATGATCATGTTTCCATGACAAACAAACTCTCTTTTTTAATAGCTAGAATAACACTGTAATTTAGGTATCCATTTCCCATCCTCAGGTTTCTTCCTATTGTCTGCAAGCCTGAGCAATCCAGCATCAATGTTCTTCATGGACTGTCTTTAGATTCTGGCACATCTCAGTCCTATTGGATAAATTTCCACCAGTGGGATTGGCTATTTCTCACATTCAGCCCCCTGCTCCTGGCCCCCAGTGGCTGTCCCTTCCCCAGACCCAACCCAAGTCTGATGCACTCTCAGTTTCGCACCATGGATTAGCAATGAGAAAACAGCCTCCAGGGACTGCCCTGGATGGTGTCTAAAATGGAAATGTCATTGTGCAAAAGCAGTGTCTATAACCAACTATGAAATGACCATTTTTCATGGATTTTTCTTTTTATTTGACATCCCAACTGTCAATCCTAATGTAAACACTGATTTTTACCATAGGACTAGTTTGATTTAAATGCCATAATGGTCAATGACACAATAGCAATTTTTCTTTGGTATTGTAAATACAGCAAAGTTATATACAGGATTCCCATTTTGGAATTTTATAAAAAGAAAAAAAATTATCATAATGACATAACCGAAATCAGAAAGTCTACTGGCATTTTGTCCAAACATGTTCTGTTAGCCTTGGAATGTAGCAATGCTGTTGATAAGAAACTCGTCTTGATCGCCTTGTTTATCCTAAAAAGCTCAAAGACTTTTCTTCTTAGCAAGCATTCCAATGGGAGAGAGGACAGAGGAGACGTGATTAAATTATCAGACAGAAACACATGACTGTAAATAATTGACTCTCATGTGTGAGCCTTAACCTTGCACTTTCAGGATATTTATTTCTTTTATTTCAAAATGTTTATTTACTTTTCTCCATTGACTTTAATTAACTTTGCCTTTGGCTCATAAACAGGTGAAACTGAAAACTTTTTTGTTTGCATTTTTATCTTGAAGCAAGCTGACTAATTAAACTTTCCAGTTTGGTTTCACTGTGCTGTACCGGAGCCATAAGAAAATGGCTGACAGATGCATAGATTTGTGACTGTTTTTCTAAGAAAGAAATGGAAGGAGCTTTTGGAAATTGTGATGGCTTTATGCAAATGCTAAAATAAAGCCTGTGTTAAGGTTTTCTCTTTCACAGGGAGAAAGATGAGCAAATGAGGTTAAAAAGAAAAAAAAAAAAGATAAAGCAGTCTCTCAGTTATGTCTGACTCTTTGTGACCCCAGGACTGTAGCCTGCCCATCTCCTCTATCCATGGGACTCCAGGCAAGAATGCTGGAGTGAGTAGCCATTCCCTTTTCCAGGGCATCTTCCCGATTCAGGGATCGAACATGGGTCTCCTGCATTACAGGCAGATTCTTTACCATCTGAGCCACCAGAGAAGCCCAAAGGAAGGGTATAGAAAATACTTACTATAAATTTCCCTGAGTGCTAGAAAAAGCACAGAATGAATTAATATAGAAATGAGTTGTGAGCACATAGCTTTCAATCTGGCACTAGGGGTAAAGAACCCACCTGCCAGTGCAGGAGATGCAAGAAACATGTGTTCAATTCCTGTGTCAGGAAGGTCCCCTGAAGGAGAAAATGGCAACCCACTGCAATATTCTTGGCTGGAAAACTCCACGGACAGAGGAGCCTGGTGGGGCCACAAAGAGTTGGACATGACTGAGCAACTGAGCACACACAGCTTTCAATAGTATTGCTCAGCTGGTAGAAAAGAGGAGTGCCCAAAGCATAATATATTAAACCTCAGCCTGACTCATAGCAAGTTTTCATAAAATCTTAGAAATTATTTATTTAAAAAAAAAAAGACTCCATTTTAAAAGTGGTAAAAATCTAAGACACTATCTTAGAGAAGATAGTGTGTGTCCTTACCTACAAAAGTTAAAGGCATGCAGTGCATTCCTAGCCCTGTGCCTGCCAGGAGCTTCCATATGTGCCCTGGACACAGACAAGGGTGCTCCCAGCAGTGTGGGCAGCAGCAGCAGGAAGAGAAAGCAATCTGTGTGCTCACTAAGCACCTCGTGGCTGGTGAAGGACACCTCAGCCGTGTGGTGAGCCGCTCGGCAGCACTAACAGCGAACCCCCACCCCCCACCCCCTGAACATACCATACTGTGAAAAACACAATTTGCAGAAAAAATGCATACGGTGTGATTCCATTTATAGAGGATTAAAAAACTTGAAAAACTAATATGTGTAGAGGCAGATAAGGAGTAAAACTATGACGGAAAACAGTGGATTAAGAGATACAAAATTCTCGATAACCATCTTCCTTGGAGGGAAGTAAGGTGGGTGAGATCGAGAGGAAACGAGCAGAAGGTACAGTGGCATCACGCGTGGTATTTCCTGAGCCGGGTCATGGGAAGAAGTGTGATTCTGTTCTTCCTTATACGCTGCTATATGTTATGTCTGTGCACATACATGAGCTGTATATGTGTGTGTGTGTGAATTTCTTCACGTAAGATTCCTGTGTGTGTATGAAGCAATTCGTAATTTAAAAAAGAAAAGGGAGAAGTATGAGCTAGGTGACATTTACCAGGAACTAATCTTATCTCACTCAACATTTGTATCAATAACTTATCAAAATCATGCCTCAACCAGAGTAAGTGAGGGATAGCTAATCCATCAGATGATTGAATCAGGTTTTCTAAAAGGCATGGGCATGCTGCAACCATGAGCTGACAGTTTCATGTCCCACAGATGAATGTAACGTCTTTGCCCGAGATTCTTAAGAAGCCAGCTTACTAAATCAGGGTGAGATCCGCTATATTAAACAGTATTTCATATGAAAACGAGGTTGCGGTCCTGGTGGACCACAAGCTCGAAAGGCATTTCTGCGTAAGTGCCTTCTGAATGAGCTAATTTCTGCTTCAGGAACAGTGACCATCCTCCCACGGTCAGCACAGGTCAGGTCACATCTTGCATATTTTGCTCTCAGCACCTTGATATGAGTAGGAAGTTGACAAACTGCAGCAAAGGCAGAAGACTGGAAATGAAATATGCATCAATAGGGAAGTCTTTTCAGTTCATCAGAGGGAAACATGCAAGAGCCAGAGCAGAGCACGAGGTTTCCAGAAGACTGGTTCCAGCTTAGTTTGCAAAAGAGCTCACCAGTGGTCAGACATGCCCCAGAGAGCAGTGGGCAGCTTTGTAAGGTGTGAGTCTAGGTCCTTGCATGTGCAAACAGAAACTGGATGACTCACGGTCCCTACAGTCACGCTGGAAGATGGACCCCAGGGCTCTGACATCCCTTGTACCTCACAGCTTCCATGACTCTGTAAGAACAACCAAAGAGAAGTCACAGGGGAAGCTAGAAGACAATTGGTTTAACACAGACTGATGTTGAGTGTGAAGTATCACAGGGCAGACAGCTAAGTCTTCCATACCCGCCCAGCAGTCTCCCAAGTAGCAACAGTTGCCCTGCAGATAACTCCTGGTCTTTCAGCAGGACCTGTCCCTCTGCTGACCTTGGACCCAGCAAAGGGATTTTTGTGGCCCAATTTCCAGCCCTGGACAAGGATAAGACCTTAGACTTGGGAGGCTGGAGACCTGAGTTTGAATCTCCCCTGCCTCCTATTTGACTCTCTTATCTCAAATTCATGATTATCTTTTTCTGAGTCTTATTTTCCATGATTTAAACAAGGATGAGGGCAACTATTTCAAAGAGTTCACTTCAGTTCAGTCGCTCAGTCGTGTCCGACTCTTTGCGACCCCATGAATTGCAGCACGCCAGGCCTCCCTGTCCATCACCAACTCCCGGAGTTCACTCAGACTCACATCCATCGAGTCAGTGATGCCATGCAGCTATCTCATCCTCTGTCATCCCCTTCTCCTCCTGTCCCCAATCCCTCCCAGCATCAGAGTCTTTTCCAATCAGTCAACTCTTTGCATGAGGTGGCCAAAGTACTGGAGTTTCAGCTTTAGCATCATTCCTTCCAAAGAAATCCCAGGACTGATCTCCTTCAGAATGGACTGGTTGGATCTCCTTGCAGTCCAAGGGACTCTCAGGAGTCTTCTCCAACACCACAGTTCAAAAGCATCAATTCTTCGGCACTCAGCTTTCTTCACAATCCAACGCTCACACCCATACATGACCACTGGAAAAACCATAGCCTTGACTAGACGGACCTTTGTTGGCAAAGTAATGTCTCTGCTTTTGAATATGCTATCTAGGTTGGTCATAACTTTGCTTCCAAGGAGTAAGCATCTTTTCATTTCATGGCTGCAGTCACCATCTGCAGTGATTTTGGAGCCCAAAATAATAAAATCTGACACTGTTTCCAGTGTTTCACAATCCATTTCCCATGAAGTGATGGGACCAGATGCCATGATCTTCGTTTTCTGAATGTTGAGTTTCAAGCCAACTTGAAACTCAAAGAGTAGAAGGGATTAAATAGGAAATAGGGAGCAACTGGTATATTTTACCCAACACCCCCGAAATTGTGAATAAGAACACTTCTAATACTCTTCACTCATTCATTCACTCATCCATTCATCCAACAAAAATTGACGTAATAGTTATACCCCAGGCACCCTGTTAACCTCCTACCAATTGGAAATATGTCTGTGGAGATGGTAAGTCCCTCCCTCAAGCCAGTCTAGCTGAGACTGACTACTACACAGATAATTGCAACCAGATGTGCACAGGACTGGGGTGAGGACAACTGGGAGAGAAACAAGGTCAAAGAGAAGGAATATTTAATCCCACCTAAGGAAGGAGTTTGAGGAACAAACTTTCCCAAGTGTCATAAAAGATGAGCAGAAAACATTGAGAGACAGGGCCAGCAAGGGAGAAAGGAGACTGTAAGAGTCCAGGTCTGAATGAACAGCATGTGCCAGGGCCCAGAAGTGACACATCGTGGCGACTTTGATGAAGCTCACATTCTGTGTGTCAGCCCAGATGAGCTAGCTGATACTGCGACAGTGTCTGCATCCAGGGGCTCTCCAAGAAGTGCTTTCTTTCTTCTTGTGAGAGTGTGCAGTGGGGGCTGGTTGGGGGCCCTGCCAGGATTCAGGCTAACAAAGAGTTTCCTTCTGGAACATTGGCAGAGCCTGGACAGAGGGAGAGATGGCATGGATGGGGACTGCCTCTTAGAGCTTCTGTCTGAAAGGGACACACCTGCCTCTGCTCAGGTTTCGTTGCAAGGCTGCACCTAAGTCCAGCAGAGGAGACAAACACAGTCTTCACGCATGGCTGAAAGGAACTGGAGGTATTTGTTGATGGCAGTAATGACCACCACAATCAGTGTGGCAAGAAGGGAGGGGGACAAAGATGAGGCGGTAGCAGAGGAGAAATAAACACCAGCCAGGTCAGGAAGGCCCATGACCGTTCATTCTAAATTTTTTACTGTATCCAGGAAGAACTATTGCAGTATATCAAGTCTGGGAATGACACAAGGAAATGTTCATTTTAGAAGCATTAAGTTGGAGATAGCAGGACTGGTGTTCATTCACTTATACCACAACCATCCTAATTGGTGAAACAGAGCAGAATAAATCCGCCTTGCATTTGGTGAAGGCAAGAGATAGTCAATCAACAGGCTTAACATGAATTTATAACATTTCAGAAGCGCTAAGTAGGAAGGAAAGTGAGAATAGGATAATGGTTTGGAGCTAGTAGCTTAAAGGTGAGAGAAGGGGGTCATTAGTAAGCATTAGAAGGTACGGGCAGCAGAACTGGGTCCTCTCTTAGTAAGAGGGCAAATGAGATAAGATACATGGAAATATCTAAGGCAAGAGGCTTCAATAAACACACTGAATCTGAATTTAGAGTTGGAATAGCTCTTTTGAAGCATTCAGTCCCCATGGACACAGTTGTGACACCAACCCTTTTCAGGAGAGTGGATAACAGACAAGCCACTCAGCTGGTTTATTAAGATGGAAATGTTCACAAGGGCTTAAATAAAGATTCAAGTCAATGGGAGCTGCCTTTTTAATTGATAACAGTGACTGGGAGGTAAAGGAAATGTGAGATGCTCACTGCCTGTGTGGCTAGAGCCCTGGAATTCTTTAGAGCACTCGAAGCCGACCTCCCTGTCAGTTAACTGTGAACTGATGGTCTGAGTGTGACCTTGTGTGCCTTCTGTAGAATAAGTGGATGAGATCAGAAGCGCAGTTGCCTCTCGTACCCCTCTCTTGCCACTCCTCACTCCAGCAGTCAGCACACTTCTCGGGTTTATCAGCTGAGGACACGCCTAACACAGCCTCTCCTCTCCGGCTTCCATGCCCTTATTAGCACCACGCGCTTGGAACTCACTGGCTTTGCTCTCTGCACCCTGCTAGAATCACAGGTGCTAAAGCTGAGGGGGTTTTCACAGGTGATCTGATGGTTCACCCTCCTTTGAATGCAGTATTCCCTGCTAGTACCCCACAGCGGGCGCGCACACACACACACTCAGTGCTGAGAGCTCACTGCTCACCAGGCAAGACCTTGCATCACTGCACAGCTCCCATGGTTCCCATGTTCTCCACACCCCGTCCTCTCCCAGTATAAGACTGTACCATGCCCCCATATTAGGGCCCCTTCCAGTCATGTTAGTCTAGTTCCTCTTTCTCTCTTCTTTTTTTTAATCTTTCCTTCCCTTTCAGTCTTAAAAAGGTTGAAAACAAGGACCCAGTTACTAGAACTAATCTTTACCTTGCAGCAGCCCTGCCATCTAGACTGCCTGCCCTGCCCCCACTCCTGGCAGTCTCTGGTTTGTCTATTTCCCTTGGATGTTATGGGAACCAGGACGATGCAGGATTCCAACGTGATCCAAGTAGAGCAGAATCCAAGGGCAGAGGTAGAGGATTCTCACCCTTCTCCATAATACTGACTTCTCAGTACTGGCCAGAAATAGAGTCTGTAACAGGTGACATTCAGGGAAAATGTTCTCACTGAGCCCCTTGGACTGGATTAACTCCAAAGCTTCTTTCTGTTCAAATGTGTTGTGATTCAAAGAAGGAAAAATAATACACTGTGTACATTTTTCTTTCCTCAGAGATTGGAAAGACGAGAAAGAAGCTTGTCTTGTTCCTGTTTTTATAAAAATATAAAGCACATGTCCTCTGTGACAGAGATATTTCTTTCCCTTTAAACCCAGCAGAGCCCATGACAGAGCTTAAGTGTGAGCAAATGTCACACATTTGTCTTCTTGGGCCAGTTTCTTATGTTTCTGAAAAGATAGAATGGCTTTCACGGGATTGGAAATCTTGAGATTTAGGAGCTGGTCCCTCGCCTGTCTTTGAGAACTGAGCCTGGAAAATGTGTCCATCATTAGCTGACCCCAAGAAGACAATTTATGACCTCTGAGGGCAGAGGCCCAGAGGGTCTTCTTCCCTGAATTGAGTCTCAGGTAACTGATCCCAAACATCCTCGTGGCCATAGATATGCATATGTTGCTCGTGTCTGGTCCTGCCCTGCCCTGCCCTGTCCCTGCTGCCTGCCTCCATCTGCCTCATGCGTGGCTGTACAGCGTGGGTCCAGCACGGGCTCTGCGGCCTCAGACGCCTGGCTTCCAACCCCGATTCTACCAGGCACTGGCTGTGTGTGACCTCAAGCCCATCACCACTCTTCCTTCAAGGACAGCAAGGGGATGCAGACAGAAACCTCCATGAGGTCGAGTTCATGCACTAGAGCTCAGCACAGCTTCTCATGCATTGTGGGCCATGTGGTAGGCTGAATCGGACCGTGCAGACACTAAGTTCTGAGCCCTGAGACTGGTAAACTGCAGATGTGACTCAGTGGGGGGTCTGAGGTGAAGAGATTACTCTGGATTATCTAGGGTGGGGGTGGCAATATAATCACAAGGTCCTTAGAAGAGAGTGACAGAAGGCGTTAACACAGAAATACAGAAAAAGAGGTGGTGTGATGGCATAGCAAAGAGAGATCACAAGCCAAGTGATGCCAGCGGCCACCAGAAGCTGAAAGAGGCAAGGGACGAATTCTCCCCAGCACGTTCCAAGGGAGCGAGACACACCCACACCCTGATTTCAGACTTCTGGCATCCAGGATGTGGGGGAACACGTGTCTGTGGTTTTAATCTGCCCAGTGTGTGAGAATTTGATACAGCAGCCCTAGAAACAAGTGAAATCAGTGAGGGGTGCGTCAGGAGCGCCACTGAGACAGGAGCCCTGAGAGGCAGACACCTGGTCACGCCGTAGGTGGCACGTGGCAAATCCTTGGGGCATGTTTGCTCAATTATAGAATTCACAGATGGCTGCCTTCCTGCCTCTCTCTTTCTGTCTCCTTTTTACTGTTTCTCTTCCCTTCTTCTGTCCCCAGTGAAGTATAACTACCTGCAAAGCATCCCCTGGTGTAGGCTTCAGTCCCCCATTTAATTGCTAGCAATCCTTCCTTCTATCAGTCACAGGGAGCGGGCTGCTGAATGCTCACCTTTTGGTAAAATGAGTTGCTTAGGACCTTGCAGCTTCTTTTAGGGTTTCCTTTCTCTACTGGGATGGGATCTTTTGAACCACAATACTTTACCATTTTGCGTGGCCATGTCTGCGGCAGGCATGCATTTAAGAGGTTGAATTCAGTGCAAAGTGAACGTTCAAGAGTGTGGAAGGCAGTGGTTGATGTAATGGGTACTCAGGACCTTTAATTCAGTGCTTTTTCAACTTGACTTGCAAATAGAGCCTTAAAGTTTCCAGCTCTTAAAAAAATCTTTAATGTGCCCACTGTCTTAGCAGGAGGGAGTGTTTAAAGATGGCCAATGGTGTGTTCTGCAGGCTTTAATACCTCTTTGTGCTCAGTAAATGGGCAAGTCACTCTGTGGAAGGAAATGTTTTAAAGACTGAAATACTAAGTAATAATTGAGTAATCTGGGAGCAAGCAGATCAAGTCATCAGTAATGCAGGGAAAAGCAACTTGAGACTCACCCCGCCCTAAATCTCAGCTGAGAGCCACTAAAGATATTCTTCAGTTCAGTTCAGTCACTCAATCGTGTCCGACTCTTTGCGACCCCATGAATCGCAGCACGCCAGGCCTCCCTGTCCATCACCAACTTCCAGAGTTCACTCAGACTCACGTCCATCGAGTCAGTGATGCCATCCAGCCATCTCATCCTCTGTCGTCCCCTTCTCCTCCTGCCCCCAATCCCTCCCAACATCAGAGTCTTTTTCCAATGAGTCAGCTCTTCACATGAGGTGGCCAAAGTACTGGAGCTTCAGCTTTAGCATCATTCCCTCCAAAGAACACCCAGGGCTGATCTCCTTCAGAATGGACTGGTTGGATCTCCTGGCAGTCCAAGGGACTCTCAGGAGTCTTCTCCAACACCACAGTTCAAAAGCATCAATTCTTTGGCACTCAGCTTTCTTCACAGTCCAACTCTCACATCCATACATGACCACTGGAAAAACCATAGCCTTGACTAGACGGACCTTTGTTGGCAAAGTAACGTCTCTGCTTTTCAATACTAATGGAGATCCACGCTGCCCACCACAGGATGCTTTCAGAGCAACCTTGAACATGCATGTTTTGCACTATGGTGACATTTTGTGTTTAAGCATCTCTGTCTCTCCTAGTTGAATGTGGGAAGGTAGAGGAGAAGAGACTGCCTTATTCATTTCTATATCCACAGTCCTAGCACAGTACCTGCTACAAAGTGGCCCCAGTAGAATGGAGTTGAAATAAGTGAATATTTGCAACACACAGGCAGAATTTGTGCCTTCCTGGAGCGGGCACAGGGCTGGCCCTTGAAAGCACATCTGTATTCAAAACAAGATTCTTAGGTCATGCAAATTGCAAAGGGCCCACTGCACACTGATGAGGCAGCTGCGGTCTCTCCAAGCTCTGCAGGTATCATGGGCCGGTAGAGCACGAAGAGACCCTGAGAGGAGGCCAGGCCTGGCTCCCGCCATTTCCATAACTCTATTTTGTCTGTAAACAGTCCTGCATGGCCCTCCTTTGTTGCAGGCAGGTATTGCAGTAAAAGATGTCCCATTGCAGGTCCTCATGGCTCTCCAGGGCTTTTAGTGGTAGTGAATCATTGCCTGCACACACACACACACACACACACCTGTTTGCACACCCTCACTTTAACTTTCCACCATCTGTGTATTTTCTGCCTCCTGAACCCTAGGCCACAATAAGAGGGAGACAGGAGGGTCAGAAGCAGAGAAGGAGCTGTGATGAGGGAAGCAGAGGTCAGAGACACAGAGAGAGATTCGAAGATGCTGTGCTGCTGATGGCAAAGAAATGGAGGAAGGGACCAAGGAACCCAGAGCCGCAGGTGCCCCTCTAGCCACACAGCATTCCCTCTCCACTTCTTACTCATGACATCAGACCTTTGAGCATCAGAGGATGGCTCTCCTGGCCCTCCCTCTTCAGGGCTGTAATGGAAGCTTATGAACTGCTCTTGGCTGACAGAAAGAATTTCAGAGAAGACAGAGACGGCGGAAGTAAAGACCAATTTGGCAGCTTGAAAGAAGGGGATGCATTTTGATTATCTGTGAGTCCCCTGGCACATGGAATAAGCCCTGAAATATTATTAAGGCTTGATAATAGTAGTAGTGTTAGTTGCTCAATCGTGTCCGACTCTTTGCAACCCCATGGACTGTAGCCCGCCTGGCTCCCCTGTCCATGGAATTCTCCGGGCAAGAATACTGAAGTGGGTGGCCATTCCCTTCTCCAGGGGATCTTCCCCACCCAGGGATCAAACCCAGGTCTCCTGCCTTGCAGGCAGATTCTTTACCATCTGAGCTACCAGGCTTAATATTGAGTTAAAATAATGATCACCTCCCTCATACTTGCTGATCTACCTCTATCTATGCAACCTAAGATTACCTGAGGGGAAAAAAACCCAACTATTTCACCTAATCATGCATTCATTCAAACTTAACTTCTACTTCTTTATCAAAAGTGGAGCCTTTGACCTGTGCCTCTCTCATCTTATAATGATAATTATATTCTCAAAGAACAAAGTCCTGGACTGAATATTATATATATTAACCTCCTTTACCCACACAACAAGCCTATTGATGAGTACCATTACTACCCAGGGAAGCATCGTGTCAAACCAGCCTGAGTCAGGTGCCTGTTGGCTCTCTCAGCTGGGGGAACAGATGCCTTTGGTCTCTTCCCTGCCAAACTATTTCCAAGAAGAGAACATTCCAATCTGGAAAGGCAGCACCATTAGGAGACTGAAATACACACACAGGAGAGACGATTTAAAAACATAAGTGAAATGAGAAAATATTCATACAGAGTGAGCCAGACACCGTTGGCTCTCTTCTCCATTTATTCCATAACCAAATATTCACTGAGCATCTACTACGTGCCTGACGCTGCTTGGTCCCATGTGAGACAAGGGCGAATCCGTATGTATCACTCAGTTGTATGTGGTGTCTTAGTTACTCTGAGTGGTGTCCCGATGGCTTGCAAAAGGTAATACAGCTCTCAGAAGTGACATCACCCTGGAGAGAAACAGCGTGGCAACTGGAAATGACCCTCCTTGTGGCAGGATAGTCAGGGAGAAGCTTCACCACCCTCCTCCCAGGCAGAGAGCCTGCACATCCAGAGGGGTCCCTCTTAGATTTCAATGTCAAGCATGTTTAATTTCAGATTCGTGTGACCCTGATCAAACTCCTTCATCAAGTTGTATTCTTCATAAAAGATCCATTTCCCCAGGCTCATAAAAGGACTCCTTCTAATTTGGTGTTATTTTATAAATACTTTCATTGCTGCATCAATCACAGGCAGCTGACTTCCCAGCCATAAAACAACAGCTTGCGACATCACCATGCTACCCAATATGTATTTACTTATCAAGTTGAAGAACACATGTTTGCAAAATCAGCAACATTACAGCTCCAACAGCAATTTGCGGGCACTTTCTCCCCATTGAAGGCAGAGTCTCGCATCTTGGATGTGCCGTATTTCTACATCCTGCCTCATTTTTATCTTGTTACTGCAGTAACCACCAGCACCCCCTCCCCCACAGTGCCAAACTTCCCAAGCCTCCTCATGAATCATGCCTGTGACTTCAGGCAGGTTATTTACCTAACAGGGGCAGTTCTGGGGTCATCAATCTAGTCTTCACTCCAACTCGGGAGTGAAGCTGGCCCTACTAATCCTTTGAGCTCTCGACATGGCTCAAAAATACCCCCAGAGTGTTATGTAACCAGTCTGCAGCAAGAGTTCTTGAAAATTAATTATTCCATGTGCAAAATGTAATTTGAAGTGTCTAAGGGCCGTGACCTGTGCTGAAGGCATCATGGCTTGGCCACTGAGGGCCTTCGATTCCACCTTCACCCATGTCAGCTTCCCTCCCTGTAACATGGGGCTAATGATAGATACAGCACTGACTGCAGTGCTCTTAACAGTCTGGGCAGTGGTGGGAACCAGCGGGAAAGGTCCTCTGTGTGTCCTCCTGAGGACCTGCTCAGTGCTTGTGTTTGGCGATCCTGGGCAGGGTGTCTGACTTCTCGGAGTCTCTGCTTCTCCTTCTTCAAACAGAAAGGACCTAATTACTCTGGCAGGGCTGTGTGGGGACTATTCCTGGCACACACTAAGTCCACACATTCCTTTTCCTCCCTGTAGAATAACTGCACAGGCTGCCTCATAGGGCCTCCTCTATTTTACATGGATCTTTGAACCAACTTTAAACAGTGGCAGGTGTCTGCTTAGCTAACAGCTGAGGACACTGAGGTTGTGAGAACTTTCACATATCACCCGGATCACGTGGCCATTAAGTAGACTGTCAGAGTCCCCATCTGTCTGGCCCCGTCTATTGCCAGGATTGCTTTCTTCCGACTCTATGCCCAGTCACTAGATTTAGGATTTCTAACGGTGAGTTTCAAGCATCAAGAGTATTTTTAAATCTTCCCAGGTGATTCAGATGAGCAGCCAGCTTACAATGTACGATTCTCATATTTCTTTAATGTCATACTGGTGTGTGACCTCATCTGGGGGGACCCAGGTTGTCAGGAGAGAAAACTAAGCATAAGTATCTTATTTAAAAAAAAAAAAAAGAAGGCAGCCCAGGACCCGGCAAATCAAGGCAGAGGCCAGGAAGACAGCAGCTTGGGGGTGTCTGAGGTGAGCTCTAGAGCTGTGAGCCGGGAGACAAATAGAGTGTGGAGCTCACACAGGTGTCCTGGGGCAGGGATCCCAGAGCTTGGGAGGTGGGAGCCAGCACAGAGCAGGTCAGGAGTCAGAAAAGACCCTGTGTAGACTTTGTGATGCTTCTCACATAATAGGGATGACTCTGTTGGGGAGGCTACGAGTTCTGGGAGCAGTGACCACTAGAGCCCTAGTGATGGAGACAAAGGGGTTCTTGTTGTGGCTTGACTGGCAAGATCTCTGACGAGATGCCCACTGTCCCCTGGGAGGTCTCGGTGCCCCCTTGTACATTTCCCTGGCCTCTCTCAGGTCTGGCTCCTCGCTCTTAACCAGAACAAGCTGCATAGTTTGCAGAGTGAATATGTGGCCCCCCCGTGTTCAACAATTATTAAGAATGTCAAGAAGGTGACAGCAGAGTATCAAAACAAGCACAGGGCCCTTCTGAACACAGTGCCCTGGCCGATCACATGGGCTGCTCTTGAACTTGCCTTAGACCCAGGTCTGGCCATAGACGGCAGCAGTTGGGGTGACCCGCACCGTTTCTGGCTGAAGTACTTCCTGAGCCTGCACATGGCTTTGCAGCCTCTGCTCTTCCCACAACAGCCGTGAAACCATGTGCCCCAGTGGCAAGACCACCAGATCCCAGAGTTTAGGTCCCTATGTCACAACTGGGAACGAACCGCCTGAAAGGGAGCCCTCCAAATGGACTGACTCTGAGCAACGGGTTAAGCCATGTGTTAAGCCAGTAAAATTTCGGCTTGAAATTTATTTTCTCAGTCTACACCAGCCTAATACATAGTCCGTGTTTGTAAACAACAAAACTGCCTCGCCTTTGCCCTTTAAATAGATATAAATAAGGAAAACAGGCCAATTTTCAGACTTTACCTACGAATTAATATTTAGGGCAAGTCAGGCATGAATTATTTACCTGTTTCTGCTTATACCTTCATCATTACCTCAAGCTGTAATAGAAGAAAGACGATAAGAAATAAAAATATTCATTCTTTATTCATTCATTCACCTTATTCATTTATTGATTCACTCATGCATTCAAAAAAATGTTTACAAAACTCTTAACTATGTACAAAGCATTATCCTGGTATCTGAAGATTTTCATGCTTTTCTCAAGAAATTTAAGCAGAAAAACTAAATGATGTTAGTGTTGGCATGTACTTTTTTCATTTACTGAAGCATAGTTGATTTGCTATGTTGTATTAGTTTGTGCTGTACAGCAAAGTGGCTCGGTTATGAGCATATATGCATTATTTTTCAGATTCTTTCCTGCTGTGCTTTATCACTGGATACTGACCACAGTGCCCTGTGCTATACAGTACGACCTTGTCACTTATACATTCTATACAGACTTGTTTGCATCTAGTATTAGCATGTTCTTCAACATTATATACCATGTATATATGCATATTCGGCGGGGCTAATATTTGAGCCATTGTGAGGGGAATAAATACAGAAGAGACAGTATGACTGTGCTCAGTGAGTTTCACATCGGTAAGAGAGAGTTCTTCCAAAAGAGAGGCTGGTTATTTCCATTCTGTGGGTGTGGGATTTTAAAAGTGCCGTTACTCTTAGATACAAGGGTGTACATGACTCTGAGATGGCATTTCCCAGCCTCAGCACTACTGCCGTTTAGGACTGCTTGATTCTGTGCGGTGGGGCTGTTCCATGCCTTGTGCAGTGTCTAGCAGCAGCCCTGGCCTCTGCCCCTAGATTCCAATATCGTGACAACCCCAAAATGTCTCCAGACATTGCCCAGGGTCAGCTGAGGGATAGAATCAACCCCACTGAAAACCACTGCTCTAGGGAGAACTAGAATTACTTTCTAAATATCTCTTAAATTGGTTTAGCAACAAACAAACAAAAACTACATAACTTCCTCTTGTCTTTCCCTTGAGTTTTATGGGAAAAAATATTTTCCCATTTGACAATTTCAGCTACTTCCTACTAATCCTATACAAAGATTTCTTTTTATTACCGTGGAATGCTAAAGATAGATATTCCACTTAAAATTGCTTTTTTGAAGTATTTTAGGCAAAATCAGTTAATTCAACAGCGTTTCCTGGATCCTTTTGAAAGAGCTGCATAGAAAAGGAATTAGAGATAAAAAGATTAAATAGAATTTTTTAATAGGTTTTGAGAAAAACATTACCTTCAAATGCTGGATGAAATGAAGGAATTAGGGCAATAAAGTGAATCCTGGCAGGAGGGACCCTAGTTTTACCATGTGTTACCTTCTATCTCAAAAACAGTTATTTTTCCCAACATCTGGCCTGCTGCAGCTCAAACAACAGCTCACCAGAGAAGCAGGGCAGAGGCGCCAAGAGATTGAACGATTAGCAGGCGCAACCAAGAATTGAAATAATCATAAGGTGGCTCTGTCACCACCATCTTTTTATCGCTATAAAAATAAACAACCTTTGAAAACAGATGGGAGACAACTATTGCTCAACTTGTCATAACTTATTACATATTTGACTGTCAATTTGTATTTAAAAAACCAACTAGCTCCTGGGAGGGAGAGCAAATTTGAGAGCAGAAGTTGATCGCATTTCAAATCAAGCCTGCGGTAATTGCAGCTGCGCAGAGGCACTCCTGGCTGCTATTATAGGAAGCGGGCGACCATCTCAATATTGAAGGCGTTCTCACTTTTAAGAACAGAGTTGTCTTCCTAATTGAAGGTACTCACTCATCTCAAACCTGCATGGAAAGTATGTACTTTGTGCTGGTTTGATTCAGTGCTTCTCCAGAGAATACTCATTAGATAACCTCCACACTTAGTAATCAGCATGGTGCAGTGATTTATGGTGACGTCATTGGTAGCCCCAAAAGCCCAACATTTAGGAAGCAGGTTGCATTTTCTTCTCATCTTATTTTTTGCCTGCACCTGTCTCTTTTGATTCTGGTCCAATCCATTGAATGTATTGTGCTATCTGGTTAATAAAAATGGCAACTTCCACACTATTTTTTTTTTTTTTGCAGTATTTTCTAGCTTCTATGTGAAAATAATCCACTTATAATCCTATACCTGTTATCTATTGCTGTATAATGATACACATCAAAACTTAGTGACTTAAAACAACAGTCATTTATGTGTTCATGATTCTGTAAGTCGGGATGGGTTCAGTGGGGCATTTCTCTTGTTCGTTCTGCCTGGGGTTGGTCACATGGCTGCTGTCGTGCGGGAGTTCAGTTGGAGCTGAATGGTCTAAGATGGCCTCAGCTTTCATGTGTGATGGGTATTTAGGGGTATCAGCCAGGGAGCATCACTTCCCAGATATGTGGCCGCCTCCAGCAGGAGAGCCCAGATACCTTTAGATGGCGACTGGGTTCTAGGACAAGCTCCAGTGAATAGGCACTTCCAAACCTCTGTTTGTATCCATGTGTCCCATTGGCCAGGGAATGTCAGGTGGCTAAACCCACAGTCCAGGTGGAAGGAACCATACACAGTTATGTGGAAGTGTGGCTTGATGGGGGCCACTAATAGGACAGTCTTACCACCTGATAGAAAGATTATCTCTGGATTCAAGATGATTTAAGTAAGTGGAAGTCAGCTTGAATATTTGAAAATACCTGAGAAATTGTGACTAGTTGTTTCCACTTTTGACTAAATTACTGCCCTCTAGCTCTAGGCTAAAGCGACAAATTTTACTTAAATTTACTTTCTAGAGTAACACTACTTAATAAAGTGCATTTATTTATTTTCTTCAATCTTTACCTTCTCCTTTTTCAGAGAGCATTAGTTGTGACTGCGTGAAATAACAAACTCAAAATAACAATGGCTCAAACAATATGGGCTTTTACCTTTTATTTATTTTTTGTTCATGTAAACAAAGCCAAAGGCAGGAAGTCCAAGCTTTCCTTCAAACTCCATGTCATCAGAGACTCAAATTCTTTGTGGTCTGCCTTTCTATCATATGTCTTTTATTTGAAGGGCCACCTCGTGGTCTAAAATGGCTGCTGAAGCCATCAGTCTGTGGGGTCTGCTCTGGGTGAAATATAATATAATTCCATGACCCTACTCTGGGAATGGGGCCGGAGAGTCATACCCTTGGGGCCAATGGGTCTGGGCTGCCGTCAGAGAGAAGCCAAAGGTCATTGGCATCTTTATCTAAACTCACATCATCAAGAACTCTTACGAGTCTAATGCACAGCCTGGCCACCACATGCAAATGTGCTGATGAGTG
Organism: Bos mutus; assembly: GCF_027580195.1. Taxonomy (NCBI): domain Eukaryota; kingdom Metazoa; phylum Chordata; class Mammalia; order Artiodactyla; family Bovidae; genus Bos; species Bos mutus. The sequence continues at coordinate 52,725,635 of NC_091634.1, read as the reverse complement.
ACTGTCCCTGGACAATTAGGGAGCAGAGGGGCAGCACCCCCATCCCCCGCCCCACAAGGAGCAATGACAAAGTTAAACCTCACCGGGCTTGGCCTTAAATCTAACTTGCTCCCTCCCTCCCCTCCTCCCCAGAGTCAGGGTCAAAGCCTCTCTTCCCCTGAGTGTCAGGAAGCACTTTCTTTAGGAGTTTCCTCACCCACAGCAGACCGCCCCCTCCTCCTCCCACCCCGCTCTGCTAGTAGAGTGTTTTGGAGATAAGCAGAGAAACTTAAAGTGAATTATGAGGAGCAGCTTGCAATTGGACATCCCCTCAAATGAAGATAAAGCAGGTCTGAAGTGCTAATGTAGGTCAATGGGAAAGTAAGACATTATTTACGATTCATTCCTCGGGTGCTTTTTCAGGAATGCACGCACCGCAGAGTGCTGCTGCCTCCGGATACCTCTCAGATTGGTTTGGTATCTTTTGTCAACTAATCTAGACAGTTTCCCTGTTAATTCCCATGTACATGGAAACATTGACAAGACCAGAGGAAGCTGGTTCATGCATGCATGAGCTCAACAGACGTTTCTAGGCTATCTAAGGGAAGAAAGGGATGGTTTCCTTATGAGATTTTAATTAATCCCCACGTCTGAGATGCTGAGCATGAATGCCACAGCGAGAACTGCACTGGGTGGTTGGGTCCCCCCAGACATTTGACTCGTCACCATCACAGCACAGCAATGAGGTCCCCAGAACTGAGTTGCAAGTTGCAGCAGTGAATATGAATATCAATAAAACTTATATCTCTTGAGTGTTTACCATTGCTCAGCCATTGGACTTCATATTCCTCAATTTATTCATTCCTTTTAGGGTCAGTGTAACCTCCAAGAGGGAGAAAATTGGTACTTGGAGGGGGAGGGTATTAAAAACATGAGCTATTACAATGGTTTGTGGTCCTCAAAGGGCCATCATATATACATAAATATCTATGGCAGGAGATGGGTTGTAGGAAAAAAACATATTTGAAAATATTCTCTGTGGATTGACATGAAAAAATAAAGGCTGAGAAACACTGCATTATTTTGTTCGATGCCCACAACAACCAGTGAAGGGAGATGCTCTTTTGAGAGTGAGAAAGTTGAGGATTCGTGATGTAAAGGAATTTGCCCAGGGATGCCTAGATGGTTCTTGGTGGGGTAGGATTTGATAGTAGACAGGCCACATCCTCAGTGGTGCCTCTTAACACTATTCTGCCTGCATTGGCTCGCCTGGTTCTCTCCTCGCTATTAAGGACTATTAGGAGAAAGCTGGGCTGTGTCCACATGTGTAGTCAGAAAGTAGTTCCAGGCTGGTTGACAAGTGGGGAGTTGGACGTTCTGGGCCACTGAAATCACAGTGGAGCAATCTGCATGTTTGTGCTCTCACAGTCATGACCATGAGATATGCCTGTATCTGGAAGAAGAACTTGGCCGGTAGGGTGACACCTCCATTCTGGTTTGCCCAGGGCTGTCCTGGAATGCTCTCAGCCTCCTGCACACTGGCCTGCTTGTCATCCCATGTCTAGAATGCTTGCTGGGCATTTGGTATCAGGATGCCCAGAACCCCTTCATCCTGAAGGGTTTCAACAGAAATCAGTTTCCAATCAGCATCAGTCTGACTAGATGTGCCCCCCACAATACATCTGTGACCTTCTTACCTGGCTGAACAAGTCAAGGTGCCAAGAGTCCAAGGGCTTCCCTTCTGACACTTAGTGATGCCTGCCATCTCTGATCACATCAGTTTTTAAATTTTCCATCCCTGGAAAGCACACAGTTGCTTCAGCTGTGCTATCAGAAGTCCTGTGCCAAATACAGACCTGAATGTCCATGTCTCCATATACTATTCACTTATAGAAATATTGGTTTTGTATTTTTTTTTCTTAAAAGAAAAAAGAGCCTGACACTTTTGATCATATGAAGGAAATGTTCAGGGATGAAGCAAGCAAATGTCAAGAACAGAAGGATGTTGTCACCTGTGAGACAGACAGAGCGAGCTGTCTTTCAGAGTCTCCCACTCTTGAGGCTGGCTGACCTTTCCTGGAGATTGAAAACAGCCCCTTACCCTCTGATCCATGCTCTGCTTCTCAACGGTATGACTGTGCCTGAAATCACAAGGAAGCCAAACTTCAAATACCAGCTTCAAGGTCATGATACCAGGCAGCACCTATCTTTAATCAGAGAAATACAGCCAAGAAGAAGGGGATTTTGGCCAAGACAAAACCCTCCTAATAGTTTATCAGCCTGTCGAATTGGCAGCCATGTCCTTCGACAAAAGGAAATGATGGCCTGACTTAAGGCTTTCAGCCAGCACAGCTTGAAATTCTCCTATTCTGCTTTGGAGGGACCGCTGCTAGTTCATCTGGCTCTGGGAGTGATGGAGTGATTATCATTTATTTTGACACTCGGGAGAATATTGTGATGGGGGAGAAGACAGAAATGTACCACGTAGAGGACCTGCATGTGTGTCTATCATATAATTATCACATCTCTGCCATCGGGAAGCACTCACAGGCACAAGATGAGCACGGATGAGAAGCCGCTGAGACGGTAGAAATGAACGAGCGCTTCTCCGAGTCCAGGACTGGGGCTTGGGCAAAGTTGAGGCACCGGGGCCATCCAGACACACTGAAACAACTGTCCTGGCACCCACCAGCTGGCCACCAGCCCTGAACCTGGAACTGGCATGTGTCTATTGAATCCAGGTCCAATAAGGGCCTCTAGAGGGGAAAGAGCTCAGAGGCAGTGAGAAGCACACCTGGTTATGAAAAATGTCCAGGCAGTCCTGTCCATTCCTCTCACCAACGAGCTATCTGTGACTTCAGTTACTGTGGAATAAGTCAAAGCTACAGTGAGTTGTAAGAATGCAATTCTACCCAATGGACATTGATGGAGGACCTATTGTCAGCTACCAAGCTTATAAATATGAACAGAACACAGTCTGTGTCCCCCACAAGCTAGATTTAGGACAATGTGATCCATCACATAAAGATGTTCTTAAAATGAAGAGTTTCCATCAACAGAGAAGTTTGGGGAATGCTACAAATTCTGTTCTCTCTTGGAGATTCACAATATGCATTTGCTTATTAAGGATGCTAGGAATCCTTCAGGAGGCAAACCTGTTCAACTGTGCTTCCTGCATATTTCCCAAATGGGTTTCTCCACTGAGCCCACAGAACCAGGGTCTCTTGGAAACAATCTAGGAAATGCTGGTTTACGAGGCTTTTCCAGCCATTGCAGAACCTGGAAGTACTAAAATCACCATCCCATCCCTGGGGAGGAGTAGGCAAGGGCAGGATGATGGGCCCATCAAGCCGGGACTCAGGATAGAGCCCTGATCCTAGAGGAGGATTAGAGTACCGCATGGAGAAGCGTTGGAGGCTGCCGAATGTGTGTGTGTAGGTGTGTCAGTGTGTGTACACACGCATGTGTTTGTGTTCATAGAGATTTGTGATCTCCACAGTACAAACCCAAATCCACAAGCTAAAACTGCGGACAAGGTGGCAGTGTTAGTACAAGTTCATGCACCCGATGCACAATGAGGCCAAACAGATGGTTCCATCAGAGTTTGGAGCTCATGCCCCAAGAAGCCCTGAACTCCCCAGAGGGTTTCAGCAAAGCACTTTTAAAAGCCAGGCTAGGGAGAGGAGCCGCAGGGAGCTACAGGAGGGGGAGGGCGAGGCAGGGTAACTCGGAGCAGATGGGTGCCCAGACTCCTGCCATGCCAGGGGCCAGTTTCCATGGACAACTCGACTCTGAGCTCCTGCGTCCATCTGAGGCCATTGCCTGCACCACCGTGATGGGCTCAGAGCCCAGGCCAGGACGATGATAAAGGAATCGGCCTCTGAACACTGACCTACCAGGCACCGAGCTATGTCATGTGTTGCCCTCCATACAGTGACCAGAGAGAGGAGTGTTACTGATGTCCTCATGTCAGGAGCAGGCGCATGGGGAAACTGAGGCTCACGGAAGGCTGGCTGGCTTGCCTGAGTTCACACAGTCAGCTATGACTGAACCTAGGTCAGGCTGCTTCCTTCAGAGCTGCAGACCCGTGCAGATGCCGTAAGTGGCGCTCACGCCCCAGAGGCAGGCCTCAGAAGTGAACCCAGACACGCGCTCACGCCCCACAGAGGCGGGCTTCAGAAGTGAACCCAGACGTGCGCTCACGCCCCACAGAGGCGGGCCTCAGAAGTGGACCCACATGTGCGCTCATGCTGGGCAAAGAGCAAGGCATGGCTTAATATCAGGTCACTTGCTCCCTAATAATCCATTAAAACAAAAAGCATCTTCTATATGTCCTTGGGAATATTCCAGAATAGCTTTTTATCATACCGTGCTGTGTGTGTATGCTCAGTCGTGTCCAACTCTTTGTGACCCTCTGGACTGTAGCCCACCAGGCTCCTCTGTCCATGGGATTTTCCTGGCAAGAATACTGGAGCAGGTTGCTATTTCCTCCTCCAAGGCATCTTCCCAACCCAGGGATAGAACCCATGTCATATGAACCCATCTATCATATACCATGTTATCAAATCTGTAAAAACTAACAATGAAAAATTACATGACTAATGAATGGCCTGGTAGAAACTAAAAATTCATCAACCTGAGAGGTGGTTTTTTTCCCCTCTTCTTATGAAGCCAGTCACAAACTGTGACAGTCCCAAACTGTGATGACTTTATTTTTTTATGCTTTCTTCTGCTTGTTCATCTCTAACTTCAATTAATGGCAAATTAAATAGGGCACGGATTCCATCAGTCAAGCATTCATTAGACACTGACAAAGTACAAGGCAGCCGGTCACACGTACGTGACTGGAGACTTTCTTGTGGCGTCCACAGTCCTTCCAGGCCTTGCCCACTCAGAGCGCAGTGAGCTCAGCCCAGGGTAAGATGTGGGCCTGGAAGCTGCCTCTGATTTCTGGCAGAGACCCCCAAGTAGGCCTGTTTTCCTAGACCATGAAGGCAACTGAGTGTACCCTTCACACTCACGCTGACAGACTGGCAGTGGCTGCCTGGCCCACTGGGCGGAGACAGAACCCTGATCCCACAGAGCGTCTCAGTGGGAAATAGAACACAACAATCAAATGGCTTGCTGCCATCTCCCAAAGGCAAGGGGCCAGGGAGCAGGCTGCTGCACATGCCAAGAACTTGCTGTTCTTACCCTGGACCCTGAGGCCTGCCCTGTGACAATTTCACAAAGAAGCAAAGGGCAGAGCTACACTTAGAGTAGCAGACATGTCCGGAGGCATCTGGCCTAAGGCAGTGTTGGTGAAATCAGCTGAGACTGTGGAACTAACTGACCCCACCTTAGAATACTCAGATGCTTTAAAGCCTGATCATTCAGACCTGATGGTTAGTAATCTGATTCCAATTGTGGGAAAGAATAAACTGGCTTTCACTGTTCAAGAAGCACTGTTATAAAAGGGAAAGGAACACCAGGATGGTAGCCGAGCTGGAGGGACTCTGTGTTTCCATTAAGCTAGGATATTTCCTGGATATTCCTACTGGGAACCATAGCTACTGCTTCAGCCTCACACCAGGTTGCCCCCATGCTGTGCACCCAGAGGATTCAGAATCGGGACGTGGGGCCTGTATTCACAGGAGCGTAAACTACAGTGAAGATCTGTGGTTGAGCAGGTCACCCAGGCTCACAGCTGTCAGGACAGCCGGCAAATGTGCCTGATTCTGTTCTAGTCTGTGCTTCTACTGGTGTTTATAACCATGATCCCTTTAAATTAAATTTTAATCTCAAGACTACATCCCCCTTGTAAAAATGATCAAAACATTAGAGATTGGGCTATCATCTTCTCCCGTCACCATTATTCCCAGGACCCTCTCCCCTTGCCCAAGTTTAGCCACCAAAATCAGTGTGAAGTCCACCCCTATAGACCTTCCTCTATCCGTTTATGGACATAAACTGTACCTGAAAAAATACATGCATAAAGTTTGTGGAATTTTCCGCATGTTAATAGGCTCACAGAAATGATGGTATACCGTGGGCCAGTCAGTCAGTCAGTTCAGTCGCTCAGTCGTGTCTGACTCTTTGCGACCCCATGAATTGCCTACTGTGGGTGACATTCCCCAACCTGATATTTTTCAGTTTTGGAGAGCCCCTCGTCTTAGAACACATTAGATCTACAAACCTTTTCTGAGTGCTGCAAAACATTCCCTAGTGTGGGGATGCCATCATTTTAGCAATTCCCCTGTTGTTGGACGTTTAGGTCGTTTCCCAGCTTTTCTCAGACTCGCCCTAACATCCCCACAAAAACACCTGTCAACACCCAAGTCGTCACGCCTGTGCACAGAGGTGCTCAAGTCTTGTCTGTTCCCGGTTCCCTTTAACCAGAAGTAACTGGGATGCCTTTCCCTTTGAGGCCCTCCCCCGCCCCTCCCTTACACCTACGCACCCTTGGGCCCTGTACCAGGGACCTCTCCCGAGCCCCTGGTTAGACGAGGCTGTTCTCTTCCGTATTCACATCACCCTCTCTCAGTGCACCGCCAGTGCGTTAATATTTTCATATGCTCTCTCTGCTGCTTATCGCTGACCTGCCAGACCCCAGGGAATGTGACTTTTTGCACCTCTATTTCCCCAGCACCCGGCCCAGGGTCCCCTCCCCCACGTGGTAGGCATTCGATAAGAGCTTTTAGAATGAAGGCCATTGTCACAGAGCCACATCCACAATGGGATGAAAACCCATGGAAGTAAACAGCATATCAGCAGAAGGAAAAATTAAGCTGTCAATCTGCTGAACAGCAAACATTTCTTTTCTATATTTCAGGTCTTTTAACGTGATGGAGGAGAGAGGGAGGGGGTAAGGGAAGCTAAAACCTAAGGGAGCCAGGGAAAGGCTTTGCTTTTCATAATCTGGAAAGTGATTGACACATCACTCTACAGCCATCGCCCAGGTGGGGGACGGGCTTGGCCCATCACTGTCCCCCGGGTGACCATCACATGCTCTCTGTCTCGCCCCCGCAGGGACCACGGTGATGCGGATGACAGCCTTTGATGCGGATGACCCAGCCACGGATAATGCCCTCCTGCGGTACAATATCCGTCAGCAGACGCCTGACAAGCCGTCTCCCAACATGTTCTACATCGATCCCGAGAAAGGAGACATTGTCACCGTTGTGTCACCTGCACTGCTGGACCGGGAGGTGAGCGGAAAGACACATCATTTCCCTTTCACGAGAATCGAACATGGCTTTCACACGCGGGAAGACGTGGGGCTTCCATCAATGACCCCTTCCATATCGTGGGAGCGGCAATGGGATATCGACCCGTGGCTGGATGGGGAAAATGGGTCAAGGGAGTGACATGTTATGTGACCCCAGAAAGCACACACCGAAAAAATCACGTCCTTTGAGGTCATTTGCATTCATTCAGCTTGATGGCTGTTTGCTCACCCGCCACTTGCTCTTGAGGCCCCTGTGACTGGGCTCCGCCTGCCTCACTTTTCCGCTCTGAGTGAGGGGAGATGGGAGGGAGGTGACTGAGATGACTGATGCTCTCCTTGTCACAGAATCCAGTGGCTTCAATTTACCCCTTTCTCAGGCCCTGCGCTGCCTGTGCCAGTGTGTGCTCTGGAGCCTGCCTCTCCCTTCAGGCTCGGCTCTTGTTCTGAGAGGCCATCCCTGTAGGGATCTCCCCATCTTCCAGGTCACGTGTCACAGACAGGTACCCATGGGCTGAGTCAGCCTACACGCCGGCTCTTTGGTTTGGCCCAGGGTGTTTTCATATTAGTTGCCATATCAAAATACTTCAACTTTGTATTCCTTTTTTTTTTTTTTTATTCCCATTTCCAGCCTTTCTGAAAATCAGAAATTCTGGAAATCGGGGGCCCAGTTTCCATACATGGACGATCAGTCAGACCACTCGTGACTGTCAGAGGGAGCTGGTGGCAGCTGCCCCACTTAGGAGTGTTGTTCCTGGCCCACTTATGTCCCGCTGCACGTGCCCCCTGGTCCTGGCCTTTCTCCGAGTTCCAGGGCCACCCTGTCGAACCCTGCAGGCCAGGCTCCCTTCCATAAAAGAGCCTCTTGGCCCTTCACACAGGAAGATGCCAACCCACTTGGGGGTGCTCTGCATCATCAGCCACCCAGATCTGCCCCCATCCTGGGATCCCTTGTTCCCAGCAGGACATCGTCCCATGGCCTGTCCCCTGGCAGTCACCCTTGACTTCTGCAAGCCCATCTGCCCCAGGACGAGCGCTGGGTTTCCCTATGGGGTCCTGTGCATTTTCCCTTCCATGTTTTTGATTTAAAAATGCCTTCTCCTCACCCTTCTGTTTTCTTCACTGTAGCTCCTCCTGGGAGTCTGGGTCAGACCTGCCCACCTCTCTGGGAAGCCGGGCTCCGCCCCCGGGTCTTGCACAACCTCTTGCTCCTGTAGTCCTTGACTGCTCTTACCTGCAGCCTCACTGGGCACTGGCCACACACTCCTTTACATGCTTGTCTCTCTCTTTAACGAATGTCCTCTTCCACTTGGTCTAGACCTGATGCAATAACAGCTAGTCTCAGACGGTTATTTAAGTTTTAATTGACATTCTTGAAATTACAATGTAAAGATCAGTTTCTCCATCAGACCAGACGAATCTCAAGTGATCAGGAGCCCGTGTGGCTAGTGGCTACTTTACCGACCAGGGCACAGGTAGACTGTTCCCACCATCACGGAAAGTTCTAGTGGGCACCACTGCATAGACAGGAAATGTCTTGAGAACAGAGATTCTTCGATCACCTGAATGTTTGTTTGACCGCTGCCTAGCACAGTTTCAGTGCTCTCAAAACTCCTAAGTATGTTTTTTTTTTTAATTTAATTTTATTTTTTAACTTTACAATATTGTATTGGTTTTGCCATATATCGAAATGAATCCACCACGGGTATACACGTGTTCCCCATCCTGAACCCTCCTCCCTCCTCCCCCGCCCATACCATCCCTCTGAGTCGTCCCAGTGCACCAGCCCCAAGCATCCAGTATCGTGCATCGAACCTGGACTGGCAACTCATTTCATATATGATACTATACATATTTCAATGCCATTCTCCCAAATCATCCCACCCTCTCCCTCTCCCACAGTGTCCAAAAGACTGTTCTATACATCAGTGTCTCTTTTGCTGTCTCATATACAGGGTTATTGTTACCATCTTTCTAAATTCCATATATATGCATTAGTATACTGTATTGGTGTTTTTCTTTCTGGCTTACTTTACTCTGTATAATAGGCTCCAGTTTCATCCATCTCATTAGAACTGATTCAAATGTATTCTTTTTAATGGCTGAGTAATACTCCATTGTGTATATGTACCACTGCTTTCTTATCCATTCATCTGCTGATGGACATCTAGGTTGCTTCCATGTCCTGGCTATTATAAACAGTGCTGTGATGAACATTGGGGTACACGTGTCTCTTTCGATTCTGGTTTCCTCAGTGTGTATGCCCAGCAGTGGGATTGCTGGGTCATAAGGCAGTTCTATTTCCAGTTTTTTAAGGGATCTCCACACTGTTCTCCATAGTGGCTGTACTAGTTTGCATTCCCACCAACGGTGTAAGAGGGTTCCCTTTTCTCCACACCCTCTCCAGCATTTATTGCTTGTAGACTTTTGGATCGCAGCCATTCTGACTGGCGTGAAATGGTACCTCATAGTGGTTTTGATTTGCATTTCTCTGATGAGTGATGTTGAGCATCTTTTCATGTGTTTGTTAGCCATCTGTATGTCTTCTTTGGAGAAATGTCTATTTACTTCTTTGGCCCATTTTTTGATTGGGTCATTTATTTTTCTGGAATTGAGCTGTAGAAGTTGCTTGTATATTTTTGAGATTAGTTGTTTGTCAGTTGCTTCATTTGCTATTATTTTCTCCCATTCTGAAGGCTGTCTTTTCACCTTGCTTATAGTTTCCTTTGCTGTGCAGAAGCTTTTAAGTTTAATTAAGTCCCATTTGTTTATTTTTGCTTTTATTTCCAGTATTCTGGGAGGTGGGTCATAGAGGATCCTGCTGTGATGTACGTCAGAGAGTGTTTTGCCTATGTTCTCCTCTAGGAGTTTTATAGTTTCTGGTCTTACGTTTAGATCTTTAATCCATTTTGAGTTTATTTTTGTGTATGGTGTTAGAAAGTGCTCTAGTTTCATTCTTTTACAAGTGGTTGACCAGTTTTCCCAGCACCACTTGTTAAAGAGATTGTCTTTAATCCATTGTATATTCTTGCCTCCTTTGTCAAAGATAAGGTGTCCATATGTGCGTGGATTATCTCTGGGCTTTCTATTTTGTTCCGTTGATCTATATTTCTGTCTTTGTGCCAGTACCATCTAAGTATGTTTTTTGACATATTAGTAAGAATGAGTTGGAGATGACAGTAAGATCTTACATGTAAAGGGTGGGAAACTAGAGCTGGAAATGGGGAATTATTGGAAGGGAAGGAAGAGAATGAAATTTGCCTTGAAACTGTGATTGTCACTTGGAACATGCAATGGTTTTTCATCAAAAATAGGAAGCAGAAAAAAGAACATTTCAAGTCTGTTTCCTCCATTTTGTCTCCCATTCTTTTACCAAACCTCTTTATTTTTGTTATTGCCTGACTGATGTATTATCTTCTTCAGAGGGAGGTAATGACTTTCCAATTCTCCCTTTATCCCCCGTCTAGCATGTGTGTGAAAGAGTGCACATGTGCACGCGCACACACACACCAGCTTTCCCATAACCCCTAATTCTCCCAAAATCACTTGCAAATTCTTCTTGCAAAAGAAAGATGAAATGGTGATTTGTCTATCTCAGCTTCTATTTTTACTGATAGAAAATGTTTTGTCTCTATTTATAAAGCAGAATGATAATATAGTAGATCACAGCATTTTTAAGGTTTATTTGGGGGTACCAATGTGTCTCAAGTTCATGACCCTGTCATTTGGGTGTTTGTTAAATTGCAAGTATATAATTATGGGAGTTGAATTAAGCCTTTCTAGCCACAATACATTTAAAAAAGGGAAAAAAAGATCAACATAATTTAACCGAAATTGGAAAATCAATGAAAATGAATGAAAAGTGTCACTTTTCTGTGAGGGTTTCAAGAGTTCAGTGCTGAGCCAGGCAACATGGGTACAATCTGAAGGGAAGAAATGCCCCTGAATTCAGGCATACCTCGTCTGTTTCCGAGTGCTGTGCTAAGCTTGTCCCGCACAAGTCTGCTGAAAAGGCGAAACGTGCCTTATTTACATTTAAAGGGACAGAACTCACGCGTCAGACTTCCCATCGGTGTTTTCCAGTTTGCAGTGTTTTCTTCTCACTAGGCTTTTCCTAAGGTTCCCATAGCAGAATTATGGAGTTGTTTGTTATTTCTGGAGACCTTCTGAGAAGGCATCCTGTCTTAGGTGTGGTTTCAAAATTCTACTTCTGGACAATCTGGGCAGAACACTTAAAACTGATCTACACACCATTCATGTCTAAGAAAATATTTCATGTCACCCCTACAAACTTTGATATCTCTTAAACTGTTATTACGTGTGGCTACCATGTATTCATTCACAGTATCTCAAATGGCGTGTTTGAGCGCTGAATGTTGTGAGTATAAATAAATGGGATGGAGACTCCTGGAGCTGGGGCCCCTGAGATTTTGCAAGTGGTTTGCTCCTGTCTGACCCTTGCCTTGTGGGGAGGTTCCAGAAGTCTAAGGGTTGACCCGAGCTTAGTTGATATGATGTAAAATTTTCATTTTAATTTTCCATCTAGTACATTCTCAAAGAGGACCCCAGCAGGACCCCACGGTCTTTTTCCACTCACATGTCACAGTCTCCCTAGATTGTGCAGAGCATGTTCACCTCATCTGCAAGTCATGCCTCTTCACTTTTGCTGATGCTAGGCTGGGTTATTGCACTCCTTTAGATTCACAGCTGAGTTGTGAGAGCAGCTGCAGTGACCATGTATTTTCGTTGCCTTACTGTAAGCTCGATGCTAATAGACATCAAGTCTGACTTGAAAACATACTGTATTTTCCATTACAAGCTCTTCTATTTACTTTTTCTGAAACCAGACCAGAACATACAGTTCCTAAAGAAAGAGATCTTGGATCTTTGTCCCATCTCTGAATTCCCATTGCCAAACATATGTAATGCCAGGTAAATAAGACATTCAGTAAAGATTTGTTGGATGGATGATAAAGAGGTGGATGGAAAGGTAGAGTAATTAACAAATATATGGGAGATGGGGGGACAGATGGATAAAGGGACGGACGGAGAGAGGGATGGATAAAGGGATGTATGGAGGGATAGATGGATAAAGGAATGGATGGATGAATAGATAGAGAGATGGATAAAGAGGGATAGAAGGACTTATTATGTTCCTTCAGTTTGTATTTATGAGTAAATAGCTAACAGATTATCTCAGAATTGCAAGACCCATATCCCGCAGGGGTGTATATATAAACAGAAGAAATTATTTTATTTTAGTTGAGAGCTCACTCTTGCCCTTGTGTGTAGTCATCCAGTAATCTAGTCTATTCGCCTGATGCCTACCGTGTGTGAGGAACTGCAACAGGCTGCAAGAACGCCTTGGCGGATAGGATGGGCATGAGGATCTGGGTCTCTTGCTTAAATGTTCGGGGAGATGTTTGGAGAAAATAAGGACCATATATCCTACAAAATGAAATTGGGTTCATTGGGGCACTGTTTCATTCTTTTCTATAACCATACTCAGCCCCTCATTCTGACAGATCCGTCTATGTTTTTAAGCTATGTCTGGCTGCACTACAAAATAAAATCAGATAAAGGTCCCTAACATTTGATAAATGGTTTATTTAGTTGATCATCTTGGCTGCTAGACTGAAATCCATCAGCTGAAATCAGCCAACTTTTCTGAACACAGCCAGCACAGTTTGCAACTACTCAGAGTACCTAATGGTCAGTTTGGAGGGTTGTTTTCTTTTTCTTCCATGCTTCTTTTTTTTTTTTTTTTTTTGGCAAATGGAAACAGTCTCCAAATGAGGCCCTTAAAATGCAGCCTTAACATTTGCATTATGAAAGTATCATTAGTCTTTTTAAGGAGTTTGAGCTGAGCACTTTTCTTTGTTTGAATTTGCCTTTATCCTATTATGTATTATCTTCCAGATAATCTAAGGAAAGTGATCGCCTGCCTGTTTTTAAAAAAAAAAAAAAGTACATACAATAAAATATCTTAGAACTCTGAATGTAATTTATTTTCTATTTTCAAGTGATAAAAGATTTTCTGAAACTTGATAATGCCCCCAATTTAGGGGCCAAATGTGAAAACTGAGAGAATTTCCTTCCTTCTTCCCATGGTGTCACATAAGGACTTATTTTGGGGTTTAAGTGCATTAGCTATGAGAGACTCAGGAGTCCTTTAAATATGTCAGAGAGGAAAATTGAAGAATGGTGGTGGGAACATCATATGAAAATAGTGAAATTGGATGTGTTTGGTCAAGACAGTCTCAGTTAAACCATCATCACATTCTGCATCTCCAGAATCAAGTCAAAGTGCCTGAGAAGAATCATAATAATAATAAGGGATTGCATTTCTCCCATGCCTTGAATGAAAGCTAGAGGTAGTTTTCTTACTCTCATGAAAAAAACGTTCAGAGGCCGCTCTGATCTAATGCTAATATTTTACTCATTATCATCATGCTTAAAACATTGGCAGTAATTATACACAATTCAATCATGCTGACAGGAATATTCTCTTTCTTTGTTTTGGTGGGTGGGACCAGAATTATTTAATAGTAGCATCCTCACCATTTCTGTGAGCTATTTACTCACAAATATTTTTGTTGGGATCATTTTCTCCTTTTTTGATATCACTTGCTGCTGAGAAAATAGAAAGGGGAAAAGTAAATGTAAATAAATTGTCTTATTATTTTAAAAATAACGTATTATGCTTGCAAATGAAACACAGATGGTGAACCACCCTATGTGAATCAAACCCACTTGCTCTGTTGTGACAGCAAATAAAATAGAATGAGGCATTCATAAGGCATGATGCTGAGCCCTGGGGTCTGAAATTCAGTTACAAGCATGCCAGCCTCCGCTGATGGCAATGGGGTTAGAGACAGGAGGGCAGGGTCTTACCTTGGGGCCAGCTCCGCTTCCCCACTCTGGGTGAGTTCTAGCAGGAGACCTGGATGAATCTCAGAACTCTACTGGTGACCCTAACCATCCCCCCCCAGACCTTCAGGGTTGGCCTAATCAACCCCTGAAGGCTAGGGCTTTGTCTAGTCACCTAGCATGACCTCAACTAAAAGCTGGTCTGAGAGGTGTGGGGCAAGGGCATCATGAGTGCTGGCTTTAGCCTCTATGGGTTCGTGGCCTACCTCCACCTCTAACCAGCAGTGAGAACACATACACACAAACGTGTGCTATTTGAACTAGACTCGATGCATGAATGGAGTTCTGCAACGAGGAAGCTGAGGGGAGAGCACCATGGGGAGAGGGACAGCATGAGCGAAGGCATAGCGGCGTATCCATATGTCACTCCAAAAGGGACTGGGGATTTCAGGGTGTCATAAGGAGAGATACCAGAAAAGGGCAAGGAGTTGGTACGAGATTGCCAAGGCTCCAAATGCCATCCTAAGGATAATGGGTGTATCCTACTCTAAATAGTAAACTTTTACCAAACACAAGTTCGTGTGCTCGGCACACCGTGAGGCCAAACAGACTGAACATTGGAGTTGGGAGCATAGAAAGGTTTATTGCAGGGCCATGCAAGGAGATAGGTGGCCCAAAAAATACCCTGAACCCCTCAAAGGGTTTCAGCAAAACACCTTTCAAGGCAAAAGATGAGGGAGAGGCGTGGTTAGCCGCCCTAACTTCTCGGTGTGGGAATCCTCTGTTCCTGCAGCTGTGCACTTGGGTCAGGTCACAGCATTGCTGTGAGCCTCCAACAAACAAATGTGATTCTCTGTTCTGCAGCTCTCTGCCTCTGTATGAATGGACTCTTAAAGGTCAGCGCTTCTGAGTATCCTGTATATTTTGGGCTATAAGGCTACATTCTTATACAAAGGTGCAGAGCCGGCATGACTAAGCACAGGCAACAGAGCACAGAGGTTTAAGTCAAAAGGCACAGGTACAATATAAAGTCAGAGCTGTTCTTCCCCATTACAATACCGCCAACCATATTTAAGCAGCAAGCCCAGCATTCCCAGAGCTGTGACTTGGACAGAAGACTGGGTAAGCTTCAGGAGAGGCAGTCAGTGGGAAATCACTCATTTTGGAGGCAGACTCGAGGCTGCTTGGTGAATGATGAGCTGCTTTACAGAGATTCCCAGCCTCATCAAGGGGAGATGAGGAGTTACCACTTGAATCTAAATTCTGCAGGTTGTTAAAGAGGTCAATAAACAACAGCCTGTTTTGTGTCTTCTGTTCTTGGGCACCTTAAAGTACCAGACAATCAGGAGTTACTCAGCACATGTCAAATCAAAAGATACTTAACTTTGTCATTAAGAGAGATTCAGCTTTTTAGATTTGACAAATGTTTGATTCTCTAAGCTTTTTCCTTTTTTCTGTTTTTTTTTTTTAATATGGTAAAAATAACAAAATGCAGGGTGACGATGAATTTGGACTACTTCTGTTTTTCTGTCATTTTAAATCTCTCCATCTTATTTTGCATGAAGTACCCTAAAAAGCTAAAGAGCTTTTCCTTTTTTGGAAAAAAATCTCTTTTAGAGAGCAGTTTATTTCTCTTTATCAACCAAGAGCTCTGATTAGCATGTTAAGGCAAGTGTTGCTTCATTGACAGATTTTTTTTTCCCCCAATGTATTTAAATAACATCTTTCTAAATCCTGTCCATGTTAGCAATCCTGGTAGGAGAGATACCTTCCAATTTAGAAAGAATGTCTAGTTAAGTTCTGGCTTCGAACTGGTGAAGAAAACAGGAAAAAGCTCTGCTCCAACCATAATGAGAACAGCCATCATTTAAGGAAAAGAGAGTTGATTGAGAGTCCCTGAAAAGCAGCTATTTTATACTTGCCTTTAATAGGCTCAGCTTCCAGCCAGGCACTGGCTGACTGGGGTGCTCCCACAGCAAAGCATTTTAAGGGAAGTCGAACAGAGGTTAGAACACTTAGATTAAGGCAAACTAGCTATAGCTCATTTCAAGACACAATGACACCTCACAATGCCTGGGATCCACATTTCTTCCAGTCTCGTTTTAAGGGAGGAGCTCATTTGAGGTAATTTCTCCATAGGATAAAAGTTCAATGTTACCATTAAGCATGATATTCTGAAGACTTGATCAGCTTGATGAGATCTATGGCACTATGATGTCACATTCAACAATGAGACTTCAAAGTATAGAATCATCTATTAGATGAAAGGTCAGCAAACTTTTTCTTTAAGGGCTAAGTAGTAAATATTGTATAGGTTTTGTGTGCCAAGAGGTAAAATTGAGACTGTTGTGCAGGTACTTATATAACCATTTAAAATGTAACCATTAAAAACTGGAAAAAAAGATTTCTAGCCTGAGAGCCATCAAAATATAGCCAATGGTCTGCACTTGGCCCACAGGCTATCACTGGCCAGCCCTGATCTGTTAAATTATTGGCCAGAGTGACCTCTGTAGCAGTAGCTTCAACTATTGATTGTTGCAGGCATGCGTGTATCTATATCTGGAGGTCCTCTCTTAGAATATTGAGTCACAGTGATTAATCACCCCCTTGAAGTTGGATTATAGGGAAAGAAACTAGGTCATGGATGACTGGTCTGATTTCTTTTTTCTTTTTAACAGAAACAGTCCGTTTCCAAACGATTAAGAAACAGATCATTGCAGATACTTGCTAATGAATTCTAAACTCAAAATTAGTTGCAATAATGAAAACAACTCCTTCAATTAAAAAGTAGTAAGAAAGTGCTGTTTAGCTATAGACTAAATCCTGGATGAAGCCTTTAGGAATGACTGTTTTTCTCTGTCAGAGCCCTGAGGCCAGGGAGGACCCGCCTTTGCCAGAGGACCCAGAGGTGGGGAGGGAAGAATACCCGCTGAGGGAGCTCTTCCTTGGGCTGAATCTGGAGCCCAGATGCAATTGTTCACTTGGGTACAGCTAGAGCAGGAAGAGTCAGCGGACAGTGGACTTAGCCTGTCTCTCCAGGCTCGGAAGGAACCTCAGAGGGAGAACTGAGATATTTCTAGCTACCAGAAGACAGACAGAGACATCCTGGACCAGGGTGGGGACACTTCTGGAGACTTTCTCAGGCTTCCCAGTGCCCTTTGCTGTCCTCCCTGAGTTTGAGACTAGGGTCATGATAATAAACTGGAGTGACGTTCTTGAGCCTGTTTCGTTTGTCACCATGTGTCAATCACTATCCTAAGTACTTTGTGTTCAATTTAATGTCAGTAACAACTAACGGGACGGGTGAGTACCCCTGGTGATGGAGACGCTTGATGTTGCTGAGATGTGACCCTGTGTCAACCTGTCTCCAAAGCCCATGCGTTTCCCCCCCAGTATGTGGATCAAAATCACTGATTATTTGTTTAGATGACAACCTCACAGAGGAAATCAATTTTGACTGTCTTTTCAACACAGGAAAGCAAGACATGGTAGAGTTTTGAGGCAGCTTTAGTGCTAAGATGTGGGCTTGCAGTGCCTGCCGGGTGGCCTTCTTCCTGCTTATAGAGCCCAGGTGGCTTCTCAAACATGGTGCAAAAAGTTCTTGGAGAAAGGCTCTCTCCTGCCTTAGTGTGGAAATACAAATAGGCTGTATTTTTTTGTCAGGTCTTTTGGCAATAAGAATCAAATGACTTTTTTAAATGCCCCTACTATTCTTTGCCCAAACAGTTCTACATAATCTACATTGGTGGTGTGTATGCATCCAGCTATGGGAGTTTTATTGAATTTATTTAAAGAGCTAAACTAAGTGTCCAACCGTTGAGGATCTGTCTGATAAATTGAGCTATATTCCTCCATTGGGCTTCCATTAAATCATGTAAAATGATGTAGAAGAAGAACATATGATAATATGGAGAGATTTTCACAGTATATTAACAAGCAGTCTGCAGAGCACCACATGGGCTATGATTCTTTTTTGTTTGAATACACACACACACACAATATCATCACCATCATCATCATCAACTCATTCTATTCAGGCTGCTATCACAAAATACTAGAGATCAGGTGGCTTAAACAACAGAAATTTATTTCTCACAGTCTGGAACCCAGAGGTCAGAGATCAAAGTGCTGGCCAATTCAGTCCTTGGTGAGAGCCCCAGATGCCTGTCTTCTCATTACGTCTTCCCAGGCCAAACAGAGGAGGCTCTGGCCTTTTCCTCTTTTTCTTACAAGGACACTAGAGGGAACTTCATATCCTCAATTACCTCCCAAAGGCCCCATGTCCCAGTACCGTTCCACAGTGGGGGAAGAGGGCTGTGTTAGGACTTCAATGTGTGCATTTTAGAGGGACAGAACCATTCAGTCCATAGCATACACCATCATGGTCCCAGGTGTGAAAGGGTTCGTGTCCATGTGTAATGTGTGGTCCTTTTCAGACCGCAAGCGATCTAAATTCCCTACAATGCAGGGTCTAAGATGACAATCTTCAGATCCAGGTTGCTTGAATTGAATTTCAGCCCTGTCTTCTCCCTGCCTTACCAGCTCTGTGTCCTGGGAACATTCATCGCTTGAACAACTGGTGGCCACGATTATCATGCCCATGTCATTAAATATTCTTCTCCCACATCACTGCCAGTGTTCCCACAGGACTCCACTGTGTGAAAGTGGTCTAATACAGAGCATGGTTGAATCTGTACCTCAGTTTCCTCTTCTGTAAACTGGGACTCATAACAGTCCGTCTCATAGGGCCGTTGTGAGGACTGAATGAATTCATACAAGCATGTACTTAGAATAACAGGTTTGGGTGAGCTGTTGCCTTTGTCTGTATTTTCTAGTTTGGGTAGAGTGACTGTGTATTGTTTTGGTGATGGAAATGCAATTCTGTTCATCACCGGGGAACGCAGTGGTGTCTGGGTCTGGAGGGCAGGGGACTCCAGGTTAGGACACCACACCACAGGTGGCTCGAGGGGCAGCATGACTGTCACCTTTGGGTCCAGAGACTGGTTCCCCCGTGAGCCAATTTGTTCGTTGACAAGGCAGTGGGAGTCACACCCAGCCTCCTGGCCTCCACCAATACTGGTAGAATCGCAGGCAACACATTTCAAATGTCAGAAAAGAATGTTTTTGAGGGTGTATAAGGTAAATCTTGTCAAAATTTCCTCACTTGAAACGATAAGCATTCTCATTTCTTGAAGCGGCACGGCCATGGCGATGACTTTTCTCATCATGTACGAGTGCTGACCAGGCGCTTACCTTTCGCTGCGCCAATTCCAGCAGGCAGCTTAATAGATACAGTGTGGTGTGTGTTTCTATACTTTTAAGACAGCCATGGGAAATGAAATTTTTTTTTGACCTTTGCAAAGAACAGCTACAGAAATGACTGTTGAAATTCAATGAACGGCATCTCTATTTATGGACCTCAAAAGCAGGAGGCAAGATTAAATTCCTTTAGGTATTTGCTCCTCTGTGTCTTATGAACTGCTTTGCAGACTTCCTTTTCTCTGTGGAAGATTCCTTGGGTCCTTGAGCTCTGGGTTTCTGAGATGGGGAAGAATGGAAAACGTCTCCATTCTTACCTCTTCTTGGTGTTAATTATCTCATACAGGAGGGAGTGTATGTCGTATTCCCATTGGACAGCTACAGTGTGAACTATTACAGCATCTGTTTTCTCAGCCAAGCATTAAGTCGGTGCCATAACCCCCACAGGACCACCACACCCATTCTCTACAGGGACAGCCAAGCACCCAAGGGCTGACGTGACCTGCCTGATTCACGTGCTGAGGAGCCAGGGAACTGGACTTGACCCCAAAGCTTCTGCTTTGTCTATGCGTCCAGGCTGCTGAGAGAAAAGCACAGACCATACCAAGGGGAAATCTTCACACCTAAGGGACAGTCTTATAATTTTAAGATTTCTGCAGGGATTTCTTTGTTCTTTGCTCTGAGCCTCTTCATGCATTTGAAAGCTCAATTCAGTTTCCCTCAGTTCTCCAGTTAGAAAGGCCATGTGGTGTAACAGCTCAGAGCACAGGCCTGGGCACTCTAGAGCCCTAAATTGAATCCTGGATCTGTATCCTGTTAGCTGTGTGACCTTAGGCAAGTCACTTCACCTCTCTGAGCTTCAGTTTCCTCCCCTCTAAAATGGTGCTTGTGACATGATCTGTGGGTTAGACAGAATAATGCCCCCCACCAAGATATCCTCATCCTTACCCGCAGAGCACGTGAATGTGTTATTATAGGGCAAAAGGAACATAGGAGATGTGATTAAGCTAAGAATATTGAGATGCAGAAATTATCCTGGATTTTCTATCTGGGCCTGATATAATCACAAGGGTCCTTATAAGGGGGAAGCAGGAGGGTCAGAATCAGAGGGAGAGAGAGAGATTTAAAGATGCTATGCTCCCTGGCTTTGAAAACAGAGGAAGAAAGGAAAGAGTGGACACCATCAAAAAGCACTCAGGGTTCCGTGGGTCTCCCCAGGCAGTGGGGGAAGTGAAGGCTTTGCTGACCACTTCTTTTGTTGTGGGTGATGGAAAACGGAGTGAGACTTTTATGGCCTGGACCTGGCGTTTTCTGCTCTGGCAAGATGGGAGCCAGCCCTGGAGCTATGTCCACTCCAAGTAACTGGTCCGCAGCTGCGGGGCCAGAGATAACAGCTTCATCCGTTCCAGCAGACGCCCAGACAGAGCTCAGCCCTGACTGTAGCTGGTGTTGGAGCAGATAATGAGATTACCTGGTATCCCAGGGTGACAAGCTCAGCAACTTCAAAGAATGTTCTTCTTAAGTAACGTTTGTTTATGGTGTTTTGTTTTTTTTTTTTTTAATAGGGAATATATTCATGCAAGCCAGCAATTAGTGTCCTGCCAAATAAATCCCATGGTGACATGAGAATGTTGTATTAAAAAAAAAAAAAAAAAAAGATCAGCCTCAAACAAAGCATCAAAATTTCCAACTTTAAAATCTCCCTTCTCTGTAAAAAAATTCCTGTAATTTTCCCTAGAGCCAGGGCCCTAATCTGATGTCTATGGAGAGGATCTATGTGTGTGGGGTGGGTGGCGGCGGGGGGGGGCGGATGGGGTGGTGCATGAACATGGATGGAAAAATACTTCATATTTATTTTCATTTACTGCTAAATACAGTTTTGTATCTGTTTCCTTTGGGAACATAGGCAAATCAGGACAGTGCTAGCTGTTTCAGTGACTGCTAATAACCTGAGTCACAGACATTTTCATACCTTATCAGAGTGGATGCAGATATATCCAAAACTTTCCCCTGCAACTTTTCTTTACTACTTTGAAATTAATGTAATAATTAGATTTAACACCCAATCTCGTTACTGATAAGCTGCTAAAGAAGCACATGTACCTTCACATTAGTTATGTTAGTTGATAACTGTGTTTAAATATAATTGTCTTCCTCTGTTATCCTAGGCGTGTATTTTACATGTTTAAAAGCACATCCTGAGAAGGTGCTCACAAGCTTCATCAGGCCCCTAAAGGGTCCACAGCACAAAATATCTAAGACTCCAGCTTAACGGAGCTGAGAGAAGCCCCATCTCCCTTCTTAGCGCGCCTTCTTTCCTTTGGGAGAACCCATGTGTGCTGGGTTCGTTCCCCTGCCCTCCACCTCACTAAACAGAGACGTTCTGGATGGCCACTCCATGCCTTTGCCTTCCTTGCATCTGACTCTCACATAGCCCAAGGGAAATGGGTCCCTCACAATGCTTCTATATGTGATGTATCCATAATTGTCTGAAGTGACAGAAAGGGAAATGAGATGATCCATCAGGTTATAAACGTTAAAGCTTGAGTGTGTGTGGCCCCCAAATGAATACATTGATCTAGTCCAACAATTGGTTCTGGGAAAGGAATCGCAACCCGGATGTTGGTTTGGTGTGGTACATTGCTTGGTTGACAGTTCTTGTAGCCAAGGATGGATGTAGCCATGGTCTCCACACTTAAAAATGAAAGGGAGCTTTAAGCTCATTCACCTACTCTGAAGACTGTCAGTGGCTGCCTGGAGTGCTGTGTTGGGAAGGATTCCCAGTCACATTTGGTTTCTTCAGTAGTTGATTAGTAATGTCTTCCTTGAGAGAGGTAGGTAGGTAGGAGTGGGGACCCTCTTGCCATGTCATTTGTCATCCACAATATTGACAACAGATAGATCAAGAAAACACAGGTTTACTGAATCTTTGATCAAGGTGGTCAATATTCATTGAGTTCATCTCCTCTCCAGCAAACTCTCTGGCATACTGGTACTGCAGAAATAAATAAGTCATAGTTACACACTTTGAGATGGTGAGCTAAACTCACGAGTCTCAAATGCAAAAAGAGTTATGATACCTACAAGCTCACTGCTACAACATGGGGACATGCCAAGAGCAAAGAAGAAAGAACTTTGTGACTGAAGAAGATGAGAGCCATCTTGTTGGCATGTTAGCCACTAAAGTCTGCCACCTCCCCCAATATTCACATTTTGAACCTCCAAACACGTTCCAGACTACTGGCTCCTACGTTCAGGAGCAACCAGTGAAGCTCCATCTGAGCACAGGTGATGAGAGGATCTAACAACAGCAGTGCCTCCAGAAAAGGGAAATACACTTCAGTGAAATGATAGTATCTAGAATAATGCCTTCTGTCCCATGGACCTGCTTGGCTATTTGTCCTACTTGGTTCCAAATAACAGGTCAGTGAGAACATTCAGCCACCCATAAATGCTCACAAGCTTTTCCTTTATCCATCTTATGGGTTTGCCTATAGGAGAGGGAAGTTGAGAGGACGTGGTGGGGAAGGGAAGGAAGCAAGGAGAAAGTAGGCATCAGGACCTAGCTGTCGCACCATTGCTGTCTTTGCCTCTTACTCTCATGCAAAGAGGAGGAAACGTGACTCTACCTGATCTAAAACTCTGAATTTAGACTTGAACTTAGTTGTCCCTGTCTCTGCATTAAGTTTAAGCAACTCTGGTTTCCAGACCCTACACTCCTTCTCCCCATTCCTTCAATAGCCCATGACATAGGGCTGTTATTCCCTTGCTCATGAGAAAGCAGGTCAGAGGGAACATCCACTTTCAGGGACTAGGGTTAAAGAAGAAGTCACATCCAGATCTACATGAGCCCAAAGAGGCTGTCATTGTGATTTGCTATTCCACTCATTGCACACAGGATTTGAAATCATTCCAAACCAAGACGGGTCATCAGATCATGTAGGAATAGAAATTCAAAATGGAGGGAAGAAGTCACTGTCTTCTGGGCCTTTAACCACTTAATCTGGGTCTGGGACAAGGCTGGTCAGAGTGGAGGATGTAGAAAAACTAGTCTGGATCCTTTCAAAGATGAGAAGCTCTTTGATCTCTCTGAGAGGCCAGTTCAGAGTGAGGGACTCATAGCTAAGAATCCAGTTCTGCTAGGGATACCCATGGCTCCTGAGTCCAGGTCCCAACAGATGAGAGGAAGACCAGCAGGTGTAGAGGCTTCCTTTGTTTAACCTCCTTGGTCTAAATTACCATCTGATTTTATCTCCTGCTACTATTTTTCCCTAAAACACCAATACTTTGGCCACCTGATACAAAGAACTAACTCATTGGAAAAAGATTGAAGGCAGGAAGAGAAGGGGACGACAGAGGATGCGATGATTGGATGGCATCACCGACTAGATGTACGTGAGTTTGAGCAAGCTCCGGGAGTTGGTGATGGACAGGGAAGCCTGGCATGCTGTAGTGCATGGGGTTGCAAAGAGTCGGACATGACTGAGTGACTGAACTGAACTATTTCCCTAACTAACAATACATTCCAATGGCATCAACATTTTCCTTTCCCTGAAAGATGATGTACTTCATCTAGTCCCTAAGATGGCCCCCAATGATCCCCACCTCCTGGTATCCATGCTCTTATGTAGCCTCCTCCCAAGTTGAAGAGGGATGACCTGTGTAGCCAACAGATCTAGCAGAAATGGCACTGCATGTCCTCAAGGCCTTGGTTATTCGTATTACTTATTGCTGTGAGGAGAGCCAACTACCATGTTGCGAGCAAGTAGCCCTATAGAGAGAGCCACATGACGAATAACTGAGGCCACCTACCAACAGCCAGCACCTCCTCACCAGCAGGGTGACCAAGCCATCTTGCAAGCAGACCGTCTAGCCCCAGTCAAGCGTTTAGATAACCACAGTCTAACCAACATCTTGACAGCCAACTCATGAAAGACGTGGATCCAGAATCACTCAGCTAAACAGCTTCTAAGTCCCTAACCCACAAAAGCTTTGTGAGACACTAGATGTTTATCATTGCTTTAAGGCACTAAGCTGTGGATGTGCGGGACATCTGTTAGGCACCAGTAGGCATCTATTACACCTGTGCTATTTCCTCTGCTAATGTCGCTACTCATTTCTCTGTACCCTTCTAGATCTGGTTTGAGTATCTCCTCTGTGGAGCCTTCCAGTCTTCCTAGGCTGAATTGATTGCTCCCTCTTCATTTTCACACACAAATTATTTATCATTCCATTAATGCAGTTATCACAAGGACAAGTGATGTTTTGATTGTAGTCTCTCTCCTTTGTCAGTTCTGGGCTTCTTGAGAAGGTTTGCAATATACTCATGAATTCAAAGAGGTATTGTTCTTAATAGTGGTTCAGAAGATGGTTGAATGAATGAATGAAGAATACATATAGGAACCTGGATACATTAAGGCAAATGTATTTGAAGCCAATGGTATTTTCAAAGCATTCTTCATTAGAAAGACTAAGTCCTTTAAAGGGGTTTAGAAGCAGCATTAACTAGTTCATACCCTTAATCCTTTTCTTAACAGTAGAATAATTATAATTGGTTGCTTCTTTGGAAGGGAATTAGAGAACCCAAAAAACATTTCCAGAGGCAACTGGAATGCTTAACTGAGCTAGACTGTTGGTATCTAATCCCACCCTGCCTGTTGGCATAGCTTTATGAATTGCCTAATTCTATTTAATGGTGCATGCTCAAACATCCATTTTATTTTTAATTAAAAACTGACCAAGGGTCTTATCACTTAATTTAAGAATAACTTTTGTTTAGTAAATGTAGTCTTCTGAATTAGGGTAATAGTTTCCTTCTAGTGTCCCTGGTTCAACAACTTACTCACTGGGGTTCTGAAGAGGAGAGTGAGGAGATGGAACGGAAAATTATGGATAAGCCATGCATCCCCTACCCATGCTTACACAGTATGGCGATTGGCATCAGCTCTCTGGCTCTTGGGTTAGATGCCCTAGCACTCACCACTCCCAGTGGACTGTGGGCTTCTTCATCCCTGCAGCTGTCAGCCTGGGAATGTCCTCTCCCCGTGGGAGTGTGCTCAGTCTGCTGGGGGAGTTCATGCTCAAAGAATAGCCAGAAACCCTTGAGAGACAAGAGTTATAGACAATAAATATCCCTTCCTCACCCTTTAAATGGGACAGCTCTGTGATATATTCTACCAAATCTCCCATCTGACCCTGTGGGATCAAACCCCAGCTGCCCACAATGATAACCTGCTCGTTACTGCCCATGTTTTGGGTTTTGTTTTGTTTTTTTGTTTTTTCTTATTTTCTGTCTCACTTCTCCTCTTCACTCACTTGTGCTTCTTGGGATTACCTTCTGAATAAGCTATTTTCACCCAAGTTCTTGTCTTTAGGGTCTGCTTCTGGGAGAACAACATGAAATCAGAAAGCTAGCTAGATCCTTCCTTCACCCCTGGTCTCTACATTTAAGACGTCATGAAACAGACACATGTAAGGCTGAGGTGTGTCAACTGCAGAAAAAAAAAAAATGCACAACCTAAAAATTGAGAGTTATGCTTTATCTGGCAGACAGTCTTAGAACTTCAAGCCCGGGAGACAGGACTCTCAGATTCTTCTGAGGGACTGCTCTGAAGAGGTGGTAGGCATGGCAGAGGGAGCCAGGATAAACAGGAGCCTTTGCAAAAAATGACCACATAGTCAGAACATCAAAAGATTATTGTTCATTAAAGAAAACAAGCCATCTCAAGTTAATAAATCCCTGAAGTCATTCCTCTGATATGCACCTCAGCTCTCTGGGGCCAGTGTCCTCTGTTTTCTCATCCTGTGTCCCCTTGGGGTGCACTGCTGGGGTGGCTGGCGCAGGTGACTGCTGGATGGCAGGCATCCTGTTTCCATCCTGAGTTCCTCGGGGCTCACCAACTGGGGGTGGTGGTAATGTGACAGCTTGATGGCTGTAATACCCTTAGTTCACTGTTAGGGCAGGTGGCGGTCCTAAGTTCATAGGTCTGAAGACCCAAATGGTCTGTGTGAGTTTGATCTTTGCCCATAATGGGTATGTGGAGTTATTCAAAAGTGTGTATATGTGAGCATAGCTGTGTGCACAGAGGGGTGTACATTTGTCCATGTCGGGTGTGTGTAGCATGTACGTATCTCTAAAGCCTTCTGTTCTCCCTTCCCTGACTACTGTTGGAAACTGAGATTCCAAAGTGCCCCCATTCAAGCCTCTTCTCCCCCACCCCTCAGGGCCTGCCTTCTCTGAAGGTCTTTGCCCTCCTAGCCTGGGGTTTCAAAGATGTGAGAACTGATGCCCACCTGCATGGTGCTCACACAGTGTAGCAGGGAGGCAGGCGTAGAGATGCTTCTTTATAGCCAAGTGATATGTGAGACCAGGGAAGTATGTGGCCAGAGAAGTAACTTTGTCTCAGAGGACTAGGGAAGATGGCTGAAATGGGATGACTTGAGTTGAGGGGTTAGAGCAGTGATCTGCAAATTCTCTCTGTGAAAGGCCACATTTTAAATATTTTAGATTTTGTGGGCAACATGGCCTCTATTGTAATTACTCAACTTTGCCATTATAGCACAAAAGTAGCTATACTCAGCACAGCATAAACAAATGAGCATGACTGTGTTCCAATAAAACTTTATTGACAGAAGCAGATGGTGGGCCAGATTTGGCCCATGGGCAGTAGTTTGCTGATCCCTGACTTGGAGAGTAAGAAAGTTTCTGGGAAAGGAGGGGAAAAGACTTCCTGGCAGAGGGAAGAAATCATATAAAGGCAAAGAATAGGACATCAGAGAATATGAAACAAGTTATCAAAGAGTCCTTATTTGGCAATGAAAAGTAATACTAATAATAGAACTACTAACTTTTATTGAAGATTCAGTATGAGCCAGTCATTGGGCTAAATACTTTCCATAAATTCTCATTTAATTCTTATACCCTCTGAGTTTGAGGGACTGTTACTTTCTTCACCGTACATATGAGGACACTAAGCTCAAAGGCTGGTAACTTGCCTGGGGTCACACCTTGCTGGTAGATGGCAAGGTGGCAGGAACTTGGCCTGAATAGTGGAACCCTGGTGTGATACTTACTTGCATGTCTCCTCCTTGTCTATCATTAACTCAACTTTAAAGGATTTTTTTAATGCTTTTGCTTTGTTTTACAAATGGGATTTGATTTCTCGACTCAGCCTAGTAGCCCTCGAAATGGATGGCTGAGATGGGTTTCTCCTGAGGCTATTTTGTAAGAAATAAAAGAAAAAGAGTGAGATATTTAAATTCTTCAGGGATATTGGTTTCGAATAGATAAAGTGGAGAACATTTTTTATTCATATTAGAAGTGATAGTTGGATGTGTGTAATTTTTTTGCTTTCCGAGATGAAGAGAGAACATGGCACAGATCTTAGAATGCGGAATATGAATTTAGATGACTTTTTGAGAAAACTGATAAACACACCATCCCACAATTGTACTGCCCTTGCCTGTGAAAATCCTTTTGCAGCCCTTAAATGATATAGTACAATTTGAAATTATAGAGATAAGTGGGCGAAGTCTAATGGAATATTAAAAATACACAACAGGCCAATGAGAGAATAACTTTCTTTGGCAAAAGTTTCCACTTCTCAGAATGCTATCAGGAAATTAGAAGTATCTTGACAGATGGGAATAAGGAATTTTAAGAGAGAACAACCACAGTAGTTGTGAAATCCTTTCCAGAATTCTTCCATGGAGCCAATGAGGCTTAGAGGCACTGATGTCCCCACCACCAGGGTTTCATCATTCACACGTGCTTGGGACGCTGGTCCGTCTACTTACAGACAGAACAGGACTTCCTGTGGCTTCAACAAACCTTCCAGATGATGCCAACCCACACAGAACCACTGATCAAACCCAGCAAGATTTTTAACTCTGATCCTGAAAAATCACCTAAATCCAGAAACTATTTCACAGATCGGACAAAAATTTGAGAAAAAAGAAAAGCCCACATCTCTTTCAGTTGAACTTCATGTTAAGCTCCAGGATTATGCTGGCCAAACAATTCACGAATTGTCTTTGAGCCTCTAATGCCTGCTAGTACCATGGGAAATGGATTTTGAAACAAAGTAAGTTGGATTGGATTTACTTTGTTCCCAAGCTGCAAAGCATCAAGCAAAAATAAACAGTCAGGTCTGAATACAACCCGAACCCCACAGCCTGTCACTCAGAACCTGCCCCCAGGATGCCGGGAGGAAAGGGTGACAAGAGAGGAGAAAAAACGCTGCTTGCTCCAAAGTGTCAGATCCCCTTTACCTGGGAAATGTTTCCAAAAGAGACAAAACAAATTTCTTTTATATTTGGTTCAGCAACAAAAATCAGATTTTTGCCAGCCCTTCTCTGATCTCTAAATAACTGACGAAGATTTAGATTAAAATTAGGGAAATAAAGGGCAAAAATACAAGAGAATGTTTTGGGCCAAAAGTTCCTCATATGCTGAGTAGGAACCGTCTTAGAGGTTAAAAATGTGTCACCAGAAGCTGACAGCATCCGCGTTAGAATGCAGTTATCCTGTGTGCTGTGTACCATACCACCTGGCTCAGCGTCCATTCCTAACATAGCCAACGTGGATCGTGCTTTTACTATGTGGCAGCTGCTGCCCTTTGTCCCCTTTATGTTTTCTACGTACATTCAATGCTCACCACCATCCTGTGCAGTGGGTGTCACTGTCACTTTCCCCACCAGGTTCAATAGTGTCCCATAAAATTCATGTCCCCTGAACCTCAGAATGTGACCTTATCTGGGAATAGGGTCTTTGCAAATGTATTAGATGTGGTCACATTGGATTAGGGTGGGACCGAAACCCCATGTGACTGGTGGCATCTTTTAAAAAAGAGAGACACACAGAAGACACAGGAAGAATGCCATCTGAAGACATGATGGATGATGTCTAGATGGATGGATAGAGTGATGTCCACAAGCCATGGAAGACCGGGGTTACCGGCAAACCCCAGAAGCTGGGAGAGAGGCCTGGGACAGACCCTGTGACAGAAACTCCCAGAGGAAGCAACACTGCTGACACCTTGGTTTCAGACTTTGGACCTCCAGAGCCATGAGGGAATAAATGTCTGCTGTTTACATCACCCAGTTTGGGGTGCTTTGTTATGGGAACACTGGGATACTCATGCACCCCATTTGGACGTGTAGAAGCGTGGGCTGAGAGAGGCCATCTCTCGCCCAGGCTCACGCAGTCCTTCTGTGCTCAGTGTCCCCCAGGTCAGCTGGGGAGGCCTCGAGCAAGTCATTTCACACTTCTCAGCTATGTTTCCAGAAGAATCAGCACATTGTCATGTGAGGACTCACACCTCATCTGCGTGGTTGGATTTGATTACTTTTAAGGGTTCTCCTAACCAACTTTGAGCCTCTCTGATTAGATTCTGGATTAGCTTTGAAACAACCACTACAAAACTCATTTACATGGCATTCTCCATCTAAGCACTGCTATTGTCTCTGCAGTAACTTGGGTGTTGCTGTCTTTTTGTGGACTCAGGAAGAGTTAACAAGCGGTAATAAACAGTCAGGAATGCTTCTTATTTCACGTCTGCATGTGTTTGGTCTTTTGAGTGACACAATTGGAGATGAGTTCTGTAATCAGGACAGAAACCTTACACTGTATTGTAATTTCCCTTGATGCACGCTAGAAAAAGATACCAGTTTAAATTCACTGGGGTGAATGACTAGAAAATTACCCCACCTGTCAAAGTTTTCAGTGTTAAAAAGCAATGCAAATTTTCTCAAATACTTAGAACTTCTTAGATGTCAAAACAGAAGATATTACCAAAATATGAGAACTGGGGTTTTATACTCAGGTTGAAAAAAGACTCATTCTTTTTCCAAAAGCCACAATATTTGGTTGAGTGAATGAAAGAGTGAAAAATATACCAAGCAAAGCATTCATTTTGTCTAGAAATAAAATAAATGAATAAGTTAATTTTATAATGTATTCACATACCCTTCTGTAGCATAAAAACTGTGTGTGTGTATATGTATATGTGAGATGTCGTGTATGTGTGCGTGCCCTAGGAAAAATAAATGAAAAGCGGATATATGTGGGTTTAACATTATCTTGTTCCATGCTCTTTGTATTAGATGAGTTGCTTCTATTTCAATTACAACCCAGAAAATTAATTCAAAATTTGCCCCTGGTGGTTTATTCTAAAACTTGGTTTTTCAAGTCCTTACAGGGGTATGTGGCAAGTTGTTATCATTGCCATGAAAATGTGTAACAGGAGGAGTGTTCTCTGATAGCTCCTGTCACTTGTTGACTCGGAGGGGTGGTTAGAAACTTTGGTCCACAGAAAATTTTCTTTCTGATACTAAAGAATGAAAAACCAAAAGAATTTGACACCAAGACTGTCTAGAGAGCATTGCCGTGTCAAGGTTCTTTTATCCTGAGTTGGGAGAAGTCTCTGTAATTTTGAGATCTTGAGCCATGCTTGCATGACATTTCTCTTTGTGAATACTCTACTAATTTTAGCCCATAAAAGTCATGCCAGTACCACAGTGAGCTAATAGATGAGGCAGAGTCAAGAAACCAAGGATCTGATTTTATTTCACATTTTCAAAATGGAACTAAACTTTGTAGAAAGCAATTTGTGGAAACAGTTATTTACAGTACAATGAGTTACGGGTGATCTCAAAGGAGGGCCATCTCATTCTAGATATGAGATTTTAATAGCAGAGCTGGCTTACTCAACATGGCTGAACACTTTGAAGGAGGCAGCTCTCTGAATTGTTCTCCCTCCTATTTATAAAGGCAGGTACTTTTTATGAACCAGTAGATAATTTTTGAGCACCTACTCTCTTCCAGGTGCAGAATTTGGAAATGAATGTATGCTGCTGCTGATGCTAAGTTGCTTCAGTCGTGCGACCCCATAGACGGCAGCCCACCAGGCTCCCCCGTCCCTGGGATTCTCCAGGCAAGAACACTGGAGTGGGGTGCCATTTCCTTCTCCAATGCATGAAAGTGAAAAGTGAAAGTGAAGTCGCTCAGTCGTGTCCAACTCTTAGCGACCCAATGGACTGCAGCCTATCAGGCTCCTCTGTCCATGGGATTTTCCAGGCAAGAGTACTGGAATGGGGTGCCATTGTATCAGTTCAGTTCAGTTCAGTCGCTCAGTTGTGTCCGACTCTTTGCAACCCCATGAATCGCAGCACGCCAGGCCTCCCTGTCCATCACCAACTCCCAGAGTTCACTCAGACTCACGTCCATCGAGTCAGTGGTAAATAAGCCAGCTGCAGCGCCACTATCACAGAATTGATAGCTTAGCAGAGAAGACTTTAAATAAGAAATGCAAATGCTCTGAGTGTTACCTGGGGCAAATTTGGGAGCACACAATAGATGGAGCCTCACTTAGCTGGGGAATCAAGGAAGGCTTCCTGGAGGAAATGGCACTAATTTTGAGATTTGAAGTTTATTAGCCAGGAAAGGTAGTAAAAGGAATGGTAGGGACTGGAACAAAAATATTACAGATAAAGGGATCAGTAAATTTATATTGCTGACATCTTTGAAGAATTGAAAGATGTCTAGATACATTGACTATCATGTTTTACTGGTCGAGTGTCTTGTAATTCTGAGAAAGGTGAAGGTGAAGTGAATTCCTAGAACCTCTTGGTGATTCCAGAAAAACCCTTTAGAGTCATTGGCTGTGAGCAGATCTGTCCCTGGGCACAACCAGTTCTAACATGAGAAGATGCTCAAGAGGGTGGCTCTCAGAGGGTCCTGGGAGAGTGGGCCAGGTTCCACCTGAGAATCTCTCCAGGACAGTTAGGAATGTGGACCGGTGAGCAGAGGCTCATTAACAGATTGTCAGTCTAAAAGCAAAGCTGGTGTGTTAGTCGGAGCTAGACTAGGTTATAGTGCAGTAACAAGTTTAAAGCTTTAGTAGGCATAATACAACAAAGGTTCTTTTTTGCTTAAGCTCCACATCCATCATGGGGATCTCTGCTCCACACAGTTATCAAGGGAACCAGGCCGGCAGAGGCTCTGCCAGCTTGTGCTACATGGAGCACATGACCTTCTTGGTAGATTTGGCAGAGGAGGAAAGAGCTGAGGTATTAGACACCAGCGTTTAAATGCTTCAATCCAGAAGTGACACTTCCCATGGGCTGGAAGGAGTCACATGGCCCAGGATAACTGAAAGCGGGTGAGAAATGTGAGGGAGCATGTGGATTATCACTAGGAAGTTACTAACTACCCTTGTTCAACTGGAGTCTGGGAAACAAGACAGACTGGTTGAGAGGTTTGAAGATGGATCCAGAAGACAATACACAAAGGAGAGAGAGAATTGCCGAGAGTCTGTAATATGATTAGGAGCAAAGTAATAGATGAATGTAGGAAATGGACAGTTCGGGGCTTTATTTTAGCATTAAAAATAATAATAGTCAAATTGCTGATAGCACTCACTAAGTGGGCTTTAGACAGGTTGTCTCATTTAATTTTCACAAGGACCTTCTGAGGCAGGTACAATTATGACTCCACAAACCCAGAAACTGAGTCCTGTGAGGCGACTGGCCCCACACCTCAAGTTAGTCATATTGGAGTTTGCAATCATTGATCCCAGGTCCCAGAGCCACTAAACTTCACCACTGCCCTTAAATCACGGCCTGGAAGCCCGTCAAATCTGGAGGAAATCCAAGGGTTTTTAGTTAGGTTGGAAGACAGTTTCTGCAAAGAGAGGGATAGTAAAGCCAGGGGTCTGGTCTTGTCTCAGCCAATCAGATGACTTCAGAGAGACTGATGAGAAATACGGGTTTCCCAGGCCCAGCATTAGAGCCCAGTATTAACCAAGGGCCTTTATGAAACAGGCTGTGACACATGACCGCAAAGCAACCCCCCGCTTGGAGCCTCCAGAAGAACTGTCACGTGGCCTCGGTAATATTCTGGATATATAGAAAGAGCCAATACTTCAAAAACACAAAACCTCTATGAAAATGAATTTCATATCATATTTTTACATTCCTCATTTGAAGGAATCTTAGTGAGCTAACAAAGACAGAAAATTAGCCACTTTAACTATAATACCTTGATTACTAGACTAATCCAGTTACGAGTTTATAGACCCTTTGATCAGGAGCCAGAGAAGTTGTCTAGGAAATTAATTAAAGCCATTTCTAAAATGTTTGAAAGGGGCTGTTTAAATAAACATTTTATTGAGCTTAAAATGGTCTAGGCAAGAGGAAATGGAGGCTGAAGGAGAGCAGAGATGGCCGGGAGAGGGAAGAGGAAGGACCCCAACACAGGAAACATTTCAGAGGCACACCCCTTCAAAGTGAGTGGTAGGGAACACGAGGAACTAAAAATGCATGAGGAACTGAGCTGTGGGGAAATTTATTGGAGGTGGGACAGAGGAAGATTTGAAAATGGTCAGAAAGGAGATGTGAGTCCTCAGCTGACAATGTTGACTGTGAAATACACAAGAAAAGGATTCAGGTGAGGCGGGACAGCAAGCAACAGGAAAAAAGACAGAGTCTGGGGGCTTGGGCTCGGAAACCTGCAAGACACCAATGCCAACCAAAGCTGAAATGAAAAAACTGACGACATCAAGTGCTGGAACTTGAAGAACAACTGGGATTCCTTTTTTCTTTTAATTTTTTTTATGTGGAACATTTTTTAAATCTTTATTGAATTTGTTACAATATTGCTTCTGCTTTTTATGTTTTGGTTTTTCAGCCCCTAAGCATGTGGGATTCCGACTCCCTAACCAGGGATCGAACCCACAGCCCGTACATTGGAAGACGAAGTCTTAACCACTGGATAGCCAGGGAAGTCTCTGGGATTATAGAATATTGCTGATAGGAGCATACATTGAGTCACTTTGGAAGTGTTCTGTGATATGTACTAAAACCCAAATATCTGTATACACTATAGCCTAGCAATTATCTCTTTAAAATGTCCCCAAAGAGAACTGAAAGCTAATGTCCATCTAAGGCACACAGAAAAACAGCTTCAGCAGTGTTTTTTGTAACGGCCCCCATCTAGAGACAACAGAAATGTCTATTAACAGTAGAAAGGTGGCTGGTAGGTAGATAGGTAGATAAAGTGAAACAGTGAGTAATGAAAAAGGATGGCACACAGCACGGGTGACCCTCATGTGATCCATGCTGAATAAAAGAAGCCAGACTCAGAAGAGTATATTCTGAACAATTCCATTTCTATGAAGTTCGAGAACAAAGACCCACGGCAACAAACACCAGCATGGCCTTGTTGGGGGTGGCAGAGAGCCTGCTGGGGCACAGATTGTTCTGTATCTTGATGTGGACAGTGGTCACACAGATGCTCACTGAAGTGGGCCAAAGGGCCTGCCCCATGGGAGATGCTCGGACTGTCACTGGTCTTGGAGACCCTGAATGATGTCTTTAAGAAAAGATAATCCACATCTAGATGTCATCACACTGCATCCACTCTGTGATGGCGTTAGAGCCATGTTCTTATTTGCATATAATTTTGCCCATGTGACTGCTGCTCGATTGCCGGTTTTGATTACGGCTTCCCAGTCTGTAAAAGTGTTCTGGAAGGGTTTAATGGAATGCTCACAGGAATGTAGCATCATCAACTGTAGAGCCAGAGGGGCTTGGTTCCCTTTGCAGCTGACAGGGCAGAGCCTGGAGGGTGCTGATGGGCACCAGCTAGAGAAGGGCGTGGGCTCTGCCACGTGACTCTGCCCAGCTCAAGGTCTTCATCCGAGTGAGGAAAATTCCTCAGAAGGGCGATGGGCTGCCCCAGCAAGGGGGTATGTCACAGGAAGTACCTCCCAAATACCAACTTTTAAAGTTTCACCTTCATAATTTTTGCCATATCTGTCTAATATCCATTCTAACCTTTACTTCATATGTTTTATAGCAACACACCTCCACTTATTCAGAGAACATGTCCAAGTAGGAAATGCACATCACCGCTGGGCCACTTTAATGGAAAACCAGCATTTTTCTGACACATATTACCTTTAAATTATTACATGTGCCTCCTTATGTCATGGCAATCAGTAATTATTTCTCATCATCTCAGGTCCCTTCCAACTTTAAGGCTTTATAGTTTAAATTATAAAGTGATCATCCCCCATATGTGACTGAGAAGTCTCTCAAGAGAGAGGGTACTCTTCACTCCCTGAAGTTAAAAACAAAATAAAAATGGAAATGCTAATAATCTAAAAAAACATAAAATAAAACACCTGAATTCTTGTGCTAATATTAGTATTAATATCCAGGGACCCTCTTCAGGGTCCTTAACTTCACCGTGTCAACAACATCAATAAAACACAGGGTAAAGGCAGCTTACCCCACGGTCTCCAGAGAAAACTGGATGACCATACTGCCCAAGCCCCTCGTCAGGTGTAAAGGGATGTAAAAGTTATACAAATATTGACATGATCATTGGCTTGTGCAGCTGGATATTGGAGAAATCAATCTAAAGTGTGTGTGGAGAGACCAGCCACCTACCAAAAAGAACGTGACTGGGTAGTTCTTACAGCTGCTGATTTTTCCTTGGGTACCAGACGGCTTCAGCGTCAGATGGGCCTGGTTAGTGCTGCATCTGCCTCTGACCTTGAGCTCACTGACCTTGAGAAACTAACTCAACCTCTTGGCTATTAACCTCGTATAAGGATAATAGTTCCACTCTGGGAGGTCGTTGAACCAGCTAGAGACAAGGCTCAGCAAGCATTGTCAATCTCCACGTGATTTTCTGGGAGTGGGCAGCCCACATGTGCCCCAGCTCCCTGCCCACTTACGGGGCTGACTTCCTGGCCTGTCCTTTTGCCTCCCCTCTGTGACAGCCTCCATGTTTTCATCAAGTCTTCGTGGAAAGGCAATAATGGTTGCTTCAAGATCCATTTTAATGGATCACGTCAAAATGACCGCCATTTTTTTCAGTCATCTATTATTTACCCGATGGAGCACACACTTCCATCTTATGTCAATTCATGGTACTGGCTGTCAAAAGTTAAAACAAGTGTATGTAATAAAGTACGTCGGGGAAGAAGGTTCCATGGCATAATATTCAGCTAGAGTCTCCAGTGTTAATAATTCAGAGGGTGCCTACAAGGCCTGGTCTCTGTTATACACTCGAAGCAGGTAATACTTCATTTTTTAAAATGTAACCATTTTTGAGTTACAGGAATACAAAAAATGGTCTGTGGCCAATAAATGTCTAGTTTTATGCTCTTCAATAAATGAAAATAAAGAAGTACAGCCAAGTTGCTGAGCACTCTGGCTTGTAAACACCCGTGGGTTCTGTCATCATCAGCAGTTGAGTGGCACTGACTTCACAGCCTCTGGCCCTTGTCAGGGTCTGACCTTCTCCAAATTCTAGTAGTAACAAAGGGTGGCCTGGATTCCAACCTTAGGGCCACGCATTCTTTGGGGACTTCCCATGGAGACCATCTGGCCCTACCTGTAGGTTCAACCCAACTCAACCCCAACAACTTAAATAATTTTTTTCAGTACTTTAAAACTCCACCCTGGAACCAGCCACCCTATGACTATTATCTCTTTAAAATGATCCCTGCCACCAGCCCTGAACCCCTTTTGGACTCACCTGAGCAGGTGCTGTTCCCTCTGCCTAGAACTTTCTTCATTTACATCCTCACCTGGCTAACTTATAATAGCCCTTCAAGTTCTAGCTGAAAAGTAACTTCCCCAAGGAAGCCCTTTCTGACCCCCACCCTGGGCCCCTGTTACACTCCCCACTGTCCCCAGCTGTGGGCACTTCTCCAGAACAACAACAAACCCCGTTCCAATACTCGAGTCTGACGCCATTCAGCTCCTAGGAGCACCCCATTCCTGGCAAGATGACACAGCCAGAGCTCGAACCAAGGCCCTGGAGCGCAGGTCACTATCTCTGCCCCAGTCCAAAGGGAAAGCCTCTTGAACCACAGTCACCAGTGTAATTGGCACCTCCCAACCAACATCCTCAGACCATAGCTCTTAACAACTTACCAGGCAGTTCACCCACAGAAGCTGGGTATTATTTTGTTTGTAGGAATTAACAAAATGGAAACCAAAGAGTGGGAACATCACTATATCTATCATGACCTTACCATTCAGTAGATTGGTTTTCATAGAGATTCTTGTGGATTTCCATTATGTGCCATTAAGAGAATGAATAATGCATTATTAGAAGAATAAATCAGCATGTAATATGCATGAGTAATATATTCATACCAGGCCTGGTGAAGAAGTGGATACTAATTTAGTTTGTTTATACAGAAATAGATTCAAAGATGTGTAACCACACTGTTACAAGTCCTTTACAATTAGAGCAGTGGAAATTTCAGACATGACTTACAACCAGCATAGTAAGTAGACCAAAGAGGCACTAGTCTTGTGTATCCATTTTGCTCCATTTTACTAAGAAGACTTGGCAAAGGCCCCAGCCCTCTGAACATCATTTATTCATCTTTAAATGTGGGACATAATACTAACGTTGCAAAG
Organism: Bos mutus; assembly: GCF_027580195.1. Classification (NCBI taxonomy): domain Eukaryota; kingdom Metazoa; phylum Chordata; class Mammalia; order Artiodactyla; family Bovidae; genus Bos; species Bos mutus. Next base: position 52,687,879 of record NC_091634.1, on the reverse strand, counting down.
CCATGAAGCCCAGAGAAGGGGTCATTGATGAGAACCAGAAGAAATCTTCGTGACTCCACTCCAATGGGTTTGGTGACTTACCCAAGGACTCACAGGGAGCTTACTGAGAGTGCCAGAGCAAGACTCTTCAGCTTCCAGCAGAGCCTGTAATTAAAAGCATACACGAGAAGCCGCGAGCACGCTCCCCACCACACACATACACATATTTACTTCTGTCTGCATACTCAAAACTCACACGAACTCCTTAATAATCCTCTTAATAGCCGTGATAACTAAACACATTCAGTTTAATAACAGTTTCATCCATGCCTTCTTCCTTAAATCTAAATAATGCCTCTGCTGCTATTCCAAAAGGAATACTATATCCGTCTCTTTGCCATAATAAAGATGGGGAAATTTGGGTTAATCACATTTTAAAGGGGAAAGTGTATGTAGAGAGATTTTAAATTGCAAAATTAAAAATGCAAACGTGAAATGATTTTTCCATTAATGTCTTCTCCGTAGGGAAATGTCTCCTATTGCAGTCAGGCTGTCTGAATGGGCCTGTTACCCTTCTGTGGGGCTTCGAGTGAAGCATCAGCTCCTGCGAGGCTCATTTTCAAGGTGCTACAAAAATAAAAGCCTCTAACGGGCTATTCTAGGAAGCTTTTGTGACAGCACTTACATTCATACATATGTGGGCATGAATTTTGTTTCAGAAGGGATTTACTGCTGTAAATATAAGATCTATTTCTAGATATCCCAACTGGTGCATAGATATAATTGTACTTAAACAATATTAAAAAATGCTACTCAGTGAAAAAAAAATGACTGTGCTGCATGTGCTACTGTCCTCATCCTGATTTCTGAATAGTCCATTTATGGTTCAGCTTTGGTTTTAGATAGAGACTGATCAAAGTGAGTTTCTCCAAATTCCTTTTGTTATTCATTGTATCTGAGGAATTGTGGCTGTGTAATTGTCGAACTAGCAGGAGTCACCTTGAGAAATGTCCCAAGAATGTCCATCCTTAGTTACTAACAGGCTGGTTATATCTAAATTGCTTGGCCCACCAGACTGCAATACAGTGAATTCGTTTTATGGAATGTGAAAATCACAGATTAGAAGAAAAGATGGAGGTCATTCCACCCGAGCCCCTCCACGTGAATCCCTCTGCCTTTCTTTGAACATTGCACATCTAGGCAGGCTTGCTCCTTTGAGAAGTTCAACTCTCTGGCTGGACATCTCGGTGGTTAGAGAGGTCACATAGTGTTAATGGCCGGGATTGTAGGCTCTGGAGGTCAGTGTACTTGGATCCATATCCTTGCTGTGTCACTTACAAGCTACTCTTGCTGTTTACACTGAAATGATGAATAGGCGTTGCTTTTCCCACCAAAATCCTACTTTGGGAAGCCATCCAAAAAATATAAAACCTCAGTACTTGAGGACAGATACCCAAGGCTGTTGCTGAAATGTTGTTTTCTTCAGGTGCAAAAAAATCCAAGGTTAAATGTTCATCCACAGTGCACTGTTACATTCATTCTAGGAACTATGAATTGGATTAAGAAATAACCTTAATATCTCTGATTTACTGGCCCAGAACTGCTTATGGCTTGAGCAGAGAAATGTACATACCATTTTTTGGTAAAAATCATGAAAAGCCCTTGTATAGGTTTTTGTAGGATTCTGTAAGGGCAGTGAAAGGCGTGGGTGATATCTACTACTGTTATCTTTGAGTAGTAGAAATGGATATGGAGATTTAAAAAACCAAACATACAAGTCAACTGTACTTCAACAACAATAATAATGAAACTCATTTGCCTTGGTGAAAATAAATAACCAAATACAAATTTTAAATCTAAAATATTTTAAAAACAAAAAAAAGGACAGTGACTCATGACATAATGCTCCAGATTTATCTATAAAATGACTACATATAAGGAAATACAAGAATATGCATATTGAAAAAAAGATTAAAAGGAATGTCAATAAATGAAACATTTATTCAGTTAGGTTATTATGGAATTGTAGCTAATGTTTTTCTTAGATTTATTTTAATGCTGTATTAGTAATAAGATAACATTACTAAAATCACTTATAAAGAGAAAGTTGAAAATTCAGTCCTAGCTAACCTAGGAGCCAAGGGCGGGTCAAGGCCATTTTAAAGAGGGCAAGAAAGAATCCAGTGGCCTCCCTAGAGTTGCCAGCAGGGGGCGTGTGATACAGCTGCTCAGCAGCAGGGAGAAGCTTCTGTGAACATCACCACCTGTCCTTCATCCACCCCACAGCTCTGCCCACTTGCTCCTGAAGAGGTTCATATATTTGAGATGAGCATTTTGGGGGTGTTCAGCTCGGTGCTATTCATGGTAATTTGTAATAGGTTAAATACTTTCAACTAAAGCATAAGACAGTGAAGCTCTCAGTTGAGAAATACCATCAAACAGTGGACTATAAAATCAGGCTCTGCAGGGTTCCCTTGCGAGAATTTTATGGAGTCACCATCAAGCCGACCTTGCGCCAACTTTTATGGGTCTCATATCGGGACCTTTCTTAAACCTTTGGTTGGTATTTCCAGCTGAGCGTCTGAAGTCGCTTTGTTATCCTCGAATGAGGACCTCAGAATAAAGAGCCCACCTTGAGCTTCGTGTCCTCGCTCAGCTGTGACTCTCTCCTTGAGGACCCTGATGCTATATGACCCGCAAATGTGATCTGTGTGAAGTCGGTGATGGGCTGTCAGGACACACGTTGTCGACCTACTTCCTCTACCACTCGGCACCCGCCTTCCCCTGCAGCCCCTCCTCCAACCAACTTCCGCAGTCTCTTTTAACCTGCCACAGTCTTGACTAGACACAGAGAGCTTCAGAGTGAACACATGGTCCTTTGTTTTCCCAACAGACCAGAAGCTCTGAATTCACCCGTCGCTGTAATCCACCACTCTCTCTGCAACATCACCAGTGCCCGCAGCCGGCGGGGGTGAGGGCGGGGGGGAGGTGGGGGCGTGGATTCACAATGACACGATGACTGGTTGATCATCTGTCTTCGAGCTGGCGGGGATTTGCGCAATCCTCCTCTGCTCTCCTTGGCAGGAGAGGTTCAGTCCCACTGAGCCATGTGAATCTCCGGAGCCATACTTGGTGCCAACCCCGCCGGCAGATGGGATTGCAGCGTGCCCAGGGCAGAGCCAGCAGCCTCACCTGCATCTGAGCAGTGTGGCTGGTTAGTCTCCAGGCCTTCCGCCACCAGCTGTTTCTAACACAAAAACCCCCCAGACGGAGTTGTCTAGAAGGGAAGCTGACTGCAACTGCCCGCATGCAAAAGATGCAGGTGTGTCTGAAAGGACTGCCATCATCCTTCTGCTCTGCCCGCCCCCAGGACTGCCTGTCCTGGAGTCTGCTCCTTTAGGGAGAGGGAGCAGAAGGCTCTGCCTGGACCCTCCCTTATGCCAGGAGATCAGCAGGCGACAGCCGTGGGGGTGGTGCGGGAGCGGGGCACGCGGAGGACATCCCCTCCACAGGGCATCCCACTTCCTGCCGTGTTCACCGCACTTAAACGTGCTCAGAAAAGCAGTCCACTGCCGCTCCCCATCTCACGGCCGAGCGAAGATAAACATGGACTCCCCGAGGCAAAGCCTTCTCACGAGACACCCCCAGGGACGAGATCAGAGCTCCTGCACCTCCTCCTGCCTGAAGCCAACAGACAGAATGGCAGGCTTTCCTCTTGGTGTTTCTAGATAACGTTGGCAGGCCTTTCAGCGTGTGTAGCAGCTCATGTGCATTGAGAAAAGCACCCCAGGATGAGGAGGGGTAGCAGGCGGGGCACGCTGCTTCCTCAGCTATGGAAGCTGTGACGGAAGTGTTACTCCGTTGAAAAAGAGTGGTGTACTTATTTTTTGATCGAGGTACAATTCACATGATATAAAATCAATCACTTTAAAATGAACAATTCAGGAACATTCAGTGCATCAACAGTGTTGTGCATCAACCGCCTATATCTAGTTCCAGAATTTTCCCATCACGCGGAAGGGACACCTAAGAATCTTTACATGACTGTTCCTCCCACCCAGAGCCAGCCCCTGGGGCCCGTCCACCACCTTTCTGTCTCTGTGGGTGTAACTCCTGGACCATTCGTATCAGTGGAATCACGCAGTATGTAGTTTTGTGACTGGCATCTTTCCCTGAGCTCAGTGTCTTCAAGGTTCACCCATGTAGTAGCAGGAAGCAGTCCTCCTTTCCTTTTTATGGCTGACAAATTTTCCACGGTATGGATGAACCACACTTTGTGTATTCTTTCATCCGTTCTTCAGGCTGTGTCTACCTTTTGACGGGTGTGACTAGTGTTGCAAGGAACACATGTATGCACATAGTTGAATTACTTAAAGATGAATTAGCAAATACATATATATACCTGACTGGCTCGTCAAATCCATGATTTTATCAATAGTGATTGAGCGCTTCCCCTTCACACAAGTTCATTAAAGACCAAAATGTCAACGTGAAGGATGATAGCATAGGACAATGTGAAGAAAGTGATGCCTCCAGTGGAATACAGATGTGGTCACAGCCCTTAAGAAAATCACATTTGCCATCTAAGATACATTCCCGGGTCCCAGGGATTGGGACCTGGATACTGTTGGGGTTGTTATTCAGTACTCCAGAAGCACTGAGGCCTGGAGACCCAGTAGGAATTAACTGGGAGAGCAGAGGGTAAAGGGTACTCCGAGCAGAGGATCAGCACTTACAAAGCCCCCAGGACAGGATGGAGGTTGTCACCTGCGGGACACCCCCCGTGGTCCTTGTCAGCCAAATGGGCACCTGGGTCAGTGTCCGAAGGACAATGAGAACCAGGAAGGAATCTCAGGAAGGGGAGTGATGGGTCTGGCTGCATTCTGAAAGTCACTCTGACCACACAGCAGATGACTGAGCTAGACAGAGGGAATAGCAGATGCAGGAAGGAAAGTGAGGGAGACATTGATAGTTCTAGTGAGAAGTGGCCAAGTGGAGGTGTGTGTGCACGACAGCAAGCACCAGGAGAAGTGGGCAAAATAAAAACTGTTAGGGAGCCGTGGCTTTTGTTAGGCCAGCTTTGCTATTTCATCTGCTCGGTCAGTCATTCATTCTACAAGTATTTATTGAGCCCTTAGCCTGTGATATTGTGCATTGTGCTAAGAATGTGATGCTGAACTGCCTCCATAATCCTGGACAGGTTAATTAATACATAGGCCTCAGTTTTCCCATCCATACTATGGACATATGATAGCATCCGTCTCTTGAGGATTAAATGACTGTATGCAAGCAAAGTTTAGGAGAGTACTTGGCATACAAAGTGTTTGGAGCAACTAAAAAGAAATAATCATTCAAGCTTTGGCTCACTTTCTTTAGAGTGGTCAGTAAAAGGAATTCACCCAGGAAAGCACTTGCACAAAATCCATGAATAGCCATGGATCTCTTTGGCATTATGAATCAAGAAATCTATTCCATAAATATCTTCTGGGCATATACTATGAGCCAAAACTATACTGGTTGCTATGCAGGAAAAAAATGAACAAAATCTAAACATGTGTTGTTTTCATGTAGCTTACTATCTAGTAGGAGAGGCCAACATTAGTCAATAATGATACCAACCAAAATGACACATGTTAAGAGAGAGATGGTCATGGTTCCTGGAGAGTCAATAGCAGTATAGATTGGCCTGACAAGGAAGTCATGGGAGGCCTTTTTGTGGAAATGGTATGTGGGGTGAATCAAGAGAATAAGGTAGTGTTAACCAAGCAAGAAGGGGTACAAAGAACATTCCAGGAAAGAGAGTATAAGCAAAGTTCCTGTGGCTAGTGTGAGCGTGCTGGGTATGAAAGACTGAAGCAAGGCCCATGGGATGGAGCGTAGAGAGGAGCAGGAGCCTGGGTGCAGATAAGCCTGGCATTAGATTATTTATAAGTGGTAGGGGGACACATTCAGAGATGCACTTTGGAAATATCACTCTAGTTTGAGTATTAAGAAGAGATAGAGGTAAGAAACATGCCAACCACGAGACTACTATTAATATATTGTCCCAAATAAGAGGCATGTGCTAATCTGATGGTGGAGTCAGAGAAGGGTGCAACTCTGAGGGCTGTCTAGGGAAGAGCTCAGCAGCACTTGTGAGGGATTGACTATGACAGGTGCAGAAGGGACAAGGGGCAAGGATGACACCAGCAGTTCTTGACTGGGGCAAGTAGAACTTGAGATGGGGAGGGGGAAGTGGAGGTAGCTCCAACAGAGTAAAGTCATGATCTCAGTAAGGCGGGAGCTTGGCTCGTTTGCTGACAGAAAGAGTATTGAGGAAAAATGTATTTTGGAGTGGCAACAGTAGGGATTCGAGTAACAAGAAGGACTTACAAAAGTGACATCTTAATTGAAGTCAAATTGAAATATGGAGAAACTGTGGGTGTGGAGTGAGCATTTCATCTGATAGGTCTCAGAAGGCCCAACACTGTGCTCTATCCACACAGCAGGTGTGTGGTTGTGTTTGTTGAGCAAGTAGACAAAACCAGATTTCACATGACTTTCTCAAGCTACTGGAGACAGTGATGGCAGTGGTTTGGTCACTAAGTCGTGTCTGACTCCTTGTGACCCCATGGACTGTAGCCCACAGGCTCCTCTGTCCGTGGGATTTTCCAGGCAAGAACACTGGAATGCGTTGCCTTTTCCTACTCCAGGTTATTGGCTTGTCTACCAGTCAGTTGTCCACCTATATTTATTTTAGTAGTGTACCCTGTGTAGAACTTTAAATTACAAACCAAGAGGTTTGTATTTATAATACCTAAATATATAGTGAGTCAGAAACTGAATTTGGAAATATACAATTGTTTAATTCTTAGGAATTGGAATATAAATAAGATGGAGAGAAAAGGAAAAGAAACCATTTGCCCATATCCTGCCTAACCTAAATAAAGTTGCTAATCCTGCAAGACTTTTCAGAACCTTTGTAACCCTAAAGAAAAATCTCCTTAGATATTATTAATTCTTTGGGGAAAATGAGTTGCAAATAATAAGTACATATAATGATTACCCAGTATAGTAGCATTCTTGGGGGAAAATGTCTACAGTAGATTGATTACCTTGAATTTTTATAATATCTAATTTTAGCCCCTTGGAAAGAATTGTACTGCAAAATTATATCTTGGGAATATTTGATCAGGCCATTATACTATTCTTTCCATGTTTTCCACCATATTTCTAAAAGAATATTATTTTATCCTATAACTATATTCAAGATTGTGCCTATTTCTCTATTGCCTTCCTAGGAATTTAATTTTGTTGTCTAAATGGGGGAAGTCTGTTTTCTTTCCCAGTTATGGCCCAAATAATAAATGTTGATGTTACTGTGCTATAAAAATATGTCCTCTATAAACTGCTTTGCTTGTCATTAAGATGTTTCCTAAATAAGTTGAACACGCACTATGTTTTTGTCAGACACTTGCAGCAATCTTAAATTACCTGCTGTGTCTATACATATTCAGAAGGCCGTAATGGAAATGTGCCAAGTGGCTCAGGAGAGAACAGTTTGTAAAGATTAGGAGGAGACTGGGGAAGCTTCGGCTCTTATTGCTTGGACTCTGCACAAATGCATTTGTTTCTGGGTAACTTTAGGTTATTTCTTTCCAGATTTATTTTGGTTCACACAGTTTCCCAAGCATTAGTCATCAGTGTCGCCCAAAGCGTTTACACTCTACTCATCTCCATAGACAATCAATCAGAATCTCGAGACTGAAATGACCAGTTAAGACAGGCCAACAATCTGTTGATCTAGTGGAGGAAAAAAATACAGTCTCAATTGAAAGGACTTTTATGAGATTTCACCCAGACAATTGAGTCCAAATTTATAGTCAAACTGTAGAGTGAAACTTGAGAGAATAATTTAAAGAAGGAATGCAATCCTCAGATAATAGGATGTCCTTGTGGATGGGTGGCAGAAAATGTGGTGGTTCCATAGAGGAAAAAAGTAGATTGGTGGATTGGTGTTGATTTAGCACTGTCATGGGATTATTTTATCAGTGATTTGGATTTAGGCACAGAAAGAAAGGCACAGTTATCACATCAGCAGATGAGCAAGGTTAGAAAGGAAACTTGTCCAACAGAACATATATGTTTTCAAAGACATATTCAACTAGGATGATCCACATGCAAGTATTTCCAGGTTTAACTGGATTGGAGCTGTTGATTGAAGACTGTATGGAATTGTTTTAAATCAGATGATGACTAATTGACTATCACAAATATCATATCAGCTTAACATTTCCACACACAAGGCACACACACGAACCCATATAAACAACTGTCTATGCTTAGGCCTTTTCAGAACCTTTATTATCCCAAGATACATTATAAACCTTTAAGGGAGGCATCTGGTATACAAAGTGTTTCCCAAGCTTTGTTTTTCAAGGAACTACTATTAATATCTTGAAGATCTATTAGCCTTAGAATGCAGTTTGGGAAATGATGGTCCAGATGAAAGCAAAAGGCTTGGATCTCTCCAAGAGGAGAAACCTGAAGAATTGAAAGAGGAGAAATCTAACAGGGGAGAAGACACAGTGGCAAGCATGGAACTGTTTTGTAAAGGTTCATGAAGAGTCATAGTGATAATTGTAGGTGTTATTTTTCAGATCACTTTCTGTGTATCATGTACTCATTTTGTACTTACAAGAGCTTCATACAGGAGAGGGCCTGTAATTATTCCCACCTTATAGATGATGAAATCGCTGCCTGGAGAGGTGAAATTGTTTGCCCAGCATCATGTGACAGACTGAAATTGTCGTCTTTGTGCAGGACCCAAGAGGGATGGGTTTTACAGAAAAAGATTTCAGCTCAGACAGTCAAACACTGGGCATCAGTTTTTAGGAATATTGCAGAGAAGTTTGGGGCAATCTGAGCATTGTCCATACAATTCCATGATAGCCCAGCTGTGACTCATCATTTTGCAGCTCATTCGTTGACCTTAGATAGAATTCTCTTTCTCTGAGTCTCTCGGATATTCAGGCAGCTTGTCCCAGAAAAGACCTTAAAAATATTTTGCATTATGGTCAGATCAGGACACCAACTTGTACAGTAAAGGGGACTGTGCAGGGCACTGTGGAGAGATGCAGATACCGCCTTGGCTGCCCCTTGACATCTCCTGCCTGAGGTCCTCGTTGTCCCTCCTGCTCGTCATTCCCCCACGCATATGCCAGGCTCATCTCAGACTCTAAGCCCAGCCATCAGCTCCAGCCTGCAGCCTGTGTTGGTGTCCAGTGACCAAGGACAATGGGAGTAAGTTCAGACACATCTCGCCCACCTGTCTGTTCAGTACTGTTAAGAATGTGTCAACACTCTTTCTTAGACACTTTTTTCAATGTTTTTACTGTGGCAAAAGACACATAACATAAAATTAACCATCTTAGCTATTTTAGAGTGTACAGTTCAGTGGTATTGAAGACATCCTTAGCACTGTGAAACCATCTCCAACATCCATCTCCATAACTCTCTTCATCTTACAAAACCGAAACTCTATACCCACTAAACAATCATTCCTCATTCTCCTCCCCCTCCAGCCCCTGGGAGTCATTTTACTTTCTTTTTTTTTTTTTTTTCCCAATTTTATTTTATTTTTAAACTTTACATAATTGTATTAGTTTTGCCAAATATCAAAATGAATCCGCCACAGGTATACATGTGTTCCCCATCCCGAACCCTCCTCCCTCCTCCCTCCCCATACCATCCCTCTGGGCCGTCCCAGTGCACCAGCCCCAAGCATCCAGCATCGTGCATCGAACCTGGACTGGCAACTCGTTTCCTACATGATATTTTACATGTTTCATTGCCATTCTCCCAAATCTTCCCACCCTCTCCCTCTCCCACAGAGTCCATAAGACTGTTCTATACATCAGTGTCTCTTTTACTGTCTCGTACACGGGTTATTGTTACCATCTTTCTAAATTCCATATATGTGCGTTAGTATACTGTATTTATGTTTTCCTTCTGGCTTACTTCACTCTGTATAATAGGCTCCAGTTTCATCCACCTCATTAGAACTGATTCAAATGTATTCTTTTTAATGGCTGAGTAATACTCCATTGTGTATATGTACCACAGCTTTCTTATCCATTCATCTGCTGATGGACATCTAGGTTGCTTCCATGTCTTGGCTATTATAAACAGTGCTGCGATGAACATTGGGGTACTGCCTATATGATTTTGATTACTCTAAGTACTACATTTAAGTGGAATCATACAGTATGTGTAATTTTGTGACTGGTTTATTTCACTGTAATGTCCTCAAGTTTTATCCATGTTGCATATTCTGCATGTTACAGAATTCACTTCATTTTTAAGACTGAATAATAGTCCATTTGACTTTATTGACTATGTCAAAGGCTTTGACTGGTAGACCACAACAAACTGTGGAAAATTCTTAAAGAGATGGGAATACCAGACTACCTGACCTGCCTCCTGAGAAGTCTGTATGCAGGTCAAGAAGCAACAGTTAGAACTGGACATGGAACAACAGACTGGTCCCAAATCGGGAAAGGAGTACGTCAAGGCTGTATTTTGTCACCCTGCTTATTTAACTTAAATGCAGAGTTCATCATGAGAAATACTGGACTGGATGAAGCACAAGCTGGAATCAAGATTGCTGGGAGAAATATCAATAACCTCAGATATGCAGATGACACCACCCTTATGGCAGAAAGCAGAAGAACTAAAGACCCTCTTGATGAAAGTGAAAGAGGACAGTGAAAAAGTTGGCTTAAAGCTCAACATTCAGAAAACTAAGATCACGGCATCTGGTCCCATCGCTTCATGGCAAATAAATGGGAAAACAGTGGAAACAGTGGCCAACTTTATTTGGGGGGGTGGGGCTCCAAAATCACTGCAGATGGTGACTGTAGCCATGAAATTAAAAGACACTTGCTCCTTGGAAGAAAAGTTATGACCAACCTAGACAGCATATTAAAAAGCATAGACATTACTTTGCCAACAAAGGTCTGTCTAGTCAAGGCTATGGTTTTTCCAGTGGTCATGTGTGAATGTGAGAGTTGGACTATAAAGAAAGCTGAGTGCCAAAGAACTGATGCTTTTGAACCATGGTGTTGGAGAAGACTCTTGAGAGTCTCTTGGACAGCAAGGAGATCCCAACAGTCCATCCTAAAGGAAATCAATCCTGAGTATTCATTGGAAGTGCTGATGCTGAAGCTGAAACTCCAGTACTTTGGCCACCTGATGCAAAGAACTGACTCATTTGAAAAGACCCTGATGCTGGGAAAGATTGAGGGTGGGAGGAAAGGGGATGACAGAGGATGAGATGATTGGATGGCATCACTGACTCAATGGACGTGAGTTTGAGTAGGCTCCGGGAGGTAGTGAAGGACAGGGAGGCCTGGTGTGCTGCGGTTTGTGGGGTCACAGGGTCTGACACGACTGAGCAACTGAACTGAACTGAATCGTACATTATATGTATAGACCACATTTTGTTTATCCATTCATCTGTCAGTGGACAGTTCGGTCACTCCCACATTTTAGCAATTGTGAATAATGCTTCTATGAGCTTAGATATATAAATCTCTCTTCAAGACCCTGATTTCAAATCTTTGGGGTACCCAGAAATAGGATTGCTGGATCATACGGAAATCCTATTTTTAATATTTTGAGGAACCACCCTATGGTTTTTCACAGCAGCTGTACCATTTTACACTCCCACTAATAGAGTACAAGATTCCAATGTCTCCACATCCTTTTTAATAGTAACCATCCTAATGGGTGTGAGATGGTATCTTAGAGTAGTTTTGATTTGAGTTTCCCTAATGATTAGTGATTTTCAGCACCTTTTCATGTTTTTATTGGCCATTTGTACATCTTCTTTGGAGAAATGTCTACTCAAGTCCCATAGAAATATTTTAACATGGCACACTATTGAAGCATCAAAGACCTAAGTAGATTACCATAATTGTTTTTGTAAGGAAGATAGTAACCCGAGAAACTATGGACATTTGATTAGCTTATTTGAATACTTACCAAATATTCATTGTACGCTCTCGGTACCTCACTCTCAGACTACTTTCTCCCTTTCTTCATCTGACCAACTTGATTCATTTTTCCAGATTGTGATAGAGACAGTGTATTCACCAAACCCATTTCCTTTTCCTCTGGCCATGGCTAGACTGAATTTCCCAACATCCTTGAAATTGGGCAGGGCCATGGATCAGAGACGGTGGAATTTGGTGGAAATCATTAGACCACTCCGAGGCCTCCTCACCCTGTGTCACCACCCACCAACTGAACTGGGAGCAGCTCCCAGAAAGAGGGGCCTAGTCCAAGAAGGAAGGACCTGGATGCCAGAATCCTCCCTGACATACCAGAGCATACCAGAGTATGTTCATGTTTATTGGCTAAGCTGTTGAGAAGTTGTGGTTTATCTGTAACAGCCATTAGCCCTGCTCTGCCTGATGTGAGACTCAGCTCTACCTTATCAGGGCTCCTCACAGGCTCAGTAAGGTCCTTTCCTGTGGGAAGGCAAAACCCTAGACAGAATGCAGGCCTCACAGTATTCAGGCTGTGTCTTTCTCCTCAGTCAGTGTATTCCATTCCCTGGCACAATGATTGGCATTTGGAAGACGCTCAATGAATAGGCATTAGCTGTTACTACCATCAACTTTAGTGTTCGTGCTACACAACCCTTACTTCTTAAGCCCTGGACCAACAAGATATCCACCCAGACCACATTAGAAATGCAGGTCTCAGGCCCCACGCCAACCCAACTGGATCAGGATCTGCATTTTCCAAAACTCCTGGGTGATGCCATTCCTGCTGAGAGCTGCACACTCACACTTGAGAGACATCACTCTAGACCAGCCATTCTTAGCCTGGGTGCACATTAGAATCATCCTATCAGAATTCCTGTCAGAATTTCTAAGACACTGTTCTTGTTTTAAGGCCACGCTGGTAAATCTAACATGCAGCCAGGCTTGAGAACCACTGCTCTACATCAGTAGTTCCCGCACTCCAGCATGCATCAGCAGCCCCAGGAGGCCTTGTTAAGGCACAGATTGCCAGATCTCCATACACAGCACAGTGCCTCTGATCTGGGGTGGGGACCAAGAATTTGCATTTCCACCACGTTTTCAGGTGCATTAGCTTCCTAGGACTGCCGTGATAAAGTACCAAAAACTAAGTGGCTTAAAACAATAGGAATGTCTTCTATTGCAGTTCTGGAGGCTGCAGGTCTAAGAGCAAATCGTTGTTGGGGGTCCGCTCTCCGTGGGTCAGGGAAGGTGCCTTCCTTACCTCTCTGCCTCCTGCTCTCCCTGCAGCCCCTGGTGTCCCCTGGACTGTGGCAGCTTCTCCTCATCCTCCGTCTCCACAGGGCACTTCCCCCGTGTGTCCTCACAGGGCCCTCCCCCTGCAGATAATGTGTGTCTCCTAATTTCCCCTTTACATCGAGAGACCCATCGTACTGAACACACGTGACTGACCACATTTTATCTTGTTTACCTCTGTGGAGACCCTATTCCCAAACAAAGTCACATTCTGAAGTAGTGGGGTTAAGGCTTTGACATCTCTTTTGGGAAAGACACAGTTCAGTCCATGACAGCAAATAAGGCTGGTGCTGCTGGTCAAAGGACACTGCACTGAGACCCGTGGCTTGACTCTAGGTCTCAAGAGCTCAGGAACAGTAAATATCCTTTTCTCTCAGCACGTTCTACCCAGAGCCTAGATTATGGCTTGGCACATAGTAGGTTTTCAGTAACGATTAGGAAAATCAATTAGTATTCCTTCCATGAGGCAGTTTGGCATAAAAGACTTCAACCTTTTCCCAATGCTGTTACAGGCTTAATATGTGATATTTCATATAGCAGGCACTCAATAAATGTTGAGTGTGTGAACATAGCTGTCGCTTCTCATTAAAAATGTGAAAGAGACCTTCACTGGGTCCCCACGCTTCCATTCCACCTTATGGAGCCATGACAGAATGCTTATTAAATGGCATGGCTCCTTTAACAGGAAATTAGCAATCTAGGAAACGCTGTGGACTGGTAGCAGGAGTTTGATGAACTCCTATCTATGCTAATTTGTTGATTGCCCTGCCTTGGCTCCCCAGTGAGAATTCATCTCAATTTAGTAAGTGCTATGAACTGTTTGAGTAAGGGACAATCTACCTCTTTGAATCCTAGAAACCTCTAGTTTGGTCTTCAGCTTCATAAATCACTGTGAATTTTCACCTGAGCCAGCAGTTCCTAACTAGGGGGCGATTGTGCCACCAGAGAGTATCTGGCGATGTCTGGGGACATTTTTGGTTGTCGCAATAAAGGGAGAGCTGCCAGCACCTAGTGGGAAGAGGCCAGGGATGCCGCTGAGCACCCTACAGCGTACAGGACAACCGCTACTACAAAGAACTAGCTGACTTCAAAACTCAGAATACCAAGGTAGAAAAACCCTGACCCAAGAAAAGTAGAGTGGACATGAAGTTGCCCCAGTGGGCAGACCTTGATTTTGGGAGCATCTCACGAGTGAGGTTTGGTGTGGCCAGTGGCAGGAGGACCAGGGAGAGTGTAGCTGTGTCATTTAGCGTCTGTTTTTTTGCAGTGGAGTTAGACCACTCCAGGATTAAAACAGAGACATTTCAGCCACTCCTGCAGTGTGGACAATGAACTGTATCTGGTGGTCTCCAGGCGTCAGGCTCCGTGCAGAGTGCTTGGCGCCCATCCTCTCGGTGAACCTTGGTGCCAGTGCCTCTACTCACAACATGCCTCTGAAGCAGGGACCTCATGAGCCCACATTCCTGACAAAGAAGCCCAGCTCTGAGGCTGAGTGGCCAACCCGACCTCACATGGCATTGAGTAGTCAGCCCCCACAGCCCAGGCTGTCAGACTCCAGCGTCTGTAGTTTTGATCCCTGTTATAGTCTGTGTTTGAACCTGGATTAACGTCCCTGCTCTGCTACTTACTGGCTGCATGGTCTTGGGCAATGGATTTGACCCTTCACCTCTGTCTCCTCACCTGCAAAATGAGGACAAATAATAGCTCAAAAGATGTCCACTAGAATTAAAGAATATGAAATACCGTTGACAGTGCCCGGCCACAGTATGAGCTTTACATATATATATATATATATATATATATTAGGTCTGCTCACACTTACCGGCCATTACATTTATAGACATTAAGAAAGCGAAATTTGGAATATGATATATAACTCTTAGTTGATGAGGCTTTCTTCTAACTAACGAGGAGACTCCATTTACTGGAAAGATACTTAATGATGAAGCTTTTATTCTCTTCACCTCCCTCCGGGAGTACTTAAAAATACCTCACCAACTCACTGTTAGAAACCCATGTTCTTTACCCAATCGGGACTTAATTAGTCCTTCAGCTTCTTAGCCCTTCTTCTAAGTTGTTCAGTGTTAAATCCCAGATGACCCTGGGAGGGAAGATGTGGAAACCTTCCACGCACGGTTCAACATGCTCACTGCCTAAGACAACTTTACAGTAGGAGCTGGGGGATTTTAAAGGATTTCTGATGTCAGCAAAGACCAAAAAAAAAAAAAAATTGTTTTGTGGATGTCCTCAATTAGATGCTTACAAATTTTGTTCCTCTCTCCTGGGAAAGATTCATTAATTTTCTCAGTAACCAGCCTCATTTTGGGGGGCCACTGGAGGAAGATTTGTGGATTAGAGATCTGGCCCCACCTTTCTTGTGCTTAAAAAGTCTCATTATCTGCAGCATCCCAAGAAGGGGAAGTCTCCTTTCTGGGAGTGTGGCCTTCACACCCTTTCACAACCTGCCATGCTTCCTGTCCCACCATCATTTCGAGTCTACCTTCCCTCTTCCCGCCATCTCCAAATGTGAAAATATTTATGTCTAATGATCCCCTTCTCATCCACCCAAGGAACTCCTATTTCAAGACCCATTTCAAATACCACCTCTCTTATGCAGCTTTCTTCAACCTCCCAAGGGAGGATTGACTGGCCTTCCCTCGGAATATTCATCTATCCATCCATCCATCCATCCATCCATCCACTCATTCATTCAGTGCCAACCACCTAAGATGCTGTTTTAGGCTCTAGAGTGTGGAGGGGAGCCAGATAGTGTAGAGCTTACATTCTAGCTGGGGAATCAGTATAAATAAAACATAAACGACTATGTAATTCAGAAAAAGACAGGTGCTATGAGGAAATTAATGTGAAGCAACGAGAGAGGAGGTAACTGGCTAAGAGGGTGAGGTCAAGGTGATCAAAGAAAGTCTCTTGGAGGTGAGGTTTGGACTGATGCCTGAATAATGAGACAGAACCACTTATACTCCCACAATAACAGTTTTACATCCATGCAGAGATGCGTGTGGCTCCTTTCCTCTCGGAAGCTGTAAACTCCCAGAGGACAAGACTTTTGTTTTCTTTGTCTTAGTAGCCCCAGAACCTTGGCATCCTCATCACCTCACAGTGAATCTGCAGGTAGCAAGTGGCCACAGATGACCGCTCAACTGACCTAACTTAACTTAAAGCTTTATTTCCAACTGTACCAGTTATTCATCTGTTGGCCATGCCACTGATTTTTTTTTTTTTAACCAAGTAAGAAGAAATGCTACTGTGCCTTATTTCTCTGAGTTCAAGGCATTCTGAAAACAAACATTTGGAAATCCGTTTAGGGAGTGCAATATAAATGCCATGAGATGATATGGTTGGAGCATCAGCAACCCAATGGACATGAATTTGACTCATGGAGATGGTGAAGGACAGAGAAGCCTGGTGTGCTGCAGTCCATGGGGTCACAAAGAGCTGGACACGACTGAGTGAACAACAATGTAAATGCCAAATAGCATCTTCAGATTGGTGCCATTTCTGCAAATCAATGACATCTAGGTTGACTCCTGTTTTATACTATGCCTCCCTGTCTTTTCTCAAAGAAACTCAACTCCCACTTCCTGGGTAGTTAAAGTAAGAAGCAATGACGTGGTCAGACACATAATGTTTTGAGGCAGAAGCCTGGAGTGTCTCCGTTGGCCTGGCAAAGCAATAAAGCTGTCCTCTTCTGCTTCGTCTGAAAAAACAAGGACGTGGAGGAGAAGCTGTGGTGGCTTCCGTTCCACGACCTCAGAGCACACACCAGCCTTGTGCGTATCCGCACTGCCCCTTCCACCGTCCTCCCAGGGCTGTTGCTGCTGGGTTGATGTCTGTCTCTACTGCTAGACGGGGACACACTGCATCACCGTGGCCAAGCCTATCTGGTCTGAAGTAATTAGTGTCAGTCTGAATCTGGCACATAGTAGGTTCTCAGGAAAGACTTGTGAAATGAAGAAATGCATGAAGTTAAAACAACAGTAGTGAATGGAAGGAACATTTCTGGTCCTGAAAAGCCCTGGTTTCAAGTTCAGGGACCACCATTGGCTTAGATTTTAACCTATCAGGCCACCTCCACATATTTCCATCCCTTCAGCAAAGGTTTATGTGCCAGGCACTGTGCTAGGTGCCAGGGGTAGGCTGAAGCATGATAACCTACATGGTCCGTGCAACTCACGGAACTCAGAGTCTAGTGAGAGAGGGAAGCTTCAATCAGATGAGGCACAGAGCAGTGTGGAGTTATGAACCGTAATGAAAGCTGAGAAGGAACGATGTGCTTTGCTTTAAGAGTGTCTAACTAGGATCCTTGACATGGAGGGGTCTGGGAAGCTTGAGACCCCAGAGAAGTGATTTTGGAATCTTGATCCCAAAGACCAAAGTGGGTAAAGCAGGAAGAAGGATGTGTAGCTGGAGGGAACATGGGGCAGGAAGGACCTTTCACGGGCAGCAGGAGCTGATGGCGGGAGGAGAATGGTGTGAGGCAAGCGGCGAAGCAGGCCATGCTAGGTTCTTTTCTTTTTCTTTTTTTAATTGATTTACAGTGTGTCAGGGGTACAGAAATGTGACTCAGTCATGGGTGTGTTGTCTCTTTCAGATTCTTTTCCACTATCGATCATTACAAGATACTGAATATAGTTCCCTGTGCTAATAGTAGGTCCTTGAGGTTCATCTATTTTATATAGAGTAGTGTGTGTCTGTTAATCCCAAATCCCCAATTTATCCCTCTGGCTTCTTTCCCCTTTTGTATTCATAAGTTTGTTTTCTATATCTGTGAGTCTGTTTTATAAATAATTACATTTGTATCATTATTTTTAGATTCCACATATCTAAGGTGATGTTGTGTGACATTTCTGTTTTTCTGTCTGACTTACTTCACTTGGTGTGATCTTTAAGTCCATCCACGTGGCTACAAATGGCATTATTTCATTGTTTTTTATGGATGAATAGTATTCCACTGTATATATACCATAGCTTCTTTATTCCTCTGTTGATGGACATTTAAGCTGTTTCCATGTCTTGGCTATTGTAAACAGTGCTGCCAGGAACACTGGGATGCACACATCTTTTTGCATTAGAGTTTTCACTGTTTTCTTACATATCCCCAAGAGTGGGATTGCAGGATCAAATGGTAGTTCTAGTTTTAGTTTTTTGAGGAACCTCCAGACTGTTCTTCATAATGGCTGCACCAGTTTACATTCCCACCAACCGTGTAGGAGCGTTCCCTTTTCTCCACATATGGCTGGATTATTTAACCTCTGTTAGGAATCTTCATCCATATCCTTAGAGAATGGGAAAGCCGCCATAGGTTTTGTATGGGAAGATCATATGAGCAGAGTTGACTCTGGAATCATCAACTGGGCTGCTATCTGGAAAGTGGGTTGGAGGAGGCAGGGGGGGCTTAAGAAGACTTGCTGAGCAGGTGTCCAGGTGGGAGGTAACCACCACTTAAACCTAGTGATGAGGGTGCAGGGTGGGGAGAGGTAGGCAGGCCTAGAAGATAAACTAGGCAGAACCTGACGGTGGTTTGCTTCAGATCGGTGGTTCTAAACGAGGGACGATGTGGGGATATCTGGCAATGTCTGGAGACTTCCGTGGTAGCATCTAGTGGGGAGCAAAGCACAGAGTTTGGGGGAAGGGTGTGCTTCTCCTTGTTTAGTCACTCATTCACGTCCGACTTTTTGAGACCCCAAAAACTGTAGCTCGCTAGGCTCCTCTGTCCATGGGATTCCCCAGGCAAGAATACTGGAGTGGGTTGCCATTTCTTCCTCCAGGGGATCTTCCAGACCCAGGGATTGAACCCGCATCTCCTGTATCTCCTGCATTGGCGGCAGATTCTTTACTGCTGAGCCACCTAGGAAGCCCTGAGGGTGTGCTATTGGCACCTAATAGGCCACCAGGGATGCTGCTGAATATCCCACCATGCACAGGACAGCCCCATCCCCAACAGCAAAGACTTACCTGGTCCCAAGTGTCAATAGTGTTGAGACTGAGATACTCTACTTTAGATGACTCTCAGATCTTGTCTACAAGGTGAAGGGTCATGCCATTCTCTGAGAACTGGAGACCTTGAAGACCCAGTTCTTTTATGGGGGAGTGTGGGGTGAGTAAAGACCATGAGTGGGTTTTTGAGGCATTTTTGAAACATCCAAGCATGGAGAGAGCTTATTTTCTTTCCAACTGTTCACCAGTTCTAGGAAAGCAGCCTCTCCACCCTGTTGGTGCCTGTCCTACTCCTGAGTGACCCTAGTCCTGAGCCCCACCTCCCCAAGCTCTACCCTCCAATGTCCATTCACTCTTTCCTTCTGCCTTGAAGAAAAACCCCCAGCCCTTTCATTCTAAGGGCTTTACTACCATTGTTGTAGCAAACAGACAAGGGTAACAAGCACTTCAATAGCATCTTCATCAGAGGATTTTATTTGCCTCCTCGTGCATCATTTTTCTCCTTAAGGAAACTAAGGAAGAGTGAGATTCGCCTCCCTCAGCACGCCCCCATCTGCATAGTTCCCTTTCCCGTCTGGCTGAGTGCTTGTCAGCAGCTGGCAGACCAAGAACCACTCTGAGAGCTTGCAGGAGCAGGAAGAGGCCGAGTGACCCAGGAAAGTCAAGCTTGCCCTCTGTTCACATGCTGTTAACTGCTCTCTAAGCTCTCAGGACAGCACCTTGGAGGAAAGGACACAGACGCCGACACAGGGTGATGGAGTCCTCGGGTCTAAGCTGTGAGAGCCTGCGGGCATGCCCAAAAGTCAGTCCCAGGAACAGCCCCCCTCTGCAGACTCTCCATCCCTCCTTCACCCCATCCCTCTCGCTTTCTCTGTGCAGAGCACGTATTTGAAAATAGGCATACAAAAAAAGGCATTTCAGAGGTAAGTGCTATGTCATCATTTTGAATGGATGAAGTTGTGTGCAAGCTGAGCAGCCTCATGGTGGGGAACACAGGAGAATAACATGAACCCCCAGGCAGCCCTCTGCGTGGCAGTTGCCATATGCTCTGGCAGCTTGTGCCCTCAAGTGTCTCCCTCTGGGGTCCCCAGTCTGGCTGGCGATGCTATCCCAGCATGGAGTACCACCCCCTCCACAGCACTGTGACTACAGCTTTACCCCTCACATCACACTCGTCCACACTCAGAAACAAACACAAAAGTCTGCACAGCATGAGAAATCAAGTTAGTGAAACAACTACCACACTGAATTTCCAGTAAGAAAAAGGCAAAGCTGAACCCATCCACTGAAGAAAGAGGCGTTCCCCATAATCCTTTAGAGAAGTGGAAGGAGCAGGGCTCTGAAAGCTTGTTCCCATCACCAAAGCATCTGTCCCTGTTGGAGGCACCAAGGGAAAGAGAGGGAAACATCTCAGGTTGGTTTTAACTCTGTGTGTCTGTCTTCCCTGCTGGCTTGCTGATATGATCAGGGTCATTTGTACCAAATGGAGACTTAGCTGACCAAGCAGAAAATACCAATTAATTAGCACCAGCTGCCCCAGGTTGGAAACACTCTTGCCTTCTAGAGAGCAGTGGTCTCCAACCTTTTTGGTGCCAGGGGCCAGTTTCCTGGAAGACAATTTTTCCACGGACTGAGTAGGGGGAGTGGTTTGGGGATGATTCAAGGGCATTACACTTATCGGGCACTTTGTTTCTATTATTACATCAGCTCCACCTCAGATGATCAGGCTTTAGATCCTGGAGACTGGGGACTCCGTTTCTAGAATGAAGGTCACAGCTCATTGTTCTGACTTTGCAGGATTCACAACCTTAGAACACAGAATGCTCTTCCAGGAAATGTGTTCTGCCAACAGCCAAGCACACTGGGCTCCAGTATCGATGAAACCCGAGTGTTTGACTGAGACACAAACACCTGTCACATCTCTTGGTCAGCTGTCTAGCAGGAGCTTCAAGCCAGGGAAAACTAGAAACATCGTGTCCCCTAAAGAACCTCTTTCATCCCAGGGGCAGGGAAGGATGGAAGCTGTCAAGTTGTCAGCACTCTTGGCAAAGCCTCCGAGCATCTGCTTGGATGACTTAATCCTTATCTGAGGAGTGATGCAGTTTCACAATCACGTGCAGCAGGGAGCCATCAGTGACATCTGGTGATTGAACACTGCTGACAGCAGCATCTTAGTGACAGAGGATTGACTGATAGGAGGTCAATTGCCAAGCAGTTCATCAGTTGGCAAGTTCTGCCCTTAATGGAGGAGCTGGCCCAGGCATGCAGACTGGTCTGGGGAGAAGTTCCTGGGGATTCCAGCTGTGGGCCCATCAGGAAGAAGGAAGATAGCAGTCCTTCTGATGGAGGAATAGCTATGTTTTAATTGTGAAAATGAGGCAGAAAGTTCCATGGGACAGAGCCATGTCCATCTTGTTCACCGATGTAGCCTTTGTGGCTGGCGCATAGTGGACAGTCACTGAACATCCCATAAATTAGTGAAATAGTGAATGAGACGGAAGTGACCATGCTTAGCCTATTTTGTTTCCGGGATTCTCCATTTCCACCGATGGTAAACCCAACTCCCAAGTTAGAAAGTTTTGAGTTGCCTTAAATTTCTCCTTCTCCCTGCCTGAGCAGGTCCTGTTCATTCAACCTTCTACTCCAGGAAAACATCTCTTATGTGCCCCCTTGTCCCTCCCAACTTGCTGGTGAATGAATCCACCTCCAGTCTATGCCTCATACCCGCCCATTACTCCTTTTAACATCAATTATATCATGTCTCAACTTTGCTTTAAACCAATCAAATGAACAAATGGTTTTGACCATGAGAGATGCTATTATACAGTTACAACTGCCTTCTTATGAATTCCCCAGCCTCAAGGCCTCCTCATTTCAGTGCACACTCCTGGTGCTGTTTCTTATCTTCCCACATATCTTCCTTGTATCTTCATGTTTCTGTGTCTTTGCTCGTATATTCATTCAGCCTGGACTTGCATCCTTCTCTCCTCTACCTGGCAAAATGTTCTCATTCTTTAAGACATCATCCAGGGAGCCTTTTCTGATCCCTCCATTGCCAATGCAAGAGACATGGGTTCGATCCCTGGGTCGGGAAGATCCCCTAGAAAAGTAAACAGCAACCCACTTCAGTACTCCAGTATTCTTGCCTGGGAAATCCCATGGACAGAGGAGGCTGGTGGGCTACAGTCCATGGGGTTGCAAAGAGCTGGACATGACTTAGCAACTAAAACAATGACCACTCCCTTGGTGAAATCATATCAACTCCCTTTCCGTTCTTTCATTTTTCATCGCTTCGCAGCATCTGTGTACCCGTCTCACCTCCTAGACTATGAGGACATCAAGTCAGAGAACCATAACGTCTTCATCGGTGACTAATATGGTTCCTGGTGCATAATGACTTAATGTTAGTCAAAAAAGAAAAACAATGGATGAATAGGTGGGTGGGCAAATGGATAGGTGGATGAACGGGTAGATAAGTGAGTTTACAGATGGGCAGGGTAAATGTATGACATAAGGAATGGAGGAATGATTGGATAGATAATAAATTAATTCCAAGAGAATTCTAGAAAAATAATTTGACAGCTCCATGGGCCTCCTCTATGGGATAAATGACATGACATCATCCAAGAATTGAGTGGAAGTTCTGGGGTTGTGGGTACCCTGACTGTAATCTAGAAGGGAACCATGGGACCTGGCTGGACTCATTTCCTTGGGGACTCTTTGTACAGAGAAAGGCACAGTTGCCTGTGTCTAAAGGCATTATCTCACCAGGAAATGTTGAAGTCATATGGTCAAGGAAATGTCTCTCAAGTGTGTAGCCTATCCAACGACTGCTGGAACTCTGTTACTGCAAAGGATGTTCTAATTGCTTGATCCTCTCATAATAAATCCTTCCTCAAGACATCACCCTGGCGCAGTCCTCGGCCCCCTGAGTCAGGCATTAACTAATAGGGGAAAGGCAAAATGTTGATACTGCAGAACGCAGAGACAGAAGAGACTCACGCTGAAAGTGCAAATTACTTTCTTTACAGTGGTGGAAAGTCACATTACTCTGAGACGCTGCCTAATTATCTGTAATTATGCCAAAAATAGTCAAGCTAGTTTGCTAGCCAGTTGAAGAATTGCATCTTAAATGAATTTGTCACTAGAGAAAGAATGTGAGAATTTGGCAAAAGCCATTACTATATTTAGGGAAAAGATGCAGGCAGATGATATCCCAGTTCCTTGTCTGAAAGCCTATGATTGTGTGTAAACAGTTTTGCTGAGGGAACATTTATTACAGCTATTCGCTTTAGTATTCTACAGTATTCAGTGGAAACTCTAATGTGAGTACAAAGCTGCCCTAATATTCAAATAGTTACATTATCTGTGAGTGGGATCTGTTATCTAAATTTATAAAGTAAACCATTTTTATATTTAAGGTATTTTCCTAAATATTAAGATTTTTTAAATAAAACAGTTCTAGTGTGGAAAACATAGGAAATATAAAAGTTATAAAAATAACATCTATAATTCCATCAACCAAAGGAAACTATTACTGTTACTAACTGGGCACGTTTCTTGTTAGTTTTTTACTTACATATCTTAATAACATTGAAATTTTAATATGTGCATTGATGTCATTGTCTTACTTCACTTCACTTTGATGAGTATTTTCACCTTTAATGCCAAAATAATATCTGTAGTTTTGATATACCGTCATTTGCTTAACCACCAGTTTAGACAATTTTTTGCTGTTATAAACAATTCTGCAGTGGACATCTAGTACAGGTTATCTTTTCTGTGTCTATGCCTGTTTTCTTAATAAATGCCTAGGAGTGGAAGGACTGGGTAAAAGGGTGTGATCATTTTAGGAGGTTATAGATTTAGATACAGAGAAGGCAACGGCACCCCACTCCAGTACTCTTGCCTGGAAAATCCCATGGACGGAGGAGCCTGGTAGGCTGCAGTCCATGGGATCGCTAAGAGTCAGACACAACTGAGCAACTTCACTTTCACTTCTCACTTTCATGCATTGGAGAAGGAAATGGCAGCCCACTCCAGTGTTCTTGCCTGGAGAATCCCAGGGACGGGGGAGCCTGGTGGGCTGCCGTCTCTGGGGTCGCACAGAGTCAGACACGACTGAAGCGACTTAGCAGCAGCAGCGGTGTAACAGTGCCACTCCCATTTGACTCTTGCTTCCCAGATCTTTCTAAACCTGAGTGTAGAAATAATATGTGAAAGTCTTGGGTAGAGAAGAAAGGAAGCTGTGAACACTGGGGAAAAAGGTAAAAACCCAAGGAGAGTAAAAAAGCTAAACTCAATGGCAGGGCACAGCAAGTCAAACAAAAATGAGACTGAAGAAGAGATAAGAACAAAATTTTAATGGAGGCGTTAGAGGGGGCTTTAAATGGTGATGGAAGAAGAGATAAGAAGGTGATGGGAAAGTAGAGGAGGAAAATGTCAGACTAGCTCTCATGAGAGGGGGCACTTCTTCCTGAGAACGTTCATGTCCCAAGAGGGCAGGACCCTGCAAACCTGAGCTATTGGGTGCAAGGACAAGTCAAGGTCTCCTGAGTGCAGCCCCTCGTGGCCGTCTTGTAATCAGTGCGACTCGGGCCCTTTGCCATCCCAAGTAGTCAGGCAGCCTGAAGGAGGAGCAGTCATTCACTGTGGCACAGGCGCTAGTCCCTCTGCAAGGTGGAAGGCCACCGTGGTGCACAGGGAGCTCAAGCCCAGGAGCAGACCCACGTGTATCCTAGAACCCTGTCATTCAAAGTGGAGTCTGTGGGCAGCAGGATGGAGAGTACCTGGAGGATTGGCAGTAATTCATCATCTCAGAAGTGAGTCACAATCTGCACTTTGACAGGATCCTCCAGGTGATTCACACCCACATCAAAATTTGAGAAGCGCTATCCTAGAACACATCTTTTCACATGGATTTCAAACTTTGCTGGTGCTTAGATTTAAAAGTGGTAATCTCTCTGATTCCACGTTCATTGCAAAAGCCAAAGATTTGCGTGAGCACTCATAGCTGGCTGAATCCTGTGCTTTTAGAAGAGTGATTTCCAGATGCATAGGTAAAAGATGATGTACGAAGCTTACATAGGTGTAAAAAACCCATTGATAAGCCCAAGTCTACTTGAAACTTTTCTGACATTTTGAGAACAGCAGTCTACTTTAGGGATGTTGTTCCCAAGTCCATCAGAACAGGTGTTCTTATCACCGATTTTAAGCAGAATATAGCAGGCTGGCTAACCTTGCATGTCCTCTCAGCTCCCAACCCCAGAAAGTAAAATATTTGCCATTCTAAGCACTTTACATAAAATACCCGTGCACAGATATTCTACTGTTTGTATCATCTCTTTATGTTTCTTCAATGAAAAATAATTTTGGAACCATGGGCTTACCAGAGGCAGGCAGAGCCAAAGCCTGGAGAAGCAAGATTAGCACCTGAAATGTTTTAACTGTTTTCCCTACCAGCCTCAGTAATTCGACCTGTGGACAATATTAATTTTAAATGTAATTACAAAGAGATGTAATGGAAAAAATTATGTAGGTGCAGTACAAAAGTTTCGGTTTTTCATTTTCTTTCTGCCTGCAGCACTGTTCAAAGTTAACCATTATGAGGGGTTTGGAGAAAATTTGAGTCTGGCATCAAGTCAGATAAATTATAATTTTTAATTATTATTGTGATAAAGACTTCCTGGGATTTAAAGTAAGCTAGCTTTCAAAATCCTTCCTCCTGGTTTTAAGTGGAAAGGGAGATTCCTCAGAATTACTGTAAGGAAAGGAGAGGAGGAAACAAAGACTAGGGAAGAGGTAACTTGAGATAAAGAAGCTCGCTACAGTCATCACGACCATGAACAGACATATATTGAGCACTTACTGTGTACCAAGCAGGAGGCAAAGTGCTTTACATGCACCCTCTCATCCAAATAAAAACAATAAAATCGAAGCTTGGAGGGGTCAAATAAATTGTCCAAAGTTGCATAGTCATTGTGGGTGACTGAAATGGTGGGGTGGGAAAACCCTGAGTTCACCTCCTTCCACAAGCACACCAAAATTACAGCTATTTACAGATCAACTATTGATAAGAATGACCTGAAAACTAGAAGAAAAGATTTTCCACAACTAAAGGTATAAAGAAGGAATCGCCATGAGATGGGTAGGAGGGGTAGAGACATGGTATAGTTGAGCCCACACTGCCAGGTAGGTGACCCACAGAAGAGAAGATGATTACAATTGCAGAGGTTCTCCTGAAAGAGCATGGGCTCTGAGCCCCACATTTGGCTCCCCAGCCCAGGAGTCCTGCACTGGAGAGATGAGCCTCCAGGACACCTGGGTGCTTCTGTCCACAAATCAGTCTGCATGATACACCTCATTAACAAACTGAGGAATAAAAATCATACAGTCACCTCAGTATATTCAGAAAGAGCTTTTGACAAGTTGCAGCATCCACTTAACGATAACTGATCAATATCCAAAGTATGAAAAGAACGCATACAACACAACGTCAGAAAAAAAAAAACACCAAACAACCCAATTAATAAATGTGCAGAGGACCCACAAAAAAGACGCTCAAATGGCCACCAGACACATGAAAAGATGTTCAACATCACTAATCATCAGAGAAATGCACATCAAAACCGCAGTGTGGTACTGTCTCACACTTGTCAAATGGCCATTATCCAAAAAGATAGCAAATAAGTGTTGGCAAGGGTGTGAAGAAACAGGAACCCTTGTGCCCTGTTGGTGGGGATGTAAATTGCTATAACCACTGTGGAAGTATTGAGGCTCTTCCAAAATTTAAAAATAGAAATGCTGTACAGTCCAGCAATTCCATTTCTGGGTAATTTTCTAAAGAAAACAAAAATGCAAACTCAAAAAGATACCCGCACCCCTGTGTTCCTTGCAATGTTATTTACAATAGCCAAGATATGGAAACAGCCTAAGTGTCCATCAAAAGGTGAATGGACAAAGAATGTGTGTGTGCGTATGTGTGTACATACATACATATATACATACACAGTGGAATATTATTCAGTCATTAAAAAGAATAAAATCTTGCCATTTGTGACCATGTAGATGGACCTGGAGGGTATTATGCTACATGAAATATCAGACCAAGAAAGACAAGTACCATATGGTATCACTTAGATGTGCAATCCAAAAAGTAAAACAAACGGAAAGACATAACCAAACAAAAACAGACTCACAAATACAGAAAACAAACAAGCGGTTGCCAGAGGGGAGGGAGATGGGAAGATGAGTGAAGTAGGGAGATTTAGGGAGAGCGTGAGACACTAGCTTCCATTACAAAACAATTGAGTCACAGAGATGAAGTGTACAATGTAGGGAATATAGTCGATAATATTGTAATAACTTTGTATGATGACAGGTGGTAAGACTTATCTTGATGATCACTTTTATAATGTACAGAAATACCGAATCACTATATGTGAGGCTGGACCTAACATAATGTGGTAGGTCAATTACACTCCCACTGAAGGAGTCATAGAGCCGTACGTGGCTCAGCCACAATCTGAATCCAGGGCTTGAGTCCATCATCAGCACACTCTCCTGCCTCTCCCATTCTGAGCATTTCTTACAAATCAAGGGACATGGAGAGCACCATACTTCCACAACTTCAAGAAAACCGCTTTGAATCTGGATATCCTAACAGCCATCAAGAAAACCACTTGGCCCTGACTTCAGCAATTTATCCAGCGGGGGGGCAAGCTTGGCATGGGACTCCCCACAGTTCACTCCATATTTGAGCAATTGGCAGATGGACAAAGTACCAGCCGATGCCAGGGAACTTTTTAACAAAAGGTATGTCCTGGCATCTGCCTACTGATGCTCTCACAGTCTGCAGAAGTAATTTCTTCCTGATGCACGTGAGCGTTCACACAGCGACAAGAATCCTTCTAGGTAAGCATAATAAATCACCTCTTATTGAAGGGATGAGCGTTCTGAGCCATCATGTTTGCTTTCTGCAAGCCCTTTAGGATATCAGAGTGAACCCACACTGTCTAGCAGAGTATTGGAAGGTCATAGGTGAGGGTCACAAAATTGTATCTGGATATACTAACAGCCTGCAGCAGTTAGCAGAGCCAATGCTTTCAAGGAGACCCCTCCAAGGAGCACACACATCTGTGGGAGTCGGGGACATAGGTAATATCTGTGAAGGATATTTCCTTTCAAACAGAGCTTGAAGGCAAGAAAAGGGGGGCTTTGAGAGTATATAGATTTGTCTGTAATATGCAATAGCCTCTTTCCTGACTGGTTATGCCTTTGGCAGCATCGATGTGTGTATAATGGGTGCCTAACACATGAATAATGTATTTGTAATGTATGTGTCACTGCCTTAGAATAAGAAACGTGGGCACAGGTCTGGGGCAATTTAAATAATTTACATTTTAAATCAGCATCCCATTGGAGAGTAAGCTGAGGCTGAGTGTCACATTTACGAACCCAAGTGAAACCTCTTTTTTTTTCCCAAAGCCAAATCGCCTTTATTGAGCATTTGTAGTTGAGTAAATTTAGATGGCATCATTTCAACTTTGTTGAAATTCCTAGTGCTTAAAGTGAGTGATGTGGGCCCTTGATATGATTTAATGAGAGCAACAGAGAAATCGCTCTGGGCAGGGTAATCTTTAAATAATCACCCATGTGGTAAGTGAGAAAATGAGGTCTCCAGTCATGTTCCACATGTAAGTGTCTGGAGTCCAGCGCCTGCAGTAATATCAGTATCTACAGCAACAGCTCAGAGGGGTCAGTGTCCAACACAGTAGAGAACCATATGCTTGCCTCCCACGTGGGGTCAGCATCTCATAAATAGGCCATGCTGGAAGCCACAGAGAAGCTTCAGAGAAGCCCTCTCCAGGAGCATGAGGGAACACCTCTTCACTTGTTCTGCTGCTGCTGCTAAGTCGCTTCAGTCATGTCCGACTCTGTGCGACCCCAGAGACGGCAGCCCACCAGGCTCCCCCGTCCCTGGGGTTCTCCAGGCAAGAACACTGGAGTGGGTTGCCATTTCCTTCTCCAATGCATGAAAGTGAAAAGTGAAAGTGAAGTCGCTCAGTCATGTCCGACTCTTAGTGACCCCATGGACGGTAACCTACCAGGCTCCTCCGTCCATGGGATTTTCCAGGCGAGAGTACTGGAGTGGGTTGCCATCACTTGTTCTAAATACCACTATTTTGATCCTGAAGCATTGCATGGAACTAGGAAGACAGTATGAAGAGAGATAAATGCAAAGATTTCAGCCTAAAAAGTTAGTGAAGCAATTCTATAGCTAATGATAGCTAGTAATAATGTTGTTGAGTTATTACTTTGGGCTAGTTACTGTTCCAGTCTCCTTATATATGTTATTTTATTTCATCTCTATTTTTAAAAGCAAAACCCTGAGGTGTAGGCACCCTAACTACATCCATTTTCCAGATGAGAAGCCCAGATGAGGTAAGCAAATTTCCTCTTGTCATAGAGAACAAGGTTTTGAACCAAAGTGGTTCAGTTCACAGCATTTTCTTGAAACTTAATGCTTTGCACCTCTCCAAACTCTCTGATTGTGACTCTTTTAAAATAAAATCTAAATATTAAAGTAGATCAAACAACTGACTGGTATACATGTTGGTTACTCAAATGAAATGATGGGAGCCACATTGTCTATTACCTTCCATAATGACAGTAGAAACTTTGGACCTTAGGGTTGGAAAGGGTTTTGAGCTCATGAAACCCTCATCTGTTCAAGTTCCAATGATATCCCATCTCCTTGAATGGAACCTGCTACCTGCTTCCCTGGTGGCTCAGACAGTAAAGAATCTGCCTGCAATGCTGGAGACCTGGGTTCGATCCCTGGGTCGGGAAGATCCCCCGGAAAAAGGAATGGCAACCCACTCCAGTATTCTTGCCTGGAGAATTCCATGGACAAAGGAGCCTCGTGGGCTGCAGTCTACGCAAAGAGTCAAAACAACAGAGTGACTAACAATTTCACTTTCACACATTTTCACCTCTGTAATTATTTATATGAAAATAGATCCTGAGTGGCTTCTCCATGCTACTCCCTGGGTGAGAGTTGAGCAAAGACAGTAACAAGATACACAAAGTTCCTCCCAACTTGTAGCTTAGACTCTGTTCTATTCATAGCTCCAACCAAGTTGAAATCTTCCCTGTTACTCCTATCCTTTGCCCCTACTCTTTACCCCAAAGCTACAATGTTAAAATTTGCATTGCGGCCAGATGGTAGCACTTCAAATATGTAGAAACATAGTCACACCCCCTGAGCCTCTATCAGACACAGTCTACTTTCTCTCAGTTCTCTCATGGTCTCCAAGACTGACATCTTCCACCAGAAAATATGCAGCAGTTTCTCTTTAATAAGACACTTAGAAGTGAAAACAGAATCACACAGCCCAGTTTTATCATAACATACAGGATGACCATGCTGCTGCTGCTGCTGCTGCTGCTAAGTCGCTTCAGTCGTGTCCGACTCTGTGCGACCCCGTAGACGGTAGCCCACCAGGCTCCCCCATGCCTGGGATTCTCCAGGCAAGAACACTGGAGTGGCTTGCCATTTCCTTCTCCAATGCATGAAAGTGAAAAGTGAAAGGGAAGTCGCTCAGTCGTGTCCGACTCTTCGAGACCCCCTGGACTGCAGCCTACCAGACTCCTCTGTCCATGGGATTTTCCAGGCAAGAGTACTGGAGTGGGGTGCCATTGCCTTCTCCAACAGGATGACCATAGGTTTTGGCAAAGATTTGTTTGCTTGGAGGGAATAGAAACCCAATCCATCAACTGAGAGAATAAAAAT
Organism: Bos mutus; assembly: GCF_027580195.1. Taxonomy (NCBI): domain Eukaryota; kingdom Metazoa; phylum Chordata; class Mammalia; order Artiodactyla; family Bovidae; genus Bos; species Bos mutus. Next base: position 52,656,823 of record NC_091634.1, on the reverse strand, counting down.
ATCAAGTGGTTTTCCAGGTCTCCAGAGAAAGACAGTTCACCAGACCTCAGGTATGGGAGGATTCGGAACTGTTCCAGGGACCTCAGCAACAGGAGTCCCTGGGCCTTCCTCCTGTGAGCTTGGCCAGTATTGTAACTTGGCTGGCTTTCTCTATGTCAACGTCTTTTTGCCTTGCAACAAACATATCCCGTCCCTCAGAATCTCAATTCCAAATTCCCAAAAGGAACTATGTTTGGTTCAGCCTTAATTACAAGTTGGTTCCCCTTTGGGGTGTGTCCATCTCCAGCCCAGGGAGCTGTGCCCCTTGGGGCAAGGATACATGTTTGTAGGGTCGCTCCCTCCAAGGGCTGAGGGTTGAGCAGATTAATCCAGAAGGGGAAGAGCACATTGGAACAGCTGTGAAGTATAATCATCCATAAGCTCATGCTACAGTTAAGAGTCTATTCCTTTTAAGTCTCCTCTCAAACTCTCTGTGACTCCCAAACCAATAGATCATGTTTGATTGATAATTCTTTTTCTCTTCTCTTGGAAAAAAAATCCATTCGAGTTTGTCTGTCACTCCTTCAAAAGATATTTGGAGGAAGAAAGGGAGAGCTATCAGAGTATATTTTCATCCCTCTCTGTGGGGGGCTCAATATTTAAGTCAATAGCAACACAGTATAAAAAGAAAAACTACCAGCAACTAACATTTATTGTGTTTTTACTAGTTAATTGGCATTGTTCTAAGCACCACACATGTTTATTGCTTTTCTACAGTGTATCTGAAGCAAAATAGTTTAACCTCAGTGAGCCTCCATTTTCTCATTTGCAAAATGGTGATAATACCTGATAGTACAAGGTGATGATGAAATTCGAGAGAGAATGCAGCTAAACTTCTTAATAGTGCAAGTATGTGCTGAGTAAATGGTGCCTGGTGATTGCTGCGATGGTGTCTTCAACTATAACAATGCTTCACGGCTCAGTAAAAACAGTTTTATAGTTATTTAAAAGAGACCGTTGCTCTGCTTCTGACTAAACCGTTTGAAGGCAGAGCACCAAGCTAAGACGGGGATTCAGATATCCAAAGGGTTCAGTTCAGCCGCTCAGTCGTGTCCAACTCTGCAACCCCGTGGATTGCAGCACGCCAGGCCTCCCTGTCCATCACCAACTCTGGGAGTTTACTCAAACTCATATCCGTTGAGTCAGTGATGCCATCCAACCGTCTCATCCTCTGTTGTCCCTTTCTTCTCCCACCTTCAATCTTTCCCAGCATCAGGGTGTTTTCAAATGAGTCATCTCTTCACATCAAGTGGCTCAAGTATTGGAGTCTTTCCCATCCAAAGGGTGGGAAAAGGCATAATAAAAATAGTTAAAGTTGGAATCCGGGAGAGCTGCCGTGCTGTAGGAGCCAGGATCCTAGAGAACCGAAATCTGTCTGAAGAACATGGTCAGCACCCTGGAGAGCTCACAGTAGTGCCCAAGTGCTTTCCATACTTTTGATCTCAAAGGAAAGCAAAATGGCATTAAGAACCCCAGCCTTGTAAAGGGTCTATTCTATTGTTTTACACGGAAGCTCTGTTGACAGTGGAGCTCTAGGTGCTGAAGAGATAGTTCAGAACTAGAGTTCTGATCTGAAGCAGCCATTGGAATTCTTTTTTATCCCACAATATTTTTTTTTTCGTTGACGTTCCTATGTGTGCATGCTCAGTCACTTCAGTCATATCCAACTCTTTGCGACCCTATGGACTGTAACCTGGCAGGCTCCTGTGTCCATGGGATTCTACAGGCAAAAATACTGGGGTGGGTAGCCACGCCCTTCCCCAGGGGATCTTCCCAACCTAGGGATTGAATCTGGGTCTCCTGCATTGCAGGCTGATTCGTTACCGTTGAGCCATTAGGGAACCCCAATTGAAATATAGTTGATATATAATATTATATAAATTACAGATGTACAATATAGTAATCCATGCTTTTTAAAGGGTATACTCCATTAATGGTTATTATAAAATATTTGCTGTGTCCCCTGTGTTTTACAGTATATGCTTGTAGTTTGATTTATACTTTCCAGTCTCTGCCTCTTAACCCCCTCCCCCTGTGTTGCCCCTTCCGCTTGCCCCTGCCCTCTGGTAATCACTAGTTTCTTATGTATATCTGTGAGTCTCATGCTCACCCTATCACAGTTCCCTCAGAGTCCCATCGTAAATGCTGGGAACTGTTCTTTCCAGTAAGAAGTGGTCTCAGGTAGAGATGGAAAGTGGCATAGGGCCACCATGGCAAAGGGAATCTCTTGTTTTGCCTGTTACTTCTCAGTGTCTTTGGGTCTCTGCTCTGTATCACTCTCATGCCCTGAACCTGTCAAATGTCTGGGTATTTTTGCATGTTTGCAGTTCATCAACACCCTTCAGGTCCAGTGGTCCTTCTTGGACATGTCACCTCTAGAGAAACAGGTCAAACCTGGCTCAAGGCTTACTGCTTGGTTTCTGGCTAAAGCTGAGCTCCTCAAAGAACCCTGGCCCCAGATGCCTGGTGGACACCAGGCAGTGGAGCTCTCCCAGCCCTCAGCTCTGTTTCAGACACACTGCTTTATCAGCCCTCACAGTCCTGGCCTCAGAGTTGGGAGGTCCACCCCTGGGATTCCCATCCCTGTGCCATTGCTCTTTTTCACTTGTTGTAGAGCTTTTCTGGGGAACTGATTACAGGGCCCCTTCTCTCCTCAAGAATGCTTCCTTTGTCACTAATGATTCCGTGTTTTCAGGATATCTGGTGACATTTAATTCATCTCCTGTTCTCTGCTTCAGTGAGTATTCGGGAGCTCCCTGAGAAGAAGGCCGAGGCAGGGAGACATCTGAGAGACAGTCTTCATGCGGCGGTGAAGGCAACGGACCTTCCCCTCCTTTCCGACATTCCTTCCAGCTGCTTGGGGCCCTCTGGCCATTCTTCCTCCTCTTCCCTCTTTTATCTGCTTTATTCTTCTCTGTCTTTATTAGTTTTCGTTTTCATGTATACCTTGCCTGATTTTTCTTCTTTCAGTGTCCAGTTCTCATTCTGTAACTTTTTCATTATTTCTGTTACATGCTGTTTAAGGCTAGGCCTTGGATGAGTTTCATAGCAGCCATGAGAAGCTCTGCAAGGCTAGTGAATTGAGCTCAGCCTCCTCTTGACTTGAACTGTAAAGTTGCTCCCTGCTTGGATGTCCTCAAGGTGTGACTCTACTGGCCTGACAGGTCCCCAGTGCCGCTCCCATATCTGGTAGAAATGCCGAATGCCTAACTGATGGCTGACACCTCTGCTCACAGCAAAAGGTGGGCATTTCTCCCAGCACCCACACTTTGCCAAGAAGGGAGAAGCTGTTCTTCCTCTTTCTTTGCCTTGTTCTTCAATGCATAGAGAATGTCTCCCATATAGGGCAGGCGTGTCCTGCTGGGATGAGAACTTCTGCCCCTCTGTGAACAACCCTTACTCATTCTTCTTACAGGAAAATGAGTCACGAAACACTTGTGGGTCTGGAGCCTCCTTCAGGCCATGTTTACTGTTAGATCTGACCCCTGCAACTCAACATCGGTGTTCCAGCTCCATTCTTCATTCTTTCCCTTTCATATTCTCCATCCAGACACAGCTACTGCTTCTGGGTTCTGAGCAAGCCCCAGGCTGGGCTTGAGACTTGCCCTTATACTCCTGTCTGATGAAGCAGGATAGAGGTCCGGCAATGTCCCAATCTCCAGTTCATTTTATAATAAAGCTCTTCCCTCAGAGTAATCAATCACCTGCTCAGAATTATCACATTCATCATTTCTCACCTGTCTGGCTCCTTGTATATCAGTTCCAGAAGTAAGATCCCAGAGGAGGAAACTTAGACCTCCAAATGTCCCCATTCCCTTGTCTGTCATCCCACAATACCCTTGCCCACATCTCTGATCTCTCCACTGCCCACTTCCCCATGTCTACTCCATCCCTTGGGGACTTACCACCTGCCCTTCCCTTCATGTGAAATCAAAGGCTCTGTGCTGTTGTCCCACCTTCACCTGGAGTGCCAGGTGTTGAGGAGCTTCCTCATTTGCCATCCAACCAACCCCTGTTTGTCTTTCAAAACTCAGATTCTGCTTCCCTGTGTCTGACCAGGTTCCAGGTGACCTCTGACTTCCCAGGCTGGCGGAGTTGCCCCTCCTCGGTGCTCTCTCTATGCCCACTCCATCTCGAGCACAGCTCTCATCACCATGCTCTCTGAACTTATTGATTCACTCCCCTGCTTCACTAATAGCTTGTGAGTCTTTTGAAGGAAATGCCGTATCGATCAAACTTTCTATTCCCAGGGCTTGCCACATTACGGGGAACCAAAAAAGTCATGGGGCACTAAATCAGAGATTTTTTTAAATGCCCCTTTAATTCAGGGCATGTCTAGAAAACATCTGAACTTATAATACAAGGTGCAGATGGGGAAACCAAAACACAGGAAGAGTGGCTGGCAGAGGCTTAGCTAGTAGGTGGCAGAGCTGGTACACTGGAAATTCACAAAGTAGAAATGTGCACTGTTTAAATTTTTTAACAGAAAATGTCTATACACAAGTTCTGATCCTTAAATCCTGTTGCCTCCAGCTGCCTCCAACACAACAATTTGCCCCATTCTGCACAGAAGGATGCCATCACCCAGGGGGATAAATCCAGCTCACAGCAGGCTACAGGCTCCCCCAGTGTCCAGTTAGCAGAGCTTCACAATGCAATCAAATTCCCTTGTCCTCACAAGCTCATTTCACAGGCATTTCCCTGGTCTGCACACAGGTGCTTGTGGAATGAAATGAAACTCACCCCAAAACAAAGGGGAAAAAAGCTGATTTGATGCAAAATCTATCTGCATTTCAGAAGCTGTCAAGATGAAAAATGAAGCCACAAGTTTGGCCTTTAAGAATATTAATTTCTTGCAAAGATGAACTGGAGAGTGGTAGAGAGAAGATTGCCTAATCTCCTAGGAGGAGCAACAGAACCCAAATCTGATCCTTCATCCTGGGTCTTTCCAAACCTTGTTTGCACTTCATCTGTGAGGTTTCTGAGCATAATGAGTGTGTGCACGTGTCATGGAGTTATCAACGAGTCTCCTTTCCTGTTCTGAGCTTAGCTGATAAGGTTCAATGTGCTTTGGAGGGTGGGATGAATACAGCAGAAGCAAACCTGAACAACTTCTGCCTGGGGCAAGGGTTTGGACTCAGCCTAGGGCACTAGCAATGAATGGATGGATGAATCCCTTGTTGCTAATAGACACCAAAGGTCAAGAAGACACAGGAGAAAGGAATGCATCCTACTGACACGTGACAGTCAAACTTAAGGAGACGGCATCTGTTTCAATCGGTGCCTTTTCAAGCAGTTATAAAGGATGCTCAGCTCCCTCTCCTACCTCACACCCAGTGCATCCCCGGAAGCTCCTCACGACCCACTCTCTGAGACATTCTCTGCTCTGCACGGTCAAAGCCTCTGTCCTCTTTCTGTCCCTCGCCTCTCCTTCCTGGACTGCTGCAGGATCTCACAACTGTTTCCCAACTCCAGCATCCTCCTACTGCCTCCAGGACATTCCCCTTTTCTAAAGTATCCTCACCTGCTTAAAAATACCGATGGCTCTACCTTGCCTAGTGCATCAGCTCCAAGTCTTCAAGTCACCCTGCCAGTCTCCTCTCCTTTCCCTCTTTCTGACGTCAGAGTCCTGCTAAGTGGAGCATTATTCCACAAACACACACGGCCTTTCCCTGCTCGCTGCCTTGCGCATGCTGTCCCTTCAGTCTGTGTTCCCTTCCCCCCCTCGCCCACCCAAGGAACTCCTCCTCATCCTTTCAGGCCCAGCCTACATGCCCCGCCAAGTCTTCCCAGCTCCTCCCTGTCGAATCCCCATGCCCACACAGCTCCACCATGGCACCAGCTGCAGGCCGTGGTCTGTCGGTTGCTGACGGCCCCCGTAAGCCAGTCTGCTTAGGGCCATCTCTGATAAACTGGTGTGTCCCCCTCCCCAGGGACTCACTTTAGGCAGGTTGCAAGGGACTGTGGGCTGTTAACTGGATGGTCTTGTTTTCTATAAATGATACTCTATATATTTTTATTATTTTATATATGTTATATTATATATAATAAAATATACTTTATTATATATATATATTATTTTCTATAAATGATATACAGATGAATGAAATAATATGTGCAGCAAATCAACTTTTGTTCTACTTTTTCCAAAGTCTCATTCCCAATTTTCATCAGATTCAAGGGAGAAACATCCGCCTAATCCCTGATCATTCCTCCCCAAGGTAACAGGCTCTGTCCTCTGGGCACATGGACTCCAGTGTTCTCAGAGACATCTGGGGGTCCAGCCTGCTGCCGCTCTGCTGCTCTGCAGAGCCTGTGGCTTTAAATCTATCGACCATTCCCTTTCTCAGACTCAGGCCTGTGGTTCTGTGTGACCTGTGTTTTCTTATAAAATGTACCAGTGCATGGGGAGAGATTTCATCTTGTGGCCAGAAAGCAAAGCAAAGGAAACCAGGGCGGACAAGGGCCTGACTCACACCGCTGATTTCACTCATGTGGGTCCTGCCTCACAGATGCGTCTCCATGCCCTCGGCAGCCACATGCTACCCTGAGAGTGGGCAGAAGGGCCACATGTCTCCCTACGCATCCCCTCAAACCCCCGCCGCCTCCTGTTACTCTCAGGGGTGTCTCTGTGCCACCCCATGAGATGACGCCCCCACTTGCCTCTTAAGCGGACACTTCCTGAGCTTGGATCATGTCAGGTGGTGGGGACCATGCCGAGGAATGCCGGATTCCTGCTGTGGTGAGGGGAGAGGCTTGCCCTTCCTGAGAAGCTGCTGTGAGAAGTAATGAGGGCAACGGTCCGAGATGACTGGTAATGATGGCTGGAAGACCAAGCCCTCTGAGAATTCCAGAAAGTTCCCTTTTGTCCTTTCCTTATAGCCATTTGGTCCCAGCTTGGGGACTTGCAACCCATGCTGCACATTCAAAGGATGAGAAGCTCCATCTTTTGCCAGCGTGAAGGAACGACACCTACCAAAGCAAGCCAAACGATATCCTGTGAACACGTGTATTTCCACAAACATAATAGTCCTTTTCACTTTGTGTAATTACCAAAATGTTTGGAAGTAATTCCCAGCGGAAATCATCACCCAGTATGGATCCTTTAATATCATAATGCTACCAAGAAATCTCAGTGTATTACCTGAAAGAGAATCAAAAGACAAAATTATCATTCCCCAGCAGTTCATACTGACTCGGACTAGGAGGGACAAAAGCAAAATTGACAGTTGCCATGGAGGAGGCTTGAGCCGTCTTCATTTCCTTAGCTCCGAATCAGTCCAAGGTTTTATTCCCTTTTTAAAAAAAATTCTGGCCCTTAAAGCAGCATCTATCGACTAAATGATCGGAACATTGAATTAGACTAATAACCCCAATTTAAGCAAATTTGAAAGGATGATCCTGACAGGGAGTCAACAGGTCCTGAATTAGTTCTACAGGGTAGCAGCGACCCTGTGTCTCTACCTGCCAGGTGATCAAGAAACAGTGGGGCCAACTCTCCCTAACCTGAGGCTGGCATCGTCCCAGGAGTCCACCACCGGGAGTTTGCTGTGAAGGAGAAGCAGGGGTAAAGTCTATTCTCTCTTCCTCTTTCTTGTCTAGTTTAACTCATCATTAAATTGGCTGCCGTCTGGTCCTCCAAACCGACTTTTCCTTTTCATCCTGATTTCACAGTTAATCTTAACTCCATCATCTTAGGTGCCCAGGCAAAATGTTCCTCTCCCACCCCCACCCCCGACCCCTGCTTGTCACATCAAATGTGCGCACTGGCTATGGAGCTGAGAAGCTGTTCTGCCTGAGGGCTGATCCTGGCTCTGTTACTAGGTTCTGGAATACCTTGGAGAAGCCATATAATGTTTCTGTGCCTCAGTTTTCTCATTTTTAAAATGGGTGTGTGTGTGTGGTGGTGATGTCTGTCACAGGTTGCAGAGACGGTCAAATAGGATAATGTTCAGACAGTTCCCACCCCTCACCTGTCTTCAATAAGCAATGAATGTGTTTCTTGTCATAACCAACGTCATCACCCTAATAGCTGGGTCTTTTTCATTCCATTTCTTAAAATTTTCTTTCATTTCCCTCCTACTCGTCCTCCTGAACCATCTCATCTCACCTGGATGGATACAGTATCAGTGTCTGATTCATCTCTTAAGTCCCCAGTGCTGAGCATGGGTCCTGGCACATCATAGGACCTCAATAAGTACCTGTTACACTGAATTGAATATTGCTTCCCAGGTGGCTCAGTGGTAAAGAAGCCACCTGCCAAACAGGAGATGTGGGTTCAATCCTCGGGTCAGGAAGATCCCCTGGAGAAGGGAATGGCTTAACCACTCCAGTATTCTTGCCTGAAGAACCCCATGGACAGAGGAGCCTGGTGGGCTACAGTCCATGGGGTCGCAGAGTCAGACACAACTTAGCGACTAAACAACTGTCTTAGCTCACCAGTTTCTTTGTGTTACTCCTCAGTTCTTCTAGGACTTGGGCAGTGGAGAAGTTATTGAATGTGTGTGATAGCCAAACATGGCATTCCTGACTTGGAAGAACTTGTAACAAACCCAAAATGTATTTTGGAAATTCAAATCATATGTCACTTCTCCTATAAATTTTAGTGATCATTTCTGTTTAGTTTGTTTTAAAGATTTGATACATTTAAAGTTTGAACGTGGGAAAGTTATGCCTTTTCCCTTTGTTTTATTTCCCATTGCTATAACCAATGAGGCAAAGAATCCAAACTCATTAAGTTCCACACATAAAGAATTGAAATGTATACAGTACTTACAGAGACTGTGGGTAGAATGATGAAGCTCTCTTTTTAGGCCTTGAACATGTTGACACACTCAATATTTTTCATCCACAGAATGTGGTATGAGTGTCGTCTCGCACCATGTAACATTAATATTATTTTTATGACTGCACAATGCAGTGACACATTGCTGGGCTGCTGAGAAATTTGAAGAATAAAAAAGATTTAGACACTGAAAGGACCTTGAATCATTGAGTTTGGAGAAGTAAAGGAGAAGGTTGAAGTGTGTCTAGGAGCTGGATACACAGCTTCCGTCAAATGAACTGGAGCCAACATATGTATTTCTTAAATAGCTTGGACCCTAAAATAGGATTTAGCGCCTGTGGGCATGGTTCAGCTCAGTGTGGTGAGAATTTAGTGGATCAGAGCCTGCAATGGTTCAGCAAGAGAACCAGGCCAGCGATCTGTCAGCGTGGAGATGACCAATAAACTTGTAGAGGGTCAGAAAACCACCTGGGGAAGGAGACTGGCTATTGTGACCGCCAAGCTTTTGCTCCCCATCCTGCCCTCAGGGGAAGCATCACTAATCAGTCATGACATCCTTGCCTTTTGAGTGCAGGTGCAACCTCCGAACCCTGCTCCTGGCACAGAGTTGCCTTTAAAAAAAAAAATCTGATTTTCCAAATAAATAGAAATCTATCTAACATTCCTGAAACGATTAAATAACTATAAAGGCAGAAAAAATTTCAAGATTTGTAAATGAGGCTGTATTTTTTTTTTTTTTTTTTTGAACAGGATAGCAGATTACTTAAGGGCAAAGTGACCAGGCTTGACTAATCAGCTCATTCATGTAGTTGATAAACATGTATCGAGGACCCACTAGATGCCAGCTGTACTCATGCTGACTGAGTAACTGCCCATGTGTCTGGGTATTTCTCAGTGCTGAACCCTGGGATAGAGAAGCCCAAACCAGCTTGCCCCAGCTTTGAGTGAACTGGTGTCCTGGGTTTAGGAAGAGACTGGGATCCCCAGAGACCTTCTGCCCAGTCTCCTGGTACAAGAGTGTCTTCGAGCTAGAGCTTTCCCGGGAAATTCGTTTGAGCCCTATACCCCTTGATTTTCCGATTTTGAAATGGGAACACTGCTGGTACAGACCCAGCAGTGCTGTCATGAAGACTCTGATAAAAGGTACAAGTGCCTAGATCAAAGAAGATGCTCCAGGAATGGCAGCGGGTGTTCTCACTGTGGTGACGCTGCTGCTGCTGTTGCCCTTCCTCTCGGAGTGCACCCTTGACGTGTCAGACACACAAACACCCAGTTTTCAGGGCTTAGAAGCCACACTCACACATTTGAGTTTGCATCCAAAGTCTACAATCTGATTACTGCTGAGCTCCAAGTAGAGAGGACCCAACAGGCTCTCGCTGCAATGATCTCTTTTGGAGGCCTGTGCCTCCAAGCTCCTGGTGAGAAACAGCAGCTGGGACTTCAGGCCAGGAGCCAGATCCCACAGCCTGGAGGAGGCTGACTGCGTACAGCTGCTCCGAGGTCAGTGCGTACATGTGTGCTCAACCACTCAGTCATGTCCGACTCTCTGCGACCCCATGGACTGTAGCCCGCCAGGCTCCTCTGTCCATGGGATTCTCCAGGCGAGAATACTGGAGTGGGCTCCATGCCCAAACTTGCATCTCTTATGTTTCCTACACCAGCAGGTGGGTTTTTTATTTTGTTTTTACCACTGGTGACACTTGGGAAGCCCAGAGGCCAGACTGACATTCAAATCTTGACCTCACTCACTGCTTACCAACTACAGAATGTGAGCTTTGTCAGCCTCCCACCCCCAGTGTTCTCAGCTGCAGGCTGGACATTGCACTTACCGATTCATAGTGAGTCTTGACACATAAGTTCCCTCTCTTCCCAAATCATGACCAAGTCATGCCAAGCTGAAAAGAGTCTTATAGAACATCTCCCCAGGAAACAATGTAAAGGAACCATAACTTCACAAACACTTTCTGGGTCAGGAGGTCTCCTGAATTCATCCCTGGGGTGTCCATGAACACCAGTTTTAACTCTAGTAAGTTAAAACTTACTCTTCTTACTCCATGAAGAGTAACTTTTAAAGTGATCAATTTCTATGCCTACACACACACAAAAAAACACAGATAATATGACCTAGAAATTCCATTCCTGAGTACTAACATAGGAGAAATGAAAGCCTAGGTTTACATGAAAATATGTACATGAATCCTCATAGCGGCATTATTCATAATGGCCACAAAGTAGAGGCAACCCAACTGTCCTTCTATTGATAAACGGACAATTATAATGTGGCCGATCCTTACAGTGGAACGGTATGTGTCCATAAAAAGGGATGAGACACTGTGAGACAGTCAGTGTCTGTTGCTGTAAGACCCAAGTTTGTGGTGCTGTTTTACAGCAGTCTCAGGAAACTAACCCAAGGGATGATAACAGGTATGGGATTTCCCTCCAGAGTGACGAAACGTTCTAAAATCGAATGTGATAATAGTTTCTCAGCTCTGTAAATATACTAAAAACTATGGAATTGTACACTTTAAATGAGCAATTTGTATTATGTGAATTACATCTCAATAAAGCTGTTAGCAAAAGAAAAAAAGATAGTGTCCCACACTACAGTCAGTATGATCCCTTATCTTGTGAGCCTCTCCTTAAAATACTCCCGTGTGAGTCCTGTTTCTTGCTGGAGACAGACCCAAGCCCTTCCATGGGTCTGCAAGGCTGGCGTGGTCTAGGCAGCTCTGTCCGGCCCCTCTTCACACCACACCTCCCTCCTCCTCCACCCTCAAACTGCACAGGTGTCTCCCTGCCTCACCCACTGCCGTCACAGGGCCTTTGCATGAGCCAGTCTAGACCTAGAACATCCTTCCCATGCCATCCCCTTACCTTCATTATCTCCTAATCTCTCTTCAGATTGTGGTGCAACCATCAGTTCCTTGAGAGGGGTTCCTGGTCTTTGAGAGAAGCTTACATCCTTCCTGGTGGGGCTTTCCTAGCACCCTGGCCCTCTTCCTCATCTCATAGGTAGAGCTTAGCAAAAGTATCTGCCCACAAAGAACTAGAGTTTACATAAGAGCAGGTCCATGACTGTTTTATTCACTTTTGTAGTCCGAGCAAGTAGCTCAGAGTAGGCATTTTATCCTATCTTTTTATTGAGATGCTATAACATAAAAGTTGGTTTTTCCCCCCAAGTGAACAATTAAGTAGCGCTGAGTACATTCATAGGATTGTGCAACTGCTTTTATCTAATTCTGAAACATTCTTATCATCCCCATAGGAAACCTAAGATCCATTCAAGAATCTCTTCCCAATCTCCTTTCCCCACCAACTCCTGATGGCCAGCAATCTACATTCTGTCTCTCTGGACTTATCTATTCTGGACAGTACTTATAACTGGAAACGTCAATGTGAGAAGCTAGATATTTTGTATCTAACTTCTTTCACTTAGCATAACGTTTTCAAGGTTCATTCATGTGGTAGCATATATCAATATTTCCTTCTTTTTAATGGCCAAATAGTATTCCACGTGAATTACCACATTTTGTTTATCCATTCTGCTCAGCCTTCTTCACAGTCCAACTCTCACATCCATACATGACCACAGGAAAAACCATAGCCTTGACTAGACGGACCTTTGTTGACAAAGTAATGTCTCTGCTTTTGAATATGCTATCTAGGTTGGTCATAACTTTCCTTCCAAGGAGTAAGTGTCTTTTAATTTCATGGCTGCAATCACCATCTGCAGTGATTTTGGAGCCCCCAAAAATAAAGTCTGACACCGTTTCCACTGTTTCCCCATCTATTTCCCATGAAGTGATGGGACCAGATCCCATGATCTTCGTTTTCTGAATGTTGAGCTTTAAGCCAACTTTTTCACTCTCCTCTTTCACTTTCATCAAGAGGCTTTTTAGTTCCTCTTCACTTTCTGCCATAAGGGTGGTGTCATCTGCATATCTGAGGTTATTGATATTTCTCCCGGCAATCTTGATTCCAGCTTGTGTTTCCTCCAGTCCAGCATTTCTCATGATGTACTCTGCATGTAAGTTAAATAAGCAGGGTGACAATATACAGCCTTGACGTACTCCTTTTCCTGTTTGGAACCAGTCTGTTGTTCCATGTCCAGTTCTAACTGTTGCTTCCTGACCTGCATACAGATTTCTCAAGAGGCAGGTCAGGTGGTCTGGTATTCCCATCTCTTTCAGAATTTCCCACAGTTTATTGTAATCCACACAGTCAAAGGCTTTGGCTTAGTAAAGCAGAAATAGATGTTTTTCTGGAACTCTCTTGCTTTTTCCATGATCCAGAGGATGTTGGCAATTTGATCTCTGGTTCCTCTGCCTTTTCTAAAACCAGCTTGGACTTTTCCTGTGGTCATGTATGGATGTGAGAGTTGGACTGTGAAGAAGGCTGAGCACCAAAGAATTGATGCTTTTGAACTGTGGTGTTGGAGAAGACTCTTGAGAGTCCCTTGGACTGCAAGGAGATCCAACCAGTCCATTCTGAAGGACATCAGCCCTGGGATTTCTTTGGAAGGAATGACGCTAAAGCTGAATCTCCAGTACTTTGGCCACCCCATGAGAAGAGTTGACTCATTGGAAAAGACTCTGATGCTGGGAGGAACTGGGGGCAGGAGGAGAAGGGGACGACAGAGGATGAGATGGCTGGATGGCATCACTGACTCAATGGATGTGAGTCTGAGTGAACTCCAGGAGTTGGTGATGAACAGGGAGGCCTGGCGTGCTGCAATTCATGGGGTCGCAAAGAGTCAGACACGACTGAGTGACTGAACTGAACTGATTGATGGACATTCGGGTTTTCTTTACTTCTTGGCTAGTCGAAATAGCATTGCCATGAATATTCATGTGTATTTGTTTGAGAACCTATTTTCTGTACTTTTGAATTGTGTACCCAGGAGAGGAATTGCTGGGTCACATGGTAATTCTATGTTTACCTTTTTTGAGGAACCACCAAACTTTTCCTCAATGGCTGAACCATTTTTCACTCCCACCAGTACAGTACAGGGTTCCAATTTCTTCATAAGTCCGCCAGTGCTTATTTTGCTCTTTTTTATTAAAATCCCCCTGGGCGGGGGGGCGGGGGGGATGACGTGGCACCTCACTGTGATTTTTCGACTTGTACTTTCCTAATGGCGATTGATATTGAGCATCTTTTTACATGCTTATTGGCCAACTGTACATCTTATTTGCAGAAATATCTATTCAAGTCTTTTGCCTAAATGTAATTGGGTTGTATATCTTCTGTTGTTAATTTCTAAACATTTTTTATGTATTTTGAATTGTAAACTCTTATCAGATAGATGATTTGCAAGTTGTTGTTCATTCTCTCAGTCGTGTCCGACTCTGCAACCCCATGAGCTGCAGCACACCAGTCCTTCACAGTCCTTCACTGTCCTTCACCATCTCCTGGAGCCTGCTCAAACTAATGTCCATCGAGTCAGTAATGCCATCCAACCATCTCATCCTCTGCTGTCCCCCTCCCCTCCTGCCCTCAATCTTTCCCAGCATCAAGGTCTTTTCAAATGAGTCAGTTCTCCGCATCAGTATTGGAGTTTCAACTTCAACATCAGTCCCTCCAATGAACACCCAGGACTGATCTCCCTTAGGATGGACGGGTTGGATCTAATTGCAGTCCAAGGGACTCTCAAGAGTCTTCTCCAACACCACAGTTCAAAAGCATCAATTCCTCAGCACTCAGCCTTCTTTATGGTCCACCTCTCACATCCATTCATGACTACTGGAAAAACCATAGCTTTGACTAGATGGACCTTTGTCAGTAAAGTAATGTCTCTGCTTTTTAATATGCTGTCTAGGTTTGTCATAGCTTTTCTTCCAAGGAGCAAGCATCTTTTAATTTCATGGCTGCAGTCACCATCTGTAGTGATTTTGGAGCCCAAGAAAATAAAGTCTGTCACTGTTTCCATTGTTCCCCACCTGTTTGCCATGAAGTGATGAGACTAGATGCCATGATCTTTGTTTTTTGAATGTTGAGATTTAAGCCAGCTTTTTCACTCTCCTCTTTCACCTTTATCAAGAGACTCTTTAGTTCCTCTTCACTTTCTGCCATAAGAGTGGTGTCATCTGCATATCTGAGGTTATTGATATTTCTTCTGGCAATCTTGATTCCAGCTTGAACGCAAGTTCTGTGTTCTTAGTATGCTCTTTCTATTGTAACTAGAGGGCTGCAGATGCCCCTGTTAGAATTGCTAGTGGCCCTGTTATATTTGCAAGTATCTTCTCCCATTCTGTAGATTGTCTTCTCACGTTGATAATGTCCTCTTCATTGTATTTTAAATGACAAAATGACTAACCCTGATATTTAGGTGGCATTTGTGGATAAAACAACCAAGTGCTCCTGTGTTTGACTGCTCATTTCTCTTTCTCAAAATACCTGGGTATTTAGAATCATCCTGTTGTTTGGGCTGCAAGTTTCCACTTGCATGCAAACATTAGGCCTTGTGGTGCACTCACAGGTAGAGTATCGTGTGGATAGTGGATGCACTGGGGCAGGAAAGAGTTAAACAGCTCCAACCCCCGAGCTTGCTGCCCAGACCCTCCTCATGATTTATGGATGACTGCCTTAAAGGCGACAAAGCTGGGAAAAGAGAAGTTTCCCAGCACAGCCTTTAAAGGACCCCATGTCACACTTCAGGGCCAGTTAACATCAGACCAATTCTTGGTTCACACCCCAGCCAGCTGTCGGGTCGGGCTCTCTGGAGAAGCCTGCGTGTTTGCTGAGATATAAATGTGCAGGCTGCACACTGACATTTAGAGGGCGATGAGAGGCCTGTGTTCTTTACTTAGTACACTTTTTCTATTATAACAGGAGGGCCGCAGATGCCCCTGTTAGAATTGCTAATGGCCATCACTTCTGGGTTCAAGGAAATGGTTGTCCGCTTCTGAGCACAGCCTGGGCCTTGGGTCTCCTGGGTTTGCATGGTGCCCAGGAGGTGTGGAGGAGAGAGTGCCAAGAGGCCACGTCCAGAGCCGCACAGCCTATGATCTGCCCCCACCAAAAGCACACAGATGCGTCCAGGATCACCTTAACCTTGCACTTCAGTTCTGGTAACATAACTTGCTCTTTTTCTGACCACTAAATAAAAAATTAGAAAAGAATACAAAGAATGAAATAAAAATTGTACAACCACACCAGTCAAAGATAAGTACTGTTAATATCTTGCTGTATATAATCGTCCTGCCCTGTTTAAAAATTGTGCAGAGATAAGTCCAGTTTTCATAATAATGGGATCTCCATATTCATACAGTTTTGTAAACTGCTTTTTCCTCTCAACAATGTAATAGAAACTATTTTCTATGCCATAAAATATTCTCTGACTAAGCATTTATTTTTAATGTGGGTGCCTCTGGCTTAAACAGCAGCAGTCTTCAATACTGCAGAGAGCTATGCTGGGTGGATTTGAGTAGGTTTTTTTTTCCTCACAGTATTATGATGAGGTTTAAAATGGTATATCTGTGAAAATATCCCTGGCCAGCCATTACTAGATGGGGAAGAATGTCCAGCCATTCTTGATTTTCTCAGACCCCATGAAATCCATTCCTGAGACCCATGGGGCCTTTTACTTGATAGTAAAATATGCTGGGGTTTTCCTAGTGGATCACCTGCAATGCAGGAGATGCGGGTTTGATCCCTGAATCAGGAAGATCCCCTGCAGAAGGAAATGGCAACCCACTCCAGTATTCTTGTCTGGAGAACCCCATGGACAGAGGAGCCTGGTGGAATACAGTCCATGGGGTCTTGAAAAAGTCAGACACAAGTGAGGACTAAGCAACAACAAAACTGTGCTGGGACTGAGGGCTCAAGGGTTCAGACCAGCAGTGAGTGCCGGCTGATTGAGAACTTGACATGGCTACAGAGGCACACTCATCTTCCAGACTGCTTAAAATGTAAATAACCACTGTAGGTTCCAGGCTGAACTATGTTACAGGCAAATAGGAAAGCGTGAGAGAAACGCAAATATTGCTGGTTTCAGGAGTGGAAGTCCTACACCAGGAAGCAGGGACTACCTTCAGGATGCTAGGAGATGCTTGAGCGAGTCCTCAGGGATGGGTTCTATGTGGAGAGAGGAGGGGCGGTAGATGGTTGGGCAGGCACTGGTCCGCTTGTATTTAATGAGCATCTGCTATATGCCTGGCAGTGGGCAGGGGTCTCGGATGTAACGATGAAGAGACATGAGTGATCCCTGGCTCCCAGCAGCTCACAGCTTGGTAAACGCCTGGCACCATTCAGAGTGAGAAGCTGTCCAATGAGAGCATCCTGGGTGCCATCATAGCAACGGTGAACGCTCGACAAATGCTCACTGTTGGGTGTTGCGTGTATTGTTCCATCTAGTCCTCCCAACGACACTGGGGTGTATACTATTATTCCCCTTCTTTTACAAATGACAAAACTGAAGCTTCGTGAGTGATTGGTCTAAGGTCAGCACGTGCAGCCAGTTTGCAGTCTTCCCTTCATGCTGTGCTAATTTTGCAGGCATCCTCTTGCTTTCAAGGTAGACAATGGCATTTCCATTTTCAGAGGGGACACTGGAAGCACTGAGAAAGTTGAGTGATTTGTCCAGGTCCACACAGGTAGTCAGGGGTGGCTCGGGGCCACCTCTCTCCCTGATTCTGAAGGCCACTCCGTCTCTCTCACCCCTTGTTGTTATGACCCCAGCAAGAGGTGGATGCTGGCTGGTCCAGGGCACTGTGACTCGTCAAGATTCAGACTTTCCTCAGGCAGACATCACACTCAGTCATTCTCCCCAATCACAAATATTCACTGAGCATCTATCACATCCAAGAACTATGCTGCTGGGCACAGAGTCACAGCCCTCGAGAAGCTCACAGGCCAGCAGGGAGCCAAATGCACGGGAATAAGGCACAGTGTGAGCACGGAGGAGTAGACTCCCAAGTGGATGTGGCAGAATCTGGGCAGGCTTCACAGAGGAACAAGCTGGGAGCTGAGACTTAGCTGACACATAGATGCCTCCCAGGGGGACAGTGGGTGGAGGTTCCAAGCAATGGGAGGCAGAGGCAGAGAGGAGATCACCTGGCCAGGTTAAGAAAGCTTGGCCAGTGATGAAGTATTGCCAGTGGATAACCAGTGAGGAGAATCGTGGTAGGAAATGCGAGTCGAGGGGGGCATGCCTGCAGGGGCCAATCCACAGAGCTTAGACAGGATCCTGGTAGCCGCAGGGAGCCATGGAGGGGGTGCAAGGCAGAGCGGCAGAGTGCTCAGGGCCGAGCATTGGAGAGGTAACTGCCGTGGAAATGAGGTGGTGAGGAAGCAACAGAGGCTTATTTTTTGTGTGCCTTGAACTAGAGAAGCAATGGAATGGAAAGAAGAGGCTGGATGTGAACAATTTTAGGAGGTGGAATTGATCGATTTGGTAATTGATTAAATTGAATCTGGGAAGGTCCTCCATCTAAGATCGGTACACCACCCCACTCTCATTTCTGTCTATTTCATCACTTCACTGTTTCTTTTGTGCTTTCTTAGAGTCGGACACAACTGAAGCGACTTAGCAGCAGCAGCAGTATTAAAAGTCCCACGGTATTGGAGTCGACTATAATAAGAAGTTTGAAAACTGCCAAATGTTTGCATTTGTTGCTGGGCTGAATAGCAACACTGCAGATCCCTGTTAGGTGACAGATCTCTGTTTGTGGGAGTCAGTGTTCATAAAAGGAAGAAAGTGCATTCCACATAGAGGGTGTCACGTATTCTGTTTATTTTT
The DNA here is from genome assembly GCF_027580195.1 of Bos mutus. Taxonomy (NCBI): domain Eukaryota; kingdom Metazoa; phylum Chordata; class Mammalia; order Artiodactyla; family Bovidae; genus Bos; species Bos mutus. The sequence continues at coordinate 52,638,260 of NC_091634.1, read as the reverse complement.
AAGATGCTTTTATGTGGTTAAAATTCTAGCCTTTGATTTTTCTATCTATAATGAAATTTGGGCAGATTGGATTTCAGCTGGCATTGAAGGAAATATGCTTTTTAATTTTTGTGAAATGATGAAAATTGTTTTCTCTTTTGTAAAAATCACAACTAGATTCATTTGTTCAGCCAACGAATGAGTACAGGGTGTTTGAAAGGCAGGTGTTGCCTCTGCCCTCATGAAGCCTATAGTCAAGTCATGTACCCAGAGCTGCATGCTGTTTGCCCCTGGTTTCAACAGGTGCTCACTGCCCTGAACATGAACAGAGCAGAGCAGCAACACCACCAGAAGTCAGGCCTCAAGAAATACTTTCAGTGCTTTGTCGCTGTTTCAGATTTAAATATCCACCCCATGTGTCCCAGGACCTTTGCACTTGCTGACTCATCTGTCTGAGTGGCTCTTCCCCAGGGTATCTTCTCGTTCTTCCTTGATCTCCTCGTGGCTTTGATCAGACATGACTTTCTCAATTCACCTTCCTTAAAATTGAGCCTCTGCCCTCACTTCAGAATTCTCCATTCCCCCTTCTTATGTAATATTTTTCATAGTATCCATCTCTATTGGTTTTGTTACAATCTGTCTCCTCATTTAGAAGATAAGCTCCATGAGGAGGAGGTCTTTTGACTTCTGTCTGTGGCTCTATGCCCACCAGCTGAAGAAACACCTGACCCCCAGGTGGCCCTCAGGCAGCATTTGAGGAATAAGTGAGTGAGCCCTCTCTGGGTCTCAGGTCCCTTGCCTGCAGCCTTGGGGACCAGGGGCAGGCTTGCTGAGATGCAAGTGAAAGGAGAGCGGCAGGGAGTCAGGATGCTGAGCTCTGAGGTGGGGGGACACAGCCCGCATCGTGGGCAGCTCAGGCTGCTTTGGCAGGGCAACACTCAGCCGATGCTTGTCCACTTTATACCAGTGTTTTCTGGTTTTTACACAGCTCTTGGCTTCATACGTTTTTCTCCACTGTGTCCAAAATAGAATTTAAAACAGACAAAAAATATATTCCAAGGGTATAGATCTAATGTCATAAGCATCACTTTGAAGAGGTTTTGTTTTTATTTCATTGATTTTCTGTTTTTAAAACTGTGACTTTTAAAATGTAAGGTATTGCCTTGTAACCCCAGCCATACATTTTTCTAGTAGGGAAAATATAGTATATAGATAACCCAAAACAGGGGGAAAAAAGAATATGTATCCGTAATCCCATTGTACTGACCTCACCATTGTAAACATTGTGTGTATGTGTGTGCCTGTATGTGTGTGTGTGTATGTATATAGATAGATAAAGAGAGAGACTTTTAAACAGCTATAAATAAATAAATAAATCTATCCCCCACCCCAGTCAATGGTTACAGCTTCTGGGCCACCATGTACTGGGCTGGCCAGGGTGGTCTTTCTTCCCTCGATGGCATGATGTGCTAACCCAGGGCCTCTTTCTACCTTTTCTGCACCCTATGACCCCTTCCCAAATTACTCCAGAGTTTATATTCTGCCATCTCAGGAAACAGCAGTCAAAGTGAGTCATGACAGGGTCCTTCGTGGCAGCCTGAATGGAGGGGACACCATGATCCAGGACAGGGAAGGAGTGTGCTTGGCTTTGCTTTGCGATGCTATGTCTGCAGTGCCTGTGGAATGTTCAGGTGGAAATGTCAAGCGAGCAGTTAGAAATGTGTATCTGGGAATTAGGAGAGATTTGGACATAAGAGAGACAGGTGGTAATTGGAGCTGTCAGAATCAATAATGGGGTGGGGAACACTGAATTGTGGGAATCCTGGGGTCTCTAAGAAGGCAGACACTTAGAGACTTGGTGGAAAGTGTTCGCAGAGCTGCCCACCTGGTGACCCATCTGAGAAAAGCTCCAATCCTTTCAAGCCCAGCCCATCCCAGGCTGGTGTGAATAGCCGGGAAAGGGGTTCCCATGTGGAGTTCAGGGGCTACCAGGAGAGGCTGTGAGCCAAAGGAGGACCGCAGAGCGCAGCAGCTAGGGGTGTAGGCAGTGGACACAGAGCATGTGTTCCAGTCCCAGCTCCGCCAGGTGAGGGCTGTGTGTCCTTGGGATCAGAATCCTCACTGACACAGGAGGAGCTGGGCTTAGCCACCTCGTACAGTGTTAGAAGAATCCCTTGAAAGGTTAGGCACCATTTCCAGCCCATAACACATGCTCAAGGGACATGGCCATGATTATTGTAATGACAGAGGGTGAGCAGAACCCAGCTGGGCTGGCAAGGAATGAGCACCGGTGGCCCAGAGCCAAGAGGGCCGTCTGTGGTTGAGGGTTAGAGCCGGGAGGGTGCACCAGGCACAGAGCTGAGGTCTGACCCCACTGGGAGCGGAGCTGAGGCACTCAGATGCCCTCTGCCACAGCTCTATTGGCGGCAGACCTCAATTCTCTGCCACTTTGAAACAGGCTCTGGAGAGGAGCTGAAAGGAAAGCAGAAAACTCTATTTATTGTTAGTTTTTAAAAATAAAATAGAAAGGAGCTTTCCAAGGGCATGTTGGTGGGTTTTATCATTTGTGAGGAGAACAAAACTTGTCTTTATCAACATTCTGTCTGTCTGTGAGGCTGGGCCAGCAAAGGGGAAGACCAAATGTTAAGTCATAACATCTAACGCCTTGTTCCCAGTGCGACTAGCATTGAAGGGTGTTAATAGGCTGAGCTTTTGTCAGCAGAGCCAAGACAATTTCCAGGCCAAAATGAATGATGGAGCCAAGATCACAAAAGGGCCGCCTCGTGCCAACGGGCAGGAGATCACAGTGCACCAGGTGGTCCCGCCCAAGTGGTGCAGAAGGAAGAAAGCAGGACTCCTGTGCCAGGCATGAACACGGCAGCAGAGCCTCCAGAAGAGTCTGCGGCCGGGTTGCCCTCCTTGCCTTTTCTGCCTGGTATGTGAGTTTGCTTTGGGAACAACAGGAGTGGCGTGACTGGAATCCGTCTTGCGTGGTCTTTCCTCAGATGATTTAGAATTAGTTCAACCTGTTTTCAAAGAGTATACCCCAATGACAGCACAAAAGCACTATCTTGAATTGCTTTCCTGTCCCCAGGTGGAGTGGAGAAGGCAATGGCAACCCACTCCAGTACTCTTGCCTGGAGACTCCCAGGGACAGAGGAACCTGGTGGGCTGCAGTCCATGGGGTCGCAGAGTCAGACACGACTGACGCGACTTAGCAGCAGCAGCCCCCGGTGGAGTGGGTGGGTGTCGGTAGCTGACTCATTACTCTCTCAGAGGGGTCCTTTGTTTCTAAAGCTACCTAGGATGGTTACAGCAATAGAACTCTAAGCCCAAGTAAGCTTTGCATAAAAATGCATTCGACTTCAGAGAAAACACATAATGCTGATCAACAGTAACCCTGGATGGCAGAGTTGATTAAGAGATCACACCTGCATGGGAGCAGGCTCTAAGAAACCAGATGGATCGAGCTCGACAAAGGCCACTTAGACTGCGCTTTTCTATGCAGGGGAGCTGATACTGATTAAGCACCTGAAATTAATGGGCGAAAGGCTGTTCACACGCAGAGGAGCAAGAGCAGGCAAAGGTGGTAACACTGCAATCGCTCCAAGTCGTAGGCGTTTAGAACCTAATTTTAGAAACATCCTGGTGGGCTCATGTGCTTTTGTCATTGGGAGTCAGTAATTGAATTTTCTGGATGTTTTGACCAGTATATAACTTTGTGAAGCCGATTACGCAGCAGAACACGATTTTTAGTCTGACCTTAAAAACATTACCTTCCGCTGTGTGATTAGGAAACATGCAGAGAGTGCTGCCCTCCTAGCTGCACTTGCTCTGGGGGAGAGGAAAGGAAAAACACCGCCTTGCTCTGCCTTGTAACCTAGTAAGATTCATTTAGATTCTATGCAGATCATTTAATAACAGATTTTGTAAAACCTTAACATAAGGAGCCACCATAAAACGTATTATCTTTTATTACCCATACAGAGAATGACATTTTAGATGGTAATAAATTGAAACCCAAGAAAAGCTATTTGCTTTTGGAGAGCACTTGGCGGGTGACAGGAACACTGGTCTCCCGATTTTATATTGTGGCAGATACGACCCCCCAGGGTCACCCGAGGCAGCCCCCAGATGGGCTTGCTGAGGCTCCTCTGAGCGACAGCCTCTGGTCCTCTTTCTCTGAAAGGTCGTTCCTGTCCAAACCTCTCTGCTGAGGACCGGGTTGTCCCGCCTTTGTCGGTCCCCATTCCAGCTCATACAGTCAGGGTGTGTGACAGGCTAGGAGCTGAGCCCAGGCTGGGGACCTGCCCTGGGGCGCCTGCCACGAGGTGGGGGAGCCCAGTCCTCCAGTATCAGAGCCAGCCAAGCTTCCCTCAGTGTGGCTTCCTCTCCAACAGGGCAGGACTTCCCCTGCTTGCCCCAGAAAGCCAGAGCCTCATCACCTTGCCCCGCATCTGCACAGTCAGCCTTCTAGAGACCGGCTCAGCCTGACCAACCTTGCCCAGGCCCCGCCTTGGGCCTCTAATCTCTGCAACCTAGAAGAGCATCCCTGAAGCCATGCTTTCTGAGTGGCAGTCCACATCACCACCCTTTGATTTACTCATCCATCATATATTAACAGAGAGTGCCGGGCACTGGGCTGGCTGTGTGACTTTTCCCCATAGTGGTTACAATTAGCTCAGTTTATTTTCAAGCAGTATAACCCAGTGGCCATGTAAAGGCAGTGTCCTGGAACGTGTGTGTCTCAGAGGACCAGATGTTGTCCCCAGCAGGACAGGAGTAAGTTAGAGGCAGGGTCCTTGCCTCCATTGAGGGCTGTCATGAATTCTCAGTAAGTAACTGACATACTGAAAACCATATACTTTGAAGAGAAGGTTCTCCAATAAACTGATCCAGTATTTACCCCTTTGTAGATGGGAGGAAATTCATCTCCTCTTCTTACTAGACAGACTTTGTAGGAAAGGTCTGGTTGACATTACACTTCAAAGGACTGAAATGGAAATATTTCCCAGAGGAAAGATAGTGAATGCTATTCTGGGAAGGTGGGCAGTCCTGAGGAAGGGGGCAGCTGGGAGTGAAAAGAAGATGGCAGCTGGCGACAACGAGCACCACAGGGGCGGGGTGGGAGGCAGCACCTCGGCTCCCCAGCATGCCTGACAAGCAACCTCAGAGAAGCCACATCCATTCCCTGTGGCTGCCGTAGCAAGACCACAAAGTCTGTGGCTCAGACAGCGCACATTTATTATCTCACAGTTCTGGAAGTTGAAAGTCCAAAGTGAGTTTCACTTGGGTGAAATTAAGGTGTCGGGGGCCCTGATTCCTTCCGGGAGCTCTGGGTAAAAATGTATCACCTTGGCTCTCCCACCTTCTGGAGGCCCCTGCATTCCTTAGCCCATGGCCCCCTCCTCCATCTCTCCATCTGTAAGTCCAGCATCGTGCCATCTGCCTCTTCAAACCTCTGTCTCTCTCCTTCTGTTGCTGTATCGCCTTCTGCTCTGGAAGACAAAGCAGGCTCGAGGAGCAACCATGGTGCTGTTTAGTGTCTTACATGGAGTACATTTTTTTCTAGAAAGGGAAAAAAAAAAAAAAGGAATATTTTGCACAGAGAAAGAAACTTCAGTTTCTATTTTTTGTTTAAATTACATCATAAACAAGTGAGTTTTAAGTTGAAATAAGGGTACATGTTGACCTGCATTTCATCAGGTGTTCATTCAGAACGATGCTAATCTAAGCGTGGGCCTCAGGTCAGCAGCAACAGCATTTCCTAGAAGCTTTCTGGAAAGGCACATCCTTGGGCCCCAATCTAGACCTCCTGAATTGTAAGCACCATAAGTGGGCTGAAAATCTGTGTTTTAATGCAGCCCCCAGGAGCTTCTGATACAAGCAAAGCAAGTTCCAGAAGCACCAATGGAGACAGTCTCTCTGAAGCACCTGCTATGTACCAGGCATAATGTTGCCATGGCAATTCAGGACCAAAAGATTAGAAAAAACAGGCTAATGTAGTGAACACTGTGTGTATATATATATATATATATAGAGAGAGAGAGAGAGAGAGAGAGTATGCTATATATATAATATAGTAAACAGAAAAATATATAAAAACCATAGAGAAAGAACACTTTAATAATATTTTCTTTTACTTAAACTTTTAGGGGTCTGTACTTGCACATGCTCAGATCCACCCCAAACTAGCTGTATGTTTTTGGACATTCCCGAACTCTGTTCCCTCAGACTGGGAGTTCCTTGAAGGTGGGATAGACCAGGTGATGTCTGAGATCCTTTCAAGAAACAATAGTTCATGTCTCTTTGCATCACAGACCTTGACTCCAGCCACGCCAATGGCCCTGTGTTAGCTGGACCTCCTTGCTGGTTCTCAAGGTCCTCTTCCCTCTTTGAATTCTCTGCCCTCACAGCCTCCTTCGAAGCCCAGCTCCAGCCTGCATTGACCTGAAGCCACGTAAAAACCGCAGTACCCCTCCCAGCTGCAACGTTCACATCTGAACCTCGGACCACACATTCCGCACACCCTGCCTGTTGCCTTGTGGAGCTAGTTCGCATGTGTTACCTTCAACCAAGCTGTGGCTTCCTTGAAAGTAGAGAATATACTTTATACTTCTTGTTCCCAGGGTGTCCTGAACAGATTCAGAATCAGCCTTCAATCCTTATTAAACGGTTGAATTTAAGAGTGTTTTAGGATTAATAGTCTCTCATCTTCTTCCACAGAAATTCACTTCCACGTCATGACCCCATTCCTAATCCCACAGTAGGAGACTCTCCTCTTCAGTGCCGTCCCTTCCTCCCCACTGGTGTCTGGGCTAAGTGGCCTTTCCTTTGCAATAACCACAGCTCTCTTCCTACTCCCATCTCATTCTCCTGAAATCTACTGACATCACCTCGGAATTTCCTAGCACCAGATTTGTCTCCCTTGTTGCTACTCTCTAGCACAGAGCCTAATATGTGCTCAGTATTTAATAGAAAGAGAAAGAGAAGTCGCTCAGTCATGTCCGACTCTTTGCAACCCCACGGACTGTAGCTTATCAGACTCCTCCATTCATGGAATTTTCCAGGCAAGAGTACTGGAGTGGGTTGCCATTTCCTTCTCCAAGTACTTAATAAATATTTGGTAAATTAAATAACCTTCATACAGCCTTTCTGAGCACCCCACATCCCGGCTCCCTTCTCACAGACCTTAATTGCTACACTTCCATAACACTTATCTCATCATACTGACATACTTGCTTTTTGTTTTTTTATCTAAAAATGCACTGAAAGCAGGGTCTGTATCATCATTCACCAGTTATTGGAACCTAGTAGACACTATATAAATGTTTCTGTGGATCAACCTGAATGTCAAATATTTGCTGCCATGAGTCTGAAGGGGGTGATTTTCCAGGTATCTTATGAATGCCTTTAGCATTTTATTTACCGTAACTCATCAGTAACATCAGAAGAGGTCCACTTCACCTGGAAATGTTTTGTTTGATTTTGGTGTCCCTCAACCCGAAATCGCTTAGGTTACTCCAGCTGCATGTGTCTAAGAGGCAGTGTTTACATCCCCTGCTGCTTCCCCACCCTGCTGGCTCTGTCAGCAACCAGTAAATCTGGGGAAATGAGCTCTGCCTTCTCCCTACCCACCAGACCCCAGCCGGCAAGAAAACAGCAGGTGACAGCCACGTACATGAATGTTCACATTAGCATCAAGCAACACGGTGAAAGGCGGCTAAAGACAAACACAAGTCAAACCCGACTCACCCTGTTGGCTAGGAAGGTGGAGAATGTCCCTCCCCACCTGCGGTGAGAAGAGGGCAGCGTTCACAAAGGGATGTATGGTCCTGCCGGATTTATGGACTACCTGGCCCCCATCTTACATAGCCATAGTGGGTAAATCAAACCCCAGACAGACAGCAACTCATTCTGCTCCATATAATGCGCTCAGCCATCTGTTTGCAATAGTTATAGACCAGGTGTCAGGCGCAGCTAACCTGGAGAAGAATGCAGTCTCTGTTCAGGTGCCATACTGCAAGGAGTCTTGCTTTGCTCAGCTTCTCCGGGCAAAACCAATGAGTAAATAAGTTAATGAACTGCACTATATCCTTGCTATAAATCTCATGTTAATATTTCTCATTAACAATACCTTTAATGTTAGACAGCAAAGGGATCTATTGAAAAAGACTCCTACAGATTTCCTTGACCCTTCAAGCACTGTTTATAAGCTGGAACCAAGTCTTACCAGCTCATAGGAACCTATTGTGTATTTCACTTTCCAGCTATGCATTCAATGACGTCATGTTGGTAGCTTGAAAGCAGTCATGGTTAAGAGTATTTAAACCACCAAAACAAAAGTCTACTGTGTAAAATCTGCAAGTCAGGAGCATATGCTGCTAAACTTTTATGGGCACACCACTCTTTGTAATTCATTGTTTTATAAAAATGCAACTATAATTGATTAATTAGTACGCAACAACAATGTGCCAGGCACTGAATTAGCAGCTGGGAGATAAAACTTTAAATAAGCCAAGGCCCCTGCCTCACGGAACTCAAGTGATCAGAGTCAACATAGCCAATAAACAAGTAATCAATAAACAAGAATATTACAGACTGTGATTTTTGTTATTGTTCAGTCGCTAAGTTATGTCCAACTCTTTGTAACCCAATGGACTGCAGCACACCAGGCTTCCCTGTCCTTCACCATCTCCCAGAGTTTGCTCAAACTCATGTCCATTGAGTCAGCGATAATATCCAACCATCTCATCCTCCCTCATCCCCTTCTCCTCCTGCCTTCAATTTTTCCCAGTATCAGAATATTTTCCAGTGAGTCAGCTCTTCACATCAGGTAGCCAAAGTATTGGAGCTTAGCTTCAGCATCAGTCCTTCCAATGTATATTCAGGCTTGATTTCCTACTGCTGGAGAAAAACTGTTATTTATTGCAGCATAACAAATTACTCCAAAATGTAGTAACTTAAAACAATGGATACTTACTATCCCAGTTTCTGTGTTCAGGAGTCTGGACCTGGCTTAGCTGTGTCTTCTGCTTTCTGGACTCTCACAAAGCAGCCATCCACGTATTAGTCCAGAATTTCAGTCTCACCAGGTATGCCTGGGGAAAGATCCACTCCAGGCCCATGCAGTGCTTGTTGGCAGCCCTCCATTCCTTCTAGCTGGTCTTGTAGGCCTCCCTCAGCTTCTTGCCACATCCTTAGAAGACTTTCCAAAGATTCTACTGCATAATAACAGCATCCATGTACTCACTCCAGGCTCCGTGCTCAGCACTTTATATTATCTGTTTTCATCCTCACCTATCCTAGAAGTCTTATTATTCTCCCCATTTGAACAGGTGAGGAGACTCAGACAAGGAGAACATAAGCAACTTGACCAGGTCCACTCAGCTTCTAAGAGGTGGAGCCAAGGTAACAGTCACTGGCCAAATGCCGACTGTTCCTCCCTAAGTGACAGCTCCCCATTATGCAATGAGATCCCTGCCTTCATAGAGCATCAATACAATGAAGAATGACCATCGAAAATGAGCATGAATTCACCGAGAGGAGAAAGAGGGGGAAGAAAAGTCAAAAGTAAGAAAAAGTAGGGTATAGTAGAAGAAAATCCAGTCTGGACAAAGTATGAAAGGAGGTGCAGAGGGCGGCTCAAGTTGAAGCAAGAGAAGGAGGGGGCACCAGGTGGGTTAACGGCCAATCCTTCCTCCATGTAACAGTTCCTTGTTGATTTTCCCCCACAGCTACCATTATGCTTGTTATTAGTGATAAATGTTCCGTTAAATGCTCACTCATATGGCAGTCGAGGTAGCTGTATAAAACATCAAGGGTCTGGTGATTGATTATATGCCATGTTTAATGACACAGTTTGATTCTTTTTTTTTTTTTTTCAAGATAAAATGTTTGGTTTTCAAATCAGTGTGATTGGTGAACTCAGCCCATGGCTGTGGAGATACACCCGAGGCTTTTTCTTGCAGACACACCATCTTCCTTTTGTTTCTAGGATATATATTAACTGGTAGCGAATCAACACCCAGGAGGAGATGGCAAATGCAATAGAAATGCATGACTGCAGAATTCAAACCAGGAGAGCAGCTTGCCTCTCAGATATGTCTTACAGATCAGATAGCTTAAAATAAAATCAAAGCAGGCAATTTAATTCTCCCAGTTTTGACACAGTGCTTCTCTTGGTCCAAATAAAATCCTATCTCCTTGAGCTAGAGTTCCCCAAAGGATGAGCCATTCCCTGAGAGTAAATGGCTCTGGTTTGGATATGCTCAGACCTTTGAGATATAATTTAGTTCAGGGAAACAGTAGTATATCATCATTATCAATAATGAAAGTGAGTTGGCCAGCTTGTGTGCTGCGTACCGGCTGGGTGTTGGGGTCAAAGGCATGGTCCTTGCCCTTGAAAACTTTGTCATCCACTTGGGGAAATGGTAAATGGGCATCAAAATAAGGCCAAATGGGAAACATAGCCTTCAAATTAGTCAGGGGAGGACAAGCACTGTCATAAACTGCCCTTAACCCTGAGCAAAGGCTCATCTCTTGTTCACATCCCAGCCTACAGCGTGTCAGCGAAGGGTCTCTGTGCCACAGTCACGTGGAGATCCGGGCTTCTTCCTTCTGGGGAATAGAAAACACAGAGGATTATGCGGGTGCTTTAGGGGCCAGATTAGTCCATCTCTTCTGCCCACATTCCATTGTCCAGAATCGGTCACACAGTTCGTAAGGTCCAGCTGCACGTGCGTGCTAAGTCTCTTCAATCTTGTCTTATTCATTGCAACCCTGTGGACCATAGCCCGCCAAGCTTGTCTGTCCGTGGGATTCTCCAGGCAAAAATACTGGAGTGGGTTTCCATTTCCTTCTCCAGGGGATCTTTCTGGCTCAGGGATCGAACCCAAGTGTCTTACATCTCCGGCATCGGCAGCCGGGTTCTTTACCACTAGCACCCCCTGGGAAGCCGCCCCGCAGTCAAAAGAAATAGGATTGGGTAAACAAGTAAAAGTCTTCACCACAGTTTCCTTTAATTGCAAGCAACCCCAGAATCGATTCTGGCTGACTTCAGGGCCAAGAAGAACCTCCTGAATAAACCCCAGGGTGTGTTACAGAATCCAGGGGAGAGTTGCAGTCAGGAGCCAGCATAGTCCCACATCTCAGGCACTCTTCCTATTGGAGCTGATCACACCCAACTCCCCGCTGAGCCCTGAATCAACTGAGAGTGTTTAAACATAATAGCAAAATATCTGTCAAATATTCAAATGAAAAATATATGTATTGAGGGATAGCAGTGTGGTATTGCTTTTGTGTTAAATTTATCAGATCTCGACTGGATTAAAAAACATCTTTCAAATTTCACATGACATAAAAGACTAAAACAACTCACAGTGCTATGAAGGAAGTGCAGTATAAACAACTCTAAACTTCAGTTGGTGCTTTCTCACTTGTAAAATGGGAACAATAAATGCAACTTAACATGCTCGTTGAAAAGACTGACACTGGTTTCTGAAAAGCAGAGTAATCTGATGCCTGGTCCAGATTGTTCAGTTCCTAAGGCTGTTATCTTTGCCCTAATCTCATCATCAGATTTAGCCTCATTTCCAGATCAGTTCCATGAGGCCACTGTGAAATGACATATAATGGATATAAACATCAAATGTGCAATGTGTACCCAAACCCTGGACTTTGAACATTCTGGAATATATCACATGCCCCCTTAAACAAGGACAGAAAATAGATTCCATCCCCACAGCCAACTCCAGTCCATGCATAAGGACTGTCCTGCTGGGAGAGACTCCAAAGGTACATCTGTCCACCACAGCTGAGACTGCTGCCCAAGGTGGGGTGCTGCCCTTCCAGGCACCTGCCCTGAGGGAGGGAGCACACCGCTCCAGCCGAGCACAGGCCGGCCACCTGTCCCAAGCAGCGACTCCAGTCTAAATGCCATCCTCTCTGTTGTGTTTTTGCCTCGTAGACGCTGGAAAATCCCAAGTATGAACTGATCATTGAGGCTCAAGATATGGCAGGACTGGATGTTGGATTAACAGGCACGGCCACAGCGACAATCATGATCGATGACAAAAACGATCACTCACCAAAGTTCACCAAGAAAGAGGTAAACCCCTGCTGAGCACCCCTCGCGGTCATGGCCGTGATTGCTGATTAACATTGATTCCTTGAACCACAGCCCTGCTGGCTCCCTGTTTGCAACATCAAAGCTCTCCTTTGTGGAGAGAAGATGGTGTTTTGCCAGAATAGTTTTCTACATTTTTATCTTTTTTTTTTAAGTGGAAAATACCAGAGCATTATGATTCAAAAGCATTGAATCTTGTTAAAGTCCATAAGAAAATAACTTTTAATGCCAAAGTGCCACTTTCATAGTTTTATCGGTGTTATTTAGTGCTGAATTATGCGAGTCCTATTGTGGTTTTAGCATAACAATAACTTTTTCAGCAAGTACAGATTGAGGGGCCAGACGGAACAGCAGCAAGAAGGTAAAGCAGATTTTCTTGGCAATAACTGGGCGGCCCAGGAGCTTATAAATAACAACCAAGTTAGCTCGTCTGGGAGGGCAGTTATTTATTTGCGGCTCCTGTGCTTTTATGATTGTGGATCGCGGTTGTGGTTTCCCATCTATTCCAACGGAATAGTGTTTGCGGACAGGCTGAGTATGCAAGACCGGATCCAGCTGCTGAGTATGTGTCCAGACTAAGAAGTCATTGGCACCATACCTCAGAAGGCAATGTGACGGTCTTGGTTTCTTTGGGGGTCAGGACCAGAGCCAAGAACTTAACACCCCTCTTATAGACCAAGAGCATAGCATCAGTCATGGCAGCCCCCGTTTGCCAAACCTTTCCTGTATATCCACCACCACCACCTCAGGGCTCTCCACCTGTGATCCATTGTCTCAATTGATCGTGTGAGGTTGGCTTCATGAGCCACATTTTTTAAGCAATCAGAGAGCTTATTAAAAGCTCAGAGAATCTGGGTCTCCAAGGTCTTGGGCAGAACATGTAGCAGAAGTGGGATGTGAGCACCACGCCCTGTGAACCATGCTCTCAGCCCCAACACTGCACTTCCTTGCCCACTGTTGATGTTTCCTCCCCTCCCAGGCACTCAGAGAAGACACTCAGGTCTGGACTGGCAACTGTGCACCCCTCTCTCACATGTCCCAGGGCCACCCCGATGACCCTTCCCAGCCCCTTGGCTCCCCAGTGACCTCTGCACATCAGCAGCCCCGCCTGACTCATCCAGGAGATGGAAATTTCCCCCTCGCCCAGTGGCATCTTGGACACTCAGGGGTCTAACCTCAAAACAGCAAAGTCCACATAGCTGATGTGGTCCATTCTATCGCTCCCACAACACTGCTTCTGTAACTGCTAAAATAGATTGCATATTATTCCCATGTTTCTCAAACTATGCTCCAAGAAATTCGTTCCACAAGTTGTATCATTGTAGAGGGGGAGGTGGAGGGAGATTTCAGGGTCAGAGAAATCTGGAGAGCACTGAGAGGAATGGTATGCAGGGTTTCTTTTACTACAGGGCTTCTGGGCACCTTTACAATGCTTTGTGTTTCTCCAAGGGGTAGGTATGGTGTGTAAGCTTTCTCAGGCTCATTTGGCCTGGGGATAATTTTTCCTGGACCACCTCATCGTGTCTCATTGAGCTGGTGTTCCTAAGATATTCAGTGGGAGATATTGGTTGATCTGTAAAATTTCTCAGGAACCTCTTTAAAAAGAATAACTCAAGACACTGTGAAATGGTCAGTATAGACATAGTAATGACACTAGAAATTGGATAACTCCAATCTGAAATAAGAAAACCTATCCATGTTACCAAAAAGGTGATGTTAATTAGTTATATCAGTGGAGGCTGAATTGAGCTCAGCTTGTGTTCCTAGCTATGGGCTAAATACTGTGAGAGGCTCTTGTTGTTGATATTGTTGTTAATACCACTGAATTTAAGGAAAGATTTAACATAGATCTGAAGTAAAGTAAGAGACCTTGAGTAGCATAATGTATTCACCTGTGAATATTGGGAAAGCACAGAACTGTCTTCAAATGGACATTGGATAATGAGCTTGAGATTCCCACGGGGCAGAGCTGACATCACAACTTGTATGGAGACACAAGTAACAAAATGAGAAAAATGGGAAGCTAGTACTTCACATTCTCTCTCTTAGATGTTAGATGTCCAAAAGAGTCTTTGCCAATGCTGGGCAAATCAAATTCACAACTAAATTATCTAGTGTGTTCCAGGAAGGCTGCTGTTCTTTGTCATTGAGTGGGGGGTTCATACACTGTGGACGCCAGAACACTAGAGGCAGTGAAAGAGATGTGATGGGGTGAGCTCTAGACCAGAAGGGGATTCAAAGCCCACCTATAAGCCATGTGATGTCAGCATGTTCACCATCCATGTTCTCATTTTGTCACCTGTTAGTGGGGCTGATCATAAAGCCCACCTCACTGAGTTCTTGTGAATGTTAAATGAGCTGATGGTGACAAGCACTACTTCTTGTGACCTCGACTTCTCTAGAGTGTTGGTGGTGAGGATGTGGTGGTAATTTAAAAAGTGGCAGAGAGGAGAGTGGGGTAAAGGCAGTCATGAGGAAGACGGTGAGGAAGGTGGTGGTGAGGAAGATGGCAGCAGTGAGCAAGACGATGGTATGATAAATGACATCATTTCTAAAATTCAGAAGGCCAACCAAAATTCTTATCTAAAGGGCTGTCTTCCCTCCATGTTGAAAAGCTGCTATTTTCCTTTAAAGTGATCTACAAACCTGCTCAAACACTTCAAAATACGTGATTAAGACCCTCCCATGATTAAGGGAGAAGTAATTCTGAAGAAGAGAGGGCAGAAACTGTAAAACTCATCACTGTGGGAAAAAGCAAAGACATCTGAGAGAAGCCTGTTAGGTGAAGAAGGGATGGAGACTCAGTCCAAAGATGGTCTTGGGTGTGAAAGAAGTCAAACAGGATGAACTCAGAAAAGAAAGTAACAGGGACCTGTGATCCTGAAGCTGAAATAATTTTTAGAGATAAAGGTCAGGGCTCAGTCATCCCAGGATGGAAACGGTGGTCATTCAAGGTTGAAAGGATCTAGAAACCTGTCCAAGAAGATGTTGTTTTATGTAAGTTTCTTCATATACAAGGACATTTTTTAGGAAATTCATGAAAATATTAATAGATGATTGTTGTCTTTTTTTTAATTTCTACTTTATATGATCTTTCATCTCCAGAAAAATGAATTTTTTTATCTGTTTAAAAGAGGAGTTTCAGCTGGCCAAAAATTACAGACTGCAAATAGTGTGGTGTTAAATGAGATAGAGGTGTAGTTTCTCTCACATGAAAGTCTCTGGGTCAACAGTGCCAGGCCAACATGGCAAGACCATGATATTGTCAATTTACTGTGTTCCTCTTAACCTTTCTTCTCTGCCTTCCCCAAAGCTGCGTCATGGTACAGTAGGGTCACTGCAGTGCCAGCCATCATGTGCATGTAACAGATAAAAAGAAGCAGGAAATGAGAAAGGCAAAGGAGAACCTATCACCTAAGTAAAACATCCTCTAAAGAACTTCCCCAGAAAGTCAAATGACATCTACTTGAGTCTCCTCAGCCTTCTTTATCTGTAAGGGATATTGAGAAACAACGCCAGCTGTCTTTAGTTGGCAGGTTGCAGCCCCTGATAATATAGAGGTTGGTACTGAGGAAGGAGATGTTGTATTTTTAAAGTTATTTTAAACAGCAAATAGTGCATCCTGAGATCATTTGTTCCCCTGTGAGTATTCACTTTGACTGTAAGCTTGCTGAAAAGTGAAGCCCACACCTCTTTTATTTTCTGTTGCATTCCCAGTTGTCACTCAACAATCCAGTACCTGCTGAATGTTTCCTGAAGATAATTTTAACTTGAGAACACTGTCCTTGGGTGTGAGGAACCAAGTGCTGTAAATTGTTACTGATATATGAAATCAATCTTAGTCATTGATTTTCATGAAAATTTGGGTTAGAAGCACTAGTCTCCCTATGGAGAGTCTTCTGTGAGTTTTCCTAATAGTTTTTACACATGGCTTTAACTGTTAATGTTTACTTGTTAGCTGTGGCTTTTCTAGATTAGGTATTTGGAAATGACTTTAGGGAATACAGATAAACTCTCCAAACCCACAGTCTGAATTATGGTTGAGAATCTCAGTCCAATTTAGAGCAAAAGGACTTGTCCATTTCTCTCTAAATTTTTTTTAAGAAAAAAATGTGTTATTTGTTCCTTATAGCATAGTTAATGTTCAACACATATTTTCAACAAATATTTTCACATAAACCCCAGGATTGGGGGATTAATTAAATCACTATTGATTTTCAAAGAATGTATTTGCAAATAATTATAACATTTTAAAATGTTTTCATTCATTTATTCTATCAATTGATTTTCAAGTTTTACCTTAAAATGGAAATTGGTAATGAAGACTTAATAACTTAGGAATTTTTTTTTACCTACTTGATGAATTCTTTTTAAAGTAAATATTTTAATGTTCAAACTATAACAGTACAATACCTGTAATAAAAATGGTGTAAAAAAAACTTAAAAGGCCCCGTTTTTCTGGAAACTGAGAGATGGGTAATTGATCCAGTTTTCATAAAAGGGTAAAGATAAACAGTGTAAGCTGGGAGTCAGCAAGTTGAAACTGAGTCACCAGCAGATACTTGCATTAAGTGACCAAGAAGGTACTGGGGTCTAGTCTGCATTCACAAAAGTCAGTGTCGGGCCTTGAAGGACTTCGATGCTTCAGGAGTCTTATCTTTTCTTTGCAATACTGGTTTTCATAATAAAAATATTGTACTAATTATTTATTAATTAGCTGCCTAATTCACCCCATAATACTTTTTCCTCTTACATGTTTAACTGAAAACTCTGTGGTCTCTTCTTTATGTAATAATTATGTAAAGACATTTTCTTCAGAAGGGGAACAATAAGTCTAATCTTTTCTCTAGCAGCATTGATAGAAGCTTGCTCTGTATTGTTGAGAGTTTAGAAATATTTTTTCACCTTTACTACATTATTGGAAAACTCATGTGAAATTGAAAAATTGTGGTTATATATAAGAACATCTGTATCAAGTTTCTATCATATAGATATATATATAGCTCTGCAGTGTCAAATGTTCTTGTATAAAGACCAATCTTTAAACTGATGACACTTGTAATCATGTCACCCACATCATTGTTTTGAGGCAGTTTAAGATTTTTGTATGTTGGTATTGCAGGTAAATCACAAGAAATTTACATCTCTACCAGTGTGTTCATTTTGACTCACTGCCTCTTCATTTGTAAGTTTATTAATCAAGGAGCCATTTTATTTATCACATTAGAACTTTACTTTTTTTCCTCTAAATGAAATATCTGAAGCAAGATGTCAGGATAACATCAATGTACACAGAAATCCCTTGCATTCCTATACACTAACAATGAGAAAGCAGAAAGAGAAATTAAGGAAACAATTCCATTCACCATTGTGATGAAAAGAATAAAATACTTAGGAATAAATCTACCTAAAGAAACAAAAGACTTATATATAGAAAACTAAAACACTGATGAAAGAAATCAAAGATGACACAAATAGATGGAAAATATACCATGTTTGTGGATCAGAAGAATCAATATAGTGAAAATGAGTATCTATAGATACTCCAAAGCAATCTATAGATTCAGTGCCATCCCTATCAAGCTACCAACAGTGTTTTTCACCGAACTAGAACAAATAATTTCAAAAATTTGTATGGAAATACAAAAAACCTCAAATAGCCAAAGCAGTCTGAGAAAGAAGAAAGAAACTGGAGGAATCAACCTGCCTGACTTCAGACTACACTACAAAGCTACAGTCATCAAGACAGTATGTTACTGGCACAAGGACAAAAATATAGATCAATGGAACAAAATAGAAAGCCCAGAGATAAATTCACACACCTATGGACACCTTATCTTTGACAAAGGAGGCAAGAGTATACAATGGAGAAAAGACATCTCTTTAACAAGTGGTGCTAGGAAAACTGGTCAACCATCTGTAAAAGAATGAAACTAGAACACTTTCTAATACCATACACAAAAATAAACTCAAAATGGATTAAAGAGCTAAATGTAAGACCAGAAACTGTAAAAGTTCTAGAGGAAAACATAGGCAAAACACTCTCTGACATAAATCACAGCAGGATCCTCTATGACCCACCACTCAGAGTAATGGAAATAAAAGCAAAAATAAACAAATGGAACCTAATTAAACTTAAAAGCTTCTGCACAACGAAAGAAACTATAAGCAAGGTGAAAAGACAGCCTTCAGAATGGGAGAAAATAATAGCAAATGAAGCAACTGACAAAGAATTAATCTCAAAAAATATACAAGCAGTTCATGCAGCTCAATTCCAGAAAAATAAATGACCCAATCAAAAAATAGGCCAAAGAACTAAACAGACATTTCTCCAAAGAAGACATATAGATGGCTAACAAACACATGAAAAGATGCTCAACATCACTCATTATCAGAGAAATGCAAATCAAAACCACAATGAGGTACCATCTCACACCGGTCAGAATGGCTGCTATCAAAAAGTCTACAAGCAATAAATGCTGGAGAGGGTGTGGAGAAAAGGGAACCCTCTTACACTGTTGGTGGGAATGCAAACCAGTACAGCCACTATGGAGAACAGTGGGGGAGATTGCTTAAAAAACTGGAAATAGAACTGCCTTATGACCCAGCAATCCCACTGCTGGGCATATATACCAAAGAAACCAGAACTGAAAGAGACATGTGTACCCCAATGTTTATCGCAGCACTGTTTACGATAGCCAGGACATGGATGCAACCTAGATGTCCATTGGCAGATGAATGGATAAGAAAGCTGTGGTACATATACACAATGGAATATTACTCAGCTGTTAAAAAGAATGCATTTGAATCAGCTCTAATGAGGTGGATGAAACTTGAGCCTATTATACAGAATGAAGTAAGTCAGAGAGAAATACACTAATACAGTATATTAACACATATATATGGAATTTAGAAAGATGGTAATGATGACCCTATATGCGAAACAGCAAAAGAGACACAGATATAAAGAACAGACTTTTGGACTCTGTGGGAGAAGGCGAGGGTGGGATGATTTAAGAGAATAGCATTGAAACATGTATATTACCACATGTGAAACAGATGACCAGTCCAAGTTCAGTGCATGAAACAGGGCACTCAAAGCTGGTGCACTGGGACAACCCAGAAGGATGGGATGAGTAAGGAGGTGGGAGAGGGGTTCAGGATGGGGGACACATGTGCACCCATGGCTGATTCGTGTCAGTGTATAGCAAAAACCACTACAATATTGTAAAGTAATTAGCCTCCAATTAAAATAAATAAATTAATTTTTTTAAGATTTTTGTATGTTGGTATTGCAGGTAAATCACAAGAAATGTAAATCTCTACCAGTGTGTTCATTTTGACTCACTGCTCTTCATTTGTAAGTTTATTAGTCAAGGAACTATTTTATTTATCACCTTAGAAATTTACTTTTTCCTCTAAATAAAATATCTGAAGCAAGATGTCAGGATAACATCAATGTACACTATTCCTTAACTTTATCATTTTTGCTTTCTGTAAACCAACAAAAGTAGAAAAGGATGACTTTAAATCGGTCTAGGATTGAGTTAGATCATCGTTGAGTTTCAGTCTTGAGTGAGGGCTATCATGGTTTCTCTTACTCTTAGGTACAGCCTCTCTGGAATTCTAACTGAAATATGGATACTTTTTACAAAGGCTTTTCCATCTTGGACACCCTGAATTTCAGTGGCCTTGTCAGCCCATGAGACTGTTGAAAGCTCTGCTCAGCTTCCTGGTCTCATAGCAGCACTTTCTACTCAGATTCTTAGCCTCTTGTCCCTGTGCCCTTATACTCTTACTCTGCCTTGAGAGTAAAAGCTTTATAAAGTGTTTGCTTTACTTCATTAACTTCCCTTCACAGCAGGATCTGGATTCTCAAGTTCCAGCTGCCTTGGTAGCTCTCTAGTGCTTTCAGATAGGTTGAGGGGAGAGGATGTGTAAAGTCCATATGCTTGAGCTACCCTAGATTTGAGGGGTGGTCTAAAAGAAGCTTGCCCCAGTCACTGTAAACAGAGAAAATTGTGGCTTAGCCTTTTACTCTGGATCATTAGGGAAAGGCAGTAGATGCTGTGTATATGGAATCCACTGTAGCACAAAACTTCATAATATATTCATTAAAAACGTGGGTCAGAGAAATGGAATTAAATGCTTTGACAGTACTCACCCCATCTTATACCCCGTTGCTTCATAATCAATTCATTTTACTGAAAAGATTAAAAACTTTGTGTCTCCTCATTGATACTGATAACCAAGAAATGACTCTAACACGGAGGAAACTGAACTACATCACTAGGGGCAGCCTATGCTTTCCTGGTCCTTCACTCGAGTTGATATGAATATCTGAGTTTTCTGAACTCTTCTAGATCTTTTCATATGTTCTTGGTAGTTTGATGGCCCCAGGTATAAAGCTAGTAAATGTACATTGTGTGTCATCTTTTACCAAAAATCTAATTGAAGTGAATATATTTACCCACTCCCCCAGGGTTCCACACCATATATTTGAGTGCTTTAAATAAAACTCTCTTACTTCCAGGCTTCCCGGGTGGCACTAGTGGTAAAGAATCTGCCTGCCAATGCAGGAGACACAGGAGACACGGGTCTTATCCCTGGGTCAGGAAGATCCCCTGGAGAAGGAAATGGCAATCCACTCCAATATTCTTACCTGGGAAATCACATGGACAGAGGAACCTAGTGGGCTATAGTCCATGGGGTCACAAAGAGTTGGACACGACTGAGTGATGAAAAAACTCCTACTTCTGTAAGAGTTTGTTTCCCTTAAGAGAGCCTTTTAAATTCAGAGGTGGTCAGGACTAAACACTGACCACATAATTACACATTCTGCTTGCTCAACAGAGATTAATCCAGAAAGTCAATTACATATTTCTTAGAACATCAAACCCATTTCAATTATCTGACTCAAGTGACTTTTCTGGAAGTTGGAGTCCAAGACATTTTAACAACCAGATAAATCTTTAAAGATGATTAAATGTTATTTCAAATAGTCTGGACTCCCTCTTCCCATGAAGCTTTTTATAGCTATTATGGTGAAATATGTGATACATTTTGCTGTGATGCTGTGAAATAACATAACTGACAGTTTTCTGTGTGGCTGAAGTTTTAAATAAAACCAAACATACATTACTGGGATCTTTATCCCGTGTTTTGTGTGGCAGCTGGGGGCCTCCCAACACATACAGAAATGGAATATTTGGAGAGAATAGAAGAGTGTGACTTCACAACACAGATGCCACCAGCCCCCAACTGTGCAAACGGTCACCTCACTCCTGATGACATCAGTTCCTGGTCCACCTCTGTGCAGGTCCAACATCTTGTCCAAGGAACTCCAGAGCCCTCAATGGCAAATCTCATTCCCAACTTGCCATCTCATAACTGAAGAAGGGTTCGTTGCAAAACAGCCAATACCCATGTCCCCATTTATCTTCACCAGGAAGGGGTGAGTTCACTGCTTTCTTCTCCTGCTCCAAGCTTGTAAAAAAATACATGAAATCATCAACTAAGTCTCCTGGAGTTCAAATTTCAGAGGCACTTCAAACAGCAGATCTACAGCTGAATTTGTTGACTAAAAGAGAGTGAAGGAAAATGGTTGTTCAAATATAAGCAGTGCTCTATAAATAGAAGCCATCATCCAAACAAGAGTCTTCCAGCTAAAGAAAAGGGAGGTGGTGTGTGCGCTCCCAGATTTAATTGTTCAGTGACAGCAGGATGAGAAATCTTACATTGTTGAAAACGCCCAAGTCGATTATACACTGTGTTTGTGATGTCAAAACACCTGGATTTGTTAAAGTGAAAAAATGTAATCTACCGGGTGGCTGGTTCTTCAAGCCTCCTGTAAAGGTAGACCAGACAGCCAGATGATTTATTGCATTAATCACTCCTTCATGATTATATTCATGATGTGTTGATCCCCATCTCTCCTGTGTGAACCTCTATGCAAATCCTGTGCCTTTGCGAACCCTCTGGTTACGCTCTGAGGGTCAGCAGCAACTCAGTGGCAATAAAAGCAGTTTTTTACTACAGCTGGCAGAGTCTCACCACAGGGCCACTCTGTGGCACGGGGCCTCTGAAGGCTTCATCCATCTGCTTCTGCTCAAAGACAATATCCTCACACCAAGAGCAACAGCCACAGAGCTGTAAAACATCAATTTTTTTAACTCTATGAATGTAATATTACTACACCTCAAAATGCAGCTTGCAGAATGAGAATGCAAGAGTTCAAAAAGAGAAAGCCAAGAGCAACCCAAAGGAGATGAAATACCCATGCCCACGCTGCACCTGGAAACCATTTTGTGCTGAACAGTGTTAGAAACAAGAGCACCGGGTCTTAGCCTGGATGGTTTTAAACGTGGTCCACTTGGTCACCACCTACCTCCAACTCAGACCACGCTGAAGTTCTAGTTATCCCCCCAACCTGCCAGGCTTTAGGATGCCTCCATGCCACTGCACATCCCTTCTCCCTGGAATGCCTTTCTCTTCTTTCATACCTGGAAAGCTCCAATTTACGCTTTTTGTAGGTCCCCAAGTTATAAATCCCTTAGGCAGCTTGCTGCTTCTCCCTCCTTGTTGCTACCCATGCTCCGCATCTGCCAGCTCAGTCTTACCATGTTGCCTTTGAGTCATGTATTCCTTCTGTATCTCCCCAATACTGCTAGGATGCTTTCATATTTAGGGACATATCTTTTCCATCACTGCCTCTAGGACTTAACACAGGGATCACATCAAAAGTTTAGCTGGAGGTGAAATTATTATTCATGCAGTAAATCCTCATTACTGCCTGTTGTGTCTCAGCTTCTAATATACTATTAAATATAATTACAGTTTCTTATCATATTCAGTGTTACCTGTAAACCATCATATGTTATGTAATACCCTCTTAATATTCTATTCTTTTCTAATATGTATATACCCTAATATGTACATATTTCACTCCGATAGTGTATAACATTCACATTCTAAAGTGCTATACAATTAAGTTATTTATTCGCTTATTGTCGCTCTTCCCAAATTAGAACAGAAGCTCCATGAGAAAAGGAACTTTGTCCCTTTGCTCCGTGCTCTGGCCCCAGCAGCCAGCCTTGGCACATAACCAAATAACAGGTGAATGAGTAAATAAATTATAAATGTTGGATGGTGAGCAACAGAGGCAATCAGAAAGTGCTCAAAGGGGCTTTAGAGAGAATTTCATCCAGCCCATGGTTTTAGACCCGAGGGAGGCTGCTCAAGGCTGATTGCAGATCTCAGGCCAGCCTCACTGTGGCAAAGAATACTGCTGCCGGTGAAAAAATCCAGGCCCCACAGCAGCACAGAGTCGTGAGGGACCCTGCGGTGTGTCGTTTTCCCAGGGTGCACAGAGAGCCCAGAGGGCTGGAGTTAAATTCCTTTCTCAAGTAAATAAACGAATCTACATAAACTCCAGAAAGCCCTAAATCTACTACCCTGTCAGTCAAGTAAAAAAGAAAGAAAGAAAAGAAAAAAAGTCAGCATTAATAAATAATACATAAAGGAGTTGTTAGAGTAGAAACAGGCTCAACGTTTACTGAGAACTTAAAAACAAGAAAGAAAATATTTCACAGCCCAAGTTCTGTATGGGTTCATTCTTCTAAGAGGGCTTTAACAAAATCATCCAGAATTTATTTTAATGTATTCATTTGTTTCCAAACTAAAATCTATTTCATTTACAGGCTGAATATCAGTTTTCCCGGTATTGGCAGCATTGTATTTTGCTGTCGATCTGCCCAGATCTAAGAAGACAGGAATTTATGAGAGGTATCTTTTTCAGCCTGTCTTACCTGGATGTATATATTGCATATCAGAACATTAGACTGTTGCCTTCCAAAGTGCATTCAGTCATTCATTTTTTTCCACAAACCAGTGGTTTATTAGAAAGTTCCTTTTCCTAATTTTATAGCATCACACACACACACATCAGTCGCTTAGTCGTGTCTGACTCTTTGCGACCCCATGAATCGCAGCACGCCAGGCCTCCCTGTCCATCACCAACTCCCGGAGTTCATTGAGACTCACGTCCATTGAGTCAGTGATGCCATCCAGCCATCTCATCCTCTGTCGTCCGCTTCTCCTCCTGCCCCCAATCCCTCCCAGCATCAGAGTCTTTTCCAATGAGTCAACTCTTCACATGAGGTGGCCAAAGTACTGGAGTTTCAGCTTTAGCATCATTCCTTCCAAAGAAATCCCAGAGCTGATCTCCTTCAGAATGGACTGGTTGCATCTCCTTGCAGTCCAAGGGACTTGCAAGAGTCTTCTTCAACACCACAGTTCAAAAGCATCAATTCTTCAGCACTCAGCCTTCTTCACAGTCCAACTCTCACATCCATACATGACCACAGGAAAAACCATAGCCTTGACTAGACAAACCTTTGTTGGCAAAGTAATGTCTCTGCTTTTGAATATGCTATCTAGGTTGGTCATAACTTTGCTTCCAAGGAGTAAGCGTCTTTTAATTTAATGGCTGCAGTCACCATCTGCAGTGATTTTGGAGCCCAGAAAAATAAAGTCTGACACTGTTTCCACTGTTTCCCCATCTATTTCCCATGAAGTGATGGGACCGGATGCCATGATGTTCGGCATACATATATATATATATATATCATATGTGATAAAGTTAAATACAATCTGTTATGCTTGTAAGGATAGGTTATTTTGTTTTTCCTTTTTTTCTTTAGTTTTAAAATCACTCTTCTGGAAATTAAAGGAAATTCTGCCTCCAGGAAGGTGGAGAAGCCGCCAGAGTATGGCTCAGTCTACATGCTGCTGGGAAACAGCAAGAATGTTAATACTGTGCTATTTAGATACTCACATGGGCTGAACTCATTCACCCACCAGCCCCCCTATCAGAAGTGTATTCCATGAGTCCTCTGTGCCAGGCACTGTGTGAGGCTAGGGTGCAGGGAGGCGAGCACAGCTTGCCAGCCTCACACACAATGGTCCCTGACCTCAGGAAGTCACGACTTCAGCTGGAGACCACTGGGGACTTTCTTGGTGGCCTCACGGTCAGGATTCTGAGTTTTCACTGCTATGGCCCAGAGTCAATCCCTGGTCAGGAAACTGAGATCCCACAAGCCATGTGGCCAAAATTAAATAAATTATATAAATAAATAAGTTAATAAAATGGGGACAACTAGCCAGCAAATAGCTACGTGTGACCCTAGGGACAGGCTGGAATGGGGTGAACTCACTCTAGAAGGACACATG
This sequence comes from Bos mutus, assembly GCF_027580195.1. Classification (NCBI taxonomy): domain Eukaryota; kingdom Metazoa; phylum Chordata; class Mammalia; order Artiodactyla; family Bovidae; genus Bos; species Bos mutus. The sequence goes on along the minus strand of NC_091634.1, from coordinate 52,612,924 downwards.
TGGGCAGCCACTGTGGCGTTCAAGGAGGTCTCCTCCAAGGAGTGACATTTATGATGACAGTAACAAAATACCGCACACTACGTGGCTTGAACAATGTTTGTTCACTCAAGGTCCACGTGTCCACGGGGCACCGAGGAAGCACCTACTCGTGTCTGTGTCTGCTTCCCAGTGGTCTGCGGGCGATGTGTGGTGATCATAGCGTGTAGATGCATCGCCCAGTCTCTTCTGTTATCTTCCCGTGACCTTCTTTCTGTGTGCGTAAGTGAACGTAAAGAAAGTGAAGTTGCTCAGTTGTGTCCGAGTCTTTGCGACCCCACAGACTATAACCTGCCTGACTCCTCCATCCATGGGATTTCCCAGGCAAGAATATTGGAGTGGGTTGCCATTTCCTTCTCCAGGCGATCTTCCCAACCCAGGGATCGAACCCAGGTCTCCCGCATTGCGGGCAGACTCTTTACCATCTGAGCTCCCAGGGAAGCCCTGGTGCATATCTATGCATAATTTTCTCCTTTTTATAAGAATGCCGGTTGTGTTGGTGTGGAGCACACTTGAGACCTCATTTTAGCTTGGCCACCTCTATTTCCAAGGGAGGTCCCATTCTGAGACACTACTGGTTAGGATTCCATCAGAATCCATGCCCATGGGACTTGGGAAGACGCAGAGGGTCCACATGAAGTTCTGGAGGCAGGGAAAGCACGTCTAGCTCGAGGAACTGAGAGCCATCCGGTATGGATGGAGAGCATGAGAGACAGCGGGGGATGTGAGACTGGACAGGAAGGCAGGAGGCTGCTCACTGGAAATGCAGTGGGAAGACATTGGCAGACACTACAAAGGGTAGACCTTTCGAGACTTGGAGCCCCCACCCTGCTCAGAAACATGGCCATTCCTGCCGCCAGAGATTGCTGGGGATGGTGCCGCTGGCCACCATGACGCATACCTCCAGAGAAGTGGGAATAATGCCCACAGCAGGGAACCGGCATTAGTGGACACTGATATAGTAGTTTTTAAGCTAATGAAGCCCTTCCACAGTCCAGTCACTTTCCCACCTACCACCCAGACAGTCCAGTGAAGAGGGTCTGGTTATCGACCCGGCGCGTGTGAGAAAGCTGGGGCTGGGTGGGCCGGTTCCTCCTCCAGGTCACTGGGGGACTAGATGCTGAGATGCTGAACTTTGGGTCTCTTTCTTCCTTAGCAAGTGTTCCGTCAATTAAGGCAAATGTGTGATGAACTTTTATCAAAAGCAAGACTGGCCATTGTTACAGAAGTTCTGTCTGTCCAACACTTCCTGGACCTGCTCCTGCATCCTCTTTATCATTAAACAAACTTCTAGAAGCCAGTGCAAACATCTGAAAGTGCTTGCTTTGGGCCAGGCCGTGTCCAAGAGGCTTACATACACTCCGTTTTTCACTCCTGCTGCCAACCCTGAGACTCTCATTGTAATACCCATTTAGTGGATGTGGAGACTGAGGCTCAGAGGGCTGAAGAACTTGCCCAGAGTCTAGGCCCCATGCTCTCAACCCCGGAGTAAGCTGCTTCTGCACCGTGATGGGGTTAACAACCCTCCCGCACAGTACCCACAGACCCCATCCTCAGAGAACGCGCTTCTGCTGGCTTCAGCTTCAGTTCTGTGCCTTTGCCCTTTGGTCAGCTCTCCAGGATTCCTGGTCAGGGCTGTTCCTCAGAACATCCATCCAGTTTTTCTCTTTACACTTGTGCACTGGGAACTTGATGAAAATGTCACATTTATAACCTCCGATCTCATCTCTGCTTGAACTTTTCCATTGTCAGCTCACAGCCTCCTGCCCTCCTGTTGCCTCGCCTGCCTCTCCGTCCCAATCAGGACAGTGTGTAGTGCAAGCCCAGGACACAACTGTAACACACACACATTTCTCTCCTGGGCTCACCAGGACAAGTCTAAGCTACTCTTTCTCACTCTGCAGTTTCTTCAAATTAAAAACGGGGAGGGTGGGTCTTTTAATAGCCAGTGAATTTGGTTAGTGGTCTTATAGCTTTATTTTGATGGGTCTAGTGGGCAAATATAATAATCATTTCTTAGAGCAAAGAGTAAATGAAAAATGTTTTCATCCAGAAAACCAAATTTTTTAAGCTAACAGTGATTAAGTGCTTATCTGTGTGAGACACTATTCTAAGGGCTCAGGCATCTTAACTCATTTAATTCTCGTAACAGCCCTTTGACATGCATAGTCTTGTATGTCATCCTAATTTCACAGGTGAGGAAACTGAGATACAGGAATGCTGGAAACATGCCACGGTTACAGTCTCTGGCAGGACTACTCACTCCAGATGTCTGTTCCCAGAGCGCTACGCTGGACTCACCTTCTGAGACTTTACACATTGTTCTGGTTCTGTGGGATTCTGAAGTGAAAGAAGCCAGGCCCCTGACACACTGGTCTCCTATCTCAAGAACCAAATCCAATGCCATATGTTGAACACAGCAACGTTTTTGGAAATATACTGACATTTCCCCTTTAGGCACCTCCACGTGCATATCTAATCCAAAATCTGCCTGCACTGGTATCATAATGTATACTAATTATTAGATTTCTCAATGGAAATCCAGGTTTTATTCACTGGAGAATTCGGGCAAAACCCTATAAAGCAAGAAAAACTTTGGTTCATTAGCTAGGGTCATTTTTATACTAGTCTGCTATCTCCGATAACAATTTTTAAATCTTTTAAATTTATGACTGTCGTTACTGCAGCTCCATGATCATTAATGAGATAATGGGCTTCTCCAAGTTCACAAATCTTTGTGCACTTGATATACTTGTTCTGACTTAGCAGAATCAAAAGCGGCCTTGGCTTTCATTCATGCACTCACCGTGTGCTTGGCCAACACAGGTGGTGAGCTGAAGGCTGGAGAGTTAAGGAAGGTGGGCAAGCCCTTGTCTGCCTGCGGCTGAGCAGGTCAGGAAGCTATGCATTTCCCTTCAGCTCCCACAGATCTCCCAGACAGACTTAACTGGCTCTCTTTGATAAGCATTTTGTTCGGCCCCAACCACGGCATCCTTCCCAGCATGTGTGGGATTGGCACTGCAGGTATCCGTCTGGGCCTCCTCCAGACTGGAGCTCCCCGAGGGCAGACAGGGCTTCATTTGTCACCGTCTTCCCCTTCGGTCATAGAACAGTGTATGCAGACAGAGCACAAAGAATATTTGTTGCATTAAATCAAATCAATAAATAGCGTTCTTGCCTGCCCAGCAGCTCTGCAAATAGAAACAGATGCCTTTGCTAATCACCCCTGGTTGAATGGTTTAACATAGGTTCAGTTCAGCACTGTAAGTCTGTATATCAGAGCTAGAACCAGTTAGCTGTCTGGTTTGTAACAGCCAAGCCCTGGCCTCCCACAGTGCTCAGGGGAAAGCTTCAACAAACCCCAGTAAACCGAATTGACCGTTTGTACCAGCCTCACATAGGAATGGTCTAAGTATCTGTTTTCCTTCCGTTCTGGGAAAATGAAAAAACAAGTCAATTTGAGGAAGACTGAGGCTAGATGCTCAAGAAAATCTGCTTTTAATTTCTCCAGAGTTTAAGATCCTTTGCCTGTTCTCATTTTGTAGTTGAATGCAGAAACCCACTTTGAACCAGCATGAGCGAATCCTGGAAGGCATTGGTCATCATCCCTAGGGAAGGAAGGCATTGGTCCTCATCAGTAGAGAATGCATTGTACTCGTCCCCGGGGAAGTCTAAGGGCTTCCAGAGGGGGCTGTCTCCAGGGTTTGGACAGCATCATCGGCATGCTATGCATGTGCCACTCTGTCTCTCAGCTCCGCTTGTCCGTCTATGTTAGCTTTTATTCTACAGTAGGCTCTCTCCTCATAGCAGGGAAGATGGCCTCTAAGGGCCCTAAGCCTACATCCCCGTGGCTTATGTACAGAGGAAGACACACGTACCCTGTTCCTCAGACCCAAACACGAATTTCATGGGAAGGCTTCAGTTGGTTGTATTGGGTCACAAGGTTAGACAGACACCGAATGCCAGGGAATGATGAGACAGTTGGCCCATCCAAGGTCACGTGTCCATTTCTGAAGAAGTAAAGTAAGGCCTATGATTGACAGCACCAATGTAACCCCACGGGATGGGGTAGGATTGTTCCCCAAAAAAGGGGTGTCCTCAGATGGAAGCCACACTTTCCATTCACACGGAACCTGCTAGAGAGAGAACGAGCTTAGCCCAGGGGTGGCCAGCAGGGCTGCACAGGGTGGCCTGACCCTGGCTATGTGAGAGCTGACTGAGTACATCTCTTCCCAATTCTGTGTGCAGCAATGTCACATTGGTGTCTTGAATCAGCCAGAGTTGGGGCACAAGCTACAAATCTGGGCTTTTCCCCCTGAGGAGTCAGATGTTAAGTGTTCACTAGCACATTGCTATGTATAAAGTAAAATCATGCTTCCCCACCTATTGTTGTTGTTTGGCTGCTCAGTCATGTCTGACTCTTTGCAACCCCATGGACTGTAGCCCACTGGACTCCTCTGTTCACAGAATACTCAGGCAAGAATATTGGAGTGGGTTACCATTTCCTCCTCCAGGGAGTCTTTCCTGACCCAGGGATCTAACTCGTGTCTCCTGCATCTCCTTCATTGGCAGGCAGAGTCCTTACTGGTGAGCCACCAAGGAAACCCTTCCCCACCTAAATATATTATAAATAAAAAGTGTGTGTGTGTGTGTCTGTGTGTGTATACTTTAAGTCAAAACAATGAGGCCCTTGTGTTCCCTTCAAAGATCCATGGTCCCAAGAGATGCTTAATTCTTCTAGATTGGTTTACCAGTTCTGAAGCCCCTGATGCACCCGTTTGAAGGATGGCCCAGTCACACCCTGACCTGTGTGAGAAGCCCTCACTGTGTATTTTTTGCAGATTTGTACTCTCCACCTCCCCCGCCCACTGCCCCTCGTGCCAGTGACTATGACTAACAGAGTCTATGACCTGGCTTCATGGTGATGGGACCATTCGCTTCTTCTGCCCCTCTTGGGATTTGGTATATACCTCTCAGACCTGCAGGCTTCCCTGGTGGCTCAGATGGTAAAGCGTCTGCCCACAATGTGGGAGACCCAGGTTCGATCCCTGGGTTGGGAAGATCCCCTGGAGAAGGAAATGGCAACCCACCCCAGTATTCTTGCCTGGGAAATCCCATGGACAGAGGACCCTGGTAGGCTACAGTCCATAGGGGTTGCAGAGAGATGGACACGACTGAATGACTTCACTTTTCTTTTTCTTAGATCTGTAGAAAATAAGGTTTTTTTCTTTTTGCAATTTCTGCCACTCATATTCTCCCCCTGTTTTGCCTCAGAACAGTGGGGGTGGTCATCCACAAGTCCTGAGCTGGAGCACCGCAGAAAGAGTCGAGTCCATCGCTCCCTGCAAGTCAGCCCACACTCGTAGGTGAGCCGCAGGGTAGCAGGAGACGCACACGTGTGAGTAGGGTTGAGATGAAAGCACAGCAGTCCAGAGCCAGGCTAGAGGAGGGCCTTGCTCTCACAACAGCTTTGCCCCAGCTCAGGTGCCAGGGAGCACGGCTGTTTCCTATTTCTGGACTTTATTTGTTTAAAGTACATCTTATTGTAGAATTAGTTTCTCAGACTTTCAAGAGCAAAAGAATCACCTGGAGATCTTGTTAAAATGCAGCTTCTGATTTGGGAGGTCTGGGGTGGACAGAGAGATGCTCCCTTTCTTTTATTGTTTGTTTGCTTGTTTTTCCTGTGGGTTTGTTGTTTCTTTTATTGTCTGTTTGTTTTATTGTTTCCTTGTTTGTTTTCCAAACTGTGCTGCACAGTTCGCAGGATCTTAGTTCTCCAGCCAGGGATTGTACCCAGGCCCTAGGCAGTGAAAGCAAGGTATACTAACCACTGAATGGCCAGGGAATTCCCCTTCCTAGGCTTTTAAATTTTTTGTTGTTGTTGATTTTTCCACGCAGCATGTGGCTGTCTCACATTCTTCATCTTTGTGACTGTTTTGAGGCCACACTCATTGCCAGAGGCCCAAGACAACTGCCAGCCATCTGGAAGTGTTAAGACACAGACCTGTCCTGGGGACTTCCTGTGGACAACGTGGTCGTACTTGTGTTACTGGGGTATTGCATGGAATAGACACAGAGATGAGGGATCTGAAAGTACTTAGAATGTGGTTGACTCTAGGGCATGCCATGTGCATTAATTACCCACCTAGTGTGAGCCAGGCCCTGTGATGGGGGAGTGTAAAGGTGAGTGAATCCACAGATGATATCTGAACATAAATCATAAACATAGGGTTTTCTAACCTCGTAGGAGTGGGGGGCCTTCCATTCTTTCTATTTAATTCACAACACCCCCTTTTGCTGCTTGCTTGGTGGATGACTTGAGCCCCACTCTCTTCAAAGCTCCCTTCTGTCCCATCTCTCTTCCTGAGGTGCTGACATTGTCCCGTTTCCAATTCAAGTAGATCCCATTGGAGGAGGCAGCAGAGCCATCTTCAAGAGTAGACCCTCCATCCAGACACTGTCAAAACCCTTTAAAACATGTCCTTTCATTGGTCTAGTAAATTATCCTTCCAGAAATGCAACCTAAGAAAGTAGACATTGGTCAGCACAGGTGTATAAAAACAATTCCCAGAAGGACGCTGACCTGACTAATTTCAATTCTAGGCTTGGTTAACAAAACATGTTAATTGCAGAACTCTCTGGGGTCTCTATCTGCCTCCATCTGGCCAATGCCCACACCTTCGTCCTGCCTGTGGGAAACGTGGAATTTTTTTTTTTTTTTGGCCTTTGTCCCACCTCTGTTCTGTCTTGTGGATGAGTCACACCCCAGACCCCTCATCTGTGGGACTTCCTGAGATAATAATGGAGATTCCCACAAACCTGGGGAGAATGTTTTACCTATTGGGGCAAAAACTGACCTAAGACAAAAACTAATTGCCCTCAGTTCTAAGACTAAACACAACCTCTGCACAATCTCTATTTTTAAATCTACAAGGTTATGGGCTAAAGTGTATGATCTACATCCATTCAGTATTTCATTAAGAGGCAAATAGAATATATTTGAGGTGGTCTGGAGATTTTGCCAGCTGGACTTGTGTCATCCATGCCAGTCAGCACAACCAGATTTTTGTGCGCCTCTTTCCCACCTGAAAACTTGGAGGCTGATTTGTAAAATAAAACTGAAATTACATAGTCTGTCTAAAAGCTTTCTATGGGCTTAATACCAATTTCTGGAGAAAGTTTAATGATACGTCTAGGTTTCAAAGTCAGCAGGAAACCTACAGTCAGGACCGTTGTATCTTCCCCAATATCAAGCATAGGGCTCACATGTAATAAGAAGCTCAATACTGTTTGTAGAATGAGTAAAATTTCATGGCAACACGTCATTGCTGGCCTATAAAAGTTCTCTTCCTTATGTTTCTACTATTGAGTAAAAATGATTTTTGTATGTATAACAGGCCAGACTCATTTCAAATGGAAATATTAATCTACAACTGCTCTTGTACATGAAGCACCAAGTTCAAGGCAGAAATAGCAAAGCGGTTAACCATATTATTCATACCTGCACGATGTACCTAAATAGAGATTGCCCAAGGAAGCTCCACCAGCAGTCTGAAAACTTTCTCCTAAGATTTAAAAATATATATTTTATGGTCAAGATGCTGCAGGATCCTCCCAGGACTAATTCATATCTGGCCAAGAAAAATTGCATTTTCCCATTTACATTCCAAAGTCTGAACTTTTATTTTATAAATGAATTTTCCCTCCAATTCAGAAACCACTGGCTGCATTACAAATTTTAATGCTACTATTATAGGACCATAATTTTAAAAACCCAGGGTTCTCCAAGGGCCCCAGCAGCATGCCATCTCTCCACTTTATTAAAATGAATGAACAGATGTACAATTTATTTCTACCAAGCTATCATCTAAATTCATAAGCTATTTCTCATGTGTCTGAAATCCACGTTGGTTTCCCATTTTCTTTGCCTTAGAAAAAAAATTACACTCCCTCGTTTATCACTCTGGGGACATAAACGCGAAGTCTACTCTCCACTTCATTCACTTTAGACTAATATCCTCAGCACAATTTAAATCCCATCTCTTCAAGGCTATTCAATGCGAGTGAGGCAGTGGAACAACCCAGCCTCCAAACGGAAAACTCCTCGGCCATCTAGGTGGAAGACTGGCAAGCTGAGTCACATGAGCCGAAGGAGAGGGCTTTGCAACGTGCCTTGACTCCGCTGAGACAGACTAGTCTACTAGTCTATGACAGTGTCAGTAACTGAATGTATTTTAGCTTCTATCTTTATAGAACCCTCAGATCACCCTTATTTCCCATGCACTGACTATTGTCTAACTGATGATACAGCTGCATCGCGTGTTAATGCATGTTTTGCCAAGATCTGAAGACCCACGTGTTGATCTCAGATGTCCTTTAGATCCCTATGCAGCCGTTTTTCTGGCTGTGTGAGCTTAGATGTACTACTTAACCTCTCTGAGATCTGATTCATTTAGCAATAAAATGGAGATAAGTGTACCCACCTGGTAATAAGGATTAAACAGCATAGAGCATTTCAAAGTCAAAGCCAAAATAGACAGTGAGCACAGTGCCCGGCGTGTGGCTCGGAAAAGGGGCCATTGTGAGGATGATAGCATCCCAGAGACGTATCCCTGCCCCCGTAACAATTAGCTTGAAGTTACAGAGTGTCCCCTCCTCGCCCGCTGTACCCAGTGTTGAGTTTGCTGGCATGGTTCAAGGGAAAGGGAAGGGAGGTATTTTGTAGCCAGCAAATGCAATCAATGAGTGTAGGCTGGAAAGGATACAGAATGAAGCCCTCAGGTTATCTGACAGAAGTCTGCTCCCCGAAGAATCCTATTTATGAGATTCTGCCATAACTGGGCAGTAAAACTGGCCTGAGTGTGTAGGTTGGCATGGAAATCTGCCCTGCATCTATAAATGCATCTCAGGTTTAGGGCTTTAATAAGATTCTGAGTGCCTTTTTTTTTTTTTTTTTGCTTTCCATGGCCCTGATGCCTGGAGAAAAACATCCTGTTAACTTCATTTGCTGGAGCGCTATGACCACCCTGTAATTTCACCCATGGCTTGTCTTTTTCCCATGTAACATTCTGATGGGGGGCAAAGGGGGAGGTTGGTTCTCCTGGTGTCTGGAAGACTGGCATAAAAATGATGGAGTTCTTTCATTTAGCAGAGACACAGCTTCACATGGACAATGTCAACAGGGCAAGCTCCTCAAAGAGCAGTAACGGAGGGTAGGAAAGAGGAAAGTGACATCAGGAGGAGCCGTGGCAGTGGCATTTGTCAGCGTCCATATGATAAAGTATTGTTGTGGGGGCCAGCTCCTGGCAGAGCTCTGTCTGTACATTGTCAGTAGCCCCCTCATTAAAGCAGCAGTGTTGCCTGCCACCAATGAGTTTGTAGGCTGTTAAGGGACACAGGGCCCCAGGCAATTCCTTCACCTTCACTTGACCAAACCACGTGTCAAGGTCATGGACTCTAGACCCCCCCGACACACACAAGAAGATTTAAGGGGGACAGAGTAGTAAGATAAACTGGTCCTTATGTTGAGTCTGCTTTGCGGTTTTGAAATTCCAGCAGGGAAGCAAATGCCACAGTCAGCAATGCGGTAAAGACTATGAATTTTTTTTAATAATGACCCGATTCTGTCTCAGAAGATAGAAACCAAGGAGGAGACAAGGTGGGGAAGGGGCTTCCTCTGCCGAGTTCCCAGCTGTCCCAAAAGGACTGTTCTTATTAATCCCAAATCCCAGGTTTATTTCTGGCTCCTTTTATTTACAAGGCAGGGTGGAGTGATGTGGAGAGATTGGTCACCTGCTGGGATCAGATGACTAAGCTTCAGTTCCATCTCCATTTTTTGCCAGATCTTGGATATTGAATAAGTTCCTTAATTCTTTTGACCTCAGTCTCCTCACCTGTAAAATGGGGGTGTTGATGACAGTGGCCAGCAGCTTCTGTGCAGGACAGGTTCAGGAGGTTAAATAATGTGCAAAGTTACAGCTGGTCCATTGAGGAGCTGGCATCCAGTCAAACAGATTAGAAACTATCCTCAAGGTGAGACACAAATGGTAACATTTTGTCACCTTTGAACCCATATTATGGAGCCTAAGAGAAATCCCATCACTCTCATGTGAATAAAGCCTACGTCAGAATTAATTTTATTGGCTAAGAACCCAGAATTGTCCCATTGTGTATGTTGGTTCAAGGAGGTGAAAAATATCCTCTCTCCTTACTGTTGAAAAGAATATCTGAGAATGATTGCCTTGAGCATGTTGATGTGCCATCTTTTGACAGTCCCCACTCTCTGTTGGCTTCCCAGGTGGCACTAGTGGTAAAGAAACTGCCTGCCAATGCAGGAGACATAGGAGACATGGGTTTGATCCCTGGGTTGAGAAGATCCCCTGGAGGAGAGTGTGGCAGCCCACTCCAGTATTCTTGCCTAGAGAATCCCATGGACAGAGCAGCCTAGAGGGCTACAGTCCATGGGGTCACAAAGGGTCAGACATGGCTGAAGCAACTTAGCAGAAGTGACTTAGCACACACGCATGTTAAATGCATGTTCGTTTTATAAGAAACTGCCAAGCTACTTTCCAGAAGGACTGTACTATTCTCCATTCCCACTAGTGATGTCTGAGAAATCCAGTTCCCCCACATCCTCACCAGAATTTGGTGTTATCATTATTTTTCATTTTAACCTTTCTGATAGGTGTTAGCCATATTTCATTACAACTATAATTTGCGTTTCCCTATATGACTAACGGTATTAGGCATCCTTCCATGTGCTTATTTGTCATCTTTATTCTCTTCGGTGAAACATCTGATCATGTCTTTTGCATACTTTCTAACTGGATTGTCTTCTTCCTGTTGAATTTTGAGAGTTGCTTTCATGGTTCATATACAAGTTCTTTATTAGAGACGGGGCTTGCAGATAACTTCAGTCTGTGGTTTATCTCTTTATCCTCTTAATACAGTCTTTCACTGAGCAAGTGCCTTTAATTTTTATAAAGTCCAATTTATCATTCTTTTTTATTTAGATTGTATTTTTGCTGTCAACTCTAAGAATTCTTTGTTTAGCAATGGGTCCTCACTTAGCCTAACACTTTCCAAGTCCATCCACATTGTTTCAGATGGCATTATTTCATTTTTTTAATGTTTGAGTAGTATTCCGTTGTGTAAACATACTATATATTCTTTATCCATTCATCTGTTGATGGCCACTGAGGTTGCTTCCATATCTTCCGTGCTAGTGCTCAGTCATGTCCAAATCTTTGTGATCCTTTGGACTGTAGCCCACCAGGCTCCTCTGTCCATAGGATTTTCCAGGCAAGAATACTGAAATGGGTTGCCATTCCATCCTCCAAGGGATCTTCCTGACCCAGGGATCCAACCCTTGGCTCCTGTGTCTCCTGCATTGCAGGCAGATTCTTTACCCACTGAGCCATCGAGAAAGCCCCTTGGCTATTGTAAATAGTGCTGCTATGAACACTGGGGTGCATAGATCTTTTTGAATTAGTGTCTCCTTCTGAAAGGTTCATATTGTGCAGTGAAGTCCATGGTTCATTTTGAGTTAGTTTTTCCATATGGTATGAGGTTGCGGTTGAGGCCCTTTATTTACCTTCGGATGTGCGATGACTCGGCCTCGTTTTATGGGCACATGAGGGGCCGCTTTTCTGGGTCCTCTATTCTGCTCCATGGATCTGTGGCTTTCCCGCCACCAGCACTGCCCTGTCTTCATTACTGTAGCTACATAGTGAAGCTTAGCAAAGAATAGTTATTTTTTCTTTTTCTAAAGTATTTTAGAAAACAACTTAATTTTAAGTGTACTTTGAATTTGTAGCATTTTATCCCCTCCAGATTTTTTTTTTAATTTATTTCCGTTGTTTCTGAAGAACATTAAAACGTCATGTGAGCATATAAAGAAGTACATGAAGTTGCCAGTCTCTCAGCTCTCCTTCAGGATGACCTCTGCTAACACGTTGGTTAAACTTCTCCAGGTGTCTTTTCCCTTTCCATCCATCAAACCCAGTTTTCTATATACAAAGATGGGGTCATATTATTCTTACTATGTTGCAGTTTTATCAGGATTTGTAGCTTTGTCCTTATCTGCAAAATTAGAGAAATAGTTATTTCCTTGTTCCCTTAGGCTACGGTGAGGATCAAATGACATAATGCGTGTAGGGAGTTCTAGCCCAATGCCCAGCACAGAGTAAGCACTTGGTGAACACAGGCTGTCATTGCCAGTATTTTTATTATTTTTATTTTTTCTCCTTTGGCCTTTGCTACCTGCTCTGAATGGTCCTGGTCTTTCTTAGTGCAAGCAAAGGGTAGAGAAAAACTCCATCATGTTAGTCATTCAAGACAGTTGACAGAAGCCTTCAGGAGAATGGGTTCCTCTGTCTCCCACCTAAGGTTCCTTCCAGCTGAAATGAATGAGACATGGATGTCACACCTTCTTGGTTTACTTCCATGAGTGGTCATTTCAAGCATGTCAGCAGCATCCCAGAGTTCCCACAGCCTTTACATGCGATTGAGCCCTGATGATCGTAGGGGAGGAAGGCATCCCCTGCACAGCCACCCACTGCCCATAAACTCTACCCAACCCCTCCTCCAAGTGGGAGCCCCGAAGTAAGATGCTCCACCCCCAGAGACTGCTTGCTGAACTTCCATATGGCTTGTCTCTTCTCCATGCCTTTAACCTGGGGAGGGGGCTCTGGCCAGGCAACAAGAAGGAGAGCCCACCAGGTCAGCCCCGCCCTCCCAGCCCCTCACACATGCCAACATGGGGAGCCCCACCCGTGTCCTCAGCTCTGGCAATCTCCACCCTCAAAGATGCTGTAATCTCTTCATCTCAGCTCTGCCCCACACGTGCCCCTTGAATGGCCCATTTCCTCCTGAGTCCGTTAACCTAACACATTTTATTTCTTCTAAGTAACCCCAAGGTGTCTGCACCATCCGAAACAACAGATTCCCTTCTGATCAATAATGCCGAGCAATTAGCTACCTTATCATCTTAACGGCTCTGTATCATGGTCTGTTTCATTGGCATCTCACAATTTCACCAGTCCCCTGTGGGTGGCATTTTGGTGGTCCCTGGTTTTTCCTTTTATAAATATCACAGCATTCAAAATGCTTGAATGTCTATATTCATGGGTACCTGTGAAAGATTTGCAGGATAAACTCTCAGAAGTGAAATGCCAGGTCCAAAAGGTATGAGTATTTTAAATTGCAGTTTATAGTCCTTTTTCCAATATGATCAAAGCACTTTTAAATTACCTTCACGTTTTCCATCTCCCGAGCTGTGCTGGTTTGTGCACTCGTGTAGCTGGCCTGACCTGCTGTGAATGGGCTACAGTGGACGAGGCTCATGGTCCAGGGATGCACCTGATGTGTGGGCACAAAACAGGGACAGAATTCCAGACCCAGGAGAGGGCTCCTGTTCGTAGCAGGGACCCCAGTAAAGTGAGATTCTGTGGGTCAACGGCCCAGCACATGACGTTGAGTTTTTACTATTACCAGGCCCCTAATCAACATTAGTACTGTTAGTCTGCAGAGCGTGGATTTCTTCAGAAAATAGGCATTTTGCACCCAATAATTTGAATTGCTCAATTTGGCCAAATCCCCATCCTGCAGCTCTGGGGCCTTGAAACCCCCACTGTTGGCCCCTCCTCCAGCTGCTGCTTACATAAGAAGGAGGCAGTGCCCACCTGTCACCTTTACCTGCTAATGAGCCCTGGAACTCGCTGCCCTCGGGTGTCATGTATTTTTTCTTTTCCTCCGGGAGGTCTGTACCACACTGCTGTGAATTCAAGCCTCTTCTCTACCTTGCAGCTTAAATTATACTAACCTTCCACCTCTTCCCTGACTGTAGAAGGAACAAGGTTGCACACAGCTGGCAGAAGAAGCTTACCATTGTAATTTGTTCCTGTAAGTCAAGCAACACAAGTGTTACTATAGCAACAACGCTAGATGTGGACTTGCTCGGGAATCACTCCCTTCCTGCAAAAGGTGTGCATATGTGTGCCTGTACATACGTGTGTGCATATGTTTGGGTGTGTGAAGAAGTGTTGTTCAGAGTGGAAGCCATTAGCAGAGTGCTGTTTAGGGAGGAGACTGGGGAGCTTCTCCAGCCAAAAGGAAGAGATTCCCTTTAGATGTCCCCTTGGATGGTCAGCCACACCTGGGCCCAGAAAGTTACCAGCTACCATGCCTCTTACGGTCCCTTGCCATGGGCAGGCCCTCTGAGATGCTCCATAAACACAGACTTCACATTAGGCAACTGGAGGCCAAAGACCACAAATTTTGATTTGTTCACAACCTCTTCTTAAATGTTTGCAAAGGCAACAGAAAGATAAGTTCATGAGAACCAAATCCACCCCTTGGAAGGACCTGTGTGGGGTTAATGAAACACGACTCACCATCCAGACATTTAACTTATACACATCTGCCTGTGTGTTCTCAAAGTCACATGTGGATTCTTCATACAAGGTGGCTCAAGAGGAGAACAGCCTCCCAGGACTGCGAGAGCCTTCCGTGTGGATGCTTTTGGAGACTTAAGAATCATGTGGGCCTCCCCAGTGGCTAAATGGTAAAGAATCCACATGCCAGTGCAGGAGATCCAGGAGATAGGGGTTTGATCACTGGGTCAGGAGGATCCCCTGGAGAAGGAAATGGCAAATCACTCCAGTATTCCTGCCTGGAAATCCCATGGGCAGTGGAGCCTAGTGGGCTACAATCCATGGGGTTGCAAAGAGTCAGACACGATTGAGCAACTGAGCACACACACATATGCAAGGATCATTTTGACCATATCCAATTGTGTCTAAAGCACTGATTTTAGAAACTGTTGTAAAAAGACTGCACTTCCTGGTGGTTATCATAGAAGTGATGCCCAGGGCCCAGAACACACCAACCAGCATCCATTCTTTGGGGGTTGGTTGGCCAATGGGCACCTTCACCCCTCCTCCCAGGGGTCCAGGCTGAGCCACGGAATCCTCAGTTGCTCCCTCTGCAGTTGCTCCAGGTGCTTAGACTGGAGGCTTCAGCCACCGGGTTCTATTGACACGGAGATCTCTGTCTTCAGCTTCCACTGGCACAAGGCCTTGGAAGGTGGGAATCCTGGAACGCAGATTGCCCAGATTTTCTTATTTGAGAAAAAGCAAGCCCTTTAGCCACCCCCACCTCTCTGTCTCCCCCTCTGTCTATCTCTTTCTCCTGCCTTTACTTCCTGTGTTACTTATTTCTATCTTACTTATCTCTCCTCTCTCTCTCTATCTCCTGCCTTTACTTCCTGTGCTATTTATTTCTATCTTACTTATCTCTTTTTCTCTCTCCCTCTCTGTCATCTCCCTTTCTCTGACTCTTCATTGCACGTGCAGCAATGCATTTCCCTGCCTTCTTTCCCAGCTGCGCCTGCCGCCACCAGCTCCCTCTTCCTCCCACTGCCTCTTTATTTCTGTGTGTCTCTCAGTCCCCGCTCTCTCCTCTCTCCTCAGCTCCTCTCATCTCCTGCATGGTCTCCTGTGCTACCTGGCAGTTCCTGCTATCCCACCCTGTCACTTTGTTGTCCTGGTTTAGTCACTATTCTTTGCAACCCCGCAGACTGTGTCCCACCAGGCTCCTCTGTCCAAGGGATTCTCCAGACAAGAGCACTGGAGTGGCTTGCCATTCCCTTCCCCAGGGAAATCTTCCTGACCCAGGGACCAACCCTCATCTCCTGCACTGGCAGGTGGATTCTTTACCACTGAGCTACCAGGGAAGCCACCCTGTCACTAAGGAGGGAAGAATCAAGCTGGAAGACGTCACCTTTTTACATAAAGGCCCTTAGTGCTGAAAAGCCGCCGTTTCCCGCCTTCACATGCAGAGGGCTCCGTACGGCCCTCCCTCGCAGGGAAAGGCAGGACCCTGTCTTACCTGTTGCATGTGAGTTTCATGAAACGCCTCCTTGGCAGCTATTCAACAGGCCTGATGAGGGTTCCGAACAGCATGTTTTCTCATGTAGTTACACCTCAACAATCACTGACTGTATTGTTCCTGGATTGAAAATACATTTTCAGTCCTTTTTTTTTTTCTTCTGCAGTCCTTATTTTTGTGCTCCCCAACCTTCCCAGTGACTTTCAATGGATTTAGTACTTTCACCACACACAGGGAGGTGAGGAAATACAGGCCTCTCTTGCGAAGGGAGTGAGCACAGTGGAGAGGAGGGAGGCTTTTGTGTCCCTGTGCATGTTTTGTTGTTCTGCTTTTTAAGTGGAGAGTCTGGGACACGTTTATCGACTTGAGAGGCAGGCACATTGGCAGGTAGGGAAGCAGGACAGGAGTTGAAGGTGGAAAGGGGGATGGGGTGTGGGGAAGAAGTCCACCTTGAACAGGATGGAAACAGTCCCCTCTAGCCTCTCAGCTCCAGGCTGGGATGCTGGATGTACAAGTCACCTGTGTTTTGATCTTTCTTGCCCCTTAGCAAAGAGCAAGCTGCCAAGGGTAGGCTGAAAGGTCAAGAGAAGAGGTCAGAGATGTGATGTAGCGGCGAATCATCTGGAGTCTGACTCTGAAGTTCTGTCCCGGGGCCCCAGATCCTGCGTTTCTAACTACCTCACAAGTGATGCCAACCCTGGGCCAGGGACCACACCTCAAGTAGCAAGGGTCTGGAGAACAGGGAGGGGAGAATGGACCACAGCTGGTAATTCTTCGCTGTTGAATCTGAACACAGTTCCAACGGGGCCAAATGGGGGGAAAAATCCCTCTTTTCTGGTTTTCTGAAGCCCACTGAGAAAGCCCCATGAGTGACAGGGCTGCCTCACTCCCTGGAGGCCCTGATCTCTGCTGCACCCGAGTCCGCTTGGTGCTCACAGGCACAAATGTGTTTACGGAAAAGCGAGAGGCAGGCAAGTGTCAGGAAGAAGGAAGTGAGAGAAAAACCACCTTTCTTCTTTTATAAAAGGGATTATCAGTGGCTAATTCAAAAATTGTGGAGTAATGAAAACTACATCCATAATTTTCATAATAATTATAGTCTTTAGTTTTACCCTTGAATGTTTTTCTGGCGAAGTCAGATTTAGTTACTCTGGAAAATGCTATTATGCTAGTTCAGTGTTTTCCCATGAGGCTTGAGTCTAGGCCCAAGTTGCTGATAAACCTAGCCCTGGGGATCTGTGGGCTGCCACTTACAGGCTGATGCTTGTTAGGGAGCCCCTGACCTGGTTTAGCTGGATCAGTGATTCTCAGCCAGGGAGGACTGTACACACACATACATGCACACGCACACACACTGTTCTGGGACACCCAGCAGTGTCTGCACACATTTCTGATTGCTACGACTTGGGTGCTCCTGGCACCTGGTGGATAGAGGCCAGGGGTGACACTCAGCATCATGTACAGGGCACCCCCTCAACCAGTGATTATCCAGCCCAAAATGTCACTAGCACTGAGCCTAAGAAATCCTGCACTAGATTAAAAGTACAGTTAGGATCTAAAACATTCTACTGGTCAAGACACCCCTGATGATACATGACACCAACTCTAAGTAGTTTATATAACAAAGGAAAGTTATATTGTCAGAAATATTTATTTAGCGAGACTAGGCTCCTGTAGAAATGACAACAAAAAGCCCAGAAGAGCAAAGTTTATTTCTCCGGTCACATTCCTTATAATGATGTGTACTGTAACCAACGTCGTTTCTTTATTCTTTCTGTCTGTGTTCATTATAACAATGTGCCTCTGTTGCTTACTATGTGTCAGGCGTTCATCTCAACATTTATAAATATTCTTGCTTAGTAATCATGATTCTATAATGGTAGGTACTATTATTTTTTCTCATTGTGCCAATGAGAAAATCAAGATACAGAGAAGTTAAGTGACTTGGCCAAGGTCACACAACCAATAGGTGGTAGAGCCTCATGGGGATGTTAAACATGAGTAACTTTCCGTCATTCATTCTTTTCAATGTGAAAGATAGACCTCGGCACCTCTCTCCCACAGACTCCAGTGTGGCTCCACCCAAGATCAGAACCCAGAAGGGACAGAGGATGATTTTCCTAATCTTCCCTCTCTCACTGGGTCTGACTCCCAAAGGAACAATTCTCATCCATCTCTTCTCCCCATGGGACTCGGATGTTCTCAGATACTCTACAAGCCACCTCTGGGAAGAAATACTCAGAGGTGCCAATGGGAATTACAAGTGGGCCCCTGGGGTCTATTTGAAACAGGAATCAATGGTGCAGACATGGATAATGGATTTAGAGCAGTTTCTTCTGACTACGACATTTGGGATTTAAATATAAATTAGAAGCTATAAGTCAATTCCAAGTGTGAATTTGTACAAATCCCTTGTAATGAAAGCAGAAGGTTTCTCTTGTCCTTATTTGTACTGGAGCGTTAGCATCAGGAGCCTAACCAAGTGTGTCGATTCTCCTACTGCTCGGGAGATTAAAGATGTACTTCCTCTAGTTAGAAACAGCTGCAAGGGGCATGCACGAAGCAGGGCTTGTTCTCTGTGAACTCCAGGGTGCCCAGCTCATCTCTACATTAAGCTGAGCAACACCACATCAAATAGGTAAAGGAGGCTGCTTTAGTGGGTTACTCCAAAGAGACACGGCTCTCAAAGATCCTCCTCCTTCTCAGCCCCTCCTGTGTTCAAAGAGGGAAGCTTCCATCCCCAGATTGCCTCTCCTCACATGGGACAAGGGGGCAGTGAGCTCTGAGAAGCCAGCAAACAGTACACAGCCTCACATGTTTAGAAGGTGCAGACCAAGGACTCTGTGCATGTTGATAAATGACGTAAATCCCCACTGCCTCACTCACAGAATCACCATGTGACCCAGCAATTCTGCCCCTAGGCATCTGCCCAAGAGAATGAAAACATATGTCCACATGCAAACGTGTCCATGAATATTCAGAGCAACATTTTCCAACAGTCAAGAAGTGGAAACAGCCCACATGTTGGTCAGTGGAAGAATGGATAGATGAAACATGGTCTGTCATGCAGTGGAACATTACGTAACCATGAAAAAGAACAAAGTACTGACACAGGTTACAACACCTTGAACACGCTATACTAATTGAAAGAAGCCAGACAGAGAAGACCATGTATTATGTGATTCCATCTCTGTAAAATGCCAGAAGAGTAAATCCATAGAGACAGGAGGTAGATTAGTGGTTGTCAGGGGCTGGGACGGGCAGAGGAGTGGAATGAGTGCTTAATGGATACAGGATTTCTGTTTGGGATGATGAAAACCATAACCTCAGGAGATAGCCCTGTGAGTTTCATTGGCAAATGTATTCTGTTGGTCTGTAAGCAACCCTGATAGGCTCCTAGAGCAGAGACTGCAAGAAATCTCAAGGATGATCCCTGCCACCAGTGGCATCCTTTGGCCCTCCCAACATCTAGATGCTAGGAGCTACACACACTGGAACGGATCCCTAAGATTGATTTAAAGCTTGATCCTAACACTAGGAGGTGGCCTTAGGAGTCATTTCAAGCAGCTGTTCTCACCCTCCTTCATCAGAATCCTATTGGGAGAGTTTTTAGACATGCAAATACCTAGCCCCACCCAGGGAAAATCTCTGAATGTGGGTGGGATCCCAGATACTAAGCAGATTTCGAGTGTTTCCGATGTGCAGTCAGGGTTACGAACTCCTGCTCTCCTGATACTCTACATCTCAGATAACCAAACCAGGACCCAGAAGTCACAGAATTTATCCGTGAGGTAGAGGTGGGTCAGAACTTACTCATTTCACTGCACTTTCCCCTCCTCTAAACTTGTGGAATTGCATAAACCAAATTCTAAAGTCCTTAGAGCAGACCATGCTATTGTTAAAAAAAAAAAAAAAAAAAAGTCATTCTTAATTCAGATTCAAATGTTTGTGGTTGAACATGTATCCCTGCAGAATATCTCTTTGCTTCTCAAAATTAAATTATTTCCAATCATCCCATTAAATGAACATATGTATTTGGCCTTTTCTTTCTTTTTTTTTTTTAAGACGAGAAGCTCAATTGAAGGAGAGATGTTAATGTCAGATGAAATAAAGTTTCCATGCAGGGCATTTGCAGAAAAAACAATGCAGGCATATTTGCTCCTTGGTTTTTGTTTTTCTCTTACCATCAAATGTAATATTTATTTCATCAGTTCCCTAAGGCAGTGCTTTTCAAATTTCTTTTTAGCTGCAAAACTTTTTTCCAAGCAAAATCTTAGACAACAGCTCTAATATACAAAACAGATAAAATACAGTTAACAGATTCCTCGGGCAGTTTCTGTCTTTCTTGTTTAGAGGAAAATACTTGATACATTGGTGGGACTCCTGCACCATCTCGCTTTGTTCTGAGAAACATGGTTTGAGAACCCTGCCCAACAGCATTGCTTTTCTGCCAGTCTTCAGTGACTCTTATCTTTTCGTTTTGTTTTGAGGAGAAAAAGCATGTTTTAGTACTTGAGTACTTCTTCCTAAAAACTCGCAGTTTAGCTGCATCGTGGGTCTGTAATTGGCAGATTTGAGGAACTTCAGTAGGTGAGGTCGTGTGGAGGAGGTGTGCAAACCAAACTTGCTGGGCTGTTGGGCACCCAGGGAGCCAGAACCTTGCCAGGCATCTTCCTCAGAAGTTGGGTACCCAGCACCCACTCTGTGTCTGCACCAGCCATGAAAATGGCCTTTCTCCACCAAGAAAATGAGCCAACACAAAAGAGGGTGTCCTGAAGGGGCGGGAAGACACCTCCTGCCAGAGTACACAGTAAATGCCGTTTCCCCCTCCTGCCCGTTGGCTCATCCCCCTGCCTCTGGGGGACACTTGGTCTTTCCTCTCCTTGAACAGCACCCTGGACACAGCCCTCCTGGGAGGCACACAGTTCTCCTCCAGGCCCAGGCTCCCCAGGGCAGGTGGGTCACACGCACCGGAGGATGTGCGCATCTGCTCTCCCGGACCAAGAACCACACACATGGAGAGTCCTCTCACTCAGGTCATGTTTCTTTTTCGTTGAGCTGCTATTCTTTATTATCACAGAACTCTTTCCGTGTTCAGTTTTTCCATTTCCTCACCTGTTTAGTCAGGGTAGCTTGAAACATTTAACTGAGAAAATGCTTGTGGAGAAGCCTAAGAGGTGCATCACTAACTGCCCTTTACCACGGCTACACGGCACTGTCTCCACCGACAATAGAGACAACATGCAGGTACTTTCAGTAAAGTGAAGAAATGACAGTAACTGTCAGTATAGGAAATTAATGTTAGTTGGATCAAGGAAGGACTTTGATTCTGTTTTCTTAAAGAGAGTTTTTAAGTTTTACCAATAAACACTGAAACGTTTACAGATTCAGTTGTGTGTCTGGGATTTGCTCCAAATAAAACAGGAGAAGAGGACATGTGGACAAGGCACACTGGGAGTGTGAGCTGAAAGGACTCCGTAGGTACAGTTGTCTTGAGGGCTGGCAGATGAGCAGGTGGTCCTCAGCCAAGCAATTCAGAGTCCCTTGTGGGTCTCTCTTGTTAATCACTTCTTAGACATAAAGTCTTCTTAAAATACTGAATAAACTTTATGTAGAACTCTACACATTAAATTTTTATTTAAGTATTGTCTATGTTATATTGTGTGCATATTATATGTATATGTTATATTGTGTGCATGTTATATATACATATATTGTATGCACATTATACATACATTTACCTTTTATACTTTTATATTATATATATTTTAAATATTTTACATTATATTACATATATATATGATCAGTCCTGTGTGTTCATTGGAAGGACTGATGTTGAAGCTGAAACCCCAATACTTTGGCCACCTGATATGAAGAGCTGACTCATCCGAAAAGACCCTGATGCTGGGAAATACTGGGGGCAGGAGGAGAAGGGGATGACAGAGGATGAGATGGTTGGATGGCATCACCGACTCAATGGACATGAGTTTCAGTAAACTCCAGGAGTTGGTGATGGACAGGGAGGCCTGGCATGCTGAGGTTCATGCGGTCACAAAGAGTCAGACATAACTGAGTGAATGAACTGAACTGATATGTATAACAAACACATAACATTATCTGTGAGCTGAATTAAAATAGCCTCCCATGTTTTCTTCTAAAATGTTTATTGTTTTACATTTCACAGTTTCTGTATGGCGTGAGGTAGGGATCAAGATCCATTGTTTTTCCACCTGGCTCTCCAGTGGCCCCAGCACCATTTATTAAAATGACCATTAGCTGGAAACTAAATCATGTCCAAACACAGAAGCACCCATAACTGGCCACAGGTGCCGCCTGGGATGTAAGACAGTGGAGAAATGGTAGAAATCAAACTGTTTGGATATGCCATGGGTGAGCAGATTGCATAAGGAAAGGGACTGACCAGGAGTAAATGTGTCAGTCTCCTGAGCTATAAACCCCTGAGGGGAGAGAGAATGGTGTCCCTCTCACTGACTGCTATACATCCTGTGCCTGGCAGACCCCCTGACATTCAGTAGACATTTAATGACTATTTATTTAAGAGAGGTCTTGCATCTTTCTGTCCAAAGATGAATCCTAATTATAGATAGAAGGAAACCAGATATCTGGTGCAGCTGTCCCTTCTAAATGTGGGTGCAATAAGTTAACATCATTTGCCTTGTTGCTAAACAGCAAGACAAGGATAAGTAAGGGTGTAAGGGTCAGATTTATAATATTGAAAAGCAAAGAGCTTCTTCCACACCCATCCAGGGAAATAAGAGATCTACACAAAACAACCACTTTAGAAGGCAGACTGTGATAAGAAGAGAAAGAATCACAGGGCTTTGAGCCGTATTCTCCAATTCACAAGTAAGAATTTGATATGAGACAGAATGAAATCAATCATCATCACCACTGCTAACAAATATCAATTCCTAATTTACTCTATGCCAGGCAATGTGCCAAGACCCTTAAACACATGATCTTATTTACAGCAATCGTGGTTTCTACCCAATAGGTTATCAGCCAGATATTAGATTTTTTCCAACAAGCTGCATCCTTTATGTAAATACAGACTCATAAAAGAGTTGCCAAGCTCAGTTCCTAATGATGTCTCCATCACCCTTTTATCCTCACAAATAGAAACTTAAGTGTGTAAAACTTTACAGGGCCTTATCTTTTAATTTTCTCAAAGCCAGGGCCCAGCCAACTATATCCCATCCTTTCGAATTCAGCATCAGTTCTCCATGAAACCCCAGGGTTGGCAGCTCATGAACCTGGACTCCTAACCTAGATAGCATATTCAAAAGCAGAGACATTACTTTGCCAACAAAGGTCCGTCTAGTCAAGGCTATGGTTTTTCCAGTGGTCATGTATGGATGTGAGAGTTGGACTGTGAAGAAAGCTAAGTGCTAAAGAATTGATGCTTTTGAACTGTGGTGCTGGAGAAGAATCTTGAGAGTCTCTTGGACTGCAAGGAGATCCAACCAGTCCATTCTAAAGGAGATCAGCCCTGGGTGTTCTTTGGAAGGACTGATGCTAAAGCTGAAACTCCAGTACTTTGGCCACCTCATGCGAAAAGTTGACTCATTGGAAAAGACTCTGATGCTGGGAGGGATTACGGGCAGGAAGAGAAGGAGATGACAGAGGATGAGATGGCTGGATGGCATCACCGACTCGATGGACGTGAGTTTGAGTGAACTCTGGGAGTTGGTGATGGACAGGGAGGCTTGGCATGCTGCAATTCGTGGGGTCACAAAGAGTTAGACACAACTGAGCGATTGAACTGAACTGAACTGAATCTGGACTCCAGCAATTAAGCAAGCAGCCTTGCTTGTGTCCTGTCCCTTAAAGTCATGAGCTGTCACTTCTCCCCATATGTGGCATTCTAGCCTGCTGACCGTCATTTCCATCTTCCAGGTTAACCTTAACAAGCAACTCTTTGCTCTAAGAGGAAGAGCGTACATTCTCAGTGTAAATTAAAATGCAAGTCCCTCTTCCCCTGGTGGTGGGTGACCTTTGTGGCAAGTCCAGGTAGTCTCTTCCTAACTGTCCATCACAGAACTCACCTCACCTTATCAGAGAAAAGAAAATGAAATAACTCAGCTCTGAATTGCAAGACAGAGCTAATGAAACTCAGTATGTCCCAAGCCAGTCGCCCACACTGATTGTGTAAAAACATGTTTCACATCTCATACTTGATTTACAGCACAGTTTAACAGAAAGTAACTTTATCTATTTTTTCCAATTAAACGAAGTAATGTTATAATCAATAATTCCTCCTGCTCTGGTATGGTAAATTAATGTCTGTCTATTGTTTTTAAATCACAAAATGAGCATTGCTCTAGAAATATAAAATGGTACTATTTCGTTTTAATCTATTTAATTTTCCATTCTTGAATTACATAATGGGGTTAAAACATTGAATAGAATTAATAGAATGAGTATTTAATTAAGCAGTAATGAGTTTCTAAATGGATGCTCAAGGAAACTGGCTTTATAGTTTATGCAAGAATCAGATAATGGTCTTAACAGAGACTATAATAATTGTGTTGAATGTTTTCTATATTTAAAGATTTTTTTTTTCTGAGTTCTCTCAGGAGTTGATTTAAACATATTCCAGTTCCTTGATTAGACCTCACTTTGCTCTCAAGGTAAATTCTAAATGCCTTTCCCTGGCTGGCAAGGCTTTGCATCATCTGACTGTCTCCTCCCCCATAGCCCAAGAGCAGAGGGTTCTCTCCAGCCACACACACCTTCCCTCTACTCCACAAAGGCCCCGTGCTCCCTTGACCACTAGCCTCTGCACCTGCCGTTTCAGATCCAGGAGGACTCTCGCCTCTCACCTCACTAACTTTTCGTCTTCGTTTAGTTCTCAGGGAATTCTTCCCTAATGACCCTCACTAGGCTGGGGCAGGCAATGGGGACCTTGAGTGGGCATGAGTAACAGAACTTGTGGAAAGCAGATGTTACTGCAGTCCAGATCTGGATGTGACCTGCGGCTCACTCGGTGACCTTGGACCAAGCTGTTCCTTCCTCCTCCGAGCCGGCTTCTTCCTCTGCAACCTGCAGGGTCCGGCAGCGCATATGCCGCCATGTTCTGCTCCCAGGCACACGGCAGACAGCAGTAGACGATCACAGCACTCCTTCCTGCTGTCCCCAGGTGCACTGCCGGCCGCTCTACACGGCAGCCAGGCAGCCTCACAGTGCACAGAGTGGGTTCTCACATCCTCACCTCGGTCATCCTTGGCCTTGAACTGTCTTTCTTCTCCACCCAAACTGCATATTATCAATAGAATTATCTGTGCAGGTCAAGAAAATACTGAATCTCCGGCCTAACCCCAAATCAACTGAATTGGAATAGGGTTAGTTAAAAAAAAAAAAAAAAAGTGTTTTTAAAAAGCCCTCAAGGAGACTCTAACAGGACTAGGAACCACCAGTCTGATTTCAAGCTCTGGAATTTCATAATTTTGGGGAGAATGCGGGGAAGATAGAAGGTAGCACTAACTTAAACAAGACTCAGGAATCCGGTCAAAATCATTGTCTCCTGGAGCTGTTTCTATGTGACAGCACCCTCCATGTCCCCTTCACTCCAGCTGCTCTCCATCTGGTGTGTGTGTTCTAAGAATTTCCCAGCACCACTTGTAGGGAAGCGAGACAACCTACCCAGGTTCACTGAGGTGTGAGAGACGAATGAGTTCCCATCCCCAGCCTGTCTCCCCCAAGGCATCAAGATTACGGCTTCTGATTAATGATTTGCAAGTCAATTAATCAGCCACCGCTTTCGGGACTTCATTTCTCAAATTACTTCTCTTTGAACATCAGGGCCTTCTGACATTGTCTTACTGTCTTTAGGTTCTCTTTCCTACTAATTGAAATTCCAGGATATTTCTTGTTCTTCTTGTCAGCTTATTGGTATGACTTGCTTATATAATATTTGCAAACAGATTACTATTCACCTGTAGTGTGTCAGAGGTAAGCATCAAAACAATACTTTATGCTTCCAGCTCAAGGAATGTGCTAATAATGATGGCTTGTGAAGCGCAGTCTATGGGAAAACTGATTTTTCATTTATTGATTTATTTTTTCACCACGCCGACTTGCAAGAAACATTTGAGATGTATTACAATAAAAACAAAGGTACAGCAAAGCTCCAAACAGTTGATTTATATGTTTCCTTAGACAATGCTTTTCTAAAGTCCTGCTAGGTTGGGCCAGGGGTAGGAAGGATGGAGCTGGCTCCCTTCATTAGAGAAGATGGTACAGTCACGCTCTGGAGTCAAACTCTAGGGCTCCAATGCCAGCCCTTCCGTGTATGAGCGAGAGCGTTCTGGTATCCAGTCACCTGTCCTCAGGGTGGGTGGGGCTGTACTAGGGGAGAGGCGGCCATGCAGTCATTTCTGTGCAACCTACCATGAGACCTTAAGCTCCGAGGGTTAGCACAAGGCCCTTAGCGTGTCCTTAGAGGTCCCACTGGGCCAACCGTTGGCCAGGTGGTGTCCTCCGAGGGAGAGCGTGGTAAGAGGCAGGCGAACAGCCTTCTCCCCAGGGCCCTCCCTGGCCTTAGCTGGTGGTGAGCTGGGGGTCCCGGGGGACAGGCTGGGGGCCATGATCTGCAGGGCTCCAGAGCCCTCGCCACAGACACCCACTGGCCAGGCTGCGGCTTTGAGGCAGCTCCTCTTTCCCGTCCCCTTCTCCAGGACCTAATGGCAGCAGCCGTCTGTCTGCGTGGGTCCCCAGGACCCGCCCTCCCCCAACCCTATTTGAGTGGCCTGAGGACCCTGAGGGCTAGCTGGGTCCTGGGCTCCTGGCTTCCCTGTGATGACAGCCAGGCAGGGTCTGAGTACCAGGCCCTGAGGGAGCTGCCAGCTGAGATCTGCCTCTTCAGCAAGGCCTGGGTGCTGGTGGGAGGACCTATACTTGGCGCTGGACGAAGGTATGGTGGGGGTGGCAACTGGTCCTCAGAGGGATCCCCTCCTCTAACCCAGGCCCTAGACCTCGGAGGGTGAAAGTTGAGCCTTAGGACCTTGCCCTTACTTGTCAGAACAGAGAATAACATTTGTTTTGGTGGAGGTTTACAGGAACACCTGACCTCAAGAGCAAAGGATCTGACAGCAAGACGTTTGCAACAACTGCCCACGCCCTTCCTGCACCTTTCCGAGAAAAGGGTTTTGCTGACAGCTTTCCAGGAGTTTGCGGTTTTTAAGGCATGAGCCAGCTGTCTCCTTGCAGGGCCCTCAGTACACTTGTCTCTGCTCCAGACTCTGACATCTTGTTTGGCCTCGCTGTGCACTGGGCACACAGACTCACATTCATAACAGCTGCAAGAACAGATGCACAAAGGCTCAGACTCAGTCCAGGGCAGGGTCTCACTCAACGGCAGTTCAGGGCGGCTTCCATCCACCTCCTCATGGTGCCTCAGGGACCCTAGTGCCGTCCCTCCTTTGGCTCCACCTTCCCCTTGGGCCTCGTGGTCATCTGCATCCAGGTGGGGAGAAGGAAGGGGGCCCAGAGGAGACACAGCTCTTCTCTCAACACTCACCTCCAGTGAGCCCAGGCAAGCCCTGACCAACATCCCCCGATGAGAATTCAGGCTCATGGCCCCACGTAAGGCTGCTGCCAGAACCTGAAGCCTGTCATCTGTCAGCAGAGCACAGCGTCATGGTCTTCCTCTGTTTTGCTTTATTATTTAATGAGACGCTAGGGGTAACGTGCCCTGTACCAGGCATGTCACAGGAGCACCATCACTGGTCTTCGCTATGTTGGTGGTGTTGTTTTCCCAAAATAGTTACAGTTATGGTCTGCTTTGTTTGTTTACAGTTTCAAGCCACAGTCGAGGAAGGAGCCATGGGAGTTATTGTCAACTTGACAGTTGAGGACAAGGACGATCCCACCACGGGTGCATGGAGGGCCGCCTACACCATCATCAACGGGAATCCGGGGCAGAGCTTCGAGATCCACACCAACCCGCAGACCAACGAGGGGATGCTCTCCGTCGTCAAAGTAAGGGTGCCTCCGGCGCTCCTCCTTCCTTGCCTGAGCACCCAGGGCCCCCAGCTGAGGATAAATCAGCCCCAGTCTCCCCCTCCCGGAATTAAAATAGAGAAAGTCTCCTGCTTGAGGGAGTGCTTTTACCCTCACAGCCTTAAAACCAGCCCGTTCCACAGGTTCCAAAAAACTTAAACTTGCATGGAACCTTAAAACACATTCTCCAGACATTTCATAGTTAATTATCAAAGATATGCAAAAATGGGACCTGTGAAGGTTTCCTAAAGATCCATACTCAAATTGTGGATTATCACATTTCCTCTCAATCTTTCTTAGCAGAGTCTGGATTACTCTCTTAAACACAGCAGATAATTACACATACGGGGTGATCCTCAGTGTGAAACTGCCTGTGAGCACGTGGCCCTGCATGCTGACCGCTCTCTGCTGCAGGGAGTCTGAGAAGGACATGTGACCACAATGGAAAGGGAGGGCTTAGAAACATGGGAGGGAGGGGGAGGCAGCAGAGCGTGAGTGGCTGGTGGTCCCCATGTCCTGGAGGAAGGGGTCCGGGAGGTTCTGGGAGAGCTGCCGCCAGACCAGGCCATCTGCGGAATACAGCTTCTTTTCTGGGGGCTGAAGCAGTTTGCCTGAGAAGCAGGAAGCAGCTGTGTTTACGGCAGCCAAGTGAGTGGACAAAGCAGGAACATTGCCACCTACTCCCTGTGTGCCCTCAGCTAAGATGCGTAACTGTTTTCTGTGCCTCGGTTTCCTCATCTGTGAAACGAGGTGTCGGGACAGCCCACCTCTCCAGGCTGTTATGAGGAAGTCACCAGCTCATAAGTGGTGTGTTTCCAGTGGCTGCTGTAACAGTGACCACCAACGTGGAGGCTTAAAAGTCCAAAACCAGGTTCATGGGGCTGCAGGTGGTGTGGCTGGCCCCTGCTGGAGGCTCCGGGGACAGCAGGGGAAAGTGGAATTGTGTCCTCATTCTTCCCAGCTTCTGGAGCATCCCTTGGCTCATGGCCCCTTCCAGCATCTTCAGAGCAGTGCCCCAGCGTCTTCCTCTCTCTGACTCTGACCCCTGCTTCCATCGCCACATCTGCTCCTTCCTTTGACTTTCCTGCCTCCCTCTTTCAAGGCCCCCTATGGTTCTGTTGAGCCCACCTGGGTAATTCAGGCTTCTGTCCCCAGTTAAGGTCCTTAGTTTAATCACATCTGCAAAGTCCCTTTTGCCATGTAAGGTAACGTTCCAAGGATTAGAATATGGACATACTAAGGGTGGGGTCATTATTCAGCCTAGCCAGGCTGTATAAACATTTGCATCAGCAAAGTTCCATAATGCCACTGGGGGTAGGACCCAGAACCACTGAGAATGTCAGATTTTAGAGATGCTTCCTGCTTTGTTGGGAGGACAAGGGCTCTGGGTTTCTCCCAAGCCTGCCCTTTTCAGAACTTGGTCCAAACTGAACCCCAAACATCTGCCTGCAAAGAGCAGCTCTGTGAGTCCCAACTCCTCTTCCCTCGTCAGGACTCCCTGGAGATCCTGACACTGCCGTACGCTCAGCACTGCAGTTTCAAAGCCGTGAAAACCGTAAAATAACACAGCCTCTGGCTGTCGTCTGCATCTCATCCAGGGTCCATAAAAGGTGGCAGGCAGTTTTCCAGACCTGCAGCTGTAAGACAAAGCTTGGGTAAATACACATCCCCGCGTAAAGCCTACGGGAGCGCAGTTCTCCCAGCCTGTTTGCTGTGGCTTGAGTGAAATGGAGCATCGTGTCCTCCGGTCCCCACACGCCCCCTCCGACCCACCATGCTGTGAGTCTGAAATGTCCGCATCTACACGAGTCACCTGGAACGCTAGCCGGAATGTGGAGTCCTTCATGGGCTTGCATATTTGGGGCTTCACTTGGGCAGGACAGAGATCTGTTATTAGAAAGGAGGCAGCAGTGGTAAATTATTCTTGTATTCCAGGGAGGGAACCACAGTATAGCTCCTGGGTACCAACAGCTTTGTATCTGTTAGGGCTTAACACCCTAACACTCACCCTGATGGGAGGAGTTCTAGGTGGGGGTGGGAGGGGCAGTCCTATTACTACCAGGAAGTATTTCCAGGTCAGCACTTTGTGTGTGTGTGTGTGTGTGTGTGTGTGTGTGTAGGTGCCTGTGCATGTGTACACACATGTGCATCTGTGCACTTTCACAGGTGTGGGGTGGGCTGCATGCACATTAGCTGTAATTATTATAGAAGTTAGTGTAATTCTGCCTAAAGTTCCTCCCACTCGGCCTCTCTGATTACACCTCTACCTCCTGTGCCCACAGAGCTCTTTCAGTCCTCACCCTCATCCCACGTTCCCAGATCCCTTACAGCCTGCACTGCCATCCCCTTCCTTCTGGTTGAGTGTGAATCACCTCCCTGGACTCACTTTAGTCTCATCCTCCCAGCAGGAACGTCCATTACATCTTAGGTCTCATGAGTTAGCTTACTCATTTTCCGGTAAACACTGAAATAAAAATTGTGTCCTTGTCTCACCCAAATGTCTCCCCACACACACTCCCATCAACAGAAAATGTCACCCTCACTGCAGCTAATGGTTTAGAAGGAAAGTGACAGAGTGGATGTGGTCTGTGACAGTTTATGGTGGGCAGGCCACCACGTTCATAATGTCTACAGTGGGTTTCCTTAATGTCCTCTGACATTAGTCTACACAGCACCAGAGGAGGTAGACACCAGAGCCCCTTTGCATAATCACCTAGAAAGGGCCTCAGCAGGGCTGCTCGTTGGTGGGAGAGCCTGCCATGTATCTGGCATCGCATCCTCCTGCCCAGAAAATGGCAATAGAGCCACTGAGTCTTGAGGCCAAATGAAAATGCCCCCACAGGCTTCCCAGTGCCCTCAGGGGAGGCAGGGCCCTGCAGCTTAACCCCTCATGTCTCAGCCTCCCGAATCCTTTTCCTTACATGACATTCTACTAGAATAACATGCACCCACTGAAGCCCACAGGCGTGATGGAGTTTGGGGTCACAGGCTACAGGTGGGAAGGCTTTTAATGTCAGCATCATCAGGGAATCTTACTCAAAGAGATCTCACACCCAGAGACCCAGATCTCTGAGACTCATGTAATTGCTATGGTTATTTCTCAGTCTAAAACCCTCAACAACTCCCATATCTAACTTGTTATCTGTATGTTTCATACTCTTTTTCTGAAAGAGGGCCCCAAGTTGCATAAAACTTCTTAGTCCACAGAACCTGGATCCATCCCCGAGTGTCTGCACGGCCCAGGGGCTGTCAGAGGGCCTCTGTGCAAAAGCACCCACCCTTTGTGGCAGACCCATGTTCTGAGCACCCCCTCTCTGCCTTCCAGCCTCTGGACTATGAGATTTCTGCCTTTCACACCCTGCTGATCAAAGTGGAAAACGAGGACCCACTGGTGCCCGACGTCTCCTACGGCTCCAGCTCCACAGCCACTGTCCACATCACTGTCCTGGACGTCAACGAGAGTCCAGTTTTCTACCCGGACCCCATGATGGTGACCAAGCAGGAGAACATCTCTGTGGGCAGTGTGCTGCTGACAGTGAATGCCACGGACCCCGACTCTCTGCAGCGTCAGACCATCAGGTGGGTGAGCGTCTCCGTGGCCAGAGGCGGGAGGCAGGCAGGAGCGGCTCTTCCTTCCGGGTTACCATTGACTTACATACATTACATACACTGCTTAATGACCTGGCTGAGCAGGAAGTTTGTGTCATGATGAAGAGTTGGTGGCCAGTGACACCAGGGAACCAGGCTGACTACACGGGGAAGCTGGCCCTGTCCCTGGTTCCTGGCTGCAGAGCACCCGGGAGGAGAGGGGCTCCAGGGCTGTGTTCCCACAGGTTCCCAGGGCTCTGCCTGTGCCAAGCACGGTGTGGAAGGAGCTACCACCCAGGGCCCCTCGCATCTCAGATAGTTAACCTGCTCTATCAGTGGCCACAGCTTCATGAGAAAGGCTTGGCCAACTCCATGTACAGTTAAGGGTATTAGGAATTCAGAGAGGTTCAGTAGCTTGCTCAAGGCTGCCCAGCTTAGTAGCAGAAGAATCAGGATGGAGATATGGTGGTTCAGTATGCAAAGTCGGTGCTGTCGGCCAAGTGCTCCGGACTCTGAACTGTTAAGGGGAAGGAATAGATGTTCCCTGGTACTTAGAAATGAACCATCAGGGTTGAGTTAGCTCAGTCGGTAAAGAATCTGCCTGCAATGCAGGAGACTCAGGTTCGATTCCTGGGTCGGGAAGATCCTCTGGAGAAGGAAATGGCAACCCACTCCAGGATTCTTGCCTGGAGAATCCCATAGACAGAGGAGCCTGGAGGGCTACAGTCCATGGGATCCCAAGAGTTAGACACGACTTAGCAGTTAAACCACCACCATCGGGGCTGAGTTTTCCATTGATGATTGGAAAGCCAAAAAAAAAAAAAAGGTTCAAATTTTTAGTCTTCATTCCTTAAGCTCTGTCCAGTACTTCAAAAGAAGGGATTTTCTTAATGAGATTTAATTAAATGAGCATTATCTGCAGTGCATCTCATGCTGGTGGAGACGAGATGCCCTCCCTAGGGCGACATTTCACAGCAAACACATCGGCAGGCAGGTCCAAACATGGGCTTGTCTCTGCAGCAGGGAGTGAT
Organism: Bos mutus; assembly: GCF_027580195.1. Lineage (NCBI taxonomy): Eukaryota > Metazoa > Chordata > Mammalia > Artiodactyla > Bovidae > Bos > Bos mutus. The sequence goes on along the minus strand of NC_091634.1, from coordinate 52,580,360 downwards.
TAATCTTCCTCCTCCAGAACAGAATCTTCTCATAGGAGATACCAATAACCATGTATTAGACACATTCAAATAAACATGTGTCTTATTTTCCTGATTTGAAACAGCTGGAAACACGCCACCATCTCCATGTCGGCCACAGGACCGTGGAGCAGGCTGGCAGAAGCTATTTTCCAACCCAAACAGGGGTTTATTTTTTACAACAAAACTTTCTGAAACTCCAGATGAACTAGATACAAGCACAAAATAAGGCCAACTCCTGTAATAATGTGAATCTGAAATAGCCATTCTTTTTTTTTTTTCCTCTTCTCCTTTTATTTCCCCCTCTTCTGTATAGTGTTTGACAAAGGAAACACAAAATTTAAACATCAAAGAGAAAGATCAGGAAATCTGTAACTTAACACACTGTAAGGTAGTCGTACAAATTTAGGATGTCTCTGCTGCTGCTGCTGCTGCTAAGTCACTTCAGTCATGTCCGACTCTGTGCGACCCCATAGATGGCATCCCACCAGGCTCCCCCGTCCCTGGGATTCTCCAGGCAAGAGCACTGCAGTGGGTTGCCATTTCCTTCTCCAATGCATGAAAGTGAAAAGTGAAAGTGAAGTCACTCAGTCTTGTCTGACTCTTTGCGACCCCATGGACTGCAGCCTTCCAGGCTCCTCCGTCCATGGGATTTTCCAGGCAAGAGTACAGGAGGTAGAAGAGGTGACTCCAGGGTGGGTAGGAAATGCACTGAAATGGGGTTGATGTTGCTAAGCTTGGGATACTGCCTTTGCTGGGTAACGCGGGATGCTGGCAGGCATGACGATGTTACTGCGATGAGGAGGGGCTGAATCAGGTGTCTGGGATCTGGGAGTAGATGCGCCACTAAGGTGGGGCGGACAGGGAAGAGGCGGATCTGTCGGGGTTCTTTGTTTAAGACCGGCTCTGGCTGACTCGGGCAAAAGGGGAATTTGTTGGAAGATCCTAGGAACAGTTTATGAACTTTTCCCCACTGGGAACCACTAGTTTTTCTCTGTATCTGTGGGTCTGTCTCTGTTTCTTATATGCAGTCCTTTGTTTTCTTTTTTAGATTCTAGTATAAGTGGTAACAGAGTATTGGTCTCTCTCTGCCTTATTTCACTAAGCATAATATTCTCTAGGTCCATCCACATTGTTGCAAATAGCAGGATTTCATTCTTTTTATGGCTGAGTAATATTCCACACGTATTTGTGCGTATATGTATACACCACATTTTCTTTATTCATCTCTTGATGGGCACTTAGGTTAAACTTCCATACCTTGGCTACTGTAAATAATGCTGCTATGAACATTGGGCAGAATGATGTAGCTTTTCAAATTCATGGGTTGTTTTTTTTTTTTTAATATATGCCCAGGTGTGAAGTTGCTAGATAGTGGTTCTATTATTTTTTTTTTTTTTTTGCGGGGACCTCCACACTGTTCTCCATAGTGGCTGCACCAATTCATATTCCTCACCAACAGTGTACAAAAGTTCCCTTTTCTCCACATCCTCTCCAGCATGTGTTACTCGTGGTCTTTTTGATGATGGCCATTTTGATGGGTGTGAGATACCATCTCATTGTGGCTTTGATTTGCGTTCCTCTGATGATCAGTGGTGTTGAGGAGTTTATAGAATTGGAGAAGATGCTTGGACCGAGGCTGAGATAGCACAGGACTTGTTGTACCTCTAGGTAATGCGACCTGACAGGCGGCGCTGCAGGCTCTCACAGGGAGAGTGACCAACCTCCAGCCACTGTCCACTCTTGTGTCGCTCGGCTCACAGTTCATATGTCGGGGCAAGTCTGCTTTGCCTGAGCTGGAGCCATGCACCCCCAACTCAGGGCCCCCTGGCAGTCAAAGAGGTGATGTTCCCAGATGTGGCTGCAGCTGCCCCCACCACAGGCAGCTGATTGAGAAGCAGGAAGGAAACCCATCTGGCAAATGGGGTGTGGTGCTTGGAGCATAGCAAGAGGCCATGGCCAGCAGCCCCAGCAGACCAAGTCAGGAGGCGTGATTCCCAGCTGGAGAGGAGCAGATGACTGGCGAGGGACTCCAAGGCCAGCAGGATTTGAGCTTGGAGAACAAACCAGCAACTGGAACTGGAATCCAGTGGTTCCCCATTCTATCCCGCATGGAGCATTAGTGGCACCCACTGTGAGAAAAGGAGATCAGAGAAAGCAATTTGTCGCTTACTAGACATGAGGCTTGTGGTAGAAAGCAGGAACAGAGAAAGCTCTGAAGAGCTTCCAGTTTCCACAGTACAGCTGGTCATCACAGGTGTGATGTGACCCTCAGTCACGAGTGGCAAGGACCCATCTCAGCCTGACTTTTTCCAGGAGCGCCGGTGCTGGCCCACAGCATCGAAAATGAGGGCAAGGGCATTCAGCATGAGGATTCCAGGGCTCAGAATATTCCTTCCCCACCTTTTGACTCTGCGCTTAACCTGGTTTGGCTTCATCCTCAGCGGTCTCTGTGCGGCTGTAGAGGGTCAAGGCACCAATAGCAATGCCGGGCCTCAGTCCTACCAGAAAAAAAGATCCCCCCAACCAGAAGTATCTGCCGGAGGGCCAGGTGTGGGTCTCCCTGAGCCAACTCGCACACACACCTCACAGACAGAACAGCAGGACGGCAAGAGCTCCCCGGGGCTAGTCCTGAGGCCTGAGCCCACTGGGAACCCGGCATCCAACCACAAGTACCTGGGAGGTGGCTTCCCACAGGAATGCCCAAGGCCCTTCCCGGAGCATGGGAATGATCCTGAGTCATCAGGGGCCACGGAGAGCCACTGCAATCAAGTTCAATGTCATGGTCCCCTCGGGAAATATAACTGAGGTGTTCCTGTGGCTGTTTGGCTAAGAACTGTAGCACTTACAAATGGGTCTGGCTGAGCAGTGTCTGGACAAGTCCCTTTTCCAGCACTGAAAGCAAAGTAAATGTGTGTGCATGTGTGAGACACACATTTCGCTCTCTGGTCTGACTCTTTGGACACATTCCTTCCTGCTGAGATCCAGAGTTGCCTAGAAGTGACCCTTTCTCAGCCTGGCACTGACTGGACCTCCCTCCGCCCTTCCCTGCCCCCCCTCCCCGACCACCCACCCTTCCTCTCCTGGCACTGGTTCTGAGCTCCATCAAAGGTAGGCATAGCATCCCTGACAGGTTGAGCTGTTGTCACAGGAACTCTTCGGGGAGAAAAGGCTCATTAATTATTTGCAGCCTTTGATCCTGTACACGAGAAGTCGTGTCCCTGAGGGGCCGTGTGTGCAAAGGCTGAGCAGGGCTGAGGAGAGGGGCCGGGCTGGGACACGGTTTTCTAATCATCCACACTCAACTCCCCAGAATTCTCAGAAAGACATGATGACCTTGTGTCTGTGGTGGTGGTGGTGGTGTTTTCTTAATGATTCCTCGGGAGCAGGCATTGGAAGAGGGAAGAACTTTACAGTGGGAACTCCTATTTTTATCTCAAGGAGAGCTCTGAGTTCAACTGACAAAGTCACATGTACTCCAAGGGCGTTGATTCCCAGCAATAGCTTCACCCTGGCTCTGCACTCCTGCATGCTATCAGGGTGTCCCTGTGTGTGTGTGTGTGTGTGTGTGTGTGTGTGCGCGGCTCTGTGTGTGTCCACGTGTCAATCCCAGTGCCGATTACTCTTGGTCTATCCTTTACTCCATGCATCTCTTCCTTGTGCCTCTCTGTCTTCCCCTGCCTGTCTTCCTCCCCACTACTGTCTCTATTGGCATCTCCCCCGTCCCTCTAGGACCGTCTTTCTCTCTTGTCTCATAGCCGTCTCGTCTCTGTCTGCTTCTGTTCCTTCCTTCCTCCCATTCATTCCTCTCTCTCCTCTCTTCTCTTTTCTCCTCCTCTTTCCCTCTTCTTCTTTCTCCTTCCTCCTCCCTCTATCACCTCCCTCCCCCCGTTCCTCCTCTTCTTTCTCTGTCTCTGCCTCTCCCTCTCTGCCTATCTCTATATCAATATCTCACTCCAAGACTGTGGGTGCCTCAGCTCCAATAACCCCATCTCATCTCAGATGACTAGCCAGGCACTCAAGGCATCTTAGCGCAATGAGAGACCCGGCACACCCGGCCAGTATCCTGACAGCCTAATTCAGCTCCTGCCCCCACCGCGACAGGCCTCCTCCCTGAGGGCAGGCAGGCTCCCTCCCTTCCCAAGACAGGAAAACTCCGCCCTACCCCCAACCCCCGCAAAACTCAGGACCTCACTTCTGACTCATCCTGTCCTGTCTTTGGGGATGGAAAACACGTCTCAGACACAGTAGTTCCGCCCTGCCACTGGATGCCCTCTTTTATCTCACTAGGGAATGTTAAAACCAGTGAAAGGCGCCTTGATCTCTGAGAAGCCTGTAACTCTAAAGACAGGAGGTGTCCAGGCTTCAGAGTGAATATTCTCACTAAAAAGCCTGCGTTATTAAAGCTTGTTTAAAAGCCCATCGCATTGTGCTCTTAGCCAAATCCAAATGGACAGCAGTGGGCAGATGAAATTCTTCTTCTTAATGACTTGTATCTTCTTATCCTTATTATAAAGTTAAGATAGTTCATGGAGGAAACTTTTGAAAAGGTAGTTGGGAATAAAGAATCTAATTTTAAAAATCTGTGATAGTCCCACCCAAGGAAATCCCTTTTTAACAGCTTGGATATATCTCTAGTCACATGTTGGAGTACTACTTTTTATTTTCAAAATTGGTTCACATCACCCACTTTGCTTTGAAATCTGCCATTTTTACTTTCCAATACGTGATGAATCGCTTTCCGTGTCAAGAAATAGCCACTATTTTTAGTCGCTGAATATGCATTCTACTAGTCTATTACACAAACATGCTCATTTATTTATTCATTCCCTTGTTGTTGGCTATTTAGACTGTTTCCAGTCATATGCAATTATTTTTGTAAAAGGTCAGTGGACATGCTTGTCGCTAAATTGTTTAATGCATCATTAATTTTCTGAAGAATTTTCTGAAAATGCTGTGCAAAAGTGTTGATGTTGCTAATGCTTTTTGTCATATAAAGAATTCTATTTTTACCTAGGCAATCATATTTCTATTTTCCCTTATGACTTGAATTGATGGTTAGAAAGTTTCTCTGCTCCAAGGTTATGTGAACATTGACATGTTGTAAAATAGAGCTGGTTCCCATAGCCCAGCCTCTCAACACACAGAGGCAAAGAGACTGGCTTCAGCTCTCAGGACAGAATCTGCCTCCATGAACACCAGACAGGGATCCGGCACTTCTCGAGGACATTTTAGTGTCTCCAGTGAGCAATGGACCCATGCACCTAAACTTGTGGGCTAATTATTGTCAGAAATACCAGCTCAATGATAATTATGCTAAGATGGAAATGACTGTATTTCCTCAACAGCCTCCAACAGTGAGATGAGAAGCAGGGACCAGTCTCACCATGGCATCAAGTCTGTTGCGTTGGTTACTGTAGGGATATGGCCAGCAGCTCCATCATTTTGAGTGGTCTGAGAGGACTTATTTCATTCTCTGAATGATCAGGGGATTTCTATTGAGGCAGCCAAGTAGCAATTCCAATTCCAAACATTTTTTAGACAGAACTCATCTTCTCTCTCTGGTCTGTAGTAAACAACCTTATAGCAGAGACTTCTGCCACACACTGAACATGTAAGATGTGAGCTGAGGAAAAATATTGTCCTTGCCCAAGTGAAATTACCCTTTGCTGCTCAAGCATTTCTGGGGAAAAGGATCATTCATCCTGGGAGCCCCACAAGTGTTTGTCCAGCAGCACTGTATCTGTGAGGATTAAGTTTGGCTGACTATAAACGGAAAATTGAAAACGATGGTGGTTCAGAGAAGATAGAAATTGTTTTTTGTTTTTTGTTTTTCCTTGTATAAAATAAGTATAAAGCAGCTACGGCAGTCCAGGGCAGATGGCAGTTCCACAAAGCCGGCAGGGGCCCCACTCCTTCTGCTCACCATTCAGTGGCCTCTAAGCTGGCAGTCTCTGCCTCATGGACTGTGTTAGCTGCTAGTGCTCCAGCCTTCACATCTGTGTTTCAGGCAGTAGTTTGGGAGAGAGGGAATACAGAATGGAGTCTCCTGTATTTTAGGCAGTCTTCCTGAAAGTCAAGCACTTTTCTATTTGAATCTGATTGGTCAAAATCAGTCGCATGGCCACAACCTAGCTGCAAGAAATACTAGGAAGCATGGTCATTTTTAGGTGGGTAGCAACCAGCTTTTAAAAGTGGAATTCTTTACTAAGAAAGAGAAAAAGGGTGGATATTGTAAGGCAACCGGAAGCTTCTTCCATGAACACCTTTCGGTATTGAACCTTTCTGTGTAATAAAAGACAACAGGATGAATTTTACAAGATGAATACATGCCATGAAATTAGATTTTACACAATCAAAATAATAGATAATTGTGTTGCCAAAGACAACTGCTTGAAAAAAAGCACACGCATTATAGTTTTCCATTCATTCCTTTACTGAATTCATTCACTGGCATTTGTCTAGTGCGTACTATGGGCCTTACACTGCTGGGCACAGTGTTTTCACTCGTGGAAGAAATGGTCTCTGCCTACAGCCTCCAGGGAGCTTATAGTCAAAAGAGCAAGAGCGATGCCCCAGGAAAAAAAGGAAGAGGGAGGGGAAAAGGGAGAGAGAGGTAAACGAAGGAAGGAGAGAAAGAAGTTGTCTCCTTGGAAAGTAGGGACCAGTGGTCCCCAGCTGGGGAGAAGGAGCCAAGCAACAAAATTATTTCTTTCCAAGCATCATTGTCATCTCACTGGTCAACAGATTCCTACATCCCCCAGAAATGCCACCATCCCCATGCCTTTGAGCTGGTCTCTGCCTCCTGGGAATGGGGTACCAGACTAAACCAGGCAAAGATTGCCAGGCCCCCTGGACGCATGTTTTGTATAACTAAGATGCCTGACATTTTCATATAAAAGTTTACCAAAAGCACTGAGGGCAGTCTTACTTAACTCTCACAACCACCCTGTGAATAGGAAATGATGCGTCTACCTCTTTTATGAGGAAAACGTAACCTCTCTGAGCCTAGGTTTATGGGAAGAAAACATACAAATGAGGTGAACTACCGGGGCTTATCTCACCACCACCTCGCCCATGTCTGTGTGTCTTTCTGAGGTTTAGGCATCCCCCTGCAGGTGACCCCCTTACTTTCAGAATGCACTGCCACTGGCTTTCTGAAAGCCTGCTGCTGCTGCTGCTGCTGCTGCTAAGTCGCATCAGTCGTGTCTGACTCTGTGCAACCCCATAGACAGCAGCCCACCAGGCTCCTCCATCCCTGGGATTCTCCAGGCAAGAATACTGGAGTGGGTTGCCATCTCCTTCTCCAGTCTAGTATAACGTTTATCACGCTTCACTGTTACACTGTTATTTTCCACTAACCCTCGGCCTCTGTGAGGGTAACGAGCATGTTCACTTCCATCCCTGATAAACCATCAGGGCTTCATCAGTACCATTTAGTTAATTAAGCACTCAGGCCCAGCACCAAGGCCTTCAGAACTTTTGTCCTTGACAATAATGTCAAGGACGCAAACATATAATCTGTCATCGCCAAAATTTGAAAAGGAAACAGCAAACTGAAGTTAATAAAGACTGAGTGTCCACAGCACCATGACTTCAGCCATGTTGAATTTAATATTTGAAAAAATGTCATTACATTTCCAAGGGCTTCCCCGGTGGCTCAGCGGTAAAGAATCCGCCTGCAGTACAGGAAACTTGTGTTCCATCCCTGGGTTGGTAAGATCCCCTGGAGGAAGAAACGGCAACCCTCTCCAGCATTCTTGCCTGGAAACTCTCATAGACAGAGGAACCTGGCAGGCTATAGTCCATGAGGTCACAAAAAGTTGGACACAATTGAAGCGACTGAGTACATTTGCAAATTATTTGTAGATCACACTGTAAGGATGTCTGGGTCAGCACTAGAAAAATCACAGAGGATTATTAGTGAAATATTCCCATATCCAAATTATCCCAAAAGCAAAAGTATAAAAATTATCTCAAAAATTATGCATTTGCCATGTGGTACATTTCAGTCTGTTTGGTGTGACTTGGGAGGAGGCCACCATGGACAGAGAAAATTCTTAGAGGCCAAAAGGTCCTCTTTTATTATCTTATTGGAGTGTAGTTGATTTTGGAATAGGAAGTGGCAACCGACTCCAGTATTCTTGCCTGGAAATTCCCATGGGCAGAGGAGCCTGGCAAGCTACAGTCCATGGGGTCACAAAGCGTCAGACACGACTGAGCGACCGAGCACACACACACAGTTGATTTACAATGTCGTGCTGATTTCCGCTCTATACTAACGTGACTCAGGTATACACGTACACATGCATTCTTTTTCACATTCTTTGCTATTGTGGTGTATCTCAGGATATGGAATGTAGTTCCCTGAGCTCTACAGTATCCTTGCTGTCTTCCCTTTCCACATATAAGAGTTTGCATCTGCTAATCCCAAAACTCCGCATCCAGCCCTCCCCACCCCTTGGCAACCACAAGTCTGTTCTCTGTGTCTGTGGGTCTGTTATTGTTCTGTAGGTAGATTCATTTGTGCCATAGTTTAGATTCCACATATAAGTGCTACCATATAGTATTTGTCTTTCTCTTTCTGACTTAGTTTACCAACTATGATAATCTCTAGGTTCACCCATGTTGCTGCAAATGACGTGATTCTGTGCTTTGTACGGCTGCAAAGCATCCCATTGCTTACGTGGGCCACCTCTTCTTTGCCTCTTCGCCTGTCAGTGGACACTTAGGTTGTCTCCAAGTCTCAGCTGTTGTGAACAGTGCTGCTGCAAGTGCTGCTGATCAGGGCGGGTGTATCTTTTTGAATTATAGTTTTGTCTGTATGCCCAGGAGCGCGATTGCTGGATCATTTGACCACTCTATCTCCAGTTTTCTGAGGAACCTCCATACTGTTTTCCATGACACCTGTACCAGCCCAGCACTGGGCCTGGCCCATGGACGTGCTTGGTAAACAAGTATAGCGTGGTTTGCCAGCAGCTGGGGTGGAGTGTCTGTATGCAAGCATTTGTACATAAGCAGACATGGCTTATTGTTTATGGATTACTATTATTTTCGTCTTCAAGTATCGTCTAATGTCTCCCAACCATGGACATATTTGCATGTGGCTTTGTTTTAAACCAACCCCAGGGACAGGGAGGGGGATGGCCTGAGCAGGACTGATCAGCCTCACACTGGGCTTCCCAGGTCCATAGCCTTAGCCAAGGAGCCAGGTCCATCAGCCACCTCTTCTTCCAAAACCATGAGCCAGATTGAGCCATTCTTTAAACACAGAATATGAGAATCAGATCCGAATTGGATCCTTATCTCTCTGAAAACCACTGCCCACTTTGTCCTGATTTCTCTGAGTCTTTTTAAGTCATTTCCCATCCCTTCCTCCTCTAGACTTGGAAGCTTTTAAGCTCTGAGTAGATTCATTCATGGTCTCAAACTGGTGCAGAATGCAACATGCAGTGATGAAAATTCAGTCCGAAAAGATTTGCTAAAATGCCCAATTTCAGGTTTTGCTGGTCTTCTTGGGACTCATCAAGTCTTTTTCTTTAATACCTCATTTAATCTAATATTGAGGCCCATTCAAAGGAAATCACATGCAAAAAAAAATGATAGGAAATTGAGCAAAAATCATCAGCTGGCTATGTGGCATTTTGTTCTGTATCTTCTAAGACCTTTGGAAGCAGATGGCAAAAATCAGTTCCCTTGGAAATTAGGATTTTGTCATCACTATCAGTTCTCAGGAACACAGAGATTCAAAATGTATAGTAGCTCACCACTGATTGGGAGGAGAAAAGAGGGTTGTAACTCCTTTTGAAAAAAGAAAAAAAAACAGATTTCAAAACCAGATTTAAGAGTTTAATTTGGGGTGACTCCTACCTTTTAAATTTTAATCAGAAGTTAAAGGCCAAAATGAAAAGAGCCTCCATCCACTGAAATATATTATTAACACTTCATCTTAATTAAATGTGCTTACTGACCTCAATAATAGGATTTGGGGTGAGGTCATTTCTATTAGTTCTTTTTTTTTTTTTTTTGGTGAGGTATTTCTTGAGTCAACACAGAGCATAAAATGTAAATGAACTGTTTACAGGGGCACCTTTGTAATTTTTAATTAAAGTGATGTCCTTCCATTGGAAGATCGTGGTGGCCATTGTTTTCTTGCCTATTCTGCTATAGGATTTTTAATTATTTATGAAATATATAGCTTACTCTTATTTTTAACAATCAGATTTTCTGTTATGAAGATGGCAATGGGAAACAAGATCTAATAAATTCAACAACTGAATCTTTATAGATTTAACAGCTTCAGTGGCTAAAAATAGGATTCTGGCCTTTATAATGATCCAGAGACGGAAGACCTTCATTATTAACCTCAATTAGAGGTGCTCGATTTGGTTACTATGAAACATCCGACCATTTGGAAAGAGTTGAAAGGATATTTTACAGTTTACCCACCTTTTTAACATCCATCTATGTATTATTATAAACTGGCCATGGGCCAGACTTTCATTATTGAAAGCATGGTTTCAAATTGGTTACATTTTAGTATAATTATAATGGTCACTCTTGGCAGCCTAAGAAATTAATTTTCAGAACCAATAAAGAAAATATTGACAAATGTTAATATTGTTTCTTGCTCAATGTTTTCTAAACTGTTAAATCTGCTTAGCTGTTTTTTTTTTTTTCTGTTGTTATTGTAATAAAGGCATTTGAATTAGATGAGGGTTGCTGCAGAAGCTACCAATACAGCATTGATTAAGAAAGCCACACACTTCAGGATTGCAACAGAAGTCGGTCAGGGAAGATAGCCGATTTATTATCTGTCTGTCAATCACCAGCCAAGGAACACGCCTTGGGCACTCATGAACAGCTTATCACAGCATTAGCACCGACTCCAGTAATGAAACCAGTTGAGTCTTGAACTAATTCAAGAAGCGCACTTCATCTCTGCTCCCAGTTTACTCTCCAAATGAATCCTGAAGCTCTGTTTTCAAGTGCTGAGACACTCAACTACAATTCTCTTGCTATGTTTAATTTGGAGGTTTCCCTGTGTAGTCTAACCATATGGACAGGAATCTCAGGATACAACCAGACTTCATGTCGCCGACTTTAACAGCCTCAGATCCTTGTGTGGGGACTGCACACGTGCAGTGGGGTCTCTGGATTTGGATGAGGGCTAGGGCAGAATAAGCCACCTCTTTAATCGTTAGATTTTTATTCATTCCATAAGCACTTAATGAGCACCTACAATATACCATGCCCTTTTCTTGGCACTGGGGATATAGCAGCAGGTGAAACTGTTGAAAATATCTGTCATGATGGAGATTATATTCCTGTGGGGGAAGGAGAAAACAATCAAGAAGATAAATTTAAAAATAAATAGCATAGTAGCAAAGAAAAAAAAATAAAGCAGAGAAAGAAGTAGGGTCTGACATCTCAGGAAAGAGCTGAAAGAACTGAAGGGTGAGCCATGCAGATATCTGGGGAAGAGTGGTCCAAGCTGGGAAGATGACAGGTGCAAAGGCCCTGAGGCCGGGTGTGCAGGGTGTGTGATGTGTGGGGAGGTCAGTGTGCCTGTGCAGAGGGATTGAGGCGGCGGGAGCAGAAGCCAGAGTTGTGTGCAGGTAAAACATTCACTCTAGATCAAACACAAGATGGGAAGTTAAAGGCCCTAATGGTTTTAGAAGAGAGTCTGTGGGAAGGGTTCTGGGGAGGGGAGAGCGCAGAGGACCAGTGGGGAGGGCACTGCAGTGACCCAGGTCAGGGAGGTTGGACTTGGCAGCAGCAGTGGAAGCTGTGAGAAGCAGGCAGATGCTGGAAGCGTTCAGAAGGTGATGGTGTTACCCAATGCAAGTTCATATGCCCAACACACAGCGAGGCCAAACAAACCCAAACGCAAAATATCGGAATCTGGAGCAGAGAAAGCTTAATTGCAGAGCCACCCGAGGAGAATAGGCGGCTCCTGCTCGTAAAACCCCTGAAGTCCCTGAAGGGTTTCCTCAAAGCATTTTTCAGGGCCAGGAGAGGGAGGGGCGTCCCAGGGTGTGTGATCAGCTCCTGCACAGTTCTCTGACTGCTGGGTGGGCTTCAATCCTGGGGGCTACCTGCTCATGATCGAGTAATTAGTATCTTCCATTTGGTGGTGGTTTTAGCGTCTAAGTACTTCAGGAAGGAGCAAAAGCAGAAGCTCCGGGGAAGGGGTTACAACCCTGAGCCTTTGAGATCCCCAAAGAGGTGCGCAAAGGCGGGAAAGAAAGAGGGCCCCCCGGGGTGAAGCCCTTGGCTGTTCTGCCATTCTGAGGAGTGGCCCGCCTGGCGTGCTGTACGCGAGGCCACTGCCTGAGAGTCACGGAGCCAGCATCATTACATACAGTTCGTGCCCTTAGCTGGGCTGTCAGACCTTGGAGGGGCAGATCCAGAGTCTGCCAGGCACTGCTTCCTTGGGCTCCAGGGTGGTGTGGACACTCACAGCCAGGGGCAGGTTGGTCCTAGGTCGGCCTGGCTCTGTCCATCTCCTCTTCTGTCATCAGCACCTTATAATTCCTCCTGTGGTCCACTTTCCTAACACGTTCAGTCTATGTCAGCCTCTTTCTTGTGGCTACACTGGTGTGCTCACACTTACAACAGAGCAGCTGGCATTTACTGCGTCCCAGACACTGTTCTCCATGCCTTATATGTACAGTCACTTCTGATTTCCCAACGACCCTGTAAGAAACGTGCGACCATCACCCAACTTCACAATTGAGGCCACCAAGGCTCAGGGAGATTGGAAAACTGGCCCAAGATCACAGGGATTCGCACACAGGAAAATAAATTGCAAGTCAGAGCTCTCACCTCTCCACACTCTGCCTCCCAAACCAATACACAGAAAAAGCTCAGCCCTCAATGTGCGATTGCAGACAGACCCTAGAGCTTTTCTCTACCAGCTTTCTACTTTTCAGAATACAATTGCACGTTCCATTTCTGATTCTCACTTGATAGTCTTCAAATCTTTGACACATCTTTCTGCTGAATGTCACAGCAAAGCCTGCTGCTGCCCAGCTACCTATGAGGACCACAGGGAGGTGGTCTGGCCAGAGCTCCCTGGACCAGAGACTGGTCCCTCAGGCAGGCAGGTGTCTCGGCACACTCTTCTCCTCACGAGGAACCTCTTCCCACCGTCATCGGGCAGGGACGGCTTCACCTGCTGGACAGGCATCTGCTGCATGGTTGACAATGCCACCATTTTCCCAGGCTGCCCCCACCTCTGGGCGTCTTCCCATTTAATTCATTTCCATGTGCTCCCACATGTATGATTGTCTTAGGGAGAACAAAAGCTCCAGAATAAAATCATTTCCTAACGCTGCCAAATTTATTAGAAGAGACTAGAAAACGTCAGCTTTGAAGGAGGTGTTTTCTCAGAGGACGTGAAGGAAACAGCTCATGACTTTCATGCCATCAGAGGCTCTGGTTGCCTCCAGGAGCTGCCCCAGTGGGCTGCACTGGACGGGGAAGGCCCCAGTCTCACATGGCCTCGCACAGAGAAGTAGCCGAGCCCAGGGCCCTGGTGGCCCCGCTGCCTGCCAAGTGCCAGACTTCCTGAGCACAAACCCCCACTCATCCATTCTCCAGGTGTGTAACCCTGGGCACACAGTCAATTTCTCTGTGCCCGTGTCCCCACTTGTAAAAGGGGGCCAATAACATCTCGGTTAGGGTCACTGTGAAAGAGAAACTGACGGTCCAGGTTAAGCACTTCACCTGCACCATGCCCAGCACTGCCCCCTTAACTGACCCCTCATCATTCTCAGCAAAGAGCAAAACACGTCGCCCAGCACTGCCCGCTCACCATTCTCAGCAACCTGCACCATGCCCAGCACTGCCGCCTTAACTGACTGCTCACCATTCTCAGCAAAGAGCAAAACACGTCGCCATTTTTTGAAGGTGGCTCTCTGAGAAGGAAAGCAGTGTTTTTCTACAGTCTGTGGTATTCAGACATTAAGGACCCACAGGAGAGCAAGTCTCTGGAGACACTTATCAGGGAAGCAACTTAATGGATGTTAGTCACAACTCCAAGTTGATGGCAGGCTTCCATCTCTGCTCCTCCCAGAGCCCCTACCGGTGGTCTACAAGCTGGCCCAGGTATCACATTGCTAAATTCCCATTTGTGCCATTTCTAAAACCAGCATTCCTAGGAAAATGGAATGGAGCAGGAAAAATGTTAAATAATACATTTTGTCACCTGCCCTTCGCTTGCCCACAGGCAAGAACTCAGAGATGACAGGGCATATGCATGCACGGTGAACCATCATCAAAGACTATAAAGATTTTCCCAACTGGTGTTTGAAGGCTTGCAGCTTGACTCTTTGGTGGACAGGTGTGCTTGATTTTGCAATCTTTCTAGAGTGTACATATAACAGTCATATTTTCTACTAGTAAAACTGTTCCTGGTTTGGGCATCATGATTGAATTTATCAGTATTTTAAGACACCCTGCAAATCACATAATGTTGGGCAAATAACACTGTGATTTGCAGGGACTCTGTCACCCAGACAAGTTTCAGATCTGGTTGAATGTTTGAAGAGAGAGGAAGCAAGCAGACCATTACCTAAGAGCAGAAAAGGAGAGCACAGTTCAGCACCTTTCATTATTTCTAGTCCCATATCTGTCAGGATCCATGAGTGCAAGCAACAGAACCAGCGTCAGCTACATGAAGTGGAATAAAACAAGAATTTACTAGATTGAGATAGGTGATCACAGACTGGATAAGTTGGGAAAAACATGAGTGGCCACCAAATAAGACTCAAGAGGGAAGACGATGTGAACCATTCCAAAGGGATCAGCCTGGTTCTCACGTTACACTTCCTGTGTCTGAACCTGACCTCTACCACCCACCCCTACATCACTTACTGCACGTATGTGGGGCTTACTGGAGCTAAGTTGCACGTCTCTTGTCACTGCAACCGCACCCGGGCAAGGTTGGGATTGGGGCTGCCTCCCACCACCAGCGCTGCACAGAACAGGAGCTTGTCCAAAAGGGGTCCTGGGATCCTGTGTGGAACGATGAAGGGTGGCAAACAGCCAGAAATGTCGACACCTACTAGAAACCCTTTCTGCAGATGGGCGTTTCCCACAATGCCAGTGGCCACAGCTCTCTCTGGGAGCACTCTGTGAGGACGGGCGCCTGTGGTCTGAGGGACCAGCATCCGCACATTCAGTCACTCCACTGAGAGCTCTGTCTCAGAACAAGCACGTGGGGCTCATGGGCCAGAGGCAGGTCAGTCTTCAAGGGACACTGAGGGTGGAGAAGGATGGAGAGCCCGAGGTGTGGTGGTGGAGGAGGAAGGCGAGGCTCTGGGCTGACTCTCAGGGCCAGAGAGGGAGCACCGCCCCAAGACCTCCCACTGGGGATGGGGAGGTGAGCCAGGCACTCTCCTCGGTGCACAGAAATCTCAGCCATCAAAATAGATAATCTTTTTTTTTTTAATTGGAGGATAATTGCTTTGCACTATTGTGCTGGTTTCTGCCATACATCAACATGACTCCGCCACAGGTACACATATGTCCCATCCCTCTTGAACCTCCCTTCCACCTCCCACCCATCCCACCTCTCGAGGTTGCCACAGAGCACTGGGTCTGGAATCTAGAAAGATGGCCCTGATGAGCCTGTCTGCAGGGCAGCAATGGAGACACAGAATAGAGAACAGACTGTGGACACAGGGTGGGAAGGAGAGGGCGGACGAACAGAGAGAGCAGCAGGAAACGCACATTGTAAAATAGATCGTGGGAATTTGCTGTTTGATGCAATGATTTTTTAAAATCAAAGTTAATGCAAAAACTCATGATAAAAATATCAAATTTTTAAGGAAAGTAGGATTAGAGTGACTGAGTTTTCCTTTTGTGTCCAGCTCTGGTATGACTCAGCACAGCACTGTGAAAGCCACTTTTCTACTTTGGGCCCATTTCTTCTGAAAACTTAAAGGGCGGGATCAGAGATGCTTAATGATCCCGTGGCCCTGCAACAGGACTGAAAGTATGTTCAGCTAAAAACAAGGCAGCACCGAGGACCCTCTGTTCCCTGAGCCTGCATCATGGTGGACCAGACAAAGGGCGATGCCATTTCTGCAAGAGTTAGAAATGCAAGGCGAACATAACCCCCTCACCTGTGGACTCCATATAGCTGGGCTCAAAAGAAAAGAAATCTGTGGATTAAAAAAAAGACTGGAAAATAATTATATTTAAAATGGTTAGAGGAAAATGTTGGAACCATGAATAAAAAATAGAGCATATAGAAATAGAAAAGGCAAATGTGAAAACTGAGAAAAGTAAACGTAACATCTAGAAATCTCACCCCTGCCCTGGTCACCATGAAGTGGGCGTGGTTATCTCCATTCCAGAGTGGAGAAACCAAGGTACCAAAATATGCTGAGGGTCGGGGAGTTTGTCAGTGGAAGGGATGGAATTCAAACTCAGATATATTTATGCCAAAGGATATTTTAACAAGAAAATCTTTCTTTTATTAATATGTTGTAAGAGGAGAAACTGCAATTTAAAAAAACAAAAACCAACCCTGTATCCAGTAGACTGTTCAGCTTCTTTAAATTCCCATAAAATTTCTTCAGAATCCTGTTCCAGGCGGGATCTTTATTTCATTGACTGAGCTTTAGGGTCAGTGTTCAGAGAATCCTTCGTCTCTGTATTATCTGTGTCTGGGGCATCTTTTAAAAACTGTAGATGGGAGTACCAGGGGATCCAGTAGACAGAGATCATGGAAAGATAACTTTTGGAGTCCTTGCCAGCATCCATCTGAATCTCCTTCATGGAATGCCCACAAGTGATCTGTTCTCTAAGACTGAAAATCTTTGGGCAAGTGATTACTATTTTATTTTTTTACCCTAGGTGTCTAAAAATCAAACATCTCTACCTCAAAGATTGTATATTTCACAAATACTTAAAACATAGGTTGTCTAGTTAACATAGATAGAAGCATAGATAGAAACATATTGACTATCTTAGCAGGTCCTTCTCCAATTAGATCTTCAATCATGCATTTCTTGCAACTCCACTGCACAAACTTGGTCTAAGGCACGCCGTCGTTTACTGGGCTGACAGTAATGGCCCCTCTGGCCCCCTCTTCCCTTCTGCATCCTTATAACACACTCTCCGTGCAGCAGCCTCCCAGTCGGCCCTGCTCTCCCCACCCTTCTCCTCTCTCTCTCCTTCTGGCTGTCTCTGCTCCACCATGGTCTTCCGCCAGCACCTTCCCTACTCAGAAACACCATGGAAATTACTCTCTCTGCCCAGAATACACATTCTGTATTTGTGGGTTCACCTACACGTGAACAGCTACTTGTAACCAAAAAATACTCGGGGTGTTTTCTCAGATATTTGCAGATTGGCACAGAACAGTGAAAAATGTGTCCATCAACACACACATCCCGAGCTGAGGTCCAAGAAATGATGCTCTGGCTTGTTGTTTCTGCTCAGGCTGTAAACACGTTTGCTTCTCACGGTCTGTGAGCTGCCGAGTTATTCACATTTTTGAGCTTCCTGTTGGTGATTTCACTCTTTGAAACGGTTCCCCAGTATAGGGCTGACATGCTAACTGCTGTTCCTGGGCCTGTGGAGAAAAGTCGTGCATGAGATGAGCTTCTTTCAGGGATGAGTTGTAGTACTATCAGCCCTGAGTTCAATGTAATGAATCAACTGTGTGTGTGTGTGTGTGTGTGTGTGTGTGTGTGTGTGTGTGAGATGTGTCTTTAAACAGAAATATACATAAAGCAAGGCAAGGTTGTATATTGCTTGGCTGATGAAAACATGACCAGACACTCATAGGAACCTAACCTGCATGCTGTTCAGTGTTGGCTAATCAGTGTTGGAGATGATGTGATAACTCTGTAACTAGGGTTGACCTGCCTGCCTGCCTGCATGTTCCCTACCTGTACCCCTTCCCCAGACTTCTCGCCCTTCCTCTCGACTTCTTGAACAGAGCCTGGTACATAGCAGGCATTCAGTACAGTTTTGTCTACTTCATGAATAAATTCAGATGAACAATTTTCAAAGCATATTTTTAACCAGGCTTTTAGACTTCAGTGACTCCTGTTCAGAGGTTAATATTTAATACCTTTTGCAAAGTCTGAAAATAGATTTCCATCAGGGTCTGACTTTAATAAGCAGTGTGGATAAATGCTCATTAAACTTCCACATTTGATTATTATGTGATGCTCTTCCTTGGTTCGAGCCTCCCCTTTGGGCTTGAGAGGATGGAAGATGTTCCCCTCTCTCCACTCTCTCCTGGTGTCCCTGGCTGAGCAGCTTGGCCCTGCCAGGTCCCCCCCGAGGCATCACCTGGGGAGATGGCATCACCTGGGTGTTCAGATACCACCGACTTGGAAAGCTGAGGAGGGCTGTGAGCACCTGCGTTTCAACTCCTCCTGGGGAGAGGGAGCCTGCCCTTGGAGGTCCAGTCTCTTTCCCATTCAGCCACAAAGGCAGCACCAGGCAGACTTCTACCCCCAGCTGAGCCAGCTGGCTCAGAGCCCTGAGAGCTGGATTTGACAGCAAGTAAGGCCAGCAAGTCCTGAACTTGTTGCTTTAGTCACAGCTGCTTGCTCTGAATAGTCTGTTAGAACAGGAATAAGCAAACTTTCTCCACGAAGGTTCAGATGATAAGCAATGTAAACTTCACAGCTTCGTGGTCTGTCCCAACTACTCATCTCTGCTGTCATGATGCAGATCCAATGGATGTGGCTGTGTTCCAGTAAAACTTTATTTACACAAGCAGAGAGAGGGCCAGATTTGGTCTCTGCAGTCTGCCAACCCCTGCAGTACAGCCCTTCCTCCATGGAGGTGTTGATTTGTTTGTTTTCTGCTCTGAACTGTGAGCTCTTTAAGGAAGGCCTGACTCACATTCTCTGTGTTCATCTCAACATCTGGCGCAGAACCTGCCCCCACAGCAAGCCATCAGCCAACAGATGTGTGACTTGTAAGACACGGCCCCCCGAAACACCAGTGTTGTCAAACATGTCAAGCAGATGAGAGGCGCTCTAAGCCCCAGTGACAGCCCGCCTGTCCTTATCCTGCCTCCCATTGCCAGTACTCAGAAGAGCAGCAGTTTTTTTCTGACAACAGTGAAAATAATATTACTGTATTCATTCAACAAACAGCGAGTGTGGGGGCCACATCCTGGTGTCTCTGGAATCCGGCTGCCCGCGAGACTTCAAGAAGCTTGTAGTGAATCCTGACTCTGTGCCCTGAAGCATCTTCCCCAAGACTCAGGAAAATCCCAAGGTTAGGGAAGGAGGCCCTGCATTTCTAGCCGTCACTTCTGGCTTCAGGTGTCCAATTCTGGCAAGTTAGTTCTGTTTCTTAATTGTCCCCCACCCTGTACATGTTTACTTAGTCCTGTGCCTGTTACATTTTTGCTTAGTCTGGCCTCAGCACACACGTGCATACGTACATGTGCACACACGCGCACACGCATACACACGCACACACTGGCCATCAGCATCAGCACGTGGCACATGTGACCCACGTAGCTGAGGACGTTGGAGGAGGAAGCAGTTGCGTCAGATTACTTGGGTCTCAGCCCTGGGGAGCCCTCAGCCGCACGTTCTCCTCACTGCCCTGTCCCTCTGTATTTTTCACAGGACAGTTCACCTCCCAGAGGACCCCAACCTTAGCACCTCCTCTCCTCTCTCCAGTTCCCCCTCCTCCCCAACTTACTTTCACAACAGCTTTTCAGAGGCATATAATGTGTTAAGCTCTGCCATAATGGACGCACCCATGAAACTATCACCCTGATCAAGACAGTACACAAACCCAGCACCCCCAAAATTGCCCCCTTTGTAACCCTCCCTCCTGTCCTTCCTTTTCTGCACCCCCCTGGTCTGCTTTCTGTCACTGTGCATTACTGTGAATTGGGTATCTAGAGTCCATACTCTCTTCTGTCTGGCATCCTTCACTCAGCACATCTCTTGGCGGAGTGGGGCGGGGAGGGGTAGGGTCATTTGTGCCCCTGTTCTGTCTGCCAGGCTCTTCTGTCCATGGAATTCTCCAGGCCAGAATGTGGCAACCAAAGGCTGAACTCAAAGTTAAACAAACAAACAAAAAAAAATATAGAGAACTTGGAGAGAAAGGATAGGAGTGGTATTTTAAGTCTCTATCCCCTACTGTATTCAGACTCCAATTTTTAAAATTTGCTTCTTAATTCCATAATTAATATCAGTCTTCAGCTCCATGCTACTTTTATCTTCTTTTGACCAAATATGTTACATTAAATTAAAAATCTCAGTATAAGAACTTTGGAGGCTCCCTGAGTTTATGGTGGGATTTTGTTTCCATTTCTTTGTGCTACCACCTTCCCCCGCAACCCCATCCCACACTCCATATATAAACTGGGAGGAAGGCAGCCTTCTTCTTTACAAACTGCTACTTCAGTTCAGTTCAGTTCAGTCGCTCAGTCATGTCTTTGCGACCCCACGAACTGCAGCACACCACGCCTCCCTGTCCATCACCAACTCCCAGAGTTCACCCAAACTCATGTGCATCGAGTCGGTGATGCCATCCAGCCATCTCATGCTCTGTCGTCCCCTTCTCCTCCTGCCCCCAATCCCTCCCAGCATCAGTCTTTTCCAGTAAGTCAACTCTTCACATGAGGTGGCCAAAGTACTGGAGTTTCAGCTTTAGCATCATTTCTTCCAAAGAACACACAAGACTGATCTCCTTAATGCTCTACAAATTAAGTGGGTAGCCATTCCCTCCTCCAGGGGATCTTCCCAACCCAGGAATCGAACCCAGATCTTCCACACTGCAGGCGGACTCTTTACCACCTGAGCCACCAGGGAAGCCCATTCTGTCTGTAGAATAATTCAGTTCTCTCCAGCCACCATCCCCCATGAGCTTTAGGCTCACCCCTAACCGATGGACACGTGTTCAGAAGAACAAAAGAGCCCCACTCTCTTTGGAAGACCTTGGTTGTTTTAAACAGCACATTTACACCCTGTGCCTATTCCTTCATTCTTCACTTGGCTCAACAACTGTTTAAGAAGCAACCTACTACATGCTGTTGGGGACACAGTGGGAGTCGGGCAAACAGGACCTTCCTTTTGGGGGTCAGAATAAGTAAGAAAGCTAGCAGCAGAATGACTCCAAGTATAAGAGGTGTGATAAAGAAAATGGGAAACACCTCACAAGTTGTCTGAAAGAATGTATTTCTAGGATGTGGAATGAGAGCTGGGGGTTGGAGTTTGGGGCTGAGGAAGAGTATTCATCTCTATCTTTGGTTTATAGGTTTTTAGCATGTAATCTCATATTTCCTTTTTTAAGTTACTTAAATGCTATTTAGTGAGCAATATATGCTCATTGTAGAAAAATTAACAAACACAGAGAAGAATGAATAAGCAAATTGAAAGTCACCTTTAATCCCACCACACAGATGTGGCCACCATTGTATTTCATTGTGCTAATTCCACAGTGGAGAGACAAAGGAACATGTTTTGTTTCATTTTGTGTAATTAACCAGGCCATGGGAACTGCTATCAGCTTCCTGGGGAGCTGAGTTGTGTTTATTTTTTTTTAACAGCTACTAATTTTTGATTAACAAGGATGAATGTAACATTTAAGAGGAATCTAATTACACCCTCTTCCCCTTCTCAACAAAACAACATTATTCCCCACGAAGTGTGGAGTCAAGACTCTAAGGATGTATGGCTCTGAGCTGGGGAATTATAGGGGACATTTTTCATGTCACTGCTTAGTCTTGTGAGTGTTCCAGCAGTGAGGTATCTCAGCTGCAGGTTACATCCCCAGCTGAAGCCAGGCTGGATAATAACTCACTTTGTCATTACTTAATTCTGTGACGGCCGCAGTTACTGAGCCTGAATAGAAAGCCTCAGTCACTGAAAAGAGGAGGCCCTCGGTGTCAGGATGTCGAGGGACAGAGAAGGCAAGTGGGAGCTGACTGGGGCACTGGAGTGGCTGCATCACTGAGCCTGATAATGGATGTGGCACCTCTGGTTCACTTATTTCCTATGTGACATATTTGCATGTTTAATTCATCAGCATGCTCAGTTGACACACATCCAGGGAGTGCCAGTCTTAAATGCCACATCCGAGTACTGGCCAAGACTGGTGCACAGTTGTCCTCTCCACAGAGTTGACCAACAGGCCTTCGAGGGTGCATGTGTCTAAGCCAAAACCCGAATGTCCACACCCCTGTGTGGACTGGCCAACATCTGGTGATTTCCCAAATACATCACATTCTCCTCTGCCTTTGTGCTGGGACATCTGCTCAGAGTGCCACCCTCCACTGCCAACCCTGCCTCTCCCCCAGGACCTTCTAGGTCTCTCCACAGGGCAACCCTTCTTCAGCACCACGGTCAGCGCCCACCGATTCTTCAGCACCCCGTCTGTGTTCAGGGATGCTAGGAATTGGCATGTCTCTTCTTCTCTGTGCCTTTGCTCTGTTGTTCCCCTTGGCCTCTCTCTCCAGGTAACCTCCACATGGCTGAACCCCTGCTCTTATATTGGCAGGACAGAGTCACGTGTAAGCATGCTGAATTTGATATCCACTCTGCTACTGAGAGTTATGGGACTTTGGGCAAGTAACTCCACCTTCCCGGGCTGCATTCTCTTCAAATGTAGAAGATAATACCTAGATAGGAGGATAAACCAGCCTAATCTGGCAACTGGAATGTAGTAAGAACATAATACGTCTTAGCTGTCATTGTAATCCTTCAACAGTTATTCCAAATGTAGCCTCATCCTTGAAGCCTTCCTGCATCACCCACTCCCAACCCCAGATGGGGCTTCCCTTATATGCATAGCTTAGCACAACTTATACACACTCATACACGTTTTGTAATTGCCCATGAGGGCAACAAGGATGTGTAACACTAGATGTATAATAGATAAGCCCCCACTGGCAGTAACTTAACACAGAAATTTATTGCTCCCTCATCTCACAATCCATTTTTCCATTTTCAGGAGTGGGGTAGGGACATGGCTCTGATCCACAATATCCTTCAAACACCAGGCTCCTTGACTCTTTCCATCTTGTGAGACTGCTCTTCAATGTGCAGTCCCCAGGATCTCCATGGAAGGAGGAGAGAAGGAGGAGGGTCTTACAGGGGTCTGGTGGCCAGATCCAGAAGTGACATTATCATGTCCACCCACTTTCCCTCAGTCAGCATCAAAACCCCATCTGTCTGGAAGGGAAGCTGGTATGTGCAGCCTGCCTGTGTATCCCAGCTTTTAGTTTCACCCCAGATGGAAAATAAAGTTGCCTCAATCAAATGGGTGCTTCCCATCTCCCCAGCTCAGCCAGGTGACTCTTTAGGGCACAAACCATATGCTCATCCAGGGTTTGTTCATTTCCATCCTCCCTTGAGCTGAGTCTTAAGAATTAACTCCAAAGATGACCAGTTGGTTCCATGGAAAGCAGCTTTTCAAGCCCAGGTGATGGAAGCTACAAATGGACAGAGAGGTAGCAAGGAACTGGCCCCTTTGGGGATGTACCAATAACAGCAGCACCCCTTTGAGCCTCAGACATCATTGCATAAAAATAGTTCATTACCAGAGGAACACAGCATGTGTGTGGAGGTGGGGTGGGAAGAGGGCTAGCTCATGCGCTCTGAGCCCACAGCCTCCTGAGTGCAGGCAGCGCATCTCAGCCCATCTTCCCAGGCCATGTCACCTGGGTCTCCTGGGTTCCAGTGGCAGGTCTGATAAGAACTTTCTTTCTTGGTTCCCCAATCCTGCAACAAGAACGTATTGTCTCATGTCAAGCAGTGCTTTAAAAAAAAGAGTTGGGGGGAATGCAAATCGGTACAAACTTTCTGAAAGACGTGTTGCATTATGTGTCAACTGTTTTCAAATAGTCATAGTCTTTGATACCAATAATTTTACTCCTAAGAATTTATCTCAAAGAAATCATCAGAAATGGTGTCAAAGACTTATGTACTAGGAAGCAGAGATTTATGTGCAGAGTTCTTCACTGAAGCATTATTTATGACAGCAAAAAATTGGAAAACAGCCTTCAGTTCAGTTGCTCAGTCATGTCCGACTCTTTGTGACCCCATGGACTGCAGCATGCCAGGCTTCCCTATTCTTCACCAGCTCCCAGAGCTTGCTCAGACTCATATCCATCGAGTCAGTGATGCCACCCAACCATCTCATCCTCTGTCGTCCCCTTTTCCTGCCTTTAATCTTTCCCAGAATCAGGATCTCTTCCAACGAGTCAGTTCTTTGCATCAGGTGGCCAAATATTGGAGTTTCAGCTTCAGCATCAGTCCTTCCAATGTATGTTCAGGACTGATTTCCTTTAGGATGGACTGGTTGGATCTCCTTGCAGTCCAGGGATTCTCAAGAGTCTTCTCCAACACCACAGTTCAAAAGTATCGATTCTTTGGTGCTTAGCTTTCTTTATAGTCCAACTCTCACATCCATACATGACTACTGGAAAAACCATAGCTTTGACTAGATGGACCTTTGTTGGCAAAGTAATGTCTCTGCTTTTTAATACGCTGTCTAGGTTGGTCATAGCTTTTCTTCCAAGGAGCAAGTATCTTTTAATTTCATGGCTGCAGTCACCATCTGCAGTGATTTTGGAGCCAGAAAAAATAAAGTCTCTCACTGTTTCCACTGTTTCCCCATCTATTTGTCATGAAGCGATGGGACCAGATGCCATGATCTTAGTTTTCTGAAAGTTGAGATTTAAGCCAACTTTTTCACTCTCCTCTTTCAATTTCATCAAGAGACTCGTTAGTTTTTCTTCACTTTCTGCGATATGGGTGTTGTCATCTGTGTATCTGAGGTTATTGGTATTTCTCCCAGCAAACTTGATTCCAGCTTGTACTTCATCCAGCCCAGCATTTCACATGATGTACTCTGTATATAAGCCTTAGAGTCCAACCATAAGAGGCTGGATAAATAAATTATGGGACAGCCATATGATGGAATAATACATATCCATTAAAACAGTGTTTAATAAGAATTTTTAAGCCAGGGGGAAGTATTCCTTCCTGATATAAACTGAAATAGGGAAAGTAGGACATCCGAGTTGCTTAACTATGTGGTCCCAATTATATACACCACTTGTGGAAATAAATACATATACCACGTGTGTGAAACACCTCACATGGTTAGGAGCAGTTCTCTCAGGTTCCTGGAAGTTCTGGTGATTTTTTAATTTTTTTTTTCTTCACACTCTTTTGTCTTGTCAAGTGTTCTATGTGGACATGTTACTTTATAAACAGAAAAATAATGTTTTATTGAAGTACAGTTGATTTACAATATTCTGTCCATTTCAGGTGTGCAGCAAAGCGATTCAGTTATACATATATTTCATATTCTTTTCCATTACAAGAAACTGAATATGATTCCCTGTTCTATACAGCAGGTCCTTGCTGTTTACCTATTTTATATAGTGTAGTGTATGTCTGTGGAGAAGGAAATGGAAACCCACTTCAGCATTCTTGCCTGGAGAATCCCACACACAGAAGCACCTTGTGGGCTACAATCCATGGCATCGCAAAGAGTCAGACATGACTAGACGACTAACACACACACACAGTGTGTATCTGCCAGTCACATACTCCTAATTCATCCCTCCCATCCCTCTCCCCTGGGGTAGCTGTAAGTTTGTTTTCTATGTCTGTGAGTCCATTTCTGTTTTGTAAATAAGTTCATTTGTATTGTTTTTTAAGATTCTATATATAAGTGATCTCATATGGCATTTGTCTTTGTCTGACTTACTTCACTTCGTATGATCATGCCTAGGTGCATCCATGTTGCTGCAAATGACAATATTTCATTCTTTTTTAGGGCTGAGTAATATTCCATTGTGTGTATATGTATGCGTGTGTGTGTGTGTGTGTGTCTCTGTGTGTACATATTGTGTGTATATGTGCGTGTGCGTGTGTGTGTGTCTCTGTGTGTGTACATATTGTGTGTATATGTATGTGTGTGTGTGTGTGTGTGTCTCTGTGTACATATTGTGTGTATATGTATGCGTGTGTGTGTGTGTGTGTCTCTGTGTGTGTACATATTGTGTGTATATGTATGCGTGTGTGTGTGTGTCTCTGTGTGTACATATTGTGTGTATATGTATGTGTGTGTGTGTGTGTATGTCTCTGTGTGTACATATTGTGTGTATATGTATGCGTGTGTGTGTGTGTGTGTGTGTCTCTGTGTGTACATACACAGCACCTCTTCCTTATCCATTCATCTGCTGATGGGCATTTAGGTGGCTTCCATATCTTGGCTATTGTAAACAGTGCTGCTATGAACATTGTGGTCCATGTTTCTCAGAAAATAATTCTTTAAAGAAGAAAGAAAAACAAGAAGTAATAAGAAAACCACCCTTTCTCTCTGCAGACTCCATAGAGACGTCCTGCAGTCCCTCTCTACAGTCATGTGAGAACGCAGGTGCTGGCCTGGACCACAAGGCCCCCGTAGTGTAATAGTCACAAACTAACCATTGCTGCCTGGGATGCATCCCCTTCAGCTGTCATCACGCCCATTCACCCACACAAACACGTCCTCTAGAGTCTCATCCCAGTAACCCTGCAGACAGCACTTTTCTTTACAAGAAGAACAGCTTACCCCTCTGTAAGTTCTCTATAAAAACAAAAATGGCAGGGGCCCTTCACCCGACTCCACGGCACACTCATCCCTAACCTGGGTTATGGTTCAGAAATATGTATGTGGGGGGGGGGGTGGTGGTCGGAAAGCATTTCCACGTTTCCCCTGGAGCTATGATTTCGGTTTTATCTGGAGGAATCAAACTGCCTCAAAACAAGTTAAAGGATAGATACGTGCTTCTAATGTTTCGTCTTGGGTGGGGGTTTTAATCCACTGAGGTTAGATGGTTAGGATGACAGACACTATTAACAAAAATGATAATTATCCTAAAAGGTATAATAAAACAATAAAATGCACTGTTGTCCCCACATTGGTATCAGAATATGAACAGAAAGTCCTTCAAATCCCATGTAACGAGCCACTGGCAACCTCAAACTCATGTCCTGAGAAAGAAAGCTTAGGGCGTTCAGAGAAGCACGTGGATTCCACAGAGCATGTACCGCCCAGGACCTTCAGGGGAATCACTCTGAGATGCAGCCCACACGGCCCTGCTGCCCCAGGCCCCCGTGCCAGGGAAAGAGTCATTTCCCCATCAGTGCATTTCCAGGAATTAAGTGCTCCTTCCTTGCCAATTATACAGTGACTATTCTTAGAATTGAATTTAAGCTCCATTAGAAAATTGTTGAAAGCCTTCAGTGCTCATTTTTCACCAAATTGAACTCTATAATGTTACCATAATAGAAAAAAATCTTCTGACATTCAACTGGAGTTTTTTTTCTATTAACTTAGTAACAAGGGTCCAATTTCAGGAAAAGAGTTTCCGAGCGTGAGTGAGATCACACTGTTGCGCTGCCAGAGCCTGTGCTCCCTGGGTTTGAACCTCTGCAAAGCTAGCACTAATCTGGAAATTTCTAGGTTTCTCTGGTGTCACCAAATAACTTTTCTGTGAAGCTGAATTCACTCCTTCACATACCATGGTATTGTGCATTGTGACTAGGTTTCTAAAATAGCTGCTCTCCTGATTCTTAAACAGACTACGAGGGTGGAATTCAGGGCCATTTGAGGTCATCATTCTTGCAGGTTGATAAATGGACTGAAGCAAGGCTTTACTGGATTTGGGTTTTTTCTGTCTTCTGCGCTCTCAAAATATCATACTGTGGTCACTTTATCTGCCTCCAGGAATCTCCCTGGAAAGTAAATTAGAAAACTAGGTTTTTTTAAGATTTATGACTTGAAAAGAGAAGAAAAGCAATAAATAGTATCAGATGAAGAGCCTCAGAAAAAGGAAATTACTCTTTATTGAGCAACTACTCAGTGCCAGGCATTGTCTGTGCGTTCTGTTGTTTCATCTTCCCAACAACCATCAGACAGGTCTTACTGTTCCCATATCACAGAAAAATGCAGCCGAGACTGTAACAAATGTTACACACATTTGTCTGGAATCACATAGCTCAGAAGCGGTGGGTCCAAGCCAGTGGGTTCCTTCTGTGGACCTCAGGGCATGGACCTATCCTGAGATCTCAGCAAACATTTACTCTTTCTTTCATCTGGGGCTTGTGCTGTCAAGGACTAAGGGTGGTCAGTGCTGACTCTCCATATGAGGGGGTTAAGGTGTACTTTGTTTAGGGCAGGGCTTGCCCTGGCTTCCCTCCTGTCAATGAATACTTTCACCTACCTCCTGCTGTTTATCACCAGGCAGCCGGAAGCCAGCTGCATCTTCTATAAGGGGATGAGTGACAGACAAAGGGATGGCCACCATGTCTCCTTTGGGGAATCCGTGGCCCCCAGTTGGTGGCATCTCAGCTCTGCTGGGTGAGGCAAAAGGAGAAGGAAATGGATGGTATCCTAAATGAGCCTCTCCTGGTTCTTGCAGAGGGAGAACTGGGCACAGCATCCTTTTATGCATCTGTTCAGTGGGTCAACTGACAAATAGAATTTGCCAGATGCTAAGCCTGGAAGTTGCCATCTATAGTGAGAGCATCACTGTGTGTGCTTTTGATGTTTATGGGGTATTCATACTTGTGTGAGAGCTACAACCTGTTAAGGAAGCGTCTTAATCACAATTCACTTAAGAAGCACTTATTAAGCAGCTGTTAACTTTCCAGGCACTGGGCTGTGTACTTTCTCATCCCTTATCTCTTTTCATCTTCACTCACCACTATGAGATCAGCATTGAAATTCCTGTTTCCTGGCTGATAAAACAAAGGCTTAATGTCACTTAAGTAACTTACTGTGCTCAAAGCCAGACAGATGTTAAATGGACACTCCAGAGTATGAATTCATCAATATCTGAACTTGTCTCAGACAAGGACCACAGCGTCTTTCTGCAGGATTTAGTGGTTGGCAAACACACACCCCAGACCTGCTCTGGGACAGGGATAAAATGCAGTCTTGGAAACCAGGTGAATCAAGCAAGGCAAGAAAAATGATGGTTGCTGCTGCTGCTAAGTCGCTTCAGTCATGTCCGACTCCATGTGACCCCATAGACGGCAGCCCACCAGGCTCCCCTGTCCCTGGGATTTTCCAGGCAAGAGTACTGGAGTGGGGTGCCAGTGCCTTCTCCAATGGTTAGATGCAGCAATACTGGAAAGCATGGCATTTATTTGGGACAGTCCACTGTGAGCTTTCAGCTAAAACTGCCAAGGGAATCTAATTGAACTAGTTGAGCCAGAAACCTTACTAGTACCCAAACCTCCACCAACTCCAGGACCTCAGACTCTGCGAGGTCCCTCCCCAGCCTCCTCATGCCCCAGACGTCTACCTTCTCTCCTTGCTAACTGTGCCGTGCTGACAACTGCCCTACACCCCTCAAGACGCCCACAGTCCCTGGGACCTGTAAACATGTGGCCTTCCGTGACAGAAAGAAGCTCTGCAGATGTGATTAAATTAAGGCTCTTGCTATAGAAATTGCCCTGGATTGTCCATGTGGGCCCAGTGTCAGCATAAGGACCTGTGTAAGAGGGAGGCAGGAGGCTCAGAGTCAGAGAAGACGTGATAGCAGAAGCACGAGGTTGGGGTGACGCTAGGATGAGGTCGTGAGACAAGGAATGCAGGTGGCCTCTGGAGGCTGCACAGGGAAGGAAACGGGTTCTCCCCTGAAGCTGTCAGAAGGAGCACAGCGTTTCCCACACCTTCATTTTAGACTATGCCCTCCAGAACTGTAGGATCATAAATCTGAGTTAAGTCACTACTTTTGTGATAATTTGCTCCAGCAGTCATAAGAACCTAATATACTAACCCTCATCTCTTTCTCTCCTCCAAATGAAGAGTGTTCCCCCATGATCAAAACTGCTCCCTCAACATTCATCCACGCACACCTAGAATCCCCCAGGCCAAGGGGACTGTGTGTGCTGCATTTGGGAAGCATTCCCTTGGCACAGGAATTGTGCCTTAATCATCCCGGTGCCCACAAGGGCCTCGTACATAGCACGGTGCCCACCCCATGGTGCCCACAAGGGCCTCGTACATAGCATGCACCCGCTAAACATTTGTTTAATTGTTGAGATAGTTAGCATTCCATTGCTTTCCTTTGAGCCTCTTAAAAAAAAACCCTTTTATCAGCAAATCTATTTGTATTTGTCTGGAGCTAGTCACACGTGATGGTAGGAGAATGAAATGAATAATATCGTTTTTGCTACAAGGAAATACACATTTTATTCATGAACTTTATCATCCTGTGTAGCAGAATCTGAGCGTTCACTCTGCATTTTGTGTCGGCTGTCTGCGTCAGATACACGACAAGTCTATTTGATGTGTGCGTCTCAGTTCCTGACCCTGTCTCTTCCTCAGTTCGTTATTTTTACCTCTGTCTCTAGTTGTCTGCATTCCTAGGAAGAACAGAGGTTTTCACACATTATTCATTCCTCCAGAATCTTGGATTTCCCCAAAAGTGATGTCGTCTGCCTTTAGATGCCTCGTTCAGTGACAGGGCTGATGTTGGAGGGTGGTTGCTACTGGCTCCTAGAAGCCAGAGTTTTGCTGCTAAATGTCCTACCATGCACAGAACAGCCCAAATGTCAGGAGTGCCACGGTTGAGAAACCTCACGCTAGAGCAATGGGCTGAAACTTGGCCAAATGACCTGATTCAGAACAGGAGAGCAGGCTTAAATCCAGTTCAGGGCAATTTTTAAGGGCCCGGAGGCTTTCACCAACTGCAAGCTCAGTTTTGAGCAAAACTATCTTACAGCCGTTCAACTAGAAAAGCTGGAGTCTCAAATGCCAACAGCTGGCACGGAGCCAGAGCCACCATACCTTGTGCGGAGCTTCTGTGATCCTCTTTTGCCTCTTCTCAAGGGGCTGTTGGCAAGGAGGACAACCTGGGAAAAAGTTCTCTGTGGGAGCTTAAGAAGAAGGATTGTGCATGTCTACAAAGATCTATGAATGACTGATAAGCACATGGAAAGATGCTCAACATGACGAATCATTAGGGAAATGTAAACCAAAGCAACAACGAAATACCATCTCATTCATACACATTAGGATGACTAATACAAAAAAAATGGAAAAAAAGACAAGTTTCCAGGATTGTGGAGAAATTGGAACCCTTGTGCACTACTGATGGAAATGTAAAATGCTAAGGAAAATAGCAAAGTGATACCTCAAAAAAAATAGGATTAGCATGTGAGGTGAAAGTTTCTTAGTCATGTCTGACTCTTGTAGACCCTGCTGGGCTCCTCTATCCATGGGGATTCTCCAGGCAAGACTATTGGAGTGGGTAGCCGTTGCCTTCTCCAGAGGATCTTCCCAACCCAGGGATCAAACCCAGGTCTCCTGCATTGCAGGCGGATTCTTTACTGTCTGAGCCACCAGGGAAGCCCAAGAATACTGGAGCGGGTAACCTATCCCTTCTTCAGGGGATCTTCCTGACCCAAAAATCTAACCAGGGTCTCCTGCATTGCAGGCAGATTCTTTACCGGCTGAGTTACCAGGGAAGCCCAGGATTAGCATCAGATCCAGCAATTCCACTTCTGAGTATATACTTAAAATAATTGAAAACCAAGTCTCAAATAGATATTTGCATGATCTCAAGTTCATGGCAGCATTTTTCACAGTAGTTAAAGCATAAAAGTAACCTAAGTGTCCATCAGTGAATGAATGGATAAGTAAAATGTGGTATATTTAGACAATGGAATATTATTCAGTCTTTAAAAAGAAAGAAATTCTGACACCCGCTACTACAGAGTTGACCTTTGAGGGCATTGTGCTAAATGAAATAAGCCAGTCACAAAAGCACAGATACTGTATGATTCCAGATATTATATGATTCCTCCATATGAGTCATGTAACTCACGGTAGTTGCCACTGTCTGGAGGGAGGTGGGAAGGGGGAGTTAGTGTTTAACAGATAGAGTTTCAGTTTAAAGAGTGAAAAAGAGAAAGAGGACTTTGGACTCAAAGGAAACCAGACCGTCCAGCCACTTAGCAGCTATGAGACATGGGAAAGCTGACTTAGCATCCCCAAGCCTGAGTTTCCTCATCTTAGATGGTATTAACAATCAAGTGGTAATGAGAAAAATTCAACAACTGTGACTGCCACCCCACAAGCATTCTGTAAACAGGGCTGGTGTGCTTGTTATTAAGAACAGGAGAGGACTCTAAACTCTGTGATGTGAGGCACTCGGAAGACGCTCGGACTGGAAAAGCAACCCTTGAGCGACAAACACGATCACTATCTTGCGATGTTTGGTGGAGAGAGGAAGTTATCTCCAGTGGGTCAAACTGGGATGAACAAGGCAGAATTCTAGAGGAAATGCTGGGGCTCAGAAATAGAGAAAACTTCCCTTCCTGGGTGCTGGAACACAGTCTCAGTGATGTGGACCCTGGGGACAAACACAGGGCCATGGCACACCCCACCTCACTTTAAGCAGGGCCACCGCCTGGACAGGGAGAAGCCACAAAAGTAGCCCTTCCCTGGGCTTCTCCAGACAGAGAAAGTTCCAGTCACCCCATTGGAAAGTCAATACAGCCATCCATCCGTATCTGGGGACCGGTCCCAGGACCCCTGCAGATACCAAACTCCATGGACGCTCAAGCCACATATGTAAATGTGCACAGAACCCATGCACGTACTCCTGTACGTCAAATCATCTTTAGATACCTTGTAATGCCTAATTCAATGCAAATGCTATGTAAATTGTAGTCAATACAGGGTGAATGCTATGTAAATAGTTGCCAGCACACTGAAAATTCAAATTTTGCTTGTAACTTTCTGGAATTTTTTCCCCAAACATTTTTGATCTACAGTTGGTTGATTCTCCCATGTGGAACCTGTAGATATGGAAGGCTGACTGTAGTCTGCCTGCCTCACTCTTCAACAGTGATGTGTCACGGAATTAATCAGATCAGAGAAGGAGAAGGCCTCTGTGCACTGCCTTCTGTGAGCCAACAGTACTGGGGAGCAAATGCAAATGAGCTGTTGCAGGCATAACAGATCCTGGGATAGGAACTGGCTCATTTCTGGAGGGTTTACCTTAATGTAATTGTCTCGGTTAGCAAACTTGCCTAATGGTGGCGAGGCACACCCACCAGCACGCGTTCGAGCACCTAACAGACTCTGGCTTAGTCTGCTAGGGCCGCTGTGAAGGACGTGGACTGGGTGACTCAAGCAACAGAAATGGATTTTCTCACAATTTTGGAGACTGGAAGTCTAAGATCAAGGTATCCACAAGTGTGTTCCTTCCGAGGCCTCTCTCCTCGGCGTGCAGACGGCCATCCTCTCCCCGCATCTGCTCGTGGTCTTCCTTCTGTGTGTGTCTGTGTCCTGATTTCCTCTTCGTACAAGGACACCAGACCTATTGGATCAGGCCCCACTCTAATGACCTCATCCTACCTTAGTCGCCTCTCTAAAGACCCTGTCTCCAAATAGAGCCACATTCTGAGGAGCTGGGATTGGGACGTCAGCACAGAGATTTGGGAGAGGCAGAATTCAGTCCATAACAGACACAGTGAGAACTGAGGGCAACACCTTTCAAAGAGGACTGGGCTGGATAAGAGAGACGCCCTCAGAGCTTTTGTGGCTTTCACAACCTCTCAAAAACCAAACTCCAGGACTGTGCACCCCTGACTTGGGAGAGGCCTGATCCAGATTCGGAAATAGGATCTATTCTACATATAGCAGGCACAGTAAGAAAAAATATAGCTAACAAAAATGCAGGCAAAATAAAAATCTTTGTACTTTACCTTAATGAACTGTGTGATAGAGAAAGAAATATTCTGGTGCAGCAGCCCTGTGTTCTTCATGTTACTTTGTGTTTTCAGATGTACCCCCGAGGTGTGGGCAAGCCCTGTTGCTGTGATGACACAATCAGCAAGGCAAAGACGCTTTGCTCCAGAGTTTGAGCCAATATTTTATATCTTACCTCCATTATTCAATTTGTCTACACATTTCCCTTTTCTTGAAAAAATACCATATTGCCTCTTGATTTCAATGTTCATTTCAGTTCCGTTCAGTCACTCAGTCATGTCCGATTCTTGCTACCCCATGAACTGCAGCATGCCAGGCCTCCCTGTCCATCATCAACTCCTGGAGTTTATTCAGACTCATGTCCATTGAGTCAGTGATGCCATCCAACCATCTCATCCTCTGTCATCCCCTTCTCTTCCCACCTTCAATCTTTCCTAGGATCAGGGTCTTTTCTAATGAGTCAGTTCTTCACATCAGGTGGCCAAAGTATTGGAGTTTCAGCTTCAGCATCAGTCCTTCCAATGAATATTCAGGACTGATCTCCTTTAGGATAGACTGGTTGGATCTTCTTGCAGTCCAAGGGACTCTCAGGAGTCTTCTCCAACACCACAGTTCAAAAGCATCAGTTCTTCGGTGCTCAGTTTTCTTTATAGTCCAACTCTCACATCCATACATGACCACTGGAAAAACCATAGCTTTGACAAGATGGACCTTTGTTGGCAAAGTAATGTCTCTGCTTTTGAATATGCTATCTAGGTTGGTCATAACTTTTCTTCCAAGGAGTAAGCATCTTTTAATTTCGTGGCTGCAGTCACCATGTGCAGTGATTTTGGAGCCCAACAAAATAAAGTCTCTCACTCTTTCCACTGTTTCCCCATATATTTGCCATTAAGTGATGGGACCAGTTGCCGTGATCTTAGTTTTCTGAATGTTGAGTTTTAGGCCAACTTTTTCACTCTGCACTTTCACTTTCATCAAGAGGCTTTTTAGTTCCTCTTCACTTTCTGCCATAGGGTGGTGTCATCTGCATATCTGAGGTTATTGATATTTCTCCCAGCAATCTTGATTCCAGCTTGTGCTTCATCCAGTCCAGCGTTTCTCATGATGTACTCTGCATAGAAGTTAAATAAGCAGGGTGACAATATACAGCCTTGACGTACTCCTTTTCCTATTTAGAACCAGTCTGTTGTTCCATGTCCAGTTCTAACTGTTGCTTCTTGACCTGCATACAGGTTTCTCAGGAGGTAGGTCAGGTGGTGTGGTGTTCCCATTATTGTTTTGCTCTGGGTGACTAGGCTGTCTGTTCAGTTCACCACACATCATATCTGCCATGTATTATGTTAAACACACATATAATGCAAGTGTAGAGAGGTGTGTAAAGCAACACTGCTTCTCTAAAAATTCAGCCCTATTAATTTTGTTCATATATCACTTGGATTTTTATTAAAATAGTTTAAAAAAAAACGTTGTGCAAAGTGACTTTGAAATGACAGTGTGTTTCTAAGCCACTGGTGAAGAAATGCTAAGCGGGGGCCGGGGGATTTTTGCTTTCAAAGACTACCATGATTCAAGCCTCAGATCAAAGCAGTCTGAGCCCTTTGGGCTTTTAATAAATGGACTGATTATAAAGTTCAGTCCAGGAGCAAGGGAGTCATGTGTTTTAGCCTCTATCGCCACAAAGCAGACAGACCCAACTTAGGAGCAATCACCCGCACCTCTTTCTGTGTGGGTTCATCTCCTCCTCCTTCCACCCAATACCCTCAGCTATCTAACTGACGAATTAACAGACTGGAGTGTAATAACCCAGCATTCACTGGAAATGGCCACTCTGCCTGGGTAAGCTCCAAGAGCTGGTCATTGCCCCGTCATTCATTCTTCCCACGTGACAGTATGAAATGCCCCACCTGGGTTCAGGCAGAAGACACCTCAGTTTCATGAGAAATGAAATTCTTGTTGATTAAGCCAGGCTGATTTCTAACAAGCATGGCACACTCTTTTATACAGAATGGGGAGGCCAGGTTTCAAAGAAGAGAAATACAATCCAAGTAGATCTTTGCATTTCTCAAATTTCCCTCCTACCAAAAACAAGTTTAATTTTCAAATCTATAGTAGAAAGGCTTGTTACTTAAATTTTAACCCTCACAAATGGTGGGTTCATCTACAGTCAAGACTCTTAATAACAAATGGAACCTAACTCAAACTGGGATCAGGAAAAAAAAAATAATGAACCAATGAGCTGACATAACTGGGAGGTGAGATTTTAGGCAGAGCCAGGTCTGAGTATTGGTGGGAAATATTCAAATAGGAACCATTAGCCATGACACCAGCCAATCAGAACAGCATCCGCTGGTGATGTCAGCCCTGCGTGTGCCATTAGGGCAGGGCTCTCAGGAGCCTTCTCTCCCTCTTGACTTCCTCTCCTCGCTGTCAGCTTCACTCTCAAGTAAGCTCTGACCTCATGTTACAAAACACCAGCAATCGCTCCAGGTTCACAGTCCCAGGAAAGTTCCTTCCCAGGGTTCCAGCAGAATTCCTGGGTCTAGAGCAGATCAGGGGTCTAGCCTAGACCAATCACTGACCACAGGCCTGGGTCACCTCAGGGGAGCTGGTGCAGGAACAAAACTCTGGGGTCAAGGGGCAGCGGGCTGGCTGCCCAAAGTGGAGGCAGGTGGTGCAACCAGAAGAAGGGGTAGACATATGCTGCTGAAGCCACGAGAGTCATGTCCACACGAGTCCCATGAGAGTCAATGGGCCCTTCCTGGGGGTTCTGTAAATGTCAAAAGGATCAGATTGCTTTAATTACTTGCCTCAGGTGCTGCTAATAAACTTCTCCTTAAAAGATTGCTATTATTGTTGACAGCAATACTTAATAGCTGTAACATCTACACTCTAAGGCTCAGATGGTAAAGAATCTGCCCGCAGTGCGGAAGACCTGGGTTTGATCCCTGGGTCAGGAAGAGCCCCTGGAGAAGGGAATGGCAACCTGCTCCAGTATTCTTGCCTGGAGAACTACATGAACAGAGGAGCCTGGTGGGATACAGTCCATGGGATCACAAAGAGTCTGACATGACTGCACGCCTAAGACACACACACACAAGTAATATGCAATTGGCATTAAAGAACACACAGACGCATCCTTCCAAACTGACTGTCTACCCAGCTGGGCTGCCCCAACAGTCTCAGGTATGCTTCCTTAGGGGTATCTGTGGCTATGAGACGAGCTCTCTCCCAGTTCCCTACAACCAAATTGCTGTGTAAATATCAGGTAACTAACCATGTGATGCTATTTCTGTCACTAAAGTTTAATTTTTTTACCTGTTGATAAAAATTCTCAACTATCAGTAAGAGAGAGTTTTAAAATATTTTTAGAGACTATAACACAAATTAGTGTTGCAAAATAGAGTCAGATCAGATCAGATCAGTCGCTCAGTCGTGTCCGACTCTCTGCGACCCCACGAATCGCAGCACACCAGGCCTCCCTGTCCACCACCAACTCCCGGAGTTCACTCAGACTCACGTCCTTCGAGTCAGTGATGCCATCCAGCCATCTCATCCTCTGTCGTCCCCTTCTCCTCCTGCCCCCAATCCCTCCCAGCATCACAGTCTTTTCCAATGAGTCAACTCTTCGCATGAGGTGGCCAAAGTACTGGAGTTTCAGCTTTAGCATCATTCCTTCCAAAGAAATCCCAGGGCTGATCTCCTTCAGAATGGACTGGTTGGATCTCCCTGCAGTCCAAGGGACTCTCAAGAGTCTTCTCCAACACCACAGTTCAAAAGCATCAATTCTTCGGCGCTCAGCCTTCTTCACAGTCCAACTCTCACATCCATACATGACCACAGGAAAAACCATAGCCTTGACTAGATGAACCTTTGTTGGCAAAGTAATGTCTCTGCTTTTGAATATGCTATCTAGGTTGGTCATAACTTTCCTTCCAAGGAGTAAGGGTCTTTTAATTTCATGGCCGCAGTCACCATCTGCAGTGATTTTGGAGCCCAGAAAAATAAAGTCTGACACTGTTTCCACTGTTTCCCCATCTATTTCCCATGAACTGGTAGGACCGGATGCCTGATCTTCGTTTTCTGAATGTTGAGCTTTAAGCCAACTTTTTCACTCTCCACTTTCACTTTCATCAAGAGGCTTTTGAGTTCCTCTTCACTTTCTGCCATAAGGGTGGTGTCATCTGCATATCTGAGGTTATTGATATTTCTCCCAGCAATCTTGATTCCAGTTTGTGTTTCTTCCAGTCCAGCGTTTCTCATAAAGTACTCTGCATATACGTTAAATAAACAGGGTGACAATATACAGCCTTGACGAACTCCTTTTCCTATTTGAAACCAGTCTGTTGTTCCATGTCCAGTTCTAACTGTTGCTTCCTGACCTGCATACAAATTTCTCAAGAGGCAGATCAGGTGGTCTGGTATTCCCATCTCTTTCAGAACTATTCAAAATTCATGACTTAAATAGATCAAGCATTGACATCCTGGAGTCTGTGGATTTTTTTTTGGTTTGTTTACAGTGAGAAGCTTTTTTATAAAAGAATTGGAAAATACCTTCTTCATCTCCCATAAGGAGGGGTTCTAATATACAGTTATTATTTTCATCTTCAACAAGAATGCGTCTTTATTTCTTACTTAGAGTTTTTGCTAACTACCTTTTCCCATTTCCCTTGTGTTTTTAAGAGAAAGGAGAAGCACGAGTGTGTTCTGTGTGCCCACCTGTTTCTTTACATCATTTGTCATCTCATATAATTGTTATTTGCCGAGCAAGGGCTTTCCGGCTAGGGCTGGATAAAGCAACAGCTAGAAACAAGAGTGGGAGTTTTACGGCTACATTTAGCGTATTTCTTCATTCATTCATGCATGCCTTTGCTCATAAATGCCCCCACCTCTTTCCACAAAAGATATGAAATGGAGCTTTATTGCTATGAGTTCATGCTGGCCTAAATATTAAATTCTGTGTGATAATCACTTGGGCTATTCATCCACTTGTCACAGGGTTACTTATGGCTAGTGCAAAGTCTGTTTTCTCATCAGAGGTTAGCGGTCCCCTTTCCTTGATCAGAATTAAATAATGCTTCCTTCGCCGCTCCTCTTTGGTTTCAAGAACACATCCACTTTATCCTGGCTGACCTTGCCCAGCAGGCAGTGTTGGGATTTCCTTCAAGCATTTGTTTCTGTAAATATTTTCAGGCATTTCTGAAAGCTGTGGAGAAGGCAAGGGATTTTAACTCCCTCCAGCCTGGGGTTCCCAAGTTCCAGGCCCAAATACCTCTCCTTCTTAGCAGCAGCAGCGGTATATACAGTGTCCTATTTCTGAAATGGGCTGTTTATCTGTTGGAGTTGGAGGCAAGCATCAGAAGTCAACTCTGAAAGGTGTCTGCAAAAGAAACAAAATGTGTCAGAAGTCTGTGAAGCCATTCACAGAATCAACAAGCAGGTGTCTCAGCAGGGAGGACCCAGGGCCAGGTGAGAGACCAGGGGCACCAGCATCAGGATGGGCTCGGCCTCAGCATCCACCTGGCCTGGGCTCAGATGTGAGAGTGAGTTTTGGGGGCCTAGTTTGGGTCAGGGCCCACCCATAGCCAGGGGATGGTTGACCTCGAAGGCAGATTTTAGTGGGAATGGAGTAGTGGCAATCAGAGCAGTATTACCAAATTTCGGGAAGAAGAACTCTCAAGCTGAGGGGTGCGGATGTGTCTACTCCCTCCCGCTTTTCCAACCTGTGATTAATAGAATCATTGGAAATCATTGGAAAACTTAGACTTGTGCACTTTTTCAATAGACTGTTTTTATAGCAGCAGCCTTAGATTCATGGCCACATTGAGGGGAAGGTATGAAGGTTTCCCATCTACCCCCTAACCCCAGGCATGCACAGCCTCCCCCAGGGTGTAGCACGTGTTCCAGGTGATGAGCACACCTCATCACCCCAAGTCCCCAGTCTACGGACTCACTGCTGGCGGTGTATGTCCTGTGGTGTGGACACAGGCACAAGGACACGTGTCCACCATGACAGCATCACCCCCAGTAGCCCCCCTCCTGGAAGCCATCTATGTTCTCCCCAACATCCCCCTACCTCCCACCATCCCTCGGAGACCACTCCTCTTCACTTTTTCCTCCCCTTGTTGGCCTCTTTAATGACTATTTACTTGAGTAGATATAATCTTCTAGTCTTGGTCCTTCTTTCCAAAGTCAAAAACTCTTTGAAACTGGCTGAATTTTCAGACTGCTGACATTATCTGCAACACTTTCTAAGACTCCCCTCAAAATGAGATCATCGCCATGAAGGATATGAGAAAATAGAGACCAGTACTGATTGCAGTCCTGTAGTCTTGTAACCTGTCCTGACTTCTTCCCCATTTCCTTTTTTTATGTGTATTTTCCAACATCTTATAGCTTGCTTAGTGGGAGGATTGGTCTGAATTGCCTGCTTCACTAATACCAGATATGAAAGTCCCAGTTTTATCTTCTATCACACGAAACAGACAAAAACACCTGCAAAATGGGCCAGGCCACTGTTCTGAGAGGGCATACCAGCACAGCGGGAAGAAATGGAAAATCTAACTCAGTGAGCTCCTACTGTGTGCATGAGTGGGCAGGGCTGGCTTGGCAAGCACTGAGCTAAATAAACCGGACTCCGTTCTGAACTGGGGTAGATGGTTATATACACAAAAGAGCAGCGAGAGACGGCCCCAGAGGTCCTGCAGTCACGGAGCCTGTTGGGAAGCAGATGCTAATCCAAGGAAGAAACAGGAGGGCTTGAAATGGGGCCAGGGGCAGAGTGCTACCCTCTCGTGGGAGCCTGTGCTGGCCACACAGTCTGTCTGAGCTCAATCCCCTCATCCTTGAGCTGGTGATAGCAATCCCTGCCTCAAATGATGACGGTTAAGATTATATGAGCTGTCACGCGCGCTGTGTCTGACAGTGCACCCAGCCAGAGCCAGTGGTTATGACGATAGGGCGACGATGTGGCAGTGGAGGCCCAGAGCCAGTTCAAACCAGCTCACGAGCCAGTGTTACCATCTCTTCCCAATTCTGCAGTCTGTGGCGTCAGGAGTGACTCAAAGTCGGTCACGGCGGAAGTATTTACACCATGGAAATAGGCAAATGCTAATATTTTGAGCTTTTTTTCCTCCAGAAAACTGGATGTTGAACCTCTGGCAATCTACAAGGAAAACATAATAAGAGCCAGATGTGAGTGTGATCAAAGAGGGAGCCTAGGATTGCAGGCCTGAGCCTGAGCAGCCTGGGGCTGTGTGTCCTATGGTCCCACTCTTGTAAGGGGCTTTGTTTTTATCGTGGTTTTGTTTGGGAATCTGGGCTATTTTTTTTTTTTTTTTTTGGTCCAGCAGAGTCATTGTTTCCTATTCAGAGTTTCTGGCCCCTTCTTCCAAAGCTGAGCTGTTTGGAGGCTGGAGGAGGGAAGCAGGGGTTCAATGTCATCTCACAAAAAACATTTACTTATAAAAAGTTTCATGTTAATATAGCTGCTGAAGATTTCTCCCAGCTTTTACTCGGCAGCAGTGGTCCGAATCGTTGACTGGATTTTACTGCACTGTGGTTCCACTGAGGAAGGCCAACTTCCTAAATCATGCGCCTGACAGCTGCCATATTTCTGAGCCCGGAGCCAAGCTGTGACCTTCTAGTCCCACAGTAGCTAGAGCCGGGTGACATGCGTAATAAGGGGAGTACCTAGAGCATTTTTAAAATACGGAAGGAAGCCGAAATCAGATAGAGGTGTCAGTTGGAAACTGGTTACCAGAATCGAGGCGATCCATCTTTTCTGTCCAGGATGCTGATGCGAAAAGCACAGTGACTTTCACTTGGCAAAAGGATTTTGAAATACATGGGTTTGGGAAGCCCCCACCCCATGCCAAGGACCGTGCTTCACATATGATACAATTTTCACAACCACCTTATCAGTAAGGTTTTAGCATCTCCGTTTTACATACAAGGATGTGAAAGCTCTGAAAGGTTGGAACCTCTCCCAGTGATCCACAGGTGTTAATGACTGAGTGGGGATTTGAACTCGGGTCCATCTGCTGGCCTCTGTTCTGGCCACTGTCCCCAAACTGCTTCCCAGTCGGAGACTCCCCCTAACTCATCGGCTCACCACGGAGTCCTCTGCCTGGAACATCCTCCCTACCATGTCTCTGCTTGACTGTCTTCTTTTCATTCATACCGCATCTGTCATCCCCGCTGAGCAGCTCTCCTTGCTTCAGTTCAGTTCAGTCACTCAGTCGTGTTTGACTCGTTGCCATCCCATGAATTGCAGCACGCCAGGCTTCCCTGTCCATCACCAACTGCCGGAGTTCACCCAAACTCATGTCCATCGAGTCAGTGATGCCATCCAGCCATCTCATCCTCTGTCGTCCCCTTCTCCTCCTGCCCCCAATCCCTCCCAGCATCAGAGTCTTTTCCAATGAGTCAACTCTTCGCATGAGGTGGCCAAAGTACTGGGGTTTCATCTTTAGCATCAGCCCTTCCAAAGAACACCCAGGACTGATCTCCTTTAGAATGGACTGGTTACTTCTCAGTAAATAAGCCCTCCCCTACTCCCCCATGTTACTAGTCACCCCGTACCATTGCCCAGTGTGATGGCTTCCAGAGCACATGTCACTCTCTGAAACTGTCATATGGTCTGTTTACATGTTGCTTATAATCCTGCTCCTTCTAGAGCATAAGTGCTGTCATAGACACAGTAATACATAAATAAGAGTTCCTAACACACAGTAGCCGTGTGATGAGCACTGAAATGATAGATGGATACATGAATGCGTAGATGTGTGCATGGATGCCCAGACGCAGAGATGGACATGTGAATGGGTAATGATGGACATATGCATGGATGGATGCGTGGATAGATGGATGAATGGATGCATGGAAGGATGGACGTGTGAACGTGTATGTGGATGGGCACGTGGGTATATGGGCACGTGAAATTGAGCAAGCTCATGTTGGCCATGGGAGATTCCTCCCTAGTTCAGGCCTCCTGCAGCTACTCATCTTCTCAGCCCTCCTGAAGGGGTCCCAGGCAGCTTTCCTGGAGACCTGTATGCTTACCTCACCTTCCCCAGCAGACTGAGCAGTGCCAGCCTCACTCCATCACCGGTGGAGCGAGGTCAGTGGGGAGAGAGGCTGT
The DNA here is from genome assembly GCF_027580195.1 of Bos mutus. Lineage (NCBI taxonomy): Eukaryota > Metazoa > Chordata > Mammalia > Artiodactyla > Bovidae > Bos > Bos mutus. The sequence goes on along the minus strand of NC_091634.1, from coordinate 52,537,468 downwards.
GGGTTGACCAAGGGCCGTGTTGGAACCAGAGCAGCTCCCCTGTGTGGCCTCTGGGCGAACCCTATATTCATCTCCCCAGCCTTCTGACCAGCTGCAGGGCCCTCCTCCCTCCGGGCCCCTAATTCACAGAGACGGGGGATACAGACACCAAAACTCACATGGCCTCTATCGTCCAGGCTCACTTAGTCTATAAGAATGGGTAGCTGTATAAATAAACACTTTTTAATTATAAATACGAAAGCTGTGATGAAAATGACATTCAAGGTGCAAAACAAGACAGTCTGACAAGGGCAGAGAGAAAGGCAAGTCTGTGTCCACCTGTTAGAGTCAAGGAGAGCCGAGCTGATGCTTGAAGACAGCCCAGGGGCCAGGGGGAGGTGTGCAGGCCCCGGAAACACTGCAGACAGAGACATAGAGGCTAGAACTGCTCACTGACCAAGGGGGCACGACTGCGCCGGGTCTCGTGTGGTCCACGGTGGGAGTTAGGCCTTGATCTGTAGGCAGTGAGGGCGCTGGAAGGCCTGAACGCAGACAGATGTTGCAATCAGATCTGAATTTTAGAAAAAGTTCATTCAGGCACAAGACAGATGTTAGGGGAAGAGTGGAGAGGCTGAGAGGTCACTTAAGATGCTGCCACCTAGGACAAGAACAGCAAGGAAGAGAATTCAAAGACGCGCAGCTGAGCTGAGAAGCATGAAGAAAGTGGAATCCACATGATTTGGTGATTAACTGGACTCGGAGGCTGAAAAGAAACCTTTGTGGCAACCCCTTGCCAGGGAGAAGGTTCCTAACCCACCTGCTGTCCTCCCGCAGATCAAATATGCTGGACTCCATGCTTTACCTGAGTGCCTCAATCTTCTGGTGACTTGGAAGAAATGGCTGAGCATCAGGCTCCAGCAAATCCCAAGTGCCCATCCCTGGACCAGCAAATTGACTAGCATCAGAAGCCCATGGGAGGTGCTGAAATTACAGAGGCTTAAGCCCCACCTCCAGTGTTGTTGCCTGGAGAATCCCAGGGACGGGGAGCCTGGTGGGCTGCCGTCTATGGGGTCACACAGAGTCGTACACGACTGAAGCGACTTAGCAGCAGCAGCAGCAGCATACCTACCAACTCAGTGTCAGGACCAAACTCCCGTGTCAGGACCTGAGAATCTGTATCTTTAATTCTGCTGGTGATTATGGGGCCAGAACCATAGGGTACCCAGTTTGGGAAACACTAGTTCAGTCTCTCCACTAATATTTGGAGAGAAGGATCAGGAGCCAAGTCACCCCTCTGTCTACTTGCCCTGGGTCAGCACAGTGCCTCCTACAAAGCGGATACCGGTTCTATGCCACCCAGCTCGCCCTACACAGGTGCAGGGTCTCTGCAGGGGCACAGCCTATCTGGAGACATGGTGTTGAATCTAGACAAAGACGTCAACCTAGAATGTTCTACAACAAAGGCAGTGGTTTCCCCACCCAACGCTGTCAGCAAATTAAATGACTAAAGCAAAAATAAAGCAATGGGCCAAACAGGCAAGTCTGGGCACAGCTTTAATGACTAATTTCTAATGAGAGTTTCAAAACACTAATTTTCCGGAGCAGAAAATCAAGTTGTGCTCATTTATAACCCGTCATCTGCAATGAGTCGGAGGATATTTCTTTGTTGTCAGTTAACTTTGTGAGCCCGTCAGAATACAAAGTAGGGCTGCGGGGCCATAAATCAGATCTTTGGGACCTGATAAATGGTTATTGTGCAAATCCTGCATTTGCATTGGGTCTGGAGACATAAATCTACTTCTCATGATCTTACTTTAAAAAAATTATCCCCCTGAAGTCAGAGTGAGCAATTTATACGGGCATTCTTTGCCAGCTGTTTATTTTTCTCACCTTTTAATGACTGCCTTTTCACTCTCTGCATTTACTCTGTCATGTAAAATGTCACTTGTCACATGGAAGAAACTCCCAGGACTTCGGTGTGAATGTGCCCACCAGGAAGAATTTACAACTTTTTGCTCATCCAGAATAGCTATTGTTTGGGCAAAGACTGTCATAACTTACTAGTGTTAGAAAGAAGCTTCCAGACCATCCTTGAACCTGCCCTTTGTTAGACGGGAAAACAGGACTCCAGTTGGCAGTATTGTCACCAGGCCAACTTGGTGACAAGACCTGGTCTCCTGTTTGGGTTTGAGAGAAATAAGAATCCTTGATAGCGTGAAGAAACAGCGATAACCTTCATGATTAAGACTAAGTGAAGTCTTCATTCAAAGACAGTGACGTGAGTAGATAGGAAAAGCCAAGGAAAGAGCAAGGTGCTTGCTCACTCATTCCTTCATTATTCATTCATTCATTCACCAGGCAGCTAGTTACCTTGGCCCATTCTGCTACAGTCATCACAAGTAAGACTAAGGATCCCATAGATGAGCCTTCGTTTGACTCAGCGTATGTCAAGCAGGCAAAAATGAAAGAGAATCAAAATACCCTGTTATTTGGGGGCCCTCTGCCATTCATTAGTAGAATATTCTGAAGCACATTGTGAAAAGGATGTTTGCTTTTTGTCATTTTTCTGTGCTTCAATCACCTAGGAAACCATGGAGAGCTCATGTCCTTGAAGATATTTCTCTTGCATATAACAGCTTTATGGAGACATAATTCACAAACCCCACAATCTACCATTTTAAAATATACAATTCAGTGGGTTTTAGTATATTCAAAGAGTTGTGCAACCATCTCCACAATCAGTTTTAGAACATTTTCTTTACCCCAGAAAGAAATCTATTCTCCTTAACCATCACCTCCATTCTGCCTCTCCTCTGCCATAGCAACCACTAATCTTCCTACTCATCTACTACTAATCGATTTTTGGTCTCTATGGATTTGGCTAGACTGGATATTTCATATGAGTGAAGTCACACAGTGTATGACCTCCTTAGGTTTTTGGTCTTTTTAGAAAGACAGGAATATGGAAACAGAACTGCTTACTGTCTCAAGAAAAGACATATTCATCCTTTTGCCATAAACTTTATGAAAGTTTCAAATGCATAGAAATGTTGAAATAATTTTGCAGTGAGCATTCATTCACCCATCACCCAGATTCTACTGTTTTCTTCCACTTACTATATCGCAAATCTACCTGTCTCCCCCACAGACTACCACTGTAGTGGTGGGCATTCAAGGAAGCAACTTCCAACCTTGCCATATTGAGAAGGAAAAATGCTCAATTCTTCACAATAAAATGTCAATGTAGGAGATTTTAAAAGCCAAGAATGTTAGTAAATTGACATTAGAAGCCCTGAAAGATAGAATTATGTTCAAAGGTTGGAGAAGGCTTGGAATAGCTTTCCAAGAGAGCATGTGATAGGGACATGAGGCCCAAGGACTGACCAGGTTTGGAATGACAGGCGTCTCAAAGGGACCAGCCAGCAGCCTGGCTCAGTGGTCCACAGTGAGAGAGCCAGGGAGTAAGCCTCACGGTTTAGGGAGATAGCAGCCTTTTCCTGAATCTGCTAATTTGGCTGGGGTTTTTTTATTTGGGAGGACTTTCTGAGATTCGGGGGTGTACATTTGAAGGCAAGGTACTTTTCATTTTTTCTTGCGCAGCACAAGCTTTTAGAATTGTGATGGTACCCAGAGCCCCAGCTCCTCCCAGACCAGGGGTCCAGCATCACACGCACAGACTCCCCAGGACTGTGGTCTGGATGGGCAGGAGTGGACCTGGTGCATGAAGAGAGGGATCAGGACATCTGGTGGGTGCTGAAACCACACGCCACTCACTCTCTGCCTCCCAGCCCATCCGCTCTCACCCTCTGGCCCCACAAGCCAGTGTGTGAGTGGTGTGACTCAAGGGTTGGAAGACACTGGCCTGTGTGGTGCATGCGCACGCGTGTGTGTGTGTGTGTGTGTGTGTGTTATGAAGACACATCTATTTTGTGTTACTACGAAGTGAGAAGTAAAGGTCTTGGCAAACAATTCAATAGCTCCTGCTGATAAGTGCAAGGTAATTCTTTTTAATGAGAGAGGTAGCCTTGATATAACTATATTAAGGCTTCTATTGGAACAGGAATGCAAAATGTTCATCTGGGTAATTTACTCATCAGTCACCAGTGTTTACCAAAAGCCAGCAGATACCCTGGGAGATGCAAAAGCACAGATAAACAAGACGTGTCTCCCAGACCACAAAGAAGTGTGTCCACTAGGGGGAAGCACACAATTAGGACATGTCATTTTATTGTATATAAGCTTATGATTAGGTTGGGCCATATGAAATTGCTGGTATTTGATGGGTTTTGACCACTAAAAAGGCAGCTTTGCGGTTCAGCCTAATATCTGAATAATGTTTTGTCACTTTGCTAGGGCTCCCATAACAAACTACTGCAGAACTGGGGGGCTAAGACAGGAGACACTTACTTCTCACACTTCCGAAGCTGGAAGTCCATGACAGAGGTTCTGGCGGACACAGTTTCTGGCGAAAGCCCTTTTCCTGGCTGGAGGACGGCCCCCTCCTTGCAGTGTCCTCCTGTGGCCTCTCCTCCATCTGTGCACAGGGTGGAGAGGGGTTGTGCTCAGGCCTCTCCTTCTTCTAATAAGAACACTAATCCCATCAGATTAGGGCCCCACCCTGCAACCTCAGTTAACCTCTATTATGTCCTTAAAGGCCCCATCCCCATATTCAGCCACACTGGGAGTTAGGACTTCACCATGTGAATTAGGGGAGAGGTGAGGGAACACAAATACTCAATATCACTCAGTCTTGTCCGACTCTTTGTGACCCCATGGACTATACAGTCCATGGAATTCTCCAGGCCAGAATACTGGAGTGGGTAGCTTTTCCCTTCAGGGGATCTTCCCAACCCAGGGATCAAACCCAGGTCTCCTGCATTGCGGGTGGATTCTTTACCAGCTGAGCCACAAGGGAAGCCCAAGAATACTGGAGTGGGTAGCCTATCCCTTCTCCAGGGGATCTTCCTGACCCAGGAATCGAACCAGGGTCTCCTGCATTGCAGGCGGATTCTTTACCAGCTGAGCTGTCAGGGAAGCCCTAACAAGTGTGTAATTAATATATTGTATGTGTGTCCATACACCATATATAGTATTACATATCACGTATAATCAGAGAAGGCAATGGCACCCCACTCCAGTACTCTTGCCTGGAAAATCCCATGGATGGAGGAGCCTGGTGGGCTACAGTCCATGGGGTCGCTAAGAGTCAGACACGTGAGCGACTTCACTTTCCCTTTTCCCTTTCATGCATTGGAGAAGGAAATGGCAACCCACTCCAGTGTTCTTGCCTGGAGAGTCCCAGGGATGGGGGAGCCTGGTGGGCTGCCGTCTATGGGGCCGCACAGAGTCGGACACGACTGAAGTGACTTAGCAGCAGCATCATGTATAATATATACATAAATATTTTTATGCAAAAAACTGTAAATTTTTTATTAAGATTGTATTAAATCTACAAATAACTTTGGGGGGGGAATTCACCTAAATTCACAGTATTTAGTTTTGTAAGCATGAGCATGGTATATCCATTTATTTAGGACTTCTCTAATCTGTCTTACCAATGTATTCTAGTTTTCAGAATATAGGTCTTGCATATATTTTGTTAAGAATTTTACAGGCCTTGACTACCTTAAATGGTATTATTTACATTTTATTTCCAATTACTATTTGCTAGTATATATTAATACAAGTGAATTTTGTGTATTGACCTTGCATTTTGTAACTATGCCAAAGTAGCATTCATGTTATTAATTTTTTTAATTCCTTCAGATTTTTATACCTGATTATGTCATCTGCACATGAGGGAAATTTTACTTATTCCTCTCTAATCTACATGCTTTTTATTTCCCAGCCTTATTGTACCAAGCTCAAACCCCCTAGTACACTGTTTAATAGAAGTTAATACATATACATTTTTGTAGACACACACAGACCACATATATAATATACTTCTATAGCAGTAAGGTTGCACAGAGAAGAGAAACACTGCCTTTGCCAAGAGGGAAATGGAGATATGGGGATGTCAAGGAAGACATCTTTATATTATTAGCTTTCGTTGAAAAAAAAAAAAAAGACTTTATTGCAAAAAGATTATAGGCTCGTGGTAGAAGTTTTAGAAATCCTGATATGAAAAAATAAGAAAGATGTAAATCCAACTAGCCAGACACAGGCACAACTACTCTTAAGGCCAAAGTCAGACAGGGAGGCATCTCAGCGCAGAGTGCGGATCCGGGGACGGGACAGATCTATCACTTACCAGCTGTGTGACCTGGAGTGAATCACATAGCCTCTCTGTGCCTCAGCACCTCCATTTGTACAGTGGAGCAATAATCCCAACCCCCATGAAGCTATTTGTGAGGGTCATATAAGTCGACCTGTGTGAAGCACTGAGGAAGTTTCGGGCACAAAGTTAGTGCTCAGTAAGTGTTAATATTATCTTCTATTCTGTCACTGTTATCATCACTGCCATATTCTTAACGTGGCTGCCACTAACATCCCCTTCCAAGGGGGATTACAAGTCCAGTGGTGTGATAGAAGGGCGTAGCACGCAGGGTATGGTGGGGAGAGGGATTTTGAAGCTGAGCTTGGACTCCAGAGGAGAGTTGTTACTGATGTTCGTGAGAAGGAGGCAGTGAGCACCTCCTGCGTTAGCCTGTGGGCATTCTCTGCTCTGCACATGAACCTCTATAGAATGTGGGTGAGGTTTTCACCGTCATCTCCATCTCTTGAATACAGTCGTCCTGCCATGCTGTGTCTCTCTCACCTCTTAAGGTCTACGTAGTGCCTTGTTGTCTGGGTAACCAACCACTTTTGATACCAGTTGTGTGCATGTGTGCTAAGTCGCTTCAGTCATGTCCACCTCTGTGACCCTATAGACTGTGGCCTGCCAGCCTCCTCTGTCCATGGGATTCTCCAGGCAAGAACACCGGAGTGGGTTGCCATTCCCTTCTCCAGGGGCTCTTCCCAGCCCAGGGATCAAACCTGCATCTCTTATGTCTCCTGCATTGGCGGCTGGGTTCTTTACCGTTAGTGCCACCTGGGAAGCCCCTTGATAGACAGTTACCTGGTATTTTTAAAATTTTTCTGTACTCAGCAGTGATGGAAGAAACGTTCTTGTAGCTGAGTAACTCTGCCAAATAAGTTTGAGTAATGCTTTGCTCTGAGACCCTTTCTGGGATATCCACAGTGTGGATCTATATTTTCAAGGTTCTGAGAAGTCCTGCCAAGGAGGGGCAAGCTTTGATTTTATTAATCCAGCATTTCCAAATTTTAAAAATTGCTCCCTTACTGTTTTTTTTGGCTAAATTATTGGCAAAGGAATTTCTAGATCAAAGGATACAGAGTTTTAAGGGACTTTCATTCCTTCTAAGAATGTTGTTTTGGGAACTGGCAAAGTTGGAGACAAAGCTTCCTTCTTGGCTAAACCAAGATGTTCTTTTAATCACAATTAGATGAAAAAGTTCAGACTCAAAAAGCATGTGTGATGTTCTTTTAAACATTCAAACAATCAAGACAAGTGCAAAGAATTACCTGGGCTTTCTTTGATTCTTTTGGGAAGTCAGCTTAGAAGAGGTTGATTCATCCAGAAAGCATTAAGTTTTCATTTTCTAGAATTCAGACAGGAAAACATGTTAAATGAGTAAAAGTGTCTCATACGGACTATCTCAGAGGGTCATGGGAAATTTTAAATGCTGCGGCAGACACGTGAGAAATGTCCATCGTAAATATTGCTTTTGATATAAAACAAGGCTCAAAGTAAATGTTTTAGATGGGCTGACTACTCCTCTTATATTCTGCCTCAATGCATCCATACTGACTCAGCAAACAGTTCCTAAACTTGCACCACTAGCTGGGCCCTAACTAGCCTTTGTCCTCTTGTAGAACTTATATTCCAGCGGGGAGATGGGCAGTGAGCAAGTAAATCAATGCTTAACCGTGTTAGCTGAGTGCAGCACACAGCCTGTAGGAGAGAAAACAGCATGATGGATGGGGGAGCCCCTGGGAGAGGCCCCTGAAACGGGCTGGGAGGGAGGAGGTGACATTTGAACTCAGGTCTGAAGAGTAGCAAGGAGCCAGCCAAGCAGAGAGCTGGGGACAAAATTCCCAGTGGAAACCAGCAGCTAAAATGAAGGCGGGGAGGGTGGAGGTCTACGGGCTTTGGATCTGGGAAGGGGAGGGTGGAGGTCTGAGGGCTTGGGGTCTGGGAAGGCACGAATGAGGAAACAGCTGGCGGACCGGGCAGTGGGAGGCTCAGAGGCCCAAGACATGTTGTCCCCCTTGTCAGAAGCTCTGTGACTCCACACCGCTGACCCTGTCAGGGCACTACCCATCGTCCCTCATGGACCAGGTTCATGGCCGTCTTCACACACCCTGCAAATCCCGGGACACCAACTCCTCAGAATTCTGTAACTATTTGCTTCCTATTCACTTTTCACACACTGGTGTTTGCTCATTCGCCCACCCATCCTTGACTAAGTCCTACAATGGGCCAGTCACATGACAGAGCACTGGACTTGGGCAGGGAGGAAGACAGCCCCTCCTCTGGGCACTTACCCCCGTGTGCCAAGTGCAGTGTCCAGGGATGAACCCCCTTGGTGAAAGTCTTCATCAGGGGCGCGAGCTTCCTGCTTTGCTCACTACAGTCTCCCCCGTCCCTAGCAGACCTCTGGGCTCCTAGCAGGTCTTCCAAAAATGTAGGGCATCAGTACCCAGGGCTGGGCGTGGGGGTCCCAGGGCTTCCCACATGGGGGCCAACAGAGTCACCTGTTAGGGGATGGCTCCTCTAGACCACAGGCCAGGCCAAGGTAGGTGGAGACGTGCTCTGGGCCAGGTCTCTCCGCAGGAAGCCCAGACCCTCTCAGCTCCTCCCCAGAACCATGTGGGTCTCCCACAGCCCAGCCTCGGTAAGAAACATTGTCTGGGATCGCTTGCCGCCTGGCCTCCAGAGGAGGGAGAAGGCCTGTCCCCTAAGCCAAGCAGGTGCTGGTAGGAACCTCCTCAGTGGCAGTTTGCCAGGTGGTGCTCACTGACCTTCAAGGCATGAAGCTGGTCTCCACCATCCATCTATCCCACTGCAGTCCCTGCCACAACCTCGCTCATCAACTTCTCAAAAGCGCCGACACTTTTTCTGAGCTTGGTCTGAGCTGAGCTGAAATGTTCAGGTGCTGAGCAGAGGCATGACCTGTCAATTAATCACCCAATAAAAATAGTCTGAGAACAAATGCAGTGGGGATTAGCTTTGCCTTGCTGGTCTTCTGACATCTGGGTTTGCTCTCCCAGCGAGCATGTTTCTTCAAGACAACCCACCCTGGAAATGGCACCTGGTTCAGACACCACCACGCCATCCCTTTGACCCACAGACATGGAACTCGACCTACAAGCTGCACAGCCCTGGGAGGAGAGGCCCCAATGTGGCCACACACCACTGGGGGCTTGGGCCATCTTGCTCTGAAACACCAAGACTAGTTGGTTTTATTTTGCTTTTTGGCCTTCTAATAAGTATTACTTATTATTAACTCTAATAAGTGTTAGTAAAGTTGGATAATCATTGGCCAGGTGGGGGTCGGGGGTTCTCACAAGCCACAGGACACTGGACTAGCACATCTACATGCCTGCAGAGTCAGTAAGAAATCCAGCCTCTGTCCTGGAAGTCGAAGAAAGACAGGCTGCTTCGTTTCAAGTTGGTCACCTGAAGTCTCCCAGAGTGAGTGTCGTGGGAGCTCAGGCCTGGGTCAGTCAAGCCATGTTGGAGAAGGCTTGTTCTTCCATCCATCCGTCCATCCGTCCGTCCATCCGTCCATCCAACCCCGGAGTGCCTGCTCTGTGCGTGCCAGGCACTCTTCTAGGCACCAGACACACAGGCGAATGAGACAGATGGAAGGAGGGGAGAGAGTTAGGCAGAGCCTGCAAGACATGATCAGGAGTTTGATTTTATTCTGTTCCCAGTGGGAAGTTATTGGAGGATTCTAAGCCAGAACTCACTCATATAAGATACAAATTGAAAATGGTGAATCTGGGGGCTTCCCAGTTGATCCAGTGATTAAGAATCCGCCTTGCAATGCAAGGGGCAGGGGATCAACCCCTGGTCTGGGAAGATTCCACATGACGCAAAGCAACGGAGCCCTTGCCCCACAGCTGGTGAAGCCTGAGGGCCCTGGAGCCCGTGCTTCGCAAGAGAAGCCACTGTGATGAGAAGCCCGAACACTGCTACCAGAGAGAAGGCCCTGCCTGCTGCAACTAGAGAAAGCCTGTGCGCAGCAACACAGATCCAGCACAGCCAAAATAAAGAAGGGAACATTTTTTAAAAAGAAAAATGGTGAATTTTCAATTGGCTGCTGTTTGAAGAACTGACAGTAGCAAGCAGAACAGAAGCAAAGAGTCAAGCACCACAGGGGTCCACGCAGAAGACACTTGCTAATGATCCCACCTCCTGCTTCCTGTGACAGAGCCGATAATGGACTCACAGCAAGCCTACCCGGGAAGGGAGCTCGGTGGGGGGGGGCTGTGCGCTGTTTGTCTGTCATCATGGAGTCCAGCAGAGGCTGGAACCAAGACTGATGAAGAAATATCAATAACCTCAGATATGGAGATGACACCACCTTTATGGCAGAAAGCGAAGAGAAACTAAAGAGTCTCTTGATGAAAGTAAAACAGGAGAGTGAAAAAGCCGGCTTAAAACTCAACATTCAGAAAACTAAAATCATGGCATCCGGTCCCATTACTTAATGGCAAATAGATGGGGAAACAGTGGAAAGTGACAGACTTTAGTTTCTTGGGCTCCAAAATCACTGCAGATGGTGACTGCAGCCATGAAATTAAAAGACACTTGCTCCTTAGAAGAAAAGCTATGACCAACCTAGACAGCATATTAAAAAGCAAAGACATTACTTTGCCGACAAAGGTCTGTCAAGTCAAAGCTATGGTTTTACCAGTAGTCATGCATGGATGTGAGAGTTAGACCATAAAGAAGACTGAGTGCCAAAGAACTGATGCTTTTGAACTGTGGTGTTGAAGAAGACTCTTGAGAGTCCCTTGGACTGCTAGGGGATCAAACCAGTCCATCCTAAAGAAAATCAGTCCTGCATATTCATTGGAAGGACTGATGCTGAAGCCAATGCTCCAATACTTGGGCTACCTGATGCAAAGAGTCGACTAATTGGAAAAGACCCTGATGCTGGGAAAGACTGAAGGCGGGAGGAGAAGGGGATGACAGAGGATGAGATGGTTGGATGACATCACAGACTAAATGGACATGAGTTTGAGCAAACTCTGGGAGTTGGTTACAGACAGGGAGGCCTGGTGTGCTGCAGTCCATGGGGTCACAAAGAGTCAGACGCGAATGAGCTACTAAACAAAAACAAGGGTCAGAATGTCCATAAGGCACCGACCAAGCTTGGTCCATGTGCCATCGCAAGATAGCAACTGCCAGGAGAGTGTGATGGTAGAATTGTAATCTGGTAGCACCTCATGCAGGAGGACCTCAGGACTCCACCAGGGGCTCCGGGATGCCTGGGAGGGCAGTCCAGGGCAGAGCCTGCAGGTGTCAGGAGCTCTTCCCCTTGTCCTCGTGGAAGGTCATGGCCTCCTGCTAAGCTGGGCAAGCTCTACCTCCATCTCCCCAACTCTAAGAGGTCCTGCCTAGGCCACTCACCGGGCAGCTCTTCCTGTCCATGTCTTCCCTTTGTGGCATCTCACCATCCAGGGAACATCCTTCCTGCCACTGAGATCGCCTTCCTGGGCCCTGGTTCCTGTGGAGCAGGACAGAGCACCGTCCCCATCTCTCCAGGAACCCTGTGCCAGCCTGTGTTGTGTGACTGAGCCTGGACTCTGGGACCACATGTCCTCCAGTCTCCTCTGCGTGCTTTGTCAGGAGACGGGAAGTACGTATTCAGAGCCACAGCTACATGAGCTACGCCAGAACACTGCCGGGAATTCTCTGCCTTCTGCCAGGAATTCTCTCCAGCTCTGTTTATAAATAAAATGGTTGATTTGAATCACCCAAGCAGATATTTCATTTAACGTAGGGGGCCCATTGGGCTGGAATTAAGTGAGGAGCTATATTACTTTGCAAAATCTTTAAACTAATTTATTTATTTTAATTGGAGGATAGTTCAGTTCAGTTCAGTTGCTCAGTCGTGTCCGACTCTTTGCAACCCCATGAATTGCAGCACGCCAGGCCTCCCTGTCCATTACCAACTCCCAGAGTCCACTCAAACTCATGTCCATCAAGTCGGTGATGCCATCCAGCCATCTCATCCTCTCGTCCCCTTCTCCTCCTGCCCCCAGTTCCTCCCAGCATCAGAGTCTTTTCCAATGAGTCAACTCTTCACATGAGGTGGCCAAAGTATTGGAGTTTCAGCTTCAGCATCATTCCTTCCAATGAACACCCAGGACTGATCTCCTTTAGAATGAACTGGTTGGATCTCCTTGCAGTCCAAGGGACTCTCAAGAGTCTTCTCCAACACCACAGTTCAAAAGCATAAATTCTTCGAGGCTCAGCTTTCTTCACAGTCCAACTCTCACATCCATACGTGACCAATGGAAAAACCATAGCCTTGACTAGATGGACCTTTGTTGGCAAAGCAATATCTCTGCTTTTCAATATGCTGTCTAGGTTGGTCATAACTTTCCTTCCAAGGAGTAAGCAACTTTTAATTTCATGGCTGCAATCACCATCTGCAGTGATTTTGGAGCCCAAAAAAATAAAGTCTGACACTGTTTCCACTGTTTCCCCACCTATTTCCCATGAAGTGATGGGATCGATGCCATGGAGGATAATTACTTTGTAATATTTTTAAGTCTAAAATAAAAGCAAGGATTTTGCTATCCCATGCTGAACAAATGTGCATCTTCAGTGTGGTGGAAGTGAACCCAAGAAACCTGCAGAGTGGTCCTGTCAAAGTCTCTCTCTCCTTCCCACCAGCGCTGAGGCCCCCAGAGAGCTGGGCCTCTGGCTTGGAAGGCCTCTGGCCTGGCAGCTTCCTTCCCCACTCTGCCAGGGCCCTGCCAACAGTAAGCCCGCTTCCCAGAACAATGCAAGCCTGGAGCATGGTTAGATGCCCCCCGCCCCGCCTCCCCACTGGCCTGATCTACCGATCAGCCTGGCCTGCGTCTTTGACACTGACACCTGGAAGAGGCCAAGCCTTGGCAAGCTCATGAGCAGCTTCTGTGAAGCTACACAAGGCTGAAAGGAGTCTTGTTTTTTAATTTGATTTTTCTTCCCTTATAACAAGCAAAGTTCCCATCACAGACAAATTGCCTGGAAATTCCTATTTAATTAGGCGTGTGCATTTTTCAGGCCTAGAAGCACAGAAAATGTCCTGCACACCAGTACTCTTGCGCCAAAAGGTTATTAAAGAGACAGCTTTGAAAATGCAGAAACATACATAGAGTGCCTGGCCAGTCAGTCTCAAGGGCTCATCGGCCAGGAGGTGGGAAGGGCAGGCTGGGTGACGAGTGCTGGGCTTTCTTCCCCTCAGGGGTAGACGCGCCAGGGCTGGGGAGGGGCACAGCTACCTCGGGGGGCTTCCACAAGGTCTGAGTTTGGAGGCCACGGATTCAGGGAAAACAGCGCTGGGCACTCGGAAATTCTCAGTAAATGGAATGACCCCACCCTGCCCTCTCCATGGCTGCAAACCTGAGCAGATGCAGGAAGAGGGACATCCAGGAGATCTGGGGTCCAGGCGGACCTCTCCAGTATCTCGGTGGGAAGAGGCAACAGAGAAAGTCCATCAACTAACAGAGGAGGACAAGGGGCCCAGCAGGCGTGCAATTAAACAGCACAGTGGTGGAGACCTGGTTGCTTTTTCATATATACATAATTTTTTATTTATTGAATTAGTTTTAGCTGTGCTTAGTCTCATTGCTACATGGGCTCTTCTCTATTGGTGGCAAGCGGGGGCTACTCTAGTTGTGGCGCTCAGGCTTCTCGTTGCGGTGGCTCCTCTCGTCGTGGAGCATGGGCCGGGCGGTGAGAGGGCTTCAGTGGTTGCAGCTCCCGGGCTCCAGAGCACAGGCTCCATAGTTGGGGCACACGGGATCCTGGTTCCTCAGCATGTGGGGTCTTCCGGGACCAGGCATCAACTTTGTGTCTCCTACATTAGCAGGCGGATTCTTTATCACAGAGCCACCAGGCAAGTTCCCAGACACGGTTATTTTTCAAAGAAAATAAAATAGTGGGGTATTATCCTGTAAAACCACTCAAGCTCCTGCTTTCACTGGGAACGCAGTAGGTACAGACCTAAGCCACTGGGCATCGTTCTCAGGGGACAGCTTCCAGTCAACCAACCTCTGTAAGCTTTTTATTCATTATAACTCTTCCCTACACAAGAAGCCAACATGCTCATTATAGTGCGAAACTGCAGCAATCGAGGGCCAAAAACAAAGACAGGAGAATAAAAGAGTGTTCTTAGCCAATGTGGAATGCTAGATTACTTAATCCAGTTTTTATTTACAATATGAACTCTGAGTTAAGTAATCAGGGAACAAATTACAGTCCATTTAAATTTTTCATGATTTCAAATATATTGAACCACCACAAATCACTCCTGGGTCAACCATGAACTTGTTACCCTGTACGATGGGAAACAAATGTCACCATTCTTCATGCTTTCCATTTGCTTGATGTTCCAACCGAAAAAGAAAGAATGAAGTAACATCCCACGGGCAGCCACCTGCTCTGGGCGCTCCACTCCACCCAGGGAATGCAGAGCGGCCAGTACCTGGTCCTGGGCATGAACACACTGTATCCTGGTTAGGCTCCAGTGCCTGGAACCTGGCACACCCGTGTTGAGTTCCATCTCGGCTGCTTCTCAGCTGTGCCGCTTTGGGCAAGTGGCTAAGCCTCTCTGAGTCTTGGTTATCTCATCTTCAGAGAGGGATGACACCCACTTCATCGGGTTGCTGTGAAGCACAGAAGTCACTGTGGCGCCCTCTGTGAATGGCGAGCACAAAGCCAGGTTCAGCGAGCATGCAGTAACACAGCCAGCTCGAACCTCCTGACATTGAGACACTGATGAAGGCCTTGAGAAGCTGCGAAAGTGGCAGACCTATGAGGCCCATACGCCGCTCTTACAGGCATTTTCATCCATGCGCATGCCCAGCAAGGACTAGAGGATGGAGCGACTAACCCTTCTAACCAGGGACTCAAAGCAGGGCGCCGGTGGGGGGCGGGCAGAGGACACACGTCAGACGGGTCTTAGCAGATAGCATCTTGCCAGGTGGAAGTGCAAATTACTATCAAACTGAAAGGCGGATGTTTTTAAAGCAGTTCACTCTCAGGAGTAACATATACATTTCTTCTGTTTTGAAGAAATATGGAAATGATAACTGAGGCATTGAGAGTGGTGAGAAAACCTCCGTTAGCCTCGTTCATTCTCTCCATCTGTTCCCCGTCACAGCTTCAAAGCCTTGTTTCCCCAGGGCTCACCAAGTCATGCATTTCCAAGACACTCTGGGGGACGCAGCGGGTCACATCAAGAGAGCTCACTGGGCCCGGCCCAGTGGCCACTGGCACACACAGCGGCCACTTGGAGTCAGGCCTTGCTTGACCCTCAGAGCCACCACTAAGGCCACTGGGATTGTCCCACCTAACAGAGGAGGAAATGGATTCACAGAGAATCCGAGTCTTCTTCACTCCGAAGTCTCTACCTTTAACCCCACTGTGATGCTGACGACATGTGCAATTGGGCAGAGCTTGTGTGGAGGTTAAGGGCAGGGCCCTGGCTCAAAGTTCAGATCCCAACATTGCTGCACACTCGCCGTTGACCTTGGCAAAGGCATTTATCTCTCCAGGTGTGTGTTTTGTGGGGGGGTAGGGGATGGAGTTGCTTTTGTTTTGATTTGGTTTGCTTTCCCACTGGAATAATATTTATTGTTTTCCTTGGCAAAAAGTCGAAGTGCTAAATTTTTTGAAAAATAAAACATCCTACTTAAGTTTTTTTTTTTTTTTTTTTTAATATACAAGTTGGTTTGAAATGGCCAAAGTTCAGGGAAAACTAAGAAATCTACAGCCTGTAGTTTAATGATAGAAAAAATAAGACAATCACAGGGTCTGTAGCATCTAGCATCCTCTTAGCTGCCCACATTTCCCTAGCCACCCAAGTCAAAGACAGGACTCTCATTCAAAGACAAACAAGACAAGACTCTCATCTCTTACTTACTGTACCTTTCCACTGCTTGAACTTCTCACAGTGAGCATGTGTTACTTTTATAACAGCCTCAAAAATAAGAAGAACATTCTTTCTAATTTTTATTTTGTACTGGAGTGTAGTTGATTAGCAATGTCACGTTAGCCTCAGGTACACCACAAAGTGATTCAGTGATACATATACATGTGTCTATTCTTTTTCCAATTTTTTTTCCCATTTAGGTGACTACAGAACATTGAGCAGAGTTCCCTGTTCTATACAATAGGCCCTTGTTGATTAGCTATTCTAAATGAAGTAGTGTGTATAGAACATTTTAAAATTCTCTGATGGTTTCCCGTCTATCTAGAATTCAAACCCCTTAAATGATTCAGGTTCTTTGTAATCTGTCCCTCCAAATTCACTTCCTTTCAGTTTCCCCTGGAAAAGCTATGATCCAACCACAACCATCTACCTTCCAGTCCCTAAATATTTATTCATTCAACAGCTATCTATTGAGTGTCGTTTATGTGCTAAGCAGTGTTCCAGGAGATGGGGTCATGACAGTAAACGGATATCCTTGCTACTGTGAAACTAATATTTTAGTGCCTATCTCTGTTCCATGTTAATTCATAGTCTTTCCCCGACGTGTCTGTCCTCTCATTCTGTGACAATATCCCCCCATTCCCTGACAACACCCCCCCATTCCATCTGTCAGATGCCGCATCCTCTGTGAGGACCCCACGGTCACCCTCCATCACAGGTAATTCCTCTTCTCCCAGACATCCGTGTGCCCTGCCCGTACCTTCATGACAGTGCTTCTCCCAGCTGGTCTGCATACAAGATGCATCCAAGGTGTAAAAGGGGGGAAAAAAACTGGACTTGAACTCAGGAGACAGGCTGTGAACCCTGCCACTGTGAGAGCTGGGCAGACACGAGCTCCTTCCTTCCAGGCTTGTCACAAGGATAAAGGAGGTGCATGTACAGAACACTCAGCACAGAGACAGCCCGGAGTTAATGGTCAGTCATTACTTTCTGGATGAACAACTGCACTCTAACGATGTTTTTGGATTTGTATTAAAAATTATCTGGCAGCTAGCATGGGAGCTTGTGCCCAGCACTCTGTGAACATTTTTTGAATCTATTTTGAATACAATCTGTCATTGTTTGGGGATTTTTTTTTTCAGGTATTCCGTTTACAAGGATCCTGCAGGCTGGCTGAATATCAACCCCATCAACGGGACTGTGGACACGACTGCACTGCTGGACCGCGAGTCCCCGTTCGTCCACAACAGCGTCTACACTGCCCTCTTCCTGGCAACTGACAGTGGTGAGCAAATTCTTAAACTCCAATAAGTGTGTATTTTCAGTTCTAAATATATCTTTCAGTTCAGTCAGTTCATTTCAGTCACTCAGTCGTGTCCGACTCTTTGCGACCCCATGAATCTCAGCACGCCAGGCCTCCCTGTCCGTCACCAACTCCCGGAGTTCACTCAAACTCTTGTTCATTGAGTCGGTGATGCCATCCAGCCACCTCATCCTCTGTCGTCCCCTTCTCCTCCTGCCCCCAATCCCTCCCAGAATCAGGGTCTTTTCCAATGAGTCAACTCCTCGCATGAGGTGGCCAAAGTATTGGAGTTTCAGCTTCAGCATCAGTCCTTCCAAAGAAATCCCAGGACTAATCTCCTTTAGGATGGACTGGCTGGATCCCCTTGCAGTCCAAAGGACTCTCAAGAGCCTTCTCCAACATCACAGTTTAAAAGCATCAATTCTTCAGCGCTCAGCTTTTTCACAGTCCAACTCTCACATCCATACATGACCACTGGAAAAACCATAGCCTTGACTAGATGGACCTTTGTTGGCAAAGTAATATCTCTGCTTTTCAATATACTGTCTAGGTTGGGCATAACTTTCCTTCCAAGGAATAAGTGCTTTTAACTTCATGGCTGCAATCACCATCTGCAGTGATTTGGGAGCCCCAAAAAATGAAGTCTGACACAGTTTCCACTGTTTCCCCATCTATCTCCCATGAAGTGATGGGACCAGATGCCATGATCTTAGTTTTCTGAATGTTGAGCTTTAAGACAACTTTTTCACTCTCCTCTTTCACTTTCATCAAGAGGCTCTTTAGTTCCTCTTCACTTTCTGCCATAAGGGTGGTGTCATCTGCTTATCTGAGGTTACTGATGTTTCTCCCAGCAATCCTGATTCCAGCTTGTGCTTCTTCCAGCCCAGCGTTTCTCAGGATGTACTCTGCATATAAGTTAAATAAGCAGGGTGACAATATACAGCCTTGACGTACTCCTTTTCCTATTTGGAACCAGTCTGTTGTTCCATGTCCAGTTATAACTGTTGCTTCCTGACCTGCATCTAGGTTTCTCAAGAGGCAGGTCAGGTGGTCTGGTATTCCCATCTCTTTCAGAATTTTCCACAGTTTATTGTGATCCACGCAGTCAAAGGCTTTGGCATAGTCAATAAAGCAGAAATAGATGTTTTTCTGGAGCTCTCTTGCTTTTTACATGATCCAGTGGATGTTGGGAATTTGATCTCTGGTTCCTCTGCCTTTTCTAAAACCAGCTTGAATATCTGGAAGTTCACGGTTCACATATTGCTGAAGCCTGGCTTGGAGAATTTTGAGCATTACTTTACTAGCGTGTGAGATAAGTGCAATTGTGTGGTAGTTTGAGCATTCTTTGGCATTGCCTTTCTTTGGGATTGGAATGAAAACTGACCTCTTCCAGTCCTGTGGCCACTGCTGAGTTTTCCAAATTTGCTGGCATATTGAGTGCAGCACTTTCACAGCATCATCTTTCAGGATTTGAAGTATATCTTTACACTTTTACAATTCTTCTGTTAGGCCTAGAGGTGTTCTTGGTAAGAACAGAAATGCGTGAGGGCAGGGAAGCAAAGTGCATAAACACACAGTGAATCAGTAAAACACCCAAGTCCTGCAGTCCCTGGGTCTTTGTCTAGATAGAGGTCAGAGCAGTGAGCTCACCCTGTTCCATCTCCGGCAGGCACCAAGGCTCAGAAGCCAAGCTGATGTCCTTCATCCTGGCTCCTGTTCTCATCTACTGGGACAGTTCTTTTCCCTAATGCAAGTTGAAAGAAAATCCCAGGGGACATCAATGATCCTGATGATTGAACTGTCCCCACAGC
This sequence comes from Bos mutus, assembly GCF_027580195.1. Lineage (NCBI taxonomy): Eukaryota > Metazoa > Chordata > Mammalia > Artiodactyla > Bovidae > Bos > Bos mutus. The sequence continues at coordinate 52,518,209 of NC_091634.1, read as the reverse complement.
TTTGTTCCTCTTATGATATACACCACAGAAAGACATCAAGTCCCCTCAGCTAGTACCTTTGTAATCACAAAACAATTCCTGTTCATTCAGAAGCTAATAATACAATATCCACAAGCCAGACTCTGTTCCAGACACTGGAGATAGAGTCATGAACAAACAAAGATCACTGTACTCGCGCGGCTGGCACACTCATGGAGAAAGGAAGGAATCTGACTAAAATACATGATGTGCTTTTAGGGGAAAGAAAGTAATACTATTTATGTATGAAACAGGGAAACAGGAAGAAGAGATAGCAAACAAAAGGATGCTATAGTTTTAACTAGACAGGCCTGAGAGACTTGCTGAAGAAACATGAAGGAAGTGGGGATGGGACCCCTGAAGCAATCTCAGGGAAGAGCCAGGAGGCTGGGGGCCAGAGCAAAGAGGGCGGTGGTCCAGGATGCGGATCGTGGAGGGTCGCGTGGGCCCCTATATGACCCTTGGCTTCTACTTTGTGTGAAATGGACACCACTGCCAAGTGCCACGATCCTGCTGCTGCTCTGTTGAGACAAGGAAATAAGACCGAAGTAGGGACACCTCTTAGGAAAACTGAGGACAGTCTAGGGAAGATGGTGGCTTGGACCACTAATAGAGGAGGGGATAAGAAGGGGTCAGAGTCTGGAGATAGTCTGTAGATTTCAGATGCAATACTAACAGGATTTGCTCCTGGTTGAGATGAGGGGCATAAGAATTCGTTTTCAAGTATATGAAGCTGAGATGTCTACTGAATCAATCACACAGGAAGTTTCGCTCTCCCTGTAATTCCTGGAAGCCAGCTGTTCATAGCTGAAGACTCAGTTCTGAGTCCTGTAAGTATATTGAAATAGATATTTATAGGGTTCTTTATATGTGCCTTCACTCCCCTATAATGGGTGAACTGAGACTTCTTGGAGGCTGGGTACTTCCATGCACACCAGATGGGAGAGCACATCTGAGAAGTGAGCAATCGGTGCGGCTCACAGTAGGCAGAGTGGGCTCCACAGTGAGTCCACCTTAGAGTCTGGCCTTGAAAGGCAGGGAGGATGGGGTAGGTGGCAGGGTCGGAGGTGGGGTGACTGGGGCCACAGAGCGGTGGAATCTAAACTAAAAGGGGGTGTGGCTTGGGAGGTAAGAAAAGGGTTATATCCCCGTGCACAAACGTGGAGAAATGCATTTGGATGCATATGGAAAACAGCTTCAAGACAAGTCGTCTGAGGAAGCAGGCACCCGAAGGACCCCACATGCTCTTGAGGAGGAAAGTGACTGATGAAAGAGCGCATGAACACTCGTCAGCAGAGAGCTGGACCAGACCCTGTGCGAGGTCCTGGAGACTCGGAGATGGACAGTACTTGTGCTCAGCAAGCTAACGAGCTACCTGGCGAGTTAGACTAGCAAGCAGCAGATGACCAAAGAACATCACATCTGTCCTACGGGAATTAACCAGAGGAGCTCCAGACCATCCAGTCTCAGCGGTGGTCATGGGGAGCTTCTTGGTTGAGGGGATCTCTAACCCGAGTGATGAAGGATAAGTTGAGGAAGGGCAAGGTGTTCTGCTAGAAGCCTGAAAGAAAGTGGATATGTGAGACCCTGAAACGTTGCTCAGTGTGACTGGAGGCTCCAAATTTACAGAGATAAGGGAACTGGATCTTGTGTGGAATGCCCAGCTCCTATCACATGCCGGACTTTGAGCTGGCACTCATGTATCTGTGCAATAGATCATACATTAGGTCATTCTCCATAGGCCATGCTGAGAAGCTTGATTTGATTCTAAAATTCCTCCAGGATAACTGTACTTTAGGAAGGTAACCCCCATGGCAGTGTGGAGAATCAGTCAGGTCATGATGAGACATGAGGTAAGAAGGTCCTAGAGAGCTGTGGAGAAATCAAGGTAAGAGAAGAGGTGGAAGTAGTCTGGGTGGACAGAGTCTAGAGCTGGGAAACACGTTGAAAGCCATCACTCGTATCTTAGTTAAAGGGATCATGCAGCCTGGTGGCAACAGAAGCAAATTAGAAAGGGCGAATCCAGAAAACATCTGGATGTAAGAAACAAGGCTTTGAAAACAACCCATACTCAACATGAAACAGAAAAAGGTGATAGTAAGTTTCTAGTCAGAAATCTAGTCCATTAACCGAAACAGAACTGGTTTCAGAGGACTGTTGCCGCGGTGTCTGTGTGGGGTGGATGCTGAGATGAACCCATGAGATGCTGCAAGGCAGGATGAAATAGAGGCCAGGAGGCTTTTCTCAGGGACTCACGATGCAAGAGAGACGGGCACCATCAGAGCAGATATGTTTTGTGGAAGGAGCAAGTCTAGACAGGGATCAGCAGTGGAGGACAACAAGCCAAGGAGGTTTAAAATGCTGTTCCAACAAATGGTGTCAGTGAGGATCAGCTGAAGTAATGATGTCAGAGTTCCAAGAACCACATAAATGTATCTGTACATGTAGAGAAAATTCTCAGCTAAGAACACCATGAAGGAAGTTTGAATACTTTATGCAATTAGTCATCCAAAAAAAAAACCTAGAAATGAAGTAAACTTTAATTTTTGCCAGAGACAGGTGTGACTGGGCAAGCTGCTTATGGATTCTGAGATTCAGCTTCTACTTCTACAAAATAAGGAAGATAATTTCTGCTTATAAGGTTGTTGTGAGAGGATAAAGTGCTGGGCCCTCTACAGTTCCCATCAAGAGTCATGGTGAATGTTCAATAAATGTCAGTCCCACACCAGTGGGGTTATAGGAAGAAAAGAATGGACCTCAAGGAATATACAGTTTGAAATGTATTTCTTCTCTAACTCCATTAATGCTAATATCAGGCAAGGAAACTCAAAATCTGGCATCACAGATGTTTCCAAAGTTTAGAAACGTCCCTGAAGATGGAGTGGTAAATAAAAAACAGGTTGGCGTCACTATACAGAGCCATCATTAGAGATGATAATCTCGAACAAGGCCCAAAAGACTTAGAGCAAAAAAAGAGAATAAATTTTAAAAGACCTCATAAATCAGAGAAACTTTTGTTTAAAGTCTCCTTGTCACTCACAAAAACCTTATCTCTGGGTATTATGTTCCACCAGGAAAAACCAACACTTACCTGTGAGATCAAAGTTAATAGTACTAACAGATGTCTCAATGTTAAACAAATTAAGAATTTTTACTAATTTTATAGAAATTCAGTGTATTTGATGGGATGAAAGTATAATGAATTTTTGTCGTGAGGGTAGCTAAAACAAAATAAATTCTCTTCAAACAAGGAGTCAAGGGCTTCCCTGGTAGCTCAGCTAGTAAAGAATCCACCTGCAATGCAGGAGACCCTGGTTTGATTCCTGGGGAATCAGGAAGATCCCCTGGAGAAGAGATAGGCCACCCACTCCAGTATTTTTGGGCTTCCCTGGTGGCTAAGTTGGTTAAGAATCCGCCTGTGATGCTGGAAACCTGGGTTCAATCCCTGGGTTGAGAAGATTCCCCTGGAGGAGGGCATGGCAACCCGCTCCAGTATTCTTTGCTGGAGAATCGCCATGGACAGAGGAACCTGGTGGACTGCAGTCCATGAGGTCTTAAAGAGTCGACACTACTTGAGCATAGCACAAATAAGGAGTCCCTCAGGAATTTATGCCAAAACATGTCGATAAAGTACATGGCTGTGGGAACTTTCTGGTAGGATATAGTAGACCCAATGTCCCTACTGCAAAAACTAGGAAAATGTGGCTAGATCACAAAAGTCTTCATTGTAAAGGCATCAGAGAGCTGCAGACGCAGTGACACCTAAATCAACTAAGAACTGAAACAGAAAAAAGGGAAGAACTGTTCTAAAAGGAGTATACGGCCCCCAGCCATTTTTTCCTCTTGGGGGCCATTTTAGATTTTGGGCAAGGATCAGGCTTGATCCAGGCAAGGCCTAGGATGGAGAGAAATAAATGAGAAATACTTGTAACACTTATGTGACTGGTGTGACAAAGTGAAAACCTGAGGGCCCTTAAGCACACGGTTATAGATAAATGCCTTTTAAAGGGCAGAATGAAATCTCCCAGGGTCTCACTGAAACAAAGACCTAACAAAGCAAGCAAACTCACCTTAAACACACAGCCGTTCTCTCTTTAAAGCATTTGCCATGTTTTGAAGCTACAGGGGACTTGTATGCAGAAGACACCAGGCAAAGAAGAAGGGGTAAGGGATTTGAACAGATATTCACTACGAGAGATATACAAATGACAGTAAATGTATGAAGAGATGCTCAACACTCATCAAGGGAAAAAACTATGCAAATATAAATTAAAACACAAATTAATCAAGGAAATACAATGACATTCCAAACTCGGCACACCTACAAAATGACTGAACTGAAAAGATGGGGAATGCCGAGTGTTGGCAAGGGTGTGAAATCACTGGGACTCTCCCATCCAGCTGGGAGAAGTGTGGTCTGGTACAGCCACTCGGAAAGCTGCAAGTATCAAATACCACTGAACGCATGCATCCCCTGTGACCAGGAATCACATGCCTCGCTGTACATCCACCAGAAACGCATGCGTCTCTTCACCGAAACCCACACACCCGAGTGTAACTCCCAGCACTATTAATGCTAGCTCAAAATTGGAAACTATCCAAATGCCCAACAAATGTAGAATGAATGAATGGTACATTCACACAATCGGGTCTATACAGCACTGAGCATGAATGACGTGCAGCTATTGACAGCAAGGGAACGAATCTTGCAAACAACATTGAGCAAAAAGAAGGCTGAAGCAGAGGATCACATACTGAATGATTCCACTTATATCAAGGTCGAACAAGCCAAACTAATTCTTCCTTCAGCATTACTTGAGGGACTTTTTTTTACCTGAAGTGTATAGTTAGTTCACAATGTTGTAAATAACTATATATATAACTATAAAAGAGTATATATATTCTTTTACAGATTCTTTTCGCTTATAGATCATTACAAAATACTGAGTGTATTTCCCTGTGCTATATAGAAGGTTCTTACTGTTTATCTGTTTTATATATGGCACTGCGTATCTATTAACCCCAAAGTCCCCCATTTGTGCCTCTCCCCACTCTCCTCTTTGGTACTCATAAATTTGTTTTCTATGTCTGTTTCTGTTTTGGATATAATTTCATTTGTATCTTTTTTTTTTTTTTTAGATTCCACATATAAGCAATATCATATGATATTTGTCTTTCTTTGTCTGATTTAATTCACTTAGTATGATAATCTCTAGTTTCACCCATGGTACTGCAAATTCACTCATTATTTCGTTCTTTTTTAAGGTTTAGTAATATTTCATTGTGTATGTATATTACATCTTCTTTATCCATTCATCTGTTGACGGACTTTTAGGTTGCTTCCACGTCCTGGCTATTGTACATAGTACTGCAATGAACATCCAGGTGCATTTATCTTTTCAAATTATGGTTTTCTCTGCATATATGCCCGGGAGTGGGATTGCAGGATCATATGTATAGGTAGTTTTGTAAGGAACTCCTTGTATATATTGGACTCACTACCTGGGTGTGTTCAGATTTTGCAGTTTCTTCAAGCTGTGTCATTACAGAAAATGAATGTTTCTATATTTCAATACAACTTAAGAAATATATATATATATAAAACTACACAGAAAGCATGTCCCTGGTCCACTGTGCTTTCTCCAGGAGACTGTAACCATTCACGTGTTCTCTGAGTACCTGGTCCCTAGAGCTAGACTCTCAGCATCTTGTCATCCTAAGGAAGGACAATCCCCAGCTGCTGGAGGGCAGGGGGCAGGTGCCAGGAGAGTGGAGGACAGGAGGTCTGAGAGGGAACGAGGCGAAGTGCAGTCTGCAGTCCTGTAACACTTAGCAAAAAGCAGAGTGACACCATGATAGCTCCTGCACAAGCTCTACTCATTCGGTTCAGAACAATGGGAAGGCAGTGCCAAACAAGAATCTTTTGCGAACCTCTTAGAGACTAGAAGCTGTGAGATCAGAATGGAGGAATGCAAAAAAAGTCAGAAGCAGGGCTGCAAATCTATCCTGAGTTAAAAACTCTTTAACAGAAGAGTTTTAGAGAAACATTTAGAAGTTTTAGAAGAGTTAAAGAGAAAACTCTTTAACAGAAGTTAAAAACTCTTTGGACCTGTTTGCTTGCAGCTCCAGTGTGAGTCTATGTAGATTCTAGAATAGCACTTCATAATAATATTGATAATGCCTGGGATACAGATGATTTGAGGAGGAAAAGACACAGACAGAGGCTACAGATAGAGGCTAGGTTGCAACCCACAGAACACTGGAGGATGTACAAGGCAGTTTTTGTAAACTGGTATCAATTTTAATGAGCTATAAATTACCCAACAACCTTGTTTTTTTATAAGTGAAATGCTTTTGTTTGGCTAAAGCAGAACAGGCTGCTGTAGTTAAATGATTGGAAGAGTACAGCCTTTCATCCTATAGATTAATAAGGTGTGACCTTTCCTGTTGGCAAGCATTTTATCTTTAAAGATGGATATTGTCATTTACCTTATGTAGTCCAGATTTTCTGAAAAGGTTAAGACAGTGCCTTCAGAGTACAGGAACTCCTTCATTAAAGACTTAACAAACATAGAATCGCTGGCCTATCTTAAGAAAGGGGGAAAAAATAATGTTAATAATGGTTAAGGAAAATACCAAGATGCAGAGAGAGAGCATTCAGAAGTGCAGTCAGATGGCATCCCTCTGGGGCTGTGCTGACAAGGAAGCAAAGCTGCAGCAATTAGCACTGGGCAAATCCCAGGTGGTTACCATGCCTGCTCAGGTAATCACCAGAAAGGTCGGATCTGAGTCTCACTGTCTTATGTGGGCTGAAAGCTGCCACAAGCAATTTCTCCTCCGAGTCCAGGAACTACCCCTCGCAAGGGGCTTGTCCTGGGCAGGAAAGGCGGAGCTGGCCACTGCTTCTTGGCTCCCTGCCTTCTGCTCAGGACTCCATCAGGCTGGTCTTCCTGCCTCCTTCTCACCTATGACCTCAGCTTTCACTCCTTCTATTCTGAAATTGGGTAGGGTTCAGTGCATGACTGTTATTGAATGGCTGTTATACCCTCAGAAGATCTTAAATTGTGACTCCAAATGCCAAAGACAAGTATTTTGCTTCAAGAAGTTCAAATGCCCTTGCTTTCCAGCACCCAGCTTATGCAGAGAGTTTAAAGAAAAAAGAAAAAAATTATCCCCATTAGTTCTTCCTAAGGCTCAGTGCATACGAAATAGTTTGAGCCAGGAAATACATACTATCTCTAGCATCTATATGAAGTCTTTATATGATTATCAAGTGTTGCATCCCCATCTATTTTCATTTAAAAGAATAAGGGGAAAAAACAAGCCAAATTATGGCTAAATTCAGCAGCATGTTTTCATTACTTAGCAACTTGTATAAAGTATGTTTGAGTCTGTCGGTGAAAAATGTGCCGTGGGCAACCAAGAAAACAGGCAGAGAACCAAGTGTAACAGCTGTACAATTAAAATGGAATAGACTAAGATCATGATTTTTCATGAGCTAAGATCTATCATGTCCTAACCTGTCTTTTCCCTCAGTCTCCTATATAATAGATGATCTGATAATGCCAGCCCATCAAAATTGAAATACTGTACAAAGGACTTTTAAATTGATTCAAAAAGAAAAAAAGTAATTTGGCCCCATAAGTGGAATGACCACTGAACTACTGGATAACAACAGCCCCCAAACTGGGGATAACGGGGGAATCTGAACTTCAAAATGATGCCTCCATTTATCGTCTTTCTCTTTCTGTAGATCAACCAAGCCTGCATGGGGGATGTAGTAAAATTATTTAGATTAATTCTACTTAAAAGATGCTAGTTTGGATAAAATCAAGCCATTAGTTATGATGGCAACCCAATTAAGCCAGTTTAACACCCCTTATCTCAGCTGTTATAGTAATTGAGGAAGAAAAATACATTGAAGACCCAGCCATCATTCCTCGTTACTTCAAGTACCAGTAAAATATCAATCACGTTAAAAATACTAGCTCAATTTTGTCACTGACAAAATGGCCCAATAAAAGAACTCTTGAGATCTCATAATAGAAGGGCTGTGATCAGAGCCATGTGTAGCAGCAAGTACACTCCACAGAGAGGGGGCCTGGCACTCTGCTCCCCTCAGAAGGAGCAGCACCCCAGCTTAGCTGAGGGCCGGCTCAGCCTGTCTCCCCACCTACAGGGTGCAGATAAACACCTGCCCTGCTGTGCTGTTACAAGGACGGGAAATCCTGAATGCAAACTTCCTGGTGACTTATAAGTCCTTAAATATTATAAAATTTAAATATTTAAGTGAGCCTACTTGAGGTGAGTCACAGACTGATTTTTCTAAATGTATCATTACAAAGTCATCAGTATCTGAAACAAACTATGAAGTGTCATCTGATGACTATGCTAGTGATGGTCTGAACATTTTTCTAGAGAAGGGACGGGCTGCAGAGCCCTCTACTGAGAGTAGGGTTCTGAATCAGAAAATTAGCCAGAAAATGCTGCTTTCTCCATGGGCATCAATGCATGGAGCTTGTTCTGTCTGAATGGGGAGAGGTAAGCTAACCTTCATCTACCTGACGGCAGGACATTTCCACGCTGACCAGTCAAATCAACCATCTTAAACATAGTGTTTTCAAACATTCATTGTGGGGAAAAAAACTGATTTGGGCATTAGAATGCTGTCTGCAAATGCCCATCTCTGCCAGCTCAATTCATCCTGCCAAGAGGTCTCTTAGCTCCTCCTCCTTGGTGTTCCCTCTTCCCCAGCTTGGGTAATAGCGTCACCATCTGCATGGTCCCCAAGTAGAGCCCCATCCCCACTGATGCTCCTCCCCCATCACTCCCTGTCCCGCCTCTGCTCTCGCATCCCCACAGCCCTCACCTAAGCTCCCACTGTCGGTCCTTGTTACTGCCCCGGCCTCCCAACTGCTCCTCCCTGCCCTCCCTCCGCACTCAAGTCCTCTCCTCTCCCTGCCTCCAGCACCCCGGCTTTCATCAAGGCCAACATCCAGCTGAAAAGTCTATGACCGCTTCTTCCCACAACTTCTAGCCACAGGATTTCCTCCTCCTAGAAGAACCTTCTCCAGCCATCTTTTTATGGAGACTTCTGAGCTCTCCCCAGACAGTTAATTACTCCACGTCATAAGCTCCCGTGATATTTTATCCTCACTTCTCTTCCTGCACTTACAGTGTTATCTTGCATCAGTTTACATATCTGTCCCTGCCACATGGTTAGTATTTCAACAATAGACACCCTGCACGGTTGACTTTTGTGCTTAGCCAACCCGGCACAGGGCAAAGTCACAATAAATAATTATGGGCTGAATGAATGAAATGAAACTGTCACGTTTAGAAATGGCCTCCAAATCAATTCTTCCCCTATTTTTGCCTTGTCTTTGGTTTCTGTAAGATGGAAGCAAAAAAGCCAAACGCTGGAATTAAAAAAAAAAAAAAAACAGTTTCAGCTTTCAAATTATTTCTCCTCCTAAAGAATTGAGTCTGAATTATGTGAATAATCGCCTCAGTTCTACATCAAGTATTAACCATGGAAACCTGACGCTGTAGTTTGCAAATCTATTTTCTACCAAGTTTTTGGTTGGTTTACTACTAAATGTTTTCAGCATATAAAATGAGATTGGCAAGATCTCTATTAACACAGCAATAAAAAAAAATGCTTATGAATTAAAAAGCGACAAGATTCTTGGCTTACAGGGCACATGCCAAAAAAAAAAGCGGACCTGTAAAACAGTGATCCTGCAGAGCCATAGTAAATAGAACATAGGGATGAACTGAGTAATATGAAGGGTCACCCTGCAGAGAGGGGTCCTGGTTGACTCCCTCTTGTGAGCACAGGTGAATGTAGCTTAGAGCCCTGCTCACATGAAATAAAAGACCTGGCATTGCTTTGCTCACAGCTACTTGGCAAAGGTTCAAGAGATGCCCAGACGTGCAGAAGGACCTGGGGGGGGAGTAGATTGCCCCCGCCAGTCACCTTGCCCTAACAAACACACCTCAGAATCCAGCAAGGGCACCCAGCCTTCACTTAGTGGCCACATGTGAACTGTGGTTCCCCATGAACTCACCCATCCTCCCGATTTTCCTTCCAGAATTTGGGCCTCAAGCTTCCTTGAGATGCTCAGCTCAGGTCTCCCTCTTGGTCCCTGGAGTGGACTCCCTGCTCTGAATTCCACAGATACTCCCTCCCACATACACACGTGTTTCTCCCCCAGGTGGGGGAAGGGAGGACACTGTTCTCAGAATAGAGGGAAACCTATGGAAATGCAAACATATGTGATTGTAAGTATGGAAAGAGCAATTTTCAAATCAACCTGAATTAATTCAAAACTCAGCCCAAGGAGTTCAGGCTTTTTGAGCACGAGCCACCCGTTCTCCTTGAGCAGCACTTTCCAATAAACACTGAATTTTCCTTTACCACAGATAATAATAATAATTTTTTTTAAATCTACCAGCTACCTATTCTAATAGGACATGACAGAGAATAGTCCTGATGCTCAGAGTCTGGGGAGCTCAGAAACGAGCTTTCTGTCTTTCCCTCCTCTCACTTTCTCTTCCTGCATATTATTCTCCATTGCAGGCAGCCTCACTCTGCACACTATTCCCCATACGGAACCACCTAGATGCATGATCAGTGTTAAGACACATGCTGCACACATCTAGCCCAGAGACCAGAAAAGCCTACTGCCTTCCTGCACTTCTCTGAGCTCACTTCCAGACGTTCTGGCTGAGATTCAACCTTCTTTGCATGTGAAGCCAGCCCAGCCAACTGTGGCAAGACCAGGGAGCCTATTCTTCTACAGGCACTCTCTTGAGGAGATGCACTGGGGTCTGATCTTATCAGTCTAGGGATCTCGTAATGCGTGAAAATCCGGTCTCTCAAATGCAGTTGTTCATAGCAGCATTGTTCATAACAGACTAAAAGCAGAAACAACCCGGATGTCCATTAGCTAGTGAATGGATAAAGAAAACATGGTCGATCAACAGAATGGAGTATTATTCAGCTATAAAAAGGAATGAAGTACTGATTCTTGGAATAACATGGAGGAGCCTCAGCGATACCATTTGGGGACTTTTCTGGTGGTCCAGTGGATAAAACTTTGCCTTCTCTTGAAGGGGCTGCAGGTTCAGTTCCTGGTTAAGGAGCTAAGACCCCGTGTGCCTCTCAGCCAAAAAAAAAAACAAAACATAAACCAGAAGCAATATTGTAACAAATTCATAAATACTTTTTTAAAAGTTGTGTGTTGTTTAATTGCTGGGCCATATCTGACTCTTTTGCGACCCCATGGACTGTATGTAGCCCGCCAGGCTCCTCTGTCCACGGGATTTCCCAGGCAAGAATCCTGGAGTGGGTTGCCATTTTCTTCTCCAGGGGATCTTCCCAACACAGGGATAGAACCCACATCTCCTGCATTGGTAGGTGGATTCTTTATCACTGAGCCACCTGGGAAGCCCTTTTAAAATGGCACATATCAAAAAAAAAAAAACTTTAATAAATAAATAGAATTAGATAATGGTGGTAGTTGCAGAACTCTGCAAATTTACTAAATATCGATTCTTTGTAAAAACAAATAGAGAAAAGAAAGTAGAATTGGAAAAAAATTTTTAATCCCTGTATAACTTTTGAATTTACATTTCTGTTTCTGATTATCACAGTAATCATGGTTATTATAAAGGAGATTGAAAAGAGAAAAGTATTACTTTAATGTTAATTACCTGGAGAGATAATCACTATTTAGGTTTGGGTATATTTCTTCCTAATCTTTTTCCTAATCATATATATCTTTTAATTAGTGTCACACTGTTTTTGTCTGTTACTGACAAGATAGATAGATATATGTGCATCTTTTGAATAATGGAACCTATCATAAAATCTCAGTGGTTTTTTTTTTTGTTTTTTTTTTTTTGGCTAAGTGAAAATCCTATGTGGTCAGCATTCTGAATAAAATGATATCCCCATAACCCTAATCCTAACCTGGCTCCGCTTCTCATTACACCCACCCAGTAGCAGGAGACCAGGTGTGACACGTGCCCTTGGGTACAGACCTTAGCTCCACCCACCTTCAACAGAAAGCAGTATATTGTTGGTGATTTAAGTACCAAAACACACAGATTGTTTTTCACCCCTTCTGCCAATTCTTGATGCCAACCACAGTGCCAGAACCCCTAAACTTGGAGCTCCACAGTCTGGCACAGATGGTGGGTTGTGCTGTGACCACCGGTCATTCCACTCACTTCTGGAGCTTCCGCAGCATGCACAGCATGGGAACACTGTGTCTCAGGGGCCGCAGTCCTCGGACAGGTGACACAGTACCAATGGTCACAGCGCCGTGGACAATTACTTCATCTTCTGAGTCCCAGTTTCCTCTTCAGGAAAAATGAGGGAAGACTGGAGGGTAGAGCCCCACGTGCTTAAACAGCAACCTCTCTGGTTCGCTTGGACTTTTAGAAAATGTACAGCTCCACCCCAACACACCTAGAACACAAAAGTCCAAGCCTCGACACTGAACCAAGCAGACTGAGGGTTTGGCCAGGACGGCTGGCACGGACACAGGATGCCAACTCGCCCAGCTCTCGAGGAGATCATCACCACCAAAGTGAATAGCACAAGTTAAATTGTCTTGTTTCAAAATCCAGCCGCAGGATCAGTTTGGTCCTAAACTGATCGATTTGTGAAGTATTATAAGCTGCCAGTGCTGAGTGGGAATGACAAAGCCAGAAATGGGAGCAAGCAGTGGTCCAGGGCACAGCTTCCTGAGGTCAGAGCATCTCTGTGGTCTTGAAGGCACAGTCCTGTTGATAAAACAGATTAGGTTATTCAGGTCCAGGAAAGAAAATGGTAACCATTACTCCCATGTCAAGCCACTGTTTGGCAGCACGAAAGCTTGAAGCAAAATGAATGACCCACCAAGATTTGAAGGCTGTGGGGAGGAAGACAGGGAGAGCTGTCTTTTAGTGGGGACAGAGTTTCAGGTGGGGAAGATGAAAAAAAAGTTCTCAAGATGGACAGCAGTGATGGCTGCACAGTGGGAATATACTTCATGCCACGGAACTGTACACTTAAAAGTGGTTAAAATGGTAAATATTATGCATATTTTACCACAATAAAAGTAGCTCATAAAAGAAGATACAAAAACAATACTAATAATAACCCCAAATGATGGTTTGGGAATTTTAGTTTGCTTTTGTAGTTGAAACGAGAGCAATCCACGGAGTGCAAACTTGGACATGGAAAGCTAAGATTAACCCTCGTTCTAGAGAAGGAGGCCTGAGACACGGAATTCATCTGAGCCGGTGCTCAACTTCTCTGCCTCAGCCTCACAACAACTGAACCAAGGTGTCGCACATCAGAAGCTCCAACCTCGCACGGAGCCCAGGCCACACTTCCAGTTCTCCCAGTGACTGCCAACCCTTCAGTGTGAGCCGGAGTGCGTTTCCTAAGGCAGGACCATGACCTTCATCAGATTCCCAAAGGGGAACCCACCTCCCATTCTATTTAAGACCCCCTGACAGGAGTGGCTCATCTGGGGGCCATTGCATCTCCTGACATTATAAAGACAAAAGCCCTTACAGACACGGGTTCTGAGGTGGGACTTCCTCTGAGCCTTCACGCATCCCCTGAGAATGTGGCCCTGGGCTCCTCTGAGGAGCGCCCAGGACGGGCAAGTGCAGGTCTAGCTCCACATCCCGGGATTTCGCTCAAATTAAGGCTTTTCCCAGCCGTGCTTTGGTTCCGGTGTTTGGTCATGCAGAGTGGGCCCTTGAGAGCTCTGGCTTGTGGACAGAAAGGAGAGAAGAGGGCTGAGGGATTTTTGTTGAGTGCCAGAGAATATCTGGAAGCTTGGTATTTCCTGGACCCCCCACAACTGCTGGAGCCGAAGGGCTCGTGAAGAATCTTTACATTTTAAATTACATTTTACTTTGGGGTGGTGATTTTCCTCCATCTCATACATAGAAACTGGGAGAGGCTTTCCCTGAGGATTTTGAGAATCCACTCTTTACCTTCTTTCTCAACAAAAGACAAACAAGCTCATTTTGCTTGACTTCAGAAAAAGACATCACCAGCCTGGCCTGAGAATAACACAGGGGAAATTGAAGACAGCAGTATAATTAAGTTCACGAAAGGCCAATTCTTATGACCATATTTCAAATACTCATAATGCCTTCTCATCCGTTCTTCCAAATGACTCCATATTATATTCAGAGTGAAAAAAATATAATGGATTCCTCTGAGATATTCAATTAGTTCCATAAAAAGAGAAAAATAATTTTTCAATAAAGAAATTCAGCCAAATGACTAAAGCTGACAGTGAGAAACCAACTTCAAAGTAATTACGCATCTCCTTTGGGTTCTTGCGCTAACAAAAGTTGATGGTCTGCTACCATTAGAAATGCCTATGCTTCTGATGATTAATTACAGCTGTGCTCCTATTTTAGCAGACACTTACTTGAATGTTTACTCTGGAACTATCTTTGGGTGTTGGTCTGTTTAAATTTCACCAGCCCCACTAAAGAGTATCCATTCTCGAGACTCACAGGCATACAGAACAGACTTGTGGTTGCCAAGGAGGAGACGGGGTGGGGAAGGGATGCATTTGGGAGTTTGGGGTTAGCAGATGCAAGCTATTATATATGAGATGGATCAACAACAAGGGCCAACAAAGGCACAGGGATATATTCAACACATCTTGTGATAAACCATAGTGGAAACGAATATGAAAAAGAATGTGTATACACGTGTCACAGTCAATGTTAGTCAATGTTAGTCGCTCAGTCACGTCTGACTCTGCAACCCCACGGACTGTATAGCCCCAGGTTCCAGGCAAGAATACTGGAGTGGGTTGCCATTCCCGTCTCTGACCCAGGAATCAAACCCGGGTCTTCTGCACTGCAGGCAGATTCTTTACTGTCTGAACCACCAGGGAAACCATATATATGTATAACTGAATCGTTTTGCCATAAAGCAGAAATTAACACAACATTGCAAATCAACTATTCTTCACTAAAAATTAAAAAAAAAAAAACAAAACTTTAAAGAGTATCTGTTCTCATGCTTTGTGAGTCACTGATCAGCTTCCTTCAATCTGGCTTCTTCCCCACCAATGCAAATCTCTCCCTAGAAAGTCACCAGTAACATTCTTCTTGGGAAACCCCATTGCTTCTCTTGACTCCTCATCTTTTTGAGCACCATAACACATTTAATTCTTGATCCTTGCCTCCACCTCCAATTCATCTCTCCCATGTCTTCCAGAAACTATCACCTGGCTTTTTAAACTTTTAACCTGCTCTTTGGTGTTTCTTGAGGTGCCCACCCCTCCATAATTCTGCACTTTCAACTCAGGTAACCTAATTCACTAGAAAGGTTTCAAGAGCATCTACATTGAAAATTCCCATTGGCTAACTCAGCCCTGGCATGTCTCCCAAGCTCTGGGCACTTTCTTGCAGGTTCACTGAACTTGACAGGCTCTTAGCACAGTCAGAGCGGAGGCTGTTGTCTTTCTGCACCCCACTACCTTCCGCTTTCCTTCTGGCAGCCTCACCTGAGGGCCTCAATAAGACGAGACATGTATTTGCCGTTCAAAATGCCCTTCATGATGCCATCTATTGCTGGGCTCCCTGCCTCCAGTGCCTGCATCTCCCATCAACACTACTGTATAGTTCCACAAATAAGTCAGATCAGATTGTTCCACTGCTTTTCTGAAAAAACTCAGCTATTTAGATTAAAGGTTTCATTATGGTAAGCAAGGATAAGTTCTAATTATCATTTCCATTCTTTGAGTGAATTTCAATGTGCTGGTATGACATGTGTGTTTAAAGCTTAGCACTCTAACGGTAAAGTCTGAAGAACATCAGTCAGAAGCCTTACATATGATAAAAGGTTTTTTGTATTTTTTTTTAAGATTCCACATGTAAGCAATATCATATGATATGTCTTTCTTAGCCTGGCTTACTTCACTTAGTACGATTATTTCTAAGTGCAATCCCACTCCTAGGCATATACCTGGAGAAAACTGTAATTCAAAAAGATAGATGCAGCCCTGTGTTCACAGCAGCCCTATTCACAATAGCCAGGACATGGAAACAACCCAGATGTCCATGGACAGGTGAACGGATAAAGATGACGTGGTGTATATGCAGTGGAATGTGACTCAGCCATAAAAAGAATGAAATAATGCCACTTGCAGCAACGGGGATAGACCTAGAGATCATAATACTACAAGGCTTTTTAAACCACTAAACTTTATACACAGATGGAAGCCATCCCTCTTGGTCCTGTTTGAAATCTAATGACAGCAGTAAAGGTGTCTGGCACGTCGGGAAGAGGTACTGTGGACGATGACCCCTGCGTTGTATGGGTTGTGTACTAACATCTCCCCTTTCCCTGTAGGCAACCCGCCCGCCACTGGCACTGGGACTCTGCTGATAACTCTGGAAGACGTGAATGACAACGCACCCTTCATTTACCCCACGGTAGCAGAGGTCTGTGATGATGCCAAAAACCTCAGCGTAGTCATTTTGGGAGCGACAGATAAGGATCTTCACCCAAACACAGATCCTTTCAAATTTGAAATCCACAAACAAACCGTTCCTGATAAAGTCTGGAAGATCTCCAAGATCAACAGTAAGTCCTCTTAACATTCCCTTGTTATTCTTCAGCTTTGAAGCCTGGTTTCCCTGGCTTGGTTTCTGTTCCAACCTGTTCCTCCTTTCCTGTGCTCTCGTGGATTCTCACATGGTTTGTTTCAAGTTATTCACGCATTACAAACACTGACAATTTTCCTACCAGCACCTGTACACAATTTGTAAAAATATTGAATATCAGTTTCTTAGAAATGCAAGCATGACAGCTTTCCGCCTCCTGCCTCATCTTTTCTCTGCTGTACCCTGTGAGCTATGCACCCCATACTTCACCCTCTGCACCCACCCAGGTTTCAGCCTTCAAAAGCTGGGGATCTTGGCTCAGGTGCCTCTCCTCACTCAGATCGCTGTGTTTCCCTTAAATTTCACCAGCACTGCAGAGATTTCTGGGCTATGCTTGCCTTCCTAAGAGAAGCACCAGTGCAGGAATCTTCAGGAAGCCTTACCTCTAATCCCCCACCTTCCGTTTTATGCTGCAGATCTCAGAAATGTAAAGACTTTGTCTTTAAAATGACCTTGGCTTTGACTTTCGGCTTTGATATCTTCTCCTGTTCCTCATTTATGAAACTTGCAAGCAATGCCCCGTTCCACCAATCCTTGCACTTGGACAGGTAGAATTTAAAACTTGTCTCAACATTTATCATCTGCCATGTTAAGACTGAAATATCAGATGTATTGAGTTGTGAATCCCCCACTGCCCTCCCCTCCCCATGGCAAGTGGGAACTCACTCCTGCAATCACCTTGCCTCGCAATAAAACCCAGACCAGAACTCATGTGTTACATACACTTTGCCATCAATAGTGAATTTAGCTTATGATTGACCCGGTCAGGGCTGGGTTCCCTCTTCTTACTTCAGAGGTAGAGTTTTTGAGAGGGATGGAGAATTATACATTCCATTAAGTTTTGAAAATGTATTATACAACTGTGCATAAAATTTTCTATTAAAAAAACCTCATCTGTATTGTTACGGCCTTATCTCATATCTCATTTTATTAGCACCTTTCTCTTGTTATTGATTCTACTTGCCTGTTTGTCCATTTTATTGCTTTTTAAAGAATGAATTCTGTTACACTGATTATTTTTAATTAAAATAGCCCTTCTCTTGTTTGAGGGGTTAGTATTTTATTTGCTAGTTTTTGTGTCTGTCGCTGATTTGAATAATCATCCCCAGCTTCAGTTTCCAGCTGGAACTTTCTCATCAAAGACTTTCTCATCTACCTGCAGTTCAGAGAACCTTCCTTGTGCTGACCTGCCATTTCACCGGGGTCATCATTCACATCGGTTATTTCTGCTGCTGTCACCTTCTGGTTAGGATAATCCTTCACCTGTTTGTTTAATTAATGTATTTATTTTGATTGGCGGTTTCTGCCGTACAACACCACAAATCAGCCATGGGTGTACATTTATCCCCCCCGTCCTGAACCCCCTTCCCACCTCCCTTCCCTCCCCATCCCTCTGGGTGGTCCCAGAGCATGGGCTTTGAGTGCCCTGCTTCATGCATCAAACTTGGACTGGTCATCTGTTTCACATACGGTAATATACATGTTTCAGTGTTTTTCTCTCAAATCATCCCACCCTCACCTTCTCCCACAGAGTCCAAAAGTCTGTTCTTTACATCTGTGTCTCCTTTGCTGTCTTGCATATAGGGTCATCGTTACTGTTTTTCTAAATTCCATATATATGTGTTAATATACTGTATTGGTATTTCCCTTTCTGACTTACTTCACTCTGTATAGTAGGCTCCAGTTTTACCCACCTCATTAGAACTGACTCACATACGTTCTTTTTATACTTGAGTAAGATTTCATTGTGTATATGTACCACGACTTCCTTATCCATCTGTCTGCTGATGGACATCTAGGTTGCTTCCATGTCCTAGCTAGCTATTGTAAACAGTGCTGCAATGAACACTGGGGTATATGTGTCTCTTTCCATTCTGGTTTCCTTGGTGTGTATGCCCAGCAGTGGGATTGCTGGGACGTATAGCAGTTCTATTGCCAGTTTTTTTGTTTTCAGGTCGTCACACTTTTCTTTTCCCTCCTGCTGCTGCTGCTGCTGCTGCTGCTAAGTCACTTCAGTTGTGTCCAACTCTGTGCGACCCCATAGACGGCAGCCCACCAGGCTCCCCCGTCCCTGGGATTCTCCAGGCAAGAACACTGGAGTGGGTTGCCATTTCCCTCCTGGTTTTATTTAATAGTTAAAATGCCTTCTAGATTCTTTTTCTTGCTCCTCCAAGTTTTTTTTTTTTTTTTTTTGAATATTTATCCTTGTTTATGCCCAGAAAGAGCCGGTTTAAAAAAATAGCTGGGACTTTCCCGGTGGTCCAGTGGTTAAGAACCTGCCTTCTAATACATGGGCATGGGTTTGATCCCTGGTCGGGGAACTAAGATCTCACAAGCCATGCAGTCATTTGAATGACTGAAGAGAAAATAGCCCAAGGCCAAAACAGTGCCAGGTGAGATGGCCAGTTCTGAGTGCTGACCAGTGGCCTAGGGTGGATGTTCCCACCAAGCATGAGCTTAAAGATCCAGTCCCCAAGTTGTGTATCAGTGCTATGAATTCCCACAGACCTGGGGCCTGATAAAGACTGGGGTCTGAGGCCTGATAAAGACTAAGCTATAGGGACTTCCCTGGTGGTCTGGTGATTAAGAATCCAAGCTTCCACTGTAGGGGGTATGGGTTTGATCCTGGTTGGGAAAGTAGGAACCCACATGCTGCACAGCATGACCAAAAAAATAAATAAAGATAATTTTTTTAAAAAAGACTAGAGTGTAGAAACCATCTCCATGGAAACAGATGGGGGGCCTGCCCACCTTAAAAGTGAGTAGATTTTTGTTATTGTTGTTCCAAAAGTGTATCTTGATTATTTGAATCTGTGTTCTTATATAAAAATGCTGTGAGCTAACAATTTATTTTTTCCAGCTTTATTGCATATTTTTATATACAAATAAAAATTGTATATATTTAAGATGTACAATGTGACAATTCAAGAATGGGTTTTTACATTATTTTTTCTAGATGTTGAATGTGATCTTTGTGAAGATGTATTATACTTTAATACATTTGTAGGGCGGAGTTCCTGGTACTCAATCGTCTCTACCAAATTGGGTCCTCCTGAAATTGATTATAATAGCCCTGAAACACAGAACTCCTCCATGGTGGAAGTGTTCTATCTGGTATTCTCTGATACGGTGGGCTTCCCAGTGGCTCAGTGGTAAAGAACCCTTCTGCCAGTGCAAGAGATGCAGGTTCGATCCCTGGGTCAGGAAGATCCCCTGGAAGAGGAAATGGCAACCCACTCTAGTATCCTTGCCTGGAAAAATTCCATGGACAGAGGAGCCTAGTGGGCTGCAGTCCATGGGGTCGGACAAGACTGGGCACAAACACCAACAAACACAATCTGGTATGGTAGCCACCAGCCACGCGTGCTTGCTAGGCACTTGAAATGTGATTTCTCCAAATGAAGAGCTGAATTTCTATGTTGATTTGGTGTTAATAAATTTATATTTGAGTACTCTTGTAGTTACATCAGTGCACTGCCTACTTTGTGAGTTCAGTTGCTGAAATTCCACTCTTGTTTGCAGAGGTCCGGCCCTCTCTTATGAAGGCCCCCTTTTGTATTTACAGATACACACGCCCTGGTGAGCCTCCTTCAAAACCTGAACAAAGCAAACTACCACCTGCCCATCATGGTGACAGACTCGGGGAAGCCGCCCATGACGAACATCACAGACCTCAGGGTACAAGTGTGCTCCTGCAAGAATTCCAAAGTGGACTGCAACGCAGCAGGGGCCCCGCACTTCAGCGCGGCCACAGCCCTGCTCCTGTCCCTCTTCAACTTAGCCTGTAAGTTCACCAAACTCTAGTGTGCATGTGATAGGAAAACACAACTGCCCCAAACCCACTGTTTTTCCACATATCTTCTTTCCCAAAATATGCATCCCAGAGGAAACATTCATTTTTAGCTTACATCTGTGTGATGGAATGTTACCTGTAAAGGTGCTCCCACTAATGTCTAAAGGCTCCTTCACATCCCCCTGCCAATCTGAGGAACCATGCAAAGGCACCCAATACCGTCAACAGAGCAGGTGGAGAGGAGGTTCCTGCAGATGACCCTAAACTTGAGCTCAGACAGATGTGCCCAGATTGGTTAACTGGTCTACCAGGGCCCTATTTCTCTCTGCATGATGCAGTGTAATCTTTAGCTAGATTTAAGGAGATTCTACACCCTTTAAAGAAGAGTTATGAGAATGCATGGAAGGACGGGGAGGCTGTAGGAAAAGAGGTGATTGCATATTTACACAGTTTTTTCACTGACCGGTTGTCATGACTGTGACATAATCAAGGATTATTTTAAATAAATGAACTATTATACCGAGTAATAGAGGTATGAGCATCAAATAAATAGATACGGGTATCAAATATTTCCTATTTGGGGCTTACTAGTCCAGTTTTAACCTTAAGCAATTATTTACATATAGCTTAATGCCATTCAAAAGACTTTGGGGCCTCAGTATTTACCTTCTGAGAAGGTGAATGGTGTTGTTGTGAATTAGGAGGCTAAGAAAGTGATGATTAGAAAATAAAAACAGAAATTATTGTATCCTAGTGACAGTGTTGAGTGGAGTCAACAGGAAATCTCATTCCAACTTCAGACACGTAGAGCTCCCTGCTGAGCCACTGACCTTGGAGTGGAATTAGAGAGGGGAATTTACAGTGCAAAGTGTCTCCCTGGATGGATGGATAGATGGATGGGGGGAAGTGAGGGATGGAGGGGGAGAGAAAGGAAAGAAGAGGGGGAAAGAGAGAAAGAGAGAGAGAGGGAGGGAATATATATTCCTGTCTCTCTTGTTCTTTCTTCCTCCCTCCTTTCCTTCTTTCCTTCCTTTTATATAAAACATGAGTATTACAGATGAAGCTGAAATCCCCTGTCCCTCTCCCCGGTTTCATTTCCTGTTCTCTCTCCCCAGAGACAACAGCTGTCATGCCGCAGCGTGTGTGGACATTGCTTTATACTGTCACTACACACCACACGCACACACACCCCATATAGTTCTACTTCGTGCAGTTTGTCAGACTTGGTCTAATTCATATTGTGTTGAGCCTGATGTGCTGGAACTCTCTGATCTCCCTCTTTTCATTACGTCTCCAAGCTCCATCTATGTTGCTGTAGTTCAGGGGTTGGCAAGCTTTCTCCATCAGGGCCCAGGTGGCAAATATTTTGGGCTCTGGGGGTCTCATCAGGGCTCTGTTTCATATTCCTTTTTATAGCTGTTTTGGTTCCGTCTTCCGTGTTTTAGCACCAAAAGTATGAAAACCATTCTTAGCTCGAGAGCCAGGCAAACACACTGCTCTGGTTCATTCACTCTAACAGCTAGAGAGCATCCCTTCCCATCCTAGGAATATGGCGCAGTGTACTCCCCTATCAACAGACACACGGGGATTATTTAGTGTCCTGCTCTGACCAACTCTACTGCAGTAAACCTCTGGAATCTGTTTTCCACCAGCTTCTCAAGTGATCACTAGACAGACACGGAGCAGAATTCACATATAGCAGAGTCGGGATAGACCAGAAGGCAGTACTTCCTGGGTGATTGTACAGAAATAAAATGCTGTGTGTGCGTGTATGTGTGTACACAGATGGAAAAGATGATTGAGTCGCCACTCACACATCACCCACAACTGGTGTTGTTGTTCAGTTGCTAAGTCATGTCCTACTCTTTTGCAACCCCATGGACTATAGCCTGCCAGGTTCCTCTGTCCATGGAGTTTCCCAGGCAAGAAAGAATACTGGAGGGGGTTGCCATTTCCTTCTCCAGGTGAATCTTCCCAATCCAGAGATCCAACTCACATCTCCCACATTGGCAGGCAGGTTCTTTCCCGCTGAGCCACCTGGGAAGCCCATAAATACAATTACATGACACCAAAGCCTGACTCTCCGTGAACCAAGGCTCTTCAAGACTCTGCTCACTTACCAGCCCGTCTAGGTGGCCAGTGAGTGTTTTAATGGAGGTTTCCAGCTCCAACTGTTGAAGTACAGATAGATCCCCAGCCCATCCAACCCAGGGAACCAATATCCCAGGTGACCGTAGCCTCCAGCACACATACCCAGTGTTTTTGTGTGTTAACACAATATTTTTTACGATAATACACATGCCTGCTACTCCAAATCATTATGTTAAATACTAGTAAGATGTAATCTGTTGAGATTAAAAGGAATATAATAGCCATGGCAGCATTTGCTTCCTCCCACAAGGGATTTTCTTGTTCCTCCTACTTTGGAGCACCCTGACCTACAGGTGTCAATAATGAGCAGGTTCCCCAGGATGGCTCACTTCTCATCTCTCCCGTCTGAGCTCTTGGATCACAGTTAATCCGAGACAGAATTGTCTGATGACTGCCAAAGAACTCGTGATCATTTTATACTCAAAATAGTACCTTTGAGAAAAGACAGGTGCATGCATTCTGATTTGAAATGTCAGATGCACTTTCTGTTCTCACCTAAATGGAGAGCCACATGGTTATCCCACTGCAGGTCAAGGCACCTGAGGACAGGCCATAATTATCCTCAGAAAGAAACCCTGAATCTCCCTTTTTAGCTGGAAATGACCCTCCCATGTTTTGCACCACAAGACATGTCATTTCAGTCCCCAGTTAAGATAAATAGTTAAGAACAGTTATCATCACCGACCTGTCTGACTGCAAAACAAACCTCACCCTGTCCCTCTATCAAAGGCATAAGATTATTTAATAATGTTCGTCTGAACGTTAGAGATGCCTGCCAAATAAAATGATTCCTGTTTTATTATAGACTAGCCCAAGATGTTCTTCCTAACAGAGAAAGAATGAAACTAATAATGTAGGCATGTGAGAAACTGGCAGGAATAAGACGCCTTGAATGTCCTATGTCTCAGACTCTCCTAAGAGCAAGGTCAGTGTGGCTGACCCATGACAATGGCAAGAGGGCACACGGAAATGGGTCCAAAGTATTGAGCAAAGTGGGGGCATGAGTCCTAACAACACTGTATCTATCAGTAGATTATAAAGTGCAAGGACAAGAGAACTTCCCCACCAGCCATGGTCCTTGAATGAATGCGGAGATTTGGTAGAATCTGTTCAATGTTTCTTTAAAGCAGGGAGTGGCAAACTACAGCCCAAAGGCCAAGAAAGGCTCACTTCCTGATTTTAAGATTTGATTAGAATACCCATGCTCCCTGGTGGATCAGCGGTAAAGAATCCGCCAATGCAGAACATGCAAGGGATGTGGGTTTGATCCCTGGATTGGGAAGATCCCCTGAAGGAGGAAATGGCAACCCGCTCTAGTATTCTTGCCAGGAAAATCAGATGTTCCATGGACAGAGGAGCCTGGCGGGCTACAGTTTATGGAGTCGCAAAGAGTCGGACACAACTGAGCGAGTGAGCACAGACGCACAGAATACAGAAGGTCCGTCCATTTACAGACTTAACCTATGACTGCTTTCTGCTACTACCACAAAAAGAGCTGAGTGGTTGCCCCCAAGACCCTATGGCCCAAAAAGTCAAAAATATTTACTCCCTGGCTCTTGGCAGGAAAAGCATGTCAATTTGGTCTTTAAAGCCTTTGTTCATAAAACTGCAGGGCTCACGTCATCCAACATGGGAAGAGAAAATGGGTTTTGCTCCTCTTCCCCAATAATATTCTGATTCAAGTAGACTCGCATAAACCAAACACCCCTGTTCTGTGGCTTTTCTCTTTGTTTCCTTCATTGCCCTGGTGGTTTTATTTCACTCTGTAGACGAGACACTGATGCTCAGAAAGGTCCCAAGGTGGGTTAGCATGGAGGCCAGTGTTCATTATTAGACTGCCTCCCTTGTGGAAAAAGATAATAAAAACATTTCAGTTTATTATGATACCATAGGTGGCTTTATTGCATTTGAGAGTTGAACTGAGAGAGACGCAGTTCCTTCTTAGACATCCCAAAGTAAAAGAAATAAAACTAATGACATTGAAAGCAATAAAAAATGTAAATGAAATGATTTTTACTGCCAGTTTGTTGTTTAAATCACATGTTGATGACATCGAGGGGATGCATAATTCTCCCCCTAGGACCCTCCAAAGAAAGCAAGCTGGCACATCCATGAGGGTCTTTGTGCTGTGACAAGGCAAGTTCAAGGAATATTGCGCTGAAACCTTTTCAAACACTGTTTTAAAATTAATTCACAAGAGCAAGAATATAAAAGAACAGATCAGGTGAACCATTTGAATAAGTACCAAAATTAAATGTCTCTATATTGGAAAGGACGGGGGATTGAATTGTAACCTTGATGATCACAATGAAGAAGTTTAAAGAGGTGACCAAATGAGCAAAAAAAATGGTCACCAGAAATACTTTTCATTCTAATGCTTTTTATTAAGGTATTATTTGCATTCCATAAAATTCACCTATTTTAAGGGTGCAGTTTGATGAATTTTGGTAAAGTGTAGCCACTCCACAATCAAGATGCCATTCCTTGTACCCCTTTCCTGTTGATCCCCTCCCCAGAGTCCAGACTCTCATTGATCTGCCTTCTCTGATTAGATTCTTGCCTTCTCTAGAATTTTCCATAAACAGAACCGCACAGTCCATGTCATTGGGTGTACCAATATTTTGCTCCTCTTCATTGTGAAATATATTACGGGCAGAGGCAGAGCTTGGAGGAGCACCAAGCCGGAGTAGAGCAGGCCATCCTCGGCCTGCAGACGGAGCTGGTCCCTCCAAGTTTATGGACAATGACAGTCAACCTCTGACGTCCCAGGGCTTTCTATGTGCCACACACATGCACAGCTAAGAACATTACATCATTGTGAACTTTTTTGTGCAATCAACTCAACAGTCACAGGAGATATGCTGTGGTCTGACTTGACTTAAACAGGGCTTGAGGGCTTTCAAATGGAGTGGGTCTTATTAAGCCAAAATTTTTTCCTATTTTTCTCAATGACGAAAATGATTAAGTTATTGGCCTCACACAGGAAAATATTTTTAAATGAAATTTGTGATGCCATTTAATATGTTCTTTTCCAGTCTTCAAATGCAAGTGAATATGAAGGATATAGTTTACTGCAGCCCAGGTCACCAAAGAGTTTAAGGCAATGGTAGCAAGGGCAATGAAAAATTCACTTGAAAAATAAAAAGGAAATTAAATGAGTTCAGAAGAGTCCTAACCCCAGAGGAATTCACCTGTCAAGCAGTATAAAGATCCCTAGGTATAGAAAATAACAATAAAACTTGCATCTGAATCAGCATGTTCATTTCCATGGTCCTTTCTGTTAAAACAGCTTTCTCCCTTAACCTTCTCAATATCATTTTATTTACACTCGAGTCACATTACAAAGATTTTTCTATCTAGAATTTAGAGCAGATACATGACTACTTTAAACTCTGAAATCAGTGGGGTGCAGCACAGGTTGGTGACATTTGCATGCTGACCCGCCCCCTTAACAGATTTAGAGTGAAAAGCCCTAAGCTTTACAGAACAACCCATTATACTCCAACAATCAATTCATTCCAGAAGAGACTATACTTGCATTGTGGGTTGATCTTTTATATATTTTTGTTTCTTTGTAACATGAGTTTTTAGTGGTACCTTCTCCCTGTGCAAATCCAAGATATAATTATAATTAGGCAAAGGTGGCAGAGAGCCAAGCTGCTTCCATTCACCCTATCAGCAGGCAGGGTGGAAGTCCCTCAGCTGGCCTAAAGCCTAGAGAGCAAGCAATGCAAACCCTGAAGCAGGTCTCAGAGAGGCAGGGAGGGGCCGCGTCCAAACAGGCAGCCTGGGGAAGCTTGAAGGGGAGGAGGGGGCTCCAAAAGGAACTCTGCCAGCGCCTGGACTGTAGCCCCCTAAGTCTGACCTCCAGAGTGTAGGAGAGTGAGTGTGTGTGGTCTGTGAGCCGCTGAATTTGTGGTCATTTGTGACAGCAGCCCTCGGGAACTCATACACCATCTCTGCAGAACCACCAGTTACTCTCTTGCTTTTCTCAGGGACCAAAAGAAATATATATATGTATATGTATCTGGGATGATGGTCCATTTCCAAGCTGCCAAGTAGGCTTGTTTATACAAGAGCCCAGCCCTGGGCCAACTGCAGAAGACAGGGCTCAGTGAGGCAGCGGGAGGGGCCACGGTTGATCTGAGGTGTGAGACATGTGGTATTCGCATTTTCAGAGAAGTCCAGCTTTTTGAGTCATAAACCAGCAGAACTATTCCTTCTCTCTTCAAATGTTGTGCTTAAGGAAAAAAAAAACCTTCCCCAAAGTAGTACAATATTTATAAATGCATTTATTATAGCTTGCCAGTCATGTATCTAGTATTTAGCTAAAATGTTTTTGAATCGAGTTGTTATATTCCTTGACTTGACTCTGAGTCTTTTCCATTCAGGTCTGTGAGAACTCCTGACACCTGAAGCTTGATTCCCAAGTTTCCATAGCAACAGGAAAAAGAGAAAAAAAAAAATCCAAATCTGAAGATTGCAGTTTACAGCTCTCGAACTTCACAACCAGGCCTCAATTGTTTCAGATTTTCGTTTTCTTTGCAATTTTCACTTAATCTGTACTTCACCATTTTGACAGCATCTTCCTTTTCCCCTTTAATTAATGGAATCCTCTGAATTTTCCCTTGAGTGTTTTAAACATCATGGCATAGAACTTGACCTTCTGGGAGGAGGAACAATGAATACTTTTCCTGATGTGTTTGCCATGTTGCTAGTCAGCACTCCACACTTCCGGTTTGGTCTGTGGGTTAGTATTTGTATATGTATGCGTATCTGTATGTGTATATACCCAGTATTTATAGAGACAGACTACAGAAGCTTGGTCCTCATATACTGTCACCCTTTCCCGAGAGGTTAAGCACAGAAGGGGTAGAAGCTAAAGCAGCTGACCCCTCCAGGGCCTCAGCGTCCAGTTCAGCACTAGGGCAGAGCACAGAGCTGGAGCTTCTCCTCAACCCACTGTCCAGGCAGGTCCGCAGAGGGGGACAGTTTTCACTGCCATCCTATGTGAGGATGATCCTGAGTGACGGTGGTGAGGAGCAGAGCTGGACGTTTCACCATCAAATGCATGGGCGTCTACCTCTATGCATTTGTAAGTGTCCGGAAACCACAGTCCCAGTGGGTTTTCTGGGGACCTGGCCCAGGATAGAGAACCTTGCCCTCCTTGGCATACGTACAACAGCCAGCGTCATCATGGAGGTCACACATGCGTCCGAAGAGGCCATCAGGTACCATGTGTATACATATATCGGCCCACATGTACAGACATACATTTACGCACATGCACACCGATCATTTCCTATATACATGCATACAATAGAGTAAATACAGGTAGTTTTAAAAGTACCCTTTTGTGTGAATCGACGGCCGTCGTTTGCAAACCTGAAAATAAAAGATGTTCATTATGTATGAGAAGTAACTGATTTTTATTCTGTGAGCATGCGAACATAAGACGGAGGTTAGTGCTTGTACCAAGGTTATCTTCTTGTCCATACGCTGTAACTGAACCATCAAAGCTCACACCAAATTTTTCTAGCAGATAAACTAGTGACAGCCTGTGGCTTTTTCTTAGCGCTCGACACGAGCTAGGGTCAGGTAAGTGTCTTAGCATATTTTAATGCCGTTGCTTACTAAAGGTTTTAACCACACTCGCGGGCACGCGCGGGTGCGCACACGCTTTCTTATGCAATCTCTGTTTGCACCTGTGCTTTTGAGTTTGCCTTCATAGGAACTAGAAGTCATATGTTGTCTTTATTGTAGTGAAATTATGCAGATAGAGTTCCATATATTGTATTTGTTTCTATAGTAAATCTTTTTGAAGCATATAGAATGCAGAGATTTTTTTTTTTCATTAAAATAAATGGGTGTTGGTGGTTAAAACTGCCGGACGGTAGCTCTTCTCTGATTTCTATGTTGGCGTCTAATGTCGCAGACGCTGGGTCTTGCCCAGTGCGAGTTCACACTTCTGGCTGGCCGTTTGGGTCCCCCGACATCAAATGGGTGAGTGGGAAAGTCAGCAGCCCTGCTGAGGGTACAGAGAAGCCTCAGGGACAGGGGCTCTAAGCCTGCAGTCACACTTTACCAGGTTTCCTCTTCTGGCTTCACAGGACGCAGCCCCGTGTCTCCCCGGTGGAGCTCGCTCCCCTCTTCCTGCAAGGCAGAGGGGAGGGCTCACCACGGAGCATATCCAGCAGCATCCTCAGAGGCCAGGCGGTCAGCAGCCTGGCTCACAGGCTCGCTAACTAGGCATCAGGAAGCTCGCTTCATCCTGAGCCCTCCCTGGGGAAGAAGACAGACATCGAGTGACCGTCCACTCGAGTGTAAGACTTGCCCTTGCCTCTCAAGCCCACAGGCTCTGCAGCACTTTACAAATGGCGCCGGTAGCTCAACTTAGCATAGAACACTAAGAAATCAGAGTAAAGGGCATACTTCATGAACAAGCAGGATATGCCTTAATTTTCTCGTATTTAAGTTTATTCCCTGTCCCCAGGATCCTCATCAAGACAGAGATATTTCTGTCATGTTGCTCTTTTGAATCCCTTCAAAAACAACAACAAAACAGACCAATTCTTAGGAGCCAAAACGGTACCATTTCCTGAATCATAGGGTGTATTTATATTGCTAGAAT
The DNA here is from genome assembly GCF_027580195.1 of Bos mutus. Lineage (NCBI taxonomy): Eukaryota > Metazoa > Chordata > Mammalia > Artiodactyla > Bovidae > Bos > Bos mutus. Next base: position 52,488,912 of record NC_091634.1, on the reverse strand, counting down.
ACAGTTGCACTGCAGAATCAAAATGTTATTTCATAATTACCAATGTATTTTATTTCAGTCTAAGTTACTGGAAAAAAAAAAGTCAAGTGAGAGCCAGAAATTTCTTTCCCATTAAGCACAAAACTGTGGGGATTTTATTTTCACTGAATGAAGTCACACCTTCTCCATTTTTTAATTAGTGTATTAACCACCTTAGTTAATTAAAAATTACATTTTCTCCCCATTTTACACATGATTAATTGTTTCAGATGGTTTGTTCTAAGAAGAACATGCGAACATTTTCTAATTTTGATACAAGTTCCCCTCGGTGCTGACAGTTCTCTCCCGATGGACATCATTCAGGTAGAGGTACCTGCCCTGGCTCTCCGCCAGCACCTGCCAATCTGAACATCATAACAAAATAAACCCAGCTACATTTCATGGTAGGTGTGAAATCAGAGATCTCGGTGATCCAAAAGTTAACTCCAAGTGATCCAAAAGTCCTCCCAAGTACCCAGTCACTACCAAACCGACTGAGCGGGGTAGAGAGCTGAGTGGGGGGTGTTGTGTGGGATCTTTAAGAGCTTGCACTGTACTTGGCTATAGACAAATGCTAAAGGGTCTCCAAGCATTTTCTGATTTTCTAAGTAGAGCGCACTAATCTAGCCACTTGTAGTTGACTTAAGAAGGAATCATCGGGTAAATCACACCAGGGAGAGAAAAGTCACAAGAGAAAGGTGAGCGTTGAGAAAGAAGAAACTACCTTTTCTATTTAACTACTAAATAATAGAAACGATAATAATAATGATGGCGGTGATGGTGAAGATGATGATGATAATGATGGTGGTGCGTAGCTGCACTTTTCATAAAGATGATGCAACCATCTTCTTATCTGGCTGTTGAGACTCGGAAGATTTGGGACTTCTTGTAATCCTATGATAATGGGCTTTCATAATTGTTCATCTACTGCAATCAATAATTCCTTTGCTATGTAAAATGCATTACCCTTATTTTATTTCCTATTGCTACTGGATTAGCCCACTGCTGAAAAATTTATCTACTTCTGACTGTGTTTGGCTCAATAGTAAAGAATCCACCTGCCAATGCAAGAGACGCAGGTTCCACCCCTAGATCAGGAAGATCCCCTGGAGAAGGGAATGGCAACCCATTCCAGTATTCTGGGAAATCCCATGGACAGGGGAGCCTGGCGGGCTACAGTCCATGAAGTTGCAAAGGAGCAGGACACGACTGAGTGGCTAAACAACAACAATGTAAAAGCGTATACAAAATCTGTAGACACAGGAAAAAATGGGGGGACTAAATGTGTGACTAAGGATTTCAGATAGGAACTCTAATTCTATAAATTAAGAATAAGTCTATGATTTAAACAAATCATTTAGACAGTCATCCAATTGGGAGGCAGAAAAGCTTCTTCCTACCATGCACGCTGCATCACTATCAGAACAGCAGTCATTGGAGGGTTGCTGAACTTGGTAAGCTTTGGAAATGTGTTTGGTCCCAAGTCGCTCAGTTGTGTCTGACTCTATCGGACACAACAGTCTCCTCTGTCCATGGAATTCTCCAGGCAAGAATACTGGAGTGGTTGCCATTCCCTTCTCCACAGGATCTTCCCAAAGCAGAGATCGAATGCAGGTCTCCTGCATTGGCAAGCAGATTCTTTACCCTCTGAGCCGGCCCCAAGTGCTTGCTGGGTGGTAGGGATGCAGTGAGAAGCAATGGGTGTAGTAAAACCATAGTAATTTTCACTACAAAGCTCTGAAGTCTTTGAGAAAGTGGTTCATAGAAGTCCTATAAATATATGCTGAATTCTCCATTTTCTGCTACTTTTTAAAGCTTTTCCTTTATAAAATTAGTCATTCTTTATCATATACATGCATTCAGATTATTAAAGGGTTTAAAATGAAGGCTATATGAAAAATATTTGCATTGTCATGCATTTGTGTCAATCCTGTTCTGGTGTTAAATATTATTTATTTCCCCCAAGATAAAATTTTTCAGAAATTTTAAATGAATTTTTTCATAGACATTTTAAAGAGATAAAAGTTTATTATTTAAAACTTTTTTCATTCAACTGAAGATACTGTACCTTTGGGCCCTAGTTGCTGACTTTCTTATAGTCTCTGGGCTATAAATTAACATTTGATTTACTGTGTAGTTGCCATGAAATTTTAACTTGTTTGTGAAACAGTCAAATAAAGGTGATCTGAGATTTTTAATGTGTGTGCTTGGGCTTAGACTGGCTTTAGTACAGTTTAAACACAGTGACAAAACAAAGGTATATTTTTTCAAATGGTGCTCTGGTTGGCCTATAATATTTAATGACCAAAGTAAAACCAAGTGCTGCCTGCCTGCCTAATAATTAACTCTTTTCCTATCTTCTTTTATAACAGTCAAATCCTTCAGACTTGGAAAAAAACATATAGATGATTGGTAGGTAGGTACGTAGGTAGGTAGAGAGAGGTAGAAAGATACAGAGTGAAATAGAGAGATAACCAGGTACAGGAAGATGTCAAGAAGATGACTTAATTCAGATTTTAAGCAAAAAGGGGAAGGGGAGGATGCTAATACTTGGTAAGAGCCTCCTATGGTGAGATATTTTACATTATTTGTGTGTGTATTTGCATATTATGTTATACATTTTATATGTAATATATAACTATATATTACATAGATAATTTATATAATTCAAGAACAGTGAAATAGAGATTATCCCCACTGTACAGATGAGAAAACTCCATTGACATAGTTAAAGCTGTCTTAGCCAGGCCTCACTCCTTGGTTGTTCAGCTGCTCGGTTGCGTCCAGCTCTTTGCGACCCCATGTACTGTATCACGCCAGACTCCCCTGTCCTTCACTATCTGCTGGAGTTTGTTCAAACTCCTAGAAAGTGTATGTGTGACTCCAACACTGATCTTTTCCTACTTACTTATCCTAAGCCAGTACCACCCATATGTCACCAGGAATCAACGGAACCAAGTTTGTATCATTACACACAATGCGTGAAATTGATGATGACAAAGCCACTGAATAATGACAAGATCAGTGAAGCACACCAAAACCAAACTTGTAAGTCAAGAGTCGCTAAGAAACATTTCCTTCCTCTCTAGGCAGTCTGTCTGCAGGAAATTGCTAGTTTTGGTAAACAAACAGGAAATTGATTCCTTGTCAGGCAATCACAGTGACACTAATTTGGAAAACTGCCATAATGAACATGAGAAACATCAACCAACACATCAAACTAGAAGCAAAACAATTGGAGGTGGATCGGGATGCCACCGGTGACACCATTCTTCCCATGAAAGCAGTTTTCTTTTCTTTTGTGAACGCAACCTCAAAGAGACCCTCCCAAGTCAAAGTCACCAGAGGCTGTCCCCAGGGTGCACTCCAGGACACTAGCAAAACTTGATGTCACATGGGAATCCATGCCAGGAAGACTGTCCTGGGGCAAAGGCGTTTCAAAATTAAATTTGTCAGAACTAAATTAAATGTTTGTTTCTCTCCATAACAAAGGCCTACCTTTGGTGCTCCTCCTCTGATCCACCAAGAATGGACCCTGAATCCCTGCCCTGCCCTTCCTCACACCAGCAAGGCAGCATCTTCTCTGCTCAGGATTACTGAAGGCTTGTTCTATACCAAATGGGTATCCAGCACCTATAGAAATTCCCAACCGTCCTGGTTGTGATTTATCCCCAAGGAGAAGAGATGTGTTCCTCTGATTCAGCAGCATTTCCCAAAGTGTGTAATGACAAATTACTTAAAGCAAGCACTACCTCTTTATCTCTGCTGCCCTGCCTTCTCTTAAGGCAGAATTTTCTAAACTGTCATCCTACGGGAGCATCCTCATGGTTTAAGGACATCCATCTCCCACCTCACCTAACCAGACCACACCAAGAAGCCACTCATGCTGTCAGTTACAGCCATAGCGTGAAACTGTATACCTTTAAATTTGTGATTTTTACTTAAGTCAATATATTTTAATGAAAATCATGCCTACTATGAATGAAAAACCAGCATCACTCAGGATATAGTCAAGTGATGATCGAAAAAAATACAGAGCAAAATGGCAGAATGAGAGGCTCCAGTCCACACGCCCTCCCCCAGAAACATCAATTTAATGACCACTCATGGATTAGGACACCTTTATGGAAGCCTAGGAGTACACCTGAGATGTTCCAGCACCTCAGTGGAGCAAAAGGAAACTGAAAAAGATGCCTTTCTCAGAGGAACCTGAATAAAGACAAGAAGAGTTTCACTTTACTGCATCACCCATCCTCCAAGGCAGCCCAGCTCACAGCCAAGAGACTCCTTGGTCCACAGTTTCTCCTTTGGGAAAGCAAACTGAGTCTCTGCTCCCCCCACCTTTGCAGCATGTTGCCCAAAAGGCCACTCTGTCTGTCCCGCAAAGAACACAGAGGCAATCTGCACAACTGAATATAGTCTGAGCCGGCTAGAAGCTGAGAGGACGTGCCCGGGGCTCACAGCACTGAGGAATCTCAGCAGCTGGCCACAGATCCTACTGCCTGGCCACACTGGCCACAGTCTCCACCGTGAGTCCTGCTCACAAACAGCATGGAGGCGCCTCAAAAAAATTAAAAAGAGAACTACCACACGATCAGCGGTCCCACTACTAAATATTTATACAAAGGAAATAAAATCAGGATCTGGAAGAGATGTCTGCACTCGCAGGTTCGCTGCAGCGTTATCTGCAACAGCCAAGGGGTGGAGCCAAAAGACCCCGATGCTGGGAAAGACTGAGGGCAGGAGGAGAAGGGGGTGGCAGAAGATGAGATGGTTGGATGGCATCACTTGATGGACATGAGTTTCAGCAAACTCCAGGAGTTGGTGATGGACCTGGAAGCTTGGCTTGCTGCAGCCCATGGGGTCACAAAGAGTTAGACATGATTTAGAGACTGAACAGCAACAAAGGGGTGCAGACAACCTACCTGTCCGCTGACGGATGAGTGAATAAAGAAAACGTGGTGTGTACGCAAAATGGAGTATCATGCAGCCTCTAAAAAGAAGGAAGCCCTGCCATTTGGGACACCATGGATGGGCCTGGAGAACATTTTACTAAGCGAAATAAGCCAGACCCAGAAAGACAAATATTTGACCTCACTTGTGTGTGGGATGTATAACAGTTCAATTCATAGAAGCAGAGAGCACAATGGTGGTTGCCAGGGGCTGGAGGAGGCAGAAAGGGAGAGATGTTGGTCAAGAGATAAAAAGTTTCATTTAAACAGGATAAACAAGCTCTGGAGATCCACTAGAGAATAGTGCTCATAGCCACAATACTCTATACTTAAAATTTACCACAGGGCATTCATTACATTTAGTGTTCTTTTAACACACATTAAAAAAAATATTACTACTTTATAACACAATGTCAAGGCTATGGTTTTTCCTGTGGTCATGTATGGATGTGAGAGTTGGACTGTGAAGAAGGCTTAGCGCCTAAGAATTGATGCTTTTGAACTGTGTGGTGTTGGAGAAGACTCTTGAGAGTCCCTTGGACTGCAGGGAGATCCAACCAGTCCATTCTGAAGGAGATCAGCCCTGGGATTTCTTTGGAAGGAATGATGCTAAAGCTGAAACTCCAGTACTTTGGCCACCTCATGTGAAGAGTTGACTCATTGGAAAAGACTCTGATGCTGGGAGGGATTGGGGGCAGGAGGAGAAGGGGACGACAGAGGATGAGATGGCTGGATGGCATCACTGATTCGATGGACGTGAGTCTCAGTGAACTCTGGGAGTTGGTGAGGGACAGGGAGACGTGGCGTGCTGCGATTCATGGGGTCGCAAAGAGTCGGACACGACTGAGCGACTGATCTGATCTGATCTGATGAAGTATTTTATTTTATTATATAAAATGTATTACCTATATTACATATATTTAATATTAATAGTATATGTTAGTGTATCAGGAAAACTTTGGGGGTGTGGCAGATATTTCTGGTTCTGATGGGGACAATGACTTCATCAGCTCAGTTCAATCGCTCAGTCATGTCCAACTCTTTATGACCCCATGGACTGCAGCATGCCAGGCTTCCCTGATTTCACAGGCACATACTTACCCCCAAACTCATCAAGGTCACTTTGTCCTCTGAGGGGAAAGGGCTGAAGTGATACAGGTGCTGATGGAGGGACATGTGTAGATCAGGAGGGAGGTTCTGACAATAGTCTCTGTTTTCACTGCAAAGTAGAATAGTCAGTCATCCTCTGAGAATGAGGGGATGACGCACGGGGTCTAGAGAGACTGGAAAGGTTTGGAACGTCCAGGAAAGGCTGGAGCCAGTGCAGCCCGGGCCACCAGAAGGCCGGGGTACTACAGCCTGAAGCTGCTGCGGGGCATCGTCAGACCTGAGGCTCACCTGCACGCGGTGACCTGGAGACCCCAGTGCACACAGCTCAGAGCAGGCTTAGGTCCTAACAGCTGATGTGGGTGCCAAGTCAGGAAGGAAAGAACCAATGACAAGTTCTTGAAGGCCCACCTTGCGGTGGTCACTCCTCCCCTGCTCAACCAACACGACACCTCACTGCAGCTGTAGACACATAAGCATCAGTCCTGTTTAGTGCAAGTCGGAGAACTGAGGATCCAGAAACAAGGCCCGGCCTGAAGCAAAGCGCAAGCATGAAAATAAACCCAAACCATCTCGAAAGGGGAAAAGAGAACTACTTCAGTCACTCAGTTAATTAAGAAATAGTTTTTGTTTTTTTTTTTTAATGCAAAGAGGACATAAGACACTTAAACAGAAATGAACGTTGTTCAAAACCAAAGTTTTAAAGGTTAACTGCTGGTGCCTCACACTTGATACAGCAATTTTGTTAAGAGAACAATATTCAGTTAACTTTGGTGTGTCAACTCCACAAAGTAAGTGTATCAGCTATGATGATAAATTAGTGGAGCTTTTGCATAAAGCAACAAAGTATGTCGTCTTTCTGCTTAAGTGCAAAAGAAAACAAGCTTCCACTGAAAAGGTGTCAAATTTGCTGGCTGTTTTGAAATTTTCAGTCACGATAGAAAGGTCTCAAAGTCTCCTGCCAGAAACAGACACCAAACAAAACTCCAGATCCAAGCCTCACAGCACGTTCGTTTCACCTTTTTCCTCCCGGGGCGGGGCCAGGAGCGGGGCGCGGGGCGGGGCCAGGAGCCGGGCGCGGAGCGGGCCGCGGTGGGGGCGGTGGGGTGGGCGTGGCTTATGGAAAGGGGCGGGGAAGTGCTGGGCGGGGCCTCGCCTCGGAACGGAAGCGCAATGCGACAGGCCCTTCCGGCGCGTGACGCGAACTACGACTCCCAGAATGCCCAGTGGTCCCGTGAAACTGGCCTCGGTCGTCGCGAGAAGTAGCCGCTGGGGCGTCTGCGCGAACAAACGGAAGTATAGGTGAAGGTCTGAGGCAGCACCGCCAAGCTGGGCACCGGGGAGATGGCCGAGACTGACCCCAAGACCGTGCAGGATCTCACCTCAGTGGTAAGGGGCGGCTGTGCGAGACGCACCCGAGGCCGCTGCAACCCCGGGCGACTCCGGCGAGGCCCACGGACCGAGGCGCGTCTCCGCGGCCGCGCGGGGCGGGTCTCAGAAGGCCCTGTTTCTGAAGGCTTTGCTGCCGCGGCCCCCCTACCTTGACCGCCCCCGGTCGCTGTCTGTAGGTCGCTCACCTGCTGACGCGCCCGGGTCCCCCGCCCCATTCACTCTCGGTGACCCCGGGATCCCGCAGCTCCCATCCCCAACCCCTCCGTCCCCAAACACCCAAGGCATTATAAATCGCAGAGGGTCCAGAAGGGAGGGGCGTCACCAGCCCCTCCCACCCCACCCCACCCCCCAAGTCTTATTCGCCAGTTGGGAAAACTGAAACCCAGACAGGGAAATTGAAGGCCACGGAGCTGCGGAGAATTGGGGTCCTTGATCTCCCCAAGGGACGAGAGCTTCTACCCTGATCCCGTGACGGCGTCTCCAGGGTAAGCGTGGGGTGTTGTGTTTGGTCGTTTCACAGGTGCAGACACTCCTGCAACAGATGCAAGATAAATTTCAGACCATGTCCGACCAGATCATTGGAAGAAATATCCTTTATTTGTAGTCAGTCTCTAATGGGTCACTGGGTCCCATTTTTCCAGTAGTGGCGATAAGTAGGTAGTTTGCAGGTCAACGTCCACTTGTCATTTATCCGGGTTTTTTGGGGGTTTTTTTGGTTTTTTTTTCAGTGAGCTTAGGTACACACTTCCTGAGAAGTACTGTGCAGAGATCTAGGGATACAGCTGAGCTAGATCCCTGGCAACAAGGAACTTGCAGTCTATTGATAATACTGTCTCAAGTGGTTGACTGTGAGCTAAGCATTTCATGTGTAGATCTCCCGTGATCCTCACCATCACCTGACGAACAGGTTGTGGTGGATAAAGAGTCAGGAATCTTAGAAAGTGAGAGAACTTGCCTAGGTCCTTTCACAAGAATAACGGCAGGGCTGGGATGTGCTCTAAGCCAGATTCTGACAATGTCCAAAGGAAGTTAGGAAACCACTTTCATTAAGCTGCTGTGTGGAAGGCCCTAGTCTGCAAGGAGCTGGGGGAGAAGGGTAAGAAGTGGAAGCTCTGGTGCCTTGTCTTTAACTTCCCCACTTGATGACATGAGCAGTCGCATTGATGACCTGGAGAAGAACATAGCAGACCTCATGACGCAGGCCGGGGTGGAAGAGCTGGACGGTGAAAACAAGATCCCGGCCACACAGAAGAGCTGAAGGTGAGCGGAGGGAGGGGCAGGACCCTGGTACAGGTCCCTGTGACTCTGATGTAGTTGGACTTCCTCTAGGTCCGTCCCCAGCCACAAACCAGCAAGCATCCGCTTGTTGTTGCCCCTGGGGACTCCAGGCTGTGAATTTTTCATACCAAACTAATTCCTTATGAGGAGTATATTTTTTCCTGTTTTTATCAGTGAACCCTAGATTACCACTGAGTAATATTAGATAACACTGAGTTTATACCAGTACAACCAAAACCAAAAAGTATGTTTTGTTGGCCTGAAAATTCGAATCACTGGCAGATCTTCCAATGGCTTTTTAGGGTTTTTTGTTTGTTTGAGAGAACACCCACTTTGCCACCTTCGTAAATACCATAAGTTCTAGGGATTCTCTTGCAGAAACACCCCTTCACGAGGTAAATGCCAGGACAATAACTGATTATGTATGATTTAGATGACCTAAACTATGGCCACGTTAACCCTTTATGCTAGAGTTGATTTAAATTTCCAGGGGAGAGACTAATAATAAAAAAGAGCAGTTAAAGCAAGATAGCTAGACGCATAGATGACTGCTTTGGTCTCACCGTGGTGGATTCCTTCATGGTGAGCCTTTTCTAGAGTGTGGCGTTTACCCCATTACAACCCAGAAAGTGAAAGTGAAGTCGCTCAGTCATGTCCGACTCTTAGCGACCCCATGGACTGCAGCCTACCAGGCTCCTCTGTCCATGGGATTTTCCAGGCAAGAGTACTGGAGTGGGTCGTTTTTAAACCCTCTTCGCACTTTTAGCATTTTGTTGAGTTGAGTTGTGTCTGACTCTTTTGCAACCCCTCGGACTGTGGTCCACCAGGGTCCTCTGTCCATGGGATTTCCCAGCTAAGAATACTGGAGTGAGTTGCCATTTCCTTCTCCAGGGGAGCTTCCTGAGCCAGGGATTCCTGCATTGCAGGCGGATTCTTTACTGCTGAGCCTCAGGGAAGCCCTTTAGCATTTTAATTTCCTGTAAAAGTAAAGTTTACTGTGAATGTTTAGGTAACTAGAGTACCAAGCAGAATATACAGGAAAAGACACCAAATTCTTTTTTTTATTTTCTGAGCATGTCCTGGCTGGACCAAATTATAGGTAACTATGAAATACGGGTTGAAGTCCAAGAAAATAAATAAAGGTTTGAGAGGTAAAAAATCTTAAATCTACTGTTATCTTAATAGTAGATTGGGTTGTTGCACTATGTGAGTAAATCACAAAGTTGTTTTTTGTGGTTGTCACCTTGATTCCTTGTAGACTTGGGCAGTGTTCTTCTGTCTCCGGAGCCCCTCCAGGTCTCATGTCATCCAGCCGTCAAAAACCCCATCAAGTGAATGAGAACACCCTCTCAAGAACTGCAAGATTGAAGAATTTCAAGTGACAGGCATAATGCTAGAAAAGGAGTGGGAGTAGGAAACAGTCACAATAAACTTTTTAATAAAGGTTTTTATTGTAGTTTTGCTAGGATTTTATGCAGACACAATATTTACTTCAAATGAGGATTCTGAAAGGATTTTTTGTTACTAATTCTGTGTATTATTTTTATTTGTCCTTATAGAATGAATAGCACATTGATGGCTTCTCCTTTTTCAACAGGTTGCTTGTCTTCGCTGGAATCTGGAACACCTTTTTACAAGCCAAGAGGAGACAGATGGCTTTTTCAACTAACTACTATGTGTAGACAGGTTTTATATTATAAAGTGTGCATTCTTCTTACCACATACTATAGAGTTAGTTTATGGAGTGACTTCCCTCCCCTGCCCCCATGTTTCCTGAACATGGTGACTTCACATCTTGGACCTTGGTCAGTTGTGCTATTAAACACTAAAACTTTGGCAGTTCCTGCATACAGTTGTCCAACTTTTTAGTGTATTTTTGTGAGGTTATTCTTTTTCCTGTCATTCCCTTTGTAGTAGTTGCTGTTTGATAGAAGTTGCTGCGTGATTTTTTTATTAGACATAGAGTAAACTCTTGGTTATAATTAGATTTTGTGAAGTAAGACGTTTATAGTTAAGGTTCTTTGATTCTCAGAGTAACCATTGAGTAAATACCAAATAGTGTGTTGGTGATACTTTTCAAGTGGTTAAAAACATTTAAAATTGTGTATTCAGAATATCTGTCACTACTCTGTCGCCAGAACTCAGAATTGAACCACGATCTTATATCTGAGTCCCTGAGGTCAGATGCCACAGTAACTTAGAGTGACCACTGCCACTTTAGTGTTAGAATTTTTAAATATGGAAAACGACAGAGTTGCCTGATGTGATGAGGCTTTCAGTAGTTAGAGTTTTGCATGAGATTTGAATTCTTCAGTCGGACCCTACATTGTCCACTCACAGTCGTTACCATAGGAAATCTGGCAGGATTGTACAACTCAGTTACTCCCATCTTTTGAGCTACTGGCTGGGAAAAGAAACAGAAAAGAAAAGCAGACCATGTTAAGCCTGTGCCAGTGGTTTGGCTAGAAGATGATAAATAACTTGTAGTAGGCTTGAGTTTTTAAGAAACACTGCTTCTTTATACTGTTTCCTACCTGAATTCAAGCAGAGTAGTGGCTTTATTACTGATGATGCTGCTCAGCTGAGTATGTCGAGTTTTGATCCTGGAGGCAGTGTTGACGGGAAGGAGAACTGCGTGACTGTCTCAGCAGGGTGATTTTGTAGAGAAAATGGAAGAAGTTGAGGAATGAAATAGTGTTAAGGAGAGGAAAGCCCATAGTCAACACAGTATGATTTTTTTAAAGTTTCCTATGTCACCAGTCTTAATTGTTTGTATTGCAAATGTATAATAAGATTAAGGAAGAATGTGTCCTGTTTGTAAAGTATCCAGGGAGCACAAAGGATTTGATTTCTTCTGGACAAGATGGATTCTCCGCTGTTAGCACCAAGCTGCAGAAAGTCCTTCCCTGGGCTGGTGGGTCCTGCTTGGGTTTGGCCCTGGAGGCCCAGAGCACAGTGGACGGGACAGGAGCACACACAGGTGCTTCCAAGCCTGGGAGATGGCAAGTGGCAGTCGGGCGCAAGGAGCTGGCTTCCTTAAGTTACAGGAAGTTTTCAGGGGAAAGTCCCCTGACCAAAAATACCTGCCATGAATAAAGGTGCCTGAAATCCTGCTGTTGATGCTTCCTTTTGTGTCACAAATGATTGGTTTTCTGAGTTTTCATACCATTTTCAGGTGATCCGCTAGAACCTCTGGAAAGGTTCGGTACCAACAGCCAAAGTGGGGACAGACGGGAGGTTCTGGGGAGACTGTGCTGCCAGAAGGGAAGGCTAGGCTCGCAGCCACGACAAAGGAAAGTGAGCATCGTTGCTATGGGGACAGAGAGTCCAACAGACAACTTACAGTGAACCTTTTAAAATCCTGTCTGTACACTGACGGTTTCCTATATGGATAACAGTGTTCTTTTCTTTTATTCTGTAGTTTCTGTTTTAATTAGATTAAAATCGAGGGGTTTTCAGAGTATGTTGTCAGATCTCACCTTGAACATTAACTGGCAACAGTTAACAATGAGTCGTAGCCACCAGCACCTATGAAAGTGGTTGTTGTAAACCATGGTGCTATGCGAGCATTTTGTTTACATGACTTGACTTCATCCACATGACAGCCCTGAGTTAGTTTTTATCTGATCAGCCCATTTTAAACAGAAGGGACCCAGTGCTGGGCAACAATTGACCACACAGCTGGAAGCAGGGACCCTGGAATCACCACCGACAGCTGCCTGCCCAGGTAAGACTTCCAAGTTGTCTCGGCCGGGCTGTCTGGGAATGAAAGCCTGCCACCTCAGTGGATCTCGAAATTCAGTTTTGAAAGGCTAATTTCAGTTAAACATGACCTAAATTAAATAACAGACATGCTTGATGTGAATTTTTATTCAGAATTAAAACTCTTCAGGGCTGTTAGAAATGTGCTCCCGGACTAGCCTCTTTTTCTTCCCTCCAGAGAAGTTATTTGAGAACAGCTATAGAAGCAAACCGGTTTCTCAGACGTTTGCCCAGACAAACCACAGCAAGTGCTGGCTACTGGTTCTCAGTTGTTTCCTTGCTCGCACCCCCCAGCATTCCTCTTCCTCTGACATTACCCCTTGAGACCGCTAAAGCCCTTTTGGCTTTCGGTCTCGTCAGGTCTCTTAAAACGACAATGAGTTCAGCAGCATTAAAGTACCCGTGCAGCGTCACCTGCAACCTTGGGCTCCTTCTAATGATGTTAAGCAGCTGCATTTAGCTGTAGCTTCTTTAAAACTTTGAGTGAATGAGGAAGGGTGGGTATGGTATGTGAGTCACTGAAAACAAAACCAGAGTGATGGCGACTGGTCACTCATCGAACTCCCAGATGACTGGAAATAAAGGAGTTTGTCTCCACAAGTCATGTCAGCTCTGCTAGAAAAGAATCTGCTCAGCCCTCACAGTGAGGCTTCCACCAAGTGAGGTTAGGTCCTGGAAGCTTGGACACCTCTCCAGTACAGAACTCCTATTCCCGAGGGGCCCTGGCCACCGCTGGGAAATGGAACATTCCATCACTCCCTAATGCACCTGCGCTGATGCAGACTAGGTGCACATCGTGGGCTGCTCGTGGCTTCGTGATGATCACCTTGGCTGTGTATCTATACTTTCCTACGTTGTGGATGTATTTTGACAAATGATTCCTATGATCACTAGCAAACGTCTGCCTTCTAGATGGAACAGTATCATTTCCCAATAGCTAAGCTTAAATTTCAGGATTGAGCAGTTTGGAAGCATTTAGCTGCAAAAGGGGTTTTGTGGTCTCAGCAGCCCCACAGAGAGTGAATTCCATGCCTACAGGACCAGCAAGGACCCAGAAAGCCCCACCCAGGTGAAGCCCACAAACAACACCTTCTCTCATCTCTAAGACTGAAAAAAATTCCTCCAAGTTCATGCCTCCCAGGCCTCAGCTCCCAGAGCACTCAAAGGTCACTGACATCAAGAAGTTTTCCAGCTGCAATCTTGTGTCTCCTTGACCCTCAGAAAATACACCCCCAGACCACTGATGGTGATTTACTGCCTCTTACCTTTTATGCTTCACTGACTACGCTAAAGCCTTTGACTGTGTGGATCACAGCAAACTGTGAAAAATTATTGAAGAGATGGAAATACCAGACCATCTTATCTGTCTCCTGAGAAACCTGTATGCACATCAAGAAACAACAGTTAGAACCCGACAGGGAACAATGGACTGGTTCAAAATTGGGAAAGGAGTATGTCAAGGCTGTGTAAATGTCATCCTGCTTATTTAACTTTATGCAGAGTACATCCTGTGAAATGCCAAGCTGGATGAATCACAGGCTGGAATCAAGATTGCTGAGAGAAATATCAACAACCTCAGATATGCAGATAATACCACCCTAATGGAGAAAGCAAAGAGGAACTAAAGAACCTCTCGATAAAGGTTAAAGAGAATGAAAAAGCTGGCTTAAAACTCAGCATTCAAAAAACTAAGATCGTGGCATCTGGTCATCGTGCCATCACTTCATGGCAAATCAGATCAGATCAGTCTCTCAGTCGTGTCTGACTCTTCGTGACCCCATGAATCGCAGCACGCCAGACCACCTGATATGCCTCTTGAGAAATTTGTATGCAGGTCAGGAAGCAACAGTTAGAACTGGACATGGAAAAAAAAAAAAGAACTGGACATGGAACAACAGACTGGTTCCAAATAGGAAAAGGAGTTCGTCAAGGCTGTATATTGTCACCCTGCTTATTTAACTTATATGCAGAGTACATCATGAGAAATGCTGGACTGGAAGAAACACAAGCTGGAATCAAGATTGCCGGGAGAAATATCAGTAACCTCAGATATGCAGATGACACCACCCTTATGGCAGAAAGTGAAGAACTAAAAAGCCTCTTGATGAAAGTGAAAGTGGAGAGTGAAAAAGTTGGCTTTAAGCTCAACATTCAGGAAACAAAGATCATGGCATCCGGTCAATAGATGGGGAAACAGTGGAAACAGTGTCAGACTTTATTTTTCTGGGCTCCAAAATCACTGCAGATGGTGACTGCAGCCATGAAATTAAAAGACGCTTACTCCTTGGAAGGAAAGTTATGACCAACCTAGATAGCATATTCAAAAGCAGAGACATTACTTTGCCAACAAAGGTTCGTCTAGTCAAGGCTATGTTTTTTCCTGTGATCACGTATGGATGTGAGAGTTGGACTGTGAAGAAAGCTGAGCGCCGAAGAATTGATGCTTTTGAACTGTGGTGTTGGAGAAGACTCTTGAGAGTCCCTTGGACTGCAGGGAGATCCAACCAGTCCATTCTGAAGAAGATCAGCCCTGGGATTTCTTTGGAAGGAATGATGCTAAAGCTGAAACTCCAGTACTTTGGCCACCTCATGTGAAGAGTTGACTCATTGGAAAAGACTGTGATGCTGGGAGGGATTGGGGGCAGGAGGAGAAGGGGACAACAGAGGATGAGATGGCTGGATGCCATCGCTGACTCGATGGACATGAGTCTGAGTGAACTCCAGGAGTTGGTCATGGCAAATAGATGGGGAAAATAAAATGGAAACAGTGAGAGACTTTATTTTCTTGTGCTCCAAAATCACTGTGGACAGTGACTACAACCATGAAATTAAAAGACACTTCCTCCTTAGAATAAAAGCGTTGACAAACCTAGACAGTGTATTAAAAAGCAGATACCACTTTGCTGACAAAGGTTCATATAGTCAAAGCTATGGTATTTCCAGTTGTCATGTAGATGTGAGAGTTGAACCATGAAGAAGGCTGAGCACTGAAGAATTGATGCTTTCAAACTGTGGTGCTGGAGAAGACTTTTAAGAGTCCCTTGGACAGTAAGGAGATCAGTCAATCCTAAAGGAAATCAACTGTGAATATTCATTGGAAGGACTGATGCTGAAGCTGAAGCTCCAGTACTTTAGCCACCTGATGCAAATAGCCAACTCATTGGAAAAGACCCTGATGCTGGGAAAGATTGAGAGCAGCAGGAGAAGTGGATGACAGATGATGAGATGGTTGGATGGCATTAACAACTCAATGGACATGAGTTTGAGCAAACTCTGGGAGATAGTGAAGGACAGGAAAGCCTGGTGTGCCACAATCCATGGAGTAGTAGAGTCAGACGTGACTGAGTGACTGAACAACAACCTTTTATGGGTCTTGGGAAGTTGCCATCAAAATCCAGTGTTTCCAGGAAGACATTTTAAATATTAAATATAAAACTACAGACCTGTTATGGAGAAGAAAACCAGTTAATTTTAATGGGCTGTAAATAATCATCACAAAACTCATTTCTGGAAATTTAAAGAATATGGTTGTTTCTTTTAATGATAATTCTCCTGGTAATAGACCTCTTGACTGATTCTGCTCCACAATCCTGCTGAGACAAAGGACAGGCCCAAATTCTCTGCAGAATGGAAGCCTCAGCTGGCCTGCTACACAAATTGCAAGGCTGCAAAACAGTGTCCCAGAAGGAAATCAGACTTGCCCCTTGATAGGCAGACAGTTCCTGATCAGCTCCCCTCAGTCAGAACCCGTGTTCCTTGGACCCATAATTAAGAATCTTAGAGAAAAGGACTGCTCTGAAACTAGCTGAAAAATTGCACTGTCTTGCCAGCAGAATTTCAAAAAGGTTGTTGATTACCAGGTCAGCCTTGGGGTCCATGAGCCCTCATCACGTTTGATTATATGAAACATCCATTTCACCAGCATCGCCCAAAGGAAATACAGTTAGGATTCAGTGGGTCAATCTCATTTTCTCAAGTGCAGACAAGGCTTTGAGATGACCTGTGACCCAGCCTCATCCTCCCCAGAAGGAAAAGCAGTGCCTCTGGCACAACTGAGCCGGTGTTTCTGGAATCATTGAGAGCGTATCCCCCTTTAGGAACTGCCAGACATTTCTTGGATATATTATCCTAATCTGTATTCCAGAACAGTTCTGGACGAGATGTGTGGTAGTACTTTAACTGGGGGCTGTTTGACAAGTTTAGAACATAAAGAATCTCTTTCTATACTCAGTGATCCGGTGTTAGTCACTCAGTCGTGTCCGACTCTGTGACCCAATGGACTATAGCCCGTCAGGGTTTTCTGTCCATGGAATTCTCCAGGCAAGAATACTGGAATGGGTTGCCATTCCCTTCTCCAGGGGATCTTCCTGACCAGGGATCAAACCCAGGATCTCCTGCACTGCAGGTAGATTCTTGACCATCTGCGCCAGCAGGAAAGCCCTGTGATCCAGTAAATTGGGCGAGAATTCTTTTGACACAAAAGTGGACCCTGGGGTTGGGGCCTGGCAACCTGAGCTTTTGGTTTGGGTTGGTCTTTTGTTGTTTGTGTTTTTAACATCTTTGGTCGATTTAGTTTTTAATTTATTTTTAATTGGAGGATAATTGCTTTACAGTGTTGTTAGTTTCTGCTGTACAACAGCGTGAATCAGCTATAAGTATACATGTCTCCTCCTCCTCAAGCCTTTCTCCCACCACCACCCCACATCCTACCCAGCTAGGTCATCACAGAGCATTAGGTTGAATCAGCCTGAGTTGTAACATGACCACAGGAGAGCGAGAACCAGGGCCCTCAGATGCCAGCTCCAGTTGTCTGATGGGGGATCAGACTAGTCTAAACACAAGAAGCCCCTGGAGGATTAACATGCAGGTTCCTGGGCTCCTCTTCTGTAGAATCTGATCCAGTACATGTGGGACAAGGGCTGGGAGTCCTTGTATTTAATCAGTTCTCCAGTCATTTATTTTTTTATATTCTTTCTTAAACTCAGGAAAACACTACACAGAGAAATGAGGTGGCAGGGAAAACACTCTCACTCTGAGTCACTCAGGCCAGGGCCTGTCCTCAGGTAATTTGAAAGGAATTGAGTCTTAATTACCCAGAACATCAGAGCACGGGGTAGAGCATGACCTTTCCAGCCCCGTGAAATGAGGAGCTCGCCCTCCAGCCCAAGGAGCTGAGCACAAAGAGCCCTCACTCCACAAGGACTTGAAGCACTTTAAATCAATTTGCTTCTTATTAAGATGCACTTCAATAAGAAATCATTTCAACTCTTAAGCCACAAAAGGATAGCCAGTCATTTAAAGCTTCCTGAGTGCTTCGGTTGATTAAAAAGCTTTTAAAGAGTATGGTAAATATTTTACCAGAAGGATAAGTCATTCAATAAGAAGATTATTTATTAAAAACTAGTAATTTATTTAGTTCATATATCTCTCTTTTCATGGAAATGCATTCTTTCCATCTGGGCCTACTTTTCTACTCCCACAACAGATTACCCTGTGAATTGATCATTCTGTAATACACAAATACATTGAAGTATAATTTAACTTGTGAAAGTAAAGAGATTTTACTAATAACAAGGCATATCTGTAAAATTACATTTAAAAAGAACTCTTGGAGGGTTTTAAGCATAGTTTCATGTACTTAAAAAGAAATCATGTTTGCTATTTTGGAAAAAACGAGTATCTCATTTATCATCCATCCTAAAGGAAGTAGCATGACTGTTTTTCCTTCTTATTGATAAGAAGGAAAGCATTTAATGCTTAGGTCCAAAACCAGGATTATATTCAAGTACCTACGGTCAAATATTTTATTTCAATAAAAAAAAATTAGAATAGTTTCCGTTGCAAGCAATGAGTAAAAATGGACTTAACAGTAAGGATATTTAATGACCTCGTAAAAAAGTCCGGAGGTAGGCAGTTCTGGGGATGCGTAATTTATCCGTTCCATGCCGGCCGACTCCAGGCTGGCTGCTCTGTTTTCTGACTTCTCCATCATCCTGATGCAATATCTCCACGCAGCACATCTGGGGACCAACCCAACACCCCTCCCAAAACCCTTTTTCCCTGTCCCTTTCTGCTGTGGGTGAGTCATGTCCTCTCATGAGATATGTTGAAATCCTGCCCCAGGACTTCAGAGTGTGATCTTACTGGCAAGCAGAGTCTTTGCAGGTGTCACCAAGTTAAGATGAGGTAATGCTGGGTTGCGATGGGCCCTAATCCAGTGACTGGGGTCCTTTGAAGAAGAGACACAGAGAAGGACAAAGACACAGCATCCTGTGATAATACAGCCCAAGACTGGAGTGATGTGTCTACAAACCAAGGAGTACCAGCAACACCAGTAGCTGGGGGAGAGGCTGTCCTTTTATGGCTTAAGAGTTGAAATGATTTCTTACTGAAGCGCATCTTAATAAGAAGTAAATTTATTTAAAGTGTTCAAGCAAATTGATTTAAAGTGAAAAGTGAATGAGGACTCTTCACTCTCAGCCCCTTGGGCTAAAGGGAAAGGTCCTCACGGCCTCCAGAAAGGAACAACCCCAGGACACCTTGATTTTGGACTGGCAGTTCACCTTCATCTCTGCCTGCATCTGCCCTTTGTCCCGGAAGCTCTGAACCCTCCCTTCTTCTCCAGACCTCACTAACTCATTCGGGCTATCTCTGGGTGCCTGGCTTAGCATTTTATAGTCGGCTTTTTAAAAGAAATCAAAGCTAGCATATCGAGGGTTAACTTGCTTTCGTGAGATTAAGATTTTTGTTTTCATACGCAAGAAAAATGAAATTTCTCTGGTGCTGGCAACTTCAGTAATCAAAGAGAACCTTAAGAAAACTGAGCATTGCAAAGAGAATTTGAACTGAGTCCACTCAACCAAACATTTTATTATGAAGATTTACAAATATATGGCACAGCTAAAGGAATTTGCACGGTGAGCACCTGTGTCCACACCTCGGTTAACACGTGGCAGTACTCGCTTTGTGGTAGCTCTTTCCACCCTTCTCCCCATCTGAGAATTAGTTTTTTAATTAGATGATTGCCAAATTGCCCTGGGGACTCTCTGTAGGGAAAGTGTAGAGCAGAGTCTGAGTGCCTCCTTTCCAAGTTCATCAGCTCTCTGTAGACAGAAGCCCTTTGTACTTGGATTTATAAGAAGAAACACATACTTGGTCTTTGCCCCATTTCTGGCTCAGAGATCCTGAGACCCTTGGAATTTCCTAAGTACTGCAAACTATAAAGGTGTTTTAACAGCCAGAACAAACCACACCTGAGGTTACCTTAATGAGGTGATTTTTGGAAATCAGCTAAGGATAGGGCTAGTTGCCAGGGGAAACAGCCCTGTGATTGGAGGGTTGGAAATCTCAGTCCCACCCCCTACACTTCCAGGGAGTGGGAGGGGCTGGAGGTTGCCTCTGGTGCCAGGGGCCAGTGGTTTAATCAACCACGCCTCAGTAACGAAGCCGCCATAAAAACGTAAAAGGCAGGGGCTCAGAAGGCGTCCAGGCTGGTGAAGACAGTCACGTTAGGGAGCTGGTGCACCTGCACCTCTTCCCCCACCCTGCCCCGTGCAGCTCTTCCATCCGGATGTCATCTACTTGGTAAGTAAAATATTTTCCTGAGTTCTCTGAGCCACTCCAGCAAATCAATCAAACCCAAAGAGAGGGTTGTGGAAACTTCTGAATTATAGCTGCTAGGGCAGGAGCACAGGTAACAACTGGACTGTGATTGGAGCTGACACAGAGCCCTGAGCCCGAGGCGTGAGATGCTGTCTCTGAGTAGATGTGTCAGAGGCGACTTGAACTGCAGGACCCCCAGTTGCTGTCGGGGGATTGCTGGGTGTGGAAGAATGAACCCACATGTGGGAGTGGGCTCTGAATCTTACCCCACCACCCCTCAACCAACACATGTCTCTGTTTGTGGCCCCTGAAATCTGTCCCCAACCCCACCTGCATCTCGGCCTGGTAACCTTCTATTCAACCTTTAAGACCCAAGTCAACTGTTCCCTTTCAAGGGGAAAAAAAAAAAAAAACGTGCTAGCCTCAGTTCTCTCGAGGAGAGGTACCCTTCCTCTTTTGTGATCCGCAACGTTTTAAACATGCCTTTAATACACATCACAGTGTCCTCAAACTCCTTGCCATGTGTCTGGTGCCTGGCACAAGGCCTGGCATGTTGCAGGTACGCACTCCCTAAAATAAACTAAGTAGCCCCACTTGTAAGTGTGCAACCCTTCTTAGAAGTGTCATGCAGGTGTAAGTTCAAGCTGCCATGTGACACCTGTCATCACTCCCGTTAGTGGACTAGCCTAAGAGCTCACATACACGTTGGCAAAGGTGCACACCGTGGCCCTCCTTCTATATAAGGGGTGATTCTGTTGCAGCTAAAAGCATGAAACAATATACTGTCTAAGCAGGTGTTTTCTAAAGAGTGGATAAAAATAGCTGCTATTCAAAACAAACCAAAAAAATGTTCCGTGATTAAGCTGGGAAAACACTGAACTAAGCAACGTGCACAGATTTCTCCAGTATTTCTCGAAACTTTGAGTCTGCTGACATCCAATATGAATTTCTAAAATGTGACTAAAGAAAGGCTTCCAGAAGAGAGCCCTGGAATGGCCAGCTCCACAGGGACAAACCCTGGAAGACCCTCCTCTCTCAATTCTGTTAACCTGCTTTGCCTTGCACCCCCACATCCTGCCTTTCAGGCTTAACACTGAATTTCTCATTCTGTGCTATATGTGGGCATGATGGAGTTACCCTGGGCTTTGCTGTCTTTCAATCTAGACGTAGCCAGTTGTGTAACTTAACTGTGGGATCTGGTGTAACACCATCCAGCTGGCAACCACGGGGAAAGGAAGATTCCAGGCAGCCACAAAGTCACTAGGATGCGTCTTTGTCACAGAAGAACCCAGCCCTCAAGAAGAGTCTGTGTTATCAGCATACAAAGCCTTAAGGAAGCCAGCACTGCCATGGGAATCCCTGGGGAAATGCCCAGCACCTAAAATTGGCAAAAAGATTTGTTGCATGTTTCTTCTTCTTGTTAGTTTCATTTCATAACCAGCATAGTAAAATTCGGCTACCTACTACCCATCTGTTTTTGAAAGTGTGCAGTAGGTTTTATATTTTCTTGCAACCATTTAAGTAAAAATAAAATTTTAATGAAAATATACAAAAAAAAAAGTTTCCATACCCCGCAGCCTGCAGTTCTAAAAATTGCTGACTGGCTGACCTGGAAACAGTCACCTTCCAGGCTCTGTGCCCAGAGCAGTGCCTGGCAGAAAGGAAATGGGCAGCCAACAGTGGACGGTGGGATGCCCTGTGCCCTGGAAAGCTGTACTCAGAGAGAACACAGACCCCAGGAGTCGGTCTCAAAGATCTGCAGTGGCCTGATGAGAAGAAGGGTTCTCAGGACGTCATCTGGGCTAAAGGGAGATAGACTCTGGTGCCGGCTCCCTGAGACCTGGAGACCAATGCTCCCTGAGCGTCTGTGTCTCCTCTCACTCCGTGCTGGATGTTTTGTATTTTTAATATCGTATTTTTGAGAGTCTAACCTCTACTGTAGATTTTTAATCTTTGCTTCTTGGTATTTGTTATCAATTTTGTACCTTAAGAATCTAATCTTCAGTATCCATTTTCACTTGGGGTGTAATTACTGGTTTGATTGCTCTCTCCCCTTTTGACTCTCCCTTTTCTCCCCGAAGTCACCTCTATCTCCTCCCTCCCCCTTCTCTTCTCTACTTAACTCTGTGAATCTCTCTGCGTGTTCCAGGCTGTGGAGAACACTTAGGGAACTGATTACTGGATCGATTGGTCTCTTCCCTTTTGACTCTTCATCTTCTCCTCCTGGTCACCTCTATCTCCCTCCTCCCTCTTCTCTTCTCCATGTAACTCTGTGTTACATGTGAACCTCTCTGGGTGTCCCTCACTGTGGAGAATCTTTTCACCATTAACCTAGATGTTTTATCATCTGTGCTGTATGAATGGAGAAGTCTTGAGGCTATTGTAAGAATAAGACTGAAAGCCAGAGGCAGAAGGCTTAAATCCAAAACTTGAGAACATCAGAAAACTCCTGATTCCAGGGAACATTAATCGACAAGAGCTCATTCAAAAACCTCCATAACTACACTGAAACCAAGCTCCACCCAAGAGCCAACAAGTTTCAGGGCAAAACATACCATGCTAATTCTCCAGCAATGCAGGAATACAGCCCTGAGCATTAAAATATAGGCTGCCCAAAGTCACACCAAACCCATAGACACCCCAAAACTCACTACTGGACACTTCATTGCACTTCAGAGAGGAGATGCAGCTCCACCTACCAGAATCGACTCAAACTTCCCTAACCAGGAAACCTTGACAAGCCACTAGTCCAACCCCACCCACAGGGAGCAACCTCCACAGTAAAGAGGAGCCACAAACTTCCAGCCTACAGAAAGGCCACCCCAAACACAGCAATCTAAACAAAATGAAAAAGCAGAGAAATAATCAGAAGGTAAAAGAGCAAGATAAATACCCACCAAACCAAACCAAAGAGGAGATAGTGAGTCTACCTGAAAAAGAATTCAGAATAATAGTAAAGATGATCCAAAATCTTGAAAACAAAATGGAGTTACAGATAGACTAGAGACAAGGATTGAGAATATGCAGGAAATGTTTAACAAGGACCTGAAGAAATTAAAAAAAAAAAAAAAGAGTCAGAAATGAATAATGCAATAACTGAGACCAAAAGCACTCTGGAGGGAACCAACAGTAGAATAACTGAGGCAGAATATAGAATAAGTGAGGTAGAAGATAGAATTGTGGAAATAAATGAAGCAGAGAGGAAAAAAGAATTAAATGAGGACAACCTCAGAGACCTCTGGGACAATGTTAAATGACCCAACATTCAAATCATAGGAGTCCCAGAAGAAGAAGACAAAAAGAAAGGGCATGAGAAAATACTTGAGATAATAGTTGACTTTCCTAAAATGGGGAAGGAAATAACCACTCAAGTCCAAGAAACCCAGAGAGTCCCAAACAGGATAAACCAAAGGCAAAACACCCTAAGACACATATTAATCAAATTATCAAAGATCAAATACAAAGAGCAAATATTAAAAGCATCAAGGGAAAAGCAACAAATAACACACAAGGGGATCCCCATAGGGATAACAGCTGATCTTTCAACAGAAACTCTTCAGGCCAGAAGGGAATGGCAAGACATACTTAAAGTGATGAAAGAGAAAAACCTATAACCCATATTACTACACCCAGCAAGGATCTCATTCAAATATGAAGGAGAAATCAAAAGCTCTACAGACAAGCAAAAGTTGAGAGAATTCAGCAGCACCAAACCAGCTCTTCAACAAATGCTAAAGAATCTTCTCTAGACAGGAAACACAGAAAAGGTTTATAAACTTGAACCCAAAACAACAAAGTAAATGGCTACAGGAGCATACTTATCAATAATTACCTTAAATGTAAATGGGCTAAATGCCCCAACCAAAAGACAAAGATTGGCTGAATGGATAAAAAAACAAGACCCCTGTATATGCTGTCTACAAGAGACCCACTTCAAACCAAGGGACGCATACAGACTGAAAGTGAAGGGCTGGAAAAAGATATTCCATGCAAATAGAGACCAAAAGAAAACAGGAGTAGCAATACTCATATCAGATAAAATAGACTTTGAAATAAAGGCCATGAAAAGAGACAAAGAAGGACACTACATAATGATCAAAGGATCAATCCAAGAAGAAGCTATAACATTTATAAATATATATGCACCCAACATAGGAGCACCACAATATGTAAAGCAAATGCTAACAAGTATGAAAGGGGAAATTAACAATAACACAATAATAGTGGGAGATGTTAATACCCCATTCACACCTATGGATAGATCAACTAAACAGAAAATTAACAAAGAAACACAAACTTTAAATGATACAATAGACCAGTTAGACCTAATTGATATCTATAGGACATTTCACCCCAAAACAATGAATTTCACCTTTTTCTCAAGTGCACTCGGAACATTCTCCAGGCTAGATCACATCCTGGGCCATAAATATAGCCTTGGTAAATTCAAAAACTTGAAATCATTTCAAGCATCTTTTCTGATCACAATGCAGTAAGATTAGATGTCAACTACAGAAAAAAAAACTATTAAAAATACAACATATGGAGGCTAAGCAACATGCTTTTGAATAACCAACAAATCACAGAAGAAATCAAAAAAGAAATCAAAATATTCATAGAAATGAATGAAAATGAAAACACAACAGCTCAAAACCTACGGGATTCAGTAAAAGCAGTGCTAAAAGGAAGGTTCATAGCAATACAAGCTTATCTCAAGAAACAAGAGAAAAATCAAATAAATAACCTAATTTTACAGCTAAAGCAACTAGAAAAAAAGAAGAAGTGAAGAACCCTAGGGTTAGTAGAAGGAAAGAAATAAAAATTAGAGCAGAAAAAATGAAAAAGAAACAAAGGAGATTATAGCAAAAATCAACAAAACTAAAAGCTGGTTCTTTGAGAAGATAAATAAAATAGACAAACCATTAGCCAGACTCATCAAGAAGAAAAGGGAGAAGAATCAAATCAACAAAATTAGAAATGAAAATGGAGAAATCACAGCAGACTACAGAGGAATACAAAGGATCATTCAGTTCAATTCAGTCGCTCAGTCGTGTCCGACTCTTTGCGACCCCATGAATCGCAGCACGCCAGGCCTCCCTGTCCATCACCAACTCCCGGAGTCCACTCAGACTCACATCCAGCAAGTCAGTGATGCCATCTAGCCATCTCATCCTCTGTCGTCCCCTTCTCCTCCTGCCCCCAATCCCTCCCAGCATCAGAGTCTTTTCCAATGAGTCAACTCTTTGCATGAGGTGGCCAAAGTACTGGAGTTTCAAAGGATCATACGATCCTACTATTAGTAACTGTATGACAATAAAATGGACAACTTGGAAGAAATGGACGAATTCTTAGAGAAGTATAAGCTTCCAAAACTGAACCAGCAAGAAATAGAAAATCTTAACAGACCCATCACAAGTATGGAAATTGATACTGTAATAAAAAATCTTCCAACAAACAAAAGCCCATGACCAGATGGCTTCACAGGTGAATTCTACCAAAAATTTAGAGAAGAGTTAACACCTATCCTACTCAAACTCTTCCAGAAAATTGCAGAGGAAGGTAAATTGCCAAACTCATTCTATGAGGCCACCATCACCCTAATATCAAAACCAGACAAAGATGCCACAAAAAAAGAAAACTATAGGCCAACATCACTGATGAACATAGATGCAAAAATCCTCAACAAAATTCTAGCAAACAGGATCCAACAAAATATTACAAAGATCATACATCATGACCAAGTGGGCTTTATCCTGGGGATCCAAGGATTCTTTAATATTCACAAATCAATCAATGTGATTCACCACATTAACAAACTGAAAGATAAAAACCATTTGATTATCTCAATAGATGCAGAGAAAGCCTTTGACAAAATTCAACATCCATTTATGAAAACAAAAAAAAAGACTCTCCGGAAAACAGGCATAGAAGGAACATACCTCAATACAATAAAAGCCATATATGATAAACCCACAGCAAACATTATCCTCAGTGGTGAAAAATTGAAAGCATTTCCCCTAAAGTCAGGAACAAGACAAGGGTGCCCACTCTCACCACTACTATTCAACATACTTTTGGAAGTTTTAACCGCAGCAATCCGAGAAGAAAAAGCAATGAATCCAGATTGGAAAAGAAGAAGTAAAACTCGCACTGTTTGCAGATGACATGATCCTCTACATAGAAAACCCTAAAGACACCACCAGAAAATTACTAGAGCTAATCAATGAATATAGTAAGGTTGCAGGATATACAATTAACACACAGAAATTCCCTGCATTCCTATACACTAACAATGAGAAAACAGAGAAATTAAGTAAACAATTCCATTCACCATAGTGATGAAAAGAATAAAATACTTAGGAATAAGTCTACCTAAAGAAGCAAAAGACCTATATATAGAAAACTATAAAACACTGATGAAAGAAATCAAAGATGACACAAATAGATGGAGAAATATACCATGTTCATGGATCAGAAGAATCAATATAGTGAAAATGAGTATACTACCCAAAGCAACCTATACATTCAGTGCAATCTCTATCAAGCTACCAATGGTATTTTTCAGAGAACTAGAACAAATAATTTCACAATTTGTATGGAAATACAAAAAACCTTGAATAGCCAAAGCAATCTTGAGAAAGAAGAATGGAACCGGAGGAATAAACCTGCCTGACTTCAGATTATACTACAAAGCTATAGTCATCAAGACAGTATGGTACTGGCACAAAGACAGAAATATAGATCAATGGAACAAAAAAGAAAGCCCAGAGGTAAATCCATGCACCTATGGACACCTTATCTTTGACAAAAGAGGCAAGAATATACAATGGAGAAAAGACAATCTCTTTAACAAGTGGTGCTGGGAAAACTGGTCAACCACCAGTTTGAATGGTGGTTGCAAGGATTTCAAAGCAAAAATAAACAAATGGGACCTAATTAAACTTAAAAGCTTCTGCACAATGAAGGAAACTATAAGCAGGGTGAAAAGACAGCCTTCAGAATGGGAGAAAATAATAGCAAATGAAGCAAATGACAAAGAATCTCAAAAATATACAAGCAGCTCATGCAGCTGAATACCAGAAAAATAAACGACCCAATCAAAAAATGGGCCAAAAAACTAAAAAGACATTTCTCCAAAGAAGACATACAGATGGCTAACAAACATGTGAAAAGATGCTCAATATCACTCATTATCAGAGAAATGCAAATCAAAACCACAATGAGGTACCATCTCACACAGGTCAGAATGGCTGCTATCAAAGTCTACAAACAATAAATGCTAGAGAGGGTGTGGAGAAGTGGGAACCCTCTTACACTGTTGGTGGGAATGCAAACTAGTACAGCCACTATGGAGAACAGTGTGGAGATTCCTTAAAAACTGGAAATAGAACTGCCATACGACCCAGCAATCCCACTGCTGGGCATACACACTGAGGAAACCAGAGTTGAAAGAGACACATGTACCCCAGTGTTTGTCACAGCACTGTTTATAATAACTAGGACATGGAAGCAACCTAGGTGTCCATCAGCAGACAAATGGATAAGAAAGCTGTGGTACATATATACAATGGAGTATTACTCAGCTATTAAAAAATAATGTATTTGAATCAGTTCTAATGAGGTGGATGAAACTGGAGCCTACTATACAGAATGAAGTAAGCCAGAAAGAAAAGCACCAATACAGTATATTAATGCATATATATGGAATTTAGAAAGATGGTAACAATGACCCTATATGTGAGACAGCAAAAGAGACACAGATATAAAGAACAGTCTTTTGGACTCTGTGGGAGAGGGCAAGGGTGGGATGATTTGAGAGAATAGCATTGAAACATGTTTATTACCATATTCTGATGCAAGCATGGAGCCCAAAGTGTTTCTCTTCTCATTCACAATTCAGTTCATGGCTCTAAAAAAAATTGGAGGACATTTAGTTAATACTCACTGAACACCAGAAACTATGCCAGGGCCTCCACCATGGCACTCCAGCCTGCCTGATTGTTAGGATCATCTGAAACACTTTTGCACCAGGCAATGCTGGGGTCTGGCCTGCAGAATTCTGACTTTATTGCTCTGGGCAGATTGCCCAGGGCATCAGTGACCCTCCATCGCTTTCCCTTCTCCGGGTGTGCACGGCAGCATTAAGAATCCCTGTACTGAGAGATGAGATGCTTCATCCTACAGGTATGGAGGTGTCGTCTTGGGGGGCTAAACAGGGAGGTGACAGATGTGTGATTTAGAAAGAAGGCTGGGGAAGGCGATAGGGCCCTGGGTTTGGAATGAAGCCCAACTCCCACTGCAGGACTGGCCTCATAACAGCACTAAATGAAATGTAGGTCCTTTGTTCAAAATCTATTAATAATTTCTAAGGGGAGGGGGGCTCCTAAGCACAAAGCCCTGTTCAAGGTTACAGGCCACGAACTGGCCCAGGCTCATCACTGAAGACCGTGGGGAAGTCACTTGACCACCTCCAAGCTCCTGACTCTCTGTGCTGTGCACATCCCAGTAAGATCGTGGACGGGCAGTGCTGGGGGGCGGGGTGTCATGTACCCATTTGGTGGGTGAAGGGAAGCACAGAGAAGAGAGGAAGGGACGCAGGCTGACCAGCCAGTGTGAATGGAGACCCAGCTCCATCCACAAATTGAAAGATGAGCCTGGTGTCCAGCCCCCACCTTAGAGCAGCCACAGACCGCTAGCTGTGGCCAGCAGAGGGCAGCGTTGCACAGCTAAGACCCCAGGAGCTGGGGCACGTCCCAAAGTTGGATAGAACTATCTGCAGGAATGTAGGGCCAGGAGTCTGCGTGACTTAAAGCAGAAAATGCCCTAAGAAATAAGGCCTGGCCGTGACCTTCACCGTGAGACCAGAGCAATAAACAGATTAAAGGCAAAGACACGTGACCCACATGCAATAAAGAGGCAGCATGAAGAAATCGCTTTCCTGGGATCTATAACCCAATTCCCCTTGGCCTCCATCCCTGGGATGAGAACTTCAGGGTCCTCCCTGCCTGGTTTTCTCAAGACTGGAAAGAGGACGCACTTGATGGGCACTTCCTCACAGGGCATTTCATTCGATCTTCACAGTGCCCTAGAGGCATGTTTATATCTTCACTTGTTTCTAAGCAGAAGAGTAAATGACGCCCCGAGCTAGTTCTAGGCTGTGCTGGCTTCCTTTCCACCCCAGGGCCTTTGCACATGCTGGTTCTTTCCCTGAAATGCTGTCCTTCCACTCCACTCCTTTCCTGTCATCTACATCTACTTATGTCTCGGCTCAGCATCACTCCTCAGGGAGACCTTCTCAAATCTTGCAGATCTTGCCTTATCACTTTCATCATAGTGACCCATCCTTCCTTTCAGAGCTCCTCTCATGGTGTGCAGGTATATCTGTGGTTATCTGATTAGCATCTTTCTCTCTCTAGCCTGTAAGCACCAGGATGGCAGGAACTCACCATTTTGCTCACAACTGACTTTCCAGTGTCTTGGCCATTGCCCGGCCCAAGCCTATGAATATATGTATTCACTGAATAAGTGAGTAAACTTGCCCAACATCACATGGCTATTATGAGCCAGATCTCCTGACCCTGCAGTCAGCCCACATTCTCACTTTATCTTGTTGCTAAATATGAGAAAATATCTGTTACAAACAGGATAAAGAAAATCTTTTTTTTGTCTTTTTCTATGATAAAACTTTCCACTGCATTGTGTTTTCTTGAACCCATACAAAAAACATGAGTTTGCCCCTCACAGACAAACCCTAGTCTCTATGACTTTTCTGCCTCCAAAACATTAATAAATAAAATGTTATAATAAATAGATGAACCGGGGAAAACTGTTGAAAGTCGGAGGTGGGGAGGAGCAGGGGTGGTATTCCAGAGGCACAGAGGGCGCTACAGGTCGTCTGGACCCCATGACCACTCTAAAGAGGGGGAGTGGAGGCACAGTGAGCTTAAGCGACCCGCCCCAAACCACAGAGCTAGGTCTTCCATCGTGAACCTCCTGCTCCCAGACGTATGCCTTCCCAGCTTCTGTGTTTCTGCAGCCAGATTGCAACAGATGCCTTTTTGGTCGTTTAAGAAGATGCTTGCTTTGTTAAGCCCTGCACAGCTGTGCCACCTCATACTTTCCTGCCGCAGGCGGAGGACTTAATGAGTGTCTAGAATCTTATTTGGTGGTATACCTTCACCATCCCATAATAGGCAGGGGCAGAGCATCTTCTTTCCCATGCTAGGACATGCAGTCAAGCACACATTTTTGCAGAAGTTTGCCACTAGTCTCCTGAAGGTTACTGCTAGTCACGAGAAGCAGTTGTCACCATTTATGATTTTAGTGGTTTTCCAGATATGAGGAGATACAAGAATTTGGCTCATATAACCTTTTCCCAAAAATTTTTAGCCATCTGAAGGCCTGTTCTACCAATTTTCCCAGAGCACAGAGTGCCCCATACCCAGTCTCCACCCTGAACTCCTTTCAGGGATTGTTGAGGGTCAGTGAGCACCGCAGCTTGTGACTTCATCGTTGTAGAGGCAGATGGCAAGTGCCCATCTATAGCTGAGACTATCTACCAAATACCAAGGCTTCTCTCATAGCTCAGTTGGTAAATCATCTGCCTGCATTGCAGGAGACCCAGGTTTGATTCCTGGGTCGGGAAGATTCCCTGAAAAAGGAAATGGCAACCCACTTCAGTATTCTTGTCTGGGAAATCCCATGGACAGATGAGTCTGGCAGGCTACAGTCCATGGGATCGCAAGAGTCAAACGTGACTTAGCGACTAAACCACCACCACCAAATACCTCGTTGCACCAGCTTTGTGAATGGTTGCAGTAAGCTGAGAATGTCACTGCGCTTGAGAGTAAGTTGCAGCTTTTGTTTTTTTCACTTCACCAAGTTTCCAGGTGTGCAGGATGCCTGCTGAGAACTCATGGCCAGCTGTTAACTGAGGCACTGATGGTGAAGTCATTTTCTTAGGAAGGCCTCAGTGGTTGACTGTCAGGCCCCTAATGCTCAGTCACACAGATGGAGTCGGGGGTTTTCTCACATAGCAAGAAGGGAGGCGGTCAATTTCCTCTCCTGTATGTTTGGCTGGAGACAGTCACGTCTATTCCTGAGCCAAATACTGGTGAAGCAAATGAGATGGGCTTTATTTATTTAGTGAAACGCTCTGTGCCAGGCATCATCATAAGCGCTAACTCAGTCCTCTTACGGCCCTATAAGGAGGGTCTGATCATTACAGAGAAGGCAATGGCACCCCACTCCAGTATTCTTGCCTGGAAAATCCCATGGACGGAGGAGCCTGGTGGGCTGAAGTCCATGGGGTCGCTAGGAGTCGGACACGACTGAGCGACTTCACTTTGACTTTTCACTTTCATGCATTGGAGGAGGAAATGGCGACCCACTCCAGTGTTCTTGCCTGGAGAATCCCAGGGACGGGGGAGCCTGGTGGGCTGCCGTCTATGGGGTCGCACAGAGTCGGACACGACTGAAGTGACTTAGCTGCAGCAGCAATCATTACAGAAGAGGAAACTCAGGTCCAGAGAAGTTAGCTTACTCGGTCAATCCTGCATAGCTTTTAAGTGGAAAAGCTGAGGTTTTAGTCCAAGCCAGCTGACTCAAGAATTTCCATCCACGCTATCCTACCCCTCAGTGCCCTTGGGTGTACAGACCCATCCTGGAGCCCTCGGTGGGAGCAGTTCTCCTGAGGGGTGTCTGCTTTGAGATCGGGGTAGACGTGGAATGGACTCAGAATGCCTTTATGAAGGAGGGCTGGGATGAATGCCCAGGGGGTCCCAGCAGTGGCCTCTGCCCTCCCCGTCCGCCCTTTCATCTCTCTTTCCTGCCTCCCTCCCCGGGTCAATGCTTGCATAAAGGGGGTTGCTAAAACCCAGTAATTACTCCTCTCTCATGTCTGTGACCCTCGTCATCCTTCTGCCCTTTCCCCTCACTTTCTGCTTCTCGCTCTTTGAGTTGTGTTATGAAATGACTTTCACAATGTCAGCCATAAATAGATTATGAGAAGAAAATCTTTTGTTTAAACAGAAATTCTAATTTTCCAAAAGGTGGTGAATAAACACTCTGGGATGCATTAGAGATCAGCAAATCTTGTTTGCGCAAAATCATGCTTCAATTTCCTTTTATAAGCAGAAAATTGCAGCTCTAACGACCTTGCCAGAGGCCTCTTTGAGTCAAAGGATTGGCCTCCCCGTTTCAATTTGCGCTGCTCAGAAGAGGCTGAGCCTTTCCGTGAGCCGGGTGGGTTGTAGGCTTGCCTCAGGGGCACTGAGTGGCTCTCTCCACCCTTCCTGCTGTGCGCACCCCAGCCCTTCAAATGAACGTGCTGTCAAGGGTGACTCATAAAGGACTTTCTTCAAGCAGAGACATCCACAGCCTGGGTGCAGGAGCATGGAGCCCCAGGCTTGGGAGAGCTCTGGGTGGCTGTGTAGTTGTGGGTTTTGCTGCCGTCAGAAGCAGAATGTTCTTTTCAACACCTCTCACCGGTGGCACCGGCGACTCCTTACACAACAGGCCAGGGAGGGTCTTCAGCGACTCCTCAGGGTGGGCATCACTGAAGCCATCACAGCCACATCGGTAAAGCAGGGAGGCTTATTAGAAGGACAGGCTGCCCTCATGGAAGCGAGGGTGGGCAGCGTTCCAGTTACCAGTACTGCATGACACGTCATCCCAAAACCGAGTGGCGAGAAACAATCCCTTTTCTAATGCCTGAAAACTCTGTGGGTCAGGAAATCGGACAGGGCACAGCAGGAAGAGCCTGTCGCTGCTCCAGGATGCCCAGGCCTTCATGGAGAGGCCGGTGGCCTCATCTCTCACGTGGCTGGTGGTTGGCGCTAGCGGCTGGGAACTCGGCTGGGAACTCGGCTGGGACTGTCAGTGAAACACTTACATGTGGCTTCTCCCTGTGGCCCGGGCGTCCATGAGGAGGTATCCCGAACATCTCTGACTGCAGGGAGGGAACTGCCGTACAGTCCCAGCTCCACGTTCTGAAAGCCATTGCCACATCTGTACTGAGGCCACACGGGTCGCGGGCTGGGCCCAGACGGTGACAGAGTGTGGCAGAGACACTGAGCCTGGTCCGCTCCTGGGG
This sequence comes from Bos mutus, assembly GCF_027580195.1. Lineage (NCBI taxonomy): Eukaryota > Metazoa > Chordata > Mammalia > Artiodactyla > Bovidae > Bos > Bos mutus. Next base: position 52,455,708 of record NC_091634.1, on the reverse strand, counting down.
AACGCAGGATTCCATGGGTGACCCTGGCGGGGGGCCTCCCTGACAGCCCTGCCAAGCCTTCCCTGAAACAACCCTCTGGAGGAACAAGCCCTCACTCCTTAAGTGCGGTCTGCATGGAGCAACCTTCCAAAGAGCACTGTACAGTGGAGAAAACCAAATAGATCCAGGTCAGCCTCTGCAGGGATAAATCATGTCGATGGCATGGACCCTTCCTTGACAGGATGTGGTGAGAAAGACACTTTACCTCTGGAAGTCTTGATCTTCAAAACTCATCACCAAACTCAGCATGAAAATAGCATCAAACAGATTCCCAGAGGGGAACAGCTACAAAATACCCAACTGGTGTTCCTGAAAACTGTCAAGTTCATCAAAGCAAGGCAAGGCTGCGAAACTAGGGTAAAGCTATTAAGAAAGTACACATGTGGTGGGGGGAAGAAGATTTTACAGGAGCTGAGGGAGTTGAACAGGGCAAAGGAGTGAGGAAAGATGGTCGCAGAAAGTGAGCCCCAGCCCCTCCGCCCCGCCCCATGCTGGCCTCATCCTGGGGCTGGGGGCTCGATGGGGGCCTTCTTTCCAGGCATGACATCCAAGTACATCAATAGCCAAAGGAAAGGATATCAACACCTCCAGTTAGTTTTGTCTTTTTTTTTTTTTAGCCACAAGAAAACTGTCCTCATGGCCCATTGGACCATTCACTGCAGTGACAGGGCTACCCTGCTTGGCTGGGATGAACCAGAATCTCCCCATAGGTTGGAGTTGGGGGTCATCTTCTCCCTAGTTTGTTGGGTCTTCTTAGCGAGAAGGGCAATGATTGCTGGATTGGTACCAAACTCCATCCGCCACCCAGGGCTGGAATGGATGCTGGAAGAGCCTTGGGAGGCTCCACAGGCACAGGCAGTGGTCCTGAACTGGGCAGAGCATACTTAGAGAACTGGATGAATCAGGTTATCAGAGATGCAATCGATAGGAGTTTCCTGTGGACTGGATAGCTTGGTGCAAGAGAGAAGTTCTTTATATGGATTCAGTACTATATGATGGTTTTCCTAAACTCAGTTTCATAGTAATCACACCTCAAAACCACAGAACACACTGTTCTCTCATGAATGTGAGCCTTCTGAGAGGGGCGGTCGTATTCTCTGTTAGTGACATAGCATGAAATTCCATAAGAAAAAGGACCTCATTCACTGGGAGTGTTTTCTATCCCCACCAATGACTTCACCAAACGTTCCATTCATGAGCACTTAGAATCAATTGAGTCCAATTTGGAATAATTTTTAAAGGAAAAAAAAAACATTGAACTCAATCGGTTCCATGTTTAATAAAATTATGCCTCATAAGACTTCAGTTTGATTAAATTTAAAATATAAATGTCTAGGTATAAAGCAAAACATAATGGCTTTTATTAAACCAGCCCCAGTCAGAAGCCCAGTCAGATTTCACATGGTTTCACATCTGCATTTCCTGCTGAGTCCTTCTTTTCATAAACAACTGTTGAAATCATAAAGTCTACATTTATCAATGTGGATATGACCATCCTTTCTTGGTGAATGAATACAGGTATAAAGTATTATCACATTTACTCTGCTCAGAAGGGAAGATGGCCTGCCAGTGTGTGCTATTACCCCAAAAGAAGTTCTATAATGAGTGAGCCCTAGACAAACCATGGGTTCCCTCTTCATATATGCTCTGATTCTGATAGGAGCCTTGTAAGCACTTTGAAATGGCTCTGAGCTGTTACTTTGATAGCCTTCAGAGCCATACGTGTTGCTATAAACCTTAAATTTCATTTGGAAGCAGTTTAACCCTCAATTTATCCACAAACTTTTAAAGAAAACTGCACAATTTCCCAAAGCAAATTCCTCCTGAAATGTGAGCTAGCGTCTCATCAACTCAGCCACTATACACTTGATAAGGACTACATGAAAATTAGGGCAATTCAAAGTCACACTGACTCAACCAACATAAATCGGGATTTTAGTCGTGTTTTGTTTCTGCTGTGGTATTGTTTGGGGGTTATTCTGATTTTTTAATTTGTTAAATGTTTTAATGATTAATGATTTATGCCAATATGCCTTTATGCAAAAGAGTGGATACGCTCATAATACGTTGATAAGGATACAGGCTGGTACAGCTTTATTGGAAGATATTGTGGCAGTAGGCTTTAAAGTGTTTGCAATGTATTTCTAGATATTAGACTAAAGAAAAACTTGCCCCACAGCAACCCCAGCATGGGGCAGGTCACTCTGGTCTGTGCTCTGACGGCACCGGGTACCATCTCTTTTCAAACTCAGCATAACCATGATTATCCAACCATTCCATAGGCAATTAAGCTCAACTAAGAACTACTCCTAACCTGCAGAAAACAGTGAAAGCAGACTTGCATACAGACCACCTAGACTTCACACATGGTTCATTTATCCAACGTCTATCCCCCCCTAGACCCTGAGAGTTACATAATGTGACTCTGTGTCTCTGTGTGTCGACGTTAAAAACGGGGCTCATACTCTATGTCACAGGGTGCTTGTGAGAATTAAATATCTTTCCTCTATTTTTTTATTGACGTATAGACGGAGAAGGCAATGGCACCCCACTCCAGTACTCCTGCCTGGAAAATCCCAGGGACGGGGGAGCCTGGCGGGCTGCAGTCCATGGGGTCGCTAGGAGTCGGACACGACTGAGCGACTTCACTTCCACTTTTCACTTTCATGCACTGGAGAAGGAAATGGCAACCCACTCCAGTGTTCTTGCCTGGAGAATCCCAGGGACGGGGGAGCCTGGTGGGCTGCTGTCTATGGGGTCACACAGAGTCGGACACGACTGAAGCGACTTAGCAGCAGCAGCAGCAGCAGCAGTTGATTTACAGTGTCATGTTAGTGTCAGGTACATGGCACAGAGATTCAGTTGTGTGTGTATATAACTTTATATATATATTTACAAAAGAACATATATACTCTTTTTCAGATTTTTTTCCCTTATAGGTTATTACAAAATATTGAGTAGAGTTCCCTGTGCTACACATAGGTCCTTTTTGATGATCTATTTTATCTATAGTGTGTGTATATACTAACCCCAAACTCCTGGTTTATCCCTCCCCACCAACCTTCCCCTTTGGTAACCATTTAAGTTTTTTTTCCTATGTCTATGGGTCTATTCATGTTTTGTAAATAAGTTCATTTGTATCTTCTTTCTCAGATTCTACATATAAGCTATATTAAATGATATTTGTCTTTGTCTGACTTCCTTCACTTAGTACGATCATCTCTAGGCCCATCCATGTTGCTGCAAGTGGCATTATTTCATTCTTTTTCGTAGCTGAGTAGTATTACATTGTGTGTGTGTGTGAGACATCTTCATTCATCTGTGATAGACGTTGAGGTTGTTTCCTTGTTGTGGCTATTATAAACAGTGCTGCTGTGAACATCAGGGTGCGTGTATCTTTTCAAATTATAGTTTACTCTGGATGCATGCCCAGAAGTGGGGTTTCAGGATCATATGTTAACTCTATTTTTAGTTTTTAAGGAACCTCTACACCATTCTCCATAGCGGCTGCATCATTTTACATTCCCGCCAACAGTGTAGAAAGCATTCCTTTTTAAAATATCTTAAGCTGAGTTTCTGGAGAAGGGAATGGCAAGCCACTCCAGTATTCTTGCCTAGAGAATTCTACAGACAAAGGAGCCTGGCGGGCTACGGTCCGTGAGGTTGCAAAGAGTCAGACACGACTGAGTGACTAACACACACACGGACTGAGTTTCAGTACTAAATACTAGTGTGGCTTGTTACCCAGCACACACTGACTGCTACATTTGTCATTGTTCCTTTCATGCCTAGCAGGGGCTGGCACTAGTAAATTCCCAATTAGTATTTATCGAATGAATGAATGAATGAGTTCATGAGCAAAGGAAAGAATTGATGAGTGAATGAACAAATGAGAGGCAGGAGGGAAGCAACCCTTTAATTCTATTGGATAGATTAATTCTAGGGAGTGGGAGGATCAAGTTACAACAACAATGATCTCTTCTTAATTGCCTTAATTTCATAGACTGTGTGCTTAGAAAGAGAAATGTGATGAGACATAATCTTCTAATCACATTAGAACAACTTGTCATGTCTTTTCTATGGATTGTAAAAGAACATCCAAATTTCAGATTCAGGTCCCCTGACTACTTTAGAAAACCAAACCATCCATTAATATATTTCAGGAAATTACACTCAAACTGGTTATCTTACTTATTAGCAAGGTTGATATTTCTCCTTCCCTCAACCACAGATATAAAATGCCATCTGGGAGCACAGACAATAATTTGAACTCTATGGGATTCTTTAGTTTATCTCTATCGTGTATAACTGAAATCTTAATTTTTCCAGTCATATTAAGTTCTTCTTTCTCCTGAGGCAAAACCAGAAGGCAAAAAATCTTCAAAGCCATTGAACTGTGTTCTTGCCTTCTTGGATTTCAGCTCTAAAACAGAGTTGAGAAGACAAAACAGATTAATTAATTGAAGTGTCACAATTGTAATTATCTAATTCATTTTATTCCCCAGATTTTCAACATGTTAAATTCAGGTAGTAGTTAAGTTTTGAGGATTTATGTGACATAAATATTTGTTAATCAACTACCAGAAAACTCAGTTTCCTTTTTAAAAATGATTTCCTGGGGCTATTAGGGAGGGGAGTAGGATAAATGGACCAGTTTTGGTTTTTTTCATGCCAGAGTCAGTGAATACCATCTAGAGTTAAAACATGGGGACTTAGAAAAAGTTGATGACTTCAGCTTCTCTGGTTTTTATCTTTTTTTCTTAAGTTTAAGGGGAAAGTGAACTTGTTTCTCTTAACTGTGTGTGTGTCTCCAAATGGTGGCAGTTACTTTAGTTCAACTTCAGATTTCATTAGTATCAAATCTAAGTCAAGTCAAATGCCTTCTCATTACAAATACTATATGTAGTAAAATTCCTCCTTTTCAACAAAGAATATTATTTGTTTTTTTCATCCGTAGAGCAGAGACCAAATACTGAGGATGGAGGTTATTCAAGGGTGGCAGGGAGTAGAGTATTGAGGTTGTTTTTCCTTGGGCATCATCCTTTGTACTTTTATAACTTGTTCAACTTTTAGAAAATATAACCACATTATCATTTTATACAATGATAAAGGTATTAACATTTTAAAAAACCAAATCACTAAAATGTTTCTCCTAGCTTGCTCCAAGTTAGTTCTCCACCTCAAAACATCTGGCTTTAAAAGCCTACAGCACAGATAATGCATTTGGGAGTGATCAGCACAGAGAGGGTTCTGTGCCACAGGAGAGGAAATGGCCCAGCCAGAGAGGAAGAAAAGAGAAGCAAGGCCTCCTTCCCCAGAAGACGAGCTGGCACTGAAGCCGGAGTGAGCTCAGAGGTGTCGAGACAAGACAGAACCTCCTGCAGTCACAGATGCAAAGCTTCCAAGAAAGCCCCAACAGGAGTCCCCCACTCTCAAGAGTTCTCTCCGATTCACTCATATTTCTTTGAATGACATAGAAATTCCGGAACACTGCTTGCTAGAGACCCATCACAGGGCTTCGCATCCCCAGTATTCTTCTGCAGCAGACACCATGTCCCCAGGAGGTGCCCCAGACAGCCTCCAGCCCTGTAGCGGGGTAGAATCTTCACTGCTGACCCTCCCGGAGCTCCACGGCTGCTGCTGAGCCCCCCTCCCTCACCCCACACAGCCCATCCCCCAGCTTTGTACAAACTGAGGAAGATACCCAAGCACAAACATGGTACTTCAGGCCTTGGTGTTTTCCCTGAGGCAGATTCCACACGCTCATGGTAAATCTAAATATAACTCCCTGGCCTGTTGCCTGGAAGAAGCCCTCCACGGTCAGGTTCCTCTGTAACTTCCCAATCACGTCTCCTCCAAGGGACCCGTGAGCCTGAGTTTCCCTCTGCTCCCTGTGTTTCCTCCGGAGTCATCAGCAGAGGGCTCGCCCCATGCAGCAGCCTATAGAGTGTCTTTGAGCCGTTTAGAAAGAAGCATCCCTTCCTCACATTACTTTTACTTCCATCTGGCAGAAAATCACTGTCTTGTACTGATGTATCTAGAAAACTTTCAGGATAGATTACCCAAAGCCACAGCATCTCTGCCATAAACAACAGGCGCCCCTTACAGGACATCCTTGTGTGTGGCACAGCCTGCCTTCCCAGGCCCTGCCTTCCTGGGCTTTTTTCTCTCTGCATCATGTATGTGTTTTTCCCAGCACTACTTCCATGACTGAGCGTTAGGTATCTCAATGTCTTGGGAGGAATTCTAAGGTCAAGTGGTCAAAATCAGCATCTTGCTAGAAAGATCACGTACCCACCTGGCCTGGCCTGTCCTCTCTGGATGTGAACTTCCTGTTCAGTCTTAGAAGCTGGACTGTTTCAAGGAGAACCTGTTAAAGGATATCAAGCCTCCACATTTGCTGGAGACTGGACTCATCTCAATCCTCACTGGCATGTGAATTCACTCTACCCTGAATTTTACAGGTAATAGAAATCAAGGCTTCCCAAGACTAAGCAGCTCCCCCAGGGTTCACTGGAGATGCTACACTGCATGGTCTTCCCACCCTCAAAGCCCCTAACTCAGCAGGTTGAAACAAGAGACCAGAGAAGACGAGAGATGTGTCCACGAGGATGGGCTGGCTGAGTACCTTGCTGTGTGAGCCTAGATGTCCCTTTTCACTTAGGGAAAATTTTTACACTGCAGTCAAAAGCCATTTAAGACATAAACTCCAGGAAGACAGTAATGGAAGTGCTGGTAACCCTTAATGACAGCGGCGCTCGCAAAACGTACAGTTCACGAAGGGCTAACGCTTGATCCGAAAAGCTCTTGTTAAAATCCAATCATCATGAGCAATGAGCGTGAGCAGGAGATGCTGTTGCTGAACAAAAACTGGAAAGGTTAATGGCCTTCTTTGCTAAAAACAATCTGAGGCTTTATCTCACGTTCCAGCTCAGCCTCAGATCCGTGCATATGCTGAAGATTGTTTTGGTTTTGGGGTGGTTTTTTTTTTTTTTTTGCATTTTAGTAATCAGGAGAAAAATTGATTACCAAAATTATAATTAAGAGCTGGGAAAATATGCAACAATTTGGCTGCTTCATTTAGCACATATTTCAGGTTAATTGCATGATTTTACTAATGAAGATATTTGCATGAATATTTTCAGGGGCTACATTCACTTTATTGTGTAATGAACACTCTGCTGAGCAGAAGACTTCGCTTTTTGTGGGATTCAGGATGAGACAAAGGCTGAAACTCTCGATGAGTTTTTAGCCTCACATGTCAGGAGCTTAATTCAGTTCCCTTCAGTCACTCAGTCATGTCTGACTCTTTGCGACCCCGTGGAGTGAAGCACGCCAGGCCTCCCTGTCCATCACCAACTCCTGGAGCTTACTCAAACTCATGTCCATTGAGTCGGTGATGCCATCCAACCATCTCATCCTCCGCCGTCCCCTTCTCCTCCCTCCTTCAATCTTTCCCAGCATCAGGGTCTTTTCAAATGAGTCACTTCTTTGCATCAGGTGGCCAAAGTATTGGAGTTTCAGCTTCTACATCAGTTCTTCCAATGAACTGATTTAATGATTTCCTTTAGGATGGACTGGTTGGATCTCCATCCAAGGGACTCTCAAGAGTCTTCTCCAACACCACAGTTCAGAAGCGTCAATTCTTTAGGCTCAGCTTTCAGTGCTCAGTGCTCAGTTATAGTCCCACTCTCACATCCATACATGATCACTGGAAAAACCATAGCCTTGACTAGATGGACCTTTGTTGGCAGAATAATGTCTCTGCTTTATAACAAGCAGTCTAGGTTGATCCTAACTTTTCTTTCAAGGAGCAAGTGTCTTTTAATTTCATGGCTACAGTCACCACCTGCAGTAATTTTGGAGCCCAAAAAATAAAGTCTCTCACTGTTTCCACTGTTTCCCCATCTATTTGCCATGAAGTGATAGGACCAGATGCCATGATCTTAGTTTTCTGAATGTTGAGTTTTAAGCTACTTTTTCACTCTACTGTTTCACTTTCATCAAGAGGCTCTCTTTAGTTCTTCACTTTCTTCCATAAGTGTGGTGTCATCTGCATATCTGAGGTTATTGATATTTCTCCTGAAATCTGGATTCCAGTTTGTGCTTCATCCAGTCCAGCATTTCTCATGATGTACTCTGCATATAAGTTAAATAAGCAGGGTGACAAAATACAGCCTTGATGTACTCCTTTCCCAGTTTGGAACCAGTCTGTTATTCCATGTCCAGTTCTAACTGTTGCTTCCTGACCTGCATACAGATTTCTTAGGAGGCAGGTCCGGTGGTCTAGTATTCCCATCTCTTTCAGAATTTTCCACAGTTGTGAAAAATTTCCACTACGTTGTGATCCATACAGTCAAAGGCTTTGCCATAGTCAATAAAGCAGAGGTAGATGCTTTTCTGGAACTCTCTTGCTTTTTTGATGATCCGACAGATGTTGGCAATTTGATCTCTGGTTCCTCTGCCTTTTCTAAATCCAGCTTGAACATCTGGAAGCTCATAGTTCATATACTGTTGAAGCCTGGCTTGGAGAATTTTGAGCATTACTTTACTAGCATGTGAGATGAGTGCAATTGTGTGGTAGTTTGAGCATTCTTTGGCATTGCCTTTCTTTGGGATTGGAATGAAAACTGAACTTTTCCAGTCCTGTGGCCACTGCTGAGTTTTCCAAATTTGCTGGCGTATTGAGTGCAGCACTTTCATAACATCATCTTTTAGGATTTGAAATAGCTCAACTGGAATTCCATCACCTCCACTAGCTTTGTTCATGGTGATGCTTCCTAAGGCCCACTTGACTTCACTTTCCCGGATGTCTGGCTCTAGGTGAGTGATCACACCACCATGATTATCTTGGTCATGAAGATCTTTTTTGTACAGTTCTTCTGTGTATTCTTGCCACCTCTTCTTAATATCTTCTACTTCTGTTAGGTCCATACCATTTCTGTCCTTTATCGAGCCCATCTTTGCATGAAATTTTCCCTTGGTATCTCTGATTTTCTTGAAGAGATCTCTAGTCTTTCCCATTCTCTTGTTTTCCTCTATTTCTTTGCATCGATCACTGAGGAAGCCTTTCTTATCTCTCCTTGCTATTCTTTGGAACTCTCCATTCAAATGGGTATAACTTTCCTTTTCTCCTTTGCTTTTTGCTTCTTTTCTTTTCATAGCTGTTTGTAAGGCCTCCTCAGACAACCATTTTGCCTTTTTGCATTTCTTTTTCTTCGGGATGGTCTTGATCACTGCCTCCCATACAATGTCATGAACCTCTGTCCATAGTTCTTCAGGCTATCTGTCTATCAGATCTAGTCCCTTGAATCTATTTCTCACTTCCACTGTATAACTGTAAGGGATTTGATTTAGGTCATGCCTAAATGGTCTAGTGGTTTCCCCTTCTTTCTTCAATTTAAGTCTGAATTTGGCAATAAGGAGTTCATGATCTGAGCCACAGTCAGGTCCCAGTCCTGTTTTTGCTGACTGTATAGAGCTTCTCCATCTTTGGCTGCAAAGAATATAATCAATCTGATTTTGGTATTGATCATCTGGTGATGTCCATGTGTGGAGTCTTTTCTTGTGTTGTTGGAAGAGGGTGTTTGCTATGACCAGTGCATTCTCTTGGCAAAACTCTATTAGCCTTTGCCCTGCTTTGTTCTGTACTCCAGCCAAATTTGCCCATTACTCCAGATATTTCTTGACTTCCTACTTTTGCATTCCAGTCCCCTATAATGAAATGGACATCTTTTTTGGGTGTTAGGTCTAGAAGGCCTTGTAGGTCTTCATAGAACCACTCAACTTCAGCTTCTTCTGCATTATTAGTCTGAGCAAAGACTTGGATTACTGTGACATTAAATGGTTTTCCTTGGAAACGAACAGAGATCATTCTGTCGTTTTTGAGATTGCATCCAAGCACTGCATTTTGGACTCTTTTGTTGACTATGATGGCTACTCCATTTCTTCTAAGGGATTCTTGCCCACAGTAGTAGATATAATGATCATCTGAGTTAAATTCACCCATTCCAGTCCATTTTAGTTCTCTGATTCCTAAAATGTCAATGTTCACTCTTGCCATCTCCTGTTTGATCACTTCCAGTTTACCTTGATATGAACCTAATTCCAGGTTCCTATGCAGTATTGCTCTTTACAGCATTGGACTTTACTTCCATCACCAGTCACATCCACAACAGGGTGTTGTTTTTGCTTTGGCTCCATCTCTTCATTCTTTCTGGAGTTATTTCTCCACTGATCTCCAGTAGCAACTGGGCACCTACCAACCTGGGGAGTTCATCTTTCAGTGTCCTATCATTTTGCCTTTTCATACTGTTCATGGGGTTCTCAAGGCAAGAATACTGAAGTGGTTTGCCATTCCCTTCTCCAGTGGACCACATTCTGTCAGAACTCTCCACCATGACCCGCCCATCTTGGGTGGCCCCACATGGCATGGCTCATAGTTTCATTGTGTTAGACAAGCCTTGGTCCATTTGATCAGATTGGCTAGTTTTCTGTGATTGTGGTTTTCAATCTGTCTGCCCTCTGATGGAGAAGGATAAAAGGCTTATGGAAGCTTCCTGATGGGAGAGAATGACTGAGGGGGAAACTGGGTCTTGTTCTGATGGGCGGGGCCATGCTCAGTAAATATTTAACACAATTTTCTGTTGAAGGGCTGGGCTGTGTTCCCTCCCTGCTATTTGACCTGAGGCCAAACTATGGTGGAGGACCTCCTTCAAAAGGTCCCATGGACGCTCTGCTACACAGCCCCCCCAACCCTGCAGCAGGCCACTGCCAACCCTCGCCTCCACCGGAGACTCCTGGACACCCACAGGCAAGTCCGGGACAGTCTCTTGTGGGGTCACTGCTCCTTTCTCCCGGGTCCTGGTGCACAAGGTTCTGTTTGTGCCCTCCAAGAGTCTATTTCCCAGTCCTGTGTAAGTTCTCATGGCTCTGTGGTGGGTTAATGGCGACCTCCTTCAAGAGGGCTTATGCTATACCCAGGTCTGCTGCACCCAGAGCCCCTGCCCCGCAGCAGTCCACTGCCGACCCGCAGCTCCTCAGGAGACACCCAGACACAGTTCTGTCTCAGTCTGTGTGGGATCTCTGGGTCCTGGTGCACACAAAGTATGTTTGAGCCCTCTGACAGGCATGGGGTTTGATTCTAAATGTGATTTTGCCCCTCCTCCCATCTTGCTGGGGCTTTTCTGCCCTTGGACATGGAGATGTCCTCACAGTTGTTCCAGCACCGCGCAGCCACCACTACAAGTTAAGTTTTACTTGGGGCAAAATGAGGCCTGCAGCATGGAGACAGCACCTCAGATAGCTTAATTAGTAATCAGTTAAACCACCCTGGTGGGATTTACAGTGCCTGCTGGTACAACTTGGATCCTTCTGTAATTTTTAAGAAGACTAGAAGATTCACAAAAAAAAAAAAAAACCCTTGAAAAAGCCCTTTATTACCACTTTTTGAAAAAGTATACCAAAAAGAAGTATTTGGGGACCTCCTTGGCCATCCAGTGGCCATTCAGTGGTCAAGACTCTGCCTTCCAACACAGGGGGTGCAGGTTCAACCCCTGGTCTGGGAACTAAGATCCCACATGGCTCAGGGCTAAAAACACAAGACATAAAACAGAAGCAATGGGGTAACAAATTCAATAAAGACTTTAAAAATGGTCCACGTCAAAAAAATCTTTTAGAAAAAAGAGAAGTATTTCAGCCATGCCTACCCAGTGCTAATTTCTACTAGTCATCATAACTTACTTTCATTTAAGAAAAAAATAAATGTGATGCCTATAAAATTACAAAGAAGTTAGAAAATATTTTTTTAAGTCAAAAGAAAATAAGAATTATCCCTATTTCTACCCCTCGAAGAGAACCAGTGTTAAAAATGGGGTGGGGGGTGGGGGAGTGTAAGATTCTAAATATTTTTCCTTTCTGAAAATGTACTTTTCATTTTTACCAAAATGCATTTACTGTAGGTAGTTTTTTATTTAAGCTGTTTCTTCACCTAACAATGAATTGAGAGCACATTCTATATCAGTAAACATTTTTCTACTGCTGTGTAAATATATGAAGCTTTTCATGGTGTGAACATGTCATGATTTATGTAAATGACCCCCTTTTGTTGCGTTGGGTTGAATCCAGTTCACTGTATAAGCAGCAAGCACTGAACATTCTCAAAGCTCCTTGAGCACATTTATCATTATTTCCTTAAGACAAATTCATAGATACTCAACGCTTAGAAAGCCTTGATGAAAGCGAAAGTTGCTCAGTTGTGTCCGAGTCTTTGCAACCCCACGGACTACATAGTCCATGGAATTTTCCAGGCCAGAATACTGGAGTGGGTAGCCTTTCCCTTCTCCGGGGGATTGTCCCAACCCAGGGATCGAACCCAGGTCTCCCACATTGCAGGTGGATTCTTTACCAGCTGAGTCACAAGGGAATAGATGCTGCCAATTTGACCCTGCTAAGCTGCTAAGTCGCATCAGTCGTGTTCGACTCTGTGCGACCCCATAGACAGCAGCCCACCAGGCTCCCCTGTCCCTGGGATTCTCCAGACAAGAACACTGGAGTGGGTTGCCATTTCCTTCTCCAATTTGACCCTAGAACAACAGAAATTTTACATCGCACCAGCAGTGTGGTATAAAGCCGCATTTTCCTACAATCTCACCAACACTGGGGCCCGATGCTATCATCTGAAAATGGAGGCTAGAAAATGTCTCTCTGTTGATTTAATTTGCATTTCTTCAGTTGCTGGTGGAACCCGTGGTTATTTGTGGGCCATTTATGGTTCTTTGTGAGTTGCCAGCACAAGCGCTTTGTCCATTTGTGAAAACTGGGCTGTTAATTTCGTTTTCTGTTTCATAGGATCTTTCTATGTTGTAAGAATATGATCATTAATCTGTATATATGGTCCACATAGGTTTCCATTGGTTGTAATATTTTTTTACTGATGCAAAAAATAAAATGATTACATTTTGTTTACCACATTCATTCCGTGGGAGAGTTCCAGGCCCGTGGGGCGGAGCCACCTCTGGTGGGCTGGTGGGTGTACTCTTGCCAGCCCAGGCACTGCCCCCACCCCTGCTCACTGAGTTCTCATATTATTACCTGCATCTGACTATGAGGGGATGGAGGTTCCAAGGGCTTCAGGACTTGACCCGGGTCACTCAAGAACGGTGTCAAGACCTGAACCCAAGCAGTCTGTCTCATGGGCCAGACTCTGCCTGCAAAGCGTTGCTAGTAGTGAGAGATGATAGAGCAAGCATCCGGTGCTGTAAACTCCAGGCTCCAGCCAACTGTTCCTGTAGGAACTTGTATCTGTTAGGAATGCTTGGCAGGTGGAACAGAAGCTCCAGCTACAGCGAATTGAACAGATAGGGCTTTTCATCCAGAGATGTTTAATTACTGCTGTGTGTGATGTGCCAGTGGTGTATTGTGTGTGACAGCGTCAGTTGGACCTCGAAGCATCTCTAACAGTATCTATGACTACGTGTGTTTTTATAAGGATTTGCACTGCTGCTTGAGAGAGAAGGCAGCAGCTGAGTGTATTGTCAGAGGCCTGGTTGACAGTGGAAGATGGTTCAGGGCACAGTTGATGCTGTGCATTTGTTCCCAAGGCTCCTGCTCTCGGTACCTGTTCCAATGGGCCTGCAGAACATGGCGCTGGAAATGATGGAAGCAGCTACACCGGGTTTAAGAGCATCACTACTCAGCTCTTCCCACCCTAAGGTGCGTATTCCTCTAGCTCAGCAACCCTGCTCAGGAGCAAATGCCTGAAAACCCTGGTGGGACCAGAGGCCTCATTATAAAGGAGCTTGGCCTCTCGGTGGCTTCACTCTCCCACCAAGTGAAAGAGCCAGGCGACACCTTCCCTGGTTCACCATTAGCATCCCGGGGGGGTGAGGGGGCAGGCCTAGGAGGGTTAGACTGAGAGAAGGCCCAGGCTCCGACCCTCCCACACTGGGGCCAGCTGAGGTTGGGAGGCGCAGCTTCTCTTTCCAAGCTGAGGCTCCCCATGAGTTAAATCTGAAAATGTCAGGAAACTTCAAAAAAGCACAAATAATGTTCTTTTGAAAAGCTATTTAACATGATTCTACAATGCAAGGAATGAACCTAGGTGGATCCTGGATGGGGCAGGAGGGAGTTGCCACCCAGCATAGGACCCGATACTGAAATAATGACTACCATTGAATAATAGTATCGAATCATATTCAGCTCTTCCAGAACTTGATATTTGGACCCTGATTATGGAAGGGGGCTCCTTGTTCCTAGGGGACACATGTGACCTCTCGAAGAATAAAGTGCCGTGACCCCACCGCGTATCCCCAGGGGTCGAGGGAGGCTTCCTAGGACGATGCTGACAGAGTACGATGTTAACAGGTAAGGATCTGGGTGAGGGACTTTGAGGGGGTGGGGATGAGGGAGGTGGGCATCATTGTTCTGTTCTTGCAACTTCTCTGCAGCTTTGAATTTTTTGAAAATTAAACATTTTTTAAAGCGTTATTTAAAATTCTGGGTGTGACCATACACAAAAATAAACTCAAAATGGATTAAAGAGCTAAATGTAAGACCAGAAACTATAAAACTCCTAGAGGAGAACATAGGCAAAACACTCTCTGACATACATCACCACAGGATCCTCTATGACCCACCTCCCAGAATATTGGAAATAAAAGCAAAAATAAACAAATGGGGCCTAATTAAACTTAAAAGCTTCTGCACAACAAAGGAAACTATAAGCAAGGTGAAAAGACAGCCTTCAGAATGGGAGAAAATAATAGCAAATGAAGCAACTGACAAACAACTAATCTCAAAAATATACAAGCAATTCCTACAGCTCAATTCCAGAAAAATAAATGACCCAATCAAAAAATGGGCCAAAGAACTAAACAGACATTTCTCCAAAAAAGACATACAGATGGCTAACAAACACATGAAAAGATGCTCAACATCACTCATTATCAGAGAAATGCAAATCAAAACCACTATGAGGTGCCATTTCACGCCAGTCAGAATGGCTGCTTTCCAAAAGTCTACAAGCAATAAATGCTGGAGAGGGTGTGGAGAAAAGGGAACCCTCTTACACTGTTGGTGGGAATGCAAACTAATACAGCCACTATGGATAACAGTGTGGAGATTCCTTAAAAAACTGGAAATAGAACTGCCTTATGATCCAGCAATCCCACTGCTGGGCATACACACTGAGGAAACCAGAATTGAAAGAGACACGTGTACCCCAATGTTCATCACAGCACTGTTTATAATAGCCAGGACATGGAAGCAACTTAGATGTCCATCAGCAGATGAATGGATAAGAAAGCTGTGGTACATATACACAATGGAGTATTACTCAGCCATTAAAAAGAATTCATTTGAATCAGTTCTAATGAGGTGGATGAAACTGGAGCCTATTATACAGAGTGAAGTAAGCCAGAAAGAAAAACACCAATACAGTATACTAACGCGTATATATGGAATTTAGAAAGATGGTAACAATAACCCTGTATACAAGACAGCAAAAGAGACACTGATGTATAGAACAGTCTTTTGGACTCTGTGGGAGAGGGAGAGGGTGAGATGATTTGGGAGGATGGCATTGAAATATGTATAATATCATATATGAAACGAGTCGCCAGTCCAGGTTCGATGCACGATACTGGATGCTTGGGGCTGGTGCACTGGGACGACCCAGAGGGATGGTATGGGGAGGGAGGAGGGAGGAGGGTTCAGGATGGGAAATACATGTAAGCCTGTGGTGGATTCATTTTGATATATGGCAGAACCAATACAATATTGTAAAGTTTAAAAATAAAATAAAATTTTTTTAAAAAGTGAAGAAAAAATAATAATAATTAAATTCTGGGTGTGATCACCATGGGTGCTAAGGAATTGTTGAGCACTCAGCCCAGATTCCTCAGTCCTTCATGAATTTGCCCCAGTGACCTGTGGTGACAGGTGACCTGTCAGGCCACCCAGACCCCCTCGATGGGGACGTGTCCCAGCTCCAGGCTCAGCAATCACCCCTCAGGGTCAGCCACACCCACAGTCAGGCCCTTCCCCAGGAACCCAGGCTCTGTGACCCACCAACACTGCCACATAAAGGCTTGGCCATCTCAAGCCAGCTGGGGACAGGTCTGGGGGGCCACCTCAGCTCCATAGCTCCTGGGGGGCACCTGAGCTGCCCCTCCTCCCACAGTGCTGACGCAAGCCCTCCTTCAACAGACACCCATGCGTCAGTTCCTTCCTGGGGGTCCAGCCTGCCACAGGCCCCCCAGCCACATCCCCCCCACCTCTGCTCACACACCTGCATCCATCCTCCACCATCATATCTGTCCTGCCCCATGCTCATCACACACCATGAACATTTCTTCCTTTAAAGCAGTTTGATCTGAAATATTTCCAACACACACACACGGAACGGGTGATGAATACCTGACGCCCTATAAGGCTTTATCAGATCTCAGCCAAAGGTCACATTTCCTCAGCTCTCTGCGTTTTAAGGAACGAAACCTCACCGATTCAGCTGAGGCCTCCCACTTACCTGCTCCAGGCCCTTCCCTCACACCTCTCCTGAAGGTCTCCCATCATCAGTTTGGTGTTTCTCCTTCATGTGTATGTTCTCACACTTTTAATACAGCTTTCTTCACCCATAAACAATAGCCGGTGTTGTGTTTTAGGTTTTTAATCTTTACGTAAATAATGTCATTCCGATCGCATCATTCCATGACTTGCTTTTTCAGCCCCAGGTTGTTTGTGAAATGCCTCCAAGTGGATGTCTGTGGTCTGGCCCATTTGATCTGCTTCTGTACACCCCATGGATTTCAGCCCGGCTCCCGTGGGTGGACGTGTGTGTCGTCCTCTGGACAAGCAGAGCTGCAAGCACCGTCCCCACCCACAGCTGCATGAGCACCCGAGGCAATGGCCCACAGGTATAGTTACCCATCAGGGAGATTATTCTGGGGGAAGGAGGAGCATTTAACAGGAGCCACCATCTGAATCTTAGACAAAGCTCCTGGCGCAATTCCGGCCCCATGAAACAGACCCCCCACCCCAACCCTGCACTCCATCCCTGCCGCCTGCTCCTGATACAGTCAGGTTTCGCTGCAGTAATGCTGTGTAATAAACAGTCCCAGCTCCAGGCACAACGGGCATTTGTTTCTTACTCACGCATCAGCAGGGGAGCCAGGTTCAGCACTGTTCTGGCCATGGCTGGGTTTCCATTCACTTTGTGGGTCTTTTATTCCTGAAGGGCCTATGGCTTTCTGGGACATGCCTTCCTCAAGGCCAGAACTAGAGCACAAGAGGCCAAGTCAAACCACGAAAGCGGACGAAAAGACTCTGGTCACATGGGGCATGTGTTTCGTCCACTTACGGTCCACTGGCCAAAGCAGGTCACGAGGCTAAGCCCTGAGTCAGCGCCAGGAGCTGACTCCACCCACAGTGATGTGTCCACGAGAGCAGGAGGGCTGAAAGAACCGTGTGCAGGTCAAGCCGTCCACTGTGGGTATGACCTTCCCTTGCCACCTAAAACGTCATAGGTCAACTGTAGTTCAGTCTAAAAAAAGAAAGTGATTTTTAGGATTTTTCCAGAGAAACATGACCAAAGCAGACAAAGCCCCTGGATCAGAGTTTCCGAGTTTGGGTCCCATGAAACAGTAATGTATGTAAGTGTACATATAAAATGTAAATATGTGTTTATAAAATGTGCATAGTGAAGAACTGGCCCATGCAGTGAGCAGTGATGGAAGCTCAGTGGTCCTTTGAGCTCCTGGCTAGAAGCTGGAGCCCGTGGAAAGCAGGTGGTATAATTCTGTCCAAGTCCAAAGGTCTAAGAACCAAGGGAGCTGATGGTGAAGATCTGGGCATGAAGGCAGGCAATGAGATGAGAGGCCCAGCTCAAGCAGGAGGCAAGGAAAAGGGCGGCAGCTTCCTCCTTCCTCTGCCTTTTGTGCTACTCAAGCCATCAGGCTAGATGAGACGCACACCACCCACCCGCCCTGGGGAGGGCATCTGCCTTACTGAGGCTACAAGTTCAAGTGCTGACCAGCCAGAAGCACTGTCACCATCACAGACACGCCCACAGTACCAGTGCCTCTGGGCACCCACGGCCAGTCAACTTGACACAGAGAGCTAGCCATCACGCATTCCTCTGCCTGAGTCTGTGGAACGGGGGTATTTGCTAAAGATTTGCGTGGACTTGATCTTACGTGTAAAGTGGGACATGGGTTATCAATTCCACTTTAAAATACCAAGAGACCACAGGCCCCAACGCACACAGCCTATGACGGGTGTGCGATGGTTCGTGTGACAAGCCATTCAGCTTGTTAACAAGAGTGTGGGTCAGCAGCACATACTCAGGGACTGTGGTTTGTTTAATTAAACAATAAGAAGATGGTATAGAAATCAATACTCAATTCCATTCTCAATGCCAGAGACACCCAGCTTCTGTGCAGGTCATCGGAGCTGTGTGTTAACACACTCCCACATAACCAGGCAAGTAGCCATCATTCAGCGCGTCGTGGCCCATTCATTTCACCCTGGCTGGGAAAGAAGGCCCATTAGCTGCATTATTCAGGGTTAGGAAATCAATAACACACCAATTATTGATAGACACGCACTGCTAGCAGACGGAAAAAAATTACACGAGGGCTTTACAAGAGTGATTGCTCTGTTCTTTAGAGCGATGGCCATACAGTTTCAGCTTTCAATTCCCTGTAACATACTCACCCAGATTTATGGGGCTTTTGTAATGTCTAATTGGGATTGGTGATATGACCCTCGCTTTCACTTTGTGGAATGTTTTAAGCATCCATCAAATGTCGATGAAAAGGGAAGAAGCAAAAGAATCACATCCAATCTTAGAAATTACAGGGAAGGGACCTCAGGGTAATTGAAGGCCTACCTTAGAGACTCTCTAGATACTGTTTCCTTTAGTCTTCACATACTGTTCTCTCCACCTCACAGGTGGTGGAATTGAGACTGAGAACGGGTAACTAACTTGACCACTGTCGCTCAGCTCAGCAGTGGGGACCTGAGATTCTAAAGGACAGCTGGTCAGGAAGCCCTCTCCCCTTCCACTGGGCTCTATCTGGGGTTCTCTCAAAGCCCCAATATTTCAGTGATGTCCCAAAGATGCTCATAGCATAAGAAGGACAATGATAATAGGAACAGGGGATGGTAATTGTAATAGTACCAGTGTGATTAGCAAGTCAAAACCCACTTCCTTTCCGGTGGGACTATCCACTCCCTGCATTTGGACCTGATACTTTTTTAATATAGCCATTGGGTTGCATTTACGTTGCGGCCACCACTTCCCGTTGCTGGTCTGGAGGTACTTTAGCCTCCTGGGAATTCTTCATCTGAACCTCTCTCAAGTTAGGTCTGCTCTGTCCTATACTTGTGGGGTTGCAGGTATTTAAGTTGAATTCTTGGCATTCACCCTCGTTTGATTTATCTAACTGTTCTAGCACCCAACCTTTTAAGATTTTTCAAATCTTTTTTTTTTAATATTTATTTATTTCGCTGCACTGGGTCTTAATTGTGGTATGCTCCATCTTTAGTTGCAGCGTGTGGGACCTAGTTCCCTGACCGGGTTTGATTAGCCACTGGGCCACCAGGGAAGTCCCCACTGATTTTTAAGTCAGAAGAAACCATGAAGACCAGTCTGTCCCTTGGGGGAGGGGTGGCAGTCACGGTTCCCGGGTCCCCGTCCATAACCTATTGCTTCTTTAGTTTCATGGATCATTTCCTTTCTTTGGGCCTGTTTCCCCTTCCATAAAACACACATGTTAGGTCAACTGATCGGAAAGGCCCTTCCTGCATGGCAAACAGGACCTCATAGCCCAGAAATACCCGATACATGCCAACCTGGGCCCTGATTAAGAGTGAACACAATTTTAATGACACTGGTTTTAACAGAAATTAGACAACATGAGACACAGCACTCCGTTTTGAAATGGAACCCACCATATGAAGGTAGTCAGGGAGACAGGTCATAACCATCTCCCAAGGCCACTCTGCTCATGGTTAGCTTTGCAGCTTCAGCCTCTATTTCTTACTCCCTTTGAAGAACTGAGGGAATTTTTCAGACTCAGAAAGAATCACCACGGAACCAGGCAAGTGTTCCAAGGAGGGGTTCTTCGGCCACTCCACCCACCAAGCTTTCAAACGCCGGCATTATAAACCCAATCATTAAACAGTGCCTTTCTGGAAATCTCTGCATTAATTACCATCATTGGAGAGACATTATCTATATTTACATAATAGCTTCGCAGGTTTTGCTGGTTCTGAGTCAAGCTAACAAATTTGTAGCTATTAAGGAACACAAATTGCTCTGCTACGTTTTAAATTCTGCAAATGGAAAACTGTGCCTGTGTACAGAGGTGGCTGGAACCCAGGGCAATTAGTGTCTAATAATTCGTTAATGCTGGAGATGCGTGAAGATACGGTTCAAAACGTCTGCTGTAATGTCTTAAGTAAAAAGAGAAAGGCAGTTGGAAAAACCATAATAGGGTTAGGCGTATTAATATAGCAGCATATTTTTACAGAATGTAAAAGGCTCTTGTCCTGTCTTTAAAAGGGATAGCTAAAGCCGCATCTTTATTTTTACCACTTAATTGCCCTGTCCTGGATACTAATGACGGACTGATTACGGTTTAAGGTTTAATCACCAAGAGACAAGAGACGGAGGTGGGAAGGCCGGCCAGATCTGGAGGGAGGGGGCGAGGCTGGAAAGACACCTGGCTGGGAACGCAGGTGGGGAAGAAAGGCGGGTCATCAGGCCCCAGGCCGCACCGGTCCCAGTGATGTCATCATGCCCCAAGGTCTCTGCTCCTGCAGGCTCCTGGGCGCGTTTACCAAAACGGTTAGAACTCACGCAGAGCCGGTTCAGAGAGGCTGGTGGGTGACGGATGACAGTTCACTGTTTTCTGCCCAGAACCCTAGAGGAAGACCTCCAGAAATAGCAGCTCTCGTTCCTCTTGGGAGTGGTTCTCATACCTGAGCATTCACCAGCTCATGCAGACTCATTAAATCAGATTCTAATGCAGAGAACCTGGAGGCCACCGGAAGTTCCTGGTAGGTCCTTGTCGATACCGCTGCCCCGGGTCACACATGGGGGCCAAGGAATGGCGGGGGATTCCTTCCCTGTGACCCAAGATGGGCTTTCCCGTGGACTGTTCTCCGGTCTCAATAGAAGAAGACACCCCCCCACCCACCCACTTCGTGGAAATATGTGAGTCTGGGAACTGGGCCCAGCTGATGGGCAGAGCAAAGAAGCAAGGCAGGGCAGAGGGGCGGATGGGGAGGTGATGGCTTCCTGGTTCCAGTCCCCGAGGCCCGTTGTTTTCCAAGGTTTGACGTCAGCCAGTGAGCTGCCCTTTCCCTTAACCAGTTTCTGTTGGATTTCCCTCACTGTCACCCAGAAAGTTCTGACCACTACAGGAGTGCAAACTAAAATGTACAAGCATCTCACTGATACAATTGTCTGTGCAGCGTGGTCTCTTCCTGTAAGAGGGGACAAGACAGAGGTCGGAAGAGCAGGAGTTTGGGATAGGGTTGCCAGATAAAATTCAAGATGGACAGCCAAACTTGACTCTCAGATGACCAATAACTTTTTAAGATACGTATGCCACAAACAGGGTTTCCTTGGTGGCTCAGTGGTAAAGAATCCTCCTTCCAATGCAGGACATGCAGGAAGATCCCCTGGAGAAACAGCAACCCGCGCCAGTATTCTTGCCTGGGAAATCCCTTGGGCAGAGGAGACTGGCGGGCTACAGTCCATGGGATCACAAGAGTCAGACACGACTTAGTGAAACAACAATTAATGCCACAAATGTTGCATGAGATATACTTACCCTGTAAAATCATTCTTTGTTTATCTGAAATTCAGATGCATCTGTATTTTTACTTGCTAAATCTGACAACCTGCGCTCAGGAGCAAGGCAGTCCAGGGTTTGCCTGTCAGCTCTGTTCCTGGCTGTGATGTTGGCTGTACTTCTGAGGGCTGTATTCCAGACTCCATGCAGGCTGGTCTGGTCTGAGCAGTGATCAGAGCACAGGAGGAAGGGAGAAGGTAAAGTGTTTCTGGACCATCTTTGGCAGTGGCCGCCTTTCCTCCAGGGTCCCAGCCTCTGCTACACGGCCTGCTGTGGATCTGGAGTTGCACGGGCGTGTGTCCTGTTCTTTTCACCCTAGATTGCCTGTCTGTCTGAGACTCTGTATAACCCAAGTCACACACTGTGAGCTCTGGGGGCCTGCCCTCTTTCATTCAGCGTAATGTTTTTGCGATTCATCCGTGTTGTTGTTTGTATGAGGAATTCATTCCGGTTATCTTTTTTCCAGCTTTATTGAGATATAATTGGCATTCAATATTGTGTGAGTTTAAGGTATACAACAAATCAATTTGATGCATTTGCGAGTGATTACCACCATACGTAACAACTGTCACATCACATAATTGCCCTTTCTTTTTTGTGGTTGAGAACACTGCAGGTCTACTCTTTCTAGTATGACACAGAATTATCAACTGTGCGCACCACTCTGTACATTCGATTCCCAGAACTTACTCATCTAATATCTGGAAATTTGTACCCTGAGACCAACATCACCCCTATTCCCCATCTCCCAGCCTCTGGCAGCCAACATTCCAGTCTCTTTCTGTGAGTTCAGCTTTCTTTAGATTCTACATGTAAGTGAGGTTGTACAGTACTTGTTTTTCCCTATTCAGCTTATTTCATGTAGCATAATGCCATCAAGGTCCATCCAGGTTGTTGCAGATGGTAAAACTTCTTTCTTTCACACGGCTGAATAATATTCGTGGTGTGTACATAGCCACCATATATCCTTCTTTATCTGGAGATGAACACTTGACTTGTTTTTCATGTCTTGGCTGTTGTGAATAATGCTGCACTGGACATGAGAATGCAGATCTTCAAGATCTGGTTTTCATTTCCTTAAGATATATACCCAGAAAAGTTGGATTGCAGGATTGCAATCCAAAAAAAATCTTTTCAGTTTTGTTTTTTTAAGGAAACTCCATACCATTTTCCATAATGGCTGCACCAACTTACATTTCCACCAGCGACGTACAAGGATTCCCTTTTCGGCACATCCTCACCAACACTTCCCTCTCGTCTTTCTGAGGAGTGCCGTTCCATGTGCAACGTGATCACTTCGTGCAGGTTTCATTTGCATTTCTTTTCCCTGATCATTAGTGATGCGGAGCACCTTTCCTGTACCTGTCGGCCATTTGTATGTCTTCTTTAGAAAAATGTCTTTTCCATTCCTCTGCCCATTTCTTTACTGGACTGCTTGTTGAGTTGTCTATTTCTTTTCATTGCTGAGTGGTAATCAATTGCCTGAATATATCACTTTAAAACAAACAAACAAAAAAAAAAAACACCTCTTTGTCCTGCTGACATTTGCAAGCATTTGGATTGTTTCCAGTTTGGGACTATTATGAATAGAGCTATGGAGAGTGTTAGTATGGATGTCTTTGTGTAGCACATTTTTTTTTTTAATTTCTCTTGCCTAAAAATATAGGGATAGAATGTTTGGTTGGAGAGTTAAGTGAACGTTTAATTTTAAAAGAAACTTCCAGATCTCTTTCTATAGAGTTTTGTCATGAAACTGTATACAAGCATTGAATTTCTGTTAGGATGATATGGTTTCTGATAATGAGGCTACAAATCAGAATCTCCGAGATCGTTTCAAGACCGGGGTTCTATGCTTCTCTTGGAATGCTTGTGTCATTGTCTTCCCAACGCAAAATTCTCTGGGTAATTAGGTACACAGAAGGTTGCTGAGTTAGCAAGCCCTCCCTTTTCTCAGAACATCTGCAAAGATCAGAAATAAGAGGCAAGTTACTCAGATTGCAACAGTACATTTTTTTCAGCTTTACTGAGATGTAACTGACAAGTAGAAATTGTAAGTATTTAAAGGATATACCTTGATATTTTGATAGAAGTATTCATTGTGAAATGATCATCACAATCAAGGTAAGTAATGTGTGTGTGACCTCACATAGTTAGCATGTTCTGTGTGTGTGTGTGCGTGTGATGGGAACATGTAAGATCGACCCTTTTAGGAAATCTCAGGTGTACAATACCTGTGTTGTTGCTGACTGTGAACAGATTGAACAGAATGTGGGAGGTGGACGTGAAGCTGGTGACTGCCTGGTGCATGTCATCGGCTCGGGCTTGCAGAGTGACCTGTGAGCAGGGCCTCTCTGACAGGTCACTGGGAAGCCTTCTGGTCATAGGTAACCCACGAGCCAGCCTCAGCTGGCACAGTCACTATGCCCTGTGCCTTGACCAGAGGCCTCCGTAAACAGCCAACAGCCTTGAAGACAAAGAACAGGGTGCAGTCATTCCTCCAATGCTCTATAATTTGAAAATGACCATAAACGACCCGCATAGCCATACACAAACAATGAGGCCATTTTTGGTCCAATTCCAGGAGGAAGGCAAGGCTGAAGAAGGAACTCAGGCCACACTGTCAGGCCCCCTGTGATTAGGCAGACTCTTCCCAGGTAGTTAGGTCAGGCTTCCAGCCTCAGGTACCGCAGCCACAGCGGACAGGCAGCTTCCCTCTCCAGATACTCCAACCAAACCCTAAAATTGAGCCTCCCTGGCCTGGCCTGGGTCATGTGCCCAACCCATGAGCCAATCAGGACCAAATGGATGGAACAAGCTTATTGGCTGGGCCTGACTCACGTGCCCACCTCTGAGAGGGCTGGCGTCAGTTGCACAAAAACTCCCTTGAGAGTAAAAGGGGGTGCTGACTTGAATGGAATCAAGGTGGGTATGCTGAGAAGGAGGAATGGACAAAGCAGCCTTTCTCAGCCTACCTGATGTTATGTTGGTAGATATTAGCTCATGAGAGTCGAGGCATCATGACCTTGAAAAAGTAACTTTGGAAACATGAAGACAAACTCACACAATTTTTTCCAGCAGTATGTAAAACCAGACAATGCTCAATGCTTTGTAAAACTGTGCTGAGTATATCATCATGAATATACAAAAGTCTCTCTTGAGAATTTCATAGCAATAGGCGAGAGAGACACATACCATTGGGGAAATGCCTGTTCTTTCTGCTGCGGTAAAAATGGGTAAAACAGTAAAAAAAAAAAAAAAAAAAAAGAAAAGCAAAAAGTAAAATCCATCTCTTTGTCAGCGTTGCCTTTGAAAATGGCATAGAAAACACTGAGGATTTGAACAACCTAGAATTAGAAGAAAGTAAGCTGTGTGGGAGGTTTTCTGTACAACTGGTTGAGAGTATAGATTAAAAAAAAAAACAAAACATGTCATAGTTAATGGTACTTGTTAGATTTTGTTTCAGTATAAAAATACAGAAAGACCACTATTTGTGAGCCATTAAATGAAAGATGTACCTGGGAATATATATATATATATGTATATTCTCAGTAGTATATTACTTCTTTAATAACAGTAACATTTTATGGAAAAGCTGTGTAAGTAAAACCAATATGAAATAGGACAGCTCAGACCTGTGTATGTGTGTGTAAGAATTTAATACGCAATAAAAGTAGCACCACAAATTAGTGAATAAAATGTAGATTGCTAGTGACTTCCCTGGTGGTGCAGTAGTTTAGCCTCTGTGCTCCCAGTGCAGGGGGCATGGGTTTGATCCCTGCTTGGGGAACTTAAGATCCCACATGCCACATAGCACAACCAAAAAGAATAATAATAATAAGAAGATAGATTGCTTCATAAATGGTATAAGGAGAACTAACTGGCTAAGACAAGATCCCTATGTAATACCTTATATAAAAGTAGACTCTGATGAATTAAAGAGGTAAAGGTGAAAGCTAAAACTATAAAGCTAATAGAAAAAATTTAGGAAGATATTTGTGGGCCAAGATAGAGGAACAAATTTTCAAAACGTGGTTCAAAGTATAAGCCAGAAAGCAACAAAATCAGTGAGTTTGACTACATCAATATTAAGGCCTTTCAATAAAAAAAAAGACACCATGAATAAAATTTCCCCCTTTTTATAAAAACCCGGGGCTTCCCTGGTGGCTCAGTGGTAAAGAATCTGCCTGCCAATGCAGGAGACACTGGTTCAATCCCTGGTCCGGGAAGATCCCACATGTTGCAGAGCAACTAATCTCCACGCACCACAACTCCTGAGCCTGTGATCTAGAACCCGGGAGCCATAACTACTGAGCCCACATGCCCTAGAGCCTGTGCTCTGCAACAAGAAAAGCCTCTGCAATGAGAAACCTGCACACTCCAACTAGAGAAAGCCTGTGCAGTAACAAAGACCCAGCACAGCCAAAAATAAATGAGAGAATTTTTTTAATAAAATAAAAATTCAAAACAGACACCCTGGGATATGACATTTACAAAGTCAAAGTGGGCAAGGACTTAATATCTAACCCAGCACCCTTCACTAGAAATATAATTTGAGCCACTTAGGTAATTTAAAACTATTCTTGTAGCCACATTTAAAAGCATAAAAATAAATGAAATTAATTTTGATAATATATTTAACCTGATATGTCCAGAATATAACCATTTCAACATAAAATCAATGTAAAAAATATTAATGAGACTCTTGCTTCCTCCTCTTCATCCTGAGTCTTTCAATCCATAAGTGTATTTCATACTTTCCCAGCATGTCTTACTTTGAAGCAGCCACATTTCAAGGGCTCAAAAGCCACATGCATTTAGTAGCCCCCATATTGGAGACACAATTACAGACTATTCACAGAACTCCTGAAGATCAGAAAGAACAGAGAGTAATCCCAGTAGGAAAAAGAACAAAAGACATCACCAGGCAACTTGTAAAAGAGGAAATCCCAAAAGCTCACAGCATCTGAAAAGATGCTGCAGTTCATAGTCATCATGGAAGTTAAAACAGTGAGATGGCATTTTATCCCTGTTAGACCGATGATTAGAAAGCTGAATCATGCCAGTTGTTGGCAAAGGATGTGAGTACCTTGGACCCTTGTGTGTGATGGTCAGGAAAACAGGGTGACATAGTGTTCTGGGGAGGAAAAAATCAGCTCTCGGTCCGGTAGAAACAGCACGCATGCCCCGTAGCCCAGCAGGGCTGCTCTCGGGTCTGTAGTTCAAAGAAGGGCTCACACAGTTTTACAAAGGGTGGGGGCACAAGGATGTCTAGGGTGTTCATTTTTTGTGTGTCGGCAGGGAGTCAGAGGCATGCTGACTACCCATTCCAGAGAGAAAGAGGGAAAATACAGGGCTTCGTACGGTGGCAGACACAGAGGGAACGGTTCAGAGGCACACGCAGCGGAATGATGGATTCTAAAGCAGGTGCTCGGTGGGGAAAGTAAGGAGATAGAATAACCATTTACATACAGTGGAAAATGCATCACACAGAACAGCAATACATATTTTGCAAGAATGTATACCCGGGGCCCCCTCCCCTCAAAAAGAAAAACCTCATGAGTACATGAGAAGCCTTGCTCGGTGGACTTGAGAATCCGGAGTGACTTGTGAGGATATCGGAGAGAAAGGTTTCACTCTCACGAGGGACCTTGGCCTGACTGGTGATGACAGTGTTATGTAACCCCTCGTCTCTACTGAGCTCCAAAAAGGAGGAAGGGAGGAGGGTGAAGAAGAGGGGGCGGGGGAAGGAAGAAGCCGCTGCTGAGGTCAGAAGAACAGCGCGTCAATGCACTGGGTGTCACCGGGGCAGTTAACTCCGGGCCTCCCACAGCTCACAGCGAGATGGGCGGAAGCCTCCAGACACCCGAGTACCCTGTGGCAGAAGCCTAGAAGAGTGTCGGGACTTAAAGAAGATACACTTTTTAAAAACAATATGACAAGTGTTTCAAATTTGCTGACGTGTTCTGCCATGATAAGTAGCTCCAAGGAATTAATAACCCAGCAAATAATTTCAAAAGTATAATCAATCTGTCACATAAAGATTCCACTCTTAATACAAATGGGAAAGAAACTGCCTTTCTAGAGAAACTCCTGCTATGGAGAGAGTGTTGGAGGGAAGCTTTTCATTGTTGTGTCCCTTTCCCTCCCCCCAGAAACTCACTTTTAAAAGTATCAGCTAGAAGAGTGCCCGTAAGTGTGTGCCTAAAATCTTGGAAGCAAACCATTCTAACCACTTACAGAATTTTCTCAAAAAGTTTTAGTAGGAGTTTAGCAGGCCAAGTTTTAGTGGGTTTTGAACCTACTTGTTAAAAATACAAAAAGAAGTACCTTCCAATTAGTTTTCAAGAGCAACATCAAGGTCAGGAAACAGGGAAATTTACTACCCAAGTGTCAACAGAAACTGCATCATTGGCGGTTGGGATTGGAAAATGATCATTACTAGAAATGGCGACCCACTCCAGTGTTCTTGCCTGGAGAATCCCAGGGATGGTGGAGCCTGCTGGGCTGCTGTCTATGGGGTCACATAGAGTCGGACCTGACTGAAGTGACTTAGCAGCAGCATCTTAAACAGAGAGCCACACATCTTTGTAGGATGTATTTTTCAGTTATGAGAAGTCTTCCAAACCATGTATTAAAATCTATTGAACCTCTGAATCAGGTCCTTAAATTTTGGTATCCAAAAAAAAAAAAAAGTGTTAATAAGGTTTAAAATGTAATGAAGCATATTCAGTCCTTCACTGTATTATCTATTTTAATACAGATAATTACGATGATAACCAAAAGGGGTTTTGTACTGTTAATACATCTGAACTTGAAAATGCATTTTGAAATGTCTCTTATGTCCTCTTTATCGTATCCTTTTTCATTTCTGTTTGCTTTATAATGTACATGATATACCTGTGCAGTGTCAGTTGTTTTTTTGTTTTTACTGATAGGTATGGGTGATCAAAAATGGAAACTGTTTCTGTTTCCTGTGACTTCTGTAACAAGTTACCATAACTAGGTTCTGATGACACAAAGTTCCTGACCTGTAGTTCTGGAGGAGAGGGCTGACCTCACTGGGCTGCGTTTCTCCTGGAGGCTTCTGGGGAGAACCGCTTCCTTGCCTTTTCCAGTTTCTAGAGGTGCCTGGAATCCTTTGGCTCCTGACCCTGCTTTTGTCTCCTTCTCAGACTGGCCCTCCTGCCCCTCTTTCACAAGGACCTTGTGATGACACTGTGTCCGCCCAAATGATCCTGGCTCATCTCCCCTGGCTCAAGGTTATTGATGCACCCACCTCTGCGAAGGCCCCTTTTCCACTTAAGGAAACATATTCAGAGGTTCTGGGAATTGGGCTGTGCACATGTTTAGGGGGACCATCGGACAGCCTGCCACAAAGACCTTGGAAGAAAGAAACTGATGGCCAAGTGGGTATGAAAGCCCCACTCCAGGGCAATTCCCACAAGGTCACTTTCCAGCCTGCACTTTGAGGGGCAGCCAGACCTCACCTTGAGCTCAGGCACGTAGCGTCTCTTTTGTCACATTTCTGTCCTTTTGACTACAAGTAATAAACCTCCTCTTGTTTAGGTAACAGGAGCTTGGGATGATGCTTTTGTTTTCTGCTGAGTCAGCTAGACCAAGTTCCAAATCTTGATTCAGGCTCTCACTCCTGTATGATCTGGATCAATTCCCCAATGCCTCTGATCCTGAGTTACTCTCTCTTTGAAACAGAGAAACTGAGATTTCCCTGGTGGTCCCGGGGTCGAGAATCCATTTTGCAGTGCAGGAAACACAAGCTCGATCCCTGGTCCAGGGACTGAGATCCCACGTGCCTCGGGGCAGCTAAGCCCATGCACCACAACTAGAGAGTCCGTGTACCCCAACGAAAGATCCTGTGTCACACAGCTAAGACCCGACACAGCCAAACAAATTAAAAAAGAGAGAAGCTAACCCAGACTTTGTGCAATGACCCAGAGACTAGGGACTACAACATATAAACTGCTCTGGCACAAGGGTCTGCTGAAGAAATGTCAGCTTCTCCTGCTCTTCCAATAAGAATTTCCATCTCTGCAAAGCCTCATCCATAAAGACCCAGAAACGAGAGCAAATGGAGTCCAAGAGTGAACGCCACTTCGCAGCGATTTCCTGTTTCGTCCAGGGATTAAGAAATACACAGCTTCATTCACAGCTTCTTCAAAGGAGTGCCAAGCGCTTCAGTGAAAGTCAGAAAACTGAGAATGAAACTCACACTTGACCGGATGATGGGTGTCAGAATCCTTTCCCTAAAAACCCCTTAAAAACAAAGGTCTTCCTAACTGAACAGCATTACGCTTTAACAATTTCCCAAATCCTCAGAACATGAACAAAGTCAGGCAGTATTCGTTCAACAGAGTGCCGTGACTCCCTTCTGAGACCTCTAAAGGGGAGGGGTGGGCACCTTTCCACAGATGGGCCTCCTTTCCAAGGAAACATCTTCATTTTCCTGCTCTGTGAAGTGGGGCTTGTCCAAACCCCTGTTCCTGCCAAAGGCTTTTTCTTTCATGCAGTAACATCCCCCTCTGCTGGAACTTGGAGGTTTTGCTACAGTATTTATTGCCTGCGGACTAAGTTGCTCTTTGCCACACCGTGAGCTGTAGCCCACCAGGCTCCTCTTCCATGGGATTTCCCAGGAAAGAATACTGAAGTAGGTTGCCATTCCCTTCTCCAGGGGATTTCCTGACCCAAGGATTGAAGCCGCATCTCTTTACATCTCCTGCATTGGCAGGCAGGTTCTTTACCACTCGCACCATCTGGGAAGCCCCTACAGTATTTATTAAGAACAGATAAAAACTGAACATAGGATGCCTTTTGCAGCCAAAGGAGTAGTTCCTAAACTTCCTGTGTGTCAGAAGCTTCCCAGGTGCTGGGAATTTTTTGTGGAGATTTATTTGTACCCTCATGCCCATCTCCTAAGATTGTTGTTGTTGTCGTTGGCTGCATCAGTCTTAGCTGTGGCATGCAGGATCTTTCATTGTGGAGTTGGGGCTTCTCTCTGGTTGTGGCCCTCAGGTCCCATGGCAAGTGGGATCTGCATATGGGACCTTCATCCCCTGACCAAGAATCAAACCCGTGTACCCTGCATTGGAGGCAGATTGTCAACCACTGGACCACCAGAAAGGTCCCTCGCCTAAGACTGAGAATGAATAAGGATGGAGTGGGGCCCAGATCCACATTTAAACCCACCCGCCTCCAGTCCCAGTGAGTTCGACACACGTGGACTTCTCAGGAGAAGTTCTGATGAATTTCTGATGAAAGAGGATAGTGTGGTGGGAAAATGTGGATGGATATCAGGGTTTTCAGAAAATGGGGAGTTTCTCAAGCTCCTGTATCTTCTGTATCTTCTCATTTCAGCTTTATTGGGCTATATTGATATATTGAAAACTGCACATATTTAATGCACACATTTTGATGAATTTCGACACATACATGCATCTGTGAAACGATCAGTGCAATCAGAGTAATAATCATATCTATCACTTCCAAATGTTTCCTTGTAACCTGTTTCTTTTTCTTTTTTTTTTTTTTTTCATGGTGATATTGGTGAAACTCGGCCTCTGTTCACTGGTGCCGAACAGAAATGCAGAGACAGTTTTGGGTGAAGTGGAAAAGAATGGCTTTGTGGCTTTGCCAGGCAGAGGGGCAGGCTAATGCCCTCAGGACTGTGTGTCTCCCCTGGAGGAGGCAGTGAGGAGTCTATGAAGTTCAAAGAGCAGGGCATGGTCAACTTTTGGAAACTCTTCTGATTGATTGGTGGTGAGGTAATCAGGAGTCAGCATCATCAACCTTCTGCTGGGGTCTACATGCTTGTGGGCAGCATGCAGGCAACTTCTCCCACCTGGTGGGGGTTTCAATATCTGCAAAACAGTTCAAAGGACATGGCCCAGAATATTTATCTCTAGTCTTTAAGGAAGAGCTAAAGGTCCTTGACTTTGTTTAATGGCTAAAGTATTGTTCTTTTGTCTTGCTTGACTGTTTTCCTTTCTTTCTGCATTTTCTCACTTCTCCACTTTTATGTATTCTCTGCCTAAAGCTTTTCTGCAGACTAAAGGCAGGTGGAGGACATAGTGGGCGTCTGTTCTGGGGAGGCCTCGTAGGGCCCTGCTGGGTTACAGTAAGAACACTTGGCATGAGACCTACCCTGTTTAAATGCACAGTACAGTCTTGCTAACTGTAGGCACTGTGTCCTGCCGTAGGTCTCTAGAACTTTCTCATCTTGCGTAACTGAGACTTTAAATCAACTGAAACTTCCATTTTCTAGCAACTTCCCGTTTCCTTCACCCCTCAGTCCCTGGAAACCATCAGTCTATTTCCTGCTTCTGTGAGTTTGATTGTTTTAGACGCCTCATATAAACGGAATCATGAGGAATTTATCCTTCTGTGTCTGGCTTATTTAACAGAGCATGATGTCCTCCCCGGTGGCTCCGTTGGTAAAGAGTGCGCCTGCAATGCAGGAGACCTGGGTTCGATCCTTGGGTTGGGAAGATCCCCTGAAGAAGGAAATGGCTACTCACTCCAGTATTATTGCCTGGAGAATTCCATGGACGGAGGAGCCTGGCGGGCTACCGTCCACAGGGTCGCAGAGAGTCGGACAGGACTGAGCAACTAACATACATAACCTCCTCCAGGTCCATCCACATTGTTCCAAGTGGCAGGATTTCCTTCCTGTTTTAAGGTTGAATATATTGCCTTGTACGTGTACACCCCAGCTTCTTCATCCATTCGTCTGTCAGCAGTCATTGGGGTTGTTTCCATAGCGTGGCTTTTATGAATAACACCGCAGTGAACAAGGGGGCACAGGTGTCTCTGCCAGACCCTGATTCCAGTTATTTTTTTTATTTTTTTTAATTTTATTGGAGTATAGTTGATTTACAATGTTGTATTAGTTTCATGTACATGTAGCAAAGTGAATCAGTTACATGTATACATATAGCCACTCTTTTTTTTTTAAGATTCTCCTCCCAGATAGCTCATTCGAGTATTGAGTAGAGTTCGCTATGCTATACAGCAGCTCCTTATTAGTTACCTGTTTTATATATAGTGGTGGGTATGTCACTCCCAATCTCCCAATTTATCCCTGATAACCATAAGTTGGTTTTCTGTATCTGTGACTCTACTTCTGTTTTGTAAATGAGTTCATATGTACCCTTTTTTTTTTGGTTCCACATATAAGCAATATCATATGACATTTGTCTTTCTGTGTCTGACTTATTTCACTGTGACAATCTCTAGGTCCATCCATGGGCTCTGGTTTCTCCTCATCCTCACCAGTGCCTGGGGTCTCTTGTCTCTTTGACACCAGCCCTCCTGGGTGGTGTGAGGTGGTGTCTCGCTGTGGTTTTGATTGGCATTGCCCTGATGACGAGTGATGCTGAGTACCTTCCCATGGGTCTGTTGGCCATGTGTATATCTTCTTTGGAGTAATGTCTCTTCAGGTCCTTGACCATTTTTTTTAAGTCTGTGTGGATTTTTTTACAATATTGCTTCTGTTTTATGTTTTGCTCCTTTGGCCACAAGGCAAGTGGGATCCTGGCTCTCTCTGATCAGAGCTCTCTGACCAGCTCTCGAACTTACACTCCCTGCATTAGAAGGTGAAGTCTTAACCCCTGGACCACCAGGGAAGTCCCCTTTGACCATTTTTTAATCATGTTATTTTTTTTGTACTGAGTTGTAGGCATTTCTTCGGAGAAGGCAATGGCACCCCACTCCAGTACTCTTGCCTGGAAAATCCCATGGGCGGAGGAGCCTGGTAGGCTGCAGTCCATGGGGTTGCTAAGAGTCGGATACAACTGAGCGACTTCCCTTTCACTGTTCACTTTCATGCATTGGAGAAGGAAATGGCAACCCACTCCAGTGTTCTTGCCTGGAGAATCCCAGGGACGGGGGAGCCTGGTGGGCTGCCGTCTATGGGGTCGCACAGAGTCAGACACAACTGAAGCGACTTAGCAGCAGCAGCAGCAGTAGGCATTTCTTATGCATTTTTTTGTATTAACCCCTTTTTGGGTATTTGGTTTTGCAGATATCTTCTCCCACCCCATAGCTGGCCTTTCACTCTGCTGTTGCTTTTTCTTTTTTTTTTTTTCTAATTTTATTTTATTTTTAAACTTTACATAATTGTATTAGTTTTGCCAAATATCAAAATGAATCCGCCACAGGTATACATGTGTTCCCCATCCCGAACCCTCCTCCCTCCTCCCTCCCCATACCATCCCTCTGGGCCGTCCCAGTGCACCAGCCCCAAGCATCCAGCATCGTGCATCGAACCTGGACTGGCAACTCGTTTCCTACATGATATTTTACATGTTTCGTTGCCATTCTCCCAAATCTTCCCACCCTCTCCCTCTCCCACAGAGTCCATAAGACTGTTCTATACATCAGTGTCTCTTTTGCTGTTTCATATACAGAGTTATTGTTACCATCTTTCTAAATTAATGGATAAGAAAGCTGTGGTACATATACACAATGGAGTATTACTCAGCCATTAAAAAGAATACATTTGAATCAGTTCTAATGAGGTGGATGAAACTGGAGCCTATTATACAGAGTGAAGTAAGCCAGAAGGAAAAACATAAATACAGTATACTAACGCATATATATGGAATTTAGAAAGATGGTAACAATAACTCTGCTGTTGCTTTTGCTGGGCAGAAGCCTTTCAGTCTGATGTAGTCCCACTTGTCTATATTTGCTTTGGTTCCTGTTCTTTTAGTGTCATATCTAAGGAATCAAGATTTCCATGCATGAAAATCAACACGAAATGGATCAAAGACTTGAATGTAACACCTGAAACTGTAATAATCCTACATGAAAACATGAGGGGAAATCTTCCTGACATTGGTCTTCTTGAAGGAAGAACAAAAAAAATGGAAAAGAGGACATATGAAAAATAATAATAATAACTGTAGCAGTTTCCTAAGGCTTCTGTAACAAATTACCACAGACTTGTGTGTGTTAGTCATTCAGTCATGTCTGACTCTTTGTGACCCCTTGGACTTTAGCCCGCCAGGCTCCCCTGTCCATGGAATTCTCCGGGCAAGAATAATGGAGTGGGTTGACAGTCCCTTCTCCAAGGGATCTTCCCAACCCAGGGATCAAACCCAGGTCTTCTGCATTGCAGGTGGATTCTTTACCATCTAAGCCAGCAGGGAAGCTGTGGTTTTAAACAACAGAAATGTATTCCCCTCTGGTTCTGGAAATCACAAACCTCAGGGAGTGTTTGGGGAACTGGAGGTGATGGCGTTGCGGGGCTGGGAAGTGGCCCGGTCACAGAGGGCTTTCTCCAGGTCAGGGGTTCCAGATGTTCAGCAGTAGGGTGGGCAGCATCCCCACGGGCAGTGCAGCCTGGGCAGGCGCCCTGCATCCCAGACTCACTCTGACCACATCACCCCTTCTTCTCCTCATCCCCTCCAAAAGTGTCTCAGAATGCAACCGAGAGTGATGTGATGGTTAATATGCGGGTCAGCGTGACCCTACTGTTTCTACAGGGCTGCAGTGCTTGAAGCTTAAACCTACAATCTATAGTTTTCACACACGTCTGTGTAATCCATTCCAATAAAAATACAGAGCTTTTCTGACATCTGAGAAGACTCTCGTCCCAGGGAATACAGACACACACACCCCACCATCACTGCTGTGACCTCTGTTTTGACTTCTGTTGCCATCGATTAGATCTTCCTGATCTTTCGTTTATTTCATTGATATAAATGGAATATTCATCATTGTGTCTGGGTCTTTTTACCCATTGATTTGTAACTTTGTAAAATTTTATTTATTTTTTAAATTATTCTTGGCTGTTCTGGGTCTTCATTGCCACACGGGCTTTTCTCTAGCTGCTGCGTATGGGCTTCTCATTGTGGTGGCCTCTCTCGTTATGGAGCACAGGCTCAAGGGATCTCAGGCTGCAGGAGTTGCAGCTCCCAGGCTCTAGAGCGCAGGCTCAATAGTTATGGCCCACAGGCTTAGTTGTCCCGAGGCATGGGGTATCTTCCTGGAGCAGGAATCGAACCCGTCGCCTACATTGGCAGGTGGATTCTTTCCCACTGGGCCACCAGGGAGGCCCCTGTAACATGTTTTTTGTTTTTTTTTTTTTTAGTGCTAAGTAGTTTTCCGATTGTATGAATAGATTGCAGCTTATCACTCCCATGCTGATGAATATTTGGGCTATTTACAGTTTGTGCTATTATAAACACTCTTATATATATATATACTTTTATTCGTATTTCTCCAGCCATGGCGAGCAGGGTCTGCTCTTTAGCTGTGGTGTGCAGGCTTCTCACTGCGATGGCTTATCCTGTTGTGGAGCATGGGCTCTAGAGCGTGCGGGCTCAGTAGTTGTGCCTTGTGGGCTTCAGTAGTTGCGGCTCCCAGGCTTTAGAGCACTGGCTCAGTAGCTGTGGGACACGGGCTTAGTTGCTCTGTCGTACGTGGAATCTTCCTGGATCAGAAATCCAACCCTTGTCTCCCACATTGACAGGCAGATTCTTTACCACTGAGCCACCAGGGAAGCCCTGTAAACATTCTTATATAGACCTTTCAGAAATTTCTAATTAAAAAAAAATATTTTTAAGTCATATGAAAACAGCCATGTTCTAACTTTTCCTGGTAACACATGATTTGGAATACAACTTGCAACTGCTCCAAACTGCAAATGCCGTTAACTCTGAACCGGTGCTGAAAAATCTGTTTTGTGCGACTGAGAGTGTTGACAGGCTCTGAGCAGGAGAGCGATGGAGTCATTTAGAAGTTCTGAACGATCCCTCTGGTGGCTGCACACCAGCATTTCTGTGACCGAATCGATGCCCTGGGTTAGGGCAGCCCTGTGCTTGGCAGCTGAAAACACAGAGTGTGATGTTGAGAAAAGAGAATGTCCACTATCGTTCGTGCGCTTGCTTTGCTTTTTCACTCCTGCCATTTCTCATCCCGTTTTGGCAAAGCCTACAGCTGGAATGAAACTTTCAGCTCAAGGAGCAGATTTGTTTCTCTTTGCCCTGCATCTGTCAGTAAGGATATCCACTCAGAAAACTGATGTCCCGTCCCACGGTGACAGCGCTCCCCTTTCATGCACACAGCCAGGTGCTGGGGAGAGCGTAGAGCAGAGTCCTTGCCGCCGGCAGCCTGTGCAGACGAGCTGGGTACCGGCCACCTGTCACTGCCTCCTGGCAGAAGAAGACACGCAGAGCAATGCCGGTTTGGCCCAAGGACCCAATCTGAAAATGGAGGCAAGGGGTTGGCTCAGGCTCAGAGGATGAAGAACATGTAATGGGAGGTTTGGGGGAGATGTCCTTGGAGCCATCTCTACATCTCCTTCCACTGCTTTTGGAAAGCAGTGCTTTGCGGCCCAGCTCCATCTGGCCGTGGCTGATGGGATGAGGGCTGCTCCCAGGCTTCAGCATCTGGAAATGGCTCAGAGATGCCGCTCAGCCTCTGCTGGTGTGTCCCTCATGGGACACTTGAACTGGAAGAGGACTGCACGTTGCCAACAAATGCCACAGGCCAGGCAGAAAGCCAAGACACAGGTGGTCCCTGCTTTGTGGAACCAACGTCCGAGTGGGGGAGAGAGAGACGAAAGTCAAATTGAAAATAAATCAATAGCATAACCGCGCATTTGTGATAGGTGTGCTATGGTGGAAACAAAAGGCTTCAAGGAGATGGTTTTGATAAGGATGGGCCTCTGGAAGATGAAAGGCTGTGATGGAGCCAGCCATCTGACAAGTGGGGAGGCATGGTCCAGGCAGGGAGGAGACACATCGCCACGAGTGTGCTTCATGCCCATGACCTCACCCCTGTAGCCAGCATCCAGGCCGAGAAACAACACGACCGCCCCCCCCCACCCTCCGCCAAAGCCCCAGGCACATCTCATCCCAGTCGTCTGTCTTCCCTCATCCCTGGGTGACCTCCGTCCTGGCTTCTGACAGTAGCGGTTGGTTTTGACAGTTATTGAACTTTATGCAACGCAGTCTAAACCACACAACTCAGATGGGACCTGAACCCCCAGTCTTTTAACTGAGATCACACCTGATCTCAAGACCTACTGAAGCTCAGGTTCCTGATGTCTCATCGTAGGGAGAATTCAGTGAGAGACAAAGTGAGAGATAAGAAATAGATTTGTTTAGAGACAGACACTCCACAGACAGAGTATAGGCTGTCTCAGAGAGTGAGAGGCCCTGAAATATGGGGCGGCTAGTTTTTATGGGTTGAATAATTTCATAAGCTAATGAGTGGGAGGATTATTCCAACTATTTGCGGGGAAGGGGTGGCGATTTCCAGGAATTTGGGCTACCACCTTACTTTTGGGCCCTTTATAGTCAGGCCTTGGAACTGTCCTGACGTCTGTGAGTATGTCTTTTAGCTGATGTGTTTCAGTGGGCATACAGTGAGGCTCAAAGTCCCCTGGAAAGCGAATCTTCCACCATCCTGTGCCTAGTCGGTTCTAATCAGTTTTATGTCATATGCTCAGTGTCTCTATGCCCGTTCCTTCCTGTTTCATCATCACTCGTTGGCTTCTTTCACTCCATACTGTATTTGGGTATTTCTCCATATTGTTGCATGAGGCAGAATCTGCTCATTCTCATCGCTGTGGAGTATCCCACTGTGTGACATTTCATGCTTTATGTATCCATTCTGCTGTTGATAGGAGTGATGGACAGACTCTAACCCCCTCCCCTTAACAGTGGGCAGGGTGTCTAAATCAATTGTTGTTGTTGTTCAGCCGCCCAGTCGAATCCAACTCTTTGTGACCTCACGGACTGCAGCATGCCAGGCCTCCCTGTCCCTCACCATCTCCTGAGTTTACCCAAGTTCATGTCCATTGCATCAGTGATGCCACACAACCATCTCCTCCTCTGACACCCCCTTCTCCTCCTGCCCTCAGTCTTTCCCAGCATCAGAGACTTTTCCAATGAGTCGGCTATTCACATCAGATGACCAAAATACTGGAGCTTCAGCTTCAGCATCAGTCCTTCCAACAAGTATTCGGGGTTGATTTCCCTTAAGATTGACCGGTTTGATCTCCTTGCTGTCCAAGGGACTTTCAGGGGTCTTCTCCAGCACCACAGCTGGAAGGCATCAATTCTCTGACTCAGTTGTAGCCAACAGAATACAACAAGACTTCCCTCACATCTGTAGGTTATGTAGGATGGAGACTGCCATCTGGCAAGGAAACCATCTCTTGCTGGCTCTGCAGAGGCCCGTGTGACAAGGAACTGAGAACACCCTCCAGCTGACAGCCTGTGAGAAACAGAAGCCTCAGGGTTACAGCCACAAAATTCTAAACTCTGCCAATGACCATGTTGGAAGCACTTGAGC
Organism: Bos mutus; assembly: GCF_027580195.1. NCBI lineage: Eukaryota > Metazoa > Chordata > Mammalia > Artiodactyla > Bovidae > Bos > Bos mutus. The sequence continues at coordinate 52,416,490 of NC_091634.1, read as the reverse complement.
TCAGAGGCAAACCCTTCCCCAGTCGAACCTTGGAATGAGACCACTGCCCAGCAGACACCTGACTGAGCTTGCTGAGATTCTGAAGCAAAGCCCAAATTCCTGACTCACAGAAGCTGTAGACCAATAATGTATGTTGTTTTGAGCCACTAATTGTGTGGCCATTCATTATGCAGCAGGAGAAGGCAAATACAATGTACGTTTGGGTCGCATCCAGGTCTGGGCTTTTAAACTGCCGGGCTGCAGTGCACATTCTGCTGCTGCTGCTGCTGCTGCTGCTGCTAAGTCACTTCAGTCGTGTCCAACTCTGTGCAACCCTATAGATGGCAGTCCACCAGGCTCCCCCGTCCCTGGGATTCTCCAGGCAAGAACACTGGAGTGGGTTGCCATTTCCTTCTCCAATGCATGAAAGTGAAAAGTGAAAGTGAAGTCGCTCAGTCGTGTCCGACTCTTAGCGACCCCATGGACTGCAGCCTACCAGGCTCCTCCCTCCATGGGATTTTCCAGGCAGGAGTACTGGAGTGGGGTGCCATTGCTTTCTCCAGCAGTGCACATTCTAGGATGTGCCTTTTGGTGAACACGCTGAGCACTTCTGCTTGGTACATACCAGGGAGGGAATTTCTGGGTCATATCCGTACATTCAGCTCTAGAAAATTCTGCCAACAGGTTTACCAACCAAGTTACATTTACATCAGTGAAGATGGGAGTCAAACCCAGGTGTGCCCAGCTCAGAAACCTTCTTGTTTTCCTACAGTCTCTGTTTCCTAAGCTCCCTGACAAGTGGTCCTTACAACAGGAAGACAAGTGTCTCCTCTTAGTAGCTTTAAGTGAGCAAAGCTTCCATGTGTAAAGTACTTTACAGGCAACATATCTTTTCACATGCATATCTCATTGAATTCCCACAACTTCCATTAAAGAGGGTATTGATGTTTTTATTCCCCACTTACAAATGGGAAAACTGAACCCAGTAAAGGTTAAGAATTTCCCTGAAACCAGATAAACCACAAGTGTCTGAAGTCATGTGTTCTGGGCCCAGAACTTTCCACTACATCATGCCTATTTCTTTCTTCTCTCTTCCCTTCTTTTTGTCCCTTCCTTTTTAAAGATATCACAGCCTATGTCAGGATTTGGAATGGGCCATATCCAAGAACAACTTTTGTTTCCTTGTTTCAATTGCATTCATCTGCATAGAGACATTGGTCAGGTTCTGCTTGTTTGACATTAGAAATGTCATAATTCTGAGTCTCAGTCTCATCATTTAATCCCAATTCTCTGAAGCATCTTCTGTTTCTCTAACAAATGTTTGGAGGGCATCTTAGAATGGATCCTCTTCACAATTTAATTAGGAAGTGTTTTAATTTCAAAGCTACACATGTATTTCTAGGCAGCTCAGATCTAGTCCGTATTTATCAGATCAGATCAGATCAGATCAGTCACTCAGTCATGTCTGACTCTTTGCGACCCCATGAATCGCAGCACGCCAGGCCTCCCTGTCCATCACCAACTCCCGGAGTTCACTGAGACTCACATCCACTGAGTCAGTGATGCCATCCAGCCATCTCATCCTCTGTCGTCCCCTTCTCCTCCTGCCTCCAATCCCTCCCAGCATCAGAGTCTTTTCCAATGAGTCAACTCTTCGCATGAGGTGGCCAAAGTACTGGACTTGCAGCTTCAGCATCATTCCTTCCAAAGAAATCCCAGGGCTGATCTGCTTCAGAACGGACTGTTTGGATCTCCTTGCAGTCCAAGGGACTCTCAAGAGTCTTCTCCAACACCACAGTTCAAAAGCATCAATTCTTCAGCGCTCAGCTTTCTTCACAGTCCAACTCTCACATCCATACATGACCACAGGAAAAACCATAGCCTTGACTAGACGAACCTTTGTTGGCAAAGTAATGTCTCTGCTTTTGAATATGCTATCTAAGTTGGTCATAACTTTCCTTCCAAGGAGTAAGCGTCTTTTAATTTCATGGCTGCAGTCACCATCTGCAGTGATTTTGGAGCCCAGAAAAATAAAGTCTGACACTGTTTCCACTGTTTCCCCATCTATTACCCATGAAGTGATGGGACCAGATGCCTGATCTTCGTTTTCTGAACCAACTTTTTCACTCTCCACTTTCACTTTCAAGAGGCTTTTTAGTTCCTCTTCACTTTCTGCCATAAGGGTGGTGTCATCTGCATATCTGAGGTTATTGATATTTCTCCTGGCAATCTTGATTCCAGCTTGTGTTTCTTCCAGTCCAGCGTTTCTCAGGATGTACTCTGCATATAAGTTAAATAAGCAGGGTGACAATATACACCCTTGACATACTCCTTTTCCTATTTGGAACCAGTCTGTTGTTCCATGTCCAGTTCTAACTGTTGCTTCCTAACATGCATACAAATTTCTCAAGAGGCAGATCAGGTGGTCTGGTATTCCCATCTCTTTCAGAATTTTCCACAGTTTATTGTGATCCACACAGTCAAAGGCTTTGACATAGTCAATAAAGCAGAAATAGATGCTTTTCTGGAACTCTCTTGCTTTTTCCATGATCCAGCGGAGGTTGGCAATTTGATCTCTGGTTCCTCTGCCTTTTCTAAAACCAGCTTGAACATCTGGAAGTTCACGGTTCATGTATTGCTGAAGCCTGGCTTGGAGAATTTTGAGCATTACTTTACTAGCGTGTGAGATGAGTGCAATTGTGGGGTAGTTTGAGCATTCTTTGGCATTGCCTTTCTTTGGGATTGGAATGAACACTGACCTTTTCCAGTCCTGTGGCCACTGCTGAGTTTTCCATATTTATAATCTTATTGAACATGCAAAGCAGTAACAGATGTGTGCTGGACACCTACAGTGTGCCAAGCTGTCAGCAGCAAAGGTGCTTAAGTATTCTGAAAAGTGACAGGCCTCAGCCTCACACACCTCTGTCCACAGAGTGCTCGTACCAGTTATCTACCGCTGAGTAACAAATGAGTCAAAACTCTGTGGCTTGAAACCACCAATGACAATTTGCCTCTCATTGTCTGAGTGGGTCAGGAACTGGGGAAGGGCTTGTCTGAGCAGGTGGCTCTTGTGTGGTTTTAATCTAGTGGTGGCTAGAACTAAAATGGAGAAGGCAATGGCAAGCCACTCCAATACTCTTGCCTAGAAAATCCCATGGATGGAGGAGCCTGGTAGGCTGCAGTCCATGGGGTCGCTACTAGTTGGACACGACTGAGCAACTTCACTTTCACTTTTCACTTTCATGCATTGGAGAAGGAAATGACAACCCACTCCAGTGTTCTTGCCTGGAGAATCCCAGGGACAGGGGAGCCTGGTGGGCTGCCATCTATGGGGTCTCACAGAGTTGGACACGACTGAAGCGACTTAGCAGCAGCAGCAGCAGAACTAGAACAGCAGGTATGCTAAGTCGCTTTAGGCGTGTCAGACTCTTTGCGACACTATGAATGATAGCCCGCCAGGCTCCTCTGTCTGTGGGATTTCTCAGGCAAGAATACTGGAGTGGATTGCCATTTCCTCCTCCAAGAACAGGGGTTTGGAGTAAATGGTGGCTGGCCAAGGACATCAATTTCTCTGTCTCCCCCTCCTCTCTTCCCCTCCCTGTCTCCCTCCCTCCCTTTCTCTCCCCAACCCCTTTCATGTTATCTCAGAGCTTCTCCATGTGGTCTCTCCACATGGGCTGGCTTGGGCTTCCTCACAATATGGCAGCCTCGTGCCAGCTGAAGGCTCTACGAGCGAGTGTTCCAGTGACAATGAGGAGGCTGCCTGGCCTTTTGTGCCCCAGTCTTGGAAGTCATGCAGCAACACTTCCACCACATTCTTTTGACAGCACTACACTGTGTCAGATGAGTCCTCTGGCAAGCAGCCACTGGGATGGAGCTTAGAGTCCAAGAGGTCTGCTGTGGGTAGCATCTGAAAGAGAACAGAGTGGGAGGCAGAATGGGGCAGCAAAAGCTTTCAGACCACAGTGTAGATCTGATACTTTTGAGGGGAAGAGGGTGGGAGTGTGCAGGATGGGGCAGGAAGAGCCACTGAGGGTGGTGCATATGGGAGGTGTGGCCAACCCTACCTCCCCGGACTCAGGACCAAAGGTTGTCTGCTGGGAGACGCCCATGTTGGGAAACACCAAGCCCTGGACTTCTGCCCTGCTGAGTCATGGGCAGGGCCGCCCAGGAAGAGTGTGGCCTTGGTCTGAAAGCTGAAGTGTGCAGTGCAGGCACTAACAGTTTCAGGCATCAGCTACAGTCTTCCTTGCAGCTGAACACTGAGTTCTTTCTTGAAGGGAGATCTGAGCAGTGAACTGCATGGCTACTCCACACGCCCACTCAGATTCAAGGAGAGGAGAGTTAGAGTTAGGATAGGAATTATCTCCACTGTCTTTGGAACATACCACCTGCTGCAATCCATGGGGTTATATACTGCATGTAGGAAATGATATTGGGGAGAGATGAATATCTTATGCCTTGGAATTGGCCAGAAATGGGGTGATTGGCACTTCACTAACTAGCTGTGTGACTTTGGACACATTACCTTACCTGCCTGAGCCTCAGTTTTTTCATCTGTGAAACGGGAAAGTAATAAAGCCCCTCCTTCAGGGTTATCTGAGAGTTAGACGAGATGAAACATGTGAAAGACTTTGCACTTTTCCTAGCATGTAGTCAGTGCTCTGAAACATGAATATCATCACCGTCAGTACCGACCATCAAGAAATGGTGACCATCTATGACCACTCAGTCTAAGCAGTGAGTGACCACATATGTTGCAGAAGCCTCAGGAATGTGATGTCCAGAGACAGGAACTGAGACCCCACAAAGTATTTCACACCAGCGTGGGTCTTGATGAGAACACTGAGTTCCCAAGAAGAGATTGAACTGAGTTTAATACAGTTACTAATGGAGATCCAACCAGTCCATTCTGAAGAAAATCAGCCCTGGGATTTCTTTGGAAGGACTGATGCTAAAGCTGAAACTCCAGTACTTTGGCCACCTCATGTGAAGAGTTGACTCATTGGAAAAGACTCTGATGCTGGGAGGGATTGGGGGCAGGAGAAGAAGGGGACGACAGAGGATGAGATGGCTGGATGGCATCACTGACTCGATGGTCGTGAGTCTGAGTGAACTCTGGGAGTTGGTGACGGACAGGGAGGCCTGGTGTGCTGCGATTCATGGGGTCGCAAAGAGTCGGACACAACTGAGCAACTGAACTGAATTGAACTGAATATTAAAGCAGGAAACGTGAGACGTTCAGGCACCCTGAGCTGTCTGTATGCAGTGGCTGAGCTCTGTTCATACTTGTAACAAACACGGGGGGCCAAGGGCTGGCACAGAGCCAACACCTCCAAGTGTTCACCCTGTCAAATCACACTGGATAAAGAGTAACATGTAGCTTCCTGGAAGATGCACAAGTTATGAAGCCAGATAAATATAGGTTCTTTTTTTCCCATCCAGAATGGAAATGAAAACACTGTGGCTTTTCATTACTGTTAAAACTCATGCTACCTCACTGTAATTTTTTTTAATCCAGCAACTCAAAAATAGAGTTTTAAAAAATATTTTAAAGTTTTTTTTTTTTTTAGAGCCATCACCCAGAAATAACTTAGCGTTAACATTTTGGTGAACTTTTTTTCAGAATGCTTTGTTTTGTCTTTTAAAATAAAAATAGATTCATGGTATAATAGTGTTTTGAAACGAGATCTTTGTCTTGTGGGCAACATGTGATCCTCATGAGGGAGGCTGCCCTGGGTGCCCACAGAATGTCATCCTCCATATATGTCCACACCCTAACCCCTGGAAGCTGTGAATATGTTACATTACATATGGCAAAAGGGAACTAAGGTGGCAGATGGAATTATGGTTGCTAATCAACTCGGTGTATGTATATGCACCCAATCTTCTTTATCCATTCCTCTGTCAACAGGCACTTAGGTTGCTTCCACGCCTTGTCTGTTGTGCATACTGCTGCTGTGAACACAGGGGTGCCTGTACTTTTTTGAATTATAGTTTTGTTCAGATATAAGGAATGGAATATTGCTAAAAATCCCCCGTATGATTCTGAAGTGCAGCAGTTTGAGAACCATTAGTCTAGAGCAGTGGTCCTCCACAGTGGGAAGGCAGCTGGTTCCCCCAGGGGACATTTGGTAATGGCCAGAGACATTTTCGGTTGTTGACTGGAGCTACTATTGGTATCTAGTGTGTAGGGGCCAGGATGCACGGGATGGCTCTGCGTCACACAAACACAATATGTCTGTCGTGTCAAGGGTGAGAGGCTCTCCAGGGACACATGTGCCCCAGGACCTGGAGATGTGTCTAAGAATGTTCATGGTAGTGCTGCAACAGCAAAAACAAACCCACCTGTGTGCATGCGTGCTCAGTCATGTTCAACTCTTTGTGACCCCATGGACTGTAGCCCACCAGTCTCCTCTGTCCATGGGATTTTTCAGGCAAGAATACTGGAATGGGTTACCATGTCCTCCTCCAGGGGATCTTCCTGACCCAGGGATCGAACCCATATCTCCGGCATCTCCTGCAGTGCAGGCTGATTCTTTACTGCTGAGCCAAACACACCTGGATGCAAATCAAATAAAAGGAGAAATCCACATTCGTATATTCACAGCACAGACAACTCGGAGAACAGCTAGTAGGGAGAGAGGCATGAACACACCAGCGCTGAGAGGGCAGAGCCCTCCCTGGGGAGGTGGGGTCTCCAGGAGCTGTGTCTGTCTGCCCAGGGAGCCCTGGAGAGCTTACAAGTCTCTCTCTACTCTAGGTTTCTTGGTTAGTTTGACAATTCATGGGAAATTTTATCCTATTTGGTCGTTTTTAAGTAATCTGGGCAACTCCAGTAAAGAAAAAAATCAGTATGCATGAAAATATTTCCTGCAGCAGGATCTATATATTAGCAGGAAAAAAAAATTAGAAGCTGTGTAAATATCCAGAAATGGCAGAGCGATTAAGAGATTATGGTACATCAACTCAATTGAATGTTATGCAGCCATTAAAAAGGATGATTATGAAGGTGATTTAGAAACATGGGAGATGTTTGTGATGTGATGGGAAGTAAAAAAGAACAGGAAATAAACAGCACAAACACAGTGATTACAACTCAGAAAAATGTGTTGGCCTGTGGACAAATACTGGAAGGATTTGCAGAAATAAAAACTGCCGTAATTAAGATGCTAGAATTATGGGTGATTTTTTTTTTCCAAAAAAATTTTTAGCTCTTTTTTTATGCTTAAAAGTAGATATCTTTCGGGCTTCCCCAGTGGCTCAGTGGTAAAGAATCGGCCTGCCAATGCAGGAGATGCAGATTCGATCCCTGGGTGGCGAAGGTCCCCTAGAGAAGGAAATGGCAGCCCACTCCAGTATTCTTGCTGGGAAATCCCATGGACAGAGGAGCCTGATGGGCTACAGTCCATGGGATCACAGAGTCAGACATGACTTAGTAACTAACAACAACAGATATCTTTTGGGACAGCTGCCAAGCCCATAACCCTCTCCTCCGAATACTGTGTCCCTTCCCAAAAGGGTACATCCCCCAGTCCCATTACCTTTTATCCTAGCCTGGTCACTTAATCCAAGATGGATCAATCAGATTCTCTGAACTGAAATTGGGTAGAGAGATGCAAATCCTTCTGAGATGGTCCCTTTTTTTTTTTTTTAAAATAAAATCCACATAACATAAAATTAATTTTTATTTTAACCATTTTTTTTTCTTTCCACTTTCACTGTGATATTATTGACAGAAGTTTAAGGTGTACAGCATAATGATTTGACTTACTTACATCATAGAATGATTCCCACAATAAATTTAGTGAACATCCATTACTGCATATAAATTAAAAAAGAAGTAGGAAAAGAATTTCCCCTTATGATGAGAACTCAGGATTTACTCTTTAATAGCAGCTTTCATATGGGACATACAACGGTGTTAATTACATTTATCATGTTGTACCTTACAGCCCTCGTACTTATTTATCTTACAAGTGGAATTTTGTGCCTTCTGACTACCTCCATCCCTGCCTCTGGAAACCACCAATCTGGTCTTTTTTTCCTTTGAGTTTGCTTTTGAAGTATAACTGACCTCCAACACTGTGTTAGCTCCTATTACACAACATAGCGATTCAGTGTTTCTCTACTTCACAAAATGACCACGGCAAGTCTAGTTACCATCTGTCTCCACACAAAGATATTACATAACTATTGACTATATCCCTCAACGCTGTACATTTCATACATGTGCCTCATTCATTTCCTACCTGGAAGTTTGAGCCTCTTTCAGCCATTTTAAAGTGTGCAGTTTGGGAGGTTTTAGTACATTCATGTTGTGCAGTCATCATCACTGGATAATTCCACATCATTTCCATCAGCCAAAAAGAACTCCACACCCATGAACTGTGACTACCAATTCTCCCCTCCCACAGTGCTAGGCAACCATTAATTTACTTTCTGTCTGTATAGACTTTTGTAGAGACTTGTTCTAGAGATTTCACATAAATAGGATCCTACAAAACGTGGTCTTTTGTATCTGGCTTCTTTCACTTGGCATAATGTTTTCCAGACTCATCCATGTTGCAACATGTATCAGTATTCCATACCTATTGATGGCTGTTAATATTCCATTTTGTAGACATATGACATTGGGTTTATTCCATTCATCCAGTCATGGATGTTTGGGCTGTTTTTGACTTTATGAATAATGCTGCTGTGAATATCTGTATTCATGTTTTACTGTGAACATATACTTGGCCGTGGAGTTGCTGGGCCATATGGTAACTCTGTGTTTAACTTCTTAAGGTGCTACCAAAATAATTTCCACAATGGCAGCACCATTTTGGGCTTCCCTGGTGGCTCAGACAGTAAGGAATCCTCCTGCAACGCAGGAGACCTGGGTTCGATCCCTGGGTTGGGAAGATCCCTTGGAGAAGGGAATGGCAACCCACTCCAGTATTCTTGCCTGGAGAACCCCATGGACAGAGGAGTCCGGTGGGCTACAAGTCCATAGGGTCCCAGAGTCGGACATGACTGAGTGACTCAGCACACACGCACAGAACCATTTTACATCCCCACTGTGTGTGACAGTTCCAATTTCTCAATATCCTCACCAACACTTACTTGACTGTTGTTACTGTTTGTAGTTATTATTATTGCCGTGCCAGTGGATTTGAAGTGATAGCTCACTGTGGTTTTGATTTGCATTTCCATACTGACTACTGATGTTGAGAATCTTTTCACGTGTTTATTGTTCATATACATATCCTCTTGGGAGAAATGTTTATTCAAATTCCTGTGCCCTTTTTTTAAATTGGGTTGTTTATCTTTTTGGTGTCCAAATATAGGAATACTTCATACATTCTAGAGACTAGATCCTTATCAGGTATGTGATTTTCAAGTATCTCTCCCATTCTGTGGATTGTCTTTTCACTTTCTTGATAATGTCCTTTGATGCATGAAAGTTTTTAATTTTGATAAAGTGCACTTTATTTTGTTGTTTTTGCTTTTGGTGTCATATTTAAGAAACCACTGCCTAATCTAATGTCATGAAGATTTACATCTATTTTCCCTTCTGAGAGATTTATATTTAGGTCATGGATACATTTTAAGTTAATTTCTGGGTATGGTGTGAGGTGGACATCTGGATTCATTCTTTTGCATGTGGATATCCAGTTGTTCTGGTCCCATTTGTTGAAAAGTCTATCCTTTCTTCCATTCAATGGTCATAGAAACCTTGTGAGAAATCAGCAGACCACAGATGCATAGGTTTATTTCTGGACTCTCAATTCTCTCCCATCCATCTATACGTCTGCCTTTTTGTCAGCACCACATTGTTTTGGATACTGTAAATTTGTAGTGAGTTTTGAAATCAGGAAGTGCGAATCTTCCAACTTTGTTCTTCTTTTTAAAGAACAAAGAAGGAGTTTTGGCTGTTCAGGGCCTCTGGCATTTTCATTTTGAATTTTAGGCTGAACTTTTCCATTTCTGCAAAGAGGATTTGATAGGGATTGCATTGAATCTGCATATTCATCTGGGCAGTTTTACCATCTTAACCATGTTAAATATTCCAACTCATAAACACAGACTATCTTTCCATTTGATTGGATCTTCTTTCATTTCAGTGTTCTGTTTTTTTCCGTGTACATGTCCTAGATGTCCTTGGTTAAATTTATTCTTAAGTGCTTTTTTCTTTTTGATACTCTTGTAAATGGAATTGTTTTCTCAATTTCAGTCTTGGATTAGGGCAGTGTTTTGAACCAAGGGAATATGCAGGGAGAAGCAGAGAATGGCAGTTGACACCTAGAGAAAATTAACTATGAACACAGAGCAAAGCAGAATCAAGAAATTATATGTGTTCTGGGAGCTGCTTAATTCACTTTTTATACATTAAAACCTCTTATTTATCAGAAAAAAAGGAAATTATGTGAACGGATGCAGCTAGAGTTTATCATACTAAGTGAAGTAAATCAGAAAGAGAGAGACAAATACCATATGATATCACTTACATGTGGGATCTAAAAGATAACACAAATGGACCTATCTGTGAAACAGCATCAGGAACATAGAGAACAGACTGGTAGTTGCCAAGGAGGAGGGAGCTGGGAGAGAATCGGACTGGGAGTCTGGGATTAGCAGATGCAAACTGGTATATATAGAATAGAAAACAACAGGGTCCTACTGTAGAGCACCAAGAACTATATTCAATATCCTGTGATAAACCACAATGGAAAAGACTATGAAGAAGAATGTATACATACATATAACTGAGCCACTTTGCTGTACAGCAGAAATTAACACATTATAATTCAACCATACTTCAATTTAAAAAAAAAAGTATGTGAAAAGGTAGGGAGATGGAAGAGGGATTGAGAACTGTACTTTAAGCGAATATTAGTAATTAAGCAGTGGATAAGGTTCCTGCAGCAAGGCCGGGGTATCCCAGATAGATGAGAGCACATGGAATGGGGAATGTGAGGCCAAGCACCACAGCAGCCTGTCTGGCCTGGGCAGACTCCTTTCAGCAGCTGGAGATGCATCTTGGCCATTTCCTTAGTGAAGGTGAACTAGCGCTGGCTCAGAAGCCACTGCCAAGCCCTCAGAAGGCTTTGCGTGTCTGTGCCTCGGCAGAAGGAGCCCTGTAAGATCAGGGCAAAGGCTGGCCCATAAAGAACTACTACCCCTCGGCTTCTTTATACCGTAACACTTGGACCAGACAGTTCTAGGGTAGTTCTGGTATCTAGGCAGCCAGGCACTGGGTTTTCTCCCCCCTTGAACAAAGGACGCTTTGGATTTCCATCTGAGTGGAGCAAAACCGCACGTATTCCTCGTGCCTCCTGCAGTTTTTGCTCCGTGGGGGACATGGCTGGTGTGTGGTATTCTCCCATGAATGCAGTATGGGATTGGGACTAGGAGGAGGAGGAGACAACAGAAGGGAGTCAGAGCCTCACTTCCTAGGGGAGGAAATCATCTCTCCTAGGAACATTAGCCCATTCAGCAGACGGAGGATTTATCTGTGCAAATTGCTGGGCCAGTTTGCAATGCTGAGAGGTATTCCAAAGGCACCCCCTCCCCCCCACACAGGGATGTTACCAAGTGGTGCTCCCTCCAGCGATGGAAGAGGGTGCTTGCATTTGGTTGTGGAGCAAGTGAGAATAGGGTTAGTAACTGATACGGTACTCCTGCGCTCCTGCTCCTGCTCCTGAGCTTGTGCGGAAGAGACCTTCCTTGATGACCCGGTCCACAGGGTGAGGGGAAGTCCACGCCGGCCCAGTTATATCACTCCACACAGTTTATTTCCCTTACAGCACTTACCGCAACCAGTAGTTATGCCGTGGTCTGTGTTCCTGTTAGAATGTAAACTCCATGGAGGCACGATCAGGTCTGTCGTTCACTATTTTATCTCTGTGCCTAGTGCAGGACCTGGCACCTGCCAGGCCGTTAATAAACACTCTGTTGAATAAGGGAGTGAATGAATGAGGACCAAGGGAAGGGGGACAGGGTGGGGCACGAGCCGCTTGGGAGAGCCCCGTTTGCCGCATCGGTGAGAGAGCGCTCCAGCAGGCAGCTGGAAGCCTGGGTCCGGAGCTCAGGAGAGCGATAGCCTGCAGCTCTGGGGGTCATCTGTGCAAGCGAGAGCGCTAGGCAGGGGTCGAGACAGAGGCGACCTACCTTGCCAGAAACGACCACTAGCGTACTTCGTAGACACGCAGATGCCTGCGCCCCTGCCCCAGACACTCCGAGAATCTCTGGGGTCGGGCCAGGAATCTGCGCGTGTAACACGTCCGCTGAGTGACTGTCATGTTCCTTAGGGCTGAAGAGCTAGGCCCTGGAGGAGAGAGGGGCAGAGGAGGTGACTTTGGGTGAACAGCTGACAGGGCAGGGGCCACCCCTGAACTCACCAACCGGAGCCGCCCCGCCGCCGCTCGGCCCTCGGATTGGTCGCGGTCCGGGTTACCTTTGGCCGCACTTGGCCTGGCGCCGCGCTCCATACCGCCCCATCGCCCCGCCCAGTCTCCCCGCCCCCTCCCATTCCCGATTGGTCGCCGCCCCGGCCGTCCCTCAGCCTCGGCCAATGGGAAGGCGCGCGCGCCGGAAGCCGGAAGCGCGGCGGCCGCGGCGTTCCCCAGGCAGCTGTCGCCGCTCACCATGCGAGTCCTCGGGCCAGGCCTGTCTGCCGGGCGCCTCCTCCGGCTGCGGCTACCCCCGCGGCAGCCGCAGCCGCCAGGACCGCGGCTGTCGAGCGGGCGGCCGGCGGCGGCCGGCGCCCTGGAGCGGGCCATGGACGAGCTGCTGCACCGCGCCGTGCCCGCGATGCCGGCCTATGAGCTGCGCGAGAAGACCCCGGCGAGGGCGGAGAACCAGTGCGCGGACTTTGTGAGCTTCTACGGCGGCCTGGCCGAGACAGCCGAGCGCGCCGAGCTACTGGGCCGCCTGGCGCGCGGCTTCGGCGTGGACCACAGCCAGGTGGCCGAGCAGAGCGCCGGTGTGCTCCAGCTGCGCCAGCAGCCGCGGGAGGCAGCCGTGCTGCTGCAGGCCGAGGACCGGCTGCGCTACGCGCTAGTGCCGCGCTACCGCAGCCTCTTCCACCACATCAGCAAGATGGAGGGCGGCGTGCGCTTCCTGGTGCGGCTGCGGGCCGACCTGCTCGAGGCGCAAGCCCTCAAGCTAGTGGAGGGGCCGCACGTCCGGGTAAGGCTCCGCCCGGGCCGTCCCCGGACCTCGTGGGGGCGGGGACCGCCCGGGCCGCGCCCCCGCCTAGTGCCCAGGTCCGCTGACCCTAGGCGGCCCTCGCCCCTCAAGCCCCAAGCACTCCACCTTCGCTTGCCTGGAGCCGTGCCCACTTCTCCGAGAGTCACAGCCCCTGAACCCTGCCCCACTTCCTTCCCACCCTTTCCTCACTCAAGCCTCAGCTCTCTCCAGTCTTGGTAGAAACTTGGCACCCGCTTGCTTTCAAGGTGCCTGTCACGCCTCGTTCCTGATGAGCATGCTCTATAAAGTTCTCTGTTTTATTATCTTACCTGAGATTTTCGTCTTTGCGGTACACTTGAATGAGTACCAAACGGAGCATCGGGTAACTTTCTGAAAACCTGGATGGGGTCAACAAAAGGTAACTTACTTGTAGCGCCAGCTGTGTGAGCCATTATCCTGAAAAACCCTGTGAAACGTACAGAGGTGACTAGAACTCGAGGTCACCACCGTCCAGGAGTCCGGGTGCCCTCTATCGTCTCTGCCACGTCGCCCGGGGCAGAGCGTTTCCAGCCCGAGTTAAGCCCTAAAATAGGATTCTAAGTTGTCTCCTTGGGTAATCAGGCACTTAGCGAGGTGAGCCCACTTTAGATGTGAACAAATAATTTAAGATTTAAATAGTGATGACTTGAAAGGTGGCTGATAGTTGAATATAGTTCTTGTATTCCATTGATATCAAGTATGGATCACTAATTTGCTCTATAGCAAACCAAAAATGCTGTAAACGTTATAGAAAAGTTCTGACATTCAGAACTTTATCAAGTTCAGTTGGCTTAGAAAAGAAGTGAACAGTTAAAAGGATTATGTCCTGATTCCTTTAAGAACGCCTAACACCTGGCATAATGGTTTTCCTGTTCATATCCTTACTCTTGGGGAAGTGATATGTCACCTTTTACAGTAAAAGAAACAGGTCAGATAAGTTCACATGACCTGACCAAGAACTCAGAGCAAATAAGAATGTCTGACCACTACCCAAATCCAAATTCCCTGGGTTTTATAGGCTACACTTTATATCCCGTCATGGTATATGAGTTCTGGTGTGTATAAGAAACTTTCTTTGCCGTAGATGCATTAAAACTGGGTGTAGTTAGGATTAATCTCGGGGTGATAATAGAGGCTATGATTTGACTGCTCTTAGTAGCTGACTGATCTACACCGCTAAGTGTTACCTAGGGCCAAGCTGAGAACCTTGGTGGTCTATTGCGTTAGCACCAAGTCAGTCTTGGATTCTGAGTGTGTTAAATTGAGTGTTCCCAATTAAATCCCCATCTGAAAGGCTGAGACCTTGTGTTCCACACCCTGCGGGCATACCCATTCCTCCCAAGAGTGTCTTGGGTTTAGTCTGCAATCCAAGCAGACTTTTTTTTTTCCTTTGAGGCAGAGACCAGTGCTCCTGAAAGCCTTCTGAAACTAAATTCTCATTGCATAGGAGACTTGAGAATCAGGTGGGATGTCTGTCACCTGACCCACAGTGAACCCCTCTGCCCATCCGTCCACCCCTTCAGCCATCCGTGGGCTGGCTGTGTTGTCCCAGGCATGCTCCAGGCTCCACGGTGGCGTGGTCCGGGAGCTTCCCTTCGAGTATACGAAGATTAACCGCAGACACAGTAGATGTAAGTGCCTTCCATTCACTAGCTCATTTCATCCTCAGCGAGACGTGGGGACTGCCTGACAGATGAGGTGACTGAAGCTTGTCCCAGTACAGCCCCCAGAGCGCAGAGCTGGTAAGAGCGCCTCCGCCCAAGCCCTGCCGCCGCGGCTGCAGGTGTGCACTCCATCATGGCACTCCGACTCTCAGTTGACGGCCTAACCAGATCGAAGCTGGCTTAGTCTCTTAGAATGTGCCTTCTCCTATAAAACCGAAGGGAAGGTGAGACAACCCACTCATTTAATGGCTTTGTTTTATTTGGTTTCCCTGAGTCAGGAGTTTAATGTTCTCTAGTTGTGAGTGTGTTTATCTTTCTAAGACTGTGCAAGCTTCCTTCATACCAGCCACCTCGGCGCCCACCGTCTTCTGAAGCCACAGGTCAGTCTCTACTCTTCTCTTGAAAAAAAAATCATCAAACTTCGCATGGCCGGAAGGCTGGCCATCAGTGTCTGTCCTTTGGCATTTTTGCTGCCCACCGGCCACGCTGCACATCCCAACTCCCCCAGCATTTCTCCCCTGCACGGACCCTCCTCTCCAGCCAGGCTCTCTCTTGGATGGAAAGTTCCTGAACCCGCATCCCTCATGATTCCTGTTAAGAGTAGGAGCCGCCTCCACCCCCAGCTCGTTTTTTGGACTTTTCCAGCTAGTCCAGCTCAGGGTGGCCTCACCCCGTTCTGTGCTTCATAGGCATGTAACTGTCTGTACCACTCAGACGCGTTAACCACAGAATCTAGCCTTTAAATGTATTGTTACTCTGCAACTAGATGATCAGCTCCTAGAAAACTGGGAACCTTGTCCTGTGTAGCCAAATGATGAAGTGTAAGTTGGACTCCTGGGTGCCCCAGCGTCCAGCGAACCTGGCAACTAATCGCCCCCATTTGTCCCGAGGTCAGACTGCTCCACTCAAGGGTCTGAGCTTGGAACCAAGCCCCGGGGGCCGTGGAAGGTTTCTTTGCGGCTAAGACTCATCCTACACAACAGTGGGGCTGCCTCGCCCTGGGCAGTTCCTGATGTGGCCTCCGGTTCTCCATTCTCCGATGCTGAGACATTAGTTACTAAACTAGTTTACTTCCTCCCCTCGACACAGGTTTTTTAATCCATAGAAGTCGTCATGCGGACCTGATGCAGTAATTTGCCCCCAGAATCAGCTAGTGTGTTTGGCCCATCTTGATCCCATCTCTTCTGTTTGATTCGGGATTTTGCAGCAACATTTAAGAGGCAGCGCAGCTAGAGCTTTTAGCTTTTAGGAATTCAGTAGGCAACCAGCAGAGGTTTGGCCCTCGAAGCTTTAGAGTGGGAGCCCTGCATCCCCAGGGGCCAGCACCCCATCACACAGGTGCACTTCTCCCCTGGACCCTGCCGGCCTCTGGAGCTGCCAGGTAATCTCTGGTGAACCAGAGCTGCTTGGGGCTCAGGCCTGGGCATTACCCTGCTGTGGACTCAGTCTGCTGGATCTCAGAGCTTCTTGGTTACTGGATCTTGTGAGCACAGAGGCATTTTTAGAATAACCGCCGGCAAGTGGTAGGCCCAAAAGGAGGCTGACTGGGTATCTCACACGGAATAGTGGGTACCGTGGAAGGCACACCAGGAGGGGGAGGACGGGCTGGCGTCCTCTGGTTAGAAGCGTGATTTTAGGTGACCGCTGCCCAGTCCCTTCACTGTCCTGGGCCAGCAGGCTCTGCGCTGGGGTGAGAGGCTGCCAGCGGACAGTCTGCCCAAAGTCAGTCTGCTTCTCCTAAGGAATGCCCCAAGAGGTGCCGTGGAGCTCGGCTGAAAACATGCTTACCAGTGTTTGTCTCTGACCGAGGGCTGTGATAATTGGAGATAGAGGAAGGTTCTAGAAGCTTGACACTTCCATCCCTGTGGAGCCCAGCGTGAAGCCCCAGGCGGGAGTCTAGGCAGGCGTGGATCCCTTACCTTGTTCCTGTTGTTCACTCGCTCAGTCATGTCCAGCTCTTTGCAGCTCCATCGACTGCAGCACACCAGGCTTTCCTGTCCTTCACCACCTACCAGGGCTTGCTCAAACTCATGTCCGTTGAGTCGGTGATGCCATCCAACCATCTCATCCTCTGTCGTCGCCTTCTCCTCCCACCTTCAACCTTTCCCAGCATCCAGGTCTTTTCCAGTGCGTCGGCTCTTCATATCACGTGGCCAAAGTATTGGAGCGTCAGCTTCAGCAATCAGTCCTTCCAGTGAGGATTCAGGGTTGACTTCCTTTAGGATTGACTGGTTTGATCCCCTTGGTATTCAAGGGACTCTCTAGGGTCTGCCCCAGCACCGCAGTATGAAAACATCAATTCTTCGGCACTCAGCCTTCTTTATGGTCCAGCTCTCACATCCATACACGACTACTGGAAATACCATGGCTTTGACTACACAAACCTTTGTCAGATAATTTAAATCAGATAAGGTTTCTTAATTCTTCTCGATAGGAAGTTCAGAGTCAGTGTCAAGTCTCTGCAGGGAAGATGCAAGTGCTATGGGGAAAGTTCGTACAACCTGGCAAAGGTGAAACGTTTGTGCTGGGTTCTCAAGATAGCTGATCCACTGCTGAGAAGCTAGACTTTGCCACCTGTTACTTAGAAGGTCATGAGGAGCCTGAGCATCTCAGAGGGTCAGCCTGGGACTTCTTGATCCATCCCAAGTCCCCGCTGCTGTGGTCTGTCCATCTGATGCTGCTTTGTAGAACTTCTTGGATGGTAGTAAGTGAACTGATCTTAATGGAGTTGTTCCAAGAGGCATTTTAGTTGTTTTCATAGTTAAGAATTCTGTAGGAAAGGGACTTGTCATTGTCCTTGAATTCTCTGATCACAGGACCTCCCCCTGCCCACCCTCACCGAGTTTTAACCATAGGAGATAGAAGAATAATCAGTCATCCATTGTTGGTGGCGGGGGTGGGATGGCAGAGGGTGATATCAAACCCACAAAGCAGCTTTAATTAAGCTGAAAAAGAAGCAGTGCCTTGGCTTACAAGATCAAAATGTTCTTTTTGTTAAAAAAAGTTGTTCTCTGTTGAAGTTCCAAGTGAGTTGAGAGGCTAATTCTGACACCTAGGCGTGTGACCAGAAGCCCGAATCTGCGTGTTCCTTCCTGAGGAGGGCTTTGGGCTCTGAGGCGTGAGTCCAGGCCACCTGTCAGCTGCTCTCCTCCTGAAGGGGACGCCCTGTGAACTTGTAGTTGTGCGTCAACCGCGCACTGAGCAGGGGACACAGTGTGTGCGTTTTGCAGGGTGGAGCGTGCTTCCTGTGTGTCCTGGTTACAGACACAGAATTCTTTCCAAAAGCCCTTTTAGGTTGAAGAGTTACGTTTCTTACAGATAAAACCCCCAATGAAGCCCAGGGAACTCCCGTTCTAGCAGAGAGTGTAGGCACCATCAGCGATGTGCAGAGTGGGCCTGGCATTTGGGAAATGATGGGAAACGTGAACACGGAAATATGGTGAAGGCTGTGGAAACCTCAAAAGAAGTCCAGGCAGAAACAGGAGAAGGGACCGAGCTCCTCCCCAGCCAGGCCCCCAGCACCGCCGCCACGCCCAGCCCAAGACACCGTCGTGAACTCCCTGGTGGCTTGTCCTGTCTGTAATTACCCTGGTGGTCCTCGTGGTCCTACTGAGTTCTGTCAGCCAGACTAAGAGGTGAGCTTATTTGTACAGAAGAATGTTGTGCCAGCAGCTGGCACATTCAAGTCCTGGGTTGCCGATGAAGTTTCTGAATTCCTGAGGCTGACACACACATGCCCGTTCCCTCTCCTTCCACGGTCAGAGGTCCAGCAGCCTTACTGCCCTCGGCGCCTGATTCCAGCCTGAACAGCTGCGGTCCTGGTGGCCCTGAGCGGGGGAGATGGGTCACCTTTAACCTAGATTCCCAGATCTCGTGTCCAGTGTCACATTTTATAGCCGTCAGTAGCCCAGAATAGAACGAAGGGACTTAGAGAGGAGGCCACTTCCATCAGCCAGACCATTCCTTTCGTAATTGAACTGAACTACCACTGAAGCTAGATTTTCCCCAGCTTTTTCCTGTTACATGTGTCACAGAGATGCCAGTACATCCTACATGGAACTCGACTGGTCCATTCCTGACCTTTCAGAGCAGAGGTCCCCAGCCTGGGATCCAGGGACCCCTGGGGATGATCCATAGATGAGTTTCAAAGGGGTCCATGAAACCCAGGAAATTCTATGCAGAGTTTTACTAATGTGTTTGCGTTTCTCTGGGGAGAGGGTGCTGGTGTTTAGTGCACACTCTAGAGTGTGCAAGGACCCCAGGAAGACTGAACCACTGTAGTCCATGCAGGAAAGAGAGTTTTATAAGAGGCCATCTGTGTTGACCAGAAAGCCATCCCTTCCTCCCCCTGCTGCTTCTAGTCGCTGTTCTCCAGGGTGTCTTCTCTTTTCCATTTGCCATCAATCCGTTATCATCTTCCACGTGGGAGACCCCACTGATGCTTTGAGAACCAGAGGAATGAATCAGAAATGACCTCCACGCTTATGGAGCTGAGAGCCCAGTGAAGGAGACTAGACCGTGGGGTAAAGAGAGAAGAGAAATGAGAGGTCACACGGCCCTCTAGTCAAAACATTTCTGCCGTGTTCTTGCCCACCCTGTGCCCGTCTCATCCCATGGGGAGGGCCGCTCTCTGCCAGGAGGAACTCCGTGGGCAGCCCCAGCTACACGAATGTTCTTCTTTACGTGGAGTCTGACTTTTGCCTCCCCTAGTTGGTCCTAGATGACTTAACCCCCAACTTCTCGGCCCCATGGGGCCTCTTCTGTGCCCCAGGCCTTCAGTGTTTAAAGGTGGCCCTCACTTCATTCTGAAACCCTTTCTGAGCCACCAACTCCATGCCTGCAATGTATCCTCAAGTGACCAGGTTCTGAGTCCTTTGAGCTTCTAGCATGGATTAGAATGTGAACTGGCCCTATAACAGTTTCTTAGCTTGTGTACAGTTTTATAGGTGTTATCCGTCATGGTCTTTGTGATTCCTATACAGGGATTCATAAGGTCAGTTCTGTACCAGACAAACGGAGATGTTTGCTGTTATTCAGTAATAATATTCAGTGTAGTATGTAGCTCGTCTTAAATAACAGAGACTCAAGAACAATAGGGGTTTGAACAAGAGAAGCTTGCCTCTCATTTAGAAGTCTGGAGGTGGGCAGCCCAAGGCTGATCCTGCTCTGTGGTGCCCTCCGTTGACCCAGATTTCTGCTTGTTGCTCTTCCCTGAACAACTTTTATCCTCAAAGTTACCTCACGGCCCCTGGTGGCTGCTTTAGCTCTAGCCATCACATCACCTTCCAACCCGCAGTGGGAAGGACAAAGAAAAAGAGAAGCAAAGGGCTGCTCCTGCCATCTTTCAAGGTTCCCAAAAGCTGCTACAGAACACCTCCGCTTACATCTGAGTAGCCAGAACTCAGTGATGTGGCTACCCTCAGTTGCCGTGCAGGCTTTGTTCTGAACATCCTTGTGCCCAGCTAAAAAGTGAGGCTTCTGTTGATTTGGAAGAAAGGGACACAACTATTGAGGAACAACAGCCGTGTCTCTTGCTTTGGATGTCCCTCCTCTCTGGCTGTTACAAAGCTTGCCACTTATTTGGCCTGAGATCACCAGACTAAGCCGCGTCCTCTCCTCCTGCACCTCTCATTCTGGTCTTCCTCAAAGTCTCAGTGTGAATGTATCTCTGATGGTAAAGTTGACTCAGATCATTTTGGGAAGCAGATTTGCTGTAAAAAAGTGAAATTAGAATAATGTCAAATTTAAATGCACAGATTGCCAGATGCACTATTACTCTATGGCCACTCAGGGAAGGAAAGAATGCTGCCGATTCAGCCATGACCTGCCGTCACTCTAGAGATGGGTCCTGAGTTCTGAGACATTAAAAATAGGAAAACACGCACACACCTTAGAGTTGTCTAAATGTGGGGCTGGGAGCCAGCACTTATTTCTCTTAAGAAAGAAGGATGGGTGTCTTGGTGAATCAAAGAATGGTCCTGAGAGGGTGTCCACATTCGCTCCATGACACACTGTTCAGCGTGAGCTTAACTCACATGCATAGCTGTGTCCATGGTGGCAAATGAGCCAGAACACGTTATCTGACTTGGGGAACTTGGTTCAGCTTGAACACTCCAGTCGGCTGTCTTACCGGTGGGAGGAGAGAAGGGATAGCGCTGCATTCCGTCTGTCCGGCTGTCTCAGCACACACCCCTGCCCGACTTCGTGTCTGATTCCCAGCAGCACCTCGGGGATGGGCTGGACATCTTCCCCACGGAAGGTCAGCGTTCTCTCCTCTCTGTTTCAGGAAATGAACGGGGTGCTGAAAAACATGCTCTCGGAGTGGTTTTCCTCGGGGTTCCTGAACCTGGAGCGGGTCACCTGGCATTCCCCGTGCGAAGTGCTCCAGAGAATCAGCGAGTGAGTGTGACGCTGCCGCTCTGCTTAGATTTCAGCTGAAAGCCAGCCTCCATCCCCTGCCTCCCCACCCATGTACGTTTCCTCCCGAGCCTGATAAAACCCAAACACGGTATTCCCAGGGGTGGCTGTCCTGGCAGATGATGCCGAGACCACGAGGAGAAAAGGGCACAGGTAGAGACAGGTCCTTCTGCCAGTGAACCTGCACGAGGGGTCTCGGCTACGTGCTCATAGTTAAAGCCCTTGGGGGACTTCCTCAGCAGTCCAGTGGCTGAGACTCTGTGCTTCCACTGCAGGGGGCACGGGTTTGGTCTCTGATCAGGGAGCTAAGACCCTGCATGCCACACGGCATAGCCAAAAAATAAATGATGATAATAAACGTCTAAAAGAAAGAAAGAAAGCTCTCAAGCCCACTTCTGCCCAAAGAACCCCATGATCAGAGCTGCCCAGACTCACAGACCAAGAGTGAGTATTAGTCACCCAGACAGCATCGTCCCAACCAGCTGTTAAAACGTCTCCCTTGGATAAGAATTTCCAAACTCACAATACAGTGAGCGAATCCAGCCTGACCTGGACACCGTGAAAGGCGGGCTGGCATACAGTGCTGCTGCTGTGCCTCGTGTTGAAACAGCAGCGGTGGACGAGGTGGCTGGACTAGCAGAACCCGCCAGGCAACGCGTGTCCACGGGCAGCGATGACTTCAGACCTCGGAGATTCAGAGCAGACGCAGGACCCCCAGCAACAGGCATCTGGTCAGGCCCCTGTGTGAAAATCCGGCGTACAACCGCTCCCCCAGGGCCCGGCGAACTAGGCTTTAAGACCCGGGCCAAGAGCACAGTTTTGTGTGTAAGACGATCACCCACTCTGGTTCCTCTCAGTCTGTACCGCTTCATGCTAAAGCGATCTTCTCTGAATTTCCTCCCGAGTCCCTCGAAGCTGTATTTACAGGGTTTCTTTGACCTGAGTGAATAGCCGACTAGGACTTTGCCCCGGCTATCTGATCCGTGATCTGTGACGTTTGTCTCTCTTCGTTGTCTCGTGCCCACCAGGGCTGAGGCCGTGCACCCCGTGAAAACCTGGATGGACATGAAGCGACGCGTGGGGCCCTATCGGAGGTGCTACTTCTTCTCTCACTGCTCGACGCCAGGGGAACCCCTGATCGTCCTGCACGTGGCCCTGACCAGCGAGATCTCCAGCAGCATCCAGGTACCTGTGTGCCCTCGGTGCAGGTCAGGTGACCCAGAGTGGGGCCCCGTGGCCCTGGAGGAGGGCCAGCGTGCTTCTCCAGGGCTCAAGAGGAGTGTTTTGCACGGAGGCCCCAGAGAGGCCTAAGGGCCAGGAGTCATGATTCCACAGTTTGCATGAGAATTTGAAGTGATGGAAATGATACAGCGCTGGGCACACAGCCGCAGAGGTTGTGAGACCACCGCCTCCAGAGAGATCTCAGGACGTGTAGCCTCTGGAGCTGGTCTGGGGAGTCAGGGGAGACTCTCTATCTACCCTGGGGTCCTTTGTGTTTTCCAGACGATCATAGTAAAGGAGTGCCCCCCATCAGAGACGGAGGAGCGGAACAAGATCACCACGGCCATCTTCTACTCGCTGAGCCTAACCCAGCAGGGGCTGCAGGGCGTGGAGCTGGGCGCCTTCCTCATCAAGCGGGTGGTGAAGGAGCTGCAGGTGAGCGAGCTGGGCGCTGGTCCCACCCTGTGCATCCCCACCTTGGGGTGGCCGAGGAGTCCTGCCCTCATCTCAAGGACAAGGTGACTCTCCAGGCCAGGGTGAGCAGGAGGGGTGCCCCTTGGCAGCTCCTAGGAGCCCTGAGACACCTCGGGAGGTGGAAGGCATGCTGAGAAAAAGGCCCCCAAAACTAGCCTCTCATGGACCAGGAGGCTCAGATGCGTCCCAAGGGCGGCGGCATCTGCAAGGGTCCCTGCGCCCGGGCTGGTGGGGCCGTTTCCTCCTGGCACTCGGTCACCAGCAGGCTCCCATGGTCCAGTCCTGGCCCTGACAAGCACCGCCCAGCCACCCTCAGCCACTCGTGGTCAGCAGGGAGCCCCGAGCTCAGGCCAGGCAGCTGGAGGGTGCGAACGCTGACACAAGGTTCTCTCAGTTGCCCTGGGAAACAAACGTCTGGTCCACTGTGGGTCTGGGCTGTTTAAAACCACCTCACAAGGGGCTGGGGCAAACTGTCATGCATAGAGTCTCATTTTTAGGTAAAATAATTAGACGGTTAGGAACGGGCTCTGAGAGCGGTGTTCTCTGCGCCTGTGGTCTCCATACACGCGGCGGCCTCTGCAGCCCCTCAGAGAGGGACGGGCCAGGGTGGAATTCAGACACCGTCTCGCGGTAGACTCCTCACATTACATCTGAGTTCTCAGGATGCAGTTGGGCATCAGCTTCTAGATTCAGACCCTGCTGCGCTCTCCCCAGAGGTGATAAGAGCCACTTGTTCTAGTTACTCTTGAGTTCTTTTCTTCTGCTTCTCTGCTGAAGGTGTTGATGATGGGGGTGGGGTTGGGGGAGCGAGCAAGAGGGTCAGGAAGGCAGTCGGAGGAGGAGGCCCGTCCCGGGACCCGCCCACAAGCTCTGCTCCTGAGTCCTGCGGCCCAGGAGCTGCGCTGCCCGCTGACGTCCACTCCCCATCTGGGCTGGGAGCGGGATGGCCGTCCGGGGAGTCTGGAGAGAAGCACAGCCCTGTCCCCACAGAGGTCTGCGTGGCGGGTTATGAAAGATGGGGGGAGCAGGGTTAGGAGCTTCCGGGGGTCATCTTAAGAGCATCCTGTTGTTAAAGTTGTGGTTCTGGATCCTGAGTGAGGACGAAGAGGACTGTAAATCCTTGTCATGTAAATCCAGACAGCAGGATGTGAGAGAGCTGTCTCAGCCTTGTAAACACCGCCAGGAGACAGAGGACTCCTCTCTGTCGCCTGGAGAGCTCAGAGTACTGGAGCGCTGCTTCCTTTGCTTCTGTCCTGAACTTTAAGATGCTTCTTCTGTCGTGAGCGTATGTTACATTTTCAATTGGAAAATTCTGGCTTCTGTGAAACAAGCATTGAGGACACTGTGCGATTTGAACAGCAGTGATTGAACCGTGTTATCTGATGTGGAGACCTGCCCTTGCCCCCCGCCCCCGCCCCATCCTCCGCCCCCATTGGTATTGTTAGGTGATCAGTTATTCATTCAACAGTGTGCGGAGCACCAAACCCGATTATGCTGCCTCAGCAGAGTCCCTGAGAGGCACCTGGTGGGCTCTATTCAGGCCCCCACTCCACAGCGACCCACCCCTCCGATTTCAGGCGAGACCCCCAGCTTGCCTGCACGGATGGCGGTACAGGTGGACACACCACAAGGGGAGGCTTGTCCTGGGGCCGCAGGATGCCTCCAGGACTCCTGCACATGGCAGATTCTTGTTGTGAGAGTAGCCCGCCGCACATGGTGCCCGTCCGCCACGCGGCAGCACCCGGAGGCTAGCCACACGTAGGCCGTAAACGCGGGGTGTCCGTGTCCGTGCCTCAGCCCTGAACCGCGTGTGTGTGTTCTCTCCCCCTCCTCCCCTACCCCCCGCGCCTGCAGAAGGAGTTCCCCGCGCTGGGCGCCTTCTCCAGCCTGTCTCCCATCCCCGGCTTCACCAAGTGGCTCCTGGGGCTACTCAAGTCCAAAGCCAAGGAGCACGGGCGGAGCGGACTGTTGACGGACTCCGAGAGTCAGGAGATCGCCGAGCTCACGGGCGGCCCCGCGCTCGAAACGCTACAGACGCTGCTGAGCAGCAGCGAGTGGGCGCAGTCGGAGCAGCTGGCGCGGGCACTGCAAGCCCCGCTGATGCGGCTGTGCGCCTGGTACCTGTACGGGGAGAAGCACCGGGGCTACGCGCTCAACCCCGTGGCCCACTTCCACCTGCAGAACGGGGCCGTGCTCTGGCGCATCAACTGGCTGGCCGACGTCAGCCTCAAGGGCGTCACGGGCGCCTGCGGCCTGATGGTCAACTACCGCTACTTCCTAGAGGACACGGCCGCCAACAGCACCGCCTACCTCGGCTCCAAGAGCATCAAGGCCTCCGAGCAGGTCCTCAGCCTGGTGGCGCAGTTCCAGAAGAACAGCAAACTCTAGCGTCACGCTCACCGAAGCCGACCGACGTCCCCCAGCCCAGGAAACGATGATTTCCCGGGGGTGGGGACGTGGGGCTGTGCACCCAGAGGCACTTCTAGAGTAAAGCGGAGTTGAACTGTGGTCTCTGGCCTGTGGCGGGCTCACACCCGGAGGCCGGGCCCCGGCTTCCACGGCGAGAGGGAAGGCGTGTTACTGCCGGGTGGTGGTGGGTATCGGTGGCTGTGGGCTGGGTGGGGATGCGGGGCCCTCCCCTGGGGATTCCATCAGGGCCTCAGCCTGCCCCGCTACCCTGGCACGGCCTTCAGAAGCCAGCTCTCGTCCCAGGGCAGGGTGGGCGCCAGGCCCCAGGCAGATGGCCCAGATGACAACGGATGTTCCTCTGAGCTCAGAACACGGTTCAGCCGTGGTCGCCTTAGCCGACTCTCTCCACCAATGGCGGCGGGGTGGAGGGCTTGCTACGTCTCACCAGTTAAATTCTGGAGATATATGAAAAGGTTTGCGAATCTACACAAACTTCACTCGGTTAAATTATTGGACACAAGAGTTGTCGTCGCCCGGGATTTAACCTGGATTATAGACTCGACAGTCACAGTGATTCAAGTTCATAATGAACTTCATAGCAGAGAACAAGTTTGTTCTGTGAGGCATTAAACGCATGGTTATTCACTGTCGCGTGACGGTTGTCTTTGAGGTCCGAGGCCTCGTTAGCTGTGCCCTTGGTCCCCAGCCAGCCCGCAGGCACGTCTGGTCTCTGTGAAGCTGGCCTGGAGCGGGTGGCCTGAGGACAGAGGGGAAGGGGGTTGTGGGGGTGCAGGGGGTGTGGTGTTGAATCAGGCGGCAGGTCCCCCACTTTCCTTGCCTTTCGCCTTCCAGACCCATCCCTGGGCCTTCTCTGTAGCTTCAGCGTGCCGCTTGGGGCCTAGTAACACATAACGCGACCTCCGTCACAGCTAGAAACTGCTTTTTCTGTGTCCTGGTGGAAGCAGGGTCCTCCTTCTGGGTGCTGCTTGGAGCTGATGCTGGAGGCACTAGGGCTCTGCGGGCCTAATGTCACCGCCCCCCAGAGCTTGGAAAGAGTTCAGGCACTGACTGCTTGCATGTGGCGGACGGGGCCTGAGACTGCAGTCCCCAGTTCCCGCACTCCGCACCTTGTCTCTGTTCAACCTCGTATGTGAGAATCTTCAAACAGAAGACACAAGAGTGGGCAAATAGTATAATTGTGTGCTTGTATAACCCTGTAGTATAACCCTGTGTGCTGATCACCCAGCTTCCACAGTCATCGATAATTTTCCATTTCTGTCACACCTTATTTCTTATAGCCTCACATTAGGTGCTCTGTGAAGACTGGATGAAGGATGCTGGATGGGTGCTGGGAAAATTGTGGAATTGATGGATGGGATGGATGGGTGGATGATGGGATGGATGGATGGGTGGATGATGGGATGGGTGGATGATGGAATGGGTGGATAATGGGATGGGTGGATGATGGGATGGGTGGATGGGTGGATGATGGGATGGATGGATAGGTGGATGATGGGATGGATGGATGGGTGGATGGATGATGGGATGGGTGGATGATGGGTGGATGATGGGTTGGTGATGCATGCTGGATGGGTGGGTATGGAGGCTGCTATGCTCTGAGTGTTCATGCCCCACTGGGTCTCACACGTTGGTACATCTGGACTCTGGGACCACCGTCACACTCACCTGGTTGTAGGTCTGTCTGGAAATTAGCGTCGTGAGGGTTTCCTGGCTTCTGTCCTACGAGGTGACTGACTCAGTGGACTAGTCTGTCCCCAGGAGCTTCTGTGCGCTGAGGCGTCCTCGCCACCCCAGTAACTAAGCAGCGCCACACTGTCAGGTGAGGGGCTGGGGCCTCAGCAGCTCGGCCCGAGCTCGGAGCTCTCCAGCCGGAACCTTGTCTAACAGGCCCTGAGCTTGCTCCTCCGTGCTGGCTGGAGTCACTCAGATACCAGCCCCCCACTTCTCTCCTGCCTGCCCTCCCCGCCCAAACCCCACCCCCCACCACCTCACATCTTTCATCTCAGAGGGCTGGACCTTCTCTGCCTCCAGATCTTGGGAGCTCAGGGTTGCACAACTCTGCCCTCTCTTGGTCACCTAGGGGCTTTACACTTCTGCAGAAGGGGGCCACCTTCTCTACGTGGCTTAAAAGGGTAGAGGATCTCTTAGCCCTTTTGCGATCAACAGCTTACTCTGAGCTTTGTTCTAAATTAGGCATAAGGTACGTTTAAGATTTAAATGGAGCTAACTGTCTCTTTCTGATTTTTAACTGAGTTGTAGGGCATTCATTGGAATAATAAAGTCCATCTTGATCTGTTCTCGGATAGAAACAGAAGCGTCCCCATAATTTCTCATCACCACACAGAGCTGCTGTGTTCTTTACAGTTTAGAGAAAGCGGGAGAGGTGACCCCAGGTCTCTCTTTTTTTTTTTTTTTTCAAATTGCATTTCTTGACTAGCTAATGTTTTTAAATATTTTTTTAATGTGGACCATTTTTTAAGTCTTCATTGAATGTGTTATATTCAGTGTTGCATCTGCGTTATACCCTGGTTTCTTGGCTGTGAGGCGTGTGGCATCCTAGATTCCCAACCAGGGGTCAAACCCGCACACACAACCCCCCACCCCAGCTCCCCACACCGAAAGGTGAAGTCCCAACAAGGAAGACTGCCAGGAAAGTCCCTTGACTAGACAGTTCTTCATCACTGAGAAAAGGAGGAAGAAACTGCATTGACCTCTGCTCTGGGCCAGACGCTCCCCGTGCCTCCCACCCTGAAGCCTGAGGGAATGACTCTCATTCGCAGACAGGACACCGAGGCTCGGGGAGGGCCGAGCAGCTACCCAGGCAGGAACTGGGCCCGAGCCAGACCTGCCCCGCGCTGTCTGCACTGCCCTGCCTCCCGACCCCACTGCCCGAGCAAAGCCCCGGAGCCAGAGGCCAGCACCCGGCAAGCGCGAGGCAGGTGCAGGGAGGCAGCCTGGCCGGGGGTGGGCACGTCCTGTGACAGTGACATTCCAGCAAGGGGGAGGCTCCTGGGAAGGTGTCAGCCAAGCGGCTTCTCTAAAATCTGAGCAGTCAGGGTGTCCTGGGTCAGGCTCAGACAGTTCAGGGCAAACAGCATCAGCATCGGCCCAGAAGACCCCCGTCCCCTTGGACGCAGGGCAGCTGAGCATGTGGGTGGAGGCAGCATGGACCGCCAAGCAGGGAGGAGCAGAGCGTGCTCTGGGGTCCTGACCCGGACCCCACATCCTCTCCAAGGCCTCGGGCTACTTGCTGGGGACCCTATTCTGCCCTGGGGTCTGCCCACAGCTCCACCACTGCAGGGACCACCTCTCGGGGACACCCCACCTCTAATCACCCTGACAGCCCTGGCCAGGGTGGAGCAGTGAGGAGACAGGCCCTGCAAGTGGTCCAGTGGGAAGACGACTTCATCTCCCAACCTGTCGAGTGGAGCCACGTCCACTGTTCTCGTGGCGACAAGAGGTGACCAGTGGCGGGGGCAGTTCCCAGGAGAAGGGAAGGGAAGGGTGGGCCGTAACCCACCTGCCACAGAGCCTGCTGTGTGTGGGTGACAAAGGCTGGAACCTCCAGGCTTGTCCGTTTCAAGTAAGTTCCTGTGAATCTGCTGGCTCGTAGCCAGGGCTCAGGAGGAGTTTTCTGTCCACTGGAGAAATGACTCCTCATTCATGTGCCTCAGACGGTGAGCCCTAGGCATAATGTAGTCCCACCTCAATAACTGTGGCAGGGAAGGGGGAGACCAGAGAGCTGCCTTAAGTATTCCAAACACTGTTTTCCTGGGAGAGAAGAGGCTTCGCGCTGCCCCAGAGAGGACCCCACAGGCCTCACCCCCTCCGGGTCCACCTCTCAGCAGCTTGGCCAGCGCCCCCAGCAGCCCTTGCAGAGCAGACCCAGCGGGCACCCTCCAGCAGTGATCAAAGCTGGGCAGCCCGCTCTGCCATCATTCAGAGCCCCAGCAGGTGCACCCCCAGCCATCATGCTGTCTCCCACCCACTGCTGAGTCTCGTTCTCAAGGCCTGATCCCAGGAGCCCCCTTTTCTTCCCCAGAGAACCTCATCTCCATCTACATTTCTCCTTGGCACCTGCACACCCGATGACGGGCGTGACCATCGTCCCTGCCTGCCTGGGGTGGCCCCCGTCCCAGGTGCCCCTGTGCTGGGCATCGTCGTTCCAAGAGAGTCTCTTCCCTCTCAGAAGTGTCCGGGTTTGGATGGCCGGTCTGCCCACTGAGGACACACACGCAGGTATTGACAATAACACCTGCAGAGGGACCTCTGGCTTTCACCCTGGGCGCCCCGCACCCTGAGCCTTGCTGCCCCCCTTAAGGGCAGGGTCTCCTGGGCAGGTGTGGCCCCCGGCCCTGGCTCTCCCCACAGGGTCCTGCCCCCTGGGGCTGCTGTGTGGGGACAGGGCACTGTCCCTCCCCCTGCAGGAACCCACAGGACCTCACTTCCTCTAAATCCACCCAGGAAGCATGGTCCCAGCTGCCTTGGTGGAAGGCTGTGGGTGCAGGCGCAGCCTGGGTAATGACGTGCGTTCAGTGTGAGACCCCGTGGGGGCTGTGACAGGAGTCGTGTCCCCACTGACCCAGGGGGACGGGCTGGGGGCCGCTCTAACAGCCCTGCCCCGTGACCTGAGACCCGTTGGGGCTGGCTCCCTTCAAACCAGAAAGGGGAAGTTCAAGGACATGCTTCTCCTCCCCACAGCCCCACTTCCCCCTCCCCTGAGCTGCACAGTGTCCCCAAGGCCCCCGCCTGGCGGTGAACGCAGTCTTTACGGGATGCCAGGGCTGTGCAAGGGGGTTTGGCAGGCAGGTCTGGAGCCCAGCACAGCGTCCACCACACGCAAGCTCTTAGGTGCGGTAGCCCCATGGTGGTGATTTGCAGTGGCAGAACGGGGAAGAAGCCCACAAATCCCCCTTTGCCATTGTCATGCAGGGTCAGAGGCCAATCTTATGTTGAAAATGGTTCCAAGCCTGGATCCCAATCGCGGGCATCATGGGTGCTGTGTAACCACTCACCACTAGATGGAGGTGTTGCCCCTTCCTTTCCTGAACTTGGGCCTTTTAACCGCAACTTGTGGGCTTCCCTAGTGGCTCCGCCCTAAGAATCCACTTTCAAGGCAGGAGACGATCCCTGGGTCGGGAAGATCCCCTGGAGAGGGAAATGGCAACCCACTCCAGTATTCTTGCCTGGAAAATCCCACAGACAGAGGAGACTGGCGGGCTACAGTCCATGGGCTGGCAAGGAGTCTGACACAACTTAGCAACTAAGCAACAACAAAGTAACAAACCCACGTATCCCGGCAGCCCCTGAAGCCTGCCCCCAGAGGCCGCAGGCGCCCCGTCCTCGCACAGGGGCTGCGTGACCCGAGCTGTGCAAGCCTGCTGCCCCAAAGCTTCACCCACCCCTGTCCCCCGCCCCAGGGCTCTCAGGGCCCCCAGCTGGAGCTGGCGGTCTGTCTCCATTGGAGAGGAGTGGAGATGTTCCCCAGTGTCCCAGGGCACCCCTTCCCCGGGCTTGCAGGTGGGTCTCCACGCAGGCTGACTCAAGACTGACTTTCTGGTTCAAGCACGGAGCCCAGATCACAAATCCTGCTAAATGCAGAGGCCGTGGCCTCAAACTTACAGATGTTTGGTAACCAGAGCGATTTTTACATCATGGCCCTAAGGAACACTCAGTATCTCGTGTCAATAAATAACACGTTAAAAACAAAGCAGTGTTATAAAATTCTGGATAAACATGGTTGCCGTCTGTGATGCATGTTAGAGAGTGGGAAAACCGGACGAAGCACCAGACAGATCTACAGACGTTCCCCTTGAGGATCTGTAAGAACTCAGAAGACTTTGGAAGACCGGGAATCGGAAGAGGGTTCAGTGAGGTCCTGGCTTTGTCCAAGAGCCACCAGGCTGGCACATGCCTCTCACTCCAGGGACCTTCCTTCTGAAGGGTCCTGTCTCTGGACGCACATGGTGGACTTCTCCCTTGGGCATGTCCACGGAAGCTCCTACAGCTCTGCTCCCCAGGGCCCCTCGGCCAGTACGAGGACCAGAAGGAAAGCCACCTGCAGGCAGAACCCAGAACCCGGCATTTCAGCCCATTCAGGCCAGGAGGTTGGCGGCTCCCCATTCCACCTGGCGAGGGCTTGGCAC
Source organism: Bos mutus (assembly GCF_027580195.1). NCBI lineage: Eukaryota > Metazoa > Chordata > Mammalia > Artiodactyla > Bovidae > Bos > Bos mutus. The sequence continues at coordinate 52,384,944 of NC_091634.1, read as the reverse complement.
CCTGATGCTGGGGGCTGCCCGGGCTCTGTGGGCCTTCCTGAGCTCTGCAAATGCTTTATTAAACCTTCACTTGAAAACCTGCACACAGGACCTCACCTGGCAGTCCGATGGCTAAGATGCCGCACTCCTGGTGCAGGGGGCCTGGGTTCAATCTGTGGTCAGGGAGCTAGATCGCACGTGCCGCAACTAAAATACATCATGCATGCTATGATCTAAGACCTGGTACAGCTGAATAAATATTTAAAATTTTTCTAATAAAAAAAAATCTGTACACAGGTCTGCACATGACCTCCCTGCATGGATGCTAGTGTTAGCAGCCCTCCCAGGGCTATGAGATACTTGCTGTGGAGGCTCTGTACCTGCAGAGAAACAGCCCTTTCATCAGCACAATCCTCAGAGGCCAGCACATGGGAGCTTGGGGCCCCAGGTACTCTCAACCTCTTCAGGCTCTCAGATACCCAGGCTGGTCCCTAAACCCACTGAGCCAAATGAAGCCCACACCGAAAGTGTCTAAAACTCTGACCACTTGCACCTTTTTATCTGCATGACTGTGCAGTCACGGAGACGGAGCTTGTAGAAACAAGTGCCAGACACCCCTACCCTTTCAGTTCCAGTTTCTGCAATTCTCAAAACAGCCTTGTCACCGAGAGATTTTTACCCATGACCTCAGGATCACGAGGCTGCCACCCTGCAACACAGGGGCCGATAGCTGACCTTCTGAAAAGGAAGGTCGTGCACTGAGGCAGCAGTGGGGATCATCTGCCAGGCAGGAGGGGGCTACCAGGGTCATGGACTTACACACATGCACGCACACACACACACACACAGGAGAAATTTACTGATGGACACTTAGCACCTCTGTCCCTCCAACCTAAACCTCCTGCAGTGATGCTAGTCAAGCCCAGAGAAACACTCTCCATGTTCCTTTATGTCCTTGAATCAAAAGGCCACCGTGCCCGTCGCTGGGTGGTGGCCGGGTGGGTTGTGCTGCTGCTCCAGGGCAGAGGGGCATGGGGACGGCAAGAGAGACCCGGTGAGAAGGAAAACACAGTGTCCCAGCGTGAGGTCCTGCCTTTCTGAGGGCAGAAACCCAGGGGGTTCTGGCAGGAACAGAGCCCGAGTGACAGGACAGCCCCTGAGTTAGATACGCCTGTACCTTCTCACCGCCCAACCCACCACCCCATCCGTGGAACACCCACACGTATTTTGCGTGGCCGTCTTTGCTCTACGGGTGACCTTCAGGCACATAAAAACTTGCTTTACGGTGTTTTTTTTTCCCCTTTTTGTCATTACAGAAGACTACCTGCGACAACAGAGGTTAGGATGTGTTTTATTTGAACCCAGATATGGGTTCTCTCGGAGAAGGCATGGCACCCCACTCCAGTACTCTTGCCTGGAAAGTCCCATGGATGGAGGAGCCTAGTAGGCTGCAGTCCATGGGGTCGCTAAGAGTCAGACACGACTGAGCGACTTCACTTTCGCTTTTCACTTTCATGCATTGGAGAAGGAAATAGCAACCCACTCCAGTGTTCTTGCCTGGAGAATCCCAGGGACGGGGGAGCCTGGTGGGCGGCTGTCTATGGGGTCGCACAGAGTCGGACACGACTGAAGTGACTTAGCATGGGTTCTCTAACCCTGCATCATTACTTACAAGCTGTGGGGCCATTACTGAGTTTACAATAAGTGACTGTAATCATTTTAGTTTATAGAACAGAGGTAAGCTGTAAAATGGTTCCCCACCCCCTCCACTTGGCACCTGAAGAGGGCTTTTAAAAAAAAATTTTTTTCATTGAAGGATAGTTGATTTGCAGTGTTGAGTCCATCTCTGCTGTACAGCAAGGCAGTTCGGTTATACACACACCCCGTGTTCATTTATATGCTTTTCCGTGATGGTTTACCACAGGACATCGAATACAGTTCCCTGAGCTGTAGTGGGAACTTGTTTCTTGTGCCTTCTATTTATAATAGTTTGCATCTGCTAGCCCCAACCTCCCACTCCTTCCCTCCCCCTGGGCAACCACCAGCCTCCTCGCTATGTCTGTGAGTCCGTTCCAGCTTCATAGACAAGGTCACGTGTGTCCTGTGTTAGATTCCACGTGTAAGTGGTATCATATGGTATTTGCCTTTCTCTGCCTGACTTACCTCACTTAGTAGGATCATCTCCAGCTCCATCCATGCTGCTGCGAATGGCCTGGTTTCATTCTTTTTGACGGCTGAGTAGTGTTCCATTGTATTTAAGGATCTTCTCTATCCGTTCCTCTCAGTGGACATTCAGGTGGCTTCCACCTCTTGGCTGTGTGACAAGGTGTTCCCATTTTCTAGGTGCCCCCCCCACAAGGCTGAGGATGGTGGAGGCGCTGCTAAGGGCGGGAGCTGGCCTGGGAGCAGGGTCCTGAGGGCAGAGGCTCTCCCAGGCGCGCCCCTGCAGAGCCCCGGCCAGCCCAGGGCAGGACTTTATGATGCGACAAACAGATCAGCCCAGCCTCCGGTCCCCCCCGCTCCTCTGATGCCACATCCAAGTGGGGGGGGTCCCCCAGGGGAGGGCCAGGTCCGCGGTGCCCACTCCTCCCCAGCCAGCACTGGTCCCCTGTCCGCCCTACAGACCCAGCCCTCCCATCATCAGGTAAGGAAGGCGGCCTTGCAGGGAGGAGGGACTGGGGAGGAGGCGGGCCTCCAGAGAGGCGGTGGCCAGGCCCTGTGGCCCCGGAGTGTGGAGGGCAACGCCTGGGGGCTATGGAGTTCGGGGCCCGGAGGGAGCCCTGGGCTCTGCTCGCACGGTCAGGGGTAGCGTCGTGACCCCTGAGACTCAGTCTCCCCAGCAGTAAAATGGGATAACTGGCCAAGGGAGCCCTCACGGGGAGGCCCTGGCGCACGCCTCCCTCCCCCACCGCGTGCAGAAGGTACCAAAGCACGTCATCAGCCACGTAAGTGACCACCATCTCTCCTGTCTCCACCCGGAGCTGACCCCCATAGAGTCTGTAAAAAGCAGCTCCAGCCAGCGTCCCACTCTGTGCCGATCCAGGGCTGGGGGAGAGAGAGTGGCAGGACCCCCGCTCCTGCCACTGTTCCCCTGGATCTCTGGCGCCCACCTTGGCGCTGTTCAGGCTGACCGAGCCCGGCCCAAGTGCCCTGATTCAGGGTCGCTGGCCAACGAGTCCCGCAGGAGGCCTAGGGCCTCCCGGGGGTGCGGGTCACCCTGAGTCCTGCAGAGGAACCTCAGCTGCCCCCGGACGGGGACGCTGTGGCCACACTGGCTGGTGACCCCAGCCCTGCGCTTCCTGGGTGAAGGGGTTCCCTTGGGGAGCTGTGCAAGCCTCTCGCTCCTCGTCTGTAACCCCAGCTCCCGAGGAGCCCGTGACTCGAGGCAGGCACAGTGCTGGCCCCGTGGCGGGGAGTGGTCCGTCCGTGGCACCCCCGCGTCCTGGGGAGCACCCCGCCTCCGTGCGGAGGGCCCGTGGTAGGTAGAACGCCACTCTAACCGTCTGTTCTCGCATGATAAAAGGCCTCCAGGGTTGACAGCCGGGCTGACTGGGGCTTCAAGGCCGCAGTCACAGGCAGCCAAGGTCAAGCTGCACCCCACGCGCTGCCCCGTGTTCCTGGAGCAAACACCGCGCCCCTGTAGGCCCTACACTGGGAAACTTCCCTGCCCCGACGCGCCGCACCCCAACTCTGGGACACAGCAGAGCCGGGCGGGGCCGACATTAAAGCCCAGACCTGAAACTTGGAAGGAAAGGTGATCCTCAATAAAGTCGCCTTCCCGGCAGATCCTAATCCCTTACAGTCCTCCTGTGGGAGGTTCTTGGGGCGGCCAGAGCCCCAAGTCAGGTGTGGTCAGGCCTTACCCCAAGGCTCTAGGAGGGTCCTTCCTGCCTCTTCCAGCCCCTGGGGGCTCCAGCTCCCTTGGCTGTGACCCTATCCCTCCAGGCCCTGCCCCTGGGGTCACACGGCCTTCCCTGTCCCCATGAGAACTCCCTCTCTGTGACACGCGCCACTGCATTTAGGCCCCACTCAATCCGGAAGATCTCGGCATCCTTAGCATGATTCCTCGTGATCTGCAAAGACCCGATTTTCTCAACAAGGCCGCGTTCAGAGGTTTCTGGGATTAGGACTTGGATGTTTCTTTCGTGGGGCCACCATTCACCCTCTTGTCCAGGCTCCTTTCCCCAGGATGTGATGGTGTCTGGACTCTGACGTGGAGATACATGGGGTTTGCCTCATAGCCGTTCTTGTGGCTAAGCTTGCATCTCCACCGACAATTCCTGTTAGCCATTCCCCACCCCGGAACATGTGCCCTGATATAGGATGTGGGGGTGGTAAAACAGACACCCAGAATGACCGAGGCGGAGAGTCATGGGGAGGACCCCGGGGGACCCGCTCACTTACAGATGAGAAATCAGGGAGCCAGGGGTCTGCAGGTGTCCTGGGAGAGCTGACCCCTCCCGTGTCGTGTCTCCAGGGGCCGAAAGGTCAGCCCCAGAGGACGGAGCCCCAGAGGAGTGTCTTAATTGTCTGTCATTGAAGGAGTGTTTGTGGGCTCAATTCATGCAGTGGTATTCAGGGAACATCTGTGTGCCAGGCCCTGTCCTGGGCATTTGCCACCCACCTGGGAACAGAGCAGGAAACACCCTGCCCTCTGGGAAGCTGCGTCCACAGGTGGATTCAGACAAACAAATGAGCAAGTAAGCGTCTGGTGCAGAAGTGGTGGTGAGAGCTGTGTAGACAAACAGAGGGCTGAGGAGGGCAGGGGGTGCTGTTTTATCCTGGGTTCTGGCCTCTGAGAAGATATCTGAGCAGAGCCCTGGGTGAATTGGGGAACAAGGCCCAGGGATGTCTGGGGAAGAGCATTCTCTAAGCAAGGGCACAGACCCTGTGGTGGGAGCAAGCCCAGGAGAGGCCCAGGGAGGCGGTAGAGGTCAGGCAGGTGACACCAGGTCAGAAAGGACGGTTTACACCCAGATGAGAGGGAAGTCACCAGAGGGCTCGGGCCCCACCTGGCCTTGTTTGGTGTGGTTGTCCCAGCGACTGCGTGGAGGACTGGCCACGCGTGGTCAGACCCAGCACCCTGTGCGGACAGAAGGCTTTGCAGCAACACAAGACACAGATGTGGCAGCAACCAGGGGGGTGCCAGGTGGTCAAACTGCAAATATGTTTGCGGGCACAGTCGGTGGGGTCTGCTGACCAGGTGGGCATGTAAAGGTTGACTCTGAGCAGCTGGGAGGACGAAGAGCACTGCTCTGGGGAGGGGTCGGCAGACAGTGGGGGCGCCCACTCTGGTGCCCCAGGCAGGGCTGGCCTCCTGGGCAGGGAGCTGAGGTGGCCAGGCAGGTCCTGCCTCCAGGCCCCGCTTCTTTGTCTGGCTGTATCTCCCTCTGCCAGTCGCTGCCTGCCCCGGGGCGGGGGGAGGGGCGGGCCTGGCACAGGGAGTCAGGCCCTCATCCAGGCTGCGGCCCCACCCAGTCCCCACCAGAGCCAGGGGGATCCCTGGCTCTGCCCTCAGAGCTCCAGCAGGGCCCCCGTGACCGTGACCCTGTAGCATCGCCCCATCACCACACAGCCTTTGGCCGCACACCAGCTCCTCCACTTCGGAGCAGGAGGCCAGGCTGGCCAGGGGTGGGCGGGGCACCAGGCCTCCCCAGGGATGTGGTCACAGCCTTAGAGACACGGAAGCTCCCAGTTAGGGGCCTGGACAGGCTCCAGCCCCTGGGCCCCTGCCAGCTGCAGACGCTTCCAGATCGGGGAGTGTATGCAAAGAGAGGTGGTAGGGAGCAGTCTGAACGGAAAAGACCCAGAGCCCCAGGCCTGGCTCTGCCTCCTGGGCTCCCCCAGTAACAGCGGTGACGGTGATGCTGGTGGTGGTGGTGGCAGCTGACGTTTCTGCCGAGCTCACTGTGGTCAGGAAGAGTTCTCGGCACTAACTGCCATCCCCATTCCCGTGTTGTTGCTGTTGCCCAGTCACTAAGTCGTGTCTGACTCTTTGCGACCGCATGGACTGCAGCACGCCAGGCTTCCCTGTCCTTCACCGTCTCCCGGAGCTTGCTCAAACTCATGTCCATCGAGTCAGTGATGCCGTCTGACCATCTCATCCTCTGTCGTCCCCTTCTCCTCCCGCCCTCCATCTTTCCCAGCATCAGGGTCTTTTCTAATGAGTAGGCTCTTCACGTCAGGTTGCCAAAGTATTGGAGCTTCAGTTTCAGCATCAGCCTTTCCAATGAACATTCAGGGTTGATTTCATTTAGGATTGACTGGTTTGACCTCCTTGCTGTCCAAGGGACTCTCAAGAGTTTTCTCCAGTCCTGTGTAGTGCTTATTATTTTCATCCTCATTTCACCTGTGGGGAAACTGAGGCCCAGAGTGGTTAAGTCACTTGGCCTAGGTCACACAGCAGGGAAGCAAGCCCTGAGGCTAGCTCATGCCGCACTGCCTCTCAGAGCCCCGTGTGGCCGGCCCTGTGCCTCTCCACCGCCCAGGATCCCCACGCTTCACCCCAGCGCTCAGTACCCTGGGTCCCAAGGCGGCCCTCGCACCCACCACTGCCCTCTCAGCCCCAGGTCTTCTCTGCCTGGAGGCTCCTCCCCATCCTTCCGGTCTCAGTGGAGGCATCACTTCCTCAGCGAGCCCACTGCCTTTCCACTCCCTGCCCACTGCTTGGTTGTTGATTAAGCATGACATCACCCCCCACATTCTGTAGGTGATGCCATTATTAACGTGACCAAGATTGCCATTCAGAGGACCTCCCTCTTGCCCCACCCGCTGAGCCTGGCTCTGGAGCGGTGGTTCTTAAGCCATGCTGCACACGGAAATCACCTGGGGAATAAAACCCCAGTGCCTGGGCCACGCCCCACACCAGTTAAACCCACATGTCTGGAGCTGGCCCCGGGTGAGTACACTCGGCGGGCCAGGCTGAGAGGTGGAGGCAGTGGTGTCCTCTGGCCTCCCATTCGGGACTTGACCATCCTCCTCCAGTCACCGAGTCCCTGGGCTCCAGGCCTCCACAGGTGACAAGGGTTTTCATGTAAATGACTAACCCGGGGAGCCCAAAGTGTGTTCCAAGGAACACGTTCTGCAAAAGGCATCTTGAAGAATGGGTGCATGGTCAGTAAGTTTGGGAAATGCTGCTGTAAACACCCACCCACCCACACACACACACACTCAGCCACCAGATGTGTCAGCATGGAAACCCCGTCCCCCCAGAAGGGAAAGTGAAAACACCTGAAATGAGGCTTCCTCCGTTGGAAGGAGGTGTCAGTCGAGAGCAGCTGGGCCCTGGTGCAGCAGTCAGGCGATCACAGACGTGGCTGGTGTGCCCTGATTTGCACTCGGAGGCTGCAGGGTATACCGGGGTGTTCCCCACCTCCACCCCCAAGGCAAGGCCGTGGGCACCTCACTACACACCCAGCTGTCGTGTCCCTCTTCTCAAGCGAGTGTAACCACACTCAGCCCACAGAGCTGTACGGAGTGAGGGCGGGCTGAGAGGATGGACGTGAAACCCTCGGACAAGAGAGACGCAGGGTCCTGCCTGACAAACCAGGGTCCTGCCAAGCGGGTGCCCCAACCCTAGTCAGCCATCAGGGGGCTGGGGGGCTGGCCTCACTTGAGTTCAGGGGTCCAAGGTGATGAGGCTGAGTTGACAATGAACAGGAGGAGGCGTTTGTTAAGTACCAGGAGTGTGTGTATTCATTAGTGTTTGAATGGTATGTGTTTATTGACCAGACAGTATGATGCATGAAAATGGCCCACTTCCAGAAAGCGCCAGTGAGTTTCTCGTGAGAAGTTCAGTCCCCAGCCAGCCGAGTCCCCACCCAGAGACACCTGCTGCCAGGTGCCTGTATGTCCCTCTAGACCGCACACCTGTCCTCCCTTGCTCCCTGCCTTTCTTCATTTCCTGCAAATGGAAGCAAAGTCTAGCCGCCACCCTGACGTAATGTTTTCACTCGCAGTCACGGAGAACCTTTCACGTCATCCCAAAAAGAATGGCTGTGGAGTATTCCACTGTGAGAAGGGCTAGAACCTTCTCTGTATGTAATGAGTCTCTTGCTGAGCGGCACTTGGGCCATGTGTCCCATTTTCTTCGGAACAATGCTGTAATGAGTAACTCGAGGCCAACGGCGTCTCACACAGGTGCGAGTCTGTCTCTGAGACAAACACTTCCGAGGCATTGCAGGTCCAAGGTCATGTGCACTGTCATCGTGACAGAGAGGGCGCGGCCGCCCCGCCCACCCACGAGCCCGAGGGATGCAGCCACTTTCTTTAGTGAGTGTGTGTGTGTGTGTGTACATTAGCTCATTCAATTTTCAAAATACGTTGCAAGTTGTTGCAAAGTATTATATATTAGGTCCAGGGATAGGGATGAGAGAAGAACTGGAGGGCTGCAGGGGAGGGACTTGAAGGCAGGCTCTCCTGACTCTGAAGTTCAAGGTCCATCCATGCGTCCCGCGCGCGTATAGGCACTTTCGGAGCTTTTCTGTCCTCCAGGAGCTTGCCCCGCCCACCCCCGCCCCCACCCCGGGTTTCTGGTCTCTGGCCTCAGAATCATTTCTTCCACTTCATCGTTGTTGTTCAGTTGCTAAGTCGCGTCCAACTCTTTGCGACCCCACCGACTGCTGCACGCCAGGGCTTCCTTGTCCTTCACCATCTCCCCGAGTCTGCTCAAACTCACGTCCACTGAGTCAGTGATGCCATCCAACCATCTCATCCTCTGCAGAAGACCGATAACTAACAGAAGTGGAGGGGAGCTGGGGTCCAGGCAGGGGTGGGCTTCTGCTTCATTGTCCCCCACCCCTAGGACATCACGTTTTGGGTCCCCCACCGGGGCACAAGGAGAGACACTGAGTTCTGCCCAGGCTAAAGGGGCAAGAGGAGAAAGTGTCCCTGGAGCCGGGTGAGAGGCAGACCAGGAGGAGGCACCACGGATCTGGAGCGCACCCCCGGGAGGACACTCGCAACCGGCAGACAGCGAGTGTCACCCAGCCCAGAGCCTGCACACCTACAGGAACCAACTCTTAAACCTTCAGGAATGTGTGAGCCAGTTTCTAAGCACACCCGTTCTGAAGAATTAAATTATGTGAACTTACAATTAACGCATCATACTCCATCAAAGATAATACCTACTCAGAACTCATCACTCCCTAATGCCTTTGCTCCTTTTCACTCCGAGCTACAGTCGTGAGGTTGCCCACATAGATGTGTCTGGAAATGCTCCTGCATGTCTCTTCCCAGCTCCGTGTGCAAGGCCGTGGTGTGGGGAACGGGAAATCGCCCGTGGCAGGAGCATTTACACCGCAGAAATTGGCAGACACTGCAAACCGGGCTGGTCCACCCCCTGGGGCCGGCTGGTCTGTGTTCGCTAGCACAGCACAGCCTGACCGCTCTCTCCTCCTGCCCTCTGACCTGCCTCCTGCCTGCCTCTCCCTTTGAAACACAGCAAAAGACACCCAGGTCTGAGCCTCATCACCCATGGCGTGGGGGTAGGCGTCTGTGCGGGAGGAGGCGGGGTCTGGTGCTCCGATGACACGGCAGACCACTTCAGCCCCGAGCACTGGGACCCTCTTGGCAGTGTTGAGAGAAACAATAACATATTTCTACTCCAGAGAAGTTGTGTTCCCATTTTGAGGGATTCATGGCCAGCATGTTCCCACGCCAGGGATCCATACTTCTCACCTTGAGCTGCACCAGGACCCCTGGAGGGCTTGTGGGAATCCAGACTGCCAAGCCTGACCCCCAAGTCTCGGATTCAGTGAGCGTGATATTGGGATATAATATGTATTTGGTCCACATCCCCACTCCTGGCCAGAGCACATAAAACCTTTATCATTCCCCATATGATAAAATGCCAGCAGCATCCTTTATACTAATGGTTGATCATTGACCCTGGCTCCAGACACAGGGCTCCTGAGTCCTGAGTCCCCTGGGTGAGGGGAGCATCTTTTGTAGTAATGAGGTGACTCTGGGAGGGCTTGGGGACACCTTCAGGATGGGGCTGGTCACCACCATGGGGATGGGCAGCTCGGAGATTTCAGCCCCCCTCCCGCCCTCCAGGGAGGGGTGAAAGGCTGGAGAGTGAGTTAATAATTGATCGTGCCTACCTGATGAAGCCTCATAAACGGTCCTAAAGTATGGGGTTCGGGGAGCTGCCAGGTGGGTGCACATGACCCCGTGCTGGGAGGGTGATGCATGCCAGATCCACAGGGGACAGAAAAGCCTGGGCTCAGGACCCTTCCAGACCTTAAATTGAAGAAAATGGGGAAATGCACTAGACCATTCAGGTATGACCTAAATCAAATCCCTTACGATTATACAGTAGAAGTGAGAAATAGATTTAAAGGACTAGATCTGATAGAGTGCCTGATGAACTATGGACGGAGGTTCGTGACATTGTACAAGAGACAGGGATCAAGACCATCCCCAAGAAAAAGAAATGCAAAAAAGCAAAATGGCTGTCTGAGGAGGCCTTACAAATAGCTGTGAAAAGAAGAGAAGTGAAAAGCAAAGGAGAAAAGGAAAGATATAAGCATCTGAATGCAGAGTTCCAGAGAATAGCAAGGAGAGATAAGAAAGCCTTCCTCAGTGATCAGTGCAAAGAAATAGAGGAAAACAATAGAATGGTAAAGATTAGAGACCTCTTCAAGAAAATTAGAGATACCAAGGGAACATTTCATGCAAAGATGGGCTCAATAAAGGACAGAAATAATAGGGCCCTAATAGAAGCAGAAGATATTAAGAAGAGGTGGCAAGAATACACAGAAGAACTATACATAAAAGATCTTCACGAGCCAGATAATCACGATGGTGTGGTCATCCTGGAATGTGGAATCAAGTTGGCCATAGGAAGCATCACTACGAACAAAGCTAGTGGAGGTGATGAAATTTCAGTTCAGCTATTTCAAATCCTAAAATATGATGCTGTGAAAGTGCTGCACTCAATATGCCAGCAAATTTGGAAAACTCAGCAGTGGCCACAGGACTGGAAAAGGTCAGTTTTCATTCCAATCCAAAAGAAAGGCAATGCCAAAGAATGCTCAAACTACCACACAATTGCCCTCATCACACACACTAGTAAAGTAATGCTCAAAATTCTCCAAGCCAGGCTTCAGCAATATGTGAACTGTGAACTTCCTGATGTTCAAGCTGGTTTTAGAAAAGGCAGAGGAACCAGAGATCAAATTGCCAGCATCCGCTGGATCATTGAAAAGGCAAGAGAGTTCCAGAAAAACGTCTATTTCTGCTTTATTGACTATGTCAAAGCCTATGACTGTGTGGATCACAAGAAACTGTGGAAAATTCCTCAAGAGATGGGAATACCAGACCACCTGACCTTCCTCTTGAGAAAGGTGTATGCAGGTCAGGAAGCAACAGTTAGAACTGGACATGGAACAATAGACTGGTTCCAAACAGGAAAAGGAGTACATCAAGGCTGTATATTATCACCCTGCTTATTTAACTTATATGCAGAGTACATCATGACAAACGCTGGGCTGGAAGAAGCACAAGCTGGAATCAAGATTGCCGGGAGAAATATCAATCACCTCAGATATGCAGATGACACCACACTTATGGAAGAAAGTGAAGAAGAACTAAGAACCTCTTGATGAAAGTGAAAGCTTAGAGTGAAAAAGTTGGCCTAAAGCTTTTAGGCATCCGGTCCCATCACTTCATGGCAAACATATGGGGAAACAGTGTAAATAGTGAGACTTTATTTTTCTGGGCTCCAAAATCACTGCAGATGGTGACTGCAGCCATGAAATTAAAAGACGCTTACTCCTTGGAAAGAAAATTATGACCAATCTAGATAGCATATTAAAAAGCAGAGACATTACTTTGCCAACAAAGGTCCGTCTAGTCAAAGCTATGGGTTTTCCAATAGTCATGTATGGATATGTGAGTTGGACTATAAAGAAAGCTGAGCCCCAAAGAATTGATGCTTTAAAACTGTGGTGTTGGAGAAGACTCTTGAGAGTGCCTTGGATTGCAAGGAGATCCAACCAGTCCACCCTAAAGGAGATCAGTCCTGAGTGTTCATTGAAAGGACTGATGTTGAAGCTGAAACTCCAATACTTTGGCCACCTGATGCAAAGAACTGACTCAGTGGAAAAGACATGGTGGGAAAGATTGAAGGCGGGAGGAGAAGGGGATGACAGAGGATGAGATGGTTGGATGGCATCACTGATGCGATGAACATGAGTTTGAGTAAACTCTGGGAATTGGTGATGGACAGGGAGGCCTGGCATGCTGGAGTCCATGGGGTCACAAAGAGTCAGACACGACTGAGCGACTGAACTCAACTGATCCTTTTGAAGCCTCATAAATGACCCTGAAGTATGGGGTTTGGGGAGCTGCCAGGTGGGTGCACATGACCCCATGCTGGGATGGTGAAACATGCCATCTCCACAGGGGACAGAAACGCCTGTGCTCAGGACCCTTCCAGACCTCCCCTGTCTCTCTCTTCATCTGCCTGTTTATTTGTATCCATTAAAACATCATTTGTAGTTAGGAAATCAGCAATTGTATTTAAAAGTGTTTTCCCGGTTTCCTTCCAGCAAATTAGCAAAGGGAGGAGGTGATTCATGGGAACCCCTGATTTGTGGCCAAGGTGGACAGAATTGTGGGTCATCTGAAGTGGGGTCACCTGGCGAGACTGAGCCCTTAACTTGTGGGGTCTGTGCAGTCTCTGGCTAGTGGCAGAATTGAACTGGAGGACCCCTGGCTGGGGTCTGACACTCGGTCGCTGTGGACAGACACCACACATCTGGGGTCAGAAGTGCTGGGAGTATGAGACCAAAGGAAAGAAAAAGAGGGTTTTTCCCAGACAGTGAGTCTGGGGTGAACTTGCTTCTCTGAATTCCCAAGGGATGCTGATGCTGCTGGTCTGGGGGCCCCACCTTGAGGATTCAAGTTTGGAGGTGGGGCCAGGTGGACCAGGGTCACGTGCCTGGACCAGATGTCAGGGGGTTGCAAAGAGGGGATGCAGTGAGGTGCAGGGAGCGTGACGGGCACCCCCGAGTGAGACCAGGGTCATCCAAGGCTCGGGTCCCTGGATTTCAAGGGTAACTTGCTGACAAAGCCCCCACCCGGGGTGAGGATGGAAGGAGAAGCAAGAAGAGAAATCTTGGGAGAGGAAGGAACTGCATCAGGCAGGGGTGCCAAGGCCGCCGGTCACCGAGGCGGCAGGATTCACGCCCGGGGAGGTGCCTCTCGGGGCTGCAGTCTGGAGTGAGCGGGGGCAGGCAGACGCAGAGCCGACCTTCTGTGTGGTTCCCTATGTCAGGTTCAAGGGCAGGCAACACTGACCTCAGGATAAGGGTCAGACGGAGGTCCCTGTGTGTTCTGGGCGGCCCCTCGGGGGTCATGGACGTGCACTGGTTCCCGGGGCTGCACACTCTGGATGGTGGGCGCTACCACGAGCAGATGCATCTTTACTGCATGTTCACCGAGGCCTCCCGTGCGCCAGGCCTGCTGGGCTCTGAGGACATTGCTGGGAGGAAGGAGCTGCCCTGACCGTGGGGCACCCCACCCCCTGACAGTGCAAGCCGGGGTGCTCAGCAGAGCCCTCGAGCCAACGTGGCCTCAAGCAGGCAGGTGAACGTGGCCGGAAGATGCAGGTCAGGGCCCGAGAGATATCAGCAGGTCTCTAGGACGCTCTGGTCAGATCTCAGATCTCAGAAGACAAGGCAGCCGCACCCCGGGGAGGGCGATGGAGCGGAAAGGACAGTCCGTGCAGGACAGAAGTGACGTGTGTGTGTTCCACACGGCTGGAACGTGATGTCCACGCCGGGCCAGAGCCAGAGATACGGCTGGGGAGATAAGCAGGGCCGGTGATGGAGGGACCGGCAAGCCTGCCCGGCTGGGACTCCGCCCTCCCGCCACGCGTGAGTGGATCCCAGAGCCAGAGATCCGGACGTGATTCTGTGAGATTCCGTTGACGGCAGGATCTTGAGCAGGCGACACCAACACGTGAGGACCAGGAGAAGAGGGGGCGTTCCTGGAGGCTGGGTGTGTCCCGTGTCGTGACTGGTGGTGGGGGCACACAAGTGCGCACGTCTGAACACTTCGTAAGCGTGCACTGCGCTAGGAGTTATGTTACACCCACTGTGTGGACTGAACACACAGTAAGTGCAGATCAGCGCGATGCAGGCGAGAGACGGAGGGGCCCGAGGACATGCTCAGATGGGAGGTGACGGTGGGGAAGCGACGGGATGCCATGCCCCGCTGGCTCTGGGGACCCCTCCCAGGGATCAGGGTGCGTTCAGCTCTCCAGCCCCGGGCACCTGACTATGCCGAGGAGAAGCCCACCAGCAGCTCCGGGCTGGTGGGTGTGGGGAGGCCTGGCAAGGAGGGGCTGTGGAGACCTGGGGTGTGGGGCGCTTGCTCGTCCAAGGCCGGTGGCAGGACCGGCCTCCAGTCGCGGGGTCTCTGTAGTAGGACGCGGAGTCTGGTGGGAGCTCAGAGCTTGATGACGGCATGAACAACTGAGAGAAAGTGCTCAGGACCATACTCAGGCATTGCTAAATTACTTTGCTGTGAGGCGTCTCTTACCCTGAAAACGACTGGCTGGCAGACCCTCCCCGCTGTGCCTCTGAACGGGGCCACTGCTCAGGCCTTCGGGGCTCAGAAGGGCTCTCGCCAAGCTTAAGGTCTGCCATCGCCACCTTGATGTGCCTTTTTTTTTTTTTAATTGAAGTAAAGTTGATTTCCAACGTTGTGCTGGTTTCAGGCGGACAGCACAGTGATTCTCTTTTTCAGATTCCTGCTACACATCATTACGAGATACTGAGTATAGTTCCCGGTGCTGTACAGAAGGCATTATCATCCATCTGTTTAGTGTGTGACCGTGGTGTCTGTTAACCTCAACCTCCTAATTTGCCCCTCCCCCTTCCCCTTGGGTAACCATAAGATTGTTTTCTGTGCCTGTGAATCTATCTCACGTGCTCACCGGCTCGTCTCCCTGCAGCTCTTTGTCTTCTGGAGGGTGAGTGAGGTCGGTCTTCCTTCATGGCCTTTGTAGGGGAAGCAGCCTGGTGGCCCCTTGAGGCACCCCTTCCCCTCGTGGACCCCAGCTTCTCCCCCTGGGAGGTGAGGCGCTGGGCTCCTGGGGCAGCACCCTCTGAGCGCTGAGCAGAGAGCCAAGTGCTCCTGCCCCCAGGCTGGGGGGACACGTCTGCCCACCCTCTTCAAAGAGAGGGCGCAGGCTGGGCTCCAGAAGGAGGAAGAAGGCCGCAGTGCCCCAGGGTCATGTCCAGAGTCCCTGACGGCCAGAGCTGGACAAGCCCATCCCTGCCCGGACTTGCAGAGAACTCAGAGCCGGGCCCAGCCCCCTGATGGTTTAGCCCCAGTGCCTCGGGTTCCCCTGTGGGAGCGTCATCACCAACAGTGCAGGCATCGTCCTGTGGTGAGGGGGGGCTGGGCGCCCCGCTCATGCGGGAGACACCCCTCCCCTCCAACCCCAGACAGCCAGGCTGCCCCCCACCTCCCCCCAGGCACCAAACACACGGGGCCTCCAAGGCCCTGCCCCGACTTGTCTGTGCCTGATGGCGGCGACCCAGTGCTTCAGTGGGCAGGAGGCAGGTGGCCCAGGCTCCCCCGTCAGTCCAAGGAGCCCGGGGCCTGTTGGGTCCTGCTGGACGCAGCGCCGTGAACAAGGCAGGGCTCTCGTCCGTTCAGACACCCCGTGTCCCAGCCATCTCCTTATTCCCAGCTCGGTGCCACCACGGGATTGTGTTAGTGTTAGTCGCTCAGTCGTGTCCAACTCTTTGCGACCCCATGGACTGTAGTTCGCCAGGCTCCTCCGTCCATGGAATTCTCGAGGCAAGAATACTGGAGTGGGTTGCCATTTCTTTTTCCACCACGGGATTGCCCCCCAGTTTAAAATGGGCAAGAAGGACTCAGTCGTGGCCGAAGATTTGAAACTACAGGTAAGGAGCAGTCCTCTGATCCCTCAACCCAGCGATGCTGCTGATGAAGGGATGGTGATAAAGAAAGTGACAGTGGTGGTGACGATGAAGACGGTGGCTGTAGTGACGATGAAGGCAAACGGTGATGGGGATAAGGAAGAAGACGGAGGCCTCGAGGAAGCAGGAGCCAGCTAGGGCTCAGCGTGGACTCGACTCCAGCCATGGTGGGAATACTTCAGCCATAGGAATTGGCAGGTTGCACCGATCCGGGCTTTTCTTTTGGGGAGAGCCAGTGAGCTGCTCCACCTTGAGCGGGACGGCACCTCTCACTCGGATGATAACCCGTCCCTGAGTCACACTGACGCTGGCTCCAGAATGGACCGAGCGCCCGTGTCCACTGTCGGCCTGAACCGCCAGCGTCCTGGCCCAAGGCACTGCCAGCTCTCGCCAAGCAGCCGCCACAGCCTACACACTGCTCTGGAGCTTCGATGGCCAGGCAGGGACTCGCCCTGCAGCCCAACTCGTATCCCGGCTGTTTCTCTGCGGGGCCCGGCCTCGACCAGCCCCTGCGGCTCCCCTGGGAGCTTCCGTCTTCCCTCTGCCTCCCCACCTGCCCCCATGACCAGGCCACCTCAGGAGAAGTACAGCCACCCCCGTGACCCCCCCCACCCTCAACCCCATTCCCTCCGAAGCCCCCCAATGCGGTCTTCTCCCTAACTCAGGACACTTGGGCATGAAGCGCGGGTGGTCTCGCCTGGTCTGGTTGGTGAGGCAGGAGCCTCCCGGGTTATAAAGCCCAAGTGCAGGGGTCTCGGGACATACCAGCTGTGGTCATCCCCACCCCCTCTGAGCAGCAGGATCTGGAGAGGCTTGTCCAGAATGAGAGGAAAGCGGGGCAGTGTGGCCTGCGAGGGACAGCGTGGGCACAGGGGGGGACCCCTCGACTGGGAGCCCTGGAGGGACCCAGCAGGGAGGGGCGAGGCCTAAGGCACGGCTTGTCAGAGACTCTGGAGGGAGCAGGGCTTTAACGGGGAGGGACAGGAGTCTGGAATCCTGCTTCCCGCGGCCACAGGACCAGAAAGCCCACAGGCCTCCCCTGGGCCCTCACAGCACTCCGCAGAGAAACGGAGGTGCCCCTGGGCTGTGCCCCCAGCCCAGCCGGTCCCTGGGGAAACGTCCAGCTCGCAGGACCTTGAACTCGGGCCCAAGGCCCTGACCCCACTGCTGTCCATGAAGGCCAGGCTCAAAGGCTTTGTGAAATCCAATAAGGACAGCAAACAGGGCTTTTCTTTTTTTTTTAGCAGCATGTGGGGCGAAAGAAACAAGGAAAACGATGCTGCTGCTCCCCTGGGCCGATGGGTGACAGCTGCCGACTTCCCTGGGGCTGTTTATCTGCCTGGACAGTGGACTTGGGCTGGAAGGAGCCATGTACCTGCCAGGCAGGCCCGGAAGATCGGAGGAGGGGCAGGTCACAGCCCTTGGCCAAACCACCGCTCAGGGTGCTGGGGGCGCGGGACGTGGCCCAGGAGGGTGCACGGGACACTGGCCGGAGCTCAAGGTCAGGGACAAGCAGAGGGGCACCAGGTGTCTGAGCAGCTAGGGGGCACCTGCTCACAGCCCCGCCCCAGATCGCACACTGCTTCTGGATTATCAGCCGGGGGGAGAAGGGCGCGGGGGCCCTGGGACGCAGCCTGGCCCCTCCAGGAGTGGTCAAGACAGAGGACTGTCATTCCTTTCTCTTGTGGGGCCAGCGGATGAGTCCGGAGGACAGTGTGGACGGCCGGGGTTCTCAGAGTCACCCAGAGGCCTTGTGACCATGCAGACCGCTGGGCTCACCCCCAGAATTTCTGATACAGTGAATCCCGGGTGGCCTGGGAACCTGAATTTCTAATAAGGTCCCAGGTGCTACTGCTGCTGCTGCTGGTCCAGGGACCACACTTTGAGAACCACTGGCCTAGGGGATGTTTGTGCGGGGTCGGGGATGGAAATGGGAACTGGATGATCAGAAAATGACTCTGCTGACTGAAGATGTCCGGATGGTGGAGGCAGAGGTGGGGTGTCCACAGTTCACTGAGAACCCACGATGTGCCAAGCAACAAGCCACCCTGAGGGACAGGTACCACCCCTGTTTCACAGACGAGGAGATGGCGGCTCAGAGAAGTGAAGCAACTTGCCCAAGGATGCACAGCTCGTAAAGTTCCAGAGATGCAGCCCAGAGTCTCTGACTCCACGGACAGGGCCCTTTTCACTCACCTCTCTGCTGTGCCAATGGTAGAATCGTGTCTGCTGCTGGAAGGATCTCTAATGGCGTGCCACAGGGCTCCATCTTCAACTTTGCCAAGTCATGCCAACCTCTATGTACATTATATAAAGTGGAGGGTGGCCATTTATGCTCAAAATATTTTAAGAATCTATCGGCGGGACTCCCCTGTGGGCCCAGTGCCTAAGACTCCACGCTCCCAGTGCAGGGGGCCCAGGTTCAATCCCTGGTCAGGGAACTAGATCCCACATGGAGGAACTAAGAGTCCACATGTTGCAACTAAGACCCAACTCAGCCAAATAATTAAAAAAAAAAGTATCAGGGAAAACATGGAAACAAGATTCATTCATTCATTCAATTAGTATTTATCAGGCTCTTGATGAAAGTGAAAGAGGAGAGTGAAAAAGTTGGCTTAAAGCTCAACATTCAGAAAATTAAGATCATGGCATCTAGTCTCATCACTTCATGGGAAATAGATGGGGAAACAGTGGAAACAGTGTCAGACTTTATTTTTGGGGGCTCCAAAATCGCTGCAGATGATGATTGCACCATGAAATGAAAAGACCCTTGCTCCTTGGAAGAAAAGCTGTGACCAACCTAGACAGCATATTAAAAAGCAGAGACATTACTTTAACAAAGGTCCGTCTAATCAAAGCTATGGTTTTTCCAGTGGTCATGTATGGTTGTGAGAGTTGGACTATAAAGAAAGCTGAGCCCTGAAGAATTGATGCTTTTGAACTGTGATGTTGAAGAAGACTCTTGAGAGTCCCCTGGACTGCGAGGAGATCCAACCAGATCCATCCTAAAGGAGATCAGTCCTGGGTGTTCATTGGAAGGACTGATGCTGAAGCTGAAACTCCAATACTTTGGCCACCTCATGCAAAGAGTTGACTCATTGGAAAAGACTCTGATGCTGGGAGGGATTAGGGGCAGGAGGAGAAGGGGACAACAGAGGATGAGATGGCTGGATGGCAACATTGATGCGATGGACATGAGTCTGAGTAAACTCCGGGAGTTGGTGATGGACAGGGAGGCCTAATGTGCTGCAGTCCATGGGGTCGCAAAGAGTCAGACGTGACTGAGTGACTGAACTGAACTGATGATAATTTATTATTGATTGTACAAAGATAATGAAAATTTGGACTCTAAAAATCCATCTACAGGATTCCCTGGCAATCGAGCGGTTAGGACTCTGCGCTCTCAATGCAATGGGGCACAGGCTTGATCCCTGGTCAGGGAACTAAGATCCCACATGCATCATGAGGAAGCCAAAAAAGAAAAAAATCCATCTACAACTCCATGGACCTGACAAACATTCTAGCTTTTTTTTTTTCTCCCCCCGATTCCTTTCCAGCATCTGCCCACAGGCCCACGATTTTTTAAAAAACAATTATTTTTTTAGATTTTCTTTCTTTAACTTGGCTGCGCTGGGTCTGCCGTGCAGACTTTTCTCTAGCTGTGGCGAGCGGCGGCTACTCTCCAGTTGCGGTGCGCGGGCTTCTCATTGCAGTGTCTTCTCTCGTTGCAGAGCACGGGCCCTAGGCACACAGGCTTTAGCATTTGCAGCTCATGGGCTCTAGAGCGCAGGCTCAGCAGTGGTGTACAGGCTCAGTTGCTCCGAGTAACGTGGAATCTTCCCAGGCCAGCATTTGGCCCCGTGTCTCCTGCACTGGCAGGCAGACTCTTTACCACTGACCCACAAGGGAAACACCCCTTGTTTCTACCATAAAGGGTTTGCACGTTGCCTCCAGGCTCTGTAGCTGTCGTTTCCAAAGGCTGAAGAATGGTCCTCTCTGAGCACTGGCCACGCTGGCTGGAAGTCGCCTAGTTTTTGCTCTGAACATGAGCGCTTGGTGGGTGCCTCCTTGTCTGTCATGGCCAGGGTTTGTCTGTTGCTTCAGGTTTCCGCTTAGGATTGGGATTCAGGCTCCGGGGATAGCTGTGCAAAGAGAATGAGATGCAAAGCCATTGGCAGGGGTGGGGGGAGTGGAGTCAACATCAAGTTTTCCCATTGGATTCAAATATCAGAGTCGGGGAAACCGAGTCACAGTAGATAAGCAAGGTGACGTGCAGTTCTGGCCGGTTGGTGGAGACCCCACCTGGGTCACCAGTTGGCCCCTGCTGTCCTGGTGGCCTGGCTATTCCAAACACTTACCTCTCTTTCAGACTGTTTCAGCTGTTCTGGCAACAGCGTCAAGAACGTGGTTTACAAAGAGAAGGGCCGCCAGTCTGGAAGGGAGTCCAGTGTATTGGGCACCTCCAGGGCCCAGGAGGTTCCTGGGCTGTTATCTCAGCTCACCTCCCAGCAGCGGCAGGGACAGAGGCCCCCAGCCCCACTGCATCGCCGGTGGTACAGCCCGTGTCCCTCTGCATTCCAGCCCCGGGACATCAGAGTCTGTGGGACCAGGGCCTGAGTCTCAATGTGTCTTTATTTTTTTTTTTTCTAATTTTATTTTATTTTTAAACTTTACATAATTGTATTAGTTTTGCCAAATATCAAAATATTTGGCACAGGTATACATGTGTTCCCCATCCCGAACCCTCCTCCCTCCTCCCTCCCCATACCATCCCTCTGGGCCGTCCCAGTGTGTCTTTAAATCCACCCCTCCCAAGTGATTCTGATGAGCAGCAGGGATGAGAGGCACAGCTCTGCCGTCTGCAGCTCATAGACAAGACAACGGAAGCCCAGAGAGGTTAAGTCACTCGCCTAAAATCACACAGCTAAAAGCAATGGAGCCAGAATCCTGGTTGGTCTGACTCCAGAGTGGAAGTCTTTTACACCCTAGCCTGGACCCCTGTCCACCCTGAGTGTTCGGCAGACACAGTCATTCCCCTGCCAAGACTTTCCCACGTTGGTTGTTTTTTTTTTTTTTTTGGCTACACGGGTCTTCCCTAGTTGCAGAGAAACTCTAGCTGCAGTGCTTGGGCTTCTCATCGTGGGGGCTTCTCTTGCTGCAGAGCACGGACTCCAGGCACAAGGGCTTCAGTGGTTGTGGCACACAGGCTTAGTTGCTCTATGACATGTGGGATCTTCCCAGACCAGGGATCAAACCCATGTCCCCTGCATTGGCAAGCACACTCTTAACCATTGGACCACCCGGGAAGTCCCTTTCCCTCCAGTTTTTTAAAGAAAAGAGGGGGCAATCAGGAAGCAGAGAAGGTGGCTGGAGACCTCCAGCTCCTCCTCGGGACCCTCTGGGGTCTCTCCATGGTGGGGAGGGCAGGGCACGGGCTCCCCCAGCTTTGAACCCGTCTACCCCGGGGTCCACGGTGACTATGGGGGCCGTGAACCTGCGCTGAGCCCTGGCGCCTCCCCCGGTGTCCCAGTGCCACCAGACTGAAGTCTGAACTCCCTCCCTTTTCTCTGCCCCGTGGCCTTGGGCAAGCCCCTCCAGGTTTCCTCATCTGTAAACTAAACTGGTTATTGAAAATGTTTGCCCACCTCCGTGGGTTATCGGGAAATTGATGGAATGTGGTAGGTGACATGACAGGACGCTGTAAGCGGCCAGGGCAAATATTAGCTCTCCGGTCACGCGCTGGCCAGGCCTGGCCTGGTCACGCCAGGATGCCACACAGGCCACGACGTGGAGCCACATCTCACATTCTCAGGCCTCAGTTTCCTCACCTGCGCAATGGGAGAGTCACAGCGCCATGCCTTCCTTCCTGGACTGGTACTGATTCCCTGAAACACCTTGCCTTGTACACACGTCGTAGAGGGGGCAGCCGTGGAGACAGGCGGCCCTCTGGGAGAGTCCAGAGGTCCGTGCCTTTGCGTCTAAGACAGGAAGTGGTCTTCCTTCCTTCCTCGGTTCCTCCGTGGGGGCCTTTCTCCTGCAAGCAGGCTCTGCAGTCACAGCCTTGGGTTCGTGCCCCAGTTCTGCCACCCATGCCGTGTGACTTCAGGCTAGAGATTGGCCTCTCTGAGCCTCCCCCACCCACCCCCTACTCTCAGCTGCCGAACTGACTGTCACCTCGCCAGCCGCACGCTGGAGCTGCAGGGCCCAGAGCAGGAGAGGGCGGCTCAGAAGCGAGGTGCCCTGCCCCCTGCAATGCCCCAGGGTACCAGCCATCCCGGTTTGCCCAGGACTGAGGAGTTCCTGGAACGCGGTGGGGCTTTTGGTGCTAAACCCGGGAACATCCCGGAAGGCCCAGGTCTGCAAGAGTGGTAGGCACCAGGGTCCCACCAATGCCAAGTGAGAGCTGTGTGTGTAACTGCCAGTTTCCCAGCAGCCTCGTTAAACAAGTTCGTGTCCGTGATACATCTCCATTAACCCAGGATGTCCAAAGGATTGTTGTGACTTTCAACCTGGAATCCACACAAAAGGCATTGAGCCATTTTACCTTTTCTTTTTCAGTTTTTTTTTTTTTTTCTGTTCTTACTGTTTGAAATCTAGTGTATATTTACACTTAATGGCTAGATTTTGCCAGGTGACATACAGGCAGCCCAGCTAACTTTGAATTTTAAGCAATGAAAACAAAACTTTTTAGCATAAGTATATCCTAAACATTTCATGGGACATGCTCAAAGTTTATTTCTTATTTATCCGAATTTCGAAGTTACCTGGGTACCTGTGTTTTTATTTTCTGCGTCTACTTTCAGCACATCAGAATGAGGAGGCTCACATTTCAGGGGCTTAATAACCACAGGAGGTCATGGCCAAGCAGGGGGCAGGGCGGATCTAAAGGAACCGGGGCGCCCAGTGGAGTCCAAGAGAGCCGGTCCCCCACAGTCAACCTGCAAAGCCCGTCGTGCTCTTTCTCTCTGTCTGCGGCCCCTCTAACCTTCGCCCCTTTGTCTGCCTGGGACATTATCGGTCTCAGTCTTGGTCGAGCTTTCTGGCAGCAGCTCAACACATTTTATTTCTGATCATCTGCTGTCAGGTAAACAGGCGCCAGGGAAGAAAGTCCATCTCCCACACACAGTTCTCCCACATCAGCAAATCCTCAAATTCCAGAAAATTCCAGGGCCAGCGTGGGCGGCGGGGCAGCTTGGGGGTGAAGGACCTGCCAGGCCCAGAGATGGGGGTCCCCGGAGCCCACCTCCTTCCCAGGCACCCCTCTGGGTTCTGAGCCTCAGGGTCCTTTCTCCCGGCTCCACCAGGCCCTGGGTGGGAATCTCTGAGCCTGGAGTGTCTCTGTCTGCCTCAGTTTACACACCCAAAACCACTGGGGGGGTTGCAGACCAGGGCCCTGGGGTGGGGAAGTGGAGACAGCTGGGGGATGGGGGGAGGTGTGATTCGCCGTCACAGCTCCAGTGTGACAGCCCTGGACTAGACCCTGGGGTGTGTGGGGTGCACCTCAGGGTGTCAGGGAGTTTTGGTAACAAGGTCCCCTGGAACAGAGGCCCAGAGAGGTAGGCCACCGGCCCAAGGTCACACAGCATGTGTGCAGCAGAGCTAGGGGCCAGCCAGGGGGCAGCGGATTCCCGCCTGCATGTTCTGTCCCGCTGTGTCACAAGGCACCAAGCGTCCCTGCCGCCGATGACCCCAGGGGAAGACTCTGAGTGCCACTTCTCCTGGGTAAAGGGAGGCCCCGAGGGCACCCTGCCTCCCGCAGGCTCACCCAGCCCGTAAGCCTCAGCCGTAAACTAGCTTCCACCCACCACACCGCACGCTGGGTGCAGCCCTGCCTGGACCAGTCACGTGGTTCGTGGGTCCCGGTGCCCCGGGGTCTCCTCACCCCAGCTCCTCACACTACCCCTCAAACCCTCCGGCCCCTCCTTATGGGGCACCCCTCTCTGCCTCTCCCATCCCCTAGGAGCCCCATGGTCAGGCCTGGTTCCCGCCCTCCCAGTCTCCCTCTGCATATTCCATGCTGTGCTTGCTCCAGGGCAGGGCCCTGGTCCTCTGTGACCACCAGGGCCAGGATTAGGACACAGACATCACCTCGGGCACAAAATGCAAGAGGCAACAAAGCATTCTGTCACCAAGGCACTTAGTGCGTTCATGCAATATCTTTATCTCTTTACTGTTTACATTTTGGCCATGCCTTTCGGCATGTGGGATCTTTGTTCCCTGACCAGGGATCAAACCCATATCCCCTGCAGTGAAAGTGCAGTCTTAACCAGTGGACGGGCAGGGAAGTCCTCATACAATGTTTGTGTTTTTTAAACATTAGTATTTGTTTGTTTGTTTCTGGTTGCGCCGGGTCTTCGTTGCTGCTTGCGGGTCTTCTCTCGTTGCAGCGAGCGGGAGCTGACTTCGTTGCAGCGCGCGGGTTTCTCATGGCTGTGGCTTCTCTTGTTGCAGAGCACAGGCTCTAGGGCATGCAGGCTCAGGAGTTGTGGTGCACAGGCTTAGTTGCAGCACGTGGGATCTTCCCAGACCAGGGATCGAACCCGTGTCCCCTGCATTGGCAGGTAGATTCTTAACCACCGAAGTCCCACAATATTTTTAAAAATCAAGAATATAAAAAACACCAAAATCCAGGATGAACAAAATATCAAAGTGTTAAATAAAGACAGCATCAGCATTCTGATTTTTGCAGCAGTTTCTGGTACCACTCAGCATGTCATGGTTAGAGATACTGCCTTTGTCTGAAGTTTTAAAACTTTTGTTTATCTTGGGTTTCGGACATTAATTTTTTTAATCTTTTTTTTTCCTTTGGTTGCACCATGAAGCATGAGAGTTCTTAGTTCCCTGACCAGGATCAAACCTGTGCCCCTGCATTGGGAGCACAGTCTTAACCACTGGACCGCCAGGGAAGTACCATTTGGGCATTAATTTTGATTTTTTTTAATTGCATCAAAATACTCTTTTCTTGATCACTGAGTATTTTGGGGCATCCCCTTAAATTTTTACACAAGGTGAGGACCTCCTTGCTTCACCCTGGTCCCAGCGGTAGTGGGGCAAAACATACCCCCCCGTCCCCCTCACAGGGCAGGGCTGGCAGGAAAGTCTCCAGGTAAGAGAGGTGACAACCCCATGAAAAATGAAATAACAGCTAATAGGCATTGAGTCTATAGGCCAAGCACTGTCCTCACTTCCTCCCGACCTTCCTTCCCTGAGCTCCCTTACTGCGCTGAGAACCCTCTCAGACGTCGGATAGAGCAGACGTAGAGATGCTTCCCGCACCATACAGAACCCACATCCCGGTTTGGGGAGAGACGATAATATAATGAAATCCATAAGAATCAGCAGAACGTGAGGTGTGCAATGCTACCGGCTAAAGACGGGGGCGGGGGGAGCGGGGAATGAAGAAAAGGAGCTCTGAACCTTGTTTTAGGCACAGTCACCGAAACAGCACGATCGCCCAGGAAGGAGAGGTGCCACATGGCGCAGACGAGGGAACTGAGACAGCCCGCCCAGGAGGGGGCAGGGCGGGGCTCCCAGCCTGGGGCCGAGGCAGGAGTGGGCGTGGGGTGGAGAAGCGCGGAGACCCCCAGCAGAACCGGGACTTTCTCCACTCAAAGCGACCGCCTTGATGGTACGTTGGGCGGGACTGTCTCCGCCTCCCTAAAAGGCGAAAGGCCAGGTTGGCTCAGCCTGGCCGGTGTCCGCCCCGCCTCCTCGCCATGGACCACCCCGGGGTGGGCCCTCTAAGGCCGTCCCCCGGGGCTGGCAACGTGACCGCTCGCCCTCAAGTGTGCAAGTTCATTCATCCAGGGGCCCCTGCTGACTCACGCTTATGAAAGTGATTTTCCTGGCCCCGCCCTCCGCCCGCCTCTTCCCAGCCCCTGAAATACCCGGGCTTCCCGGCCTCTCGCACCCTCTTGGATCCCCACGGGGTAATGTGCGTCCCGCTCCCTCGGCCGGCTCCCTGACCCCCGGTTCTCCTAGAGGCCTGACCGCGCTCCCCAGTGTCCTCGACCCAGGACGGTCAGGTGAGTGACCCGGGCAAGGCTTGGGGGAGGTGGGAGAAGGTAGCCCGACTCGAGCAGGGCCCTGGAGCCAGGCGGGCCACCTCGGCTCCCCACAACCAGCATGACCCCCTCCAACCCCCGAGATCCTCCCCCACCCCTCCTGGCCATGCCCATCTCCAGGTGCCTGGCACCCTCGGCCGACAGCTGCCCTGCCGGCTGGCTTGCTGGGAGTTCACCTCAGCCCACGTGATGCTACTCCAGGCAGGAAAGAGAGGTGCGGCCAGCCCAGGCCGGCTGCCCGCCACCCGGAGGCCACTGGGTCCCGGGGGCAGGCTGGGTGCTTCCCTCCGTCCCCGCCTCTCCTGCTCTCATGGGACCGAGCCCCCAGGGTCGAGGGGGACCTGGCTTCTCACAGGAGGGTTGGGGATGCCGAGAATGAGCGGTGGGGTTTCAGAGGGTCTGGAGAGCTCTTGGGGCTCCAGATGAGGGAGGCTCTGGAACCACTGGTGTCATGGGGTGGGCGTGGAGGCCAAGGGCTCACCCTGGTGACTGGCAGGTGGCACTTGGGCTGACGGAGCACCTCCCCATCCTCCCCTGCCCTGGCCTCATGGCAGTTTCTCGGGGGCACTGTTGTGCCATCTTCCTCAGAGGGGACTCCGACAGGTGTCACAGGGCAGGGTTTGGGGTGTGGTCTCCAACATTCCTGGAAAAGACACCTCCCTCCTGACCCCAATTTTTCCCTTTGGGCAATAGGGATAACAGGAAAAAAAAAAAAAAACCTTGGGGTGGGGTAGGAGGGTTGTCATTAAAGTGAAATGAGCAAAAATACCACAGGTGCTCAGTAAATGTAGCCATACAGTTGTCCTAAGCCTTAGAGCAGTGTAAGCTTCAATAACCCTAGAAATTGCAATGTTCCAAACTCTACGCTCCACACCCAGGAAGGTGCGATTATTCCCATTTCTTTTACGCTTCATTTCTCCTGTGAACTCAAAGGCCTTTTTAATGTCAACATTTGCCATCTTCAACCAGAGGGACGCTGGAAACTGACCTTCCCAGCTCCCCAAAACTAAACAGCATGTGAGAAATAGGAAGTTACACTTTCAAATGGAAAGTTGGCAGTGTGCGCTCTTCCAAGGAGGTTTCGAGAGCTCCAAGTCTCGGGACTTGGACCCTGTGTGTATTGCAGCGCAGGAAGCAACCGTCAGGTCAGCCTCTGGGTGGTGACCTCACGCGTGTGGCATCCAGAAGTTTCTGGCGTAAGCACTGGACATGGGGTCCAAAAGCCCTGGTGGTGAATGGGGCCTTCTTTCTCCTGGGAGCGTGAAGACGGGGCAGTCTGTAGTGGTTCCTCGTCTGTAAATGGGGGCTCCTGCAAACACCCCTCTTATTAGCGCTGGGAGGATTCACGGGGACAGGGCAGAAAAAGACTTAGCCCGGCGTGGGCGCTCCATGGGCACCCAGTGTGGCAGGCTGTGGGGCGTCTAGGGACCAAACTCTCGATTCATTGCCCACTGGCTCTGTGACCTCGGGGGCGTGGCCTCACTGCCCTGAGCCTAAGTTTGCTCGTCTGTAGAGTGGGTTCCCTGAGGATGAAAGGTGCCGATGCCGAAAGGAGCTTGTGACGGGGTCCTATCGCCACTGTTCCTGGGGACAGTGAGGACATCAGCGTGGCGCCCCGGGGCTGTGTGAAGGGAGTGTTCTAGGAGCCTCAGCCCCTACCCCAGGGCCACTGGCACACCCAGCCGCTGGCCAGTGAGCCGCTGTCCCCTCCCAGCTGGAGCACCGGGACAGAGCTGCACTCAGCCTGGAGGGGCCTCCATCACACGCTGTCACGCCCCATCACGCCCCGTCACACCGCCTCGGGGGGCACGAGAAGGCCCTCGCACAGGGCAGCCCGGGCTCAAAACCGGTTTAGCCTGCACCCCTTGTGGCAAATTCCCCGCAAGCCATCCAGGACAGTGAGACACTTGCTGGGCCTCGGCTTCCCCATCTGTAATATGGGCGCGGTCATGAGAGTACTTCTAACAACCCGGTTAAATATGGGTTACGTTGGCGAATGTGCGTCAAGTGTTCAGGGCATGCTCAGCCCGCAGAAGTTCAGAAATGTTGGTGGTTCTCTGTGGCCGTGGTGTCACCCCAGAGCGGACAGCGGGGTCCCTGCAGGGAACCAGGTGTGGAGCAGGCCAAGGGGTCCCTGATGGGGGACACAGCTCACAGCCCAGGCCCCACTGAGGCGGTTCTCGGGAGACCAGAGGGCACATCCCCCTGGGACACCCGAGGTGCCCTGCTGCCTCCGAGCCCCCCTGTCATCACCTACGAGCCGGAGCCGGAGATGATGGCGCCCGCCTCTCCGGGTGCCTGCAGGGCCCAGATGCTGTGGCTTAGCTGCAAGCTCCTCTCCTCGCAAACTGTAAAGTGCTGTGGGCGGGCCCGTTGCCAGCGCCGTGGGAGCGACACCCAGGTCCTCCAGCCAGCCCCTCTGCTGTCCCCCCACTGCCCAGTGGGGGACGCTGTCACTCTCAGCACATCAGAGGTCACACGCCGGCCTCGGTCATGCTCCCTCAGCCCGTTCAAGATTTGCAAAAAACATGAATCAGTTGCCCATTCTTCCAAATCAGGGAATTCACATAAAAATCCAGATTGAAGCTTTTTCCTGAAAGAATTCTGAAGGCGGGTGATGCCAGGCTCCCATCCCTGGCTGCTCGGGGCGGTCTGGGCCCTGTGCCACTGACTCACCCTTTCACTTGCTATGAGCCAGATCTCATAGCAAGGTCTTGGCCTCCCTGGAGACAGGCCGAGAGGCCTGTGCGGGGTGTTCAGGCAAAGCTGCGCTGGGGGGACGTGGAGAAGGTGGGTCTGGACTCGCCTGGAGAGACCTGCAGCTCCAAGTTCTGGGGTTGGATCCATCGGAGTGATTTGGACTTGTGGCCAGCAGAGGGCGCTGGTGCTCCAGAAACGGGCAGTTTTAAAGGCATTTGTCCCAACCTAGAGGCTTCGGCTTCCTGTCTCTGTATGTCCACCTGTTCTAGCCCAGCCCCTGAGCCCTGGGCTCTTCCCAATGGCCCATTTTCTCCAGGTCGGTACTCCAAGTACATCACCTCCCTGTGTCCCCCTACCCCCCAACAAACCTATGAGGTAGAGACTATGATTACTCCCATTATACAGATGAAGAACCCGAGAGCCAGAGAGATCCAGGAATGGGCCCATTGTCATCAATTCAGAAGTGCCTCTCCAGGGCCAGGTCCACTGAAGACCTGAAGGCTGGCCTGTGAGGTGGGGGTGTGGCTGTCACAGGCGTGCTGGGCAGGGCTTGCTTCAAGAAAGAGCCAACTCATTGGAAAAGACCCTGGTGCTGGGAAAGATTGAAGGCAGGAGGAGAAGGGGGCAACAGAGGATGAGATGGTTGGATGGCATCACAAGTAATGGACATGAATTTGAGTGAACTCCAGGAGATGGTGAAGGACAGGGAGGCCTGGCGTGCTACAGTCCATGGGGTCACAAGAGTCAGACAAGTCAGACTTGGCGACGAAACAACAGCAACTGTTACCATCCGTAATGAGATGGGAGTGTGGAGAGAGGCTCAGAGAGCAGGAGACCACCAGGCTGGGGAGGGAGCCTTGCATTATTGGGCCTGTTTAGGAGGTAGCAGGTGTGAGAGGAGCATCATCGTAAGACTCAGGGAGGGCCCTGGACTTGACCCTGAGGCCAACGGGAGGCCACCCTGCAGCTGGGAAGTGACCACCTGACTCCCAGGCTCAGCGAG
Organism: Bos mutus; assembly: GCF_027580195.1. Classification (NCBI taxonomy): domain Eukaryota; kingdom Metazoa; phylum Chordata; class Mammalia; order Artiodactyla; family Bovidae; genus Bos; species Bos mutus. The sequence goes on along the minus strand of NC_091634.1, from coordinate 52,355,236 downwards.
CGGCCCCTCTTCCCCTGTGCCCCCAGGTCGGCTGCCAGCCCCACATCCCCCTCCAGCCACAGGCATGAGCAACCGGAGGAAGGACCACCTTGGTGCCAGCAGCTCAGAGCCCCTCCCGGTCATCATCATTGGTGAGTGCTGCTCAAGGCAGGGGGGTTGGGTGGGTCGGAGGTCAGGAGCGTTCACTCAGCGCTCTGCTCAGCAGTTTCTAAAACATCATTCCAAACGGTCCTTCCAGGAACCCGCAAGGCAGGAGCAGAACGACCTGGAGAGGTTGCCCGGCGGGGTGGGGGCCGGGGGGGATGGTGGGCTGCTGGTGATAAGTGGGCAACTGGCCTGTGTTCCCCTGCGCTGGGTGCCTGAGTGAGAAGACACAGCAGCTGCATATGGTCCTGTCCTCAGGTCTGCAGAAAGGGGGAACAGAGGCCCCCGCCCTCCAGGCCAGCATCAGGTTGAACCACGTGAAATGGCCATTTTTGTAAGTTCAGGACAGTTGAGCACCAGCGATTTCACATGGTTCATCCTAACCGTTGTCTCCATAAGTGGGACTCAGCACAGCACAAGATAAGAGGACATATAAGAAGTGATGTCGCAAGGTTAATTGCCCGAGAAGGGCCACTAGTGAGTCCTGGGGTTCATCAGGTCCGGGGGCAGGCGGCCCCACCACGGGTGGCTTTAGCGCCCGTCCTGAGCGCCCCTGCCCCCGAGCTCACCCTGTCAGCACACCGTCTTATGTGCTGCAATGTTCTCCACATCCCTCGAACCCACCGCACGGTCGGTCCTGGAGGACTGGGCTTGTCCTTGGTGTTCTCAGGGTCTCATTCTCGCTGTTCTATGACCACAGGCAAGTTACTCAGCCTCTTTGCTCCAGCATCCTCACGTAGCAAAGGAGCAAAAGTAGCGTGCACCTGGCTCGGGGGGTAATGCACGGGCTTCCGGGCTACGGAGAGGCTTGTTACAGCAGCAGTAGCTTTATTATTTTGCTGTTAAAATCAGTGGGGACTTCCCTGGAATGGTTCAGACTTTGCCTTCCAAGGCAGGGAGGGCAGGTTTGATCCCCAGTCGGGGAGCTAAGATCCCATATGCCTTGAGGCCAAAAAACCAAAACATCAAACAATATTATTTTAAAAAATTCAATAAAGACTTTAAAAATGGTCCACATAGAAAAAAAAATGTTTTTAAATCACTTAACAGAAAGCTTGACACATAGTAAGCACTCAGTAAACATCAGTGGTTATTTCCACAGCTTTCTCTAGTTGTTAAAGTGGTGCAGCACTAATATATGCTTTATTTTTATGTTTATGAGTAAAGAGCAAATCAGGGGATGACACAGATCAAAACCAAAGCTCTCGGTGGTGGTGGAGGTCTTAGGGCTCCAACGCTCTGCCCTCTGACCGTGCCCTCTCTCCCCAGGCAATGGTCCCTCGGGCATCTGCCTGTCCTACCTGCTCTCAGGCTACACCCCCTATGTGAGGCCGGATGCCATCCACCCGCACCCCCTACTGCAGAGGAAGCTCTCAGAGGCGCCGGGGGTCTCCATCATGGACCAGGTGGGCTTGAGCTCTGGGCGGAGGGGGAACACCCCCACTGCAGGGAAACTCTCCCAGGTAAAAATCAAAAAGCATTTGTGGGAATTCCTCACCAGTCCAGCGGTTAGGACTTGGTGCTTTCACTACCGGGCTCAGAGTTCCATCCCTGGACAGGGAACTAGGATCCCACAAGCCACGTGGCACAGCCAAGAAACAAAAGGATGTGTTTGTGAGACACAGGAGGCCACAGAAACCGGGAAAGAGGGGTGGCAGCTTTCTTTAAGATGTCAGCTTGTCTCACCTCCCCTAGTCCAGCGATTCTAAACTCAGGACAGTTTTGCTCTCCTGGGGACACTTGGCCACCTAGAAACAGTTTCAGCTGTCACGCCCAGAATGGTGATACCATTGGTTTAAGAGGGTCAAGGCCAGGGATGCCAGAACATCCCACAACACACAGGACGAGCCCCCCAGCCCTGGAGCCAGGAGTGCCAAAGCTGAGGACCCCAGTCCTGGATACTGCAGACCTACTAGCCCCTGCTTAGGAGGGCCGCCCAGTCCCCCCTCCACACCCCTCGCCTCCCAGGAGGTCACTCAGTGTCCGCTGCCCCTTCAGGCAATGTCCATCAAGCTGGTCCCCTCCACCCCAGAGCTGGAGGGTGAGGAAGTAAGCCATGTGGGGTCTAGATAGGGATTTCCCAGAATTCCTCAGTACAATGCAGAGAAAAAGGTTTGTGCTCCAGTACAGTTGAGAGACGCTGGGTTTGGCAAATCTAAACGGGTAAATGCCGCCGCAGGACTTGTCAGAGCCTTTAGTGTGCTGCCGTGTGTGATGACCTTCGGGGAGGCGGCGTTTCCCAAGTTCATCTGACACCCCAATACAAGGGAGGGAAGGTGAGACCAGGCAGCCCTCTGATCTGCGGCCCCCCCGCCCCCCAACTCCAGGACCTAGACTACCTGTCCGAAGGCCTGGAGGGCCGGTGCCAAAGCCCTGTGGCCCTGCTCTTTGACGCCCTCCTGCGCCCAGACACGGACTTTGGGGGCAGCGTGGAGTCCGTCCTCACCTGGAGGCACCAGAAGGAGCGAGCGATCCCCCACCTGGTCCTGGGCCGGAACCCGCCTGGGGGCGCCTGGCATGTGAGTGGGGCCCGGATGGGGTGCGGGGACTTGTGCCAAACCTCCCTAACGCAGGTCAGGACTCTTGCACTTCCCACCTTTCCCTATTCGCCCCCACTGCCCCCTCCTCTCTCCCCTTCCCCCCGCAACCAGCCCCAGCAGCTGAGACCTCCCCTGCTCTCCAGCCCTGGGGGGGCTGGGGGCCAGAAGAGAACTGGACTTTGCTCTCCTTCACTCCTAGTCCATTGAAGGCTCCATGGTGACCCTGAGCCAAGGCGAGTGGATGGGGCTCCCCGACCTGCACGTCAAGGACTGGATGTGCAAGAAGCGCAGGTGAGGCCACCCTGGAAAGCCAAGGTGGGCAGGGAAGACCCGAGCCCACCCCCGACACTGAACTGGCAGCTAGAGGTCAAGGGGCTTCAGGGGCTCATCGAGCCTGCTCTCGAGGGGGGACGCTGTGGTCAACGCTGCAGCTGGGCTGGGGAAAGGACTTGCCCAGGGCCGCACAGGCAGTGAGCAGCAGAGCTGGGCTCCCCAGGACCCCCCGTCCGGTGCTCCTGCCTCACAATCTCGACTGGGCCTCCCTGTGGCATCCCAGGCTCTAAGGAGGGGTGACCACTGGCCCCTGCCCCCCACATCCTGCCTCAGAGCCTCTGGCCCAGGCTCCCCAGTCCTCTGGCCTCCCACAGCCCCTCCCGATATTCTGAGCCTGGCCTGCAACCGTCTCTTTTTCTCGGTCAGCTAATCCATCGGATGCACTTTTTTTTTTAATTGATTTTGCATTAGAAACAAAACTACAGTACAGGAAATTGAAAACTGAGAAAAGAAAGACAGCTGACTCCTAACCCCACACTCCTCCCCAGCACTGCCGCACCTCGGAGGGTTCTCTTCCCATCCCACTTCCTGCTCCATAATGACCATGCTGCACACTTCTCACCACCCCAGAGAGACAGCTGAATCACAACAGATGCCAGCCCCTGCTCATCCCAGGGCACGAGGCGTAAAGTTGCCCAGTGCTCAGGGTGGCATCTGCCCTTGACGTTTTCTCCACCCTCGGGGCCTGTTGTTGTTCAGTCTCACAGTCATGTCTCTTTGTGACCCCATGGACTGCAGCACACCAAGCTCTTCTGTCCTCCACTATCTCCCGGAGCTTGCTCAAACTCACGTCCATTGAGTCAGTGATGCCATCCAACCACCTCATCCTCTGTCATCCCCTTCTCCTCCCACCTTCAATCTTTCCCAGCATCAGGGTCTTTTCCAAAGAGTCAGTTCTTTGCATCAGGTGGCCAAAGTATTGGAGCTTCAGCTTCAGTCCTTTTAATGAATATTCAGGACTGATTTCCTTAAGGATTGACTGGCTAGATCTCCTTGCTATCCAAGGGACTCTCAAGAGTCTTCTCCAGCACCAGTTTGAAGGCATCAATTCTTCAGTGCTCAGCCACCCAGTAGGCAGCTGACCTACTGGAAACCTCACTTGACCTCCTAGGAAACTCTGTTTCCATCCCTCCAGAGTTCATGGTCTGTCCTTTTGTCACAAAGACTTTTGCCCCAGCAAATGTGGTAGAAAGACATCCAGGCTGGTGTAGTGATGTGTTAACAGATAGACAGGAATGTAAATTTCACAGTAGATGCACCCTTTTCTGCTCTACTCTTAAAATGTAACGTTATATCATAAGATCTCACATGGTGATTACACAGTGATTGCAGCCACCCTGCTACACGGCCATTCCCGAGAGGGCGGGCAGCTCCACTCATTCCTACATCCCGGGCCTTGTGCTTAGATGTCAGAGCCAAAAGCCACACCAGATGCACCCCCTGCCCTCATGGTGCTCCCGCGGCTCCTAAACCACTCCCCAGTCACAGAGCTTTCATTCTTTCCAATGTGCCATTATTATAAGGAACCTTGGATGCAACATCGTCTTAGGACAGCCCTTTAAAACACTCTTTACTAAAACAGAGGAGCCAAAATGACCAAACCACAGCCGTGAATTCCAGAGTTCCAGTTTCAGGAGCAGATTAACGAGTTGTGTCGGCTGGAGTGGCCTTCAGGGATATCTGAGCTCACCTACAATTTTGCGTCCTTACTGATGGGCTGTATTGACGATATGTCACAAAAGATCCCCTTTGAGTTAATCTGTAACAAGTGTCCACAAGTCAGGGAAGGGAACTCACTGAAGGTCACCTGGGGAGCTACAGGGAGGAGCTGAGATAGCGTCAACAATGTCTATGCCTCACCCACCCGCAACAGGCCTGGAAAAGGTGGTAATAATAGCAAGAGTGATAATAACAACAATAGTAACAGTAACATAGTAACAGTAATAACAGCCATGGCTGTGTGTTGGGGACTGTGTTAAGTGCTCTATGTGGGTTATTATTTAACCAAGTTCTTTACTGAAGCATAAGCACATATAGAAAGCACGCAATTCACATGCCTACTGCTACTGCTAAGTCGCTTCAGTCATGTCTGACTCTGTGCGACCCCATAGACGGCAGCCCACCAGGCTCCCCCGTCCCTGGGAGTCTCCAGGCAAGAACACTGGAGTGGGTTGCCATTCACTTTCACATGCCTACAGGTGGATGTAACTTCTTAAGGTGGATACACGTACGTTTCAGTCACCCAGACTCAAAAATCAGACCCCTTCTCCCCAGAAGCCCCCCTCAGGCCCTTCCCAATCACCCCCTTCCTAAGAGGCCATCCCTCTCTGGATGTCTAACTCCACAGATGAGCTTTATCTATTTGTGAACTTTATAAAAACAGAATCCTACCCCCATGCACATAGAATATTAGTCAGTCATTGGAGGAAACAGTCGTGGCCGACCCCGCGTCACTCACAGCCTGCCAGGTTCTAGTCTAAACCCTTCACTCCTGTCATCTGAGCCTCTCAATGACAGCAGGGAACAAGTGCTATCACCGTGGTCATTTTGCAAACGAGGGACTGAGGCAGGGGGTTCCCACAGAACCCAGGCCCTCTGACACCAGGGGCCACACTCCAAACCCCACCCTCATGAGCTCCATTGTACAGAAAAGAGAGGTTTTTACAGCTCCAAGGGGGTGAACCCCTTGAGCAAGTCCTACGCGTAGGGGTGGTGCAGCCACCCTCCAGGGTCTGGCCCCAGCCTGTCCGCCCGGCCCTAGTCCACTGTCTGACACTCACGCCCCCTTGTCCCTCCTCCCCCAGAGGTCTTCGCAACAGCCGGGCCACGGCCGGCGACATCGCCCACTACTACAGGGACTACGTGATCAGGAAGGGGCTGAGCCACAACTTCGTGTCCAGCGCCACGGTCACGGCCGTGGAGTGGGGGACACCCGAGCCCAGCAGCCCTGGGGCCCGGGACCCCAGCCCGTTCTTCCAGGTGAGCGGCTTCGTGACCGCCGAGGACCAGAGCCAGCAGTCCTTCTCCCTGCGTGCCCACAACGTGGTCCTGGCCACAGGCACGTCCGACAGCCCGGCCCGCCTGGGCATCCCCGGGGAGGCCCTGCCCTTCGTCCACCATGACCTGTCGGCCCTGGAGGCGGCCACGCAGGCAGGCACGGTGTCCCCGTCCTCGGACCCCGTCCTCATCATCGGGGCGGGGCTGTCGGCCGCAGACGCGGTCCTCTACGCCCGCCACTACGGCGTCCCTGTGATCCACGCCTTCCGCCGGCCCATGGATGACCCCGGCCTGGTGTTCAACCAGCTGCCCAAGATGCTGTACCCCGAGTACCACAAGGTTCACCAGATGATGCGCGAGCAGTCCATCCTGTCGCCCAGCCCCTACGAGGGCTACCGCAGTCTCCCCGAGCACCAGCTGCTGCTCCTCAAGGAGGACCGCCAGGCCGTGTTCCGCGACCCCCAGGGCCTCCAGAAGGTCTTCGGCGTGGCCCTGGTGCTGGTGCTCATCGGCTCCCACCCTGATCTGTCCTTCCTCCCGGGGGCGGGCACCGACCTTGCCGTGGACCCCGACCAGCCACTGAGTGCCAAGAGGAACCCCATTGAGGTGGACCCCTTCACCTACCAGACTATCCACCAGGAGGGCCTGTACGCCATGGGGCCACTGGCCGGGGACAACTTTGTGCGCTTCGTACAGGGCGGGGCCCTGGCCGTGGCCAGCTCCCTGCTGCGCAAGGAGGCCAGGAAGCCACCCTAGCACCTGGCCCGGCAGCCTTACACCCAGGCCCTAAGAGGAGGGAGATCACCACAGCCCTGCCGGAAGCAGAGTCCATCCCAAGATGCCCCAGTGATGGAAGGGGGCCTCTCCTGCAGGAGACAGGAGCGGCCATGAGCCCACGCAACAGGCCTCTCAGATGCAGAGTGGGAAACCCAGACTGCCCGGACTCAGACCAGGGTGGAAACAGTAGCCACAGGACACGGTAGGCCCAGAGCTGTAACTGGGGGTGAAGCGGCCCGTGTGAGCCAGGATCACCAGGGCCCGCGGAGCGCCGAGCCAGGAGGACTTCCAGGCCCCGCTCTTTCCAGAATCAGGTCCCAAATAAAACCAGCACCTGCCTCCACTCCTGTGTCCGAGGACTCTCTGCTTGGGGAGAGCGCCAGGTGCCCAGGACCCTGCCCCTGGAGCTGGGCAGTCAGGGCAGGGGCAGAAGCACAGGGTCGTGTGGGAGAAGGTCCCGGGGCTGGGGGACACTGGGTGGTGCCCCAAGTGAAAGGGCAGATGTGACTGAGGAGTGGGTGCTGGGGAGGCTTTCCCAGCTCCACTCAGTCCCTCTCTCTTCAGGGGATCCTTTGTGTTCCCCACACTTGCACCCGCCACAGGGCCTGTGCACAGGCTAAGCTCTAGCCCAAGCAACTTCCCCATCCTCTCTTTAACTCCTCCTCTTCCTTCCAGTCTCCGAGCTTAAGGACCATTCCCTCTAGGAAGCCTCTTCTGACATATGCCTCTCCGTGGCCTTAAGGTAGAGCCCACTCTGGTGGGTCAGGGTGCCACCCCTTCGTTGCAGTTTAGTTCTCACTCTTCGTTATTTGTGGGATCATTCCAGTATCTGGCTCCGCCCACTTGGCTGTAAGCTCCAGGAGGCCAAGGCAAGCCCTCCTCTGTTTTTCCGCTGTTCTTGGAACCCAGTGAGGCCACCAGGCCTAGCACCCAGCAGGGGCTCCTTTAATTCTCTGGTTCTGTGGGTGGGCGTCTGGGAGGATGGACGAGGGGAGTATGAGGGGAAGAGGGTGTTCCAGAGGTGGGGAAGACTAGTTCTGGGCGTTGTTTAACGCGCGGGGGAGGACTGAGGGGCGTGCACCCCGTGGAAGGGACGAGTGGGTACTTGCGGAGTGGAGAAGGTGGCCCCGGTGCGTGGGCGCGCGTTCCTTGGACGGCAGCCGGCAGAGGGCGCTCCGGGCTCGCCGGACACCGCGCTCCGGCCCCGGCGGCGGCGCCACGGCGCGGGGGAGGGGCGATTCTTCCAGAGGGCGGGCAGGGGGAGACTTTCGGAATGGGGACAGCCCCCAGGGATGCACCCCCGAAGCCAGGCCCCCACCACCCCGCGCCTGCCAGGCAGCCCCCTCCGCGGCCGGGCCGGGGTCTAGCTCCCCAGCCCCGCGCCCCACTGCCGGCAGCCCCCTGCCGCCGCGCCCGGCCGCCGGGGGCGGGGGCGGTGGCCCACGGGGCACGTGGCTTCGGGTCCGGGCGGGGCGGCGCCCCCCCCCGTCCCCCGGCGCCGGCCCGTCCCCCGCGTGGCCGCAGCCGCGGGGGCAGAGGGAGGGAGGGCGGGGCGCGCGGGCGGCGGCGGCGGCGGCGGGCGCCGGGGAGGGGTCGCGCGGGGGGGGGCGCGGGCCGGGCGGGGTCGGCGGGCTTCCGGGCGGCGGCGGCGGCGGGCGCGGCGCGATGTGCGAGCGGGCGGCGCGCCTGTGCAGGGCCGGCGCGCACAGGCTGCTCCGGGAGCCGCCGCCGCAGGGCCGGGCGCTGGGCGGGCTGCTGCGCTGGGTGGGCGCCAGGATGGGCGAGCCCCGGGCGCCGCTGGCCCCGACGCCCCGACACCCCCGACACCCCCGTCGCGGACCCCGGCCCCTACCCGGACCCCGCCTCGCCGCGCGGGGGCACCGCCGTCATCCTGGACGTGAGTACGCGCGGGCCGGGACCCGTTCTACCCCCCGGGCGACGCGGACGCCGCGCTCCCGGGTCCCCGCTGGGACCTGCAAGACCCCCCTTCTGCCTAAAGGGCAGGGGTCCCCAGGCAGGGACGCCCGCCCCCACCCCTGGAGGTCCAGAGCGGGATCCACCGGCTCCTCCTTGTGCAGAGCGCGGCCCCCAGCTCCTCTGCCCCCGGGGCCGGTCTCCGTGCGGGTCCCGTCTCGTACCGGGACGACCCCTTTACCTCCCTCCCCCTCTCGGGATCTCCACGTTCTCGGAGCCGGGACCCTGGAGCCCCTCGACCCGGCCACCGCCCCCTACTTCTGTCCTGGCCAAACCCTCATCTTTCTCCAGCCCGCACTTCATCCTTCACCCGGCTCCTTCCCGGGACGCGAGTCCCGGACCGCCGTCGGCCCCTGCTCCTGCCCCCCGTCCTTACTTTTCTAAGACTCTCCCCCCAACCCACCCCATCACACACACAATCCCTGGGTCCAGGGCCATTTTTCTTGTCCGAGCTCTGGACCTTAAGCCCTTGTGTCCTCAACCCTTTTGCCTCAGGCACCACCTTTTTAAAAGCAAAGCCCCCTCCCCAACTGCTTTTCTCTCTCCTTTCAGTAGGACTGGAGCCATCCCCCATCCTCTCTGAGGACCACCACTCCATTCTGAGCCGTCGGTCCTTGATCCCCTTCCACCCCTCCTTCCCCTCCCCTCCCCCTCCTCCCCCCTCCCCTCCTTCGCTCACCTCCCTCCCCTTTTCACTGTCTCCCCTCCTCACCCCCTCCCCCACATCCTCTGGGGCCCAAATCGCCCCACCTCACCCTCCCACCCATTCCCCTCCTTAGGAGGGAGCATTCTACAGGGTGGGTGGCTGCTAGGGTGGGGGGGGCATCCCCCGTGGGGTGCTCTGCCCAACCCAAGGGGCAGCATGGCAGTGGGGTGTGCCTGTCCTAGGGAGGGTCCTCCGTGGTGGGTGACACGGGGGTGGGGGTGCCATGTTTGTGTACGGTGGGTGGGTTTCTGGGAGAGGTGTGTGTATCACATCCTGGTGAGTGGGGGACAGTGTGGGTTTCCTCTTGCCTCCCCACCCCCACCACGTGCCTGTTGGAGCCCCCATCGCTGGCTCTGAGCCCAGAGGGCAGGGGGGGATCTGGGGCGAGTGGCCGTGGCTCCCAGGCTTCCCAGAATGTGCTCACACGCAGCCCACACACGCCTGCCTACACAGGTGAACCCTCTCAAAGCCCCAGTGAGTTCGCAGCTGAAAGCCCTTGCAGCGGAGAGCTCTGTCCAGGCCCCCCACCCCTTCACACAGGACAGGACGTGGGCTCTGGAATCCTCACGCCACACTGGCCTTGAGCTGGCTCTGAGCCTAGTCTCCCCATCTGTGAAATGGGGGTGATGAGCGAGTGCCAGGGCCACATCTCCTATCGGGTCAGTCACTTGTTTAATGCTCGCGCCCGGCCCCAGCACCTGAAGGTGGGACTCCAGCCTCTTCGGGAACCTTGCAGTCAGGAGCAGTGTGCGATGCACAGGCTGTGGTGCTGGCAACTGCTCCCTTTTCTGCCCCAGGCGCAGTGGCTCCAGAGCTGTGTCCCCTTCCCCAACTTGGGGTTCAGCTCAAGAAAGGGGGAATGTTTTGAGAATATCTTTCCTGAGCTGCTGCTTCAGTTTGTCACAGCCCCAGGTGCCCGACGATGGATGCCCGCCCTACTGCTTGGAGGGAGGGGCCTGGCTCCCGCTCTCCAAGGTGTGAGGGTCACACACTGGGGGCGGCGTCTCCCCCTCTTTCTACCCTCAGCAAGGCTTGTGTGCACGCATGCTTAAGTCGCTCAGAAGGGTCCGACTCTGCGACCCCATGGACTGTAGCCTGCCAGGCTTCTCTGTCCATGGAATTCTCCAGGCCAGAATACTGGAGTGGGTAGCCTTTCCCTTCTCCAGGGGATCTTCCCGACCCAAGGATCGAACACGGGTATCCCACATTGCAGGCAGATTCTTTACCGTCTGAGCCACCAGGGAAGCCCCCAGCAAAGCTTGCTGCTGCTAAGTCGCTTCAGTCGTGTCTGACTCTGTGCAACCCCATAGATGGCAGCCACCGGGCTCCGCCGTCCCTGGGATTCTCCAGGCAAGAATACTGGAGTGGGTTGCCATTTCCTTCTCCAGCAAAGCTTACTAGGTCCTAAAAACACCAGGAGGAGCTATCTGGTTTCAACTGCGGCTGGAGGGACTGGGCTGCCCCTTCCCTCCCCACCCCTCTTTCAGAGCTCCCTGCGGGCTGCTCCTACCCACTGACCACCCCAAAAAAACTAACCCCACCGTGCCCTGGCTGGTTCCGTCGCCAGGCCTCGAGGTTCGCTTGCAGACGCCTCTGTTCAGATTTAACCCACCCTCCCTGGAGAACACCAGGCTCTCGAGGGGTCCTGGTGGGGGTGTAAGGTGAGTGGCTGCCTCCCACGGATGGGAGTGGAGAGCGTGTGGCCACCTGTGGGTGCGGCATGTGGGCCGAGGGTTCTGGACGCACACCTGCGCGCGTGCGCTCAACTGCATGGCCAGCGGCGCCCGAGGAAGAGGGGAGGCTGCCTCCTCGAGGGGGGCTGGGGGGCCGCTGCCTGAAATGCCCCCCTCGAGGAGGCAGCCTCCCCTCTTCGGGAAAAGCGGCCCGGCTTCCCCGGGTCCACTGGGCTGGGGGTGTTGGAAGCCTGCCCCTCCTGGCCGACGCTGACTTAATCTCTCTTCTCTGCAGATTTTCCGCCGTGCGGACAAAAACGGTGAGTCTTCCCGCACCCCCAAGGCTATCCCCGAGTGAGGACCTGGCTCTTTCTGGTTGGGGGTGCAGGACACTGCCCTGCGCCTGTTTCCCCATCCTACGAGGGGACCCCCGTGGTTCCTACTGAGCAGGGGAGCTGTGCGGCTTCAGCGGGCAGGTGTGGGTGGTGCGGTGAGTTATGCGCTGTCAGCGCTTCATGCGCTTCCACCACCTGCAGCTGAGCTGGGCCAGAGCCGCCCTGGGGGGCGCTCAGGAAGCCCCCAGCCTCACCTCGGCCCCGGCATTCTTCCTCCTCAGGCGTCCGTGCTGTCGCCCCTATTCTGTCAGCTCCCTGGTGGCCCAGAGAGGTTCTGTGTCTTACCCGGGGTCACCCAGCTGCAGGAAGGCAGTCCAGGCTCTGCTGTGGCCTCTGGAGCTCCCTCCACCACTACCCGCCCCCCCTCCCCCCCCCCGCAAAAAGACTTCCCACACAGAGTGAGAATGGTGTTGGGTCCATGAATTCAGCACACCTGCTGCAGATTGCTCCACCCCGGCCTTTCTGGAAGGCAGGGGCCCCCCGAGGCTCAGGGTGGCCACCGGGAGCAATCGTCTACATACTGGAATCGTCGTTCTCGGGTCGAAGCAGCTCTCCGTGGTCTTGAACCAGGACACAGTCCCGCTTCAGGCCTCGGTTTTGCCATCTCTAAAGTGGGGTGATAACACTTAACCTGTCTACATTCCAGGGTTGTTGGGAAATGAAGGGAGAAGACATGGCTGGTGAGCTTTGTAAGAGAGGAGGCGGCAGAGTTCAGTGTTAATTCCTTAAGAAAATACTGATTTGATTGAGTCTCCAGGCCCCTGCCAAGGGAGGAGTGGGCACAGCTGACCCGGCACCTGCCCCCAGGTCCCAGGCCCTCAGCCCCCTCCCTGCTGACCCCGGGAGTCACTGTCTAGCTGACCCCACCTGGTGCTGAGGGGAGAACACAAGACTTGGGCTGGCCACCAGTGCCCAGGGGTTCTCCATCTCTCGCACCGCCCCCAATTCTCAGGTGTGACGGGGGCCCCTCCCAGGCCTCTGGAAGGCAGCAGCAGCATCAGGAGCAGTTCCATACGGAGCATCGAGGAAGGGGAGGGACACGGTGGGGGGACTTCAGCAGCAGCTGAGACATCATTGTGATGGTGCAGCCTGAGTGGCGTTAGAGACTAGAGAAGTGGGTCCAGGGGTTTGATCCCCTTGCAGGCCTCTCGGAACCTTCTAGCATGTGGCCGGCCAGGGGCCACGTGGTTGTTGCCATGTGCTGGCCATGCCCCTCAGCCTGTGGTGAGGTGTCACATTGAGGGATTTGGGCTTGTCCCTGTCGTGGCCTGGCACACAGTAGGCCCTCGGTGCCCGGCTGCTGCCTCACAGGTGGTGACCGGGTGTGACTCCTGGCAGTGCGGTGTGTGCCTGCCCAGGGGCAGCCGTCTGGGTGTGGCTGCACGTGTGTCTCTCCATTTGTGCTTCAGAACCTATGTGTGTGGGCCTCTGTGACCATTGCTGTTCGTGCCGGGTGTGTGTGGAGTTGTGTGTGTGTGGGGGGTTGTGTGTGTGTGTCTTTCTGGATGCTCAGCTCTGCGGGAACCTTTGGAGTGTGTGGGTGGCAGGCGCCCTCGTCTCCCTTCAGGCAAGATGGGTTTCGTCCTCATTGCTCGCCCCCCGCCCCCTGATGCCATCAGAGACTGTTTCCACCCTCCAAGCTCAGCTTCAGGGACCCTCGACTTTGCTCCTGTGGCCCCCACAGAGGCCCTGAGCCCCCTCCTCTCCCTGGGACCTTCGTCTTCCCGGCCACCATCAGTGGCTGTTGGGGGGGTTCACGTGGGATGTGGTGCCAGTCCCCGGGGGGCACCCCCCTTTTGCCACAGGGACTGCCTGGGCTCAGCTCCCTCCCAGCTCTGACCTCAGGCCAGTCCCCAGACTCTCAGGGCCTCAGCGTCTCCATCCGTGGGTGGGGGTGGTCATGCTGGTACCCACCTTGGGGTGGGGCTGTCAGGGGGATGGAGTAGAGCTTGGGTCTTGGCATGCTGTAAGGGGTCTATGAGCCCTCATGCCGGCTGATGAATGTCAAGCCCTTGAAAACGGGCTGTGATTTGTCAACAAGTGTTGGGTTCCCACCCTGGACTTCACGGGGCATCAACATCTGGTGGAGACTGCTGGAGCATCCGTTACACACCAGGACATTAATAGACGTCCTCATTGGACGTTCCCTCGGGTCCTAGAGGCAGAAGGAATGTCATCCCCGTTTTTTACATGTGACATAATCAAGGCTGGGGAGGAGATGCAAAAGATCACAGAGTCTGGGCTAGGGGGCTGGGCAGGAAGTTCTGATTGAATCCAGCCCAGTTTGCAGACACCGTGTGGGTAGGGGAATGGGAGAAGGGGCGAGTGTGGGTGTAGACAGAGGTGCATACGGCAGGTATGCAGACACACTCCTAGCACAGGTAGATTCCGCTCTGTCCCTGGCATCCACAGCAGCAAGATGCCTGCAGGGATGGCAGGATGGTCCCAAACGAGGGCCTGGGCCATGGGTTGCAGTGGAATCAGTCTCTGGAATCACAGGAGCAGGGGCTCAGCTCGGGCTGGCCTGTCCTGGCAGCTCCCAGGTCAGAGGTGTCTCCGTGGGGGTGAGGGTGGAGACCTGGTGTGGCCCCCAAGGGGAGGCAGAAAGAGGAGGGCCTGCCTGGCAGCCTAGGGTCTGGGGCCCAGAAGGGTGGTGTGGCGGCCGGCGGATGAGTGAGTGCCAGTGCGTCTCCCTCCAGGGGCCGGGGCGCTGGCAGACTCCTGGCATTTGAAAGGTCACTGGGACAGAGGCTGAGCTCATGCTCATTAGTGTGGACACCTTCAGACAGCCCGTTCGGGGGTCCTGGAGGTGCAGACCCGCTGGCTCCTCTAATTGCACAGAGGCCCCAGGCAGATGCCGCCCCCCTCGTTAGCTGATCTGGGTTCATTAGGGCTGTGCTGGGACGTTCAAGGTAAATGTCAGCCCAGGAGGCTGGCGGGCCCCTCTCTGCCCGTTCTGAGTGCAGACTGGTTGGAGGTGCTGGTGGTGCCCTACCCGTGGCAGACATGAGTAGTCGTTCAGAGCACACTTCCACTGAGTCCAGGCTTGGCCACAGCTTCTCCGTGTGACCCTGTGGCTGGGGGTCCCGACAGAAGACCCTGCCACGGTTGGGTTGGGCGTGTGGACTCAGGAGCCTGGTGGCCTGGGTTTGAGCTCCCACTGAGGGACCTGGGTCCCATAACTGGTCTGGCCTGTCTGCTCTGTAAATGGGGGGGGGCAGTGAGGGCGGGGTGCGGAGGATGGGGTCTGCCAGCGGTGTATGAGGACCAGATGCATGAACACACAGAGCCCGTGTGTCTGCCCTGGTTTTGCCCCTGGCTGCTGGATCATCATCAGTCTTGCTAAAGGAAACTTGGAAAGCATCCTCTTTCACAGGAGACAGAGCCATAGCTTAGCGTTTATGTATTTCACAGTTGTTACCCTGCACTTCTCTGGTTGGTTTTTGGGTCTTCATGTGTTATTGGAGAGGGAGAGGGTGTTTGTTTTGTCTTCAGGGGGACTCTGGATTTTGAGTGTTAGAAATTCATTCTCCCATTTGTGACATTAAAACCCGAGCCAGGATGTTGGAGGCATGCGGCATGTTGCCCCAGCCCCTCCATATGCAAGCCTGCACACACTCTCTCATATCCCCCGTCTCAGCATGGGCGGAGGGGAGCCGCGGCAAGATGTGATGAGCTCAGTGTCTCCTGTTGCCCTACTTTGAGCCCCTGCAGAGCTGCTGGCAGCAGAGTAGAAGCTCCAGAGCCTTTAAAATGTACAGTGGGGACGTCCTTGGTGGCCCAGTGGTTACGATTCAGTTCTCCCACTGCAGGTGGCACAGGTTTGATCCTTGGTCAGGGAACTAAGACGTTGCATACTGGTTGGCACAGCCAAAAATAATAAACCAAGATATAGAACGCAGAGGTAAAATGCATTTAAAAAAAGTGTGAGTGACTTCCGCCCTGGGCCTGAGCAGGTCTGCCGTGTCTGGTTGGGCGTGTTGTGCACTTTGCAAGGGCACACTGGGCTGCATCTCCACCACCCTGCCCACCAGGAAGGGCGTTTCTTCCTAATCCATAAAAAGTGCCACGTGGGCCCTCAAGGGCTTTGAGTGCGGACTAGTTGGAGGTAATGAAGGGGGTCTACGGAGAGGGGCTGGGGCCGGAAGGGTCTTGGGCTCGCCCTTCTCCCTGACCTCCACTGCTGCCCACAGACATGGTTCCTTTAGGGAGGAGCAGGACCGGTCTAAGGTCATTGAGGAGGGGGTCATGGCTTCAGGGGTGGGATTGGGAGATGAGTGTGTTGAGCTGGAGAGCCCAAGTGGGAGGAGCTGGAGTTCTGCTGGGAGCCCCTCTCTCAGGGGTCCGGCTGCCCCCAGCCCATGAAAGCTTCCCCAGCAGATGCTGCTACCGAGGGTGACGCAGTGGAGGCTGCTGTAGGTGTGAGATGGGGAGGGACGTGTTGGGATAGGTGTGTCTGCTGTGGGGGCCCCTCGTCCAGAGCCCCGCCCGGGCCTGCCACCACCTCCCCTTGGGCTCTGGCATCTTCAGGGCTGCATCCACGGCCTGGTGAGGACTCCGTGCCACTGCTGGCAGTGGGTCACATCGCACCCTGCGAAGGCAGAGGAGAGAGGTCGTTGCCTCCCCAGGCGGGACCTGGGTGCTGGGGTCGAGATGATTTAAGTGTGCAGAGGTTCTCTGGGCTTTTGGAAGCAAGTGAGAGTGCTCCTCAGACCGCCCAGGTTTAAACCTGCCTCTTACAGATATGGGATCTCTAACCTCTGGGATCTAATGATGATGTTTGATAAAATGATAAAAATAAAGGGCAATGTGCTTGAACCATCCTGAAACCACCCCCTCCCCATGGTCTGTGGAAAAATTGTCTTCCATGGAACCAACCCCTGGTGCTAAAAAGGCTGGGGACCGCTGGAGGCAACAGGTACAGGGTTACCTACCTCCGGGTGGGCAGGTGACTCAGAGCGACGGTTGCCTGACAGGTGCTCTCTGCCTGCCTGTTGGCTGCGGGGCTTGAGGAGCCCCAGTATTTGCTGGCGAGGCGAGTCCCTGTACATGGGTGTTGCTCTGTTGGGTGGGGAGTTAGCTGGGTGAGCAGTTGGTCTCTGTGAAATGGTGGCTACTGTGGGTTCATGCCATGGGCAGGGGTGCCCCGTGCGGGAGTGTGGCTGCTAGCTGGGGAGTTGGCAGGGGCGGGCAGGGATTGCCTGGCTGTGGCTCCTCTGTTGATTTGGGGATGTCCCGTTGCTTCGACACCAGCTGCCCTCCCTTTCTCTCCCTCACAGACGACGGGAAGTTGTCCTTGGAGGAGTTCCAGCTCTTCTTTGCAGATGGCGTCCTCAACGAGAGGGAACTGGAGGATCTCTTCCACACCATCGACTCTGACAACACCAAGTGAGCTCAGTCCTGGCGGCTGGAACTGGGAGGTGGCATCCCCCAGTCTCCAGTGTCCATTGCCCTGCACCGCAAATCCAGAATCCCATCTCTTTGGCCCCTACTGGCCGGGGTGGTCTGGGGAGTGGACAGATTGAGATTGTGTTGGCAAGTGTTTGTCTTTTCTGAACGCAATGTGGCAAAGCAGGAAAAGAGCCTAGGTTTGCAGAATATATGTGCATGCATGCTGAGTTGCTTCAGTTGTGTGACCCCACGGACTGCAGCCCACCAGCCCCCTCTGTCCATGGAATTCTACAGGCAGGAATACTGGAGTGGGTTGCCTTGCCCTCCTCCAGGGGATTTCCTGACCCAGGGATCAAATTCACGTCTCTTACATCTCCTGCACTGGCAGGCAGGTTCTTTACCACTGTCCCACCTGGGAAGCAGAATATACACGGGATGACAAAGCTCAACTCAGTTCTGACCCCAGCACCTCATGCCTGTTCTCAGTCCCAACACGAGCTTTGCTCTTCCTAACTGGGGCCCACCTTAAACCAGACTGGTTCTTACTCAGACCTTAACCTTTCTTCTCACTCTCTACATTTTCTCCAACCCAGCCAGAACCCTAACCTGCAGTTCAATCAACCCCAAACTCCTCCAAACCCAACCAGTCCTTATATCCAGCACAAAATGCTCACTCTACTCACAGGGACCAACCCTTCCCACCCTGAACTCCAGCCCGCCCTTTCCGAGTGGTCCCCAGGCAGGCTGAGGCCCCGGCCCCTTCTCCACCCCATTCAGGTGATGAGGACCCGAGTTCCTGGGGCTGCTGAGGGGCAGGTTTGATAGGCTGAGGTCCCCTGGGCCAGGCTAGAGGTGGTGTGGAGGAGGAGCTGTCCCCAGGCCTGTTTTCAGGGGGCCCAGCTTGAAGGGGGCCTGGGGCCACGGTCGGGCAGCTGGCTCAGGAAAGGCCACTTGAAAGGGACTGCTTTCTGCTGCAGACCCCAGGGGAGGGCTTTGTGTCTGGAGCCAGATGGAGGTTCTGAGCGGGTCCTGCAGCACCCCCGGGAGCTTGAAAGGGCTTTGCAGGTGCCCACAGATTATTCGGCCTCATTCGGGCAGCTGGAGCGGGGTGGAGGAGGCACTGGTGTGAGTGCAGGCGGGGCGGACTTCCCATCAGCAAGAAGTCCGAGCTCTAAAGACCTTTGGGTGTTTTGTCTCCAACACTCCCTAGAGTGTGAGCTGTACACGGTCCCTCCTGGGGATGCTAGACAGGTTTGCTACCCCACACCGTCCGCGCGGCTCAGGAAGGTTGGCCCAGTGCTACTTTGAGCACCATGAAGCAGGCCTCCTCTCTGCAGGCTCTTTGAGAACTTGTCCCACGTGGGCCTCCACAACAGAATTTGCAGAGCCCCTGAGCTGGGAGCCTCTCCCCAGAGCCATCGCGATGAGGCTGGCTTGCTTTTGAGGCCAGCCCCTCCTCTCCCGGTGAGGGAGCCGGCGGGAAGGGAGGTTGTCGGAACGGAACGTGCACAGAGCTGGGTCCCCGGGCGCCCGCCCCCAGCTCCTGTTCACAGCATCTGGGTTCTGAGGCTGCTGCCTCACCTGCCCGGCGTGGGTGGCCCGTGCTCAGCCTCTGAGGAGAGACCGAGAGCCTTCTGGCTGTAGGAACAGGAACACGGGACCCCAGGGCTCGAGTGAGAACAAGGGGGGGCACACCCTCTGACAGAGCAGGGCCCAGGGCTGAGGTCACCAGACAGCTCTGGTGACAGCTGTCAAAGCCCCTGGTTCAGCCCCCTCTGCTCCGGATGTAGTGGCCAGTCTCGGGGGGTAGAACGGGGTGGGTGGTGTGGTGACAAGGTCAGACAGACCCAGATCCTCTGGAGGGGGTGGCGGCCTTCACTGGCTGCTCCCTCATCTGTGAAGTGGGGGTCACCTAGGCTACAAGGTGGGGGGGTATTGACCACCGCTGGGGGCTGTGCTCACCCCAGAGGGGGAAGGGTGGGGGGTGGGAGGAAGGCGGGGACAGGCCTGTCTCTGAGCCCCCCCTCTCTCTCTGCATGCAGCCATGTGGACACCAAGGAGCTTTGTGGTAGGTGCCACTGTGCGGGGACCCAGACTTGGGTGCGTAGTGATTTTCTTGGGGGAGGACCCAGGGGAGGGTGCGATGCTCCTACGACCTTTGACCTCTGCTTCCCACCCCCCACCAGACTACTTTGTGGACCACATGGGGGACTATGAGGACGTCCTGGCTTCCCTGGAAACCTTGAACCACTCCGTGCTGAAGGCCATGGGCTACACCAAGAAGGTCAGTGGGTGTGGGTGGGCCTGGGGGTCAAGGGCCTGAGCGCTGGTTTGGGTCTGAGAGCATCCTGGCCCAGGGGTGCCTGGCTCTGTGATGACAGGTGTTGGGTAAAGCCAGCTCCGAAGCAG
This sequence comes from Bos mutus, assembly GCF_027580195.1. NCBI lineage: Eukaryota > Metazoa > Chordata > Mammalia > Artiodactyla > Bovidae > Bos > Bos mutus. Next base: position 52,335,897 of record NC_091634.1, on the reverse strand, counting down.
GCGTTGCTGGGGCATCTCGAGGGCGCGCGGTGAACTGGAGTGAGGGGAGGGGCTTGGGGAAGGGTTTGTCCAGCAGCGTCTGGTTTGGAGCGCAAGGCCATTTCCTGGAATCAGGCTCAGTCCTGGGACTCAGTCCTAGAGAGGGAGTGGACACCAGGTCCAAGGACAGGTGTCAGCCGTGCCAGTCTCACGGCCTCTGCAGCAGGATTACAGATGGGGAGGGAAGAGGGTAGACGTGAGCCCCTGATCTTGACCAGGTGCCCCAGCGTGTCTGGGGCGAGTGCGCCGTGTTCAAGTCGGGAGACGGGAGCTGGGCGGTGGAACCACCAGGAGTGTTGGCCAAGTGCAGGACTCCCCACATGTCCTGGAGAGAGAGAGCCCCAGCGTGGCTTCAGGCATAGGCTGGTTACTTTGTTGGCATCCGTGCTCTGGCAGAGGGCAGAAGGTGGGAGATGGGGCAGGTCGTGGGCCGGGTGGCGGCGTGGCTCAGCTGGCCACAGGCAGCCCACCTCCTGGCTCCACGTCCCACCTGAGAGTCTGCACCCGCGCCGGCTGGTGCTTCTGGGGGTGGGGGCACAGGCGGGGTGTGTTCCTTCTCTCCGTCCACACACGAGAGGCGCCATCAATATCCTGAGGATCGACGACAGCAGGATTTAGCGTTCACTGTAATTCCCCCAGCAACCCTGTGGGCCGTGACTGTTGCCGCCACCAGCCTTCTTTTTTTTTTTTTGACTGCACCGGGCCTTCATTGTTGTGCACGGGCTTTCTCTACTTGTGCCGAGTGCGAGCTACTCTGCTGCGGTGCTCAGACTTCCTTTGTTGCAGGGCATAGGCTCTAAGGGCACACAAGCTCGGTTGTGGTAGCGCACAGGCTTAGTTGCTCTGTGGCATATCGGGTGTTAGTTCCTGGACCAGGAGTTGAACCCGTGTCCCCTGCACTGGCAGGCAGACTCTCAGACGCTGGACCGCCAGGAAAGTCCACTCCCCTGCTTTCACAGCTATGGAAATAGAGGGCTCAGGAAGGTGAACCCAGCAGAGTGGTAGCCAGAGCTTCCTGCTAAAGTGGGAGGGGAAACTGAGTCAGGGACCCAGCCCGAGGTATGGAGCACATCCTGGGGCCAAGCCATCCGGGGCGTGGAGGGGCCGTACCATGCTGGACAGGTGTCACACTGGAGGGCGAGCAGCCCCTCTGAGTGGTGGGAACTCAGGAAGGAGCAGCCCCACCTGCTGGTTGAGGCCAGGGGGCTTAGCTGGTAAAGTCAGCCAGACCGGGCCGAAGGACCCCGGCCAGTCACTTCTCTTTCTGAACCTCAGTTTCTTCAGCCGTGAAACGGGAGCATTCGCCTTCCAGAGTCCTCGCGAGCCTGAATAAAGTGAAAGGTCTCTAAGCTGCCGAGCACAGCTCCAGCACAGGGCAGACGTGACCAGCAGTGTCGTCAGGCCCCTGCTGTGTGCTTTTTCCACATGCTCCTTGGTTCCTGCCCTGCCCCGTGTCAGGGAGTCCCCCGCTCCCCACATACCCACCCACAGCTGGGCCCGACCCCAAGCTGCCACAGCTCACATTTCCACATCTGTCCTCCCGTCGTGCTGTTTGGAGTCTTGGTGTGTTAAAGTATTTTTTAACATTGCGTGAGACCACTTCCCTTTCATTGCTCATCCTTGTACACTGTTGACATTCTGAAAATGTCAAGACGGACAGTGGCTTTAGCAGGCAACGAGGAAAGCCCCCACCTCCAGAGCCCTTGCACAGTGTGGCAGCCCCAGCTTTGTTCCTCAAGCTGGGTGAGGTGTGCCAGCTGCCCACGTGGGACTCCTCGCAATTGAAGTCACCACCTTGAGCCTCAGTTTTCAAATCTGTGAATGGGGCCACTGCCCAGCAATGTTGTCTTGGCATTATTAACGTGTACTTGTCTCTTGGTCTTTGGGCTTAACAATTCAGAGATGTGACACAATTTTCCATCAGGGAGAGGATTTTAATGCCTACCAGGACAACTTAGAGCAGTTTGGGGGGATTTTTGCTCTTGGAAATTTTGCAGCCTTTGGTGTGTTCTTAGTGGTGGTGGTGATGGGAGATTGTCACAGTGGTAACAGGCATTTCTTTGTTTTTTAATTGAAATATACATGATTTACAATGTTGTGTTAATTCCTGCTGTACAGCAAAGTGATTCAGTTGTACATATATACACGTTCTTTTTCAGAATATTCTTTTCTGGTTTATCATAGGATGTTGGATATGGCTCTCTGTGCTCTACAGCCAGACCTTGCTGTTTATCCGTTTTATATATGACAGCGTATAACTGCTAACCCCAACCTCCCACTCCACCCCTCCGCCAGCCCTCTCCCCCTTGGCAGCCACCTGTCTGTTCTCTGTGTCCGTAATTTTGTTTACTTCATAGACGAATGCATGTGTGTCATATTTTAGGTTCTGCATATAAATGATATCATATGGTATTTGTCTTCTCTGTCTGGTTTACTTCACTTAGTATGATAATCTAGTTGCATCCATGTTGCTGCAAATGGCATTATTTCACTCCTTGTTTTATGGCTGAGTCATCTTCCATTGTCTATATTTTTTAAGATTTACTTTTTATTTATGGCTGCTCTGGGTCTTCCTTGCTGTGTGGGCTTTTCTCTAGTTGCCGTGAGCGGGGGCTGCTCTCTCATTGCAGGGCACGGGCTCCTCCTTGCCGTGGCCTCTCTCGCTGCAGGGCACAGGCTGTAGGGCACGTGGCTCAGCAGCTGTGGCTCCTGGGCTCCAGAACAGAGGCTCAGTGGTTGTGGCTCACAGGCGTAGCTGCTGTGTGTAGCGTGTGGCATCTTCCCGGACCGGGGATCAAACCCGCATCTCCTGCCTTGGCAGGTGGATTCTTTACCACTGAGCCCCCAGGGAAGCCCTCCATTGTATATTGTCTTTTGTTTAAGTGGTATATCATACTGATTTGTGTATTGTTGAACCATCCTTATAAACTTGGGATGAATCCCACTTGGTCATGAGACTTTTTTATGTCATGGTCATGATCTTTTTTATGTGTTATTGGATTTGATTTGCTAATATTTTATTGAGAATAGCATTTCTTTTTCTTTGCATGCTTTCTCATCAGTTTTTGTCTGGAGAAATGAAGCTCACTGATTATTTCAGATACTTCTCTTGTGTCCACGGGTTTAGTTGACTCGTTTGCTTTTGCAGACGTGCAGTCCTGGTAGCATTGTTAGCTAGTACAGTAATCTTCAGTTCTGATTTGTGTTCCTGCTCTTTCTCTGTTGTGTTCTGTTGCATTTTCCCCAAATTCTCAAACACTGTAATGATGTTACGTCAAGCATCCTTGTTTCACTTCTGAGGTTCAAATGCATCTCTCTAGTAGTTCTTCACTAATTATAACATTAATACCAGCTCTTATTTTTAGAATCCTCTTCAGCCTGTAAAAAAATATTTTTGTATTCCTTTCATTAAATTTTGCCTTAGAGCGTGGTACTGAATTCTTTCAAATGCCATTTTGGTTTTTCTTTCTTTTTCAGGGGTCATATGATTTTTCTTGAACTATTGATGAGGTAGATTCTATTATTAGATTCTCTCCTATTGAACAATCCTTAGCCTCCTGTGATAAACCCTAATTGGCACATTTTTCTTTTACCATAGCGCTGAATCCTTGTCACTAGCTGAGCATTTTATCTCTGTCTGTATCAGAAATTGAGATTGGATGATAGTTTGGGACTGAACTGTAGGTGGTTTTGCATATCTTTCTGTGTGTGAATCAGCTTGTCTAACTCAGTCATTTTTCTATTCAAAAATAGAATTAATGCATAGGCTTGGGTTGAGGTACTTAAACAGGAGGAGAGGATTATTTTAATAGTGATTTTAAAGTCAGTCTTAATTTTAGTTAAATTTTTGGTGTCCATTTTATTATATTTTTGAACAGAACTGCTATGGACATGTTCAGTTTTATGATCAATAATGCTTAGCATGCTCTTATGCTTTTTTAAAATTCCTAATCACTATCTGAAACAAGACAGACACATAATTCAGATTACATTCAATAAAACATCTGCCAGTAGAGCTCAGGTCTTGATTTAATTTTTTTCCTATTTTGCTGCGTTTAAACTTCTGTTTGACAGTTTTGCTCATTTTAATTAGCTGTTTCTAGAAATGAGCCCCTGACACGTTTATTTAACTTTCCTATTATAGGATGTTTTCTTGTTGTTCAGTGCCTCGGTTGTGTCTGACCCTGCGACCCCGTGGACTGCGGCACACCAGGTGTGCTCTGTCCTTCGCTGTCTCCCGGAGCTTGCTCAGACTCCTGTGCACTGAGGCAGTGAGGCTATCCAACCATCTCTTCTTCTGTCATCCCCTTCTCCTCATGCCCTCAGTATTTCCCAGCATCAGGGTCTTTTTCAGTGAGTTGACTCTTCGCATCAGGTGGCCAAAGTATTGGAGGTTCAGCTTCAGCATCAGCCCTTCCAATGAATATTCAGGGTTGATTTCCTTTAGGATTGACTGGCTTGATCTCCTTGCTGTCCAAGGAACTCTCAAGGATCTTCTCCGACACCACAGTTTAAAAGCATAAATTCTTTGGCATTTAGCCTTCTATGTGAAGTCCAGTTCTCAAATCTGTATGTGACTACTGGAAAAACCATAGCTTTGACTTTATGGACCTTTGTTGGCAAAGTGATATCTCTGCTTTTTAATATGCTGTCTAAGTTGGTCATAGCTTTTCTTTGAAGGAGCAAGTGTCTTTTAATTTCATGGCTGCAGTCACTGTCTGCAATGATTTTGGAGCCCCAGAAAATAAAATCTGTCACTGTTTCCATTTTTTCCCCATCTATTTGCCATGAAGTGATGGGACTGGATGCCACAATCTTAGTTTTTTGAATGTTGGAGTTTTAAGCCAGCTTTTTCACTCTCCTGTTTTACCCTCATCAAGAGGCTCTTTAGTTCCATTTTGCTTTCTGCCATTAGGGTGGTATCATCTGTGTATCTGAGGTTGTTGATATTTCTCCCGGCAATCTTGATTCCAGCTGGTGCTTCATCCAGCCTGGCATTTTGGTCTACATATCAGTAAAATAAGCAGGGTGATAATAATACAACCTTGATGTACTCCTTTCCCAATTTTGAACCAGTCTGTTGTTCCATGTCTGGTTCTAACTGTTGCTTCTTGACCTACATATAAGTTTCTCAGGAGGCAGGTAAGGTTATATGGAAGTCCCATCTCTTTAAGAATTTTCCAGTTTGTGATCCACACAGTCAAAGGCTTTATAATAGTCAATGAAGCAGAAATAGATGGTTTTCTTGAATTCCTTTGCTTTCAGTATGATTCAGCGAATGTTGGCAATTTAATCTCTGGTTCCTCTGCCTTTTCTTTTTTCTTTTTAAAATTTATTTATTTTTAATTGAAGGATAATTGCTTTACAGAATTTTGTTGTTTTCTGTCACACCTCCACATGAAAGAGTCATAGGTATACATATGGCCTCTTCCTCTGCCTTTTCTAAATCCAGCTTGTACATCTGGAAGTTCTCGGTTCAGGTACTGCTGAAACCTAACTTGAAGGATTTTGAGCATTACTTTGCTAGCATGTGAAATGAGTGCAATTGTGTGCTAGTTTGAACATTCTTTGGCATTGCCCGTCTTTGGGGCTGGACTGAAAACTGACCTTTTCCAGTCCTGTGGCCACTGCTGAGTTTTCCAACTTTGCTGACATATTGGGTGCAGCACTTTCACAGCATCATCTTTTAGGATTCGAAATAGCTCAGCTGGAACTCCATCTCCTCCACCAGCTTTGTTTGTAGTGATGCCTCCTAAGGCCCACTTGACTTCACACTCAAGGATGTTTGACTCGAGGTGAGTAACCACACCATTGTGGCTGTGTGTGTGATTAAGACCTTTTTTGTACAGTTCTTCTGTGTATTCTTGCCACCTTTTCTTAATCTGTTCTGCTAGGTCCTTGCCATTTCTGTCCTATATTGTGCCCATCTTTGCATGAAATATTCCCTTGGTGTATGTAATTTTCTTGAAGAGATCTCTAGTCTTTCGCCTTCTCTTGTTTTCCTCTATTTCTTTGCGTTGTTCACTTAAGAAAGCTTTCTTGTCTCTTCTATTGTTTGGAACTCTGCATTCAGTTGGGCATATCTTTTTCTTTCTCATTTGCCTTTCACTTCTCTTTCCTCAGCTATTTGTAAGAAAAATATAGACAACCATTTTGCCTTCTTGCATTTCTTTTTCTTGGGATGGTTTTGGTCACTGCCTCCTGTACAATGTTACGAACCTCCGTATAGATCTTTAGGCACTGTGTCTATCAGAGCTAATCTCTTGAATCTATTTGTTACTTCCACTGTACAATCATAAAGGATTTGATTTGAATCATGACGTGAATGACCTAGTGGTTTTCACTACTTTCATCAATTTAAGTCTGAATTTTGCAGTAAGGAGTTCATGATCTGAGCCACAGTCAGCTCCTGGTCTTGTTTTTGCTGACTGTATAGAGCTTTTCCATCTTCAGCTGTGAAGAATATAGTCAATCTGATTTCGGTATTAACCATCTGGTGATGTCCATGTATAGAATTGTCCCTTGTGTTGTTGGAAGTGGGTGTTTGCTATGACCGGCACGTTCTCTCTGTTAGCCTTTGCCCTGCTTCATTCTGTACTCCAGGGCCAAATTTGCCTGTTACTCCAGGTATCTCTTGACTTCATACTTTTGCATTCTAGTCCCATGATGAAAAGGACATCTTTTCTTGGTATTAGTTCTAGAAGGTCGTCATGAAAGTGAAAGTTGCTCAGTCGTGTCCAACTCTTTGCGACCCCACGGACTATACAATCCATGGAATTCTCCAGGCCAGAATACTGGAGTGGGTAGCCTTTCCCTTCTCCAGTGGATCTTCCCAACCCAGGGATCGAACCCAGGTCTCCTGCACTGCAGGCGGATTCTTTACCAGCTGAGCCACCAGGGAAGCCCAAGAATACTACAGTAGGTAGCCTATCCCTTCTCCAGCAGATCTTCCCAACCCAAGAATCAGCCCGGGGTCTCCTGCATTGCAGGCGGATTCTTTACCAACTGAGCTATCAGGAAAGCCCAGAAGGTCTTCATGGCACTGTCCAACTTCAGCTTCTTCGGCATTACTGGTCAGGGCATAGACTTGGATTACTGTGATGTTGAATGGTTTGCCTTGGAAACAAACGGAGATCATTCTGTTGTTTTTGAGGTTGCACCCAAGTACTGTATTTCAGATGTTTTTTGTTGACTGTGAGGGCTACTCCGTTTCTTCTGTGGGATTCTTGCCCACAGTAATATATAATGGGCATCTAAATTAAATTTGCCCGTTCCTGTCCATTTGAGTTCACTGATGCCTAAGTGTCACTCTTGCCATCTCCTGCTTTGGCCACATCCAGTACACCTTGATTCATGGGCCTAACCTTCCAGGTTTCTATGCAGTATTGTTCTGTACAGGTCAGACTTTGCTTTCCCCACCAGACACTTCCACAACCGAGCGTTGTTTCCGCTTTGGTCCAGCCACTTTCTTTATGGCATGCTAAATCACTTCAGTCATGTCCAACTTTTTGTGACCCCCTGGACTGTAGCCCGCCAGGCTCCTCTGTCCATGGGATTCTCCAGGCAAGAATACTGGAGTGAGTTGCCATGCCCTCCTCCAGGGGATCTTCCCGACCCAGGGATAGAACCCACGTCTCTTGTCTCATGCGTTGGCAGGTGTTTTCTTTGAGCCACCATTCTTTCTGGAGCTGTTAGTAATTGCTCTGCGCTCTTCTCTGGTAGCATGTTGGACACCTTCTGACCTGGGGGACTCATCTTCTGGTGATCTTTTTGCCTTTTCATACTCTTTGTGGTGTCCTATTGGCAAGAATGCTAGAGTGGTTTGCCGTTTCCTCCTCCAGTCACCCACATTTTGTCAGAACTCTTCACTATGACTGATCCCTCTTGGATGACCCTGCATGGCATGGCTCATAGCTTCATTGAGTTACACAGGCCCCTTCATCACATCAAGGCTGTGATCTATGAAGGGGGCCAGAGTAATATTCCATTGTATATCTGTACCACATCTTTTTTTTTAAGTTTGTATTTTGTATTGAGGTATAGCAGATTAACAATGTTGAGATAGTTTCAAGTGAACTGGGAAGGAATTCAGCCGTAGCTGTACATGTATCCATTCTCCCCCAAACTCCCCTCCCATCCAGGCTGCCATATAAGGTTGAGCAGAGTTCCCTGTGCTGTGCAGTAGGCCCTTGTTGGTTATCTGTTTCACATATAGCAGTGTGTGCCACATCTTTATCCATTCTTCTGTTGATGGACATGTAGCTTGCTTCCATGTCTTGGCAGCCATGAACATTGGGTGCATGTATCTTTTTAAAAATTTTTATTGGAGTGTAGTTGATTTCAATGTTGTGGTAGTTTTAGGTGGACGGCCAAGTGAATGGTTACACATGAACACATACATGTTTGTTGTTCAGTCACTCAGGCACGTGCAGCTCTTTGCAGCCGCATGGACCACAGCACTCCTGGCCTCCCTGTCCATCACCAACTTCCGAAGCTAACTCAAACTCATGTCCATTAAGTCGGTGATGCCATCCAACCATCTCAGCCTCTGTCGGCCCCTTCTCCTTGTGCCCTTGATCTTTCCCAGCATCAGGGTCTTTTCCAGTGAGTCAGGTCTTCGCATCAGGTGGCCAAGGTATTGGAGCTTCAGCATCAGTCTTTCCAATGAATATTCAGGGTTGATTTCCTTTAGGATTGACTGGTTTGATCTCCTTGCTCCAGAGGACTCTCAAGGGTCTTCTTCAACACCACAGTTCAAAAGTACCAGTGCTTTGGTGCTCAGCCTTGTTTATGTTCCAGCTCTCACGTCCGTACATGACTACTGGCAAACCATAGCTTTGACTATGCAGACCTTGACTGTATGGACATATACCTACATCCACTCTTTTTTAGATCTTGTTCCCATGTAGGCCATTACGGAGTACTGAGTAGAGCTCCCTGTGCTACGGCAGGTCCTTATTAGCTAATCTGCTCTATACGTGCAGTGTGTGTATGTCAGCCCCATCTCCAGTGTATCCCGCCCCCACCTTACCACACCCTGGCAACCATAAGTTTGTTTTCTACATCTGTGCCCCTATTTCTGTTTTGTAAATAAGTTCTGTTGTACTCTCTTTATTTGTTGTTGTTCAGTCATGTCCGACTCTGCGTCCCCATGGACTGCAGCACGCCAGGCTTCCCTGTCCTTCACTGTCTCCCGGAGCTAACTCAAACTCATGTCCATGGGGTTGGTGATGCCACCCAGCCATCTCATCCTTTGTCACCCTCTTCTCCTCCTGCCCTCAGTCTCTCCGCAGCATCAGGGTCTTTTCCAGTGAGTCAGCTGTTTGCATCAGGTGGCCAGAGTATTGGAGCTTCAGTATCAGTCCTTCCAATGAATATTCAGGACTGATTTCCTTTAGAATGGACTGGATGGATCTCCTTGCAGTCCAAGGGACTCTTAAGAGTCTTCTCCAGCACCACAGTTCGAAAGCATCCATTCTTTGGCGCTCAGCCTTCTTTACCACATATAAGCGATATCATGTAACATTTGTCTCCTTCTGACGTTTGTCACTGAGTATGACAATCTGTGGGTCCATCCATGGTGCTGCAAGTGACACTGTTTGGTTCTTTTTTATGGCTGGCGTTCCATTGTCTATATGCACCACATCTTTATCCATTCCTCCGTTGATGGACATCTAGGTTGCGTCCATGTCCTGGCTCTTGTAAACACTGCTGCAGTGAACATTGGGGTGCATGTATCTTCTGGAATTAGGATTTTTTCTGGAATATGCCCAGGAGTGGAATTGCTGGGTCATACAGTAGCTCTGTCTCTGGTTTTTCAAGGAACCTGCATACCGTTCCGCATAGCGGCTGTGCGTGTGCGCTCAGTCGTGTCTGGTTCTTTGTGACCCCGTGCACTGTACCCACCAGGCTCCTCTGTGTGTGGTATTTTTCTGGCAAGAATACTGGCAAGTGGATTCTTTGCCACTGAGCCAGCTGGGAAGCCCACAGTGGCTCTACCAGTTTACACATCCACCGGCGGTGTAGGGGGATTCCCTGTTCTCGGCACCCTCTCCAGCATTTATTGTTTGTAGATATTTGATGATGGCCATTCTAACTGGTGTGAGCTGGTACCCCATTGTCCTTTTGATTTGCATTTCTTTAACAATTAGTGATGTTGAGCATCTTTTCATATGCTTTTTGCTTATCTGGATGTCTTCTTTGGAGAAATACCTGTTTAGGTTTTCTTCCCGTTTTTCGATTGGGTGGTTTGCTTCTTTTTGATATTGAGCTGCATGAGATTAATCCCTTGTCAGTCACATCATTTGCAATTTTTTTCTCCCGGTCTGTGGATTGTCTTTTTGCTTGGTTTATGGTTTCCTTTGCTGTGTGAAAGCTTTTGAGTTTACTGTGGTCCTGGTTTCTTTTTTGTTATTTTCATTAGTCTAGGAAGGGCATCAAAAAAGATACTGCTGCGATTGAACACAAAGAGCGCTCTGCCTGCGTTTTCCTGAAGAGTTCTTTAGTGTCTGGCCTTCCATTTAGGTCTTTGATCCACTCTGAGTTTATGTATGGTGTTAGAGAACGTTCTAATTGCATTCTTTTAAGCTGCTGTCCAGTTTTCCCAGAATGACTTATTGGTGAGACTGTCCCCCCCCCGTTGTATATTCCTACCTCCTTTGTCGTGGAGTAATTGACCATAGGTGGGTGGGTTTATCTCTGGGCTTCCCGTCCTATTCCTTTGAGCTATATTTCTGTTTTTTGTTGCCAGTATCGTACTCTCTTGATGGCTGTAGCTTTGTAGTTTTAGCCTAAAGTCAGGGAGCCCGATTCCGTCAGCTCCGTTTTTCTTTCTCAAGATTGCTCTGGCTATTCAGGGTCTTTCGTGTTTCCACTCATTTTTTTTTTTTTAACTTTTGGCTGTGCTGGGTCTGTGGTGCTGCACACGGGCTTTCTCTACTTGTGGCAAGCACACGCTTCTCTGGTGGTGTGAGGGCCTCTCATTGCCGTGGCTTCTCTTGCAAAGCACGAACTCTGGGCCCCATAGTTGTAGCACGTGGGCTCAGCAGCTGTGGCCCCCAGGCCCTAGAACACAGGCTCAGCAGCTGTGGCGTGTGGTCGTGGTTGCTCCGTGGCGTGCGGGATCTTCCTGGAGCAGGGGTGGAACCCGTGTCCCCTGCACTGGCAGGTGGTCTTAACCGCTGGCCCGCCAAGGAAGGCCTTCCATTCAGATTTAAAATTTTTTTGTTCTAGTTCTGTGAAAAATACCATTGGTAATTTGATAGGAACCACGTTGAATCTGTATATTGCCTTGGAAATGGTTTGTTCATTTGGGCAGTATTGATTCTGTATCTTTACTGAATCTACTGTATCTGTAGTTTTTATCATTACTATTTTCTACTTCCTGTTTCCTTGGGTTTGTTGTTGTTACTGTAGTTTTTCATATGTGAGATAGAATGCTTAATTTTTTTTTGAATAATGAAGTGCAGAAATCTACCTCTGAATGATACTTTCACGGTAATGATAGATTTTAGAATGTAGTATTTCCTCTCTCAGTATCCTCTAATGGTTTGTTAGGTCCTCACTCCCTTCCTGGTATTAGGATAAAACCAAGTGACCAGCAGTTTGTATTCTAGTTTTGTTGTTGTTGTTGTTTTAACATGCTGAGATTTCTTCACTACGTATTGCTTTGTTTTTTAAATTATCCCATGGATACTTGAGAAGATGATGTGGGTCATACTTAAAGAATATAAAATCTGAGCATAGTTATCCCTTCTTTGTTATGAAATATGTTGTTAAAAAGACAACTTTGTGTAAAGGTAAGATTGTCTCTTGTACAATTATGAAATGAACACATGTTGAAAGATTTTATTTAACTCGTTAATGTGAAAACCAGTGAAACGTTGAACTGGCTCCAAGGAGAATTCAGAGAACATTTGCCATACATAAGACAACAGGAATTCTGAGATGAATCCGTGAACAAATACACTCAGTTGCATTCTACCAGGCAAAATTCATATGCATTTCTGCGGATGGGAATTATTTGCATTACTGTCAACTTTTTATATGCTAGAGTTTTAAAAGTAACTCCAAAACAAGAAAAGACTTAGATAACCCAGAAGAGTGTATTGGACAAGGAACCCAGTCATCTTTTTTTTGGGCCCGTTTCACATTTTCTCAATAATGCCATTTACAGTCAACATTTATTGTTTGTAATTTATCTGTTTTGTGGGACTATGTTGGGCTAATTTCTCACACTGAATTTTATTTTGTCATTTAACTTTTGTAATTCTAATATTTTTCTGCCTGTGTATTTAGCCATGCTGTTTGATGGCTATAGACCTTGTTATCATATTTTGTTATGTAAATAATACATATTCAGTATTCAAAATTTAGAAAGTAGAGAAAAATACAAAGAAAAATTTCAAATCACTTCTAATTCCTACTGTCTCTAACCACTGTTACCATTTTAGCTGATAATTGATTTCTTTGAGCCTGTTTTTTTTTTTTCTATGTGGATTTCTCTAATACACATAAAATCACTTTGCATACAGAATTTTTTTGCTTTATTTTTCACCTAACATTTTAACAAATATTTTCCCATATTATTCAAACCGCTTAAAAGTATTTTAAATATTCTTACTCAAATTTGCATACTTTTCCTCTTTTGCTGGAATGTTAGATTATTTCCAGGTTTTTGGCTCCGATCTATCAACCCTGTAACCTTGGGACATAAATATTTGTCCACATTTGCATTATTTCTTAAAGATAGATGTTCAAAAGTGGAGAATTACTGGGCAGTGAAAGTCTCTCGATACAGAGTAGAATTGCCTTACAAAGTGGTTATATCCGTCTGCTTCCCCATAGCCATCTGTAGAGCTGCAGCCTCTCCTGGTGCGTGAAGGTTTCATAATGCCCAAAGATTTAATAATGCCATGTCCTTGTAATGCATTATGCCTTTTGTCATTTATTATTACCCTTATATTATGTAATACTTTCCCATTTAAATTCTACTCAATCATGATATTGCAACTTGTCTTAGTCATTTGATCAAATTTGGTAGCCGAGTCTTTGCACAGGCTTTTCTGTACAAATCCTTGAGTGCTCTTTGGCTTGAGATACGCCTGCAGTCCTGCTTAATCAAATCTGGGACAGTGCCTTTACCTGGGGCAGTCTAGGCTGACTCTCTTCATTGTTATCTATCAGGCCTGGCTGCTGTCATAATCTCATATGCTTTCCGTTTTTTTATGTTCCTTCATCTTTTCTGACATTTCACCTTTGGGTAGTCTGCTTTGTTTAGTATGTTGATTATGATTTCAAAGTCACTACACTTGGGACTTTCTAAAGTGAAAGACAAAGTGTTAGTTGCTCAGTCATGTCTGACTCTGAGACCCCATGGACTGTAATCTGCCAGGCTCTTCTGTCCATGGGATTCTCCAGGCAAGAATATTGGAGTGGGTTGCCATTCCCTTCTTCAGGGATCAAACCCAGGTCTCCTGCATTGCAGGCAGATTCTTTACCATCTGAGCCACCAGGGAAGGGACTTCTAAAATATACATTATTAACACTATTAATCCTATTTTTTTACCTGGCTAATAAAAAACAGTTTCTCTCCTCTCTTATGAAATTAAAAGAATTGTTAAGATGACTGGCTATTTTTTCCATTGTTTGTCACTGTTTGACTTAATCCAGTCTGATTTAAATTTAATTATTAGTGGCTCATATTTTTATTTCCTGATCTCTGTAACCTTCATTTTAATTTGGGTGATCCCCCTCACTTTTGTCCACAACTTCCATACTTTCTCTCGTTCAACCCTAGGAGATTTGGGAGAAACTCCTGGGCATTCTTGGCTGGAAAGGTGCTTATCTGATAAACTTCCAGAGATTTGCAGATTTCTGAAGGTCTCTGTGTCCTCCTGCACGTCAGTAACCTGTCCACAGAAAGCAGACTTCCCAGCTCTGACTGTCTTCCTCTAGAATCAGTGGTGCTGGCCTCGACTGAAGCATCAGTGATGGTGGAGGACAGGACCCTACAAGCTGCATTTTTACTCTTGTGAAAATAACTTGCCTTTTCTTTTTTAATTCAGCCAACCAGTTACATGTATTGACCCCTGACTGCATCCTGAATCTCTTATCTGGGTGCTTTTAACACAGCCATCTAAGCTCGTTTTTTCTGCTTAATGGCTTCTGGCAGCTTTCTCTAGCTCTCTTTTTTTTTTCCTTCAGTTTTTTTTTTTTTTTTTTTTTTACTTTGTTATGTCTTGTTCTTTGGGGGCCATTTGCTTCTCCCTCGCCCATTGATCTGGATCGCGTGTGAGTTCAGCCGTCTGCTGGGAAGGGTAATTGATCAGGGAGGTATATCTGGCGGCCAGAACCTGGCGTGCATCCTGCCGTCCGCTCATCCCCCGTCGTCGGGGATGCCTCCAGCACCGCTGGTCTGTTGGTTGGTGCAGGAGGAGCACCCCCAGCCTCCCTGCCTGAGGCTGCCTCTCCTCTGGCCTGTCTTCACTTCCCACCTGTATTCCCTGCCCCCGTGGCCCTGGCCTCCATTTCTCAGTCTGTCTCGAGCCGTGCTTCCCTTGTGCCATAGTCAGAGTGATGGATGGTTTAATTTTCTTTCCCTGAGAGCCCTGTTTTTCCTCGCCTGGCCAGGGACTGGGCAGACTCCCAAGGTGCTGAGGCAGGTGGCTCAGGAGAGTGGGGTCTTGGCAGGGGAGGCCAGAGGGAGCCACACGGGGCTTGAGGGGTCCAAGCCCCTCAGCTTCGCATCATTTCCATCACCGTCACCCTGGAGTGACCTGGCTGAGCTGCAGCCTTCTCCCACCCACATTTGAGTCTCAAAGCCAAAAGACCCTCAGCCCGATCCAGGAGCCTGGAGCAATGTCCCTGCTGCAGACTCTTGACAAGAGAGGAAATTGTTTCACATCACAGGGCAACATCAGTGGGAAACCCTCTTCATCTTAAGCCCAGAGCTCCTCCTCTCGTGGCCCCAGACTCCCTCTGAGGACTGAGTCTCAGGCACTTTCCTGAGAGACAGTTAATCCGTCCTGCTGCCCTGGCTTCTCTTCCCTCACTTCTCTGAGTAGCAGCACGAATGCCCAGCGCCCACAGAATCCACCTTTTTAAAAAAAAAAACAAAAACAAAATTTAATTGTTTATTTAAGGGACATACGGAACATTTAGGAGATTCCTTAACAAGAGAGACAGGGTCTCACTGTGTTGACCAGACTAGGGCTCAGTGGTTATTGACAGACGCGACCCCACTACGGATCAGCACAGGAGGGTTTTTTGTGTGTGTGTGTTTTTTATTGACATAGAGTTGACTTACAGTGTTGTGTTGTTTTTGGTGTACAGCAGAAGGGTTCAGTTATATATATATTTTTTTTCATGTTCTTTTCTATTCTGGTTTATCACAGGATATGGAATATATTTCCCTGAGCTATGCGGTAGACCTCGTGGTTCATCCGTCCCATATGAAATAGTTTGCCTCTGCTAACCCCAAACTCCCAAACCACCCTCTCATGGCTCCCCTCCCCCTGGCAGTGACAAGTCTGTTCTGTATCCTGTGGATCTGTTTTGTTTCACAAATACGTTCATTTGTGCCATATTCTAGATTTTACGTAATAAGGGATACTTGTCTTTCTAACTTACTTCACTTAGTATGATGATCGCTAGATAGTCTCTGCAAATGGCATGAATACTTCATTGTTTTTTTGTGTGGCTGAGTAGTATTCTATTCAGGAGAAGGCAATGGCACCCCACTCCAGTACTCTTGCCTGGAAAATCCCATGGGAGGAGCTTCGTAGGTTGCAGTCCATGGGGTCGCTAAGAGTCGGACATGACTGAGCGGCTTCACTTTCACTTTTCACTTTCATGCATTGGAGAAGGAAATGGCAACCTACTCCAGTGTTCCTGCCTGGAGAATCCCAGAGATGGGGGAGCCTGGTGGGCTGCCATCTATGGGGTCGCACAGAGTTGGACACGACTGAAGTGACTTAGCAGCAGCAGTATTGTGTATATATATGCCACATAACTTCTTTATCTGGTCATCTGTTGATGGCCAATGAGATTGTTTCCATGTCTTGGTTATTGTAAATGTACTGCTGTGAACATAGGGGTACATGTATCTTTTCAAATTCTAGTTTTGCCTGGGTATATGCCCAGGAGTGGGGTTGCTGGATCATATGGTAGCTCTGTTTTTTTTAAGGACCCTCCATATATTTTCCATAGGGGCTACACCAGCTTGGGGCTTCCCTGATAGCTCAGTTGGTAAAGAATCCACCTGCAATTTGGGAGACCTGGGTTTGATCCCTGGGTTGGGAAGATCCCCTGGAGAAGGGAAAGCCTACCCACTCCAGTATTCTGGCCTAGAGAATTCCATGGACTGTATAGTCCATGGGGTCACAAAGAGTCGGACACAACTGAGCGGCTTTCACTTTCACTCACACCAGCTTACTTTCCCACCAACAGTGTGGGAAAGTTCCCTTGTCTCCACAGCCTCTCCAGCATCTGATACTTGTAGACTTTTTGATGATGGCCATTCTGACTGGTGTGAGGTGGTAACCTCACTGTCGTTTTGATTCGCGTTTCTCTGATAATTAGTGATGTCAAGCATCTTTTTATATACCTACTGACTCTGTTTAGGGTTTTCGATCAGGTTGTTTGTTTTCTTGTTGTTTGAGTTTGTGCATTTTGGAGCTTAAGCCCTTGTCGGGCTCAACATTTGCAAACATTTTCTCCATCCCGTGGGTTGTCTTATCACTTTTTGATGGTTTCCTTTGCTGTGCAAAAGCTTGATTACATCTCATTTGCTTATTTTTATTTTTATTTCTGTTGCCTTAGGGGACGAGCCTAAGAAAACATGGGTACGACTGATGTCAGAGAATGTTTTGTCTGTGCTCTCTCCTAGGAGTTTATGGCGTCGTGTGCTGTGTTTGAGTTTATTTTTGTGCCTGATGAGAGGGTGTGTACTACCTTCATTGATTTATGTGCAGTTGTCCAGCTTTCCCAGCACCGTGACTTGCTGAGGAGACTGTCTTTTTCCCATTATATATTCTTGGCTCCTTTGTCGGACGTTAATTGACCATAAGTCCTTTCCCCCCACCGGGGGCTCTCTGTTCTGTGCCATTGATCCATATGTCTGTTTCTGTGCCCCATCACAGTTTTTTACTGTAACTTTGTAGCACTGTCTGAGGTCTGAATGAGTTATACTTCCTGCTTTGTTTTTTCTTCCCTCAGAATTGGTTTGGCAGTTCTGGGTCTTTTATCTATTATTGTTCAGTCGCTAAGTCATGTTCTACTCTTTGCAACCCCATGAACTGCAGCACACCAGGCTTCTCTGTCCTTCACCATCTCCTTGAGTTTGCTCAAACTCATGTCCGTTGAGTCAGTGATGCCATCCAACCATCTCATCCTCTCTTGTCCCCTTCTCCTCTTGCCCTCCATCTTTCCCAGCATCAGAGTCTTTTCTGGTGAGTTGTCTCTTCACATCAGGTGGCCAAAGTATTGGAGCTTCAGCTTCAACATCAGTCCTTCCAATGAATTGAATAGGGTTGATTTCGTTTGGGATTGACTGGTTTGAACTCCCAGAAGTCTTAAGGGACTCTCAAAAGTCTTCTCCAGCACCACAGTTCAAAAGCATCAACTCTTTGGCACTCAGACTTCTTTGTGGTCCAACTCTCACATCCATACATGACTGCTGGAAAAGCCATAGCGTTGACTATATGGACCTTTGTCAGCAAAGTGATGGCTCTGCTTTTTAATATGCTGTCTGGGTTTGTCATACTTTTCTTCCAAGGAGCAAGCGTCTTTTAATTTCTTGGCTGCAGTCACTGTCTGCAGTGATTTTGGAGCCCCAGAAAATAAAATCTGTCACTGTTCCCACTTTTTCCCCATCTATTTGCCATGAAGTGATGGGACTGGATGCCACGATCTTAATTTCTTGAATGTTGGAGTTTTAAGCCAGGTTTTTCACTCTCCTCTTTTACCCTCATCAAGAGGCTCTTTAGTTCCTCTTCACTTTCTGCCACTAGAGTGGTATCATCTGCATACCTAAGGTGGTTAATATTTCTCCCTATAGTCTTGATTCCAGGTTGTGATTCATCTGGCCTGGCATTTTGCATGATGTGCTCTGCATACAAGTTAAGTAAGCAGGGTGGCAGGTTAAATAAGTTAAATATACAGCCTTGAAGTACTCCCTTCCCGATTTTGAACCAGTCTATTGTTCCATGTTTGGTTCTAACGGTTGCTTTTTGACCTGAATATAGGAGTCCTTAGGGCTTTCTGTATATAGTATCATGTTGTCTGCATAGAGTGACAGCGTTACCCCTTCCCTTCCATTTAGGATACCTTTTCTTTTTCTTGTCTGACGGCTGTGGCTAGACTTCCAATACTGTGCTGAACAGAAGTGGCCACCAGCGTCTTTACTGTAACCACCATCACCACCACCATCGCCTTCGCCAGCACCGTCGTCACTTATCATCTTTATCAGAGCAGCTACCGTTTACAGAGTGTTTGCTGTGTGATAGGCCCAGTGCTGAGCATTTTATATACCTTCTGCCTTTCAGTCCTCAATGCAGTATCGTAGATACTGTGATTGCTGTTGTGGCTCCAACCTTGGGCTCTGAGTCCGTAGCCCCTGCCTTCCTGCAATAGCCCTGGGACGGTGACCCCAAGTCGGTGTATCAGATCCCTCATCAACCCCTTTCCCTTCTGTGCCCCCTCCCTTCCCCCCACAGGTGTACGAGGGCGGGAGCAACGTGGACCAGTTTGTGACGCGCTTCCTCCTGAAGGAGACAGCCAATCAGATCCAGTCCCTGCTGAGCTCAGTGGAGAGCGCGGTGGAGGCCATCGAAGAGCAGACCAGCCAGATCCGGTGCGCGGACGGGAGTGAGCTGTGCCAGCCTGCTGCGTGGTGGGGACGGCTGTGTGCCTGGGGGCGGGGCGGCCCTGGGCGAGCTGCTGCCTCTCTCTTGCCTCCACTTCTCCACCTGTTAAGTGGGGACAATTGCATACCTACCTCGTCACGTTGTTGTTGATCTAACACTAGTCCACTGTCGGGCTCATTTTTTAAAACCGGGGAATTAGGAAACTGCAGTGGATATCACCACCATTGGAAAACAAGTTATCTCAGGCTGTGAGTGAAAAATATCATGACTGTAAAAATAAGCCCTGTCGGTGCTCAGACCCCTCGACCTGCTCCGTTTGTTTCGAGGCTGTGAGATGGTAACATCAAATCCCACCTCAGAAGAACTGAACAGCAGTGAGAGGGAGTGGGTTTCTCCCGAGGTTAGTTAGTATTTTTTAAGGCCTTGTTTGCGGGTCCTTGAGAACATGGAAAACACCTGGGGTCCCCCCTTTCTGGGGCAATGAGCCTGGGGTCCGGAGAGGAGTAATCTCCTTCCGGCTGGGAGGGCCAGCCCCCAGGGGCCACGTGGGGGGCATTTGCTGTCTCAAGTTCAGACCAGCTCTTCTGTGCTCTTTTCCCTGAATAGCTGATGTGCCTGAGGCAAAGTAGAAGTAAAGACACATTAACAGGAGCTTCCCTGGTTATCCAGTGGCTACAACTCTGCTCTCCCAATGCAGGGGGCCCAGGTTCAATCTCTGGTCAGGGAACTAGATCCCACATGCCACAATTAAGACCCAGTGAAGCCAAATAATTTTTTTTTTTTTTTAAAGCCATAGGAACAGATGGGCACAGCTGCCAGGCGCCTGAGCTTTACTGAGCCTGGCATCCCTGGCACGGCGGGATGCTGGTCCTGGGTGGGGGTTCGTCCCAATCCGCTGTGGTTGCAAAGGTGCTCGGTGATGCTGTTCACAAAACGCATTTGCTCTGAGGGCCTGCAGCCCAGTCCCCTGGGAAATGCAGGATGCAGAGTCCTGGGCCCTGGTGATGCCATCTGGGATTGGGGTTTCCTCGGCTGGGAGCCGAGCCCTGGACTCTGTCCGTGATCAGTCTCATGATTCAGAGGGTCCCCAAGGTTAAGGGGATTTCCTGTCACATAGATTTCCTTCATCCTTTATCATCACTATCTTGATTAAAAAACCTGCGGCTTCCATTCTGTCACAGATCAGATGGAGCGCTGCACACTTATTAGAGCTGGTTCCCTGCACTTTGCCTTCCCCCCATGTGTCAGCCGTCCCCCCATGTGTCAGCCGTTACACCTGCCTCCCTCCCCAAACCTCACGTAGGGATGATGGGAACATACATCTGCTTCCCGCGCACCCCCACCTCTCACCCCCCAAACCTCAGCTGTCTCAGCTCTCAGCTGCAGGGCCCCCCAGCCACCCTGGTTCCCGGCCCTGGGGACAGCGTGCCCTGCATTCGAGCCAGCGGCCCGTGCCCGGGAGACCCCGCTGCACCCATTCACAGTCCGCGGGCCATGTTTCATTTGCTGCTGGTTTGTAGAGGTCCCAGGACCAACACCTCCAAGACTCTGCCAGCCTTTCTCCTCCCCGGGGGGTGGGGGGTGGTCAGCCCCTCGGCACGGAGGGAGAGGCTGCTGGGCTTTCAGGTTCACAGGAGGCAGATCCTGGAGAGAACCACGGCCACGCTGGGCACCAGGCATGTCAGCCGTGCACACGGGCGTGTGTGTATTTGTGTGTCCGCAGTAAATGGCAGCCCACTCCAGTGTTCTTGCCTGGAGAATCCCAGGGACGGGGGAGCCTGGTGGGCTGCCGTCTATGGGGTTGCACAGAGTCGGACACGACTGAAGCGATGCAGCAGCAGCAGCAGCAGTGACGTTTCTAGCATTTTTGCACCTGGGGGTTTGGGCATTTGTCGGGTCCCTACTGTGTGCCAGGCACAGCGTTTGGTGGGCTGCGTGTCAGGGGTGCTGGTCTGTGCACATCAGTGTGTGTGGTGGGTGGAGTTGGGCCAGGGCACAGGGCCAGGCTGAGCCAGGATCGTGGATTTTTGTCCTGTTAGATGCCCGCTCTCGACTGAGTCCTACGGCTTCTTTTCTTGGAGAGAGGGCTTGTTAGCAAACCTAGGCCCCGACCCCAGAGGCCTCTGAACACAGGACCAGGAGGCAGGCAGGGTGGGCGAGGGACAGCTGTGAGCCGCAGGGAGGTGGGGGCCTGGCTCAGCCTCGCAGGCCCTGGAACCTGGAATGGAACCTCCCGGACACAGGGTCTGGGTTCCCAGAAAGGATCTGAGTTCAGATCCCAGCCCCACCCGCGGGCAGCCTCCTCTGTGAGGCAGTGGCCAACATGTGCAGCTCAGGGGATGGGGCTCCCGGGAGTTCTGTGCACGTTTCAGTCCCACAGTTGGTGCTGAGTGTTGGTCAGAGCCGCTCCGAGCAGTCAGGGCCCTGCAGCCCCCCCTCACGGGGTGCGTTCCCCCACCCCCTCTGCAGACAGAACCACAGCCGGCCCAGCCATGGCGCGGTGGAGACCTGGTCCGGGAGTCCCACGCCCCCCTACGCCCCCAACCACAAGCTCATGGCTGCGGAGCAAGGAAAGAGCTTCCCGCCTGGTGAGAGAGTGGTGGCCTGTGGTCACGGGCACTGGCTGGGGGGTCCTAGGAGGACTTCTGAGAGTGGTCCCGATGGGGCCTGGGCTTCCCACAGGAACTGGGAGTCCTCGGTCCAGGGGAGGGGGTGCTCCCACTCTGGCCTGGCCCTGCCCCTGTCAGCATCTCTGTTCCTCTTTCCCAGGCACCTCGGACCCCAAGGAGGACGGCCTGGACGCCCAGATCAGCCGGCTGGCGGGGCTCATTGGACGGCTGGAGAACAAGGTGGGCCCGCTGAGCCCCCACATCCATCCCTCCATCCCCCCCCCACCCTCCCAGCCCCCCAGGGAGGGCGGAACTAGGCTGGAGCTTACAGGAGGGAAGTCGGGGAACCTAAATGCCCCTGGGTGGGGTTGGGGGTGGTGTGCTAAGGGGAGACCCTGGGAATATGACCTTTGTACCTGTATGGGGCCTGGGGAAGAGAGCTATGAGAGTGGGTGGGCAGCCAGGAGGGGATTGCCGAGGAGCAGAGCGTGGGCGGCAAGGGGACTGAGCGTCAAGGAGTCTGTAAGGCCTCGGGTGGCTTGGGCAGGTGGCAGCCCAGACCCAGCGTAGTGGCAGCTGAGGCGAGGTGAGGTCTAGGAGAGGTGAGAGTGACCGGCAGTGTGAAGCCTTTTAGATGTGACGTGGCCCGTCCGCAAGTGATGGAAAATGGAATCATGATTTCAGAGTGTTTCATGACTCAGTAAGTACTCGGGACCTGACTGTGCCAGCATCTCAGGGCTGCTAGAGCCACGGACCACAGGCAAGGGGCTCAAACCCAGGCTCTTATCCTCTGACACGTGGAGTCTGGAATCAGGATGCCGGCAGGGCTTCCTCCCGCGGCCTTCCTCTGGGGCGTGTAGACAGCCAGGTGCCTGTGTCCTGGTATCTTACAAGGACGCCAATCATACTGGATTAGGGCCCACCCGTGTGACCTTATTCTCACGCAGTCACTCTTCAAGTGTCCTGTCTGCAAATACAGTCACGTTTTGCCGCACTGGGAGTTGGGAATTCAACCTATGAATTTGGGGGGAACACAATTCAGCCTGTAACAATGACCGTTTATTGGGAGAAAGAGAGCAAACAGTTAAAGTTTACCAGTAGGCACTGGTATCAGCCTGCCTGTATTGGAATCCTGGCTATACCACTTAACAGCTGTGTGACCTTGGGCCAGTGACTTACCCTCTCAGCCTCAGAGTCATCCCCTAACCATAGAGGAGATAATCAGAATGGTACCTCTCACAGGGTTGTTGTGCGGATTAGATAAAATATCTTAATGGCTTTGCACAGAGCCTCCTGCTTAGTTAGCATTTAATATTAGCACTGTTATTTCGCCATTATTATGAGACATTCTGATACCAGAACTTATATACACGTGCACACACCATACCTGTATATCTATGTAAACCAAGATAACATATCTCTGGGCTGCAGGGTCACAGTGGCAATTTTACATTTCTGATCTTCTGAAACTTCTATCTTTTGCAAAAGGGCAAAAGAAAAATAGTGCTTTGATGGTTTTGTGGGTTAGTTCTGAGGGATCCGTGAGGGCGCTGGGTGGGGCTCCCCAGGAGGAGGCCGAGGCCCAGACTTGGGGGAGAGTCCGAGGTGGGAGGCAGTGAGTCCACCTGCAGGCCGCAGGGATCTCCGGCCCCCTCCACCCCACCCCCACCCCCCCAAAGCCGGCTACTTGGTGGGAGCGGTAGGAAAGACTCCGTGGGGACCTGAGGCCTGGTTGTCATAACAACTCCGCGGGCGCCCCCAGAGGGAGGCTCTTTGAAGCTTATTTTTAGTGCCCCAGTCGCCTTAACAACCAGCTGGCTGGAAACCAAGGAGCACCTGGGCGTCCTGGAGACGGGGCGGGCCTCTTCTGGCCTCTGATTGGCCCCGGGCCGCGATCGGCCTCGCCCTCCACAGAACAGCCTGAGCCCTCCTGGCGGGGCCTGGCTCCCCGGAGCACAGGTGAGGTAGGGAGAGGGGGATGCAGACCTGGGTGCCACCGTCCCTCCCTTCATCTCTGCTTCATCCTCACCCTCACGTGGCCCTGCCCGCCAGGAGAAACCTAGGGGGTGAATCGCAGCCCCTGCTCTCCAGGAGCCCCCTTACACCAGCATCCACACACTGTGTCCCCGGAAAGTCAGCACCTCTCTGGGACCGGCCGTGCATTGACGGGGTCCCTAGTTCCGACATTATTAAGAATTTCAGGGTGGTGGCCGCTCAGGTCACAAACTTGTATATCTGCTACTCTGTTTTCTCTAACAACCAGGCAACACGTCTCACACACATGCTCGTGTAGAGAAGACAGACAGACACACCTGTGCCAGGGACACGGCTTTCCTCGTGGAGGATGGACAGGGAGGGTACAGAGGTGGCGTCTGTTGGGGAGCCCAAGTTAAAGGATTCCGTGGATGGGGGGGAGGGGGCCTGGCCTCAAACTCGGGCTTTGGAGCCTGGACCAGCTCCTGCAGCCCTTGGGTTCTCTGCTCTGAAATGGGGGTGCTGGGCACTGCGGCAGCCCCCAGCACGGGGTCAGAAGGGGGCTGCATGGGCTCCTTGCTTCCGCAGTGCTGACAGTCGGGCAGCCTCTACCTGAGAGTCTGGAAAGTTACCTGAGAGTTGGTGTAAAGCCTTTAGCCCGAGGTCAGTCAAGGGCCAGCAAGCACAGACCACCTCATTCAGACCGTTCTATTCCTGAGGCCCCAGGTCGGGGGTAACTCGCAAGTCGGGCAGTCTGTTGCCAGCAGTTGTGGCAACCCTCAGCCTTCTGGGCTCAGCAAAACGGAGCCTCCTCTGTGTTCTTTGTGATAGGTCTGCTTGGCCTCTGGGGTCTGGTGCCATAGCCAGACGGAATCTGTGCCTCTGGGTGGCTTTCCAGCCTGGCTTCCTGGGTCCCCCCGAGCCAGCACTGTGGGCTGAGCCCGGCCCAGAGAGGGCTGGCCCTGGGAGCTCCCACCAGCCCCGGGACTCGAGGGTCCCTGGAACCTCGGGTGGGGGGGCCGGAGCTCTCCGGTGCTCTGTGTCCTTGTGGTGGTCCTGGAAGCCTCCTGGGCAGAGGGGGCCTCAGTCTCCAGCCTCTCTTCATGCTTTGTTGTTGCAGACCCTTTGGTTTGACCTTCAGCAGCATCTCTCGGACGAAGAAGGCACCAACATGGTGAGGACCCCTCCCTGTGGCCCCGTCCCCTTCTGGGCCTGGACTCAAGACTCAGGAGGCTCAGTGTCCCTGACACCCCCACCCCCACCCAGGACCAGCTCAGGGGGATGTGCAGCCCCGGCAGGTGGCCTCCCTCCCCTCCCAGGGGTGTTCTCTGGCCTGGAGCAACGTGATCAGCAGACACTGATTGAATCAGAAGCAGTTGTACAGACCATTCATTCTGTTGTGTCTTGGCCCCAGTGCCTTGCAGTCTCTCTTGAGCCTCTCTCAACCCTCTTGTCTGTTCTTCAGCACTTGTGTGGGACTGCTGCTTTTAGTTCATTTTTTGCCAGTTTTCACAAAGATGACGAGCGTGTGTAGTGGGGTTGGGGAGCCGGGTTTATTCTGACCGAGGTGTCCTGTCCCGGGGAGGTGCTGGGTCCTGGGCTGTGCCCTCCAGGGCCGGGTGGGGTCCTGGGTGAAGGGGTGGCTCACGGGTCCTGTGGCCCGCAGCACCTGCAGCTGGTCCGGCAGGAGATGGCCGTGTGCCCCGAGCAGCTGGGCGACTTCCTGGACTCTCTGCGCCAGTATGTGCGGGGCACCGCTGGGACCAGGAACTGCTTCCAGTGAGTAAGCCGTGGGCCGGGGGCCCGGCCCAAGCAGCTTTGTCCCTGAGAACACCCCGGACATCAGCGACGCACCTAGCGGGGTAGTTACGGGAGCCAGGGGCGAGTCCTCGCTCTGGCTCTTCCTTGCTGTGCAAATCTCCCAAGTGACTTGTCTCCCTGACCTCAGCTTGCTCATCTGTAAAGGGGGCCACTAACTGGGTGGTTGGAGGCCTCAGTGGAGCGATGCACCATGGGTGGCGTCGGGCGGGGCCTGGCCCCAGTGCCTGCTGTGTTAACTGCCCTGCTTGCTGTCGTGGCTGCTTCTCAGGGCCCCGTGCCGTGGTCCCTGCTGCCAAGGCCTGCGTCCAGCTGGGGGTGTCCCCAAGGGCTATTGGCACAAGCCACTGGGCTCCCTCCTCTCCCGGCGGTGGCCCACTGGCAGACAGTAGCTGTGGGCTCCACGCCTGTTCCCCGTCTCCATTCTATGCTCCCCCCCAGCTGATTTCTCTCCCTCCCAAGCACATGTGCCTCCACCTGCTTCCTGGTGAAGTGGGGGGCGGGGGCCAGGCCTGGGGGTGCAGCGTGACTCAGGCGGCTGCTGCTGCTGCTGAGTGCTAATTCCCGGCGGCGGGAGGAGGGCAGATGATTCCAGTTGGCGGCGGGTGCTGCGGAGGCCAGGAATGGGGTGGGGGTCTTCAGGAAGGGGCTGCTGGGTGTTGAGGCCTGAATAATGATGCCCCACCCACCCAGACCCGGAGTGGCAGCGAGGGGAGCGTGTCTAGGAACACACGACAGAGTGTGGCTCCACGGGGTGACCCAGGAGTGGTGGGTGAGATGGGGGGTGGGGGGCAGATAGGCAGGCCCTGCTTGTTCCAGGTATCAGGTACCACAGGGGAGATGCTAAGGCCAGCGCAGGGCCCAGTCCTGCCTCCTCCCTTGTATATGGACGCGTGGCGGCTGGACGGATGTGCAGCTGGGCAGCTAGGGAGAGGGAGGGGACTAGCCCTTGGCACAATGTGGGCAGAGCTGGGATCTGCTTCGGAGTGGGGCTGACCGGACCAGCCCAGGGCCAGGGTGGGAGGCGGGCTGTAGAAAGAGAAGGCCAGGTGGAGTCTGAGATTCTTTGGCTTCAGAAATTCGCTGGGGGTGAGGGGGTGGGGTGGGGTGGGGGGTAGGGATGCGGGCTGAGCTGGAGACGTCACAGAGTATCAGGTGAGTGGGCGGGGGCTCACACAGGCCTTTGGGCCACATCGCACTCTAGATGCCATTACATTCAAGGTGCCGGCATACAAGTTGGGGGACCCTGGGGGTGGTGGGCGTCCAGGTGTCACCCAGGGCCACCAGAACCGTGTGCTTGTCAGGGGAGAAAGCGTGGAAGGAGAAGGCCCACGGCTGGGCAGGCAGGCTGGAGACGGCACACAGTAGGGCATCCTGTTTGTTGAATGACTGTGTCCTCCATGCACCCCAAGCCTGCCTGCTGTGTCCTACCAGCCAGAGGCCTCACCCCGTGCTCCTGAAACCAGTGTGTCAGCCAAGCAAACACAAGCGCTAATTGCGTTTCTCTGCCCTGCAATTACCAAATGGAGACGAAGCCCATCCCTTGGTGACCTCTGTCCACAGCAGGGCAGGCTGTAAGGAGCGAGGCCACCTGGGGCGGGGCCAGGGTCCCCCTAATGATCGGGTGGCATGTAGGCCCGAGCCCATCCCATCATCGAGACAAGAGCCACAGCTGGCGGGTAACCTCAGGCTGGAGGTAATGAAGTAATGATGCGATTAGCAGCCCTGTTTGCATCCTGAGTGGCACAACCTGGAGCTGCTGTGATTATACAGCAGACGCCGCAAGCGATGGGCGTCCCCTCTCCGAGGATGCTGGGGGCTCTGTGCTGCTGAGCATGTGGGGAAGAGGAGCAGGGAGGGCTGCCCAGAGGGGGCGGTGCTGTGATCTCGGAAGCCGGCCTCCCTCTCTTCCCCTACCCTGCCCTGGTCGGCCACTTTCTTAGAGGCTACCCCCCGCCGCTGCTCTAGCCCCCAGCCTGGGTCTGTCTGTCTATTTGGAACAAGGTGAGTGTCCTGCGTCTCAGACGGGGAAGGCCGGAGTGGCCTGGGACTCCGGCCAGGCCTGTTTCTAAGGATTAAATGAGACAAGGATTACAGAGAACAGCGTGGAAGATGCTTTTATTTTTAAAGGTAGGTTTTTAAGCTAGAAGTTAGGAGACTGGTGTGCTAGAAGCCGAAATATTTCAAAAAGGAGTGAGTGTTTAATGGTATGGAATGTTGCTTATATATACACCTGGATAAAAGAAGGTTTAGCTGCTTTGAAGTAAGTCTGATAGTTTCCCCTATGGGTAACCTTTATCATTTAGAGAATCTTAAGTTTGTACTCCACATAACTTGCCATATTGTTTGTCACAACATGTTATTTTGGTCCCTAAGATCATATAGAACTTGAAATCGTGAGAAGGGGGTTTGATTCAACCTTATGAAATTTATCCCCTAACAATCCCACATCACGGAAGAAACTTTTCTAAACTTAAGTTTGTGTTCCAGGAAAAAAAGTGTTTTTTTTTCTCGATTCCCTGGGTACCTTTTTGACCATATTCTTCTCTTGATCAATTATTTAACCCACTTAAAATTAGAATACAGCTATGAAAATATGGCTAATGTAGTTATTTGAAAAGCCTTTTCTGAAGAATTTTCATGGCAAAGAAAAACAAGATTTAAATATTTTGCCTTCATGCAAAACATGTCTAGAAAAGAAATAGAAAATGTGGTTTATTTTCCCAGTTGTACAAAAATACTCAGTATTTGTATAAAAATATTGATGTTATGAATAATGACTTAATAACTTTGCTGTCAGATTTTTTTAAATCATAACTTCATCTCACCTTGGAGATAATCTGGAAAGAAAACAAAATCAGTAAGTTTATAGTGCCTCATGTAACTTTTATTAACAGTAGAAATTATATCAGATTTTTATCACAGAATGGTTTACTAGATAGAAGAAAAGTTATTCTCTAAACGTATGTTTTCAAGATCTTTTTTCAATTGATACTACTTTTCACTTTAAGTTGTTAGGTTTTTTTTTTTAATCTATAGAGAGCCTCTATTTGTCATGTATTAAAAAATGTTTCTAATAAAGATGGATGTTACAGATGGGAAAAAAAAAACAGGTAGGGTTTTTTTTTTTTAATGAATAAAAAGGCCTTTTAAAAAACGGCATTTCATTAGAATTCATTCAACAGCCATGTGCTAGGCACTGCACGGGCCAGGCCTCGCTCCAGACAGCAGAGCTGTACATGCAGCTGTCAGACCAGGGGGTGGTCCTGGGGTTCTGATCAGAAAGGAAGCGTGTTCCAAGAGGACCCTGTCCTGGACCACAGCTCTTGGGAACCTGTTTCCTGGCTCTGGGCGCCCGGTCTGGGCTCATTTGTGGGCAGGGTGGTGGGGATGGGCCTGTGGGGCCCTCTCTGCACCCTGGGAGGTGTGGCCACTGATTCCGGCCTTTTCTCTTGCAGCATCGCTGCCGTGAGGCTGGCGGACGGCGTCACCTTCGTGGTCTATGAGTTCTGGGAGACGGAGGAGGAGTGGAAGCGGTAGGCCTGGCACACATGCGCTCTGGCTTCCAGCCCACGGGGGTGGGTGAGGAGTTGGGGGTCCCAGCGGCATCCACCACTCTGGAGGCTGGTCCTGCACCCCTCCATCTGGGCTCTGAATCCAGGTCCCTCGCCAGCCCTGCGAGCTGAGGCCAAGGGTGCTCCTGTTCAGAAACTGCTTCCCAAGGATAAAAATCCAGAAAGAAAGTTCTCCTGTTGAAGTCTGCTCACGGGGAGGCGAGAACCAGGCTGTTCTACCCTCGGGGCCCCAGCAGTCCTGCCGGGCCTTTTTACCTTCCCATGAAGGCTCTGGCCCCTGAGCTTAGCTGACTAGTCAGAGCCCTCAGCCCAGGGTCAGACTCAGACCCCGCTCCAACCCCCAGCAGCTCACGGGCGTTCCCCTGGGTTGCAGGCACCTACAGAGCCCTGTGTGCAAGGCGTTCCGGCACGTCAAGGTGGACACGCTGAGCCAGCCTGAGGCCTTCTCCCGGATCTCCGTGCCAGGTACTGGGGAGGAGGTCTGGAGCAGCCATGGGGGCGTGGGGACACCTCAGGCCTGGCAGAAGCAGTGGCACCAAGACCCAGACGTCCACAGACTCCTCGGTTCTCTCGGTGTTCTGCCGCCCAGTCGTGTCTGACTTTGTGACCCCAGGGACTGTAGCCCACTAGGCTCCTCTGTCCATCAGATTTCCCAGGCAGGAGTACCAGAGTGGGTTGCCACCTCCTTCTCCAGGGGATCTTCTTGACCCAGGGATTGAACCTGAGTCTCCTGCTTTAGCAGGCGGGTTCCTTACCACTGAGCCACCCAGGAAGCCTCTGTTCTCTTAGCTGCTAGGAAGTGTAGTCCATGAGTGAGTGCTCAACACAGAGGGGCCTCGGGCACCAGGCGGCTGGGAGGTGGCCCTGAGCCCAGCGTGTGGCAGGCTGGACTTCTACAGATTTGAGAACACATGATACTCAGTACAATAACTCTAAAAATGAAACAGTATTTAATATACAAAAAAGTCAGATGCAGATGTGTATGTGTACATGTATTACATAGTTTATAATTATCATACATACATATGTAGCCACCGAGAACTATGGTTCCTATAAAATACTAACTGCCAAACGCCAGCATATAAAATCTTAGCCAAACTCTGGGAGGTGGTGAGGGACAGAGAAGCCTAGTGCAGTCCGTGGAGTCGCCAAGAGTCGACACGACTTGGTGAGTGAACAACAGGCATATAAAACGTGACGTTCCGACACTGTGTGCGTTTTTTGGAAATCTAACAAAATCCGAAACCACGTTTGTACCTGTGGAAAGTCAAACACGCAAAATAGCCATGGCCCCTGTTTCATGTAAAGCCACCCTTGACTGGGCGGCGCAGCTGGTGAACGAGGGCCTGCCTGGCACAGGTAAGACAGTTGTCCTGGCTCTGGGAGAGGGCAGAAGCTGTGAACACCCCCTTCTACATAATTTAACCCCCACTTCTTCCCCAGCATCACCTTCCCTCCTCCAGGGGTTTCACAGAACTCCAGGGCCAAGAAAGAATCTAATGCTCTAACTGGCAAGATTAAGTTTCCCCCTCACTTCCTTGATGTCGGGCTACAGGCGGATTTTAAAGCACCCATCAGCTAAACCGGGCCGCCGGTCACCCACCCGCCAGACTGCGGTGCACACCTTTCTCCTGGGCTGGCGGCTCTACATGGTACTCCAGTTTTTGAATGGAGCCCGATTTAGATGTTAGCTCTAGAAAATACTGAACTACTGGAGCAGCAGGTACAAAATTACAGACCCAAGAGCAATTTTATTTACAGATACTTTTCCCTTCACGTCTCCTTTAACCAGACGTCAGTCTCTTCTGTCAGTGAATTAGGGGCTCCTCTGTCAAGTCGGCTTTACTAGGCCGCAGTGGAAAGACAAGTTCACGTCCTGGAAAGTTTATTTTTTCAAATGGGCATACAGGCAATATAAAGGCAAGTCTGCTCCTTGGATATGTGATTCGCCACCAGGGGAACAACCAGCAAGCACCCCTGGGGCGACGGATGCAGGAGGGTCTGCAGGCACCGCCCTTCTGCCCTGAGCGGGGGCAGGGCCTGCTGCTAACCCCCTCACCCCCGCCGAAACCCATCTCTCTTCCTCTCCAGCTGCTTGGTGCACCCTGGGCCGTGACTGACCACCTCCCCGAGGTCCCACAGATGAGTCTGCCACCCTGCTCCCTCTGACGAAGGATGTCCACTCTTTTCTAGAAACTTTGGTATACTAGCTGTCTTTTCAGTATACTTCCAAATAAGAGTGTCTCTTCCTGCTGTTCAAAGTGAAGGCGCACCCCTCCCCTGGCACCCCCTCCCCCACCCTTGGCGGCAGAGCAGCGTCTGCGCTGCCGGGGCCCTGCTGACGCTGGAGGGCGGTGGTGATGGAGGCGGCTCCCCCGCCAGCACACGGCCACGCATGACCAGTCCCCGCCCGCCTCTCCCTCACTCTCCCTGGTTGCCACTCCTCCACGTGGTAGAGGGCCGAGACCCTGCAGTGCCCACCCTAGGCCTGGGCTGAGCCCACAGGCGGCAGTAGACCCCACGTAGCAGTGCCCTGCTGGGCAAACAGCCGCCCCGGACGAGCACCAAATAAACTCCCGCTGGGGACAGCTCTGTGTGTGTGTGTGCTATTTTCTGTGACAGCTGGGGAGGGAAACCACTTTATTAGCCATGAAACCTGAGCCAAGACCCCACCTTGTGTCAGGGGGCACATTCCAGGTTCCTAGAGGCCAGACCTGACCGGACAGTCTCTCACTGCACATTATGAACTTGATGCTCCGGCCAGACAGAAGGCCAAGCCCCAGACCTCATTCAAAGCCGACTCTGGACGCTCTGCGATCTCCCCTCTGTCTCCCTGGCCGAGTTGCAGGAGAGCAACAGGATACAGAAGTCTCGGGTCAAGAAAGGAGAGGGCCCTGCGTCCCTTTCCTAGAGGAGGAGGCAGAACTGCCAGGCACGAGGACGGGGGAGCTGGGGAGGAGACAGATGGCCCTGGAGCTGGGCCACGGCGCCCTCATGGCAGGACCAGGTCTGGTCTCTGCAGCCGCGGCTGGGACAGGTGCTGTCACTAAAGCCGCCACTGCAGGGTGGGGCTCTGCCTCCTCGGGCGGCTGGGGAGCCATGAAGCCGCGGGTCCCCCTCACATGGCCTCCCAGGGCTTGACGCCAGCGCCTCATGCAAAACCAGTGCAACCACAGGGCCTTGACAGAAGGGTGAAGTGCAAACTCAAATCCCAGCTGCGTCCCTGCAGCCAGCCTCCCTCAGCCTCTGTTTTCTTACCTGGGAAGGGGGAGGAGACCCCTCCTCTGGAGACCAGGAGCTGCCTGGCTCGCACCAAGGCTGCTGCAGGGGGTCCCCGTAAGAGCCACCTCCCCCCGACACACACACACCTCCCCAGCACCCGGACCACTCCGAGCCGCTCTGCTGTTTCAGCAACAGTATCCTCGGGGGTTGGGGCTCTTCGAGGTGCAGCTGAGGAGCCCCCGTTACCTGGGCCCGCCCCGTCCAAGCCCTCCCGTCATGCAGATCTGTGCTGACTATGGCCACAGGCACTTGGCACCACCTCAGGTTCCGCAGGGGAGGAGCAGGCTCTGAAGAGAGCAGACACCCACCCACCCGAAAAGGTGCGAGAGCCTCCACTCACTCTACCCTCCAGGGCCGGGCGCCCTCGCTGCCTCCTGTGGCGTCCTGGGATGGGCAGGAGGGGAACCCAAGACCCCGGCAGCAAATCTGGAGTGCCCAGGGCCGCCACCTGTGCCCCGCCCTGCCCCCTGACCACCTCGCACCCAGTGTAGGCAGGCGGGGAGCAACGGCCCTGGATTAACACAGGTCCCAACCGCTGGACACGGAGTAGCCACACGACCCCACAGCTCCACCCCGGGGGTGTACGAGGCCCCAAAGAACCGACACGGTGAAGCAGGGTCCTGTGCCCATGTGTTCACACTTGAGCCAGAAGGCGGAACACACAAGTGTGCGTAGTGGGTGAGTGGACTCCTGAGTGCGGCCCGTCTGGGCAGCGGACTGCGGATCAGCCGTCGGGAGGGACGACATCCTGGCTCAGGCTGCGGCACGGTGCCCTCACAGGCACAGGCAGCCACATCGGTACAACCCCATTCACACAGAACGTCTGGAAGAGTTAAGCCTCTAGAAGTGGAAAGCAGCTGAGGGGTTGCGGGGGAGTGACAGTGCGGGAAGGGCTTTGGGAATGGGACGCTCAGTGGTGTGGAGGGGCTCGGCTTCAAGATGGTTTATATTACCTGAATCTCATTTCTTTTAAAAAAAAAAAAAGTCAAAGTCAACTCACTTGCCCAAACACGCTCACCACCTGTGTTCCTCGTGTCCAGTTCAGGACCTAAGCCTGCCGTGGGAGTGGTGCGCCCACCACTGTGGTGGGGCACAGGCCACCCCTCGGGGCTGGGCTGTCCCCGTGTGGTCCCGCGGGGGGACCTGAGCCACTGGGAGCGCCCTTGCCCAGGACACGCAGATCCCCTGCAGCCCAGGCCCCTCTGAGCGGAACATGTCACCTGGACTGCCCTGTTCACAGCAGTCACTTGAGACAGAAGGGTCTCTCCACACCAGCACGGGGTTCACCATCGATGGACCAGGACCCTGTGACGGGTCCGGCTCTGTGGGTCTCTCTCAGCTGAGCCTCACAGCTATCTGGGGAGGGAGCGGCTGCCCGCAGCTTCATTTCAGAGGGGAGCGAAGAGGGTGAAAGCCAAGGGCCAGCGTTGGAAGGGAAGGGTTGGGGGGGGGGGGTGCCGGGTGGGTGGCTGCCCCAGCTCCAAGGAAGGACACCAGGGCTGAGAACCACACTCACGGAGGTTTCCTGGGTCAGTCACCTGAGGCTGAGGGCTGTTGGAAGCAGGAATGGGCCTGGTTGCAGTCACAGGGCTGGTAAGCGGCAGGCGGGGTCAGCCCAGATGTGCCAGACCCACAGCCCCCGCTAGGATCACCCTGGGCTGGAGCATGCACTCCAGCCCTCCATCCCACAGCTGCTTCCCTGGTGGAGGGGACTTGGACCTGCCCCCGGAGCACGGGCCTCAGCCTCGTGTCTGTCTGCATCCCCGCCCTGCACGATCACGCCTGATCTGAGGCTCGGTCCTATGGGAACCCCATCTGTGCCTGTCAGAGGCGGGATGCTGGTGCCCAGGGGCAATCCTCGTCACCCCTCCAGGAGCCCCCCACCCTTCCAGCACCAGTGCCAGGCCACCCGGTCCCTGCCATCCTCTCCTGCATTGCAGGGAGCCCACGTGTCTGGTCGTTCCCTTTTCCCCTTGGATCTGTGTTCACCTCATCTCAACCTAGATTTTCTAGAAATGAGACCACCATGGCTTGGGTTGCCCACCAGCTGCTGTACATAAAGCATCATGTCTTAATTCTTACGTTGCCTCACACACAGTAAACCTCCTCTGGTTTACTGGCTGGTGGGGAAATGGATTCTTAGGGGAGGTTCATAATAAACTTACTGGATTTTGAGAAAGCAAATGGCAGATAGTGTTCAAAACCAGTGGTCTGACTCCAAAGCTGCTTATCACACAGAATCCCTTTAAGCACGCCCCTTGCCCACCATGCTTGGTTCTTACCCAGGACCCTCCTATCATGGCCCAGCCTCTCAGCCAGCACCCTGGAACCAAGCATGCAGGGTTAATGTAACTCTCTGTTCATCTGCACCAGCTCCAGGTGCTAAATGCTCCATGATCTCACTTCTCAGCTCATGTGCCGGTTCTGAGACCCTCATTCAGGAGGACGCGAGGTGTGGGGTTGATCAGAGCACCTGGAGAAGGGTCCCTTGTCCCCTCACGGGGTCAGAGTCTTCAGGGACAGCCAGGGCACTGGCGGGGCAGAGGCCCCAGCCCTGCCCCCAGGGTCGACTAGTTCCCCCGCCTTGGCTACAGCTCAGAAGACAGACGATTGGAATTCAACCCCTCATTAGTCCCAACCCAACTCTGAAGCTCACAGGACAGGCAGCCTTGAGGTTCCCAAGCCTCGGTTCCCTCACATGTAAAAACGTTTGAAAACGTATGCTAAGTCCAAGAAGCCGGACACAAAAGACCACGTATCGTGTGCATGCATTCATATGGAATGTCTGGAACGGACAAGTCCATAGAGACAGAGCGCAGAGCCACAGTCACCGGGGACTGGAGGGAGAGAGGAGGGGGAGTCAGGGCTGCAGGTCCTGGGTTTCTCTGGGGCTACACACGCACGGGAATTGGGCACTGCTGACAACGGAGCCACTCTGTACACCCACAGACACCCAGACTGCACACTCTGACCATGTGGCATGTGAATCAACGTCCCAAAGCAACGTCAGCACAGGGGGACAAGCTGGGAGACAGGCGAACCACGTGACAGCTCCATCAAGACGTCGTCGTCGCACACACCCAACGTGACGTAGCGCGACCCGGCCACTGCCTACCTGGGGGAGGTGTCCTCAGATGTCAGCCCCTGCAGGCGCAGGCACCACTGGCTTCCGGTGGACGTCCTGGGGCAGAGGAGGAGCGGCCGGAATCCAGCCACGTCCATCCAGGGGTCCCAGGCCCTGGGCAGGCTCAGCACGAGCGAGCACAGCGACTCGACACAGCAGCAGTGGCCAGTCCTCCACCCTGAGCCCACAGACCCTGCTGCACCACGGCTGCAGGCGCAGCTCCTCAGCCCAGAATCGGGGTGGGGTTGGGAGGGACCCACAGAGCAGACGGCGCACTTGGCCTTCACACTCTTCTGGTCCAGCCAGTGGGAGGAAAGGGGGCTCTCCTTGGGGTCCCACCCACCAGAGAGAGGCCAACTCAGGGTATACATCTCGGGCCCCCCATGCCCTGGCCTGAGCACCAGCTTGAGTGCCCTGCCATCCCCAACCAATGGCACCCCAAATCTCCCCAGCAGATGGCACCCCCCAGCCCCCCTGGGCTTTCATCCACGGAGCCATGACTTCACCTCGTGTTTTTGACCCCAACACCCCAAAGCAGGGTTCCCTGGGCCCCAGCACCTACTTCCCAGTTATGGGGTGAACTGTCCCCCAGAAACATAAGCTGCAGTCCTAACCCCAGGAAATGGTGAATGTGACCTAACTTGGAAAGAGGTTCTTTGTACATCCCAAGTAAGTAACTAAGATGAGGTCATATCGAATGAGGACCCTGGGCCCTCTAAGAGGGACACGTGGACACACAGGTAGCTGGAGACAGAGACGGCAGGTGCAGACACACCCAGGAGCACCAGGGTGACCAGTGGGCACCAGGGGGCTGGAGGCAGCAGGTGGGGAGAGGGCGCATAGCCCCGTGCACACCCAGACTCCAGACAGAGCTCCGGCCGCTCTGGCCTGAAGCCCCTGGGTCTGTGGTCACGTGCAGGGCCTACACCACCTCTCACCACCGCACCAGACACCCCGGGACCCAGTGGAAGCCCAGAGGCACAGCCTGGGAAGGACGGACGAGTCAGTTTCTCCAGCTTCTTAATGAAGAGGTCACATGGTTCTCACGGCCAGATGCAGGCAGCCGTGGGGGCCCCCGTCCTGCTGGAGCGCGGGCCGCCCCTCACAGCAGTTCCATGACGGCCGCCACCGTGCTCTGCCCGAAGATGAAGGCGCCGACCAGCACGGAGACCACCCCCCAGGCCTCCAGGCAGCACCTGCCAAGTCAACGAACCCACGTCAACCACGCGCTTCTCCAGAGTTTCCCACAGAAGAGCCAGACATGCGTCGAACGCTCATGACGTGAAGCCCAGTAGAGTCACCAATTCAGAAACAATTCCAATTGCCCTCCCCTTACCTGTAGGGATGGGTTTCTGAGACAACAGAAAATAAAGCACCCCCGCAGTTGAAAAAAAAATTAACCCCCAACTGTTACTTCCTAACCTCATTCCTCCCGGTGCTTTACCAGAGAAATGGGGGAGGGAGACATTAGGTTCAAACCCCCTTTTTGCTCCTTTTCCTTGGGGGTGGGGTTGAAGCCTCCTGAAAGTGAGGAAGGAGAAGCCCCAAGTCACACAGATGGGAACAGCGGCTGGGGGGCCAGGGAGGAGGGGCCAGGGGTGGCTGGAACTGGTGGCTGAGGCCACATCCCCACGCTTCATAACATAACCAGGAGAGACGGGGCAGACAGAGAGGCGGGAGCCGCGATAATAAGATTCCCGCAAAACGGCAGGGATATTTCTAGCCCCATTAACAAAGGCCGCGGGGCCCGTTGTCATGGAAAGACCATCTCCAGTTACACAGCATCGCAGAGTGGCAGCTCAGTGCCAAGAACACCCACCCGGCTGAAGGGGGGAGTGAGGGAACGTGATGGGGCTGCGGGCTCCTCGGAGCAGCTCTGATGGATCAGAAGGCCCTAAGGCAGCACTGGGATTAAAAATCCCCTGAAAGCCCATCAGTAACGGCTCCGTGAACTTGGCCCGAGGCGCCACACAAAAGCAGCAACACTTGAAGGGGCACTATAGGGAACAAACCACATAGGGGGGCCCCCCCACCCCCGCAGGCCATTGGGGCTGGCGCTCAGCCCAAGTCAGCTTTAGAGTCCTCCAGAAAAACACTTCGCAACCCAGCAGGGAACCCGGCCGAGTCTGCCGCTGTGGGAAGACCAAGCTTGGGCTCCGTGTGGCCAGAAGAAGGAGAAAAAGAGGCACAGGCCCGCGGGTGGGACCCACATTCACAGCTGCTGTGATGTGAGAGCATCTTTCTGTACAGGGCTGAGTGGTAGCACCCCAAAGTCACACCCAACTGGAGCCCATGACCATGACCTCAGATGGAAAGAGGGTCTGTGGGGCGACAGGACCAGCCCGCACCCACCCTGCCCTGGAGAAGGACGCTCGATTACAGCACTCCAGCTGCCAGGAAGACCCCAAATCCACAGACAGCTCCAGCCACAGACCACAGCCTGTGGTGGAAGGCAGTGATGCATAGACTCAGCGGAGCAGTGGCTTGGACCCTCCCGGCTCAGCTACCCGTCACTGTGCAGACGAGGGCCCCTCCCGGCCTGGCCGGCAGTTCCCTCCTCGGCAGGACCCCGCGGGCCCGACTACATCTCACGCCCCTGGAGCCGAGCCCCACACATGCCTTGTCGCCGCCCTCACATGCGGACACTCACTTAACTCGGGGTCCGATGGGCTCCACGCTGACCGCACAAATGAGGCACAGACCTGTGGGGGAGAGCCTGGGGTCACCGCAGCTCTTTGTCATTGAACCCAAAGCAACCCCCAGCTCTACAGGGCTCAGCCAACACCCAGCAGCCCCTAGGGACCCGAGGGCCAGCAGAGCCTTTGCCCACAGTAGCTCCATGGACTCCCCCTGCCCCTGGTGAGAGGGCAGAGCGTGTGGCCCACGGCACCGCTGTGGGGTCCTTGCTCAACACCCCTAGCACCGGGGTCTCTCCAGCAACAGTGACAGCCACACTCGTCTCTGGTGAGACGGTGCGAGTCAGGGCCAGGTCAGGGACCGACACCCGGGACGCATCTGACAGCCACCAGCTGCCTGTGTTGTCTGTTGGTTTTTTTTTTTTCCTCTTTTTTAATGGTGCTGCTGGGACTCGAAGTCAGACAGCTCAGCCTAAACAGCCTGCAATCTCTCCCCGCTCCCAAGCCTGTCCCAGCTGGTCCTTTCCAGCACGGAAATGGCTGGAGCTAAAAGGCCCCACCCAGGACACAGACGTCCAGCCCATCCTGGTGTTTAAGATACTGCATGGCTGGGCCCATCTGACCCAGACCCGGGCTGGGGGTGGTGTGGGGGTGGGGGTTGGCAGAGAGAATCAGACCCCACTCCTGTCTGAAACCGCATTCCAGTGCCAGGGGCCGCCCAGGTCTGGGGTTTCGGCCCCTGTATGCTCCTCCTCCCTGGGGAGCCCAGCCTTGGCTACCCTGCATCTCCCAGGCCCGGATAATAGCCAGGCCAATTCAACAGGAATTTCACATCATCCTCACACTGGGAAGGTTTCCTAGGAACCCACCAGTCATGGAAACTGTATTCACCTCCCAGGTTTGGGGGAGAAGGGGGAAGGTGTTTGAGGGGCACCTTTGAACCTCACGAGTTTCATGTAGTTGAAAACATTTAAATAAGATAAAACCCTACAGTGAGTGGCAGCCTTGAGAGGGAGGCTGAAGTTGACTCAGAACTGCTCCATGCCACCTATTCCTCATGAGAGGCCTCAGGGCCTTAGTCCTCCTGTCTGCAGGATGGGTTGATGACAGCACCCCACCTCGTATGTCCATCAAGGGCTGTTGAGGTGTTTAACGAGGGAAGGTGTGCAGAGCCCTGGCCCTGGCTCAGTAAACAGGGCTGGGAGCCATCCCACCTGCACGGGCTCCCGCCCCCTGCACCCTGACCTCCACGTGGCCGCCCCATGGCAGGGAGCTGGGAAGGACCCACGGCCAGGGGAGCCAGGGCCTCACCTGGGAAGATGAAGATGAAGAAGGAGCTGATGCCGCCGATGATGCCAATGATCTCGCTGAGGTCGGGCAGGAACAGGGCCATGGCGAGCGTCGCGGTGACCCAGAGCACGGTCAGCGGCATCCGGACCCACGGCCCTGTGGGCTCGGCCAAGGCCCGCAGCCCACACGCCCCGCCACAGCCCCGCCTCCAGAAGTCCTGCATCACTGACCTGGAGGCCACAAACCACGGGCTCCCATGTGAGCGCCCCCCCGCCCACGCTGGGTGCCCCAGAGTCCCCCAGCTGCCCCGCACACCCAGCTGGGCTCCCATTCCACAGCAGGGCCTCGGTCCCCAGGGACCCCCACACGTGAGCAGCTGATGGGTGGGGCCTCGCCGGGCGGTCAGGTTCTGGCCACCAGGCTGCAGTCCTGACACCAGCTGGGCCACGCTGGGCAAACCACCCAACTCCCCTTCTCCTCCTCCAGGAAAGGGAGGTGACGACCACCCCCACGACACACAGGCTGGCATGGTGCCCAGCACGTGCCAGTGCTTGATGGACGGTGTGCCCCACCCTGAACCCTGTGCCCCCGAGCTGGCCTCACCTTCCCAAGAAGAGCACGATGGGATAGGCGGTCACGATGGATACAGCGAAGAGGACCCGGGCGACGATGACAACCCCGTCGCTGCCTGGGTAGGACATCAGGATGTCAGCAGACACGTCTGTCCCGAAGGTCAGGAAGCCATACACACCTGCGAGGGCCACAGGGGAACCCAGGAAAGCTGGTGAGAAAAATGCCGGTCCCCCATCTCAACCCCGACATGCTGACAGTACCCACCTCCGCCGCTGCTGAGGTTTCCCCTCGGAGCTGACAGTAGGTTCTAGAACCTCCCCAGGCTTTTCTGTCCTCAGCCCACAGGATCCTCAGTTCTTCTAACTTCAAGACCTGTTGGCCAAGACTGTCCCTTGTCTTCCTCCCAAACAGCTCAGCGTTCACATATGAGGCTCCAGGATGGACTGGAAGCACTTTGACTAATACTTTCTGTGCCCTGTTCCCCCACTCTCTCAGTACCCGGAGAAAGAAGCTGGCCATGCACCCATTTTCCTGATGGGAAAATTCAAGGCCCAGTGTCAGCAACTGTCTGGAATAACACAGCTTATTACAGGAGCGGTCAGGTCCCTC
Source organism: Bos mutus (assembly GCF_027580195.1). NCBI lineage: Eukaryota > Metazoa > Chordata > Mammalia > Artiodactyla > Bovidae > Bos > Bos mutus. Next base: position 52,295,502 of record NC_091634.1, on the reverse strand, counting down.
CCCCACAATCCAGCACTGCCTCCCAGCCACCTGCCCTGTCCTGAGACCCCACCTCTGAGCTTTGGCTTTTTGCCCATCCCACAATCCTGCTGGCCCTGCAGCATCTGGAAGACAACCTCAATCACGGGGTCTGACCCAGGGGCTACAGAGCCCTGCTAGACAGAGGTCAACCAGCAAATGTCCAGGCCCCCAACATGTGTATGGCCGCCTCGGGGCTTCCTGAATCAGAGGCTCTGACAGGCCAATGAAAGAAAGCTAGCTGCCGGGCTGGAGGAAAGCAGCCAGGAGTCAGCCTGAGCCCAGGCCCTGGGCTGGATGAGCTGTGGGACCTCGGGTGTGGCAGCCCTTCTGTGAGCCACACCCTGCCACCTCTGAAGACCCTCCCACGCCAGTGTGTGGATGCTCAAACCCACTGTATCTGAGAGGGTGTCCTGTAAACCACACCGGATGTAACACTCTGACAGCATCACTCCTGCCATCCTTCCAGATGGGGAGGAGGGATTGTGGCGAGACAGTCGGCCAGGGTTTCTATCTCAGCTTAGACATCAAATCAAGAGACCCTGGTTGAGCTGAGGCAATCCTCTGGGTAGAGTGTCCTCCTCTATGAATCGTGGATTCTCCTGGGGGCGTTAGGGACCAAAGACGCTCCAACCACTTAGCGCTGTGCCCAGGATGTGTATTATTCCAGTTTCTCCTACTGCTCCACCCCCAGGTCCTGGGCACCCCAGGCAGGCCTTACCTGTCAGCGAGTAGACGAGGCAGCAGGCCAGCAAGGACAGCACGGAGACCAGGGCCCAGTGCCCGAGGCTCTGGTGGCGCATGCTGCAGTAGATGGACACGGCGGCTTCGTGACACTGCAAGAGAGGGGCAGGGTCAGTGGGGCTCGGGCCAGCCTGCAGTAGAGCCACCTGGCACCCTCTAAAGAGTCTCATTATCCAGAATGTGAGCAATGACCCAGAAGCCCACCAACTAGCAGAAGGGAGAAGTAAGCTGTCAGATATTCACGTGTGGAACATTACATGGCACCCAAAGGGGGCAAACACAACTGCACGCCCCGTCACAGAGGCCCCGCGGCCGTAACGTGGAGTGAAAGCAGCCAGAGAAGAATGTTTCCACGTATGTGAAGTTAAAGTTTCAAGTCAAACAAGTCAGGATGGGGTCCTCAATCACTGTTGATGCTGGGGGGTGTGCTGTACACGGTGTGACGTGGACCAGACCCCCGGCCTTGACCCACGAGATGGCAGGAGCGCCCCCTTCAGGTGTGACAATCAAAAGTGTCTGCAGACATTGCCAGGTGTCCCCTGGGGGAGGGGGGCAAAGTCAACCCAGTTGACAGCCCTCGTTTATGGTGACAGAGGGCAGAGCAGTGGTATGGGTGGGTGGATGGTGGTCCCGAGGGAACATTCCGGGGGGCTGATGATGTTCTATGTCCCCACTGGGGTGACGGTTTTGTGGGAGCACACATACTTATGATTTATACACTTCCTATGTACATGACTGGAAAAGATCAGTTTTCATTCCAATCCCAAAGAAAGGCAATGCCAAAAGAATGTTCAAACTACTGCAAAATTGCACTCATCTCACACGCTAGTAAAGTAATGCTCAAAATTCTCCAAGCCAGGCTTCAGCAATACGTGAACCGTGAACTTCCAGATGTTCAAGCCGGTTTTAGAAAAGTCAGAGGAAAGAAAAAGAAAAGGCAGAGGAACAAGAGATCAAATTGCCAACACCCACTGGATCATCAAAAAAGCGAGAGTTCCAGAAAAAACATTTATTTCTGCTTTATTGACTATGCCAAAACCTTTGACTGTGTGGATCACAATAAACTGTGGAAAATTCTGAAAGAGATGGGAATACCAGGCCACCTGACCTGCCTCTTGGAAACCTATATGCAGGTCAGGAAGCAACAGTTAGAACTGGACATGGAACAACAGACTGGTTCCAAATAGGAAAAGGAGTACGTCAAGGCTGTATATTGTCACCCTGCTTATTTAACTTATATGCAGAGTACATCGTGAGAAACACTGGGCTGGAAGAAGCACAAGCTGGAATCAAGATTGTCAGGAGAAATATCAATAACCTCAGATATGCAGATGACACCACCCTTATGGCAGAAAGTGAAGAGGAACTAAAGAGCCTCTTGATGAAAGTGAAAGAGGAGAGTGAAAAAGTTGGCTTAAAGCTCAACATTCAGAAAACGAAGATCATGGCATCTGGTCCCATCACTTCATGGGAAATAGATGAGGAAACAGTGTCAGATTTTATTTTTGGGGGCTCCAAAATCACTGCAGATGGTGAGTTCAGCCATGAAATTAAAAGATGCTTGCTCCTTGGAAGGAAAGTTATGACCAACCTAGATAGCATATTCAAAAACAGAGACATTACTTTGCCAACAAAGGTCTGTCTAGTCAAGGCTATGGTTTTTCCAGTAGTCATGTATGGATGTGAGAGTTGGACTGTGAAGAAAACTGAGCACCAAAGAATTGATGTTTTGAACTGTGATGTTGGAGAAGACTCTTGAGAGTCCCTTGGACTGCAAGGAGATCCAACCAGTCCATTCTAAAGGAGATCAGACCTGGGTGTTCTTTGGAAGGAATGATGCTGAAGCTGAAACTCCAATACTTTGGCCACCTCATGTGAAGAGTTGACTCATTGGAAAAGACTCTGATGCTAGGAGGGATTGGGGGCAGGAGGAGAAGGGGACGACAGAGGATGAGATGGCTGGATGGCATCACCGACTCGATGGACATGCGTCTGAGTGAACTCTGGGAGTTGGTGATGGACAGAGAGGCCTGGCGAGCTGCAATTCATGGGGTCGCAAAGAGTCAGACGTGACTGAGCGACTGAACTGATTACTATATCACATTTTAAAAAATCTAAAGTACATATACCACTGTCGAGAGCCCACCTACGATGTGATGTTCTTGGGGCAGGTCCTGGGCAGCCAGGGAGGAGCTGCTGTTTCTGGATGTGCCCTGTGGGTTCGGGGAACTTCCCAGGCTCCCCGGACAGGGTTCCCACTGTCACATTCACTTACTCCCTTCTGATCAAAACTAGCACGATGACCATCTATGCCTGCCACTCACCACGCTCAAGACTCCCTTCGCCCACCGGGCTCAGCCCACAGCTGCCCCTCTCCACTGCCTCAGGGCCTGTGCCTGTGCTGTGTGCTCCGCCAGGGGCAGCCCCCGGTCCAGCCAGCTCCCACTCACCCTTCAGGAAAGCCCTCCCCTGCTGGCTCCACGTGAGCACAGCCGGGCTTGTTGGCTCAGTGTCTGTTGGGTGTGTGGTAGCAGACACACTCGCCTCACTCATCCCCAGTGTGGAGTCTGGCCCCCAGTTGAGGGCCCTCCTGGGATTACTCAATCATCCATCCCTCTGCTCCACCTGCAGCCGTGAGGCCTCCCAGCGCCCAGTCCAGCTCCTCACACTCAGGCCCTCACTGGTCCCCTCGGTGTGAGTCTGGGGTAGCTCCTCAACCAGGCCCACAGCCCCTACCCTCATGGAGCACACACTGGGAGTGGCTGGGGCACCTCGGCCGCGAGACTCCCGATTCCAGCTGCAGAGGCGGCGTGCAGTCCAGGGCAAGCCCCCCACACCTTCTACAACAGGCGAGCCTCAGGGACCTCCCTGGCCTCATGGAAGCCCACTGCAGGCCGGCTCAGCCAGGCAGTGGGCACTTAAATTCCCCCCAAATACAAAAGGACCCTCGACCAGCAGGCATCAATGTCCTGCCTCCCGCACTCGGGAACCCAGGCGTGGGGAAAAGATGGTTGGTGGTGGCCGGATGGAGCCCTGCCCTCCTCCCTGTGGGTCCCACGACTCCTGGGTCATGTGCCTCTTGGTCTTATTTGAGGGAATAAAGCTTCTGAGGGCAGGGCTGCCCTGCTGGGACAGCATCTAGAACAGCGTGTGACCAAGAGCAGGCTGACCAGTCACGAAGTGGTGGGGTGCGGGGCAGAGGAGCACGTGGTGGGTAACAGGTGGAAACAGCCCAGACGTCCCCCGGCTGAGAGATGGAAACGCAAGCCATGGACTCGGCAGACAGCGGAGCATCGCTCAACCGTGAAAAGGGATGCGGTCCCGACGCACACAGCACACAGAAATCACCTCGAAATCACCATGCAGAGTGGAAGAAGCCAGCCACAGAGGACTAGCTACTATATGATTCCACTTACAGGCAGCGTCCAGAAGAGGTACATGCAGAGACGGTAAGAAAGATTCTGGCTGCCAGGGACTGGGCGGGGGACGAGCTGGGGATGGGGAGTGATGGCTAACAGGTAAAAGTTTCTTTGGGGGGCGGTGAGGAATGTTCTGAAATTGGCTGTGGTGATGGCTGCAGAACTCTGTGAACATACCAAAGAACTAGGGGTGAGTTGCACCCCACGTAAGTCATATCTCAAAGCTGTTGAGCTTTGAGAAACAAAGAGAAAAGAAACAAGAGAAAAGAAGCCATACAGATGGCCAACAGGCACACTAAACGATGCTCAACAATGGTAACTATCGGACAAATGTGGATCAAAACTACAGGGAGGTACACCACCTCACTCCAGTCAGAACGGCCGTCCTCAAAGCCTACAAATAACAAACGCTGGAGAGGGTGTGGAGACGAGGGAGCCCCCTGTGCTGCTGGTGGGAATGTAAGTTGGCACAACCACTATGGAGACCAGTATGGGGGTTCCTTAAAAAAACTAAGAACAGAGCTACCATGTGATCCAGAAATTCCACTCCTGGGCACATATCTGGAGGAACGGGACTTGCGAAGATACACACCCCAAGTGATCCAGAAATTCCACTCCTGGGCACATATCTGGAGGAACGGGACTTGCGAAGATACACACCCCATGTGATCCAGAAATTCCAGTCCTGGGCACATATCTGGAGGAACGGGACCTGAGAAGATACACACCCCAACGTTCACTGCAGCACTGCTCACAACAGCCAAGAATGGAAGCAGCCTAAGTGTCCAGCGACAGAGGAGTGGAGAAAGGCGTGGTTACGGACATGCAACGGAATATTATTCAGCCATAAAAAGGAATGAAACACCACCATTTGCAACAACATATATGAACCTAGAGATTATCAAACTAAGAAAGAGGAATATGATATCACTTATATGTGGAATCTTTAAAAAATAAACAGATACAAATGAACTTATTTCCAAAACAGAAACAGACTCACAAACATAGAAAACAAACTTAACAGTTACCAAAGGGGAAAGGGGGGTGGGGGGATAAATTAGGACTTTGGGACTAACATATACACACTACTATATATAAAACTGCAAGGAGATCCAACCAGTCCATTCTAAAGGAGATCAGCCCTGGGTGTTCTTTGGAAGGAATGATGCTGAAGCTGAAACTCCAATACTTTGGCCCCCTCATGCGAAGAGTTGACTCATTGGAAAAGACTCTGATGCTGGGAGGGATTGGGAGCAGGAGGAGAAGGGGACGACAGAGGATGAGATGGCTGGATGGCATCACTGACTCGATGGACGTGAGTCTGAGTGAACTCCGGGAGTTAGTGATGGACAGGGAGGCCTGGCATGCTGCGATTCATGGGGTCGCAAAGAGTAGGACACGACTGAGTGACTGGACTGACTGACTGATATATAAAACAGATAACCCACAAGGATCTACTCATAGCACAGACAACTCTACTCAATATTTTGTAACCTATAAAGGAAGAGAATCTGAAAAAGAACATACATACACATATATTCAGTTACCAGAATCATGGTGCTGTACACCTGAAACTAACATGATACTGTAAATCAATCACGCTTCAGTTAAAACAAAACAAAGGAGAAGTATTACACGTGGCCAGGGTGGCTGGGAGCAAAGCCTCACCCCAACCCCTGCTCCCCACAAGCCCCTCTGATTCTGCACAGGCGGGAGGGGGTCCCCATTGCTAAGTGTGTGGGGAAGGGTGTGGTTGAACTGAAGCAGGGACTCCCCACTCCCCTGCACAGCCCTGCCCTACCCCTCACCCTCCCCCTCACCCTCCTCCCTTCCACCTTCCCCTACATCTAGTCCCCGCACCCCCAGATCCCTGACTCCACAAGCTGGATCCTAGCAGCCCCTTCCCTGGCCTCAGCAACTAGTCCTCAGCCCCACCCCCACCCCGCATCCACATCTTTCTCCTAACTCCCCATCTCTGCATCCCGTGTCCCTGGAAACTGCAGCCCAGGCCTCCGTTGCTAGGAGAATCAGATGAGGGAGCCGAGGCAAAGGTGAGGGGGGCACCCCCTCCAAGCATCTGGAAAGCGGCCCCCCTTCCCCTCCGCTGGCACGAGCCTGCTATACCATATGGTGCTCGGGCAGCCAAGAGAGGGCTGGTTAAACTCCATCCAGACAGTTGACAGCAAAATCATCGCTTTACATCTTTCAAAATATTGGGTGTGTGGGACGAAACGTGAGAAATCCTGTAAGCGGCTTGCTAAGTCTCAGGAGTGATACAGCAACTCATTTATAAAAAAGAGAAATGGAAATGTTTCAGGATTTTTCTTCCCCCCAAGAAATGATTCTCAGAGAAGACACAAGATGAAGAACAGAAAGAGGAGCTGATGGATGGGTAAGTGGAGAAGACACTGGGGCTAGGAAGCTGAGACACCGTCAGTCTTGAGCCCCTCTGCCTTGAGAACATGCTTCTACATGGGGCGGTTTTGTTGTCAGTGTGGCGGGTAGGTGGTTGTCTTTAGGAGAGAGGCAAATCTTTCCAAAATAAGCAATGGAAAAAGGGGGTCAGCTGCCACCTGCGGGGAGACTGGGGAACCCCAAGAGAGACCAGAAGGCAGGGAGCAGAGCTCGACCCCCACTACAGCCATCTCCAGCCCCTCACCAAGCACCCACCTCACCCAGACCTTAGCAGCTCTCCAGCCTGGGACCCCTCCCCTCCGTGGATCTCCAGTGGAAGCATCTCCCTGCACCTGCCGCCTCCCACACATTCCTCAAGACTCCTCTTAGGCCTCAGCACCTAGCAGAGGACATCTCTGAATCTGCCCCGCCGAGAGCTACATCGGAAGCACCCCCAACTAGATTCCACACACAGAAGCTCTTACTCCACGACATTCTGTCAAATTCTATATATCGTGCCCAGCAGCCGCCCCGCACACCTTCCTGCCCTTCTAGCCTGCAAGCCTCCAGCCCCTGCGGCAGAATCCACCTGCAGGAAGGCGGCTCCCGGTCCCCAGGCAGGGCGACACCGCCACCAGGACTTTTAAAGGAGGGCACAGGTCCTGGACCCCCACACTCAACCTCAGACTCAACAAACGGGCTGCTGCTGGTGCTGGCCAGTGGAGCCAGTTCCAAAGTTCAACTGAAATTCAGAGCTCGCTGAGCCCAGACGCCAACCCATATGCATGGTCCCCTAGAGACAGACTGGTTCATCCCAAAACACGTTCACAAACCTCCCTCCCCACGACCAACAGGGAGGCAACTTGCCCCCAAGGGAACGGGCAGTCACCACAGCCCGCAAATGCCGCCCTCCTCAACACAGATACCAAGGTTACCTGAAATCCAAAACAGATGGTGGGGAAGACACTAAATACAGAGGTCCAGGAGGAGGGACTGTAAAGAGATGAAAACAGGTGTTTGTTACAAAAAGTTAAACTCAAAACAACCTTCAACTTGAAGACGAGTTTTAAATAATACAAGCAAGCTGTAACGAAGTGTAACTCTAAGGTAGATTTTAATAACCACGTCCACTCCGGGGTTGAGGGGTGGCAGAAGCCGCATGTAAAGTGCTGCACTTTTAAGTACATCTGTGCTGACGTTTGACAACTTGACAGTCTCCATGCAGGCAGAATGTGGGCAGGACATGGCTAGGAGGAACTCCCAGCTTCCTTGGAGGCTGCCTGTCCCCAGTGAGGTTGGGGTCTGGGGGTGCGGGGGCAGGGCACAGGCAGAATCCAAACAGACCACAAGAGGACAAGGACGGTTTGACCTCCGTCTAAGCGGCCTAAGAGAACTGACGGGTGCACGGGGCAGACTCTTAAGGTCAAACCCTCGCAGTGGCCCCCGACTGGTGGCCCTCCAGCTTTCTTTTCGAGCAGCTCCAGGTTCTGGCCTCCAGCAGATTTGGGGACACACAGTTGGGGGGGCATAAATAGCACCCACTATAGAACCAGAGTTTCCTGGCTGTGCTAGAATAATGGCCCCCAAAGATGTCCCCATCCTAATCCTGGGAAGCTGGGAGTTTGTGACCTTATATCCTACAAGGGACTCTGCAGGTGTGATGAAGGTCAGGACTCTGAGATGGGAGATGACCCCGGATTATCTAGGCCCCATATATCATAAGGATCCTTGCCATCAGAGAACCTTCCCCAGCTGTGGTCAGAGGGAGCTGTGACTGCAGAAGCAAGATCAGAGAGACGGAACCTTGCTGGCTGTGAAGACTGTGGAGGGGCCACAAGCCAAGGAACGTGGGCACCCCTAGGAACCGGGAAAGGCCAGGAGACGGATTCTTGTCTAGACCTCCTGAAAGAACACAGCACTGCTGACCCTTCGAATTCAGCACAGCGAGACTCATTCTGGACTTTTGACATCAGAAGATAATAAGCTTGTATAGTTTTGAGCCACTGTGTTTGGCAGTAACTTGTTACAGCAGCCGCAGGGGGCTCGCCCAGTGCCATCTCCCTTCTGTAATGTGTTTCCGGCTGACTCTTAACTCTGGATGCAGCCCAGGGAGCCCCCCAGCCAAGCCCCGCCTTCTCAGACCTTCCTCAAGACAGCACTGTCAGCAGACGGCTGGCTTCTCAGAGCCCACGCTTCTGCTGCTCCATCTGCCTGCCTGCATCCTCTGGGCCACGTGCACTGTCCCCTCCTGTTCCTGTGGTAGATGCCGTCCAAGCTCCAGCCCTGGAGGATGGACCTCCAGGGCACGAGACCCTCCCCTGGACTCAAGGCCGCAGGTCAGCAGTGGATCCGGGCCTTTCCTGCTCTGTTGGATTACCCCATCAGTGTACGGGTGTGTGGGGGCCACTGAGCCCCACCTCCTGCCCATTCCTCTCCTCCCCTCCTCGGAAGACCTCTCTCCTGACCCCAATCCACCTGGGCCTCATCCCCACCTCCTGCCCTGACGAGTCTCAGCCACATCAAGACTGGCCTCTGAAAAAAAAAAAAAAAGACTGGCCTCTGTGGCCAAATCCAGCACCAGGGCTCAGTCCCACGTGACCTAGGAGCAGTATTCGGTGGTGAACACCCTAAAATTCTTGAAATTTTGCTCACTGACTTCTGAGACCCAGAGGTCATCATCTGGGTGATAGATAGACCCATTCTGTCATCATCTGTCCTGGGTTTATAGTGACCATCCCCCCTCCAAATTTATATCCAGTGGGAATCTCAGAAAGAAATTTTATTTGGAAAAAGAGTCCTTGTAGACATAATTGGTTAAATTAAGACGAGGTCGTACTGGAGCAGGCTGGGAGTTGATCCAACAATTGGTGCCCTTAAGGGAAGAGAAAACACATACCCAGGGAGAGCCGTGTGAGGGTGGCGCTGAAGCTGGAGTGAAGCGCCTGCAGGCCAAGGAGCGCCAAAGAGCGCTGGCAGCTCAGGACCCTGAGGGGCAGGAAGGCCCCTCCCGGAGCCTCCTGAGGGAGCACAGCCCGACTGACACCCTCATACTCGGTTTCTAGCTTCCAGCACCAAGGGGAGGGATTTCTGCTGCTTTCAGCCTCCCAGTTTGTGGTAGAACAAGCAGCTCCAGGAGGCTAACAGTGCTCCCGACTCTCCATTCCTCTCCTGGGCCCCCAGGACCGGTGGAGGACCACTGGCTGTGACAATTTTCACACAGCCCTTGCATGCCACCTCTGGGCTGACATTTCTACTTCCAGCCATGGCCTCTCTGAACACCAGTCTGACAGCTCCCTGACGTCTTTAGTGTCTCAAAGCCTTTCCCACCTAACATGTCCCCACCAAAACCCTCCCCCAGCCAGCTGCTCCTCCCCGTCCCACACAGTCCAGGAAACAGCATGGCCCTCGGTTCCCCTGCTCTAAGCTCAGAATCAACCTGGACTCTCCTCTCTCTCCTGTTCCACCTCTGATCTGTCCTCCAGGAGGGCCCACACAATTTGTGGGACCACGTGCAAAATGAACACGCCGGCCCTTGTTCAGCAGCCGTGAAGAATCTCAGGATGGTGACAGCAGGGTGTTAAACCAAGGGTGGGCTCTTCTGAGCCTGGGACCTGGGTGACGTCACAGGCCACAGGCCCCTGGAGCTGGCCTGCCACCAGATTTGATTTCAAGGCCCTGCTGTGATCAAAACCCTGAAATGGCTTCCATGCGAAATGGAAGTCCTCCCTGCAGCTCCGAATCCCTACAGGAGTCCTCACTTCTGGTGTCGCTCAGGTCTCTCGCGCCTCACTGGCCTCAGCGTCTTGCTGGCTGGTCCTGTTTCTTCCACGCCGTGGGGCACATCTGCAACCGCCCAGGAGCACCGGCTGGCGGGCATGTGGTGCTTCCATGCCCCTCACCCTGTCCTCACTAGTGGCAGCTGAGTGGTTTTGAACAAGGAAAAGAGCTTTTGCTGAGCTCTACAGCATCAGCCCTGGGATTTCTTTGGAAGGAATGATGCTAAAGCTGAAACTCCAGTACTTTGGCCACCTCATGCGAAGAGTTGACTCATTGGAAAAGACTCTGATGCTGGGAGGGATTGAGGGCAAGAGGAGAAGGGGACGACAGAGGATGGCTGGATGGCATCACCGACTCGATGGACATGAGTTTGGGTGAACTCTGGGAATTGGTGATGGACAGGGAGGCCTGGCGTGCTGCGATTCATGGGGTTGCAAAGAGTCGGACACAACTGAGTGACTGATCTGATCCGACAGCATCAGAGACTTGAAGAACTTCATGAGAAGAGCCAGGGCTCTGTGCAAACCATGGGGGGTTGGGAGGGGGGTGCAGGGAATTGGCCCTCGCCCCTCGAAGAAGCCCACGGAAGCCATCCCCCAGACTCACCTGGACTCCAGGCGGGGCTCACGGGCGAGGTCTTGGGGCCTGAGGTAGTACTGCGCCACGATGACCAGGGCCAGGTAGCAGGCGGCCAGGGTGCCTAGGATGCTAACACACGAGAGAGCACAGTGTCAGGGGGCGGCCGTGGTGAGGCAGCGCCTGGGGAGCCACACAGAGCGGGGTCTCGGTGTCAGCTCGGCCCACACTGGCAAGGGCTCAGGCAAGTTCTTCCTGTCTGGGCCCCAGTTATCTGTAGGATAGGGCAGCAGGAAGGGCGTTCCAGGCAGGGACACCCTCATGCCACGCAGTGGGACCTGCAAGGCTGTCAGCGCTACGGGTGCCCCATCTCTCCAGCAACAGCCACACAGCCCCTGGGATCCGGCATTTAAGCAGCCATGACACAGCGTGCAGAAGGACCAGCTGGAGAGGGCGGGGGGCGCCCGGGGGGCTCTGAGGTCCTACCCGCTGTTTCTCTGCTCCACTTCTCTACACGACAGGGAAAGGTCGGTGGCACACTTGTGTGAAGATTTTTGCCAGACTTTATTTTTTCAAAAGTATATGTGGAGCCTCAGACTGTAAAATGAAAAGTGTGTGTGTGTGTTTGTGTGTGTCTCCGTGCCTGTGTATGTGGGTGCAGAAAAAGCTTGCGATCATTAAGTAACAAAATGGAGGCCCTGTTATTACAGGCAATTTTCTTTTCTGTTTATCTGTATTTTCTATCATGCCCACGAATGACTTTGGTAATTTAACATTTCTTTCCTCTTCTCCCAATGGGAAGAACCATGCTGGCAGCTCCCCTATCCCAGGCGGACAGAAACCACCCCCAAACGCCAGCGAAGGTGGGGACCCAGCCCCAGCCCTCGCCCCCAGGAGGGGTCTGCAGCCCATACCTTGTGTATTTCTGGAAGCCGATCTCCCGTGGCGCGGAGAGGGGCAGGATGACCAGCACGCAGAGCAGCGTCAGGGTGAAGCGCTGGTCAGTGTACCAGGGCTGCGGGACTGGCGGGGTGCTGGGCAGGATGAAGTCCCACACTGCAGAGAGCAAGGGAAGGAGAGGCAGTGAGCCCAGAGAGCCTGCCCCAGGGTGACCCCATTATTAGATGGCCCGAGTGGAGGGGGAGAATTAGGGCGGGGCTGAGCTAGCCGCTTCTGCTCCACACCACACAGGCTGCGGGCCCTTGGGGGTACCTGGCTGAGGGCTGGAGGGGCCTCAATGGCTGTGCTCACCCAGGGTGCCTGGTGGGGACACTTGGGCTCAGCACACCCACCTCCTCACCAGCAGACCCCTCAAAGGACTAGTCCTTAGCAGCTTGGGGCCCTGAGCCAAAGGAGGGAGGTGTTGTCCTCTTAAAGGCCAGGCCTGGAACTGGCACTGGCCCCTCTGCCATCCTCTGCCAGTCAAGCATCTCCGAGCCCACTCTAATTGGTGGGGGACACAGACCCCATCAACCTCTCAGGGAAAGGTATCTGAGAAACTGGGACCGGTTTATTCTGTCTGTCATAGGAAGACAGAGAATTGGGAGCTGATAGAAGGGGCCAGAAAGGTGGTGGAGGGGAGAGCCCAGGAGAGACACAAGGTGGCTTGAGGCCGGAAGCAGAGGGGGTGAGGCGGCCCCGCAGCGCACGGGGTGGGGGTGCCCAGAGCTGATCCTGGCCCACACGGGGTGCTGGTACTGCTGTAAAGGAACCCTTCTAGTTCTCCGCACTTGCTCAATAAAGACAGCGATCAAAAGAAATGACCACTTGACCAGGATGGTTTGTTTCTACTGGAGAGACACATGGACTATTTCCACATTGAGCTCACGGTACAGAGGCCCCCCCTTCAGAGGAAGGTAGGCTCTTGTGGCCAGAGAGGCCAAGGGAATGAATGCACGCACCCAGAGATGCACAGAGATCTCCACGAGTAACAGGCCCACATGGCCTGGGTTGGGGTGCAAGCTCTTCTTATCCATATGTATGGATTCCTGAAGCCAGGAGAGCTGCCTCTGCCAACTAGGCCACCCAGCTCCTTCCTGAGCCCTCGCTTTCCAGGCCATTCACCATTATTTACGGTCATTTTCACTTGATGAATCCAATGACTCTGTAAAACAGCCCTGACCTCTAATGATCCTTCAATCCAAGAAACCTGGTCTTGCCTTCAGAAAGACATTCCAACATATCGACCCAAGAAGCATAAAAGTGATGCGTCTTCGCACCAGTCGATATGCCCAGAGTAGGCTTGGCCTGTGTCCTCATCAACGCGATAATCCCTCCAGGGGATCCACCACCTGAGCCTGAAACCTTCCCCAAACGACAGATCCTAGGAATCCTTCTCAACCTCAAAATCTTACTCAACTCCACACTCCCTCAGATCCACCTCAACACTGCACCCCTTCAGAATCCTTCTGAACGCAGAAGCCACCCACATCCTTCTCAACACAACAGCCCCTAGAATCCTTCTCACACAGTAGCCCTGAGGATCCGTCTAAGCCACAACACCTCAGAACCTTCCCAAAATGGCAGTCCCTCAGAATCCTTCCAAACACTGAAGGCCCTCAATATCTTTCTCAACAAGGCAATTCAGAATCCTCCTCAACACAGCAGCTCTTCAAAATCATTTTCATCATAGCAGCCCTCAGAATCATCCTCAGCATCTCAGAATTCTTACCAACATGGCATGCTTCAGAATCATTCTTAGCAAAACAGTCCCTCAGACCCTTCCCAAAACAGCGGGCTCCCACAATCCTTCTCAACATGGAGCACCTCCAAACCGTACTCAACACAACACTACCTCAAATACTCTTCAACCCTGAACCCTCTCCGAATCCTTCTCAACATAGCAGCCCCTAAGATTCTTTTAAACAGAGGCCATCAGAATCTGTCTCATCATGCAGCTCTTCTGATGCTTCTTAAAGTGGCAGCCCCGAAGATACTTCTCAACACAAGAGCCCTCAGAATCCTTCTGACACAGCAGCCACTCAGAATTCTCAACACAGCAATCCCTAAAACCTTCTCAAAATGACAGCCCCTCAGAATCCATCTAAACACAGCAGCCCCTAAGAATCCTTCCCAACACAACAGGCCCTCAGATCCTTCTCAACTCATAATCCACACAGATACTCCTCAACACACCAGCACTTCAGAATTCTTACCAACATGGCATGCCTCAGAATTATTCTCAACACAAAAGGCCCTCAGGTGCTTCCCAACACAGCAGGTCCTCAGAATCTTTGTCAACATGGAGCACCTCAAAATCTTACTCAACATGACACTACCTCAGAATCCTCCTGAACACCACAGCCCCTCAGATTCTTGACAACACAAAAGCCTTCAGAATCCTTTTGACATGGCCACCATTCAGAATCGTTCCCAACACTGCAGCAGCTAAGATTCTTCCTAATCTGGTGGCACCTAATAGATGGGGAAACAGTGTCAGACTTTATTTTTTTGGGCTCCAAAATCACTGCAGATGGTGATTGCAGCCATGAAATTAAAAGACGCTTACGCCTTGGAAGGAAAGTTACGACCAACCTAGATAGCATATTCAAAAGCAGAGACATTACTTTGCCAACAAAGGTCCATCTAGTCAAGGCTATGGTTTTTCCAGTGGTCATGTATGGATGTGAGAGTTGGACTGTGAAGAAAGCTGAGTGCCGAAGAATTGATGCTTTTGAACTGTGGTGTTGGAGAAGACTCTTGAGAGTCCCTTGGACTGCAAGGAGATCCAACCAGTCCATCCTAAAGGAGATCAGTCCTGGGTGTTCTTTGGAAGGAATGATGCTGAAGCTGAAACTCCAATACTTTGGCCACCTCATGCAAAGAGTTAACTCATTGGAAAATACTCTGATGCTTGAAGGGATTGGGGGCAGGAGGAGAAGGGGACGACAGAGGATGAGATGGCTAGATGGCATCACTGACTTGATGGACATGAGTCTGAGTGAACTCCGGGAGTTGGTGATGGACAGGGAGGCCTGGTGTGCTACAATTCATGGGGTCGCAAAGAGTTGGACACAACTGAGCTGAACTGAATATTCTTCTCAGCACTGAGGCTCTCACAATCTTTCTTACACAGCGGCCTTGAGAATCCTTCCCAACACGGCAGCCCTTCAGGATCCTTCTCAACAGGACAACCACTCAGAATCTTCTCAACACAGCAGCTTCTGAGAATCCTCCAAAACTCGGCACCCCCCAAAATTCTTCTCAATATGGAGGCCCTCAGAATCCTTCCCAACACTATAGCACCTCAGAATCCTTCTGAACACAGAAGCCCACCAGATCCTTCTCAAAACCACAGCCTCTATAATTGTTCTCACATGGTAGCCCTCAGTTCAGTTCAGTTGCTCAGTCATGTCCAACTCTTTGTGACCCCATGAATTGCAGCACACCAGGCCTCCCTGTCCATCACCAACTCCCGGAGTCCACCCAAACCCATGTCCATTGTGTCGGTGATGCCATCCAACCATCTCATCCTCCGTCATCCCCTTCTCCTCCTGTCTTCAATCTTTCCCAGCATCAGGGTCTTTTCAAATGAGTCAGCTCTTTGCATCAGGTGGCCAAAGTATTGGAGTTTCAGCTTCAGCATCAGTCCTTCCAGTGAACACCCAGGACTGATTTCCCTTAGGATTGACTGGTTGGATCTCCTTGCAGTCCAAGGGACTCTCAAGAGTCTTCTCCAACACCACAGTTCAAAAGCATCAATTCTTTGGTGCTCAGCTTTCTTCACAGTCCAACTCTCACATCCATACATGACCACTGGAGAAACCATAGCTTTGACTAGACCTCAAGATCCATCTAAACCACAGCACCTCAGAACCTTGCCAACATGGCAGTCCCAGAGAATGCTTCCAAACACTGCAAACTCTCACTATCCTTCTCAACATGGCAGCCCCTCAAAATCATTTTTAACATGGCAGCACCTTTGAATCCTTCTGAACACAGCAGCCCTCAGATCCTTCTCAACGTGGCAGCCAGTGAGAATCCTCTAAAGTACGGCAGCCCCAAGTTTCTTTTCAACACTGAGGCCTGTAGAATCCATGTGAACACTGTAGCCCCTTAGAATGCTTCCCTATACAACGGCACCTCAGAAGCCTTTTTAGGATGGCAGCACCACAAATCCTCCTCAACACAGGCTGCTTGTGCTTAGTCGTTCGGTCGTGTCTGACTCTTTGCGACCCTTTGGAGGCAGCCCACCAGGCTTCTCTGTCCTTGGGATTTTTCAGGCAGACACTGGGGTGGGTTGCCAATTCCTTCTCCACACAGTAGTCTCCCCAAACTATTCTCAACACAGTAGCCTTTCATATTCTCAATACAGCACCCTCAGAATCCTTCCAAACACTGAGGCCCTCAGAACACTTCTCAACAAGGTAGCGGCTCAGAATCCTCAACATGGCAGCCGCTCAATATCATTTTCAACATGACAGCCTCTCAAAATCTTCTGAACATAGCAGCCCTCCTATCCTTTTCCACACAGCAGCCCCTGAGAATCCTCCAAAGGATGGCAGCTTCTAAGATTCTTCTCAACATTTTGAGGCCCCCAGAATCCTTCTAAACACAGCAGCCACTCAGAATTCTTCTCAATAATGCAGCACTTCAGAATCCTCCTCAACAGGACAGGCAGGTACAATCCTTCTCAACTCGGCAGCCCCTCAGGTCCTCCACAATAGAGCAGCTTCTGAGAATGCTGCTCAACACACATTCCTCAGGATATTTTGCAACTTGGCAGGCCATCAGAATCCTTCTTAATACAACACCCCTCAGATCCTTTCCCAATACAGCAGCTTTCATTAACATGGAAGCCCCTCAAAGTCCTTCTGAACACAGCAGCCCCTAAGAATCCTTCCTAACACATAGCAGCCCCTCAGATCATTCTCAACACATAATCCAGTCAGATCCTCCTCAACACAGCAGCACCTCAGAAGGCTTACCAACACAACATACCTCAGAATCATCGTCAACACAATAGCCACTCATATCCTTTCCACTGCAGCAGGCTCTCAGAATCGTTTACAACAGAGAGCACCTAAAATCTTACTCAACATGACACTACCTCAGAATCCTCCTCAATACAGCAGCCCATCAGATTCTTCACACCACAAAAGCCCTCAGAATCTTTTTGACATGGCAGCCTTTCAGAATCATTCTCACCACCACAGCTGCTAAGATTCTTCCCAACATGGCAGCCCCTAAAATTCTTCTCAATACTGAGGCCCTCAGAATCCTTCTGACAAAGCAACCCATGAGGAAGTCCTTCAGGATCCTTCTCAGTAGAACAGCCACTCGAAATCCTTCTCAACACCACATCTCCTCAGATCCTTCCCAATATGGCAGCCCACAGAATCCTTCCAAATACTACAGCCACTCAGTGTCCTTCTCAACAAACCAGCCCATCAGAATCTTCTCAACACAGCAGCTTCTGAGAATCCTCTAAAACACAGCAGCCCCTAAAAATTCTTCTCAACAGAAAGGCCCTCAGAATACTTCCCAATATTCTGAGGAATAACTCCTCAGAATCCTTCTCAACACAGCAGTCCTTCAGAACTCTTCCCAAACAGGTAGTTCCTCAGAATCCTTCCCATCACAGAAGCTCCTCAGAAACTACTCTATGCAGCAGTCCCTCACTTCCTTCCCTAGGAAGAGCCATCCAGAATCCTCAACACATCCACCTGTCAAATCATTTTCAACATGGCAGCACCTCAGATCCTTCCCAATGCTGTAGCCCTTCAGCAGCCTCTGAACACAGAAATCAAAACCATCAGAACATCTCTACATGGCAGCCCCTAACACTCTTCTCAACGTGGAGGCCCTCAGAATGCTTCCCAACACATAGCTCCTCATGAGCCTTTCCAACATGGCAACCCTCAGGATCCTTCCCAACACGCAGCCCCTCAAAATCATTTTCAACATGGCAGCCCCTCACAATCTCCCTTTTGAACAAAGCAGCTCCTCCTATCCTTCTCAACATGGCAGCCTGTGAGAATCCTCCAAAGTACAGCACCCACTAAGATTCTTTTTAACACTGCAGGCTCTCAGAACACTTCTTAACAATACAGCAGCTCAGAATCCTTCTTAAAAAAAAAAAAAGAATCCTTCTTAACATGCAGCCCCTCAAAATCATTTTCAACATGGCAGCATTTCAGAATCTTCTGAATACAGCAGTCCTCATATCCTTCTGAGAATTCTCTAAAGGATGGCAGCCTCTAAGATCCCTCTTAACACGGAGGCCCTCAGAATCCTTCTAAACATGGCGGCTCATTACAATCATTCTAAACATGGCAGAATCTCAGATTCATCTCAATACGGCAGAACCTCAGAATCCTCAACACAGCAGCCACACAGAACACTTCTCAGTCCAGCAGCCCCAAATCCTTCTCAACACGGCAGCCCTTCACATCCTTCCAACACAGCAGCCACTCAGATTTATTCTCAATAAGGCAGCACCTCAGAATCCTCCTCAATATGGCAACTCTTCAGAATCCATCTCAATACTGCATCCTCTCAGAATCCTCTACAAAAGCCCCTCATATCCTTCCCAGGGAGGCAGCTACTCAGAATCCTCAGCACAGCAGCCCCTCAGAATCCTTCTCAACACAGCAACTCCACAGAACATTTTCAATGTGGCAGCCCCTCAGAATTATGTTCAACATGGCAGCACCTCAGAATGCTTGTCAACACAACCAGGTCTCAGATCCTTCCCAACACAGCAACCCCTAAGAATCTTCAAAACATGGAGGTTCAGAGAATCCTTCTCAACAGATCAGCCCCTCCTCAACATGGCAGCACATGAGATTCTTATCAACACAAAAGCCCTCACGATCTTTTTCACACAGCAGCCACTCAGAATTCTCATCATGACAGCAGATCAGGATGCTCCTCAATATAGCAGCCCATCAGGGTTATTTTCTACATAGCAGTCCCTTAGAATCCTTCCCCAAACTGCAGGCGCTCAGAATCTTTCCCAACACAGCAGTCCCTCAGAATCCTTCTCAACATGGCAGCCCCTAAGAATCTCATCAACACAGAAATCCTCACAATCCATTTGACACAGTGGGTCCCTTCAGTTCAGTTCAGTCGCTCGGTCATGTCTGACTCTTTGCAACCCCATGAATCGCAACACATCAGGCCTCCCTGTCCATCATCAACTCTTGGAGTTTACTCAAACTCATGTGCATCGAGTCAGTGATGCCATCCAGCCACCTCATCCTCTGTTGTCCCCTTCTCCTCCTGCCCCCAATCCCTCCCAGCATCAGAGTCTTTTCCAATCAGTCAACTCTTCGCATGAGGTGGCCAAAATATTGGAGTTTCAGCTTTAGCATCAGTCCTTCCAATGAACACCTAGGGCTGATCTCCCTTAGGACGGACTGGTTGGATCTCCTTGCAGTCCAAGGGACTCTCAAGGGTCCCTTACATCCTTCCAAACACAGCAGAAACTCAGAAACCTTTTCAACAAGGCAGCACTTCAGATCCTTTCCAATGCTGCAACCCCTTAGAATCATTCTGAACAGAAGTCCCCCAGATTCTTCTCAACAAGCATTCCCAAATATTCTGCTCCACATGGAGACTCTAAGAATCTTTCTTAACACAGCAGCCCCTAAGATTATTCTAAACACAGAGGCCATCAGAATCCATCTTGCCAGGCAGCCCTTTTGTTACTTCTTAAGATGGCAACCCCTAAAATACTTCTCAAAATAAAAGCCCTCAGACACCTGACATGGCAGCCTATCAGAATCCTTCCCAACGTGGGAGCCACTCAGAATTCGCATCAACACAGCAGTGGCTAAGACTCTTCTCAACATGGCAGCCCCTAGAATTCTTCTCAAAATGACAGCCCACAGGAATCCACCTGAACACAGCAGCCCCTAAGAATCCTTCCCAACACAGCAGGCCCTCAGAATTGTTTTCAACAGGGAGCACCTCAAAATCTTACTCAACATGACACTACCTCAGAAGAGCCCTCAAGAGCCCTCTCTGATTCTTTACAACTCAAAATCCCTCACAATTCTTTTGACATGGCAGCCCTTCAGAATCATTCCCACCACTGCAGCAGCTAAGATTATTCCCATCATGGCAGCGTCTAAGATTCTCCTCAACTCTTGAGGCCCTCAGAATCCTTCTGACACAGCACCCATGAGAATCCTTCCCAACACAGCAGTTCCCTCAGGATCCTTCTCAAAGGATGGTCACTCAGAATCCTGTCAACACCATCTACTCAGATCCTTCACAATATGGCAGCCCCATACAATCTTTTCAAACACTATAGGTCCTATCGTCCTTCTCAACACAATAGCTTCTGAGAATCCTCCAAAACATAGCAATCCCTAAAATTCTTCTGAACATGAAGATACTCCACATCCTTCTCAACATGGCAGCCCATCAGAACTCTTCCCAAACAGGCCATGCCTCAGAAACTGTCCCAACACAGCAGCACATAATCCTTCTCAGTATGGTAGCATCTGAGATCCTTTGCATCTTTAATAATTGGGCTTCCCTCGTAGCTCAGTCGGTAAAGAATCTGCCTGCAATGCAGGAGACCCAGGTTTGATTCTTGGGTTGGGAAGATCCCCTGGAGAAGGAAATGACAACCCACTTCAGTATTCTTTCCTGGAGAATCCCATGGACAGAGGAGCCTGGCAGGCTACAGTCCATGGGGTCACAACAGTCGGACACGACTCAGTGACTAAACCACCACCACCACCACTCAAAACCCTCATCAATTCGGCAGCCTCTCGAGGATCCATCTGAACACCAGAGCCCCTCAAAATCCTTCTGAACATGGCAGCACCTAAGATCCTTCTCTGGAGAAGGAAATGGCAACCCACTCCAGTGTTCTTGCCTGGAGAATCCCAGGGACAGGGAACCCTGGTGGGCTGCCATCTATGGGGTCGCACAGAGTCGGACACGACTGAAGCGACTTAGCAGCAGCAACAGCAGCAAGATCCTTCTCTACATCACAGCTCTTGAGAATCCTCCAAAACACAGCACCTCCTAAGACTCTTCTCAACATCGAGGCCCTTAATATACTTCCAGCATGGCAGCGCCTACAATTCTTCTCAACATGGAGCCCCTAGAATCATTCTCACATGGTAGCCCTTCAGATACTCCTCAAAATGGCAGCCCCTCAGGTCCTTGGTAAATGGTAGTTGCTAACATTCTTCTCAATACTACATCCTACACTACATTGAGAATTGTTCCCAATGACGCAGCCCCTCAGGTCCTTCTGAACACTGCAGGCCCTCAGTATCCTTCTCAACAAGGCAGCCCCTTAGAATCCTCTCAAGTACGGCAGCCCCTAAGATTCAACACTGAGGCCCCTCAGAATTCTTGTGAACATTGCGGCACCTCAGAATCCTTCCCAACACTGAAGCACCATAGAACTTTCTCAGCATGGCACACCACAAATCCTCCTCAAAACAGTGGTCCCCCAAAATTCTTCTCAACACAGTAGCCCTTCAGATCCTTCTCAACACTGCACCCTCAGAATCCTTCCATACACTGCAGGCCTTCAGAACTCTTCTCAATAAGGCAGCAGCTCAGAATCCTCCTCAACATGGGAGCCCTTCAAACTCATTTCAACGTGGCAGTCTTTCAGGATCTTCTGAGAACAGTAGCCCTCCTATCCTTCTCAACACAGCAGGCCCTGAGAATCCTCCAAAGGATGGCTACCTCTAAGATTCTTGTCAACATTTTGAGGACCCTGCTGCTGCTGCTAAGTCGCTTCAGTCGTGTCCGACTCTGTGCGACCCCATAGACGGCAGCCCACCAGGCTCCCCCATCCCTGGGATTCTCCAGGCAAGAACACCGGAGTGGGTTGCCATTTCCTTCTCCAATGCGTGAAAGTGAAGTCGCTCAGTCGTGTCCGACTCTTAGCGACCCCATGGACTGCAATCCACCAGGCTCCTCCGTCCATGGGATATTCCAGTCAAGAGTACTGGAGTGGGGTGCCATTGCCTTCTCCCTTTGAGGACCCTAGAATCCTTCTAAACACGACAATCTTTTGAAACATGGCAACACCTCAGAATCCTCAACTCAGCAGTCACACAGAATACTTCTCAATCCAGTAGCTCCCCCAAAATCCTTCCCAACATACCAGCATCTCACATCCTTCCAACACAGTAGCCACTTAGAATTCTTCTCAATGAGGCAGCACCTCAGAATCCTCCTCAACAGGACAGGCAGGCATAATCCTTTTCAACTTGGCAGCCCCTCAGATCCTTCCCAACAGGGCAGTCCCTCAGATCCTCCACAAAACAGCAGCTTCTCAGAGTGCTGCTCAACACACATCCCTCAAAATACTTTGAAACATGGCGCACTTTCAGAACCATTGTTAACACTCCTCAGATCCTTTCCAATACAGCTGCCCTCAGAATCCTTCTCAACATGGGAGCACCTCAAAAATTACTCAACATGACACTGCCTCAGATCCTCAACCCTGCACCGTCTCAGAATCCTTCTAAAAATAGCAGGCCCTCAAATCCTCATCAACATGACAGCTCACAAGATTTTTCTTAACACAGAGGTCCTTCCTCTGAATCCATCTCACAGAACAGCCCCTCAGAATTCTCAACATGGAAGCCCCTCAGAATCCTCAACAGAGCAGCACCTAAGAATTATTCCTAACACAGCAGCCACACAGATCCTTCTTAACACGTAACCCACTCAGATCCTCAAAAAAAAACAGCCCTCTCAGATCCTTTCCAACTCAGCAGGCTCTAAGAATCCATCTCAATACAGAGTACCTCAAAAACTTACTCAACACAACATTGCCCAGATCCTCCTCAACTATTCAGTTCAGTTCAGTCGCTCAGTCGTGTCCAATTCTTTGCCACCCCATGGACTGCAGCACACCAGGCCTCCCTGTCCACCACCAACTCCCAGAGTTCACCCAAACTCATGTCCATTGAGTCCGTGATGCCATCCAGCCATCTCATCCTCTGTCGTCCCCTTCTCCTCCTGCCCCCAATCCCTCCCAGCATCAGGGTCTTTTCCAGTGAGTCAACTCTTCACATGAGGTGGCCAAAGTATTGGAGTTTCAGCTTTAGCATCATTCCTTCCAAAGAACACCCAGGACTGATGGACTGGTTGGACCTCCTTGCAGTCCAAGGGACTCTCAAGAGTCTTCTCCAACACCACAGTTCAAAAGCATCAATTCTTTGGCGCTCAGCTTTCTTCACAGTCCAACTCTCACATCCATACATGACCACTGGAAAAACCATAGCCTTGACTAGACAGACCTTGGTTGGCAAAGTAATGTCTCTGCTTTTGAATATGCTATCTAGGTTGGTCATAACTTTCCTTCCAAGGAGCAAGCATCTTTTAATTTCATGGCTGCAATCACCATCTGCAGTGATTTTGGAGCCCAAAAATATAAAGTCTGACACTGTTTCCACTGTTTCCCCATCTATTTCCCATGAAGTGATGGGACCGGATGCCATGATCTTCATTTTCTGAATGTTGAGCTTTAAGCCAACTTTTTCACTCTCTTTCACTTTCATCAAGAGGCTTTTTAGTTCCTCTTCACTTTCTGCCATAAGGGTGGTGTCATCGGCATATCTGAGGTTATTGATATTTCTCCCAGCAATCTTAATTCCAGCTTGTGCTTCTTCCAGCCCAGTGTTTCTCATAATGTACTCTGCATATAAGTTAAATAAGCAGGGTGACAATATACAGCCTTGACGTACTCCTTTTCCTATTTGGAACCAGTCTGTTGTTCAATGTCCAATTCTAACTGTTGCTTCCTGACCTGCATATAGGTTTCTCAAGAGGCAGGTCAGGTGGTCTGGTATTCCCATCCATGCACACCCTCAAAACCCTTTTCAACATGGCAGACCCTAAGTTTCTGCTCCACAGGGAGGCACGAAGATTCTTTCTCCACACAGCAGCTCCTCAGAATACATCTAAATGCAGCATCCCTCAGAATCCTTCTCAACGCAGCAATTCCTCATATCCTTCTCAACGCAGCAGCCCCTAAGATTCTTCTAAACACAGAAGCCATCAGAATCAATCTCACAATGCAACCCTTCTGATTCTAAGCCCCTAAAATCCTTCTCAATACAAAAAGCCCTCAAAATCCTGACATGGCAGCCCCTCAGAATCCTTCCCAAACTGCAGTTGCTAACATTCTTCTCAACATTGCAGGCCCTGAGAATCCTTCTCAACAAGGCAGCACCTCAGATCCCCCTCAGCAAGCCAGCCCTCCCAAATTCTTCTCAATATAGCAGCCCCTCAGAATGCCTCTCACATGGCATCCCTCAGAATACTTCCCAATACTAAAGCCCCTCAAATCCTTCTCAACACAGCACTCCCTCAAATCCTTCCCAATGGGGTAGCTCTCGTGAATTCTCCAAAATACAGCAGCCCCTAAACTTCTTCTCTGGAGAAGGAAATGGCAACCCACTCCAGTGTCGTTGCCTGGAGAATCCCAGGGATGGCGGAGCCTGGTGGGCTGCCGTCTATGGGGTCGCCCAGAGTTGGACACGACTGAAGCGACTTAGCAGCAGCAGCAAACTTCTTCTCAAAACAAGGCCCTCAGAATCTTTCCCAACCCAGCAGCCCCTCAGATCCTTCCCAACACAGAAAGCCCTCAGAATCCTTCTGAACACAGAAGCCCTCCTCCAGATCCTTCTCAACACAACAGCCCCCTAATCCTTCTCACACAATAGCCCTCAGGATCCATCTAAATTGCAGCACATTAGAACCTTTCCAGAATGGCAGTCCCTAGAATCCTTCCAAATACTGCAGGCCCTTTGCATTCATCTCAACAGACAGCACCTCAGAATCCTCCTCAACATGCAGCTCTTCAAAATAATTTTCATCATAGCTGCTCTCAGAATCCTTCCCAACACAGCAGTCCCACAGAATCCTCTCAATATGTCAGCTCACTTCCTTCTCCAAAAGCAACCATTCACAATCCTCAATACAGGCGCCCCTCAAAATCATTTTCAACATAGCAGTCCCTCAGTGTGTTAAATCACTCAGTTGTGTCTGACTCTATCCGACCCACGGACTGTAGCCCACCAGGTTCCTCTGTCCATGGGATTTTCCAGGCAAGACTACTGGAGTGGGTTGCCATTTCCTTCTCTGGGTCTTCCCAACCCAGGGATCAAACTTCAGAAGCATCTCAATATGGCAGCACCTTAGATCCTTCCCAATGCTGTAGCCATTCAAAAAATGTTCTGAATACAGAAGTCCCTCAGAACCATCTCACTAAGGCAGCCCCTAAGATTCTTCTCAACACAGAGGCCCTCAGAATCCCACCCAACAGGACAGCCCCTAAGATTCTTTTCAGCACTGCATGCCGGCAGAACACTCAACAAGGTAGCAGCTGGGGATTCTCAACATCACAGTCCCTCAGAATCCTTCCCCAAACTTCAGGCATTCAAATCATCCTCAAGAGGAGAATGTGAATCAGCATCTTTTCAATAGGATAGCCCCTCAGAACCCTTCCCAATACTGTAGCACCTCAGAATCCTTCTCAACACAGCAGCCCCTAACAAAGAGGCCATCAGAATCCATCCCACAAGGCAGTCCTTCTGAATTGTCCTCAATATGGCAGCCCCTAAGATACTTCTCAACACAAAAGCCCTCGGAATTCTTGTGACACAACTGACCATCAGAATCCTTCCCAACATGGTAGCCACTAACAATTCTCATCAACACAGAAGTCCCTAAGATTCTTCTCAACACAGCAACCCTTAGAATCCTTCTCAAAATGACAGCCCATAGGAATCCACCTCAACAAAGCAGCATCTAAGAATCCTTCCCAACATGGCAGCTCCTCAGATCGTTCTCAGAATCCTTCTCAACACAGCAGCACCTCAGAATTCTTACCAACATGGCATCCACTCACAAACCTTACCAACAGGGCATGCCTCCGAATCATTCTCAACACAATAGCCACTCAGATTCTTCCCAACACAGCAGGCCCTCAGAATCCTTCTCAACATGAAGCACCTCAAAATCTTACTCAACATGACACTACATCAGAATCCTCCTGAACACCACAGCCCCTCAGATTCTTGACAACACAAAAGCCTTCAGAACCCTTTTGACATGGCCACCCTTCAGAATCGTTTCCACCACTGCATCTACTAAGATTCTTCCCAAGATGGTGGCCCCTAAGATTCTTCTCAACACTGAGGCCGTCAGCATCCTTCTGATACAGCAGGCCTTGAGAATCCTCCCCTTCTCAGGACTGCATCTCCTCAGATCCTTTCCAATATGGCTGCCCCACAGAATCCTCCTGAACACTACAAAAGGCTGTGTCTGAACAAGACACAGCCTACCTCAGCGTCCTCAACAAGGCAGCCTGTCAGAATCATCTTAACACAGAAGCTTTTGAGAATCCTCAGAAGCATGGCAGCCCCTAAAACTATTCTCAACACGGAGGCCCTCAGAATCCTACCCAACACAACAGTACCTCAGATACCTTCTCAACACAGCAGTCCCTCAGAACTCTTCCCAAACAGGCGGTTCCTCCAGATCTGTCCCAACAAAGCAGGCCACAGATCCTTCTCAACATGGCATCCCCTCAGAATCCTCAACACAGCAGCGCCTCAAAGATCCATCTAAACACCCCAGACCCTCAAAATTCTTCTCAACATGGCAGCACCTCAGGTACTTCCTAACATGGCAGCCCCTCAGAATCCTTCTGAACACAGCAGCCCCTAGATCCTTCTCAACACCTCAGCTGCTGAGAATCTGCAAAAAAAACAATCACCTCCTAACATTCTTCTCAACACAGAGGCCCTCAGAATACTTCTCAGCATGGCAGCCCCTAGAATCTTTCTCACCTGGTAGCCCCTCAGAATCCTTCGCAAACTGCAATTGCTACATTCTCCTCAACATGGCCGGCCCTCCAAATCCCTCTCAATACTGCAGCCCCTCAGAATCTTTCCCAACATGGCAGCCCCGGGACCCTTCTCATCACCCAGCCTTCCCAAATTCTTCTCAACATGGCAGACCCACAGATCCTTTGCAACACAGCAGCCCCTCAAGATCCTTGCCTGTGCTACAGCCCACAGACCCTTCTCAACACTGCAGCCCTTTAAAGTCTTCCTCAATTCCACATCCCCTGAGAATCCTTCTCCACACGGCAGCACCTCAGAATTCATCTCCTAAGAGCAGCACCACCAGCCGAGCATAATTGAAACTTGACATGACCTCTCCTGGCCACGGTCAGCAGGGAATCCTTGCACTGATTTACCCACTGAGAGGTTCAGATTTACCAACTTTCATTTTTTTGAGGGATGAGAGCGCTTCCCACAACATGGGAGCTTTTAATTTCCATAACCCCACGTCGGGGGCCTTTTTTTCATGGTTCAAGAGACAGAACAGACAAAACAAACAGTAAAACAGACTGAGATCCATCATATCAGTAATTACATTCCAAGTAAAAGTCTAAAACATTCCAATTAAAACCCAAGACTGTCAAGATGATAAAAAAGCAAGACCCGACCATATGCTGTCTACAAGAAATGCATTTTAAAATTCCAAGCCACGGTTAGGTTCACAGAAAAAGAGTGGGAAGAGAGATTCTGTACCAACGCTAATCTTAAGGACGCTAGAGAGGCTGTATTCATAGAAGAGAAGGCGGATATAATGACAAAGTAATTCAGAGACAAAAATGGAAATTTCATAATAAAAAGGCAATTCACAGTGTGTGCTTAATAACAAGAGTTTCGAAAACCATGAGCAAAACATTCATAGGATTAAAGGGAAAAAGAGACAAATCGGCAATCATAATAAGAGATTTTAACACTTTCTCTCTCAGAACCAAACAGAATAACTAGACTTCCCCACCCCACTGCCCACTCCCCAAAAATCTGCAAAGCCACAGAAGGTCTGGATCATCTTGACATAATGGAGGGTTCTAAAACACTGCACTCAACAACCACACACATCCTTTGAGAGCTCAGTAAGGGACTTGCTTCCCGGGTGGTCCAGTGGTTAGCACTCCATGCTCCCAATGCAGATGGCCCAGGGTTTAATCACCGTTCAGGGAACTAGATCCCACATGCCACAAATAAAGACCCTACCTGTCACAGCGAGGAGCTCACATGCCACCACAAAGACCTGACGCAGCCAAATAAACAAATATTTTTTAAAAAAGAGATCAACAAGACAGACTGCGCCTGAGCCACTGAGTAGGTCTCAAATGCCACAATGACGTGCGTGTGTTCTCTGACCATGATGCATTTGAGGGAGAAACCACAAGCGCATTGAGGAAACCCCCAAATCAGTGGAAACTGAATTGCACAATTCCGAACATCCCAAGGGTCAAAGAAGAAATCGTAGCAAAAATTAGCAAAGGTCTGAACGACATGAAAGTGAAACCAGAACATACCAAAATCAGCAAGACGAAGCCAAAGCAGTACTCAGAGGGAAATTGTTAGTGGGGGACTAGAGGCCAAGGGTGCGTGAGCCCAGAGTCTGCAAGGTCCCAAAACTCAAGGTCTACTGGTTCTCTCTCACCGGGACGTCTTTGCAGTTGGTGCCACCTCTCATGTGGAAAATGAGTCCCCATGGGACACCCCAGCACAGCCCCCTCTCTCTCTGACTTCCGCTATACTAGTAATTACTTCTCCCAGACCTCCCTTCCCTACAATGTTAGGAACTAGGGGTGGTCTCAGCCTCTGCAGCTTGCCCAGGGCCCAGCCCCACGTCCACATCCTGCTCATCCACCAGGAGCCCTGAGCTCCACACAGGGGTCACCTCGACTGCAGCGCAGGTACTCACGCTTCTCCAGCTGGTCGCCGACCACCCTGAGGAAGGCCACGGAGATCATGAGCAGGTTGATGATGAAGCAGGCCTCACACAGCTTGCCGATGGCAGGGCCACACAGCCCTCCGACCACACCTTGGTAGGTGGCCTGGCCGCTGACGGAGGCAGCATAGCCCAGGACAACCAGCCCGCTGATCAGGAAGACCAGGGAGATCTGCCGAACAAGACCGTGGCGCTGGGCATACCCACAGCTGCTCAGCCCACCCCCAGTGAGCCTCAGCTACAGAGGCCATGGCCTGATGAGCCACCAGCCCATTCCCCAAAACCAGAGTTACAAAGCCGGTGGATTCTAGAGGCCACGCTGGTCTAAATCTGTGAATCTGGGATTCACGCCAAACCACACCAGCTGGACAAATGAGGCTTTGGAAACCCGGAGTTTAAATTACTTTCATAAGATCACATGGGTCGTGGGTGGAGAGCCATAAAGCATGGTGGTTAGGAAGCAGGCATGCTGCTGCTGCTTCTAAGTCGCTTCAGTCGTGTCCGACTCTTCGAGACCCCATGGACTGCAGCCTACCAGGCTCCTCCATCCATGGGATTTTCCAGGCAAGAGTATTGGAGTGGGGTGCCATCGCCTTCTCAGAGGAAGCAGGCATACTTGAGTTCAATTCCAACCCTGCCACTCACCCGCTCTGTGGCATGAGGCCAACCATCCATCTGTCTTCCCATCTGTGAAATGGGGATGATACCGTCTACCTTACTGGGGGGTTGTGAAGCATTTGGACTAAACAAAGCACATAATCACTCAGCTCAGTGCCTGGCACGTGGTAACTGCTCAAGACATGACAGCTGGGGACTGCCCTGGGGCCTGTTGGCTCAGACTCTGCGCTCCCCATGCAGGGCCCTGGGAACTGGATCCTACATGCCACAACTACGAGCTCATAGGCCTCAACTAAAGGTGCCACGGGCCACACCTAAGACCCAGGGGAGCCAAATAAATATTTAACAACAACAACAAAAGAAATGGTCGTTGTTTCTCTCCAGACTCCCTCACCAGGGCTCTCCCTACTTCAGTTTAAATTTTGCCAACAGTATGAAAACTTTTCAAACATCTAGGAAAATTGGAAGAATTTTGCAATGGACACCATGTCCTCACCACCTAGATTCTACTAGGAGCAGGTCCCTGTGCTTGTTTTATCATCTCTCTCACCATGTGTCCACATGTCCATCTAAACTTGGGGGTACATTTCAAGGCAACTTGTGGATATCAGTATACTTACCCCCAAAGATTTGGGCATTAATGGAGTGTCATTAATTGGAGTTTGATGTTTGTTTATAGTCCTCTCTTGTAAGAAAAAATTTACACACCGTGAAATGCACACCACCATGAAATGCACAGAGTCGTGAGTGCATCACTGGAAGGGGTGCAACTGAGGTATATGTGCAGCCTGAACCTCTACCAAGTCACAGAACATCACATCCCTGAGTTCCCTCCTGGTCCCACCCTAGATCCAGAAAAAAACGCTCTAATAGTACTTTGCTTTTATATATTTTCCTATCTGGCTTCTTCCACTGAGCAGCAACACTTGTGAGGGCCAGCCCTGTGGGATAGGTCAGCAGTTTATTCCTATCTTTCTTCAGTGCTATTTCACAGGGTGGATAGCATCACTTGACTGCTCCAGTCCCTTCTGCCAGACATCTGGGCTGTCCTTCGTTTTGGCTGCTGTGAATGAAGAGCTGAGCATTCTAGAATGAGTTGTGCCCAGGACCCACGTTTCCTTCTCCTGGACACACACCTAGGAATGGAATCTGTGGGTGTCAGGGTAGACATGTGTTCAACTCTGGCAATTTCTTATACACTGTTTTCCAAATCATCTGTGTCACTCAACACCCACCCCCAGTGATGCACTCGAGTCCCGCTTGTCCATGGAGTTAAATGTTTTTGAGTCTCTCCAGGCTGGACCGTTACCTGTGCCTAAGCTGGACCTGGTCTCCACACTCAGACCCCCTCCCACAGTTGTATGAAGGAGAAGAATGCAGAAGCGGCAAGGTGCTCAATCTAGAAGCCTGGGGAGAGCTAAGCTGGCCCCTTCAGACCCAGTTCGTGCCCTGACTGCAGGGCAGTTCCTACTCCAGCAGCCTGAGGGCAACATCTAACTGGACCAAGTCAGAGAAACTCAGAAGTTCAGAGCCAGGAAGAACATGCATGCTCCCTCCAGCCCCTGGACTTCTGTCCAAGATAGCTCCTCTGCCTGGAACGCCCTCCTGCCTCCACCACTGCCTCTCACCTGGGATGGGCATCCCTACTTCCCAACCCCACCCCTGCCAAAGTCACCTCCTCCAGGAAGCCTCCCCACACTTCACCCCTGAATTGGGTTCAACCTTCTCTGTTTCATGCTCTAGCAGAACCATGCCTTTTATGGGCACAATTCTTATGGTGGGTTGAATCCTCTCAAAAGTCTAATCTCCAGAACCTGTGAAAGGGACTTAGGGGCAACCATCTTTTTGCAGGCGCAGATAATGAAGATGAAAAGGGGTCTTCACAGGTTAAAATTAAGGACCTTGAGATGAGGTCGCTCTGGATGATCCAAGTGGGCCTCAAAGCCAATGACACATGTCCTTATAAGAGACAGAAAAGGGGGAAGACGCAGAGGAGTGGCCAAGTGATGACATGGCCACAGCAAAGGAACAGCTGGAGCCCCCAGGAGCTGGAGAGGTAGGAAGGACCTTTTGCTAGAGTCTTTAAGAGACCATGACTCTGCTACACTGGGATTCGGACTTGAGGCCTCCAGGACTGTGACAGCACACACTTTGGTGGTTTACGCTGCTCAGTCCTTGGGTCCAGGGGGTGCGTACAGGGTGGAGATCATCACCAGACTCTAAGCTCCATGGAGACTGGGGTCGTGTCTTTTTGCTTACGTCCAGCC
The DNA here is from genome assembly GCF_027580195.1 of Bos mutus. NCBI lineage: Eukaryota > Metazoa > Chordata > Mammalia > Artiodactyla > Bovidae > Bos > Bos mutus. Next base: position 52,263,929 of record NC_091634.1, on the reverse strand, counting down.
CCCAGGAGAGCACCCAGTACATAGCAGGCACTGCTAAATATTTTGGACAAAAGGAAGCAAAGGGGGTCAGACTGAGCCTCGGCCAGTGAAGGTGAGTCTCTGCTAACGCAGTGAGCTGACCACACAGGACTGGGTGACCCTCGACAGGGTCCCTGAGCCTCTGAGCAGCCAGTTGGCAAAAGCTCCTGGCCAGGCTGCCTCTCTCTTTGCAGTCGAGGAAGATCCAGGCTCATTAATTTCATCAATCCTCCAATGCTAATGAAGCCATGAGAGACCTAAAGTCTCACACCACTAGCCTCCCAGTGGCAGGGATGTTTAAACATTCCGCCAACCCAAATGGGGGCAGAACTCTCTGGTGAAGAGGGAGAGACAGGAAACGGGGTGGGGGAAGGGTGAGCTGCTAGCCAGCCTTTCTCCCTTGTGGGGAGTTTCCATTGATTCCTATTTGGGGTCCCCTTTCCTCGAGTCTGCCTGCTCAGGGCCGGAGCTTTAGACCATCCCGGGCCAACGGCAAGCCACCCCAGCAGCGTCCGTGCCACCAGGGAGACCCACCCGCACAGAGTCAGCATCTGCGGCCCTGGAGGCGCTGGGAGACCCCGCAAGGAGCCTGGGGAGCGAGTGGGCCGCTGCCCTCTGACTGGCCGGTCTGTGCCTGACACGGACCACCACGCCGGCCCCGCCGGCTCCGTCGCTGACCCTCTGTGGCGGGAGGTCGGCTCCCTGCCCAGGGGACAGCACACACAGCCTTGCTGCCCGTCGCATGCACCCACTCAGTGCCGCCTCGGAGGGGGCTTCTCAGCTTCCACCACCCCCAAACGGCCACACCCGCCTCCCCAGCGCCACTGCCCACCACCTCATTCGACTTCCTGAATCTTATCCCAGCTCCCCGTTTGAGCAAGCTTCAGGAAGACAGAGCCTGCATGCTCCGAACGGGCGCTGGGCCAGCGCGGGGCCGGCACAGGCTACTGGACACCACACAGGATGGTATTTGGCAGCTTCCAGAAGGATCAGAAAGGCCCAACGGAACCCTTATCAGCGGCTGCCAGGGAAAAGCCTTTGACACGATGCCCGACAAAGAGCTCACCAGGAAATGCCTGATTCCTATCAGCTAATAAAATGAAGCTGTGCTAACCAGCAGCTCGTCTCTGCTGAGGACAGTCAGTCCCTGGGACTTTCTGGAAAAGGAGGGAGTTTGGGCTCCACACGCAACACTGGCCAAACACCCCTGACACTGCGCAGGCTGGGGGCTTACGGCAAGTCAGTCCTGCTCTGCCCAAGGATTTGGGCTTTAGTTGTGGAGCAGAGACCAGCTGCCAAGAGAAGGCAGGCAGTGGCTCAGCTCATAGGCCGGGTTCATAGGCTGCAGGTGCGGGGAGCACAGCTCCACCTGCCCTCCCCCACTCCTCCCCCCAACCCCCACCTGGCTGCGTGGCCCTCAGCTCCGAGGATGCTCACGGCCCTGGTCTGCAGGTTTACACCGGGATTTTCCTTTCTCCCCCATGAGCTGAGAGGGACAAAAAACCAAAACATAGGAGTAATTTTGAAGACAAGCAGCTCTGCAGAAGCAATGCCTAGGGCTCTGCCTGGAAAAATAAAATTCAGCTCCTACGTACTCCCAGAGACCACCCTCCCCGACCCCGCCCCATGAAACGGCCCCCGATGGCTTACCAGCTCCACGAGGAAAGCGGGGGCTACTCCCCCCGCCTTGTGGAAGGCCCACGGAAAGTTGAGCAGGCCAGCGCCCAGCGCGGACTTCAGAAGGATGAAGACGGCACCCAGCGAGGACAGGCCAGGGCCAGAGGCTGTGGGGACCGGCTTTTCTGAAAGGCCTCCGCCTCCTGGGGTCTGCCCCTCCATGGCTGGAAGCAGAGTGGGGAGGAGGGTTGTCTCGGGACCTCCAGCTGGGAGGGGTCTTTCCTCCACTGAGCTAGGGCATCCGTCACAACCACCCGGCCTTGTATGCTTTCCGAGCCTCTGATCCCCTTTCCAGAGCCTTACACACCCACCTGCCCTGTAACACCTGGTCCTCATGCCTTCCCCTCAACAAATGTTTCCCAACTTTTACCCCTGTTCATCGGCACTCCTGCCCTCCCACTCAACTCAAGGCCACCGGAGCTGCCCCCTCCCCTTTCTCTTCCAACCCCCAAACTTCTTCTCCCTCTATCACCCATCCCCCTGCTTCCAGTACCCAGTCCTTACCATCAAGTCCAGTCTTCACGGAGACCAGCAGTCCTGGGCCATTGGGGATGGGATTCAGGCTCACGCCAGAGGACCCGGAGGGGTGAGCAAATGAGTCAGGAATCGCGGGCGGCCCTAGAGAGCACCGGTGGGGGTCACAACCCCAAACCTAGGAGGATAGGACCAAGAGGTCAGGCCATTCCTCCCAAGAACTAGCAGCTTCCGAGGCTGCTGGTCTGAGCCGGGGAGGAGGGGAGGCTTAAGACGCGCCGGGGCGGGGCTTTCCCTGAGCCCTGGGTCAGGGAGCTGGTTGATCTCACCCAGCGACCTGGGCCGGGGCCGAACGCCTCCTCCCAGGACACCTCTCCAGGCCCCCTTCTGTTACCTGCTAGGGGAGCTGTGCCTGGCTGCCCAGCTACAGAAAGGGGTCTGTCTGCCCTCTCGCAGGGGGCTGGAGATTCATGTAGGCAAAGGCCCAGGAGCTTCACTGGGTGGCTCCCCAGACTAATGAGCCCTCGAATCACCTGGAGGTGGGTTAAGAGGCCAGCGCTGACCCGCCCATCCTGGGTGGAGCCGAGATCCCACACTGCTCACACTGCTTTAGGGAGCTGCGTGCTGGGGGTCCCTGGACCACATTTTGAGTAGAGGCCACCTCTCCAACCTGATACAGTCAGCTTAGATACAAGCAGAATACTGGAAACGGTTCCAATCTGGAAAATACAGGCCCATGAAGGTCAGGTCTTGAATTCAGAGGTGAACTTGTCTGTACCTGGCACTCAGACTCAAATCCCCTCAAGAGTGTGTTAAATCACAGACCATGGGCTCCCTCCATGGCATTGCTGACTCAGGGGTCCAGAGGCCCTTCCTGGGAACTGCTGCTTTAAGTTAAACGTCTTCAGCGCCTCCCTCAGTCCAAGTGTCTGTGGAAACCAGCACCAAAGGTGTGTCTCACATGGGCTCGAGCCCACCACGGTGCCCCCTTGCTGCAGCGGCATCGCTTGGTCTGCTGAGTGGCGGGTGAGTCTGCAGGTGCCAGGGGACAGGAGCCAGAGCCAGCCGGCATCTGGGCCGTAAAGTGGCGGCCCCCATGTGAGCAGTCTCACTGGGACCCGGGCCTTGCAGGGCATGCTGGACGGCTCCCGGAGTCCTCTCGCCCAACCCCGAGGGCTGTCACCATGGTCTGTAGGGAGCAGGGCTCCCCCAAGGTGGGGCAAGTGGCTTGAAACGTGACCACTGACCGGTGCCAGACCTGGGAATCAGCCCGAGTGTCCCCTCAAAGCCAACAGTGTCACATTGCCACCCCCTTGTCCCTGTCCGGATTCCAAAGGTGCCCAAATGGGGCTGGATGAGTAATGGCAAGAATGAATGGGAGAGTGGGTGGCAGGCCACGGTGCGGGGAGGGGGAGAGGCTGGGGTGCCCAGTCCCTCTGGAAATCACATGGCTCAGCGCTCCCCCACCACAACCCCAGGCAGTGAAGATCAAGGGCCTTCACAGCAGCCTGGCTTTGTACTCCTTAATCTGGGCTCTGGGCTCAGGGGCACTTCCCTGTCCTGCCTGGGTCCCTCATTAGCTGCCCATTAACGTGCATGACTTAGAAATTGGTCACTGGGTTGTGAAATTCCACTCAATGGGGAAAGCCTCTTAATTCTGAAGGGCTTTGATATGCCCTCTGCCGAATCCCAGGGCTTCGTGACCTTTCCCGGGGAGGAGAGGCGCCCCTGGGCCCGTCTGTGTGGGTGGGCAGCTCTAGCGGCACATGGGGCTCAGCCCAGCACCCTGCACATGGCCCCACATTGCCCCCCAGGGGAGCACCTGGCCAGGGACGTGCCCGGGTCCCTCCTTCCCATCTCCACAGGTACTGGTCACCTGGGAGGTTGCGAACTTCAGGGAGAAAGTGCCTTCAGCTCATTTCCACGAACTTTTGTGTTCATACCCTTCAGAAGGTTCTGGAAGACAGATGGGCAGGTCTCAGGAACCTGAGGGCCTGGGGCTGTGATCCACGCCTCACAGAGGTCACCTGCAGAGTGGTGGGAACAGCCGCACCTATCCTGTGAACAGAGACACAGGAGAGGTCAGAGGGCAGAGAGACAAGGCTGACAGAAGCAGAGGGTGGATTGCTGCACACTGGGAGTGAGGAGGGGGTGGCCGCTCAGGGGATGCAGGGCCTCGAGAAGCTGGGACAGGCCAGGGAGCCAATTCTGCCCTGGAGCCCTCCGAGGGAACCAGCTGCATCTGAGCTCCATGAAGCTGATTTGGACTTACAACCTCCAGGACTGCAGGGAATAAATGCGCCCTTGTTAAGTCCGTGCTTCCTGGTAACTTGTGACAGCAGCAGTGGGAAACAGATACACCCAGCACCACGAGTTCTGAGGGTCGGCACCTCTCAGGGCTGGAGGCCCGTGGTCCGCCCCCCACCCCGGCTCTGGGCCTTTTCTCAGTAGCAGGTCAGAGACGGGGGAGGCTTCCAGGTGACACTCGGCCCAGAGCGTAGGCCTCACTCTCCCCTCCCCCTATGAAAGGGATGGACCCCTGAGTTACAATCTGGAGTCCCGCTCTAGCTAAAGGAAAACTGTGCCTTGGCATTTGAAAGTGAGAAAGTATCTTCAAACAGCCTTAATACTGACCTTCCTCCACCCACCACATCCATAGGAAGAGTCCCCAGGTGTCAGCAGCCAGACCGGAGGCTGAGTCACAGGGCAGTGGGCAGGTGCCCAGCCCTCAGTTCAGTTCAGTCGCTCAGTCGTGTCTGACTCTTTGCGACATCATTGACTGCAGCATGCCAGGCCTCCCTGCCAATCACCAACTCCCAGAGTTGATTCAAACTCATGTCCATCGAGTTGGTGTTGCCACCCAACCATCTCATCCTCTGTCGTCCCCTTCTCCTGCCTTCAGTCTTTCCCAGCATCAGAGTCTTTTCCAATGAGTCAGTTTTTCGCATCAGGTGTTGGCCAAAGTATTGCCATTTCAGTTTCAGCATCAATCCTTTCAATGGATACTCAGGACTGGCTTCTTTTACGATTGACTGGGTTGATCTCCTTGCAGGCCAAGGGACTCTCAAGAGTCTTCTCCAACACCACAGCATCAATTCTTCGGGGCTCAGCTTTCTTTATAGTCACATCCATACATGACTGCTGGAAAAAATTAGCTTTGACTAGATGGACCTTTGTTGGCAAAGTAATGCCTCTGCTTTTTAATATGCTATCTAGATTGGTCATAGTTTTTCTTCCAAGGAGCAAGCGTCTTTTAATTTCATGGCTCCAGTCACCATCTGCAGTGATTTTGGAGCCCAAAAATATAAAGTCTATCACTGTTTCCATTGTTTCTGCATCTATTTGCCGTGAAATGATGGGACCAGATGCCATGATCTTAGTTTTCTGAATGTTGAGTTTTAAGCCAATTTTTTCACTCACCTCTTTCACATGTATCAAGAGGCTCTTTAGTTCTTTTTCGCTTTCTACTGTAAGGGTGGTGTCATCTGTGTATCTTAGGTTGTTGATATTTCTCCCAGAAATCTTGATTCCAGCTTGTGCTTCATTCAGCCTGGCATTTTGCATGATGTACTCTGCATTTAAGTTAAATGAGCAGGGTGACAATATACAGCCTTGACATACTCCTTGCCCAATTTGGAACCAGTCTGTTGTTCCATGTCCAGTTCTAACTGTTGCTTCTTGACCTGCATACAGATTTCTCAGGAGGCAGGTCAGGTGGTCGGGTATTCCCATCTCTTGAAGAATTTTCCAGTTTGTTGTGACCCACACAGTCAAAGGCTTTGGCATAGTCAATAAAGCAGAAGTAGATGGTTTTCTGTAACTCTCATTTTTTTGATGATCCAGCGGATGTTGGTAATTTGACCTCTGGTTCCTCCACTCTTTCTAAATCCAGCTTGAACATCTGAAGCCTGGCTTGGAGAATTTTGAGCATTACTTTGCTAGTGTGTGAGATGAGTGCAATTGTGCGGTAGTTTGAACATTCTTTAGCATTGCTTTTCTTTGGGCTTGGAATGAAAACTGACCTTTTCCAGTCCTGTGGCCACTGCCGAGTTTTCCAAATTTGTTGGCATATTGGGTACGGCACTTTAACAGCATCATGTTTTAGGATTTGAAATAGCTCAACTGGAATTCCATCATCTTCACTAGTTTTGTTCATAGTGATGCTTTCTAAGGCCCACTTGACTTCACATTCCAGGATGTCATTCACCTACATTCTAGGTGAGTTGATCACACCACTGTGGTCGGACATGGACACATGTCTGTGTCCCTGTTTACCTTAGGGAGCCTTTAAAGCAGATTTCTAGGCTCTTCCCAAGGAGCATATGATTCAGTAAGTCTAGAGCAAGGCGCAGGGATCTCTGCCTGCACTGCCCTAATGTTACCAGCAAATTAAACCAACATCCTATTATAGTAACATCCTCTTAATGGCACCACCCATCGGGGGGAAAAAAAAATCGAGTTTTTTTCTCTGGAAACTTCTTCTTACTCTACATGTGACAGTCCTTAACTCACTTCATCTTGGAGCCAGTAAACATTGAGTAGCACCCCCAGCATTACCAGCAAGCAGACAGCCTTCCCACCATAAGAAGTGATCTGGCACTGGGGGCTCAGGCCCAGGCCAGATCTGGGTTGGAAGGCTGGCCCCCCTCAGCCTAGAAATGGTGGTTGGGGTATCACGGGATGAATGAGACTACCCTGCCCAAGCCCCTTAATGCACACCAAACACCCCCCTGGCTAGGCCAGCGGTGCGCTCAGCAGAGGCAGCACTGTTGTTCCAGGGGGGCTCGCTGAGCACAGCCTTGTTCTGGTGGGAGGTCCTCAGGGTCCTTGTACCCGGGCACCAGAGGCTAGGTGTGTGCAGGGAAGACCCCAGACCGGTGTGCCAACACAGGGGAGGGCTGAGGGTGGGAAAAGTAAGCAGCAGGGCTAAGGAAACCCTGATCACCCCACTTCTGGCCCCTCTCCACACAGTCAGGATACTGCCTGCCTGGGTGAGCATGCCTAACCAGCCCTGGGGCCAACCTCCATGCTCAGCCCCTGGGAGACCCCAGGGCCCTCGAGGACTCCCAGGCCTATCTATAGTTGTGCTGGGGCAGCTGCTCCTGCTTTTGGTTTTTAAGACATGGAGCCATTCCCTAGAACAATGAGAGTCCACTCCAGGCAAACACGGGACTTTTCGAAGCAGTGAGTAGGCCTCAGGCACACGTGTTAGGAAGAGACCCACAGTCAGCCAGAGAACATAACTGAGCACTGCCTCTGCATAAGGCCCAGGGCTGGATGACAGCAGACAAGGCCCACTGGCTGGAAGTGGCCGGTCTGAGTCTACACCCAGGGCCCCGGCACGTTCCTCCCAGGTGGGCCTTGTATCCCACAACCCCCGACAGGTCTCCCCTTAGGACAGGGAGGCGCACAGCAGATGCCATCGAGTGGTCCTGCAGAGACTCTCCCCCTATCTGTGCACGCTCACCCTGCTGAAGCCCTCTCTCCAGGCTCCTTCGCCTGTAACGTCCACATTCTCGGGTGCGGGAACTGGGAGAATGGGAGAGCTCTGCAGGGCCCTCAGCAATGCCTCTAAGTCCTCAAAGCAACAGCAGCCATGGAACACGGTTCAAAGCCGCCAGGTTACCGCTGTGACCTGCTGAGGGTGACACGTGGCAGGGAGAGTTGGGCGTTGGTGGCTCCTCCCTCATCCCTCGTCCGGGGTCCCTCTCTTTCCGGGACCTCACACGCGCCCTGACCCCACACGGACTCTGCCCTTTCCCGTCAGTCTGTCCTCACCTGTCATCAAAAAGCTGATGTCTGGGCCAGCTGAAGAACAGAAAGCAGACTATACAGGCAGGGGTTAAAAATTAACAGGCTGCCCTGGATGAGGCAATGGTTTCTTAGAAATCGACCCTGAGAGATAAAATGAACTTCATCAAAATGAAAAACTCAGGCCCGAAAGGATACCATTAGGAAAGTAAAAAGATGATTGACAGAATGGAGAAACTATTTTCAAGTCATAAATCTCATAAGGGACTTTCATCTGAAATATATAAAGAACTCTTAGAAGTCAACAATAAAGACAACTCAAAAAATGGACACAGCACTGAAACAGACATTTCTCCAAAGACAGAAAAATGGCCAATGAACACATGAAAAAATGCTCAACACTCATCTTTAGGGAAATGCAAATCAAACCACAGTGAGACATCAGTTCACATCCCCTGGGGTGCAACTGTCAAAAAGATGGGTAATAGCACGTGTTGGAGAGAAGGTAAAGCTGTGACCCTCACACACTGCTGGCAGGAACTACTGATAAAACAGTGAAGCTTTGGAAAGAGAGCTTGGTGGTTCCTCAAAAAATGAAGCATAAAGCTACAGGATTTTACTCTTAGGTGTCATCCCAACAGAAATGAAAACTTATGTCCACACCAAAAATGGTACCCGCATGCTCAAAGCAAGACTATTCACAATGGATAAAAAGTGGAAGCAGCTCAGAGGTCCATCAAGTGAGGATAAACAAACTAAGACCTGTCCACATGAGGTCCAGAAAGGAGTGAAGTACTGAGACAGCTATGACACGGACAGACCACTAAACACGCTGCGGAAGCAGCTAGTCCCCAGAGGCCATGGATTACATGCTGCTGTTTACATGCAATGTTCAGAACAGGTGAATTCAGAGACAACACATCAGTGCCAGCCTGGGGCGGTGGGGGAGGGGATAGAGGCTGACTTGCTACTGTGTACGAGGTTTCTTTTGGAGGTGATGAAAGTGTTCTGGAATTACAGCACTGATGGTGCACAAACTTGTGAATATACTAAAACCCACAGAACTGTACACTTGTAAAGAGAATTTTGTAGTAGTGAATTAGATCTCAAGAAGAATTCAGTAGGCTGATTCAGAACCCATTCCAGGCTGTCAGTAGGAGAAAGGGACAGGTAGGAAAGGGACCACTTACACATTGCTTCTTAGCCTCATGCATGCATGTGTGCATGTTCAGTCATGTCTGACTCTCTGCAACCCCATAGACTGCAGCCCACCAGGCCCCTCTGTGTGTGGGACTTCTCAGGCAAGAAGATTGGAGTGGGTTGCCATTCCCTCCCTCCATGGGATCTTCCCAACCCAGGAATTGAACCCATGTCCCCTGCATTGGCAGGCAGATGCTTTACCACTGAGCCACGTAGGAAGCCCCTTAGCTTCATACAGGTAATGCATATTTATTGAAAATTTTCTTCACCGACAATGGTGAAATCAAGACCCAAATTACAAAACATGATGGCAGTTGATACTTATAAAAATAAAGCAAAGGGCTATGTTTCACAGATTTGTGCAAGTTTCTTTCAAATCTCAGTCTGTTCTTTCATCAAAAAGGAGATCGCAGCATCTGTGTTAGTCCTCATGATGAAATAGTAAAAAACTGCATTCCATTGACAAAAAAAATAGCTTTGCTTCCAAACAGCACAAGTCTTTAAAGTGACTTTTCCCCAACAATAAATATAGAAAATAGCCTTTATGGAGCACGTCTGGCTTGGTCAGAGCTGCTTCCTCCCCGATAGCCTTTAGACGTCGTCTTAGTCTTTGGTGCATGGGCAGCCGGCGAGGTCTGACTCCAGGCTGCCCTTCGGGGCCCTCCAGTGGCCCCAGCCCCGTGCAGCACAGGCTCTCAGCTACTGCAGACGCCCAGCTGAAGGCTTGAGCCCTTTCGAGCCGGGGCCCCTCAGACCCCACGGCTCCACCCGCCCCGTGGCTGCCCGCGAAGGCGCTCCCCGGCTCTCACGGCCGGCCGGGGGGACGTCACACCGAGGGGGCCTTTGGCGGGTGAACTTGCTGCACGAGCTGTGGGCGTTTCACCCTGGGCTTTCTCCGCTTCGGCCTGCTCTTGGCCTTGTTGATCTGCACCACGAAGAAGGCCAAGACCACCATGGCTCCCAGGAAGGCGAAAACGGGAATGGTCTGGCCCACCTCCTGGTTGTAGCGGCCAGGCATGATCCCTGCAGGACAGTGGGAAGATGGTCAGTCTGACAGCTGCAACCAGCTGGGCTCATAGTGACCCAGAGAAAGGAGGAGACAAAAGTGCCGGCCAGCAGGGAGGTGAGGACGGCTGGTCTCACCGCTGGGAAGGCCTCCCCCAGGTGAGACCTGTGGTGGGCAACTGAGCATGGCTGCTGGTGGACCCTTGGGTTCGTGCTGTCGTCAGCTCTGTAACTGGACAACATGTGTTCTGGGTTCCAGAACACAGGGCTGGACCACATGGGACAGGGTACCCCTTCCTGATCCCTGGAGTTTCTCTGGCCAGTTCCTAGACCCAGGAGAAATGCCCCCAGGGAGCTATAAAGTCATGTAAGAGCACAGGGATTTCCAGAGCAGATGAGGGGCCCACACTCTGCCAGAATGACTTGATCCCATCGTCCCAGATAAAGGACCACCTGCCCCCGACAGTCTAGCCAGGCCAAAGCCATATCAGGGTTGGGGGCAGGGGAAGGACATCTGATGTCACTTGGGGGAAGGGACACCCCCAAAATTAACTGGGCATCCCAGGTTAGGGAAGTCCCATCCCAGGTGGGCTGGGGCAGAGAATCGGTGGAGATGTCTGGGTTGAGGATTCAGGGCCAGGCTGTGACAGATGAATATCATAAAATAAATTCTGATTTGAAAATTCAGATAGGATTTTCTAAGAGGCCACAATGGATTGATCCTTTAGGTCTGCTCTGGCCTTGTGATTTGTACCAGGAAGAAAGCCTGGACCACTGCTGCTCCCAGGAAGGCAAAGACAGGAACGGCCCGGCCCACCTCCTGGGCAAAAGGGAGAGGCTCTTTTGAATAAACCATAGGATGACTCAGCCCCACAATAAAGCACCTAGAACTGACCTCCAGGAATGTCCCAGGCTCCACTCTCTCCAGGAGACAAGGGCCTCACTTGAGGGCGATTCGATCGGAAGTTGGGCAGTACCACTTTATCCAGGTCAATGGAGAGCAACTTCTGGTGTTTCCAAAGGTTACTTCAAGAAAACAGATTCAAACAAAATAAACATAAGCAACTGTACTGGCCCCAGGCAACGGAGCCAATTCCTAAGAAACAAAGTGATTTAAACAGAAACGTGAACTGATGTCCCATCTATGTCTATCTAAACACAACTTACAGAAACGTGAATTGATGTCCCGTCTATGTCTATCTAAACACAACTGCGGATAACTGAGGGGCACTTCCAGGCCCCCAGGCGAGGACGTCAGATTGAGACCTTATGCACAAGATGCTTCTAGAGGGTCTATAACACCACCAACACGAGACTGTCTTGGCTCCAACCAGGAACACGACCCAGCAGAAAATGAGGAAACTACACGTGACCTCTGAAGGAGCTGGTGGACAGCGGCAGTGGACACAGCCCGGCTGGAAGGACCAGTCTCCACCATGGGACAGCAGAGCCATGGGCACCTACTGTGATGTGGCAAAGGAGGCAGACCTGGTGCTGGGGGCCAGCTGTCACCTTGGTCCTCAAGGACACTACGCGCAGGAGGGAGAACGAGGCAGACACCCAAGTAACCAAGCATTGGACAGAAACACGGGAATAAAGGAGTGAGCATGGGCCTTGCCTGAGGGCTCAGGATGATGAAGGGAACACATGTGCTTTGCAAAATGCACTGGACTCGTTTCGACTGTATCATTACTCTCAGTACTAACTCTGAGATGGGAAGCACATGTAACTGAGGAAGAGAGGCTGGTACACAGCCAAGAGCAGCGTGGGAAGACACAGAGATGAGAGCAAAGAGTGCAGACGGAAAATCTGAAGACCGTTCTGGCTAAAACAAGGGAAGAGAATAAAATATGCTTGCAATTATGAATTCCCCATTCTGCTTCTTATTCATGTGGACCCTGCTGGCCCATCTCTTACTTTGGCCAAGTGAGAGCAGAGAGTCGAGTTCTAGCAGCAGTCAAGAGGCAGGTCAGTGGGCAGCCAGGAGATGCCAGCTCCATAAAGAGGCTTTCGGATAAGCTGCTATCGGGCACGTCCATCTGGGCAACTGCTTGGACTATAACCTGCTCTATTTTATATGATTTCACTTTGCTTTTCAGTTTCATCAGTCTGGAAATTAAACTGACAATGCTAAGTTACGGAATCGATGCGTTTAAGCTTTATAACTCTGCAGGTGAATATACATGGGGCTGTCTTTTAACGCTCACAGCGCTCTCCTGTTCTGGAATTTAATTACCCCACAGTGACCCTTTCTTGCTGAGCAGTCGGGGTGACAGAGCTTCACACTATCATTTGAGAATTCCACAATGTCCCGACGGGAGGACAGGTTAGCCTCGCGTGGGGCTCCTCGTAGGTCTGACCTACAGCCACTCGTAGTATGGACGCCCGGGAACAACACCGGGAACTATATCCAGGTTTCAAGGACGGAGTGAACACCTGCACTCGGCACTAGGCTGACGACCCTGCCCTTTCCAGGGCTGACTGTGACGCTCTGACATTGTTTTGCATCTCCTCAGAGATTCAGAATCTAGACCCAGATCTAGGTCGCTGAGGACTGAGAACAATTTCCAGCAAGAAGTGAGATAAAGGTGGGACCTGGTGGGTGTTTTAAGAAGAAGGAATTCCAGAGAGCAACAGTGAAAATCAAACTCTAGGGGCTGCACAGCAGCAGCACCCTGATGGGCCAGGCTGGTACGTGACGGGCTGTCTGATGGACACGCAGATCTAGGACACTGTCACCTGTTCTCAGAGCCCAGAGCAGTACCATGGAGAAGTGGGTTTCAGGAACCTTTGCCGACAGCGACTGTCCACTGAGTGTGAACTGCTGACAACAGCTGGAATTAAAGTCTGGTTTGAATGTTTGGATAATGATAGGTTATAAATAAATGAGATATAAAAATGGAATCTTATCAGAAAATTTTAAATGATGGCGTGTTAATTGGAATGGAAAAATACTCAGTAATTAAAGTTTCAGGAAGAAACTGCTGACGAGGAGACAACGTGATGAATCTCCAATGCCGTTTCCTATCAAGCCTGTTCTAAAGATGACATGGTCAGTGAGAGGTGCACTCAGGGCTTCTGTTCATGATGACAGTCAAGCACAGGAAGCTTCTAGGCCTTCTGCAGGCATCTCCCTCCTCATGGTTCACCGTGTAGATGGCAGTCCCCGTGTCCTGCCACACCCCCAACACTGTACATGCTGAGACCCAAGCAAAGTGGGCAGCTGGTAGGGGAGAGAAGGCAGGAGCCCCTGGAGGGGAAATGGCCGCGTGTGTGGGGTGTGCTGCCCGTGAGGGAGACAGTGGCTGGCAGCACTGCTCAGAGGAAGAGGAGCTGTGGGGGGCCGGGGGGTCTCCCACACCCATGCCCAAAATATGGGGCCCTGCGTCACTGTACTAGGACTGCAATCCTCCTCGCCAAAGCAGGATCTCCTGCTGGGGCCAGAAATGCCAAAGAGAGAAACAGGAGAGGAATGATCTAGAGAAAGCAGGAACCAGTGGACTGAGCTGGCTCTTCTGCCTGAACAGAGAAACAGCACAGGTCACTCAATTTTGGCTTCTAAAAGGAACTGACACAAACAAAGAGCTCAAGCTTGACAGCCAGATGGAGAAGCAAGCAGATCACAGTGTCTAGGCCTGTCACAGTCTGAGGTCACTTTACCAGGGACAACACCCAGCACGGGGTGAGGGCATAAACGTGACTCCAGGTCGCCCCGGTGAGACACAGGAAGACCCCATCGGTATTCCAGAATCAACACCGCACACAGGCGAACTCAACTCCCAAATCTCCAGCTTAAGAAGTCAGAGCGACCCTTCCAGGGACAAGATCACAGCTTTTCAAGCAAAAACCAAGCAAACTTCACCAGAAGGCTAATTACCAGAGCTCTTTTTATGCATAATACCACCAGGATGCGTGATTCTAAAGGTCAATACGGGGGCTCGCTAATTTAAAAACCATCACAAATGACAAGCTAGATTTGATTATTCGATAATGATGTCAGTAAAATTCCATTCTCTCCTATTAAAAAAGAAGCAATGAATCATAAATCCAGCAGAAAAAGTGGAAAAGCACAGGAGACACCAACCTGGGAGCCGTCTCGTTTAAAGGCTGTGGCTTGGCCCACGACAGGTGCGGACAGGCCGGCAGTGCGCGCGCCTCAGGGCCTCCGAGCCGGGCCTCCAGGACCTTGGAGTACCGGTGCAGGTGGTTCCCTGGGCAGCACCACAGACAGGCCATCGTTGTTAGGAGGCGGGGAAAGAGACTTCGTTAGTTGTTACCTCCTCTAAAGTGGCCACGCTGCACGCACAGCAGCAGCCGGGCCCCACATGCCCGTAATCACACATACGTGCCTACACTCAAGGAGTCTAACCTGTAGATGCACTTCATGGAAACAGCATCTCTTCAAATATTTAATGCTCAGACCAAAAAGAAAATCTCCATTTTCAAAATTCCAAATTCCTTTTGTTTCTCAGATCCGTGCTGCCCCGTAGCCACTGCCCACCCATGGCTACTGAGCAACTGAGAGGCTGGGTGCCACACGTTTAAATAATAATATTCTGGGGACTGGGGCTGTACAATTTTATCACAAGAACTTCCCGTTTCTTTTTACTCCTTAAGTGCAGCCAGTAGAAAGGTCAGAACTACACCAGCTCACACCACACGTCCATGGACAGCCTGGGAGGCGGGCCTCAGGCTGTGAGGGCTCGCAGACCAGGGCTCCGCTGAGTGGCCTGCCGCTGAGGGACCTGGGCCCATCTCTTCCATGGACTTGGAAGAAGTATCTGCTTTCCAGGTTCTAAGAGGACTCAGAGAGTAGTCCCTGTGAAGCCACCCTGGCCCAGCGCCTGGTACCTAGTGACTACGCAGACCTGCTAACCACTCCTTCCCAGAGCCCCGAAGCCACGTCGTTTCAAGAGCCTCCACCCTGGAACCCCGACCCCTGAGGCCGCTCACCTTCCATCCTCTCCGGGGCTGCCGAGCCTGCTCCGCTGGGGGGGCGCTGCCGAGCCCCCGAGTGGCTGAGGCTGGGGGGCGTCACCCCATACGACGTGAACTGCAGGAGTGCATCCAGGAGCCAGAAGCAGTCTGCAGGGTCAGCAACACACTGCTTAGGAAGTAGACTATTTTAAAGCAGCCTCTACAGGAAAACTAAAGTGAGCCCCGAACAAGGGGGAAATGGGGCGGGAAAAGATCAGGTCCCAGCACGGCCCTGCGTGAGACACTCATGTCATCACGGTCATCGGCTGCCCACAGGGCCTCCTTTCAAGGCCACAGGCTCAGCCAGGCTGGCCCACAGGCTCGGGGCTGCACGAGCTGCCCAGGCACCCCCAGCTCTGGGCCCCTCATGACGAGGATGGGGGGTGGCCCCTACAGGGACAGCAGGACCACAAGGCAGCACGGGAAGAAGAGCTGCTTGAGAACGGGGGGCCTGCCGAAGAGGGGAGAGTAGAGCTGACCCCAGTCAGCGCCCGCAGGCTGTCCTGGAGGAGGGGAGAGCCTAGATCTCAGGCGAGGGCAGAGCCAGGACCACCACGTACGTCCGGAGAAGTGGGCTCAAGGTCAGTGCAAGTGCAGTCTAGTGGTCTGGGCTGCCCTGAGTCGGTGGCCCCAGCCACAGAGTAGGAAGACAGTTCTCCTGGGGACGTCACTGCAAGGCCTATGCCAGGCTGTGCTCAACAACCCCCTCGTGGGGCCAAGTGGATGGACTTTCCTCTCAGGAGACCAAGGAGCTGCACTGGCTAAACCTGGATCACTGCCCCCACCAGCTTCTCCCCACGGCTGCCACGTCCCCCAGAACCAGCACGGACAGAAGAGGCCCACAGAAAGGAGAGGGGATGGCAGGAGGCGCCTGTCCCCCAACAGAGCCCGAGTCAAGTGCTCACGGCCCTGAAAGCTCCTCCAGGTGGCCACAGGGAGTGTGGGACAGGACAGGCCCCCGACCACTGACAGGGCCAATAAAGACGCTTCCCAAGACCTCAGGTCTGCAACAACAGTCTGTACAGAAACAAAACATTCATCTTCTTTCAACTGTAACTTTAACCTTCACTTTTGATTTTTATTAAAAAAAAAAAAAAAAACGAACAATATTCTAATGCTTTATGTGAAATGCTAGGAACACATAACCACTTAACATTCACATCACAGAGAGGGCGCAGGGAGAGAGACAGGGGGAGAGGTGCACCCTAGGCAGGAGGTCAGCTACGCTCAAGCCACCTTGCCCCTTCCCATGAAGCCTGGTCACCACCTGCCCATGAGGACACGCCTTTCCCCGCCGTCCTGCCCCCGAAGACTAGGTTCTGGTTCTGGTCTTGTCGTCTCCCCCCAGCAGAGATGGAACACTCGCACCCATCCACCCCTCCTTTACAAAGCAAGAGAAAGAAAAGTCTGTGTCCAAGCTCATCCTTCAAGTGTGAAGGACTCATCAAGAGATGCTGGAAAAGAGGGGTGCTAAGGACTAGGTGCCCCCTCTCTGCCACCCCCTCACGCCCAACAATGATACCACACACCCCTCACAACAGCCAAAACTCCCAGGTCTGGCATGAGGGCCAAGTGCCGGGCCCGCAGGAAAGGGGTGGTCAGATGTGAGAGTGGGCCTGCAGAGTAGTGCCAGGGACACAGACGCCAGAGAGGGAGTCGGAGAGGGCAAAGACAGGTAAACGGCCTCCCACCCACACATGGTGGGTCTGCCATCCGCCAGCCTCTGGAAGGCCACGAAGTTTTGTTTTGCTTATTAAACACGTCTGGCCCAAGATACCTATCGAAACATCCCAAGCAGCCTCTACCTGTTCACCAGCACCTCCTGGGGGCCTGTTCGGGGACCAGGGCAGAAAGTGGGAACGTCATGGCCACTGAGCCCACCCGCTCAGCTGCACCACCGCTCACCCTTCTGCCGGTGACTGTCGTCCAAGCAGTTGGAGTCTCCATACAGCACGACACGGCCGCCGCCCTCAGCTGGGAGCTGGTACAGCCCCAAAATGGGGACGTTTTCAACCACCACCGTTTCCTGCTTCAAGACCTCCAGTCCTGAAACAACACAACAAAACAGGAGTGAGAACTTCCGTGGGGAAATGAAGCACTTCCCAGCTGCCCCTTAACTTAACATTTAGTCCACATGACAAAACAGAGAAAAAAAAAAAGAAAAATCACACCAAGATCTAACATGCAGTCACAACAGTGCACTTTTAGGAGAAGAAAACAATGTATAAAGTGCCACTAATTTGGGTTGTAGCGAAATTCGCATATGTATATCCCCATAATCCTCCTTTTCCATTTTTACTTAAAGTGGTGATACATGGTATTCACAGTCCTAAAGGCATCACTTCTCTCTTTTCATCCCCCAAGCACAAATTTTCGTCCCTTCTTCTTATGCTGAAAGGCTATGTCTTCAGACTACACGCACACAAGCGGCAGTGCCCCTCAACACACAGGTACCTATGCACACAGCTATACACGCTGATGCCCAGGCTTCATGTTTAGTAACAAAAGCTACGACAATGACACTCATCTTTAGAACACATGCCCACGTATTTCTGATTTAAGGTATCTGTTACATGAGCCTCACAAACAGTACAAATGCTCCAACAGCAGAGCCTCTCGCCTCTGCCCAAACCAACGACAATTCACATCAACTGAACCAAGACGACACTGCACAGACACCACAGCAGCTGCTGCCAGTGACAGCAGCCCATAGCACAGTCTCGGCCCTGAAGCAAACGCAGCCACACACTGAGATGACGCAAGTCTGCATCCAGCGTCTACCACGCCGGTCACTCTAAAACATGTGGCTACAGGAACGCAGAGCTTCCTATTCTCTGCGTATAAGCCCCAGGAACCCTGCGGAAGGAAAACAGGCTTTTCTTTGTCAGAGGGAGAGAAGGGCAGTGAAACATACGAGGCAGGGAAAGTGCACACAGCACTGCAGCCTGGCCTCGGGCTTTGACAGTTTTGTCTCTGACAGCAAGGTCCTTTTTGATCCAGCATAACACGGTTTTTAAATTCCTATTTGTACCCGCAAGATTATTCAAGCAACTTAAAGCCTGTTTGGAAATAAAAAGCCCTTTAAAAAGGATTCCAAAGTAATTAATCTTTATTTTCAGACTAGCAGAACACCAAAGTAAAGTATGCACCCTTAACCTACTTCCTCTCCCCCCAGAATGAAGAGCTACCAGACAGCAAGAGGCTAACAAGGAGTCCACGGCCTTCACCTGGGACCTGGGGGCGGAGGTGGTGTCTAGAAGCGACACGGCCTGGTGAACAATGGAGCTCAGAAAGAATCACTAAGCCTGTGCCAGGGGACTGGGAAGACAGGATCATACACGTGCTTAAAAGTTAAAACATAATCTTATGAACACAGAACTACTCATTGACTGACTTTTCCTTGACTGGATGGAAGGAGCCCCTTCCAGACAACAAAGAAGTAAATTTCACCTTGCAAGTGCAAACACATGAGTGAGAAACCCTGACTTGTCATTCTCTATTAATGAAACTGTCCCTGACTTCAACTACAGAAAATGACAAACATCACAATGAAGGGGGCCTGCCATTCTGAAACACGAGAGAAACATCAACCTGCATGAGGAGATGGACCCAGTCTGCAAGTGTCCATCACGCGGCCATGCAATAACCTCGTAGGGGAGAGATGCGCGGTGCGAACCCTGGCCCAGGAGCGCAGGGCTGCAGGACGACCACCCTGGGCAGGATGGGGGGGGTGGCGCCTGCAGGAAGGGCAGAGGCACCCAGGCTCCCCGGCTCCCCTGCACCCGGTCCGCTCTGTGAGCCAAGCACGGTCACAGCACCAACGCTGGGGACACAGCATGGCTGATCTTCCAGGGTTAGAAAAGAGCAACTAAAAGCAAAGACCATTCCTCCCTTCTAATTCTTCAGAGAATTTTAGGAGATGACTTTGTATTACAATATTCTTTACCTTCACGTAGTTAAGACATTCAAAACAGTCAACATTTCTCTAAAATTTTAGTCATCTGGCAATCACAGAGTAGAACAATTCATAAATAGTAACAAAAATTTCAAGCAACTTTGAAGGTAGTTTAAAAAATACAGAAAAACCCCTTACCAGTACCCTCTTCTATATGAAAGTCAACTTACTTTGCAGCGCTCACTACCCACATATTCTAATTATCAGCAAGAGATGGTTGAACCTTCCTAGGTACCTCCAGAACCATCACACAGACGTCTTACCTGAAGTACCATACACACGCTGTGATGAATTTTTTAAAAATCCAAACTGCTAATGGAGAATGGATTTCTTTTCTGGTGATGAAAATGTTCTGGGACTAGGTGGTGGTGATGACTGCACAATTTGTGAATATACGAAAAAAGTGACTGAACTGTGGACTTTAAAAGAGCGAATATTATGGCAGGTGCCCGCATGCATGCTAAGTCGTTTTAGTGGTGTCCAACTCTTTGGGACCCCATGGACTGTAACCCGCCAGGCTCCTCTGTCCATGGTGTTCTCCAGGCAAGAAAACTAGAGTGGGTTGCCATGCCCTCCTCCATATGGTAGGTGATTTACATGTAATAAAACTGTGATTAAAAATTAAAAAGAAAGAAAAAGAGAAACCAGAAAGTATATGGATAGCATATTCTGTACCTTGGTCCTTAAATGTCTGTGTTATCACGATGCCATCTTCTGGAAATTTAGCAATGCTGCACCCCGACGCGTAATACACTAGAATAAACAGCCGTTCAGTTAGAATCTGGAAACACTGAAGGCATTCAGCAGCAGCTGCTTATTTACCTGGATGCACGCTTTAAACATTATGTATTTACTAAAACCATTTCTAATCTTAAGAGAGGAGCTACTATTATTGCCTGATCACACAAACTACAAGTAATAATCTCAAAATTCAAGCTAAATTATGCTATTAATCTAAGGTTTCTGGGCAGATTAAAGAAATTGGAGCTGTCAGACTTGGGACAACCTAAGTCAGAAAGAGCAGTTAGTGATAATAATGCTCAAGATGCTGTTTCAGAAACTAGTCACCAGAACGAAGGGGGACAGTGGGGTACTTGTTAAGTGAGGTATGCAACGTTATTTCATAAATAGAATTTCATAAATCATGAGGGACCTGGGCAGTGTTCCTTATTTGGGAATATATAGAACACAAAGAACCAAAACTAGGAATGCTGACAGGAGGTATTGCATCTTACAAATCTGGACAAAGACTAGGGGAGCACCCAGAATTGCAGGTGTCTGTGCAGACACTGCACAGCTCTCTCCACAGGTCTTGCATATTTAGGTGACAGCATGTTATTTTCTCTCGCTCTGAAACTCAAGACTTCAAAGTCGCACAGCATCTGCTAGCCCACCTCTGGGAACGATGAGACCTACTAAAAAGCAAACACAAAACCTTACTGTCATGGTTCGCCAAGGTAAAGTCCCCTTCGTACAGGCCATCGCTGAACGCCATGTTCCAGACTGAGAGCAGCTCGTTCAGGGCTGGGACGTTGGCTCCTCCGGTGTCCGGCATCCACCACTGCCTATGACAGGGACAGGGCCTTCGTGAGGCACTTGAGGCATCCCATAAACCCATCATATCTTGTGAGAAAATCGATTTCTCCCACCAGAGGCCACTCCATCCACACTAGGCTTCACCTAAAATTAACTGTCCGGGTTTGAGTAACAGCACAATGTAAATGCTCCAACCAGTGTACAGAATAAACCGAAGCTCAATTTATTTCATGAAATGCACCACATTCAACATAAACACACTGCATATACAGCCTAGACCTTGAGAGGGTCAGTGAAGGAAGAAGGAAGCTTACGAAGTTCAAGTCACAGACTCTGAAGAAAAACCATGTATCATAAGGATGAGACATTCATAATACACTGGAAATTTGTCATCCATAACCAATCTACTGCAAGGCTTCTTTAAATAACCGTTCTTTTGGTGCATTTAAACATATACAGTAAACGAGAGATGGAAGAACAGAAAAGAATAAACAGAAAATTAAGGCTCCAATGTCTTAAGATCAACAAAAACAATGAACCCTTTCAACTAGAACTTGGTTCAATGAGCAGCTGACTTTCAAGAACATCTCTGCCAAAGGAGAGCTTGCCCTAACCAGGTGTCTGAACCTGCCTGATGGCCAGAAAGGTCATCACTCTAGGTCTCTGCTGGGTGGGATTTAATTCCTATAAAGTCAAATTTCTTATCCAAATACCAATTAGTGTCAGTACCTCGTGTTTTCATCATAAAACTTGACTTTCCTCATCACGGATGTGTTGTACCAGTCACTGAAGACAATGAGTGAGAGGCCGTTGTCCACGTCCCTCCGCAGCTTGGCCACCTCCTCCGGGAAGTACTCCTCCTCACTGTCCACCATAAGCAGCGTTCCTGAGGGACAGGGGCGAGAACGGCCAGCTCACCATTCCAGACATGTGGTTTACACCCACCTCATATCTCCAGTTACCGGCTTCTAATATTTTGTCCTGTATCCCTATTCCATGTCAGAAGGGGGTGTAAAAGAAAGGATCAGGGTCCGAAAGCGTGGACACTGGCCAGCTGTGGCCTGTTTCACTGGTGATGACCTACATGAGGATGTTTCACTTACTCAAAAAGAAGCAAAATTCTGTGCTAGAATTTCTTTTGATTAAAAAAAAAAAAAATCAACAACTTATTGACCAGAAACGTATTAATACGTATTTTGTTACTTGAACATTACCAAACAAAATGTTCCAATTTTCACTTACATAACAAATCATAGGCCACAGGCGTTACTTTCTGCAAAAATCACCCAGTCAATAATGTTGACGCTAATATAACGAAACTGTACCGATGTCCTTGTCCCCAGTGATCCTGAGAGTTTCACATTTCAGCTGAATGTCAGGAGCACAGACCCTAGCCTGCCTCCACCCGTCCCCAGCCAAGCAGGGCAGCCTGCCAGCACCTCGCATCGCTCACCGTACTGATTAGCATCAAAACACGTGAAGGGGGACCCAAGGACTTCGACGAAGTAGCCCATGCTCCTCAGGTGCTGGTACATGTCCCTGAAGTTGGTGTGGATGTGGTCACCGTTCCTGAAACAGAGGAAGCCCAGCACTAGCCCTCCCAGTCCTTCCACGGATTGAAGGCCACATGGCCGCGGGGTTCACTTCCAAAGGAGCAGCTTCACCGCCCAGACGGCTGGTCCACTGGCATGAAAGCCAGCCTTTCAGACCAGCTTGCCCTGGGCTGCATATAAAGTAGTGATAACAGGAATTACCCGCATAGCACAGACATGAAGAAGGGAAAATGAGAAGATATAGCCAGACATGTTTCATAAAGTGCGCCAAAGCATCACTTTAGTGGTGGCACAGATGTAAAAGGCCAGCAAGCAGCCAGCTGTGCTGCACAAACTCAGCATGGGCATGCAGAGGTGCTGGCAGGGAACCGCGGTGGCCACACAGGCAGCCTTACATGCCTGCCACGGGTCACCTTCCCTCCCACCCCAGCCTGGCCGGGGAAGGACAGGGCAGGGTTTGTGGGCTCACCAGTCCAGAGGGTCGTTCTTCATCCTCAGGTTGTCCCGGGGGAAATAGCCAGGCGGGTAGCGCAGGTTGTGGTACTGGTCCCAGAGGACGCGCTTGCTCCGGGGAGGGGCGGGGATGATCTTCACCTTGATCGGCAGTTTCACTGTGGACGTCTGTTCTGCACCACTGTTTGACTGAAGGAAGAGAAAAATTCTGAAACACCCCTTCTGCTCAGAAGAAACGTTTTATGCCAGAAACGTGGCAGCAAACAGCCCACAGCCTCTTCACCGTGTAGGCAGTGCCCCCAGGTGCTCGCCAGCCAGGACCCACATGGCCGGCGTCTCACACCCGAGTGCCCGGCGCTCGGCCCACGCCCACCTTCCCAGCAGCCCCCCAGGCACACGTACGTCCACCTCTGCCGGGGAAGCCACGGTGACCATGACGTGCCCCTGCGCGATGCCTTCCCAGGAGGCAGCCTTCTTGGTGACAGAGATGGAAATGGCCAGGTAGCCGGACCAGGGCCATAGCACTGAGGAGTAAGAGAAAGCGACCTCGATGTTGTCTCCGTGCTGCGGTAAGTAGGGCTGCCACTCGGGCTGCAGGAGGAAGAGGCAGAGGCCCGGGTGAGAAGCTCGGTTCCCAACTCACCCACGTCGGTGTCTGAGAAACACTCCAGTAAACAGGCGAAGTGAAATGTACACAGACACGGAGCAGCCTGTAACCAAGGCCGCCCGGGCAGGGTCTGGACCATCACCCACTAGAAAAGCCTAGAGACACTATTTTTGACAAAACACTTATTTTGACAAACTCTAGTTTTAAAGAAAAATTTCCTCCCCTCCAAGCTTTAACAAAGGAAGGGGTGGGGACAACACACATGGTTTGATAAAGAACTTGTTTCTGACAGATAATTAACATAAAAGAAATGCTCACGTGTGGGGTTGGATCTCAGCTGTGTGCTTAAAGAACCAAACTACTTATAAGGAATAAAATAATAAAAAAGACATGGATGTAAATTGTGACCAATCAGATTCCAAGGCCAGTGATTGGGCAGGCAGGGGGCCCAGAAGCCCCAGAAAGAGCTGGCCACGCTGTGAGGGAGACCACCCACCAGGCTCTCCAGGCTTGAGGAAGAAGGGAAGCCTGAAAGGGGAGACAGACAGTAGCTCTCACAATGAACCAGTACTTCAAGCGAACTCCCTCACAAGCCAGAGAACAGTAATATACTTCCCAGGAGAGTAAGCATATTAAAAAAAAAAAAACCTGTGAAAAAGAAGAAAAATATTCATGGGAAACAACATCAGAGACAATGAGAAAGGACAGGGATTTTGAATAAGTTATTTTGAGACTGCTGGTTAACAACCGAGAAAAAAATGAACTCTCATCCATCTCTTATAACACACATCAGACTGACTCAATACAGATGAAAACATTAAATATTTAACAAGCATAAAAGAAAAGTGAGTTGAAAATAAAACTGAAATTTTCTTATGTTTCTGGAGAGATGAGTATCTAGTTTTTGAAACAGAAGTAATCATAAAAGATGAAAATAACAACTACATGAAAAAGTGAAACTTTTACCAAACCACTCCCTTACCCCAAATTTTTAAGCCACTTCTAATATTAGAGGGACAAAAAACCAGTACTTTGGGCAATCTTTCAGCATGACACACAATATTGGTGTGAAGATGACAAGGACAACCTAGACTCTAATGAAAAATGGGTCAAGAAATGAAAAGCTAATTCACACAAGAGAAACATAATCAGAAACAAACATGCAGATCCCCACCTTATCAATAACCAAAAAAGTACACATTGAACAAGGTACCCGCTATCCCCTGTAGATTTAAAGTTATAAGAGGAACCACATAAAAACAAAAGGTTCACCAACTGACAACGTGGGGTCTATCCACACAATAAGGCATGAAAAGGAGTGAAGCACTGACACACCTGCAGGGCGGAGGAGCCTCTTTTAAAGACACTGCACTCAGCGAAAGAGGCCACTCACAAAGACCATGAGATGTATGATGCGGTTCCTAGGAACCGTCCAGAAAAGGTAACTCCATGGAGACAAAGTGGATTAGGAGCTGTCAGGGTCTGAGGCGGAGGCAATGGGAAGTGTTAACAAGGGTCTCTCCTTCAAGTGATGAAAATGTTCCAGAATTACACAGTATGAGACTTACATAACTACTTGTGAATATAGTAATAACCACAGAAATGCACAATTTAAAAGGGCAGCATTAAAAAAAAAAAAAAAAGGGCAGCATTTCATGGCATGTGAATTTTATCTCCGTTTTTTAAAATTTCATGCAATGGGGAAAAAAGAATGTACCACCAGACACCCTCACTCTGTACCCCATCAGTGGCAGCCTCAGGTGATGGACCTCTTCTGGAAACCACCTGGTATTATGTCCCAAGAGCCACAGTAACACTCCTGTCCTCTTACTTGGAATTCTAACCCAGGGAAATTATGTTAAGAATATAATTCAGAACAAAAGAAAACCAAATATACAAAGATATTCTGTGAGGTGTTTACAGGTGAAACCACCTTGTTCAAGTAAGAATAGTAAGCAAACTATGACTTAGCAGTTCCACGTAATATTAAACCATTAACATTAGCGCTTATATACAATAAAATTTTTAAATGCTTTAATGTGAGAACTGAAAAAACAAAAAAAAGACTAAATTTTTGCCTACCCACACAAAGATAACTAAAAATACCCTTTTCAGATAAGGGATAGAAAAGATTCTTTTTTTTTTTTTTCCCCCTCCCAGGCAACTGACTTTCATTAATCTCACAAAATCAAAAGAAACGTACTTTCTGGGGATTTCCCTATCAGCCTGAAGGTGCCTGATCTCATCTGATCTCGGAAGCTAAGCAGGGTTGGGCCTGGTTAGTACTTGGATGGGAGACCACCTGGGAATACCGGGTGCTGTAGGCTTTGGAGAAGGCAATGGCACTCCACTCCATGGAAAATCCCATGGATGGAGGAGCCTGGTAGGCTGCAGTCCATGGGGTCGCTGAGAGTCGGACATGACTGAGCGACTTCACTTTCACTTTTCACTTTCATGCATTGGAGGAGGAAATGGCAACCCACTCCAGTGTTCTTGCCTGGAGAATCCCAGGGACGGGGGAGCCTGGTGGGCTGACGTCTATGGGGTCGCACAGAGTCGGACACGACTGAAGTGACTCAGCAGCCAGTGGTTAAGACTGTGCTTCCACTGCAGGGAGCTTCCCCTCAACCCATGGTCAGAAAACTAAGACCCTACATGATACACTGTGGCCAAAAAGTAACAAAAAGAAGAAAAAAAAAAAGTACTTTCTGTGATAGCTTCCTGAAAAGTGAATTTCCGCCATCAAGACATTCTGCACCAATCCTGGTGGCCCAGTGGTTAACAATCTGCCTGCCAGCACAGGGAACACAGGTTCCAATCCTGGTCTGGGGAGTTTCCGTGTGCCTCAGGGTAACTAGGCCCGCGTGCCACAACTACTGAAGCCTGCACGCACTGGAGCCCGCGCTCTGCAACGAGAGGAGCCACCGCAATGAGAAGCCTGCACGCTGCAACCAGAGAGCAGCCCCTGCTGGCGGTAGCTAGAGAAAGCCTGCGCACAGCAACAAAGACTGAGTACAGCCAGAAATAAATAAATAAATAAGAAAGAAGTCAAATAAAGGACTCAGAAATGAAATAAAGCAAGGATGAAATAGTGTTGATAGGCACTGAATCAATTTAAATACACTTAAACAACTACAGTAATTTGTTACAAAATATGACTTGAATTTTTTTTTTAATAGTGGTTCTGTTCATGTCTGAGGCTAAAACCATTTTCTGTTCTTTTTCCCTATCCTTTATTGTTGTGATAATGTTTATATAGTAAGTGTAAAACAGATTATAAAAACAAAACTTAAATAAAGACCATACCTTCTAAATACAAAAGCCCATGTGTACTCATTAAACAATAAAATAATTACAAGTGGGCCTTTAATTATCAGTGATTAACTGTTAAGATGAAGACTCAAATGCAATTAGCTGATTCAAGAACCAAACTCAAGATACCAAGTACAAGCATAGCAAATTGGTCTCATCACTGTATCTCTGACTTATCTGTAAAGGCCTCAGGAGAGAACAAACCACTGCTTCCCATCCCCAGCCGTGGACAGGAGGAAGTCTGGGCCACATCTAGGTCCCCGCCAGCCGGAGGGCAGTCTCACCTTGTCCACGATCCTCCCCGTGACTCCCATGCCGTTGAGGATGGTGACGTTGACGATAGTCGGCATGCCCCCATAGTAGATAGGCTGGGAGCAGTAGGGCCACATGTAAGGACACTCGGTCAGGTCGATGTAGCTGGGGCTCAAACTGAAACAGACAGGACAGTGTTGCAGCAGACAGAGTCGGAAACGGCAGTGACGCGACACAACCGCAGGAAAGCGTCGTCAGGGCGGGCCTGAGCCTCAGCCCGGGTCCGGGAACCTGGCCTCACAGCACTCCCTGCGGCGAGGAGGCCTCCAAGCCAGCCGGCCTCGCCCGCGGCACAGTGGCGTGCGTGGGCATCACCTCTGCCCCACGAGCCTGGAGCCTGCAGCTGGCGAAGAACAAGTGCATGAGCGGCCCCAGGACAGACCTGGACTCAGTCTCAAGTCACGGGGCAAAGATGGCCTTTTTAATAACTGGACCTGGAATAAATGGGTGGCCATTTGGTAAAAGATAGAATCAGATTCACAACTCACACCGTACATACTGGAGTAAACCCCAAATGGAACAGAGTCTCAAGTAAATAAAAGAAAGCAAACAAGTAGAAGAAAACGGGTGAGTCTCTCCTTTACCTCAGGGCATGCGCCTCAAAATCCAGGGGCAAAAACAACAACGGACAAACTAACACAGCAGTTAAAACAAAAAAGACTGCATGGCCAGAAACACTTTTATGACAAAAGGCAGCTGACAAACTGGAAGAAATACCTGCAGCAAAGAGTTACTTGCCCTAATATGTAAACAACACTTAAACCAAGGAACGAACACCCCAGAAAAAGAAAAATGGGTGAAAGAAATGAACAAACACTTCACAAGAAAGATACAGAAAAAGTTCTTACCTACAGACAGTGTTTAAACTCACTCACAACCTGAGAACTGCAAATAAAAGCAACCCTGACACAACTTCCCATGTGTCAGACAGGCACGAAGTGCAGCTCTGGGCAGACAGGCCAGAGGTGCCCCTGGGCACCCTCTGCTCACAGCCTGGACCCAGCGACCCTGCTTCTAGGAATCTTCCCTGCAGACACACCTCCAACAAAACTAGGACACATAGACACAAGCAGCTTAAAATGACAGAACGCTGAAAACATTTTAAATGCCCGTATATAGACGTGTACTTGAATACGCAAAGCTATCCACACTAGGCAGCTATAAAAAAGGAGACGCGAGATCTCTGTGAATGGATACAAAGTGATTTCCAAGATACCTTTACATGAAAAAAGTACAAAATAGTATTTACAATAATGTATCCTTCATGTAACAAAAGAGATATATAAGAAGACAGATATGTATCTGCTCATTTGTGAAAACAGAAATTTAATAAGGATAAATCAAAAACACCCGGCCTTGTTACCTGTGGGGGCGGAGGGGCGGGGAGCAGAACAGAGGGATGGGGGGACCACACCTGGCCAGGCGCACTCTGTGCAGCTCAGACCTTAGAGTCACCGTCCTTTCACAATGCAATACGTAACCAGCTGAAACCAACCAGAATGTAGTGGGAATCCAAAAAGAAATACGCATACTAACCAATGAACTCAACTATACTGCAAATAAAAGGCAAAATCAGACTGCCAGGGCCTGGTGGGGAAGAAAAGAACAGAACTGAGGCCACTGACAATGTGATTACGTTCTGTAAGTCTAAAAAGAACTGCCCACAACCGCCATCCTCTGGGGAGTAAACTCGTGTTCACCAGGGTACAAGTTACAGCTCTAAAACTTTCCACGTGTGCGTCCTAGGACCGAGTCAACAGAGACACGGTGAAGAGCGACAGCCAGGCTGCCTGCTGCTGGAGAAGGACAACCAGCGAGAAGACTCTGAGGGCCGCGGTGGGACGGGAGACAGGTGGCATCACACAGAGAGAAGGCACAGGAGTGTGCATGCGGACACTCGCCAGCTCGGTCTGCAGGAAGGGCCCAGAAACAAGCAGAAGCACAGGCGCCAAGAGCACACCTGGAGCCAGGTGTCCATTTCTAAACCCCACTCTCCAACTGAAGGACCAGGGCTGCTTGGACAAAGAACTGATACCCACAATGGGCACAGAAATGCTGCCAGTGGACAACGATAGAGACACGCTGAAAAGACACAGGAGCCAAACGGAAGGAACTCCAGAGAGCCAGATCTGGGACGACAGGAGCAATGAAATAAACAAAGACATTAGTGGATTATAGTCAAGAGTGAAACGAGGATCTCTGTCCATGCTGATGTAACTGAAATAATAAACAAGAGAAGAGGACAGCGCTTCCTTACAGCAGAATTTCAGTTAATAAATGCACAAAGAATGAGAGAAGCAGAAAATCGCCAGGGGCAATCTCTATATAAGAACCATTACAGGAAAGAACCATCTAAGGATACTAAACGTAGTGACGGAAGGTACGGTAAGAAACAAGATCATCTTCAAGCGTGCACCCGTAAGACACTTCGCAGTCACAGAGAGACAGAGAGCCCCTGCAGTGGACACCTGGCACCGCCTCTCCTGCTGCCCAGCCCTGGACACTCTACCACAACTGTGTCAGGGACCGAGCACAGCGGGCACCAGAGCTGGCCCGCCCTGGGGACTCAGCCTCCTCTAACAGGGACCTTGATTCAGGGATTCTCCGGGATGAGGATAGATTTCAGACCTGTGCTGGCGTGAGGGTCCTCTCCCCACTTCTCCCGCCTCCTCCCCCAGGAGATCTCTTGGCGCCCGCTTCCTGGAGGGTCCAGCCTGACACATCACCTAAACCTCAGGATGCAGGCAAGCACCGCCAAGAACAAAAGGGCACTGAGCCAATGAGCCCAGCTGGAGAAAACCAGGGACACGTGGCAACTAACCGCAACGCCGATGCTGGCCTGGATCCTGGACCAGGCTGAGGACAGGGTGGGGAGAATCTGGGCGAAATCCAAACACAGCCTGCAGGTTAGCAGATGGTAATGCATCACTATTAACTGCTAGGCTACGTGGCGTGTGCGATGGTTACGTAAGATGCCAACATCGGAAAAGCCAGGGCAGGGCTGGAGTCCTGATGTACGATATATAAGAACGTCCATATGATTATTGCAAATTTCTCTAAGTTTAAGGTTACTTCAAAAAAAAGTTTTACTAAGTAAAAAAAAAAGCAGGAATTCATTACTCTAAATCACTGACATTACAAACGGCAGGATGTAGGGAAGTGGGGAGCAGTCCTGGTGTCCCAGCAGAAGCAGCAGCACGAAGCTCCCCAAGGCCCCCAAGCCTCGTTGGTGGGGTGGGTTCTGTTTTGAGGCAAACAGCCTGTGCTGAGAAAGCCCAGGAAGAGGAGAAAGGCGGGAACACCAACCTGGCCTGGGGCTTATAGCTGTTGAGGATCTGATAGGCTCGGAGGAGATCCAGCTTGCCGTGGCCTTGCTCAAACATGTTGACACCGGGAAGCCGCCGGGCGGACGCGATCAGGGCCTGCTTCATGCTGGCTGGGTTCACCAGTTCACGTTTCTGGACTGTGCTGGGGGGAGAACCACGTATTTGCTCATCTGCTCTTAGCAAAAGAAAGAAAACCAGACGATCCCTAACCCGTAGTAGTGCAATCACACAACCTCCAACCTTGCTCTGTATCTAATGGGATCTTCAGTAAAACTCGTGTAAGACAAAGGCAAATATGCTCATTTCTGCTCCTGTCTCGGGACTGACCACTTACCTCCTTCCAAGTGGCTGTGAGAACACGGACTCTGGGCTCACACTAACTGACCAGGAAAACATATTTTCCTACTAACTCAATACAGCTGACCTCAGAGGCTGCAGGTAGGAGTTACAGGTTCCTGACAGGTGGACGCAGCCTGGCTGGGAGAAGGGGAGGGTGGAGGTGGGTCCAGCAGGCACTCGCTGCTGCGTGGCCTAGAGGCATGGCCAGGAGGGAAGCCCACTGCCAGCAGGCCTGTTCTGTCTGGAGACCTGCGTGGGGTGCGCCACCCTGGTGGGGCGGGCCTGGTGGGGGCTCATCGTCAGAACACAGCTGGACTCAGGCAGCAGTGCCCAGACGCTCTGGCTTGCTTTAGAACACCAGCATTAACACATGTGCGTTTGTGTGCCTACATGCTATTAATTCAAGTAAACTCTGACTGCCTAAGTGCAGAGAAGAGACCTTTAGTAAACAGTAACGAAAATTCTCTCTCCACAGTTGCTAAGTATTTTTCTTCGAGGATGGCTGCTCTTGGAGTGTTACTGTGTTTTTTGCTAACAGGTCTAGATGGGAATCTGACTTCAGGAGATGTGAGGAGAATAAAGTAGAACTTTTGGCAAAAACAAGAACTGCTCACAGCTCAGCCCAAAGTGGATGCCCTGCCCCTCCTGCTGACAGAGCAAGACCAGGCCGCAGCTCCAGCTGCTCCCAGGGCTCTAAGGCCTGTGCTTCCCTGTGGCCTGGCATCTGCACGAGCTGCTTCTCACACTAGAAAGCACTGCTGACCCCCCAGAGGTGCTATCCCTGCTGCAGGGAGGAGGAAAGCGAAGCGGTCCTCCCCACTGAAAGCGTCATCCTCAGAGAGGCTGTGAGGCTGGGAACGGAAGGCACCGAGGACTCGCCTCCCGCCCCTGACGGCAGGAGACCAGACAGCACCCCCCCCCCCGCCGCCCCGGCAACGCCCACAAGGACTGTCGAGACACAGACTCCTGGCTGCTCTGCAGACACGGGCCGAGGCCCCGCAACAAGCTGGCCAGTCCCAGGAGTCAGTTCCTGGCCTGCTGCCGCCTACCCCTCCCAACCAAGCGACACTCACCTTACCAGCAAGGTGACAGCACCAGCCACCACCGGGGAAGCCACACTGGTCCCCGAGAGGGCCCGGCACCCCCCTTTCACGCCCGAGCCCCGCACTCCAGCACCGTAGGTGACAATGTCGGGCTTCACGCGGCCATAGCCTCCAGGCAGCTCCTGTAACAACAGCAGTGTGGTCTTCATCAGGCCCCCACGTGGGCATACAGCCCTGAGCAGTTATGAGTGAATGAAACCAGAAATGCCATCAGCTAAACAGCATAGCCTGAGCATGGTGCTGGTTTTCATCTGAAATTCACTGCAATTCAGAAGAAGCTTAAATGATCTTACAGAAAATAAAATTATTTTTGATGTGTTTTTATAATGACCAGCATAATGCAATGCTCTACAGCATTTAGAAAATGAATATCTAAAATTTTGCTAACATGCAAGACTGGAAACTGATTTATAGACAACTTAAAAATTAGAAATATGTTAGAAAAATCAGCAAGTTAAAATTAAAAATTAGGAAAAAAAAAAGACACATTTTCTTAATAAGGTAAAAAGTTACATATGACTGACATTTCAATCTATCACCAGAAGGGAAAGAATGACTTAGAACGGTCAGTGTAGCCATACAAGTAGCCTAGGATAAGATTTTAACTGAGTACTCTCTTAAGCGTCCCTGAAACTGGGGGAAATGAGAATTCCATTGGCACTTATGTTCTGGAAGAAAGGACACATGTAAAGTGAAAACTCCTTCCTGGCCGCCACACATGAATGGCCCCTGGCCCTGCACGCATGGGACACTGAGCAAAGATGTCTTCACCTGCAGCTTCGCACATTATTTGGGAACATTTCTCAAAATGCCATTAAAACACCTGCCTCAATAAAGACCCAGGACACAGCAGGTGGGTGAGAAGACCAGGAGGACAGCGGGTACAGGTCAGGGTGCCCGGCTGCCATCCAAGGAAGCATCTGCTCGGACGGAAGGGTGAGCCAGACGCATAATTACAGCTCATGGAAGTACACACACATGCATGTGCGCACACACACACTCCAGCAGGAAAAGAGCCCCGCCTACCCAGGTGGTCATTCCCCGCGAGGAGAAGCGGGCAATGTTGTCCTCAAAGTCGATGCCGCCCACTCCGATGACATCCATCTGGTCAGCAGGGTTGTTCAGAGTCCTGCATCGGGCAAAAACACAAGGGAAGAGGACCACTTTAAATGAAAGATTCAAGTCAGGGCGAAGTCTGAGTCTGCAGCAGGTGCTCCTGTGACACGACATGTGGCTGTGGCCCTGGCCCGCGCACCGCCACCTCTGCCGGCTCGGTCTCCTCACACCTGGGCGCCCTCTCCTCTCCTTCCTTCCTGCCCTGTCGGCTTCCCACCCTCCCGCCCCAGGCTCACGTCTCCCTCTACTGCCAGGCGTGAAGGAACACGCCCTCTGAGCTTCACAGGACCAGTCACCGTCACAGCATCACCTATGTACGCGCCCTCGCATCACCTCCCAACTGCTGCAAGTGCGTCCTCCTGCCTCCCCAGCTTGAGTCCAGATCCAGCAGAAGGAACTACAGCCACAGACGTGTCCCTGCCACCGTCAGAAACAAAGCTCTCAACTGGTCTTGGGTAGCTGTCCCCTCCCTCACGGCAACCATGGGGGCCACTCATCTCTCAGCAACCTGCGCTCCTCAGGGAGATGACACAGATGCACCAGGGAAGACCGTGCAATTCTCCCCAGCACCTCAAGGGCACTAGATCGACAAAGAAATGATGGTGAAGGGGGGAATGACACAATCGCTTACACTATGGAGTCAAGGTGGAAGTCAAGACGAAGCTGAACTTTTTGAAAGTATAAGACCACCAGTTATGGAGCTTTGTCTATTTCAGCTCCACCACCAGTAAATGAACTCCGGAACCACAACTGGCTGCATGCAGCTGAAATGACATCAGCAGGATTCAACTGTTTTAACCCATGGAGTCGATCCTGGCACCGCCTCCTAGATCACCCACCACCAACACACTACCAGTCTGGTCGTACAAAGGCACCACAGTGATTTTTCAGTTGGCTGACAGTCAAAGTTTACAAATTTCCGTGACATCAGAGAGCAGAGATTAGAACAGAAATCACTGGCAGAACTTCCCACTGAAGCTAGTACCAAAGATTGCCACCTTCCTGCCCTCCCTCTCCCTGCAAACCCCACACTTTGTGAGCGTTAAACCCTTAACATACAGAGGAAAGCATTGACAAAGCTCTGCTGGCGCTGAAAAGGGGGACGTGCAGCGTAGACTCCCAGGCACTATGAAGTCCAAGTGTCAAGGGGGCCACACCCCAGAGAGCTCCGGGAAGGGGTACCCGCGGGGACAGATCAGGCAGTGCCAGGCCTACAATACACAGCTCGGCTTCTTAGTGCATTACGGTCACCCGACCTGCCCTACCCAATGCCAGCAATAAGCCACACCTACTCAGGCTGTGCCCTGGTGAGCAGGTACCACCCTTGGCCCGCCCACCAGCTGGTGGACTCTGGATCCCGTGAGGCTCCGTGGGCAGACACCGGGGCCGCCTCTCCTGGGATCCTTGCTAACACACTGAGCATGAGTAGGTCTCTGATTAGAGGCTCCCACATGTGACTGCCCACAGGAATACAAGGATTTCAGAAGAGTGACCAGCATGTGCAGAGCAGTCAGGATGGCATGTGGAAGAGCTGGTATGAACGGAAAGGCAAGCCAAGGGTGTGGGGGCAGCAGAGGCAGTGAGCAGCAAGAGCAGGTGACAGCGACAGAAACATGGGGTCCCCAGGGAGACCCAGGGAGGAGCCGGACTTGGGGGAGATGTGCACAGGAGAGTGAGCAGTGAGGCCACAGCTGTGGAGCTCTGCCTGGGCCGGACCAGGCCCCTCATCCAACTTCCTAAGAAAGGTGTTACTGGGACACAGCCACGCCCCTTGCCTACACACACCCACACCACCTTCACACTATCAGGGTAGGTGAGCAAGTGCAACAAACACCATGTGGCCCACAGAGACTCCACTGCTTACTGCCTGCTGCTTTCACAGAAAGCCTGCCGACTCCAGGCTAGACTACAGAAGACCCTGAAACCCAAGGAGAAGCTGAGATCTGACCAGGCAGTAACAATCCACCGCAGATCCTTAGTTAGGGAAACTGCCTGACTGCATTTTAACAACAGAAACACAGAAAGAGGAAGAGAAAGGAACAGCTACCACTCACAGAGGCTCAGTGTTCATGGTGCTTTCCCTTGGATGTCTCATTTCATCCTCCAGCCACCACCCTGAGGAAGGTCTCGCGCCCTCTGGAGCCACATGGGGTGGCCAGGCCTCAGGAAAGCAAAGGTCCCTCAGCCTAAGGACAGTCAGACCTGCCTGGCTCCATCCCACATCACCCATGCAGGGAAGGGAGAGCTGGGGAGACTGAAGGCAGGAGAATGGGCTGGAAACCGACAATAACCTGGGGCTGCTGAGCTGTGGATGGCTGGCCTTGAGCAGGGACATCAGAACTGGGGGAGGGGTAAATGGAGAAGCATGAGAAAGAGAAGACAAGAGCGCCTAATGAGAGATGGCTAAGTAACTGGTGTCTGTCACAGCAGAACTCAGTTGGGGACATGTTTATGCCACTCACGCTCATGAGTCACAACCTGGACCCCCACAAGGAGAGTGGGATCGATGACGGAACTGAGGCTGGAACCATGACCTGGAGAGTCATTAATTTCATGGAGTTCAGCCTAAGCCTCCGCCCTGGACAGTTTCGCACGTGCTGTCAGGGCTCCCGAGGCCTGCTCCATGCAGCCACACAGCCAGGACGCCACGCACGCAAGCTTTGCGGGCATGAGCATACAGCCGTGCCAGCGGCTCTCCTGGACCGGGGCACGCGGGGGCAGGACTGAGCGTTCGGTGCTTCCCCTGCATCACCGCAAACCCCCTGACACAACACTGAACTGCACCCATCCCGGGACATTACTAGAGACACTAGCTACAGAATAAAACTCGGAGCTGTAAGCAGAAAGGAAATTCGGATCTCTAACAGATACCGCCTGTGAACCAGTGACTAATGTCCCGGATCTCCAGTCACTCTGAAGTGACCTGATTCACCACACAACTGGGCACAAAGGGACCTGGCTATGACACTGCTCTCTGGCCCCTCCGATCTGATCTGATCCTTCCCGTCTGTGTCTGTCATGCCAGCCTGCACTTTGTCCTGTTAAGTTTCGTTGTATCCGCATCTTTTCCTAAAAAGGCAGGCGTCTCATCTCACCTACCTGCTCACCCTGTGCCCTGTGCACAGTGGGCCTCAAGAAATACTGTGGAGCCCACTTATTTCTGGTAGATTTACTCTCCTGACTGCTTGCAGGAGTAAAAAGAGTAGAATAAAAACATTAGGCCTCCAAATTGCTATTTCCAGTAAAGGTGAAAAAAAAAAATTAAACAGAAACAAGACTGTCCTTGAGTCACAACTGCTGCAGTATGTGGGTACCTGAGACTCATTACTGAGTCTTTTTTGTATGTATTGAAAAGTTCCACAACACAAAGTTTTAGATAGATACAAACAGGTACAGAAAAATACAGAGACAGACAACAATGCTGCAGTTATTTCAAGGAAAAAGATACCTCTAAGGTTATTCCTATCAGAGATACTTACCCATAAAGAGGCCCGTCATTGCCAATGGCAGAAACCATGATGACATTGTTAGCTGTTAATTCCCACACCTACAAAATTAGCAAGCATTTACTTATGAAAGGACATCACTTTTAGACAATCAACGTATAACTGTCCAAAAACAACTTTCAAAAACAGAACTAAAGCATAAGAGATCCCCTGGAAGTGCAACATCGGGCCAGGACAGACATGGTACGTCTGGCAGCCAGTGTGTCAAGAAGAGAGAGTCCAGGACACAGGTCCCTGCGGCACACAGCAGACCTGGGCTTTCCTGACACGCCCAGAGAAGACGGGCCCCGTGCTCAGGTGAGAGGCACCAACACGGCGCCGTGACCTGCTGCCCACAAAAGTCTCTACAGCTCACGCCCTCAGAGCTGTCCCCACGTGGCTGACAGAGCCACCAGCATGCCAGACACCAAGCAAAGTGGGGAGCGGGAGAGCAGGAGCCACCACCCAACCAGCACGGGCCCCTGCAGAGACAGGTCCAACCTTGTCGACGAAGGGATGGTCCATGAAGTCGGGGCCGCCAATGCTCAGGTTCAGTACGTCAATCTTCTTCAGGATGGCGTAGTTGAAGGCGTCCAGGAACCAGGACGTGTAGGAGACCTGGCCGTGTGAAAACAGTGCTTAGGTGTTGCAGGGGAAGTCTCCAAATACCAGACTGCCAGTGGCATGAAGTAGTCACGTGAACTTCAGAAAGAGGTCCCAAGAACCACAAAGGCTCTACCGTGTACACCACTACACCCAGAGCCTCCGCTCCTCGGGCCTGGACACCGGGAGGGCGGGGTCCCAGGTCCTGTCCCGCCGGGTCTCACGTCCAGCACCTTCCTGACCTTACAGCCCGCCCGCCCGCCCAGGGGAGACCCCAAACTTCTAGTTGCCGCTCTTGCAGAAGGACGTGTCCTGAGACACATCTATTCAGTTAAGTGTTTCCAAACAGTTTAACGTATTTGTTTAATATTCTTTATTCCTAAATAGACTGAATGTCATTTCGCAGAATTATTTCTCTGATAGTTATTATTTCTCTCAGCTTCCTCACAGAAGTTAAATTACTTCATGTACCACCATTCAGGTGCTTTATAAGATACAAAATTAAATAGAGTAGAAAATAATAGACTGAAAACAATGGAGTAAAGTGCTGGAGGGAATAAAGACTTCCAATCCAGAATTTGATACTCAGTTAAAATAGTTTTTTGAGAATAAAGATGAAATAAAGATATTTTCAGATAAACTAGAGCTGAGAGAAATCATAGCTAACAGACTGCATTACAAGCAATACTAAAGGCATCTCTTCATGCTGAAAGGAAATTATACGATGTGGAAACTTAGACCCACAGGTAAAAATAAAGAGCACTACAAATTAAAAGCGTGAATGAACACAAAACGTTAAAAACAGTGGAAAGAGAATATGATTCAGAATTATGCTTTTTAAAGGCTTTTTTTAAAAAAAATACAGTTATACTTGCTTGAATATGCAAAAGAAAGTCTAGAAGGAGAGGATATAAGAAAAAAAGAAAACATCACATGGGGGACTTGGGGAAGTGAGGTAAAAACCTGCGGGATGGGAGGGTTGGGAGAATTATCCCTGTGTGCCCTGGATATTTGTGAATTATGTATTACCTGGGCAAAAATTAGACTTTAACAATAAATAACTAACCAGGACTCTCCCTCTTTCCAGTAACGTTTCCAAATGCAGAGCAAGGGAGCAAGCATCTAAATCCTCCTGACCCAACATGATGCTGGGTGCTGGGCACACAGCGACCCTAGTCCAGCAAAGCAGCAGCAACACAGACGTGGATTAGTCTCAAGTACAAGTGTGCCTGAGGCGTGGTGGACAGGAGAAACGGGAGGTCAAGGAACCCCCCTGGAGCAGGGTCTTTGGTGTTCTGGCGAGGCTAGTGAAGGGGGTGGCGGGAGGAGGGCAAAGTCACATGCGGGGCCGGGAGATGCTCAGCATCACGGATGTGCATTGCCTTTAAACCAGCACTTCTCTTCTGAGTTTCGACTTTTCACATTTTAAAACCAATTCTTTTAAGTTTTAGGGGCCCTCAAAACACATACCTGGTTGTTGGTAAAGACTCTGAAAATATGAAGTTCTGCATCGGGAG
This sequence comes from Bos mutus, assembly GCF_027580195.1. Taxonomy (NCBI): domain Eukaryota; kingdom Metazoa; phylum Chordata; class Mammalia; order Artiodactyla; family Bovidae; genus Bos; species Bos mutus. Next base: position 52,225,610 of record NC_091634.1, on the reverse strand, counting down.
CAAATCCCTGGCACTCTCTCATGCTGGCTATCACACCTGCCACGAACGTGCCATGGCCCAACCCTGCTGTCCGAAAGGAAAAATCATGAAGCATGGCTGATAACGTGGGCCATCCATTCAAACAGACTCGTTCTCCAAGTCCAAGACAGAGTCCCCAGTGCCTCTCCAGGGCCTCCACTCAGAGCCTGCACCTCACCAGCCCCACCTCGGGGGCCAACAGCTTCTGCTCCCCCGCAACAGCAAGGATTCCTCCCACCAGGCAACCCCTCTCCTCAGTCACCTCCCAACCTCCTCTGAGATAGTTAGAAAAGCTTCTGCCAAAGGCACAAAGCAACTTGGGTTTGTCTGAATAACTGTCGTATACAGACTATTTAATCATTTACACAGGAAAACCCCCTCAGCTGATAAAAGGGAGGATGGGAGCGACCAGAAACGCCCCTCAGGCCCCCGGCCACCCACCGTCGTCCAGCGTTCGCTCATTGGTCCAGTTGGTTCTCTCCTTCACGTTTTTGAAGTGGGGGTGCTTCTCACTTAGCCCAGTGTCAAACACGGCAACCCTTACATTAGTGCCTTATTCCAAGAAGAGAGCAGAATCGTGTTCAGAAAAACCACTGTTCTGGATTTTTGTCTATAAAATACATTCCTCGTTGGTACCCACACAGAACACCAGGGGACCCAGAGGCAAAGCCTGCCCACAGAATGCCCACAGTAGGGAAATGCCCGGGGCCTGGCTGGGCTGAGGCCAGAGAGAGGGACAGCTGAGGATGGCCAACACCAGCTGCTAAGTAAGACCCACGGACACACAGGAAGTCCTTCTGGCCATCCCTCAACTGTCACCCGCACCCGGGCGTGAAACCACCTCCCCCAAATCCTCCACTGATGATGGACTGTCCTCTTCAGGCCATTTTCTCCAGGCTCCATTCCCCTTAGAGGGGCCCTGGGGGTAGTGCAGAGCTCACTCATAGGAGCGGGGGGCGGCTCCTCCTTCTGACAAGGACTCAGTGCTGTTCACTCATGACAACAACTCTGCAGATACGAGCTTTCACCCACATGCAGGGAAAACCACACTTAAAGGAAAACCACTATACCACACACTTTCCTACAATAACAAGTCTATTTCCGATACTGGCCAAAAGGTATGTGCACAATGTGAAATATGATTGATACTGTCAGATCAAGAAATTCTAGAAAATATGTAAGAAAAAAATACAAGATACTCATATTATTTAAAAGCTAACAGGAGTAAGCCTTGATATGTAAATGTCTTTCCAGTAAGAGAATTGTTTACATATCAATACTAAACATTAAACAATCAATTTACAATGAAACAACCATCAAAGTATATTGTTTCCTTTTTTAAAATGCACACACAATACTAGAAAATAGCTAGTGTGGGGGAAATAAAAAATGCTTTTCTGATGATTAGAGAATTTCTGTTTTGTGAAGCTATAAACCAAGAGGAAATCATCATTTAATAAAATGTCAGTCTCCCGAGTGTTGAGTCTGAGCAGGGGTAAGGTCTCTGGGTCTCTAAGCCAAGGAAAAATGGAAAGACACCAAGACAAACTGTGACGTATCAGGGGCCAGAGACATGAGTTGATGTTTAGGATCCAAAGTTCCACATCAGTGAAAACAGGAATTTTCTGCCATGATTAATCAGTAAGAAAAAACATTTGATTGGCTGAGTTCCATTTGCTAAGAAACAGTCTTTAATATTGTTTCCTGTTCTGAAACAAAAGATCACCATCTTGACAATCACTCAGCCATACTGCACACAGGCCACTGCATGGGAGGATGTGCTCAAATCAAGGTGACATCTCTGGATCTGACTTCCTTCCCTGGGAAATGACAGAACTCCACTGGACTGCCAGTCAGCCCTGGCGTGGGCAGCAAGTACTGTGCCTGCTCACGTGCAACAACAGGAAAGAACATGCCCTGACTACCTCAGAAACAGTAAGACACAGTAAGTGAGCAGGACTGGACAAATATAGGAGCTGTCACCCATACGTAGGACAAAGGGACAGCTGAGTGCGTCCAGCTCAACCTGCAGAAGGACAGATGCATGAGGTGGCACAGCCTCAGCTACGGGTGCTGGAGAGGGAGGAGGCCTGCCCAGCCCCCACGCCCACCTGTGTAGCCCATCTGCCACAGCACGTCAGCCTGCAGCGTCTGGGCGACCTGGCGCGGGATAGCCCTGAGCAGCCGCCGACTCGAGTGTCTCCCAGTGGCGTGCCAGAAGCCGGAGCCCAGGGAGAGGCTGGCCCTGCGCAGGGGCCGTGAGGACTGCCACTTCTGGCTCCAGCGGGTCTCGTTACAGGGCGAGCCGGGCTCTGCTGCAGGCAAGGAGAGAGAGCAGATCTCAGGATGTGTACCGTCAGGGGATACTCCTTCCACCGGTGCAGTGACCCCCTCCTGAAATCCCCGTGCAGGAGAGTGACACTCTCTCCCCTCTGCCAGGAGGAACTTCTCAACCCTTACATTCACAGGACATTATTTAGCCACCACATTCTTCCCAAACAGTTCTTTACCTGGAATCTTCTAACCAATAAGAGGGAGGGAACAACTGATAAAATGATTATTTCTAAAGAGATAAAGTCAGTTTTGATACTGAAATTGAAGAAATGCTTGGTATTTCACCAACCACTTATTCTCAATGAACCAGAAAGGGGGTGGGGGGGAGGGCAGAGTGCAAGAAAACGTGCACTAAGCAACGGCGCAGCTTCTCCGTTCACCGCGTGATCTCAGACAGGAAGGACCCTGTGATCCCCGGACACCTCGCTGCGACCTTGTCCTACTGTGACCTGTTCCACGTCCTCAGCACGAGTATCTACGAGGACATCGCCCTTCAAAAAACAAAACACCTACACAGGACTCAGGGAGAACTGCTGGGGGTGACGTTTTACATCTTGATGTTGTTGGTGGGCACCTGACTGCACTTTTATCAAGACCTGCCAGACTGGGCACTAAAAGCATGAATTCACCATCTGTAAGCACTTGTTCTTTAATGGAAGAAAAAAGTAGAAATATCACAAGGGTGTCCCTTTACCTTTCAAAAACCATGCTATAAAGAAGAAAAAAACATATTTCAAACCCTTCTCTACAGGACCATCTGTAATACTACTGAAGTTCTGTTTCTAAAGGAAGTTATTATCTCTCTCTTTCCGGTCTCACCAGGCTACACCCATGAAAATACAAGGACCTGGAGAAATACACAGTTGCGTCAGTTCCATTAAGTGACTATTTGCACACTGCAACTGAGACGATTCTGCACTGACCCTCCCATATTGACTCCGTGCCTTCAGTCAACAGCCGGGGAACTGACAGAAGGACAATATTCAGACCAAGGAGGGTCTGCCAGGCTCTCGCTCCAGCAGACCACACTACACCCGGAGGGCTGAACTCGGTTCTGGCTTTACTCGTTAGGAGCAATTTAGAGAAAACGGGACATATTTGCAAGCAAGCCATTAAAAGGGTAAGACCAGGTTATATGAGTAGCTCCTGAAGGAACTGGTATCTATTATCCCAGAGACAAGTAACAGACAGGGACACCAAGCTGTCCTCGAAACGCCTCACAGTGCTGTCTCATGGAAATCAGGTCAGCTCTGTCTTACAGCCCACCGAGACCAGGGGTGGGATCCAGAGTGTGACAGGTTCCGACCCTAAATAAAGCAAAGCATTCTAACAATAAAGCCACAGAAAAATGAGTTGGTTTTTTTTGCTGCACCATGCAGCATACAGGATCTTAGTTCCCTGACCAGGGATTGAACCCAGGCCCCAGCACTGAAAGCTCAGAGTCCTGACCACTGGACTGCCAGGGAACTCCCAAAAATGAACATTTAACGTCTGCTTATAACAGCCCAAGAACTCTGCTAAGCTCTCTTCACATGCACTATTTCCTTTCACCTTCAGAAGAACTCAGGTGGGTGGCATCATCTCCATTTTCTGGATAAGCAGAAGCTTAAAGAAAAGATGCTCACCACCGGTACCCACAGCTCATGACCAGAGGAAGAGATACACTATGTCCTTTCAGGGCAGCCCAACAATCTGAAACCATGCTGGAGAGGGTACAGAAGGGGACCCCGAACCATGAAACTCTATGCACTTCCCATGCTACCACATTTCCTAAAATATTCTGCAGCTCTCTAAAGAATAAAAAGACACAAGGCACGCATTTGGCTAACTGCACAGGTCTGATTTGTTTTTATCTTCATGGATTGCTTTGAGGTGACTGCTTTTCAAAGAGAACACAGGAAACATGGACTAATGGAAAGAGCTCTGCGAAGTCAGACCCCCCTGAACTCCGCAGCTGGCACGCGAACTGGCTTGTCCCCTGGGTGTGGTTTTAAACCTGAGAGGCTCTCGGGCCTCATATGACAGACATCTTATTTCGTTTTCCTTCTAATGAAAGAAAAACAATAAGCGATAATAGCTATTATCTATTTGCTACCCCAGTTTCTGATGAATAGGGAAAAACCCTTTCCCCTTTGGTAGTACACCTGCTTTGGAAACTAGTATATACTAATCTTCAACTAGTTATCTGAGAAGGAACTTCTCTCCACAGGCCTGTCGTAAGGACTCGGAGAGTGAGCCCTAGAGCTGAAAGGGACTCAGCAAATTCCTTCCATCCCCGCACGAGCCCAGCTTTCAGCTTCAACAAGCCCAGCCGAGGCACGATGGTGCACGGTCAGGAGGGTCTGAGAAAAGCAAAATGAAACCCAAAGAAAAAGCATTTTGCCAGATGCATCCAAAATAAAAACACGCACTGAAAGACGCAAAACGCAAGCAAGGAGACTCGAAGACACCATCTTAGTTTCCAAGCGAGAAGGGGTGTCAGGGCCTCACAGCCTGAAGGCTCTGAGAGAAACCTGGTGAAAATCTCTTCCCACACAACAGAGATCATTCTTACTGCAAACTTTTGATCAGAAGCACAAAGTCTCTTTTCTGGTTTTTTTTATTCCTGCTGAGAAAGTGTTCACAGCTGATGAAAGACGGGGTGTTCACTGTACTATTTCTCAGATACTGCCCTGTGTGAAGACATACACCCCCTGTGCTTCCAGCACAGCAGAAATGCACACAGACCAGCCCTCGGGAGCAGTACTCACCCTCTGTGTACTTGAGGGAACGAAAGACTTTCCGCTGGGGTGTTACCCGCTTGATGTTCGGATGGTCTTCGAGAGTCAGCAGCCCCGCCTTCTGTTTCTCATTTATCTGAATCACCTCAAAATCACTAGGGTAGTCACTGGATGGATTGTTTCGAGGTATAATTCTCCAGTTGTCGATTGCACTGCTCTTCAGGGCGCTTGAAATAAATGAATTTCTAGCTTTGGCCGTAAAGTATCCATTGAAAGCCACAATGTACTCTGAAATCAATGACCACAAAATAAAAATAAGAACTTACGAACCTATATTTTGACATTATACAAGACTATAGGTAATACAAAGTTTTCCTGGTAAAAGAAAACATATATATCATAACACCTACAGCAGAAAGAGCAGTAAACAGACTAGCTTAAACACCCTGGATGGCAGTGTCCAGAGCTCTGAGCTAAAACGATCTGGATGAACCCCACTGATCACAGGACACATCACTCAAAACCAGACACCTGAGCTCTTTTTCAAATACCGAATGTTAAGAGAAGTTTGAGCACATGGCAGAGAAATGCACGTAAGGTTTCAAGTAGGAAGGAGGAATTCAGAGAAGTGAAGGCTCTCTTCTTCCTGAAAACTTAACGAAACTTAGAACAGATCATATAAGACTCATTACTTAGTTATTCACAACTGGTCACATAAACTTTCAGCCTCTCCAAAGTCCCCACCCTCACCAGCTACAATGACATCTGTCCCATGGAATCCAATTTTAGGGAAATAATTCAGAATGTTAATTTCTTTGCTTTATATAAAATAAGTAAACTGAAAAAACAAACCAGCAGAATTAATATACACACACTATGCACTCAGCCCATTTGACCTTTATTGCAGAAGAGAGGGAAATGTTTTTGGCAAAAGCTAATGTTTGTAATAAATCTGAAAAAAGAAAACAGAAAAACCCAACACACTGAGGGGGAAGTCCCTAACATTTAAAATAATATCATTACCATATTCCACAACCGTTGAGGAGAACTCCACCTTCAAAGCCAGGTGGGAACAGCCAGGGCACGGGGCCTTTTCAAAAGGTTTCTTTTCCAGTCTGTCGCCCAGATGCTTCTTCCCGCAGAGCAAAACCACCAGCAGAAGCAGCCAGATGTTGACAAGCTTCATGGTCGTAAGTGAGTATGGTCATAAAATCGCATAAACTCAAATCGCACTTTTTTCTTCCTTGATTATAAGTTAATTTTTGTTTCAGCTTTCAGCTGAAACATTACTGATCCGCCATTTTACAGTCTTGTCCAACGTAAATAAAAGTTAAATTTCATGGCCTCTTGTGGCTTGGCCTGAAACGAGGCTTTCATTTCTTTCTTCGTTTCTTCTCCATCTTGGGCCTCAGGCTTCGCTCACTCTGGCCCAGACCCCTGAGTCCTACACTCCATGTGCACCACGGAACCAAAGTCCAGCGGGGATGAGCGATCACTGAGAGCCAGTCTACAAAACAAAGCAAGCAACAGGGACATGAGCAGCACAGCGACAGGGCCAGGGAAGTTTCACGATCTCTGAAATTTAGATAAGAGGGTCTAAAAGCCAAACCAGCTATAAGACAAAACAAATGCATGATGCAACCAAGAAATATCTATGGGCTCATTTTAATTTAGTCACTCCTCACCACTTTCACGGGGAAAAGAAAGTTTTAAGACAGCTTCAAAAATAAAACAGGATAAAATAAATGAGAAAAATGGAGAAAAACAAGGATAATAAATGACCCCCGGAACACTAAGCACATCAGCCCTGAGCTAACGAATGGGAGGCATGACTCTGCTCAAGCCCCTCCCTTGCGCCTCAGGTGTAGATCCCGCCTTTCCCTACCCCAGGGCGCTGCCCTCATCAGCACTTTAACTCCCACGCGCACTGCTGGTCCCTCAGCGCGCTGGACTCTGCGATCCAAGGCTCCTCTGTCCATGGGTTCTCCAGGCAAGAACACTGGAGTGGGTTACCAATGAAATTCCACCAGTTTTTCAAGTAAAGGCTTGGTACACATCCTTTTCTTTCTACTATAAGAGTAACTCCTAAGAACAGGCTAATTTCCATGCAATTCATGTATCTACCATCCTCTAAGACACACTGTGCTCTGAAATTACTCAAACTACACTTTTTCAGGTTTTGAAATATTTTCTGCCAATTCTATGAAGAGAGCATGGAAGAGTTTTTATTGTCAGTAAATGTATTTTACCTGAAGCCTCAACTTAAAGACTTTCAACCTGCTGAATGTGTTATAAAATCAGATTCTCTCTTTACTGGATGTGGTATGAGAAGACGGACAGTTGGTGAGGTAAAAGCTGTTGCCAGAGAAAAATGTGATTTGAGTATTAAATTGTATGTAAGCACAAATACCTTTCAAAATATCTGAATGGCAAAGAAAAGGGTAATTCTTCACAGTGAAGAATAGAGCAGCAGTTAAAAAACAAAAAACACAGGCTGTAGCACATCCAGAAAAACACATTGCACAGATCACATCAGAAACATAAATAACCCAGCAGGGGGAAAACAGAGCAATGAGACAGTCCTTCCTTCCATCACTACTTGTTTCTAAGAAGAAAACATTCAGGACAAGGAGTCAGCCCCTTTTTGAGAGAGGTGTGTCAAGGTATTAATAAACCCATTCTTCCGGCAGAAACTGGTATCTGAGAATAACAAGGGGTTTGTGGTTTCTAGGACTACTCACGTGTGCTTCTATAGGAAAGCACAGATAAACAAGAAAACAGTGGTAAATACAGATAAGCAGTTGGAGTATCTAAACAATCTTTGCACTAATAATTAGTACATTCATCATTATAATAACAAATGATATGAAAAGCAGGCCTAATTCGAACTGGAAACCAAGGTTGGTGGAACAGAGTTTATCAGATAGAAATGAAATATTAAAATCTATTTCCATAGCAACACAGAGAACAAGAGAATGTCAATCAATCATATAAACAATTAAAAACGACGAACAGAAGAGAAAGATGGAAGAAAAGCAACAGGGGACACCAAAAGCCTCTCCAACCTGTTTTACAAGAAGCCACCTGGGAGTGAGCCCCAAGTTTCTGTTCATATTTGGTACTCGCAGCAATGAGGCTATCACAGAATACAATTACCTGAAGCATACACCTGGCTCATCGTATTACAGGTCACAGATGAGAAAGCTAATCACAGTGCCAAAGGCTAGCATGATACAGGAAATGAACTTACAGTGAAAAAACAAAAAAATAAATACAAACAGAATGCTATAGAATCTACGACACATTTGGACTGGATACCACACAAATATTAGCGAGCGACACTAGTGAGCAAATGTTAGACTCTGTAAGTTGAGTTACATCAACTTTCATTAAACCTGTTCCAAAATAATTCACACACAGGTAAAGACGATGAACTTAAAAGTCAGCCTGTGGGGAGAGAAGGCTGATGCTCTCTTACAACTGAGGCAGTGCCCACGCCATCACTGGGGTCGCAAGACCAGCCACCGGCTACGGACCTCTGCAGCCCTGGCCTGTCTGCTTTAAAGACACAGTCCCCTACTCCTCCGTGGGGCTCTGAAGGCACTCCTCACCGTGCCCACGACGGCTCCTTCCACTCCGTCCCCAGTGCAGACCTGGAGAGCATGCTCCCCGGGCCAGGCTCACCATCTGGTAGCAGACACACACGCAGCAACCAGCACAGGTGGGCACAGAGAATGGAAGCACAAACACCTACACAGACACACAGGAAGGGAAAACACTTTTTACAAAAACAACAGGCTGAGGACAAGAAGGCAGGTGTTGGTGGGAAAGCCTCAGCAGCCCAGCCCGTGTGCAGTGATGGAGACTGAGGGCGGGGGGGTGCGTGTGAGGCCCCCAGCAAGGGACGTCAGAATCTGAGTGAGGGGTCAGCAGTGACAGAAGGCAGAAGGACACCGATTGGGTCAAATAAATATTTTGTGGAGAATGGGAGGCACCTTTCTCACTGTCAGAGAAGGAAGTCTCAAACATGAAGGGAAACACTGGAATGAACCATGCAGGATGACAATGGAAACTGGTGTGAATGCAAGGTTTTCAACAGACAGCTGCAGAAACATACACCCGCACCAACACATGGAGTGTCTGCTCAAGGAAAGAGCATGGGGGCAGCAATATTCTCATAGGAGGGAACCCCTTACCCCCACTAGTGCCCAGCACTGCTTTTCTAAACACTATACGCCACTGAAAGAAACCAGGCTCCTTAGAGAGAGAGCGAGTTTCAGGCTGGGCAGGGTAAAAAGAGACAAATCTGCAACATCTGTGCCAAAGAGGAAGAAGGGCTCACAGAATGGTGGGGAGGGTCACAGGGGCCCACTGGGATCTGAGCATCAAAGTAAACGTTGAAAGTAACAGATCTTGACCCACTGAAGACAAAAGTAAAACAGAGTCCACCATGGCATACACACAGAAAATAAACTTAAGTGCAAAGAGGATTAAGCTAGTTACATGATCTCAGAATGCCTCCCAACAAAACCCTGATTTACAAAAGGAAGTAGAGGAATGTCAGGATGGAGACGCTTCATCAAGTTAACCAGAGATGGGACAAAGAGACCCGGGTCCATCAGGCAGACGTGGTGGAAGAGCCTGGCATCTCCTGAGGGGTCCTGCCAAAGACACACAACTTGAATCAGGTCATGAGGAAACATCAGGACCCAAACTGAGGGACATCTTTCAGAACGACTGGCCTACAACCTCCCTAAATACTGAGGTAATGAAAACCAAGGAACGGCTGAGATTAGGCTCCAGACTGAAGGCAACTCAAGACTCTTGAACTGGATCCCTTTGCTGTGAGGATGTTACTGGAAGGAACAACTGGCACAACCTGCATGGGACCAGTCTGTGATTAGACAGTGGTGGAGTATCACGACCAACTGCTGGACTCCGAAGGCTGTGCCGTGGTTATGCAAGAAGGTCCTTGCTCAAAGGAAATGCCCACTACAGTACCTGGGGATCAAGGGCATCAGGTCTGCAACTTACTTACAAATGCAGAGAAAAAAGGGCTTGTACTATTCTTCCACCCTTTCTGAAATGGTGGAAATGGTTTCCAAAATATACAAAGAAAAAAAAAGGTCCTATATTTAGTCTCAGTTGCTAGGACTGCCCTCAGTGAATTTGCAAATGTAGGGGAGGAGAGGAGGCAACTTTAAGCCTCTTGCAGACTCAGTCTGCACCGACCGATGTATGCCCAACCAGACCATGGACCTTGTCAAGCAGATTTACAGCCATCAGCTGTCACACAGAATGATACCTGAACATCCCAAGAGATGTGCTGAGCTACTCAAAGGAAAATTAAAAGTATTTCTCATTCTGAGGAACTGGGATAGTAAACAGCTGCTGGACTTAACCCCGGTGACTCTAATTTACATCATAAAAGTCAAGTAACATTTTGACAGACAAAACTGAGACAGCCAGATAAAATGAAATCAAGTTTAAGAATTCAACTTGAATACTTTCCTAGTTTGTTAGTGAATGTAAAAACTCTTATGACCTTTAAGAGTTGAAATTTGTCAATAAGAGAATGTAAAAAACTTTTAGCCTGATAAATTCGGTAAGAACAACAATGAACACATACGGAGCACTCAGCATGTGGCAGACACTATCCTATGTAATGCGCATGTATTAACTCACTTAATCCGTACAACAATCTGTCCCCACCCCACTTTCAACAAGAAAACTGAGGCCTAGGCTGGCTCAGCACTGCCTGGAGTCACCTGGCCTCTGAGTGGGGAAGCTGGGCTGGGAACATGGGCAGTCTGGCTCCAGAGGCTACACTCTTAAGAGGAAGGTTGTTACCCAGCTTTCCTGAAATCCGCAGAAGTATGAATCTGAGGGCACACAATTTATGTGCAAGGCTTTTAACTGGGAAAAATCAGAGACCACCTAAAATGCAACAAGGAACTAGCTAAATAATTCATGTACATTATGGAATGCAATACAGCAATTTAAAATTAGGCTCCTTGGGAAGGCTGAATAGTGGTTCCCAAACGATGTCCACATTCTTATCCGCAGAACTTATGAATGTTACTTTATACGGCTGAAAGGACTCAGCAGGTGTAACTAAAAGCATGTTCTGATGGGGAGAGCATCCTGGATGGTCCATTTGGGTCCAGCGTAATGACAAGAGTCTATAAGAAGGAGGCAGGGGAGTGATGATGGGCGCGTGGGGCTGAAGTGATAGCAGCAGGTCAGGCACCAAAGTCTGCAGGTGCCTCTGGATGCTGGAAAAGGGATGCAAACACATGTTCCCTGGAACTTCCAGAAGGAATGAAGCTGACACCTTGACTTAAGCCCAGTGACACTGATCTCAGACTACTGACCTTCAGAACTGCAAGACAACAAATCTGTTGTTTTAAGCCAACAAGTATGTAGAAATTTGTTACAGCAGCCACAGGAAACTAACGTATTTCCCAGAGAATATGGGGGAAGTGCTAATGAAATATTAAGTAAAACAGTTAATGTGATCCAAATTTTCATTTTTAAATATCTATCTATATGCACCAGGGAGAAAGAACATGAAAAAAGATAACTTTATGCAATAAAACTTGCACAGTCAAAATATGTTAAAAATGTAATTTCAATTATACATATAGCAGAGCTTAAAAGGGATCTGCATGTGTGCGTGCCAAAACACTTCAGTCATGTCTGACTCTCTGAGACCCCATGGGCTGTAGCCCACCAGGCTCCTCTGTCCATGGGATTCTCCAGGCAAAAATACTAGAGTGGGTTGCCATGTCCTCCTCCAGAAAAGGAATCTACTTCTTAGGATTTGTTTTTAAAAATCTGTCTACCTTCTAACTTAAGGTTATGCTAACTTAAGGTTATTCTAACTTAAGGTTCAACTAGTTCATTCTAAACAGATTTGTCATCTGTAATATCACTTAGTTATAGGGCCTGGTTAGGGTTGTCTCTGGATCCACTAACTGTTGACTGGATTTAATTTCTATAAATTCTTTATGTAGAAGGCCTGGTTATTTTTCCATACAAAGGTACACCCTAAAAGATGGTATTTAACATTATGGATTTTCCATAAGTAAGTATAATTATGTCTCCAATACAGGTACAATCAAAAAATACTTGACATTAAATACTAAATGTAAAATACAAAGCTCAAATAATACAATGACAGGAATAAGATTTAATGGGATTGGTTAAGAGGGAGACCAAGTAGAGGAGATGGATTACCTGGGCAGGCAACAGTCAACATTCCTTACAGCCCAGAATCTTCTACGTGCATTATAAAACAGTGTCACTAGGATTATGATTCTGGGTATAGCTAAAGTACATACAAATTTGTTTCTTTGCAAATAATTAAAGAACACAAGTCAGGGAAATGACTTTTATCACCCAATAGTCGTCTAATCAGGAAGATGTGCCTTGCTTTTTAATGACCCTTTACTGAAACAGATCGAGAAAATCTGTTTAGGTCACAAAAGGGTACCATTCAGTTTAATCAAAATTTGGCTGTAAAAATACCACTTTCATAGCTAACTGCACACTTGACTGTATTACCATTGTTTAACAGGCTAACATTTGAGAGATGCCAGATCACAATATCTTAAAACAAAGGTGTATTCTTAAGCCTGATTAAACCATTCATTCTGGCACATTCACCCATCAGTAGGTTTTGTAGGGGGAAATTCAGCCCCGAGAGTCAAGAGCACCAAAGTCAAGAGTCATGGTCCACACTGTTTTTATTGTCTGTTCTTTCACAGAGGCTGCTGCTGTCTCTTCATTCTCTTTACCTTCCCACCATCCAGGATCGGTCAGCCACACAGGAGGTTCACACTTGCCACATTTTAAACTCATTCCTTAAACAACCTCAGACAAAAAGACATCCTCAATATTAATAAACCAAGTGAACAGATTTTTGTAGCAGGTCAAAACTGATTAGGCCCCAGGGAGGAGGAAATCAGTCTCAAGCTGACTCAGACCATACACTGAGAGACCAAGGTCCATCTCCCGTTCTTAATATTTCAAGTCATCAAGGGTTAGACTTGCCAAGTTCTTCCAATAAAATAGATGCAGTATCTCAACTCTCTCCTGATGTAAAGGGGCAGATGCAAATACACCACCCCCTACTGCACTTACAGCACTGCACTAGGAGCCACGTGCGGTCTATTGGGCCTGCAGCCTCTAGTTACTCTGGCACTGTGGCTGCCACACAAATGAGAGAGACAGCAGGCAGGACAAGAACCATCTCCCCCTGAGACTGACAGACAAGGTAATCGCACAACATGAGAAGGACGTGAAGGGGATGATTAAACCTCCTGACTCTTCAGGAGGGAGCCTACAACATCCCATGGGGCCCAAGGAGCTTCTAAAGCTCTGCAAGCACTAGACTAAAAATGCTTTATTTACAGAGGCAACCAACTCTTGATTATAAGGATACTTGGGGAGCACACTGGAGTTAGCTTATGGGCCAGGGTCCCACCCAGCCACCCCAGGCGTCCCCCTCCCCACCTCTAACAAAAAGGGCTCTAGCCATCTGCTTCATACATGGCAACAAAAAACATTATCTGAAAGAAGTGCCCTGCATGAATGGATAAACAAAATGTGTTACATGCAAAGAGTGGACTATGAGTGTGCCATAAAAAGGAATGAAGTATGGAGGGAAAGGGTAAACTAGGAGTGCAGGATTATCAGATACACACCACTATGTATGGGGGCTTCCCTGATGGCTCAGATGGTAAAGAATCTGCCTGCAATGCAGGAGACACGGGGCAGGACACCCGGGTTCAATCCCTGGGTCAGGAAGATCCCTTGGAGAAGGGAATCGCAACCCACTCCAGTACTCTTGCCTGGAGAATTCTAAGCAAAGAGTCAAAGGGGTTGTAAAGATAATCAAGGACACGCTGTACAGCATGAGCGTCCCAGGTGGCACTACTGGTTAAGAACCTGCCTCCCAGTGCAGGACTTGTAAAGAAACACGGGTTTGATCCCTGGGTCAGTAAGATGCCCTGGAGGAGGGCAAGGAAGTCTACTCCAGTATTCTTGCCTGGAGAATCCCATGGACAGAGGAGCCTGGCAGGCTACAGTTCATAGGGTCACACAGAGTCAAACACGACTGAAGCGACTTAGCACTGTTATAGCACAGAGAACTATGTTCAATATCTTGTAATAACCTAGAATAGAAAAGAATCTGAAAAAGAATATACATATGTGTAAATGAATCACTTTTGCTGGGCACCTGAAACTAATACCACATTGTAAAGCAATTATACTTCAATTTTTTTAAAAAAAAAAAAAGAAGGAATGACACACCGATACAGGGTACAAATTACACGAAGTCTAAAGGCAGTATGAAAAACAGAAGGAGCCAGACACAATAGTCACATATAATCCCATCTGAATACACAAAATATTCAAAAAAGACAAATCTAAGGAGGCAGCAAATTAGTGGTCACCTGGAGCTGGAGTTAGAAATGGGCACTGACTGCAAATGGGCACTGTGGGGGATCTTTTGGGGATGGAAGAAATGTTCTAAAACTGGATTATGATGATTGCACAACTGCAAATTTACAGGAAAAAAAAATGTTGAATAAGCACACTTAAAAACAGTAATTTTAACCTTAATAAAGCGCTCACGTTAAAAAAGTGTGTGTGTATATATACATATATATATACGTATGTATGTAAATATATATATGTAAAATGGGTGCCGCAGATTAAAAGTTGGGGGGGGGGGGTGGGAAATCACTGTTCTCCAAACTCCTCATTTTCATACTTAGGCAAACTGAAACCTTGAAGCGAGAGCGCTACTTACCAGCAGTCAAGACTAAAGGGCCAAAGGAAACGAAATTCTCCAGTTCAACTCCGAGACCTTAGGCTACTCTCTCTTACTTGGAAGTGTCCTTCGGAATCTAAAGTAAATATTTAACTTAATCTGCATAGGCAAATAGGCCCAAAGTCTCAAGGGCGCTAACCCAGACAAGGGGTAAACATCTTAAATGAACGTAAAGGAGACGGCGTACAACAGTCTTAGGCAGCACGTGAAGCTCCTTCAGGTCTGAGAGTCAACCAGAACCTCCCCGACCCAAACGACCGACGAGGTTTTTGCCCCGCATTTATGAAAAACCAGACACGGAAGGGGCAGGAATCGAGGTCCCTTAAAATCCCACAGCAGGCTCCCCTCTGGGAAGCAGACCGAGAACCGCGGTCTGCTCCGAGGCTGAGGGCCCGGACCAGGCACACGGTGTGACTCGATCAAAGTTCACTTCAGATCAAGGAAGCGGGGAAGTGAAGCGACCACCGAGGCGTGTCAACGCGCAAAGAGGGCCAGGCGAGGAAACCGGCCGGCAGTCCGGCCGGGGCGAGCGGCGGGACGGCGAGGCTCCCGCGGGCAGGCAAGCGGCGCACCGGCACGTCTCCAACGCTCGTCCTCCCCGCGCCCCCCACCGCCGCCCCCGTACAGCCCGGTTCGCGCCCGCGCGGCTCCAGGGGCGCAGAGAGGCCCCGCCGCCGCCGCCGCCGCCCCCGCCCGCACAGACCCCCGCCCTCGGGCCCTCGAGCGCGGCGAGCAAGCCGGAGCGCTCGGGCGACCCGGCAGGTAGGGAGGGCCGGCGGCTCTGGGGAGCAGACTTGCTTGACGTACCTGCGGCCGCCTCAGGCTCGGGTCTGCTGGGCCCGGGATAACGGCGCCTCCGCCGCAAACACGCCTCGGGTCTCCATTCGGTGCTGTTTACTCCCAACTCTCGCGAGACTGCGCGATTGGGGCGGGGACACCGACGGCCCAGAACGCCGGACCCCGCCGACCGTGCGTGCCCTGCGTGCGCGCGCTGGACGCTGAGGTCCCGGGGCGGGAGGCACCCTGGCTGGGAGGAAGGGTGGAGGTCTCGCGACGTTTGCGGCCCTGGGGCAGGGGCGGGGTCAGGTTGCTGGGACTCGGCCCGAGTCTGGAGAAAGGAAGATTGGGGGCGGATGGGGGATTCACAGGAGCTCTGGAAACCTGTATGGCCCCCGGGCGGGCGCAGCCCTGCGGAGGACAGCCGCGGCGGAACAGCCACCGAACCTTCGTATTCATCCAGTGCTCTCCTCCTGGGGCCTGTGGAGCCAGGTGCGGCGGCGCTCCCCCTGCAAACCTCTACCCGTTTAACCCTCGCTGCAGCTCGGATGCTGGCGAGTAAAGTGCTTACTCAAGGCCGGAGGGTGTTCGCCAGACTTCCACCCTGACAGGCGAGACCCCGGCCCGAAGTCCGGTCTGCTCTACTCTTAACCCCTCCCAGCGTCGCCTGGACCACGGACGCCAAGCGGTGACCCGTTCTGAAGATCAATGTATTAAACTCCCCTAAAAGTGCGCCCCCCCCAATTGTCTGGGTGATTGAGATACTAAAATCACCCACTTAATGTCTACATGTTGAGCTGATCCACACTAGACATTGGGCACAACTAGGGGATGGAGGCTTTCCAGCTGGCGGCAGTGGTAAAGAATCTGCCTGCCAATGCAGGAGATGCAAGTTCGATCCCTGGATAGGGAGATCCCCTGGAAAAGGAAATGACAACCTTGCCAGGAAAATTCCATGGACAGATGAGCCTTGAAGGCTACAGTTCATGGAGTTGCAAAACAGTCGGACACAACCAAGCTGGCACGCAAGGGGGACTGAAAGCCTGTTTTAGGTCATGCTGATGACAAATGATGTGCTATGTCCTGAGATAAAACTGCTCGTATTGTTTGACCTTTCCACAGCACCTGGATAATACCCCAATATTAGAAACCACAGTACTGCATATTCCTTTTAACACGATTTAACCAAACTGATATAATATAGTGAAGAAACTTAGAATCACCTACTAGCTTTTTGTGATCTTAGGCAAGTTGTACCTCAGCTCTCTGGAACTCACCTTACCCAAAGGAGTATGAGTATCTCCCTCAAAGGATGACGGTTAAATGAAGCATATACATACAGACTTTGACACACAACTTATTCAATAGATGTGGTTGTACTAGACCAACCCACACCTGATCAAGTTCTTCCCCACCCCCTGAGATCACATCAGTGTTAGGAACTTTCAGAGAACTCTTGACTCTTGGATTTGTAAATCCAGAACACTCCCCTCCTACCACTACATAAGGGACTTGATCTTAACAGGGTTCTTTTAACAGCCCTTGAAGTCCCTGTGCCATTGAATACAAAGCCCCACTGTTAGGAACAGGTAGGTTAGTGAATCGCAAACATCCTTGTCAGGTGATACTGAAGGGGAGGGGAACTTTGCAGCTCCTGAGAGCCCTAAAAACTGCAGGGGGCCTGGGGGGTGATAGGAGGTGGCCTGGAAATTTACCAAGGGAGGCTGAGCGCCCCAGAATCCTGGTCTACCGGTTTTCCACCACTCCAGGTTCTGGTAACTCCCTAAACTAACACTTCATGTGTATAATAAAGCATTTGTAATCCCATGGGAAGGTTAATCTTTATTAAACCTGAATGCTATTTTAAAGAGTTAACAGTCCAGAGACAGAGACACAGAAAGAAAGACTGATTTCGGAATGCACACAGTGTCAAGACTCGAGATGCCATTTAACCCAAATGTGCCAAGATTTTAAGTAACTGAGGTGAAAGCAAAACAAAGCAAAAAAAAAAAAAAGATTCCTCAGAAGAGCTGTCTCTACTCACTGTCTCCCTTTTTCTTCCCACCCCTTGAACTTGCTACTTTTCATCCCTACCAGACGAAAAATGGATCATGGCAAAACCACCAGTGATCTCCATATCACCCACGCCAAGGAATAGAAATCGGCCTTTATCTTATTCAACCAATCAGGAGAATGAGAGCAAAAAATCAACTCTGTAGTTTCAAGACCCGTAAGACATATGGCTATGCATGATTTTCTGACTGAATTACCAGCTTTTAATAACTTACTGTCACAGGTGTTCAGAGATTAATTTTTTATAATTTTTAAATATTTGTTTCTATGGGGGGGAAAAACGTTTCTCTCTTTCCAAACATACGGACCAATACCTCTTCTAAAGGAAGCAGAAGCAACTGCTTTTATTGTTAAATTTTCAGGTCACAAGTTGTTTCAAAGGTTTATTTCCCACATCCTTAATAAGAAACCCCAGCTACAGTGGTCCAATTATAACTCTCAAATGAGCGCTGGGAAAGATGAAACCTAAGGAAGATTCTTGGTTTTCATCTTTCGTGAACTTTGCACCAATCAGTATATTTACATACATCCTGCCAAGAAGAGAATTTTAAAACATCACTGACATGGTTTACTTAGTCTCATCATGTAACAATGATCCAACATCTAATCTATAAGACACTGCTGTACCACACATCACCTTAAATATGGTATTTTTACATCACATCGCTGCTTATTATATGTCAAAGTTCAAGTCAATATGGCATGAAGTCAAGTTTTCTCTAGTCTTAATGACCATCAATTAACTGTCAGGTGGGGAAACGCCAAATATGACAAAGGCTTCCAGCTAACGCCATCAAAGTCGGCACTTCTGTGTCGAATCGCTGGAATGTGACTTTCCACACTGCACTTCTTCGTCTTGTGTGATCAAGGCCTGATCTGTCGATGGAAGAGCTTCTGAATTTAACCTCTGATCCTGAGTCCAAGTCAGGTCTGGAAATACTAAGGCAATGTCACTGGCAAAACCGTGGGCATAAAATAAAAGCATGCTCAGGCCCCCTCGTAATGGGTATCAGCTCAGGAGTCAGCAATTCCATAAAAGTCCTGATTTCAATTAACTGGTTTCTGCATCAGCGCTGCAACATTAAACTCTGGATCTCAAATGTGCACATACTGTCATATTCGTCTCGTGATTTACAACTGTCAAAGCACTAGGTATGTGGTTCTCAAAAATGTTTGGCTTCAGGAGACCTGAACCAAAAAGACTACACAGCAGGTTTCAGTGCAAACCCATAGAGTGGTGGTTATCGGGCATTAATTATCTTCACATCAATAGAAGTGTTCACTATAACATACAAATTTGTTACATGAATCAAGAACGAGCTTCTGACTGATTTCAACAGATACAGTATGTCTTTTCACACACGTAATTTGTCCATATTTTAACTATTATTCTATAAATACTTGATATTTATATCATTAATGCTACTGGGATGGAATAATATTACACAGAAAAGTGTTTCACAACCAGGTATGAGAAGTTCTAGAGGGCTAAACTTCAGTTATAAAATGGGTCATAGGCTGAGAAGTCACTACTTATCCACAGTAACTATAAATCAAGAGATGACTGAGGGTCAGTCATCACATGTCCAAATCTATGAATGAATTAATTCCTTAGTAGATTAAAAAAAAAACCAGAACACTGTTAGGTGATATTATATATGGCAAACCTATAGCACAAAATTAGGTGGCCTCGTTTAGGGTGAAAAATAATAATGCAGAATTTTAATACCCCTTTGGGTGCCACATTAAGACATCTTGACAAGAAATACTTTTTAAAGTAAACTACCAATAAATACAGTTGCCCGGATGTACACAACATGTGTACACACGTGGGTCTCTAAGTATCAGTTGAGGAGCAGCATTTCATACACAGAGAGCCAAACGACTAAAGCTACACAATGCAATACAGGTTTCCACTAATCACACCAGCAACCTTACCTAGAAAATAACGCATTTCAATAGTCTTTCCTGATGGACATTTGAAAACCAATGCTGTAATTCATCTACTGACATAGATAATTTCCCTTAAGAAACATGTGAGACTGTAAGAGCTACCAAGTTATATCATATTTCAGTATCATATTACTGGAGCTCCTAGAACAACATATATCACACAACTTCTGAAAAGTTTAAAAAACAAAAGCACACATCACATTCTAGGTGTCCTCCATCGGTTCTCGCGCCACAGTCAGTATTCACCCTGTGCCCTCCGTGCGGCCCTGAAGGCTTTCCCACAGCACTCTTAAAAGGCTTATGTTTGTTTTGCAAAGGATGAGTCAAGAGTATGCTAAATAATCAGTCGTGAAAAAAAAATGCAGAAGATAAATTCCATGTGTTCCTCCAAATGTAGAATACTGCAGGCTCCCACGAATTGGTCAAACTTCCCAACCATCATCTGGCTTCAAGCTTTGCAGGATAAGGCCTCCTTACGCAAAGAACGGTTGAGAATATTTGCTCCCCACACCCAGAGCCATTCAGGCATATACTGTGCGAAAAGAAACTGAAGATGAAAGAGAAAAGGATTACAAGGTTAGAATCCAAAGCCATCGACAACAAACTGCACAGATCAGCAATGATTTAAGCCAACAAACATCACCAATCACCTTAAATACAAAAGAGGAAAAAAACCTTAGGTGATGCTGCACTGAGTACCCACTTTTGCATAAGACCCTATGCTAGACTCTCTGGGGAACAGAAATGGGATCCCCACCCACTCACCCCCCTTCCTCTAAGTAGGCAGGACACACCTACATGCAGTGATACGATTCCATCTTTACTCAGTGTGATATGAATAGCAGGTCATGTAGGTAAGAATTCCAAATATCCCAGGAATGAAAGGCAGGTCAAAGAGCAAAATGCATCCATGGTCAGTACTGTGAGAGAGAACTGGGGTTTGAGGGGCAGGGTGGAGCTTACTGTACTGACATTAAAACAGCGAATTTCCTCTTCTAGATGTCATGCAGCTGGAACTTTCAAATGTTCTTAACATATAAATCCACAGAAGAGAATTCAGTGACTGAACTGGAACCACTAAGATCTGAGAATCAGAAGTTATGATCCTCATCTTCCAGCATCAGGTTTCCATCAGATTCCCATGTATCTATCGTTTGGAAAGGTTTAGGATGCCTTAACCTTAATTACGAGAGCTGAGCGCACACGGCTGGTTACCTGGATGGAATGGGACCAGTATCCTGTGGTCCTTTTTGAAATGCCGAGGGTAGAAACAGCATGATGTGCGTACACTTTTGGGGAAGGCACCAACCATGGGCACTTGTGCAGAAAGCTGCCAGGGGTGGCCACGTTGGTAGCCACGTAGAATGGGATTAAACTCTGTACAAAGATTCCTTTGGAAGCATATTCATACTGCAATGCTCTGCTGAAGTGGTCTAAATAAGCCTGTTAAATAAAACAGAAGAAAAGACTAATTTCGTTGGGAACTCGAAAGAATCAAGAGGGAAAAAAAAGACTAATGGTCATTTTGGGAAAAAAATACAGCATAAGCAAACATCAGCTGCTGACACAGAACTCAACAAACTAGACCAAACCACTGTGACAAATGTTTTCCTACATGATGACTTCACTTTCCACCTGGGAACGGGTTACCTTAGATGCTGAGAACGCTGCCAGCTGGGGGGTGGGTTTGCAGCAGGAGCCAGAGGAGATGGTGACGATGGCGCCCTTCTTCCTCTCCACCATCCCTGGCAACACGATGTGGACCATGAGGCTGGCCGCCGCGATGTTCACATTGACGATGTCCCAGAGCGTGTCCTCAGAGACCTGCGTGAAGTACTGCGGATAGGGGTAGAACACACCCACGTTATTCACCAGGATGCCAATGTCTCTGTCCTGCAAGGCTTCCCGGATCATGTCATAAATCTCGCGGCCGCTGCTGAAGTCCGCGACTATGATGTCAGTCTCCACTTTGTAGGTGTCAGCTATGTCTTTAGCGACCATCTGCAGCTTCTCTTGGCTCCGGCTGATCAGGACAATGTTGAGCCCACGGCTGGCCAGCTCCTCTGCATAGGCCCTTCCAATCCCGTCCGTGGCACCTACAGGACAAGCCGGCAAAGGG
Organism: Bos mutus; assembly: GCF_027580195.1. Classification (NCBI taxonomy): domain Eukaryota; kingdom Metazoa; phylum Chordata; class Mammalia; order Artiodactyla; family Bovidae; genus Bos; species Bos mutus. Next base: position 52,203,775 of record NC_091634.1, on the reverse strand, counting down.
AGCAAACTCATTTCACGGTGTGATCCTTAAAATGGACTTTAAATACCCTGGGTCTGGGTTTAATCAGAGAAGGAGTCACACTAGACATAAGCTCGGTTCTGTGAGTAATCAGTCAAGCACAAGGTGGAATCTGCAATACAAATGACATGAGCTAATCAAATGCTCGCCCAGACACTCTGACAGGTAGAGGAAGTGCCGCTTTACGTTTGCCAAGGTGACTGCGAGACACAGTGGGAGACTGTTCTCAAAGCCTCACCTGGTCTCTGTGAGTGTCAGGAGGTACTTTCCTAGGAAACAATGGTAAATGAAAATGAAATTTAAAAGAAGGGAAGCATTTCTGAAAGTGGTACCTGTTTGTAAGGACAGTTTCAAAACCAAGAGCAAGAAGGAAAAGCAAGCAGCAGGGAGGCAGGGCTGGATGGGGAACAGGAGGCAACAGAAGGACAAAAATCACAAGGAAACACCTTCCAAGATGAGCAGTGAGAAAGGTGCACATAATCATAACAGAGGAAGTTTTATTTCTTTATCCCATGAAAACATGATTAAATTCAGTTAAGTCCCTGAATGAAGCATCCAACTTAAAACACAGATCAAATGGGAAAGATGACTTCATTTTTAAATCAGGCATGAACTGAAATCTCATCTCTTACCACTCACGACCGCCCATCTTCCATACTGCTTGATCAGGTCGGCTCTGCTCACCAGGCGCGGGATGAAATGCAGCCTGATGAGGCTGTAGAAGTCACAGACGACGGTGATGCTTTTTCTGGCCGTGTACCAGGCTCCAACCAAGGCGAGGGCTTCAATGTAGCAGTTGCAGGACCTGGCGATTTCCCTGTACAAGAGGTAGAAGCTGTCGACGGCAGCCATGGCAGCCTGCAGGGGCGGGGAGCGAGAGAGGTGGTCTTTGCTTAGTAACTGAAAGGGACACACACAGTTTGGTTGAAGAAGGACATTTGAGACATCAGGGCTTAATAATTTTGCATTTAAATAACAGTAACTGTTCAAATGCACGTAGCCCGTGGATCCAGTCAATTTGTGATATCATTACCTAACATCTGCAGCTTACAAAGTTCTTTCCATCCAAGAAGATTAGTCAACATGATTATCAAGAGTTACCAAATTCCTACTAAAATCCAGGCACTGAGCTAAATGTTATGGATACGACAATAAACACAATATGCTCTGCGCCCTAAGGAGTTCCCAGCCCAGCTTAGTGACAGGCAGACTTTTTAATCCACGTAACAGCTGAGAGTAATGTTTATTTCTTTTATTGAATTTATTCATGCAAAACCGGCAAGCACAGAGGACCTACTATCCCTGTAAAGACAAAGTATGAAAAATAGAAGCACTATTAAGACGTAGCCTTGGCCTCAAAGGGGGCTTCCTGGTCATGCAGACAATACTGAAACTGCCTGCAATGCAGGAGACCAGGGTTCAATCCTTGGGTCAGAAAGATCCCCTGGACAAGAGAATGGCTACCCACTCCAGTGTGCTTGCCTGGAAAATCCCATGGATAGAGGAGCCTGGTGGGCTACAGTCCACAGGGTCTCAAAGAGTCAGACAGGACTGAGCGACTAACACTTCAGCCTCAAAGACCTTACAACTCACTTTGAGACAAAACTACGCTCTAATACCCTTTAATGTAAATTGCATCATGTATAAGTAATGTTCATAAATGTACATTTTAAAAAGAGATACTCCCCGAACCTGAAGACATTGTTTTCTGAAATGACAGTGGCTAAGCATGCTTCATCTAGCTGGCATCACTGGCACACCATCATCCTTGCCTGGCCCCTTGTGTTTGGGGAGAGAAAAGCCCAATATGACTCTTGTAGTACCCACACAGCAAGCATCTTTATGTGCCATGTACTGGGATGGATGCTAAGGTTTCAAAGATGAAGCAAAGGACTGCCTAGGAGGAGAGACTGACATCTAACAAAACAACTTAAATGCCATATGAACTGGTGTGTACGTGTGTGCACCTGCAGTCAGAGAGGCAGAGAAGGGCTGGGCACGACCAAGGCTGATAAATTTCCTTCTAGACCAGACCAGGGGAGTCACCAGGGCCTGAGCCAACCACAAGCTCTCAGTGAGGGTCAGGTATCAAAAAGATCAGAACGACCACAGTTAAACTACAGGGAGCTCAGATATGCACAAGCACAAGGGTATATAGCATTTATTAATAGTACGTAAGAGAAAATAGATTTAAGCCAAAAACAAAATTTATATAAAATTTCTGGAAGTGGCCCCTCTCCTAGAAATCTGTATCGAAAAAAACTTAAGCTTTTTTCTGAAACTAAGAAAAAAATCCCTGACAGTAGCAGCAAAAATTGGCATAAGCTTAAGGAAGAATAAGTGAATTCCCTCCCACTCCACCGCAATGCAATTTGAGCTCAACCAAGGTCTGCAGAGTGAAGAAAACAAATTCACCTCTGGAATGGAACATGCTGTAAGAATGACACCACACTGGTTAATAGGCGCACGAAATAACAAAGAACTGCTGAATGTAAATACGTGTGTGTGTGTGTGTGTGTGTGTGTGTGTTGAGTATGCATATGAATGTGTAGGCCAAGTTACAAACCAACAAAACATACAAAAGAAATATGATAAAAAACTCAAGAAACAGGCAGTAGGATTCTTAAATGCCCCACAATGAGCATATAACCCCTCAAACATTAAACTTTACAAGCCTGTCCTGTGCTGTGCTTAGTCGCTCAGTTGTGTCCAACACTTTGTGACCCTGTGGACTGCAGCCCACCAGGCTCCTCTGTCCAGGGATTTCCCAGGCAAGAATGCTGGAGTGGGTTGTCATTCCCTCTTCTAGGGAATATTCCCGACCGAGGGATCAAACCCACTGCTACCACACTGGCAGGCAGATTCTTTACCACTGAGCCACCAGGGAAGCCCTCAAGGTCACAGTGCTCCACCTCAAAGGCATCCCCTCTTTGTACGCTATGCACGAGCGCCTCTCAAAGCTTCCAGATGCTAGGGACGAGGCAGGCACGGGTCACCTCCCCAACAGTCCCCTGCCACACCGTGGCAGTCCAGAACCACATCCTGGGGGGCAGGTGCTGGCTGGAAAGGCCCCTCCCAGTCACAATGGCTGCTTCCCGGGACACAGCTGATTCAAGATTCCCAGAGAAGTGACCAAAAACACTAGCTCCTTACAAAGAAGAACATAAAAACTGAGACTCCGAGTCCAACCATCCTAAGGTGGGAGTTCCTAAAATAACGCTTTTATAGTGGACACATGCCATCTGTCACACTTACTCAAAGAGTAGGCCATGAGGAAAGTAAATGAAAAACATGATACTTGTATGCACAGAAAATGTAATAAAGTTAGAAATAACACAACCATAAGCAAAAAAAAAACAACAAACAACTAGATACTTGGAACATTAAATCTATTCTTCAAAATGACAGGTGGGTATATGTCTAAGATGCTACAATGTTTTCAGTAAAACACTGGACGCCACATATCAAGGTCTAATAGATTGAAGCCAAAGAAATACTTGTGGGGAAAAATGCATGGCAGGCGTGTCTGTAATAAGGTTCCAGCTAAAAGGAGGTCACATGTGCCTTGGGGAATGACCTCACCCCAAGGGGAAGCTGTGTTAAGGGAACTTCGACCCCTCCTTGAACACCATTTTTCTCAAGAATGTGAGACGGAAAAACTCCAGAAAAGATGCCTGACTATGACAGAGTCCTCAGTCTTCCTGCCCAAGTCATTCTCCCCAGTCATTCTCCACCTGCAGTCTGCTCTTACCTCCTCTGCCAGCTCTGGGCCTCCAGGAGCTGCTCTGCCTTCTCTTCAGAACAAGCTGCAAGCAAAAACAAACAGCAAATGCCCTTCCTTCACCACTCAGCTGGGGAAAACTTAACAAAAAAATTAGACCAAAGGTTTTAAAAGTTAAAAGTAAAAATTCATGTGCCATGAATTCCAAACCGGCATTGATGCTGAAGCTCCAATACTTTGGCCACCTGAGGCAAAGAGCCAACTCATTGGCAAAGACCCTGACGCGGGGAAAGAGTGAGGGCAGGAGGAGAAGGGGACGACAGAGGTTGAGATGGTTGGATGGCTTCACCGACTCAATGGGCCTAAGACTGAACAAACTCCAGGAGATGGTGAGGGACAGGGAAGCCTGGCGTGCTGCAGTCCATGGGGTTGCAGAGTCGGACACGACTGAGCAACTAAACAACAACAATTTAAGAAAATTGGAAAAATGTACACCGAAGTTGTCTATTATGCACAGCTCAAAGAATAAAAAAACACTCACAGGGCTACAGAACTCCACCAATCAAATCAGAGTCTCAGAAGGCCCAATGCCTCCTCCCTGGTCACAACCCCTTCCTCCACCCTTGGGGTCATCACTCTCCTAAGTTCTGATGTTGGAGAAGGCAATGGCACCCCACTCCAGTACTCTTGCCTGGAAAATCCCACGGACGGAGGAGCCTGGTAGGCTGCAGTCCATGGGGTCGCTAAGAGTCAGACATGACTGAGCGACTTCACTTTCTCTTTCCACTTTCATGCATTGGAGAAGGAAATGGCAACCCAATCCAGTGTTCTTGCCTGGAGAATCCCAGGGTCGGGGGAGCCTGGTGGGCTGACGTCTATGGGGTCACACAGAGTCGGACATGACTGAAGTGACTTAGCATAGCATAAGTTCTGATGTAATCATTCCCTTGCTCTCTTCTTTCTTTGGAAATAGTTGTATACCACCCTACCACAGATTCTGAAATAACAGTACTCCGTTTTGCCTGGTTTTGCCCGTTACATAAGGAATCAAGCCCACGTATCCTTTGGTGACTCGTTCCTCTCACTTGGGGCTGTTTTCCAGACCCAGGCACACCTCCAAAGCTGCAGGCCATAAACTCTCACTGCTGCACCATCTCATGGCACAGACACAACTCGCATGTCCAGTCTACTGCTGATGGGTTGTTCTTGTTGGTTTTGACTTTACAACTATGAACAGCGCTGCTATCAACATTCTCGTGCATGCACAAGAGTTTTCAAAGGGACAGGCCTAAGAGTCGAACTGCTGGGCCACCGGACATCCATGTGTTCAACCAGATGCTGCCAAAGCAGCTGAGCCACTTTACACGCCCACCAGCAGCGAGTGTGAGCTCATGCTGCCTCCTCTCAATGGCTGGCAACACCCAACAGTTCACCTCCTGCCAAAGGCTGGCTGTGAAATGGGGCCTCACCATCATCTGCACTGGCATTTCCTGACTGTTAATAAGGCTGGCACTCCTGACGTTTATGTGCTGTTTGTGTTTTCTCATCTATGAAATGCCTATTTCTAGCTTTCGATCTTATTTTTTTTCAAATCAACTTTTTAAAAAATTTAATTTTTAAAAATTGTATTTATTTATTTTGGCTGAGCCACACAGCATGCTGGATCAAACCCAAGCCCCCTGCACTGGACATGCAGAGTCTTAACCACTGCACCTCCAGGGAAGTCCCCTTGTGACCTTCTATTGTGTTGTCTTTTTTTTCTTTCAGAGTTCTAAGTATTCTTTCTACATTCTAGATACTAGCCCTCTGTATGCTTTGTCTCTTTATATAAGTGCTTTTGATGAAATGAATGTCTTAGTATCAACATCAACATAGTCCAATTTATCAATCTTTTTCCTGCATGGGTTATGCTTGTTACGTCTCATTTCAGAAATCCCATCTTAGCCTCAGGTCAGAAAGATATTTTTCCGTATTATTTTCCAAATTTTTTTTTTTTTTTTTACAATTCTGCTTTTCAGATTCAAGTCTTTAATCCACCTGTGGCCTTGTGATGGTGTGAGGCTGGGGTCACATCCATCTCTACTGTTCCTCCCCAGGCCCTAGCATGGTGCTAGGTATACAGTATTTACTTAACAAATAGAAGCAAAGAATGCCTTGTGTTCAAAGCTCAAATTTCACTCAGAAATAACTTGAGAAGCTGCTCCAACTTTGCATCAGCACTTTGATGAAGCTGTTATTGGTGCATCCTGACTTTTTGGAGTTTCCTTACCTCCCTATGCCAAGTTTCAGTATGCCGCTAACGTAAACTACATGCAGAGAGTCAAAACATGGGCCTTCTTGTCCAAGATCCAATACCCCTCAGTTTCAGGTCTGAGAATTAGAACCATAACAGCATCCACTCCTGGGTACAGACGCAAGGTAACTGAAGCCTTAGGCTCACACAAAAACCGGCATGGATGAAAAGTGGAAACAACCCAAACATCCAACAGATGAGCGGACAAACACATGTGGTCTCTCCACATGATGAATATTATTCAGCAATGAAAAGAACAAAGTATGGATACATGTCACGATACGGACAAATTTCGAGAAGAGTATGCTGAGCCAAAGAAGCCAGACACAAAAGGCCACTCGTTATATGACTCCATGTACGGGAAATGTCCAGAAAACGCAAATCCAGAGACAGAAGGAGAGGAGGGCTGCCACAAGGCGGGAGGAGTGGGAAATAGGGACTGACTGCCAATGCGGTGGGATTTCTTGGGAATGTTCTGGAATTAAACAGTGGTGATGGTTGTGGACAGTGAACATGCTACTGTGAACAGCACACGTTTAAATGGCTAAAATGGTGAATTCTGTTATGTGACTTTTATTTCAAAAAAAAATCTGCTTTAAAAAAACAATTTGTTGAGCTCTATGTCTGTGGAATATTACTGTAGTGATCTCAACCACAGACTCTGAAAACAGACATCCTGGATTTGAACCCAGGCTCCCCACTGAAGAGCTGTGTGTGAAGTTACTTCATTACTTGGTAACTTTTTGGGTGAAGTTACTTCATTACTTCACGGAGCTTTCCTTATATCACCTGCAAATATGGGGCTAATATTTCCTGCCTAAGATTATAATGAAAATTAAATCAGATCATACATATGAAGCACTCAGAGCCTGGGAACATCAGCGCTCAATAAACCTTGGCTATCAGCCACTGTAATTTAATGTTCAATAATGTTAGTTATTGTCTATTTGCAGCGCTCAGGGTTAAAATCTGGCTTTCTGCAAAAGACTCCATCCACTAAGTGCTTTCTTCCTATCATGGCACTTCTCTCATCAACCCTTCCAGGCAGAGTTGTAATCATGCCCAGTTTACAGACAAGGAAACTGAGGCTTACCGAGGTGAAGTGGCACGGCCAGGACTCTGCAGCTAAGAAGTGGGCGGTGGGAATTCAGATCAAGGTCTGTTATAGTCCAGAGGCCTGCCTTGCGAACCCCACTCTGAGACCCCCAGGCGGGCATCCTGCTGACATTACCAAGCGGGCCGCTGGGTTGGGCTTCGCCGGGCTGCACGTTCCTTTGGAACAGCGACAGCCTCCCTGGTCCCCATAACCCTTCCCCTCCAGCACCGGGCAGGGCGCAACAAACTATGGCCGCTGGAGAGCTGGTGGGGCCCTTTCTCCAAGAGCGCCCTTATTCTGAATTACTTCTCATTCAGAACAAAGACGAAGACAACAAACCCTACTCAGACCGAGTCCCTTTGGAAACGAGAATAAAGAAGCACAAATGCGTGCCTTTCGGAGCCTCGTGGGGAGCACCTGGGTCAGGTCCGGGAAAAACATGGGCCCGCGTTCGGGGTGGGTGGGGCCCCAGGTCGGCCGGGTCCCGGGGGAGGGGCGGGCCCAGAAGACGGTCTCCTCATGGGTGCAACGCCCGGATGGAGTTGGGGAAGAGGCGCTCCGGGTGGACAGGCCAGGAAGGAGGGGTGCTGGGGGCGGGGGTCCCAGGGATGGGAGGGACGACAGGGCCCGAGGGTCCCGGGGGTCTCGGCAAAGAGGGCACTGGTCCCGGGGGGCGTGGTGGGGCGCAGAGCGAGCAGACAGGCCGAAGCTCCGCCGGGCGCCGAGAGAGCCTAGGAGGGTCTGGGACCCGGGGATGCGCGCGGGAGGCGCGGTACCTGCAGAGACGGCGCGGCCTCGAAGCTGGTCCCGCCAAAGACGCGCGGCCGCCGCCCCCGTCACCGCCGCCGCAGCAGCTCCCCGGGCCGCGCCCCCACGTGACCCGCGCACGCGCCGGGGGCGTGGCCGTTGCTGGACCCGCCCCGGCGTTCCGCCGCTCAGGCCCGCCCGAGTGCGCGTGTGCAGCGGTTGCCGTGGAGACCAGAGAAGCGTTGGGCCGCCAACGACCCGGGCTCCAGTGGCCTGGTGGGTTAGGGGCCATAGCGATCCCGCGGAACCGGGCTCCCACTCTTACGGGGTGTTCGGTGTTTCCGAAATAAACATGCACCCCGAGGCCTCAGAGCCTGTGGTGGACGGGGTAGCGGAGCAAGAGTGCGCGCAGGAGCCTGGTGTGGAGGAGTCGGCTGGTGACCACGGGAACGCAGGCGAAGGTGGCCGCAAGGAAGGTGCAGACTACCGCCCCAGGGAGGCGAGGGGGACGACGGGCTGCGCCCAGCACCACATACCTGGTCTTCACTGCCAGCAGTAACCGTAATAATAATAACAGGGTCTTCCCTGGCGGTCCAGTGGTTAAGACTCCAAGCCTCCACTGCTGGTTCCATGGGTTTCCATCCCTGATAGGGGAACTAAGATCCTGCATGTCACAAGACGCGGCCAAAAAATAATAACAGCGGCGGCCCACACTCACTGAAGATTATGTACCATGCACTCACCACATTCCAACCATAGGCCAGCCCTCTGCGGTAGGCACTCCTCTTGCCAGGTCACACAGATAATTTACCTGGAATTTAAAGAAGTTAAAGAACTTGCTCCAAACAGATTACCCTCAGCCAGTCAATGGTAGAACAGACTTATGCTTGGACAGTCTGACGCCAAGAGCCCAAGCCCTCACCCAAGACACCATTCCCCTCACAACCCAGCTTTTGAATGTATCCCTTCATTTCCTTCACCATGTAAGATCAAAGGCTCTCTCTCCCTCTGGATGGCAAGCTATGTCAGGGCAGACACCCCAAATGAATTGGCAGTGTCCAGTCCAGTGCCTGATCTGTGGTGGACAGAATGAATGATGAGCTGGTGTTTCTGGGATCACCTGGTGACTCCTCACCAAAGTTTTCCTGAATAGGCTTAGAAGATAGCCTCTCCTGCTGCTTGGCTTCAATCATAAGGGAAACCTTTTAGGGACTGATAAAGAAACTGCTTGATTTGTGTTTCATTTTTTGAACCCAGCCAACAATTGTAAGCAATGACTGTCCAGGCAAGCCCTGTATGAGTTGCTATAGGGAAGCCATGTTGTGCTATGGACACACAGTTTGGACCAAGTTACTCTGGGTTGACACTACCCCTCTGCAACTTGCCAGTTTTATGGCGGTTTGCCCAGAGTTTAACCGCTCTCTAGGGCAGTCTCATCTTCCGCAAGCCGGGATAGTTATAATTAGAGTGACTTGCATACAGTGGGTCAGTAATAAATGGTAGTTTTGGCATTAATATAACCAATCAATTATTATATATATTGAGCACCTATTCTTTATTGGGCTTCCCTTGTAGCTCAACTGGTAAAGAATACACCTGCAATGCAGGAGACCTGGGTTCGATCCCTGGGTTGGGAAGATCCCCTGGAGAAGGGAAAGGCTACCCACTCTAGTATTCTGGCCTGGAGAATTCCATGGACCGTATAGTGCATGGGGTCGCAAAGAGTCGGAAACAACTGAGTGACTTTCACGCTCACACATTCTTTATTACCCCAAACCATCATCTGGTGCCTCTTGCAGCTGGGTGTTGTACGCAGTGGGAAATGGGGAACTGTAAGACATGGTCCCACACACAGAATGTTTAATCTCTAGGTAGTCTACAGGGACACCCAGAGAGCAGCAGCAAACAGCTCTTAAGATTAAATGCATTGGGGGACTTCCCTGGTGGTCCACTGGCTAAGACTCCACGCTCCTAACACAGGGGACCCAGGGTCAATCCCTGGTCAGAAAACTAGATCTCACAATACCGCAACTAAAGATCCCACCTGGCACAATGAAGATTGAAGATCTCACATGCCACAACTAAGATCCAGCACAAATAAATATTTCTAAAGATAAAGAGAACATTTCAGATATGTTTGATGTTTTTTGCCCTACCCCACCACTATTTCTACTCCCACTGCATTTTCCCCTCCTCTAGAATTTTGTGTGGATTCTTTCAGTCATGTCTGTCTCTCTCTTTCCCTATCTGTGCATTCTATTGCAAGGCAGAATAATGACCCATTGCTTTATTTAACCTGTCCCTGTGAATGGACATTTGCATTGTTAACTGGTTTTGGCTATTACAAATAATGCAGAAGTGAGTATGTTTGCACACATCCGCTTGTCCATCTGTACAAGAGCTTTTTTCAAAGATCTGCCTAGAAGTGAAATTCTCATAATCCTTAACAATGCTTTAAAAATTGTGATACATTTAAAGAGTACTGATTGTACACTAAAAGCAGACAATTATTCATCAAGTTGAAGTAGAGGGAAATTTTTTTTATACATTTCTTGCTCTCTACAGAACCAATCTCTTATCTTACAGAAATGAATGATCCTAAGGAAACGTGTGTGGGTCCTTTGAACACTTCCTGCCTCAGTGAGCAGAAGCAGAGTGGTGACAGCTGGTCAGATGGTCGCTTAGCACACCAAAGAGCCGACAAGGAGGATCATGGCGCCAGGTACGTGGGCGTGCTGCCACCACTCCCAGCACACTTTTACACATTAAGGTAGATGTGATGATCACCCCTTTGTCCAGATAAGGAAATTGGGGCTCATGAAGATTAACTAGACAGCCCCTTGTCTGAGGATTAGTAGCAGAGTCAGGATGGTTAGTTATGAGTCAGAGTCGCATAACTAACTGCAATCTATTAAACTTTAATGCCAAACCTGGAGAGAGGCACACATTAGGAGTTCTTGATGACACAAAGATATTTCTATAAGAACATACACTGCAATTTTTAAGAATGCTGAAATTCACAATATTGGATGAGGCCCTGAAAGCTACAAACAAGCAGTGTCATCAGGCATACAGAAGGTTGTGGAATTTGGAGACGGAATGGATGTGGCAAAGAATTTACGGGATATATCTTACAGCTGACAAACTGAAATCAATTTCTCGTTCATGTTTTTCATTCGACAGAATGACTAAAAAGTTTCTGCAAAAGCTTTGCAAGCAGCACAAGCTTTACATTACCCCAGCACTGAATGATACGCTGTATTTACACTATAAAGGTAAGGATCGGGTGGAGGAGGTACCTTGTGTCAGATGGAAAGGCCTAGCAGTATAAAGAATTACTCACAGGGATCATCTAGAGTTCTTACATTTAAGCAGAAATTTCAAGGTTTAGTGGAGATGCATGGGAAAGCAATAACATTTCTTGGAAGAAAGAGTCTTACATGACTAGAGTTTATATGAGTTCCAGGGAAACATACTGGCATCTTTTATTTGTATTTGCTAAAGGACTCATAGTTTCCCAGACCACTAACTACATGTAAATACTCTGCAGTTGGGAGAGACACATTGTGAAGGACTGTGGTGGTGTCCAATGGTCACACATCAACTTAAGTTCAGGTTCATAGACAGGGCTCTTCCTCGCAGTGACAAAGCAGAGCAATAACTCCCGGTTGATGCTGAATTTGGGATGGTCAACCTGTTTCATTGGGCCATCCACGTGGCCCTTTATTCAGTAAAAGTTTACTGAGAGCCTTCTGTGGGCCGGCACAGGGCGCAGTGCTGGAGATACAAAGATGGATATGCTGAGGATGCTCTTGGTGTCTTGGGGGACAGTCAGCCACCATGAGGAGATTCACACTGTGCCAGGGAGATTCACGGAGGGCTGCAGCTGCAATATCCTTTAAAGGTGGGGAAGGACCCCTAGTTGGTCTCCTCACATCCACATTGCCCCCTCCCAAATCCTCCTCTCAGTGTCTAGGTGTAGCAGTGATGAGATGACACAGGAGGGCAGACCCCAGGGGACCCGTATTTAAGAGGTGGGAAGAAGAAGACGAGAGAGGTGCCTATATTATCTACTGCTGCCTAGCAAATTAACCCCATGCCTACCAACTTAGGAAATTATTATTTGATACTGTTTCTGAGGGTCAGGACCTGGGAATGATTTAGTCGGGTGATTCTGCCTCACCGTTGCTTTCACCCTTTCTTCATAAAAACTTTGGGTTTGGGACTTCCCTGGTGGCCCGGTGGCTAACATCCTGCACTCTCAACGCAGGGCGCCCGGGTCTGATCCCTGGTCAGGGAACTAGATCCCACATGCCACAACTAGGACCCAGCACAGCCAAAAAAAAAAAAAAACCCACCACAAACTTCCGGTTAAAACTTTTCAGGCAACCAAATGACTTTCAAAACATTTGGCAACAGCAGACGAACCGTGAAGTACAAATCTATAACGAGTTACTCAAGGAAACAAAAATGTTGGTTTTCCTCTCCTTAAACGTGGCTCATAAAACTGAGCCATACCAGAAAGCCAGACCCGAAGTTTGCAGTGGCTTCAGGTACCACTGGATTTTCTCACCGCATGTCTTCACGAGGCTGCCTCTCCCCCTTCTGAAGCCCTGCGTTCCCTTGTGCTCATTCATTTCAGGCAGGGCACCTGCCTCACTCCCACCTACTCCGAGGCGAGAAGGGAAGTTAGGCTCCCCCCTACCAGGCTGGCAATTCTCGAAGAAAGTTACCTCTTTCCAGTAGAGCCAGCCAAAGCTCCGCAGGGTTCCTAAAGGTTGGCCCCATGTGGCTCAGCACGACCAGCTCCCTGCAGAGAGCCACGGGGCAAGGATCAGGACGCGGTGTTCTCAAAGAGGCGGTGGTGTGCCTAAGGAGGAATGTGTGGATGCTGGGCGTGTGTGCCTGTGTGCTGAGTCTCATCAGTCGTGTTTGGCTCTTTGTGACCCCATGGACCCTAGCCCACCAGGCTCCTCTGTCCATTGGATTCTCCAGGCAAGAATACTGGAGTGGGTTGCCATTTCCTTCTCCAAGGCGAGTAGGCATAAAAGACGGTGAGACCTGTGCCTCTGTGTGTGTGGGAGCCCAACAAATACCCACTTCCTTCCCACCAGGCTTTGACCGCATTGAGAACCTAGAAGAGTACACGGGGCTGCGCTGCCTCTGGCTGGAGTGCAACGGCATCCAGAAAATTGAGAATCTCGAGGCCCAGACGGAACTGCGCTGCCTCTTCTTACAAGTGAACTTGCTCCATAAGATCGAGAACCTAGAACCTCTGCAGAAACTGGATGCTCTCAACATCAGCAACAACTACATTAAGACCATCGAAAACCTTTGTAAGAAGGACCCACCGCAGCGGCAGCGGCGGTGGTGGGGTTGGGGTGGGGGGTGGGGTGGGGGTGGTGGCTGGTTTTTGGGGTGGGGTGGTGGCTGGTGGGGGTGGGGGTGGTGGGTGGTAGTGGGGGTGGCTGTGGGGGTGGGGGTGTGGGGGGTGGTGGTTGATGGTTGGTGGGGGTGGGGGTGGTGGTTGGTGGGGGGGTGGTGGTGGGTGGTGGGGGTGGGGTGGGGTGGGTGGGGGGGGGGTGGTTGGGTGGGGGTGGGGGGTGGTGGTGGATGGGTTGGGGGTGGGGTAGGGGGGGGGTGGCGTGGGGGTTGATGGTTGGTGGGTGGTGGTAGGGGGGTGGGGTGGTGGTTGGTTGGGGGTGGGGTGGGGTTGATGGTTGGTGGTTGGGGCGGGTGGTGGTGGGTGGTGGTGGTTGGTGGTGGGGGGGGGGGGTGGATGGTTGGTGGTTGGTGGTGGGGGTGGGGTGGTGGTGGGGGTGGGGTGGGGTGGGGGGGGGGTGGTGGTTGGTGCTTGGTTGTTGGTGGTGGTTGGTGGTGGGGGTGGGGGTGTTGGGTGGTGGGGGTGGTGGTTGGTGGTTGGGGGTGGGGGGGGGGTGGGGGTTGGTGGTGGGTGGTGGGTGGTGGGGGTGGTGGTTGGGGGGTGGGGGGGTGGGGGTGGGGGTGGGGGTGGGGGGTGGCATTGATGGTTAGTGGTGGGTGGTAGGGGTGGGGATGGGAGTGGTGGTTGGTGGTTGGTGGTGGTGGTGGGGGTGGTGGTTGGTGGTTGGTGGTGGGGGTGGTGTTTGGTGGTTGATGGCTGGTGGTTACTGGTGGCGGTGGTGGGGTGGGGGTGGTGGGCGTGGGGGTATTGGCGATGGTGTCGTTGTCTAGACTCGTGTTCACCGCTCTTCCCTGCAAGTGGGTCTAAACATTTTCTTTGCTGCCCATTTCACTCACCTCTGTCCACTCCCCCTTCCAGCCTGCCTGCCAGTCCTGAACACACTCCAGATGGCGCACAACCACTTAGAGACTGTGGAGGACATTCAGCATCTCAGGGAGTGTGCCAGACTCTGCGTCCTTGACCTTTCCCACAACAAGCTGAGCGACCCCGAGATCCTGAGGGTTCTTGAGAGCATGCCTGACTTGGTAAAAAACAAACAAACAAAAAACAGAAAGAAACACACACACCAGAGACTTCTCTGGTGGCCCAGTGGTTGTGACTCCGAGCTCCCAGGGCAGCGGGCATGGGTTCAGTCTCTGGTCGGGAAAGACCCTGCGTGCTGCGTGGTGGGGAGTGGAGGTGGGGGACAAGCCCCCGGACACAACTTGTGTCCCCTTGTGTTCTGTAGGCAGCAAATCTCTTTTCTTCTCCCCTCCGTCCCCTCTTCCTTTCTCCCCGCCTTCTGAACACCCATCACACTTTTCCTCTCTATTTTTAGCTGCTGTGTTTTAAATGCCAAATGCTGTGTCATTTCACCTACAATTTCAGTGTGTATTCCTGACAGATAATGACTTTTTAAAAACATCATTACAGTACTGTTATTATACCTAAAATAGTATCAGAATGACAGTTAATACCCAGTCTATGTCCAGTTTTCTCCATTTGCCTCAAGCATGTGTTTTGACCATTGGATTCAGTTCAGTTCAGTGGCTCAGTCGTGTCTGACTCTTTGTGACCCCACAGACCACAGCATGCTATGCTTCCCTGTCCATCACCAACTCCTGGAGTTTACCCAAACTCATGTCCATTGAGTCAGTGATGTCATCCAACCATCTCATCCTCTGTCGTCCCTTTCTCCTCCCACCTTCAATATTAACCAGCATCAGGGTCTTTTCAAATGAGCCAGCTCTTCGCATCAGGTGGCCAAAGTATTAGAGTTTCAGCTTCAACATCAGTCCCTCCAATGAACACCCAGGACTGATTTCCTTTAGGATGGACTGGTTGGATCTCCTTACAATCCAAGGGACTCTCAAGAGTCTTCTCCAACACCACAGTTTGAAAGCATCAATTCTTCGGCACTCAGACTTCTTTATAGTCCAGCACTTACATCCATACATGACCACTGGAAAAACCATAGCCTTGACTAGATGGATCTTTGTTAGCAAATGAATGTCTTGCTGTCTGGGTTGGTCATAACTTTCCTTTCAAAGAGTACTGTGGTCACCATCTGCAGTGATTTTGGAGCCCAAAAAAATAGTCTCTCACTGTTTCCTCTGTTTCTCCATCTATTTGCCATGAAGTGATGGGACCGTTTCCACTATTTCTCCATCTATTTGCCATGAAGTGATGGGACTGGATACCATGATCTTAGTTTTCTGAATGTCGAGCTTTAAGACCATCAGATTTTACCAATCCAAACCAGACCCACACATTGTATTTGGATTATGCATCTCATCACAGCCCTCCCCGCTTGTCTCTTCCTCTCCCCGACACCACCCCCCCGCCAAGAATCTGCTGAAGAAACCGGGTCCCTCTGGATGTCGGCCACACCCTGGATTCAGTTGACTGCATCCTCATGGTGTGGTCTAACGTGTTCTGCTGTCTCCAGTATCTCCTGTAAAATGATGATGGAGCCAGAGGCCTGGTCAGATCCAGGCTCAGAATACAACCCTGAGGTCAGCTGTGGCATCAGTCAGGGCAAGTGTAACACCTGGTTGCCTCTTGTTGTGACTTTAAGCGTCACTAGTGGGTTTGACTGCTGTCAGTCTGATCCAGCTTCAGTCTGATCCAGCTCTTGGCCTCCCTTCCCCCGACTGTTCCAACAGCTCCCAGGCACACTGCCTCCCTGTGTGAGTTCATTAGCAGTCGCTCAGGGATCATATTCTAATTCTCTCATTCCTTCTGCCTTTCTTAGCGGCGATGCTTCCACAAAGAGCACTTTTGCTCATCAACAATTTACATCCCTAGTGTAAAGTGTATGCAGAAAACACTGGGATGAAGACGTCTTTGTTTTTCTTTTTATGTATCAGTTTTCAGAGAAATGGATCCAGAACTTAGGGACCTCTAAAGATGACAGTGAAGGGTTTTTCTTTATCACTGTGGACAGATAGATTTAAAGATACAGTATTTGGAGTGACTTAACCTTTCTGTCATTTGAATTTGGGTGCTTGAGTGCTCCCATCTTCCAGCCCATGGCAGCCCCTGCAGGCAGCTCCTGTATCCTCTAGCCTCAACCCCAGCAGCCTGGGACCATTTCCTTGCTATTCAGTGTGTATGTGTTGTCATGTGTACTAGGAAAAAATATTTTCCAAATAGCACACGAAAACCCTCAGGTCATTGTTTCCTGCTTAAGGCCTGGGTAAGCGAGGGAAAAGTGAATCCATTTAAAAGAAAAACAGTAAGGAAAGCATCAGTTTAGTTCTGTTCAGTCACTCAGTCATGTCTGACTCTTTGTGACCCCATGGACTGCAGCACGCCAGGCCTCCCTGTCCATCACCAACTCCCGGAGTTTACTCAAACTCATGTCCATTGAGTCAGTGATGCCATCCAACCACCTCATCCTCTGTCATCCCCTTCTCCTCCTGCCTTCAATCTTTCCCAGCATCATGGTCCTTTCTAATGAGTCAGTTCTTCGCATCAGATGGCCAAAGTATTGGTGTTTCAGGTTCAGCATCAGTCCTTCCAATGAATATTCAGGACTAATATCCTTTAGGATGGACTGGTTGGATCTCCTTGCAGTCCAAGGGAATCTTGAGTCTTCTCCAGCACCACAGTTCAAAAGCATCAGTTCTTTGCCGTCCAACCTTCTTTGTAGTCCAACTCTCACATCCATACATGAACACTGGAAAAACCATAGCTTTGACTAGACGAACCTTTGTTGGCAAAGTCATGTCTCTGCTTTTTAATGTGCTGTCTATGTTGGTCATAACTTTTCTTCCAAAGAGCAAGTGTCCTTTAATTTCATGGCTGCAGTCACCATCTGCAGTGATTTTGGAGCCCCCCAAAATAAAGTCTATTACTGTTTCCATTGTTTCCCCATCTATTTGCCATGAAGTGATGGGACCAGATGCCATGATCTTAGTTTTCTCAATGTTGAGTTTTAAGCCAATTTTCTCACTCTCCTCTTTCACTTTCATCAAGAGGCTCTTTAGTTCTTCTTCGCTTTCTGTCATAAAGGTGGTGTCATCTGCATATCTGAGGTTATTGATATTAGGAGAGCATAGTTCAGGAGTAATCTGCAGAGCAGACTGGCACCAAGAACTAGTTTACCATTCACGTAGTCACTAGCATATGGCATGATAATACACAGCTGAAGAGTAATCCTTTTCTGGGGGGCCTGGCTGTCATAACAAAGTACCAGGCTGGGTGTTTTAAATTATAGAAATTTATTTTCTCATTATTCCGGAGGCTAGAAGTCCTAAATCAAGGTGTGGGGCAGGCTTGCTTTCTCCTGAGGCCTCTCTCCTTGGCGTGTAGACAGTTATCTTCTCCCTGAGTCCTCACGTGGCCTTCACAGTCTGTCTCCCAATCTCCTCCTTGTACAAGGACCTATGGGATCAGGGTTCACCCCAGTGACATCATTTAATCTTGATCACCTCTTCTAAGACCCTGTCTCCAAATGCAGTCACATTCTGAGGCGCTGGGGTTAGGATTGCAGCAGATGAGTTTGCTGCAGGCAGGGGTTGGGGGGAAATAACAACAGTCTGTCTCGTGGTTGTTTTCTGGTGGCTTCTACATTCTCCACACACACATGCACACGTGCGTGCACAGCTGTTTAGTGCCCGCCCCTAGGGCGCACTGCTCCCGACACCCAGCCCTACAGGACAGGTCACTTGAACATGTGACAAGAACCATGACGAGATGAGAATGAAGTTTGGAAAATGCTAAACTAACCAGTTCACAATGTATTTATTTTCTCCAACAACAGAAAGCAATTTAGATACAAAAACCATTTCACCAGCTTAGCAAACCCATTTTAAATGCTTCACCCACATGTCACCTTGACAGATCCCCCTCCTGGAGAGGAGGTGACAGGATTTAAGGTCGGGGGGACGGCACACTGGCACTGCTCTGCGCTGTCCCTCTCCTAGTCCCGGCTTGACGTCCAGGAGACCTGTAAGCCTGGCAAGAAGGAGCCTCGGGGTAGCTTAGAGGGTGCTCTTCATCCTGTCCCCTGATCACCGTCTCTTATCTGTCCAGCAGCTGTGTGCATTTTCTTAAAACGGGTCCTGGCTGGGAAGGACAAAAAATGATCAATCAGAGATTAGTTCCAGTAAAAGAGATTGGGCGAGCAAAATCACCACCCTCGGGAAAGGCTCCAGGAAGGTTTTCCAGCACTGTTCTGGAAGGACAGTGAGAGTTCAAGTTCAAGTAGAGAAAGGGATACCCGATTCTCAGGACGGTTCTGATGGCACAGGAGCAGTGACAGCCCCGGCTTCTCTGAGACTGTCTTCAAGATTTCATGTTGACACTCCCTGTCTTTGTATTTCTTCTCAGCGCAACACACAAGTGAAATGTTTTAACTGCATCTGTTTCTCAGTGCCTAATGTGGTTCTGCCTGTGTGCTTCCAGCGTGTGCTGAATCTGATGGGGAACCCGGTGATTAAGAACATCCCCAACTACCGAAGGACACTCACCGTCCGGCTAAAACACTTAACATACCTGGATGACAGACCAGTTTTTCCCAAGGACAGGTACGGGAGCAAAAAGCCTTTTAGTAACACTATGTAACAGTTGAGCATGCTCAACAGGTAAGTTTTTAAATTTTCTGATTTTTGAGCATTCCCACACGTCTCTTATATATTCCAGTGAGGTAAGTTTAATGGCTTACGTGACTGTTTATAATAGGAAATTCTCTGTTTTAAGCACTTATTCCTGGATTTTTTTCATAATCCTTTGATAATTATCCTTCTGTATAAAGTCTCTGATCCCATGGCTAGTTATTTCCTTAGGGTGGAATTCTGAGTTGTATTGCTGGATTAAAGACTGTAGTTTAAGACTTTTAAAAGGCACTTATAGTTTCTAGAATGTTTGTATCGTTTATAACTTTCCCAGACACAGCCATGTTAAAAAAAAAATGTAGCCAGGTTAATTGATGAATGAAGATAGTACGTCATTTGCATTTTGGGGTAACAGATGAATTTGATCGTTTTTACCACCTTTGTCGGACATTTAAAGTTTCCTCCTCTGTGAGTATTGCATTTATGACCTCTTTCCAATTTCCTTTTGGGGAGATTTTTCGTATTGATTCATAAGTGATAATCGCTCAATCGTTTCTGACTCTTTGTGACCCATGACTGTAGCCCGCCAGGCTCCTCTGTCCATGAGATTTCCCAGGCAAGAATACTGGAGTGGGTTGCCATTTCCTTCTCCAGGGGATCTTCCCAACCCAGGGATCAAACCCTGGTCTCCTGCATTGCAGGCAGATTCTTTACCATCTGAGCCACCAGGGAAGCTCTGTTTCATTAAGAGCTCTTTGCATATTGGGAATATTGAACCCGGGGCTGCCATGTGTATCATCACTGCTTTGATCTGGGTTTTTAATTTACCTTTTGATTGAGGCTGCTATTCATTCCAGCTTAGAATAAAACCTCAGTAACTGGGATGGCCTGAAAGGAAGTGCAATCTGAAGCTTGAATTACCCGACATTTAAAAACACACTTGAACTCACAAATTTTAGTCAAACTAACACAAATTTCAAAGGGAGAGCCTCCACCCGGTCCAGGTGAGACAGCCAGGATCCCTGCTTGTGCGCAGTCGGGCCGAGATGCTCCCAGTTCCCTGGCACCCAGCCCTGGGCGTTAAGGCAGACAGCGGGCGTGCAGGGCCTGCGGGCGGACTGCAAAGCCCAGCTCGGCAGCTGCAGGTCTTATGTCCCTAGTCAAGCTTGCCAACCTCCCCAGCCTCAGGCTGTCTCCGAAAAGTGGAGACAAAACCGACCTCGAGGTCTTTGTGAGTATCTGTTAGTATTAGGTGGAACTCAAGCAGGAGAGAACCAATGGGAACTCTCGGCTGTCCTGGGGCGGGGCGGGAGGCGGGGCAGGGAATGTGAGCTCCCTGCAGCACCCTGGGGCAGCGCGACCAGCAGGAACGTGTAAGAGCTGGGCCCTTTGCAGGGAGACCCCTGGACGATATAGCAGGACTCCTCTTCGAGAGCTGGTTTCACTTGGGTTTGAAGCCTCATTTCAGCACCCTCCAGCTGTTCCGCACTGGGCCCTTGACCTCCTCTCAACCTGGGATGATCTTCACAGGTGTTTGTTCACCTGTCAGCTTCCGAAGATCTCCATGACCAGCCACCTATCTAAGCCACACCTTTGCCTCTTCCATCTAGTGTCTCTTTAGCCTGATTTCTTTTGGTAGGACACATCTGCCTCTGACATACCTGTTTCCTCTTTTAGAGTCTCTTTCCCCATAGAAGGGCAGGTCTAGTAGAGAAAGCCATGTCATCTCTTATGTTAACCTACTTATCTCTGGCCCCTAGAACAGCCTGCTCACTTCAAGTGTACAATTCAATGGTTTTTCAGTATATTCAGAGTTGTCCAACCACCCCCACAGTCAATTCTAAAATACTTTTATCACTCCCCAAAGTAACCCTTACTTATTAGCAGTCATTCCCCAACCCACCTCTAACAGCCCCAACAACCACAAAGCTACTTTCTATCTCTGTGGATTAGACTACTCTGGACACTGCATATGCTGTGTGCTGTGTGATGAGTCATGTTCAACTCTTTGCGACCCCACGGACTATAGCCCACCAAGCTTATCTGACCATGGAATTTTTCAGGCAAGAGTATGGGAGTGGCCATTTCCTCCTCCAGGGGATCTTCCCAACTCGGGGATCAAACCCATGTCTCTTGTGTCTCCTACTTTGGCAGGCTCAGATCTACCACTGAGCCAATGTGTATTTGCCTACTCAGGACATTATATATAGATGAAGTCATACGATACGTGGTCTTTTGTGATCGGCTTCTTCCACTGAGCATATTTTTAAGGTTCACCCACATTACAGCTTGCGTCAGTAAATGCTTCCAAAATAACACTGTGAAATAATCTCCCGTTTGGGAAGGCCACGTTTTATCAGTTGAGGGACATTAGGGTTGCTTCCACTTTTTGGCTGTCGTGAACAGTGCTGCTATCAATATTCGTGTGCAGGTGTGTGTGTGTGTGTGTGTGGGCATTTGTTCTTAACTCATTTGAGAAATACTTGGGAGCATGATTGCTGGATTATACGATAAGATGATCTTTGCTTTGAAATTGGCAAACTGTCTCCCGAGGTGGCTGCTCCATTTTGCATTCCCACCAGCCATGAAGGAGCACTCCTGTTGCCCCCACATCCTCCCAGCCTTTGGTGTTGTCAGCGCTCTGGCTTTTAGCTGATCCACTGGGTGTCAAGTGGTTAGGTTTGCACTTTCCTGACGTCACCCAATGATGAGCTTATTTTCTACCTAACTTCTTGGTGAGGGGTCCAGTTCTTTTGTCCACTTTTAGAACACTTTGTATGTTTTAGATGGCAAGCCATCTAGCGGTTAACTTTCTTCCGAGTGTTTTCTCCCAGTGCGGTTTCTTTTAACCTTTGCCCATCTTCAGGTTGTGTAGACTTTGTGTGAGCTGTAATAGGTCTACATGTAGTCTAGATACAACCCCAGTCAGGGGTCTGATTTGCAGCTGTTTTCTCACTTTCCGTGGGTTCTTTTATTTATGGGATTCTTTACATGACACCCCTTTTTAATTTTGGTGGAGTTCGCTTTATTTTTTTTGCTTTTGTCACACGTGCTTTTGACCTTATAGCCAGACGGGCTTTACAAACCACTAGAACTTTCAAGATGAAACTGTGCCTGTGTTAGTATGTCTCCTTAGAGTCACATGCCCTCTGTGCCTTTAGTTTGATTTTGGGGAAAAAAAGCAAGTTTGGTCAGAGAGTATATGTTTTGGATTTACTGTTAACCTGTGACAGTTCAGCACCCCACCCCCCCGCCCACCGCCTTTCTGACTTTTGGGGTCTGGGGTTTGTTTTTTGTTTTTAATCCTCCTAAACAGAGCTTGTGCAGAGGCCTGGGCCCGGGGAGGGTATGCAGCTGAGAAGGAGGAGAGACAGCAGTGGGAGATGAGAGAGCGGAAGAAGATCACGGACAGCATCGAGGCCCTGGCGGCCCTCAGGCGCCAGGCGGAGGAGAGGAAGCGGCAGAGAGCGAGCCAGGAGCAAGGTGTGAGCCCGAGACACAGGAGGGCCCCCCCGAGCTCCACTGAGATTCATCCTGGGGTGGGGGCAAGGGCGGGAACGCTTTCTCACAGGCCTATGGATCCGTCTTCCCTCGACCTCACTTGAGGACAGTGCTCAAGACACATTAATAAGAACCCCGTCCTCTTCCTAGATGCAAGAGGAAAGAGTCAGGGGCTCTGTGTGCACCTCCTTTTTTTTTTTGGCTTGCGGGATCTTAGTTCCAGGGATCGAACCCACACCCCCTGCAGTGGAAGCAAGGCGTCTTAACCACTGGACCACCAAGGAAGTCCTCCATGTGTATTTTTAAATGACAGTGTTTTTCACCTAAATACAAACTGTGACTACACTACACACAGAAAACACAGACAAGCAAGGGTCATCACAGAATTTGCAGCAAGAACTGCTCAACGTTCAGTGTGAGCATTTCCTGGCTTTTCCTCATGAGTGTAGTGCATACTTTTTTTTTTAATAGAAGAAAGTGGCACAGCTCGATTGCTTTCTGCCCACTCACATTCCCATAAAATAGACATTCTCCTGCTGTATGCATTTCCCCCCCTTTTCCAACGTTTAATTAGGACATTGTTCAAACAATGGTCAAATGAACACCTGTGTCATCTCCTCACGTCGGGTGTTGATTAACATTTTGGCGCACGTGTGCACTGCTGACCTGCTGGAAAGCCAGGGCAAACATCGTGGCCCTGAGGCCAGTCCCTCAGCCCGCATCTCCTGAGAGCACCTGGTACAGTCTTCCAGGGGCCAGTGTGGGCACTGCATGTGCTGGGCATCCCCCTGGTGGCTGTGCAGCCTGTTTATCCAGCACCCTGATGACCGCCCTGCTGCAGGTCCCCACTGCCCACCCTCGGCCTTCGCTGCGGGTCCTTCCTTGTCCTCCTAGGACCATCCCAGCTCACCTGTGGACTTGTGCTCAGGGGAGGAGCCCACACCAGCCGGTGCTGGGGACGTGGACGCCGAAGTGGAAGGAGAGGAAGAGCCTCAGGAAAAGAAGGATACGAGGCAGAAGATAGAGCAGTTTGTCAAGGAGAGCTTCGAGGCCAAGGATGAGCTATTCCCGGAGAAGCCAGAAGAGCCGAGCCTCCTGGAGGAGCTGCCTCTGGATGTCGGGGAGCCAAAAGGGGTGCTCCCCTCTGAGGCCCTGCCAGCGAGCCCCAGAGCTGCCTGGGCAGGTAGGTGGTTGAGGAAGCACAGGTGCATTATACCTGGGGCAGCTCCCAACTGGGGGCCCCGGACTGCCTTCCACCCTGACTGCTCAGTCTGTAAGGTGATGTACGCACACCACCTCACAACAGGACCACAAGGGGAGCCCGGAGTGCGTTTCCAGTATCAGGTCCAACGTGTTTCAAAGAAATGGGCAAGACACTAACAGTGTATTTTATCGAACCCAGAACACCTAAAATATGTTTTCTCAGGTGACGCAGTGGTAAAAAAAAAAATCTGCCTGCCAATACAGGAGATGCCGTTTTGATTCCTGGGTTAGGAAAATCCCCTGGAGGAGGAAATGGCAATCCCCTCCAGTATTCTTGCCTGGAGAATCCCATGGACAGAGGAGCCTGGAAAGAGTCAGATTCCGGTTAGCGACTGAGCACACACACCTAGAATATAATTTAAATCAACATGAATTTATTCATGAGATAGGTTCCTCTTTTTGACACTAAGTCTTCTAAATCCACTTGCTTGTTTCATTCTAACTGGGTGCCCCAGTGTGGCTCTTGAGTCAAACTGGGCCTAGTCAGTCCCCAAGGTGGACAGTGGACTGGCATGACTTGAGCAGAGCGGGGCCACTCATCTCTGATGACCGAGGCTGGAGAGGAAGCAGCGGGCAGGAGCAGGGGGTGACTAAGGGGAAGAGAGGAGCCCCGCCTGGACCCCACATTCCCTGGGCAGCCCTGCAAGGATGGCGCAGGTCTTCTTGACACTCTTGCAGCAGGAGGAGCTGTGAAACTTGCCCACTGATGCCATCGCCCTTCTTTCTTCATCTCCTAGTCGAGCGATCATGCTTTTTCCAAGGTTCCTGCATGTTTTGCATAGACTCTTGGCTGGAGCTTCCATCTCCAGGCTGTAGAAAGAGGGTGCTCTCTCCCTTCCCTTCCCTTTCACACATAACCTTTTCCTTAGCTCTTGTCACAAGGGCTGGAGGTCTTCAGACCCAAGGGTTCTGTCCTTTCTCTTGGAATCCACCCTAACTGCAATTGCCCGTCTGACTGTTGTGTATGAAACAGACTCCAAGATTACTGTAACTCTGTTGTCCTTAGAATTGGCTCCCCAAACTGTGGCCACTGAAAGTGCATCAGGCGCAGAGCCCGATGGAGCTGAAAATCTGGAGGCCACAAGACTGGAGACGAAGGAGCAGCTCTTCATCGACGTACGTAGCCCGTGCACCTGCGGAGGAGCACGCGAGGCATAGCCGGTGTCAGTGTCTGATCAGACACAAACCTTCTGAATCCTGAGCTCAGTGGGGCCTGTGGGCTGGCGCGCGTGGCCTCCCCTGGAGGTCCCACCCAGACCCAGTGCTCAGCATCTGCAGTCAGTAAGCCCTCCTGGGGGTGGGCGGTGGGGAATCCATGCCTGTGTGCCTTCAAGACCGAGAGAGCTGGCCAGACGAACCCCTTGAATTACATCTACGAAACTCTTGAAACGTTTCCCCACGAGAAGTTACCCACTCAGCAGCTCCTTCTGGCCATAGACGGAACTGCTGGGAAAGCTACACTTAATCAGCAGAGCCTTGCGTGCTCTTGGGACAGCTGCCCATCTTCCTGGCCTGTCCTGCGTCCTGTCCCCCAGGGCCGATTCAGGGGGGCCACCTGACCTTGGGCCCGATCATATCCTTGGGAACGGTCCTCCTCCCTGCAGCCTGTCCACTCTGATGACAGCCTTCCAAGCTGTGCCCGCGAGAATGCATCCCTGGGGATATGCATGTTTGGCACGACCCTGGGAACTGTGCTTTAGGGGGTGAGGAGTAGGAGCTGGTCCCCCCATCTTTAGGTTTACACCCTGCTTCCCCAGAGGACAGCCATCTCTCTGCCCACAAGCGAGGTCCTTCCATTCAGACCGTGTTGTGTGGCTTTGCCTGCCCTCTGCCCGCTTCCTTCACAAACTGCTACACTCATGTTTCACTCCCAACTTCACAATTTCACGTGGCTCAGAAAGGTTCAACTGAGCACAGTCAGCATTCAGAGTGGCGTTTCCAGTTTTCTGAGTGGGTCTAATATAGATACAACAAAAGTGGGCGCTTCAGCCCTAACGTGTGACAACCCACCACATACAGGACCCCGACGCTACGCTAACACTGACTGTTCTTCCTTTTTGTCCGGCACCACTTTAAATACCTCTTGTACTGACTGATTTAACCCTTCCAGTAACTTTAAGAGGTAGGTTATCATCCCCATTTTACAGACGGGAAAACTGAGAAATAAAGAGTAGAGCACCTTGCCCAAGGCTACACAGCCAGACAATGGTGGAGCAGGAACAGCAACCCAGGCAGGCTGGCTCTGGAGTCCAGGCATCTGACTGCCTCACAAGCAGGTTGGGGTGCTACAGATGAAGATACCCCAAGACACAAAACAGGAAAGCGCCGCCTCCCCACCCGAGTTTTGGGAAAGGTTCGAAAGAGACTCACTTTGTGCCAGGTAGGGTCCTAGGTCCTAGGACCCTATTTGTATGTAGGAGGTACGATTCCCCCCAGATGAACTGGGTAATACCAAAGTAAAGTGGAGAACGAGGTGGAAATTTTTGAAACACGTCACGCCTTACAAAGCTCTTTCACTGACCAGATCCAGGTACCTGGAGTGTTACCTGGAGTGTGTGTGCTGCCTGTACACACAGCTCAAGTGGCCACGTGTATGCTGCATGTACACGTGGCTCGAGTGGCCACACGTGTCCCGCACGTATACGGGTCTCAAGTGTCCACGTGAGTGTGCTGCATGCACACATGCTCGAGCGTCTCGGTTGCTCCATGGGCCCCTCCACACTCTGTGGTTGGTTGGTGGGGTGGCCACGTCTCTTCCAAGGACTGGATGCTGAGCACGCACCCTACCGCTGACCAGGGTCACTTCCTCTTCCAGGACCTGCCCGACTTGGAAGACGTGAATGCCGGCGAATCTCTGGGCGACCGGGATAGGGTGAGCTCACCTGCACCCCCGCAGTTCCGCTTCCCTCCTCCTCTCCCAGCCCCGTGGATGACCAAGTATGTCAGGGAGTCGCAGGCTCTGCCTGATGCCTCAAACGCCCGGGGCCTTTACCTCAACCTCAGGAAAGGTTTACTGCTGCTCCCTTCTCTGAGGTTTTACAACTAGCCACTCGGGATTTTTTTGGGGAACACATCTTTTATCACTGATCTTTAATAACCATGTACTGTACATCATTACCTGGGCTTTTTCTGTCCTTGACGTTTCTTTGTGTTCATCTAGCGAATGCCAGTACGACAGTGACACACAGGCAGGGAAAGGAGAGAGCAGGGAGGAGAGGGCAGGGGCCCGATGTGGATGTCTCATGAGGTGACCTGATCCTCCCCCCAACATTACCAGAGCCCCTCGGGGCCTGAAGGAGAGAGAAGCCTGGGGCGTAATGTCAGGGCGGGAGCCAGTGATCACAGCAAGGACACAGACACAGAACCCAGTTCTTTGGGGGCCTGACCACCAACGCAGGGCTAGGTGGCCAGTGCAGGCGCAGCCTGCCAGGAGCCCGGGCTCACAGATGCCTGGTTCAGGACCCAGGTGGGGGCTGGTGCAGCAGGAGCAGAGAGGGTGGGCCTGTGCCCCATGGAGACCCGAGGGAGGCGGGGGCGCCAGTGGAGACCTGGCCGCAGGGCTCACGACCACCTTGGGGTCAGCGCTGTGTTCCCGGGGGCTGTCCTGATGTGGTGCCAGAGTGTGATGGACAGAAACGCAGAATTAGCAGCATGCACTTTAGGGACGAGGAGGAAATGGCAACCCACTCCAGTGTTCTTGCCTGGAGAATCCCAGGGACGGCGGGGCCTGGTGGGCTGCCGTCTATGGGGTTGCACAGAGTCGGACACGACTGAAGCAACTTAGCAGCAGCAGCAGCAGTGTGAAAACAGCATGGCTCAATACATCTTTTCCTTTTAACAGGAGCAGTGCTTTCCAAAGATTACAGCCATCTCGAGCCTGAGCGACGCCAGCGAGCCTGACATGGACGACATCTCACTCCTAGCACTGGAAAACACATCCTCGGACACGCTTTCCAGTATATTTGCAGTCCCCAAGGATACTTCCTGGAGGGTGGAGACCGAGACGCCCTTCACAGACATACTTAAAGTGGCACCAGAGAGGGACCCGGAAACCCAAAGGAAAGCGAGTGAGGTCCCTCGCCCGCTGATTCAGGAGCTGGGCGATGACGAGGAGCCCTCAGGACCGCCGCCCCTGCCCCCAGTCTGCGAGGGGGAAGCCGTGCCTGCCCCATGCACTGAGG
Organism: Bos mutus; assembly: GCF_027580195.1. Classification (NCBI taxonomy): domain Eukaryota; kingdom Metazoa; phylum Chordata; class Mammalia; order Artiodactyla; family Bovidae; genus Bos; species Bos mutus. The sequence continues at coordinate 52,175,972 of NC_091634.1, read as the reverse complement.
ACAGCGATGGAGACCTGCTTCCAGCCCCTGCTCCAGGTAATGTTCCCTGACCTTCAAGGTCACAGGGGCCGAAAGCTTCTTGGTGGGGAAACAGACAGTGGACCACCCAAGCCCAGAGCAGTGGCCACCTGGGCCTTTGTCGTCAGAATCCCACGTTCTCAGTGGTGGTGGCGGGTCATTCACAGCCTCTCCAGAGACTGTGGAGAGACTCCAGAACACTGCGAGCACGTGTTCCCACCTGGGCGGCTTGCAGCGTAACTGGCCAAAGAGCTGAGGAGCTGCCAGGCCGCCCTCCTCCCCCACCACCCCCAGGCTTGGCCCTTCCCGACCGAGGAAGGAGGGGACCAGTGGCGCCAGTCTCATCACACGGGACGAGGCCAGGGCAGCAGCTGGCCCAAAGGCGGTGCCGCGCACATGGGTGCCCAGAATGGCACGGAGAACAGACGTGCCCGCTGGGAAGGGAGTCGCAGCAGGTGCGGGCAGCGCCCACAGTACCCAGGGGGCGGGGCAGGAGAAGCCACTTGCCACACACCACCCAGCCCGCCAGCCTGGGGGCCTGAGCCCGTGACCAGAGAGAGGCACCACTGGGATGGCTGGTTAGTGCCTGCTGCTCACAAGCACACGGGGGTAGCTCCGTGTGCCGAGACTATGCTCCCTGACTGTGAACCCAACATGGGGAGCCCTTGGCACACACGATCCCTGCTCTGACCCACGCTGTGTGGCCGTCTTGAGGCCGGCACACGGGAAGGGGTGAGGGCTGACCACACTTCCCCAGAACACTGAGCCACCCCTTGCCTAATCTGTAGGAAACGGCCCAGAGAAGGATGAAGTCCAGTCTGAGGTGGAGCCCGAGGAGCGCCTGGGGTCCGAGGCAGGAGAAAACCGGGAGGACATTGAATTTGGCCTGGACTGAGCCTCTGCTCTTGTACCAGTGGGCACGGGCCCAGGCCTGACTCCCCAGCAGGGGTGGGTCACCCTTTCGCCTGGGCTCCCCTTCCCTTCCGAGAGCTGCGGTTGCCGAGGGCATGGGCCCCAGTTCCCTTCTCCTGCGGGCACAGCCCCATGCTCCCCACGCTGTAAGCCTCTAACAAGCCAGGTCACTTCCAGGGGAAACCCTGTCACGGTATAAACGTTTCAGCATCCACGTGAGCCCTTGTATTACTGGATCATCTAACGTCTGGGTGAGTCACAGGTCATTCACTCCACCAGGTACTGAGACAAGAACCACTCCGTTATTGTAAGAAACCCAGGTCCCGCCCAGGGGCCTGTGCGTTCCCAGGGGTGGGGTGGGGTGATTTCTCCACAGCAGAAGCAGGCTCTTGTCTGGGGCCACAGAGCCACGGAGGGTGAGAACCTAACACTGAGCGTGGAAAGCCATGGAAGGGGACACGGCCAGCCTAAGAAAGTCCATCATTCAACACCAGGCTCAGTCATGGGTTTATTCAACCCCTAACATGGGTCCAAAGTGCCTCCCTCTCCACGTTAGACTGTGCTAGGAACCGCATCGCACAGACACTGACCACAAAGCACCGCTGACACCCAGTGAGCGCGGGCTAGCTGGGGAGCTCATTTCACCGTCACCCACAGCGCCAAGCAGCTGGGGCTCTGGCCCCGAGGTCACTGGGGGCCCAAGCGCGCCTGCAGCCCCTGCCTTCAGCATGACACTGTTAGCTGGAAGGGATCCCAGCGACACCGACCTTCAGGACAGGGCTGCCAGAGCTCCACCACATGCCCCGAGACTGTGACCTACGGGAGAAATGACTATTTTGCTGTTCTCCTTCCCCTGACGTTGCTCCAGACTGCTTCCGAGCGTCTCCCGCTCACGAAGGCATTCCAGAAGCAGGTCTGCCCCCTGGGGACTGTTCTCTGATTCCCGTTTCAACCACGAAAGACGCAGCTTATCAAGGATGGCAGGCTCCTGGAGCTGGCAACCTCCCCAGGCCTCAGAAGCCCATGCGGGGCTTTTTCCGGAGCCGCTGAGAGCCAGAGCGTGTGGCCAGAAAGCTGGGGGTCTGGGAGGAGGGCGGGGTGGCACCCTCCGGGGTGTCCCCTCGGGGCAGCTGCTGGACTATGCCATCCCGGGGAGTGTGAGGCCTGGAGGGCGTGGCCCGGACACTTGGGGTCTGGGAGGAGAGCAGGGTGGTGCCCTCTGGGGTGTCCCCTCGGGGCAGCTGCTGGACCGTGCAGTCCTGGGGGGCGTGCTGCCTGGAGGGCGTGGCCCGGACGCTGGGGGTCTGGGAGGAGAGCGCAGAGGCCCCTCCTGGGGTGTCCGTGCGAGCGGCAGCTCAGCCATGTAGTCCCGGAGGGTCTGCTGCCGCTCTGAGGGGACGCCCTGGGCCCAGGGCTCCTGGGTGAGCTCCTGGGAGGGCGGGGTCCTCGGGGGCTGGGGCCTGGCCTCGGGCAGTGTATGGTCTGGGCTGGGCGCGGGGCTGGCGGCGTCTGAGAGGTCCACACGGCCGCTGAGGGAGGAGAAGGTGCTGGACAGCTGAGTCCGGCGCTTGTGCCGCTTGGGCTGCTTCCCGGGCCCCGCGCGGCCGCCCCGCCGCCTCTCCCACCAGGCCGCCGCCCCGAACTCCCAGGCTGCCTCCAGACGCTCGCTGAGCTCATCCTCGGGGCCAGGTTCGGGGGCGGGGGGCCGCTCCTCTGTGGGGAGCAAGCCCAGGTCCCTCCGCTGTAGGAGCCGCCCCTGGGCCATGGCCCTGCGGAAACCCTCGGGCGCCGGCCCCTCCACCTTCTGAGGCTCGAAGCCACCCAGCAGCCGGCGGTGGGAGAAGGTGGGTGCTGCCCACACCGGGGGAGTCAGGGGCACCTCCAGCAGGGCCTCCAGCCACCGGCTGCAGCAGGCAGTGGCCTGGGGTGTCCAGGAAGCTGCGGGGGCACGAGCATTGGGCCCGGGATCTGCCCGGAGGTGGAGGCGCTGGTGGAAAACATCTCCGGCCGCGGAAAGCTGGAAGAGCGACAGCGCTGGTGTGGAGGCGGGGGGCGGGATGGCAGCAGCCAGACCTGGGGACGGAAGGACAGTGACCAGGTGGCCTGGCGGGGGCGTGGCTCCCCACCCGCCCCAGCCCCCAACACACCTACGGTGGGTGCTTTCAGACGCTCCTGCAGCCGCCAGTGACTCTTGGGCTCCAGCAGGGGGAAAGCCGAGAGGGAGTCACTCCTGGTGGGGAGAGCCTGGGGGAGCCCCACCAGGCGGGGTGTGGAGGCCCCCACTCCTGGAGGAGGGACAGGTAGCTGAGGCCCCGTCCAGGTCCGCCCTGCCCGCCCCCCTGCCCGGCCTGGCCCCTCACCTGCGAGGTGCAGCAGCTGCAGCTCCCCACCCTGGCTGGCCAGGAGCAGCGGCTGGGGGAGGCCTGGGCGCGGTGGCGGCAGCAGCCGGGCCAGCAGGGGCGCAGAGCGGAGGCCATGGTTCCACTTGAGCAGGGGCACCAAGGGGAGGCGCTCATCCACCAGGTAGAGGGAGAACTGGCAGAAAACGAGGATGAGACCGACGGGACGGGACAGGTCTCTCTGGGCTGGCCCCTTCCAGAGCTCCACGTGGTTTTCAGAGTAGCCCGGCTTTGCGCAGGAGGTGTCTCCCCAGCAGGCGTCCCTTGTCTTGATGGCCCCGCTGGGAGAGGGGCTTTCATAGCCTTCCCCACCTTGCCCGAGGCTGGCACACAAGCCCAGATACCCAGGAGCGCCAGGGTGCTGAGAGGGAGGGGAGGGGTGGGGCCAGACCTCTTCCCCCTCTGCCCCTCCCCATCCCTGGCTGCATCCAGGGCCCTGTGACCTGTGTCTCCAGTGACCTGAGACAGGGCAGGGTGGAGAGAAGAAGAGGTGAGCCCACCTGGGTACAGATGAGGTGGAGCATGGGGTGCAGAGACTCTGGGCCGAGATCCCCCAGGTGCTGGGTGAGCAGGACCCGCTCTCCTTTCTGGCACGACGCCTCTGCCCCTCCACGAAAAAGCAGCAGACCGCAGCCCGGCGGGCCCTGGGGGACACGCTGGGTCAGCTCTCCCACAGTCCGCCGTGGGTCCAACTGGCCGGGGCCTTGCTGGCCCTGCGGCTTGTCACGCCCACTGGCAGAGGTCCCGCGCCCGTGCCCTCACCTGAGTGTCCACCATCTTCACTCCGGTGCGGTCACCCACCGTCAGCACTCGAGGGTGGGCGGTGAAGTCTGCCCAGCGCCAGGAAGAAGGGTCCCGGAACACCAGGGTCTCGGGGTCCTTGTAGATTTGCCGCAGCCTTGGGGAGATAGGCCAGCCGTGGTGGGGGGACAGGCTGAGGGGGAGGACTGGGCACCCTGGCCGGGTCCCGGCCGGGTTCTGGGGGGCCCATGTTGGAGTGGGGGTTTCTGTGGCAGGGGCCTTACCCGTCTTCAGCGCTCCACAGACAGACGGCTCCGGAGCGGCTGCAGATGACCAGCTCTCCGGGCAGGTGAGGGCTGCAGGGCACATGCGTGAGGAACGCCAGGCCACTCCTTCTCCCAAGCCTACCTCCGTGCACACTGCCTCCTCCCCGTAAGCCCCTCACCTGAGGCTGATCCCTGTGGCCCCCTTGTCCACCTGCAGCACCTGGAGAGGGGCCGGCTGCCCCTGCGTGCTGACCTTCCACAGGCCACAGTGGTGGTCAGAGCGGACAGCCAGCAAAGCTGGAGGAGGGAGAGGGTCAGGGTGAGGGTCAGGGTCAGCAGCAGGTCAGTGAGCAGCCAAGGGAGGCGTCCACAGGCTTACCTTCTCCCTGCACGCTGCGGGTCACCACCTGCCGGACGGGTCCCCGGAGCTGGATACGGCCAGGGTCGCTGAGAACCTGGGGCTCGCTCTCTGGGGTCAGACTGACCTTCTGGAAACCTGGGCATCTTGCTAAGGACACGTTCACAAGCTACGGCCGCTCGAGGCCCACAACTCCCTGCCCGTTCCTGGCCTGTGCTCAGCAAGGGAGGATACACAGTGTGTCCATGGCACCGCCCACGGGGTAGACCAGCTGCCCGGCCCCGGGGGTCCTGCCGGGCACCCAGGCCAGCGCGCCCCCAGTGCAGGCATCATCCAGGAGCAGCCGCTCCCAGCACAGGGCCAGCTCCTCGTGCAGCAGCTCTCCCAGGAGGCTCGCCACCGACGTGCTCAGGATCGGGGCCCCAAGGATGGAGAACCGGCGCTGGCGCTGGCTGAGGTAAGCCCAGGGACAGCTGGGGCGAGAGGACGGCGGGACGGTCAGGCCGGCCGGGGGCCCAGTGCAGCGGACGCGTGCTTAAATCAACCTGGAACTCCTTCCTCTGCGAGAGCACCCCACCCTATTCCTGTGCTACAGTCATACGACCCAGGCCTGGGCACTTGGGAGTCACCCCAGCCACAGTGATCAGCTCACGCCTGGCATGACACCCAAGCCAAGCCAAACTGAGCCAAGCACACCCTTCCTGGGACTTCTGCTGGTGCCTCAGGAAGGCCACTAGCCCTCTCCCTGGAATCAGTGGCCTCTCCCTGGAATCAAACCACATTGCTGCCACCTGGAGACAGTCTGCCTAGGAACTCAGCCAAGCAGAGGCTAGTGGGTGAGAAGGTGAAGGGTCAAGGCAAAGCCCTGTAACGCCTGACGCCTGGACGCAGCCATGTCTGCGCTCCATGAGCTTGCAGTCCTTCTGCCCCTGCACTGCTAGCACAGCTGCGATTTGTATGAGGAAGAGTGTGGCTCGTGCTCGCACTGGGGAGGGTGGAAGCAAATGTTGATGGGAACCAGCATCCTGGCCTGGATCCTTCCAGAGCCCCACCACCGGCTAGGCCTACCCAACCCATCCTCTCTCACTAGCCACTTGCCCCCAGGGCTGGTGTCCACCGAGGTCCTGGTGTAGCCTCTTCACACTGACCACTGTCTTCGTCTTAGAGCGGCTCTGTGTGGAAAGGCCTCGTCAAGCTCACATGCCCTAGGGCCCACCCCGATGGGAAGTGGGGCGCCTCCGCCCTCCTGGCCAGCCAGGGTTACTCACATGTGCTCCTTCCAGTTTGAAATTCTCCAGCAGTAGCCTCCCCAGGGGTGCAAAGGCTATGTCTCCGTGGTTCCACAAGAACCGGCTGATCTGCGGGAGGAGAGGAGGCCGGGTCAGGAGGCATAGCCCCGGGCCCACGGCACTGTCCACCGGGCAGGCCCGCGCACCTGCTCAGTAACATCCAGCACGGCTCGGGGATGTCTCCGGAACTGGTAGCCTCCCCGGAAAAGCAGATCTTTGGCAGTCAGGCCGGGGTCCCAGGGATCTGAGGGAAGAGGGAGGCTGGGAAGGGACTGAAATGGAACCAGGTATCCCAGTGCCCAGAGGTGCCAAGGACCCTGCTGGGTGGAAGGAATCGGCAGGGGGTGTCGGGGGAAGGCCTCAGGGCAGGAGCTGCGGAAGAAGCAGTGAGTGGGAGCAGCTCGGGGCCCCCAGCCCAAGCTCCTTACCGGGACCAGGAGGCAGCAAGGGCAGGGGCCCAGGCATGTCCGGCTCCCAGAGCAGAGCCTTGGCCACGTGCGGCACGCTGTCCTGAGGAAACACAACCACAGCCATGATGCAACAGTGAGCGAGCGCCCAGGCCAGGCCCTGTCATCAGCTTTTGTCTCTTCTTAACTCCTTCAGTCCTCACCAGGCCTGCCAAGCTGGTCACTGTCACTAATGATGAAGAAAATGGGAGGAGAGGGGAGGCCGTCCCTGGTCCCGGGCAGCAGCCAGAAAAGAGAAGGGCTGGGATCTGAACCCAGGCAGCCTGACTCCAGTCTGTGCTTCCCAGCTCCAGGCTGCACTGCTCTCGGAGGACTGCCCGGCCTTCACTAGCCGGTCCGGATCTCACCCTCATGTCACTTACACTCGGGAGACCGTGCAGGCGCCCACAGGCTTTAACGCTCCCCTGCAGGGCTGCTGCTGCTGCTAAGTCACTTCAGTCGTGTCCGACTCTGTGTGACCCCATAGACTGCAGCCCACCAGGCTCTCCCGTCCCTGGGATTCTCCAGGCAAGAACACTGGAGTGGGTTGCCATTTCCTTCTCCAATGCATGAAAGTGAAAAGTGAAAGTGAAGTCGCTCAGTCGTATCCGACTCTTAGGGACCCCATGGATTGCAGCCCACCAGGCTCCTCCATCCATGGGATTTTCCAGGCAAGAGTACTGGAATGGGGTGCCATTGCCTTCTCCGCCCCTGCAGGGCTGGCCTCAGACAACTCAGCTCCACACTCGGGACGGAGAGCAGCAGGTGAGGCTCCTGATGGAAGCCCTTCCTTGTCAAGGGAGCTCCGCCAACCACCCCCACCCCGCGCCCCCAGTGTCTGTCTTAAATTTCTCACCCACGTGCCTCTGCCTGGCGTAACCCTTAGCCAGCCTGTCTCCAAGTGGCAGCCAATGGCTTAGGCGTCCAGGGAAAGAGCAGGTGTCCTTCTTGTCCCAGGAGGTCTCCCCACCCCCTCACCGTGCACTGTGCGGCTCCAGCATCCTTTTGGTTTCGCTCAGAGATGTCCACACTTTGAAATGATTTTATCTTCTGGCCTATTCACTTGTCAGTCCCTACTCCACCTAACTGTTCCCCAGGGGCAGGGAGCACATCTGACTTACTCACTCTGGATCCCCAGGGCCTGATAAGGCACCTGGCACACAGTAGGGCTATTCAGTGAGTATTCATTGAACAAACAGAGGAAGGAGAAGGCGGGGGGAGAGGGAGCCAGGAAGGAGGCTAAACCATCTGTGCATGGTAGGGCGCCCTAGGTCCCCAAAGGACGGGATTCTGGTTGAGCCTGGGTCTTAGTAGATTTGTACCAAAGCCCCCCACCCTGCACTCCTGCCAACTGGTGTGACCTCTAGGATGGGGGTGCCAAACGATGCCCCCCCCACCCCGAGCCACCAAGGCTCTCCCTGCCATCCTCACCTGAGAGCCTTGGGGTGAGGACGCCGGGAGGGTCAGCGCGTCTCTCCAGCTGCACATGAACGACAGGTCAGGGACATCGCTCTGACCAAGGGGGCCGGTCATGAACAACGAGGGTGGGAGGGAGCTGGGGAAGTCCATCCTGAAAACAGGAGCCACCGTCACCCTGGCCTTCCTCAGAGATCTGAATTGGACAGCGGCTTCCGGGGCTCCTGGGAGAGTGAAGAGTGTCTTAAGAGGAGGATAATCTTTTTGGGGAAGCAGATAACGAAGAACAAATGAATATGTTGCCGAACGCCCAAGAATAGTAGGTGCTATACCAAAACCAAGCAACCCGCCAGGAGGGACAGGGTGGCAGGGCCTGAGGGTGTGCTTTTTAGCATCCATAGCTTCATGAAGGTGGTGTTCGGCACACACAGAGCCTAATGAGAGAGACAAACATGCCATCTACGGGAAAGAGGGTGCTGGGCAGAATGAACAGCAAGAGCAAGAGTCCTGGGGCAGGAAGTATGTGAGAAGCAACTGGGCAGCCATGGGAAGAACTAGGGGGTGAGTGATGGGGGCCGAAGTTAGAAGGTGGCTGGTGGGGGTCAGCTTCCATCACGCTCTCACGTATTACATTATAATTACACAGGTCCTACCTAGAAGACAAGCCCCACACTCTAGGCTACACTCTCAAGACAAACTCAAGTTCCCCAAAGCCAGAGTTGTCTGCCTTCCCACTGTCAAGTACAGTACCTTCCAACAAAAAGGAACCAACTGTGTATTGAATAATAATGTTTATGTCAAAGGGCTTTGGTGACTGCAGCCATGAAATTCAAAGATCCCTGCTCCTTGGAAAGGGACGCTATGACAAACCTAGACTGTATTAAAAAGCAGAGACATCACTTTGCCAACAAAGGTCCATATAGTCAAAGTTTGGTTTTTTTCAGTAGTCATGTATGGATGTGAGAGTTGGACCAAAAAGAAGCCTGAGTGCTGAAGAACTGATGCTTTCAAACTGTGGTGTGGGAGAAGATTCTTCAGAGTCCCTTGGACTGCAGGTAGATCAAACCAGTCAATCCTAAAGGAAATCAACCCTGAATATTCACTGGAAGGACTGAAGCTGAAATTGCAATACTTTGGCCACCTGATGCAAAGAGCCGCCTCATTGGAAAAGACTAAAGCTGGGAAAGATTGAAGGCAGGAGGAGAAGAGGGTGGCAGAGGATGAGATGGTTAGATAGCATCACTGACTCAATGGACATGAACTTGAGCAAATTCCAAAAAATAGTGACGGACAGGGAAATCTGGTGTGCTGCAGTCTGTAGGGTCACAAAGAGTGTGAACAACAACAACAAAATAAGCAGCTTTTTGTTTAATAAAGGATAAAATAATATCCTGTATTAGCTGCAAAAATAAGAGCAGTTCTCACTTACCGAGTGCCAGCATCTGCCGACATGGTACTACAAGTTTTATTCTCCTGCCCCTAGTATGGAGGTCAGGAAACAGGCTGGGAAAGAGCAACTTGCCCAAGGCTAATAGTGCGATCCTCTGGCCGCTCCAAAACCCCAGGTCTGAACCACTACTCTCCCTGCATCCAGAAGCAAGCACCAGCCTCAGAGCCTGACGATGCAAAACCTTTCCCCTTAGAGCTACCACTGCACGTATCCATTTATTTTGTAACTTCTATACATCCAGGTACTCTGAGCGCCTCCCAAAGTGCTCACCACACAGTAAATGTTGGTAGATGGTAAAGAATCTCCCTGCAATGCAGAAGACTGAGGTTTGATTCTTGCATAGGAAGACCCCCTGGAGAAGGGAATGGCAACCCTCTGGAGTATTCTTGCCTGGAGAATTCCATGGACAGAGGAGCCTGGCAGGTTATAGTCCATGGGGTCACAAAGAGTTGGACACAACTAAGTAACCAGCACTTTCACTTTTCAAACGAGGGACTTGCCCTGTGGTCCAGTGTCTAAGACACCTCACTCCCAATGCAGAGGGCCCAGGTTCGACTCCTGGTCAAGGAACTAGATCCCACATGCTGCAACTAAGAGTTCGAATGCCACAACTAAAGATTCTGAGTGCCACAACTAAGCCCCAGTGCAGTCATGTAAATAAATAAATAATTAAAAAAAAAAAAAAAAACCTGTCAAAAGAATGTGTTTCTCAGGGCACAGGTCAGCCTCATTCTAATTGTGGTTTATATGCCTTCTCTCTTCTTCGGGACTGCTCTCTGGGACAGGAACTGGATCTGATTCATTTCTGACCCCCTGGCATCTGATTGTTGCTGTCTTTCTCCTCCATCACAGGAGAGGACAGTGGTGGGAATGCGTCTTTTCACCACAGGACCTTTTCACACTATCTCTCCACTAAAAATGAACACCATTGCTCTTCCTACCCACCTATAAACTCTGCCCCCATCCTTCAGATTTTGAGTCAGGAAGCCTCTCCTGGTTCCCCCAGCTCTGTCCCACATCACCCTGCATCCCTCCTCTGGAGCACGCATTGCGATGTGTGATAAGATATTTAAAGGTAAAGCTATGTGATTCCAAACTGCTCTGAGAGTCCCCATGGGGAAGGGACTTTATCCCCAGTGCCTGCCTTATTTACTACGTGATGCATAGGAAAGCCTGGCGCGCTGCATGCAGTCCATGGGGTCGCAAAGAGTCGGACACGACGGAGCGACTGAACTGAACTCAAATCAGTACGTAAAAGCTGAAGGCACAAATCCAAGAATAAGGAACTAGACAGTCTCAAACAAACGCAGGGAGGCTGAGAGAGCTGGTGGAGCCCACGACCTCAGAGAAGCCCGGAGACAAGACAGCCTCGACTTCCCGCCCTCGTCTCTCCCGGACTCTAATTTAGACCTCCGGTTTCCTCGTGTCTGCACGAACGCCGGGTACGGCAATAGGTGCGCCTGCCGGGGGATGGGAGAGGGGCTCGGGGAGGCCCTTCCCTTCAGACCTCTACTCGCCCACGTCCTCCCCATCCGCCTCTTTCCACTCCACGTCGAGGCCCCAGAATTTCAACCCAAGAACAGCAGGCATCTCGCACCAAGCGCTGTGTGCCAGACAGTTGTTGCTACGATGCTTTACAACGGCTTGATGCTCCCCGCTCCATGAGCCACCGGCTGCTCACCACCTACTCTGCAAAGGTTGGGCGACTCGTCCCAAAGCCACACAGTTTGGAGCCTGTGTACGGGAGCAGGAGGACCCGCCCCTCCGTCCCGTCGGGGCGGCGCGCGCACTTACGTGATCCCGTCGCGCCGTGCTCCTCGGGGAAACCGACTTCAGCGTGACGCTCGCCTGACCCTCGTGCCACGAGGGAGCCCCAAGGCGGAACCCTAGCTCTCGAGCCCTCAACTCGACAGCCGCACAGAAGCGATGAACCGCGTCCCCGGGCTGGGCTGGAAATGCTTCCTGGAAGACAGGAAGTCCCGCCTCCCAGCCCGGCCTCAGGGGCGCTCCAGAGCGACACCTCCCGGGCGGAGGGAGAATGCGAGTGCAGACGGAGCCGCGGGCACTGGAAATTAAGTAAAAGGAAATTAAAAGTGAAGTCACTCAGCCGTGTCCGACTCTTTACGACCCCATGGACTGAAGCCTGCCAGGCTCCTCTGTCCATGGGATTCTCCAGGCGAGACTACTGGAGTGGGTTGCCATGGTCTCCTCCAGGGGATCTTCCTGACCCAGGGATCGTACCTGCGTCTTTTGCAACTCCTGCATTGCAGGCAGATTCTTTACCGTGAGCCACCAGGGAAGTCCTCAGAATTGCCTTTCTTGAGGTCAATCCTTGAACCGTTTGGGAGATTGATTGCTCCACATCTGCTCTTCCAAGTCAAATGTTAACAGGTGCTACCAACTGTTTCTCTATTGCTTTAGTGTCCACATTGCCCCCGTCCTGGCTCGTGTTCAGATCCGAAGGTAGCAAGCAGCAGCAGCAGTAGCAACAGTAACAAAACTTACAGACCATAAACTCAGTAACTGGTCACATTTTCCCAGTCACTGGCTCCTCAAGACTGTTAAAATTTCCATCTCCTTCAAGCAACTGTGTTGCATGGTAGCGAGCCATATGTAAATTGTCTTCATCCTTAACTTTATTTTTGTTATTTCTCCTTCATCGCTAGACCCTCATTTTTAAGAATTGCTATCTTGACATGTTTTTACAAACCAATCCAGATTCACTTCTGAGGAAAAAAAAAAAAGGGGTGGGGTGGGGAGGGCAGGATATCAAATGACTAATTTTAGCTAGAGCCCACGTGGAACACTTACAGTTGGCTTCAGGAAGGCTTAAGGTGAACAGATTTTAAATGTAGGCCCTAGTACTTTGGCCACCTCATGCGAAGAGTTGACTCATTGGAAAAGACTCTGATGCTGGGAGAGATTGGGGGCAGGAGGAGAAGGGGACGACAGAGGATGAGATGGCTGGATGGCATCGCTGACTCGATGGACGTGAGTCTCAGTGAACTCCGGGAGTTGGTAATGGACAGGGAGGCCTGGCGTGCTGCGATTCATGGGGTCGCAAAGAGTCGGACACGACTGAGCGACTGATCTGAAAGAGTCTGTGAGGCTGCTACAAATGAAAACACCATCACTTACAGAATGAGCACCTCCCATCCTCCTCTAGACTCAGCTGCTTAAGCAGCTGGGGAGGGCAGGCTGGCAAAATGGGGAGTGCAGGGCATCCTTGGACGGCAGCAGGGGTGAGGTGCTGAACTTGGGTCCCCAGACTCCTCCCCTGGTCTTTGTTTCCCGAATACCACGCAAGCAAGCGCAGAGAAGAACATGATAGGAGGGCCCTGTCTTCCACCCTCAGCTTACACTCCCGGAGCCCCGCCCTTGTAGTAAGGTGGTTGGCCAGGTGGCCACTTAGTCCACATCCAGGCTCTGGCTGCCTGGGAGACTGGCCTTCCCATTGGCTGGGCATACTGTCCTGCTACAGTTTTATGGGCTCTCATTGGCTACGAGTGAGGTGGGAGGCGGAGCTCACCATGCGCGACAGTTGTACCACGTTCTCCCCACGTGGGCGCTCGCTCTGGCGTGTAAAAGGGCGCGGGTGGCGCCAGAACGTGCCCACTGTCCCCTCCAGCCCTCGAGTCCGGCCATGGCTTCACAGGCCAGCGCAGCTCTGGGCACTGATGACAGTGTCCGCAGGAAGCCCCGTCTGGCAGCATCACTGCAGATAAGCCCAGGGTCCAGCCCCTGGAAGCCCTCGGCCAGTCTGGGCCAAGAGCCTGCGCCCGCCCCCAACGCAGAGAATGATGAACCGGGCGGGCAGCTCCAGGCCTCGGCGGCGGCTGGGGATGGTGAGGCCTGGGTGCGGGCAGGGATCGGGGAGCTGGGGGCGGCTGGGCACAAGAAGGATGGGGAGGTCCCTGAAGGTCGCTGTACCACCCGCAGGGCCCGCCGGGGACTTCCCGAAGATGACCAGACATCGGGGCCTGCAGCTCAAAGACCCGCCACTGGGCCAGGCCGTGGCCTCACTTACTCAGTACGCGGCCAATCTGGGTGTCTCCCTGATATTTCGAGAAAGCCAAACAGCAGGTGAGGCCCAGGGGGCTGGGATGGCAGCATGCCCTGGGCTGTTCTCAAATGAAGCCAGGAAGACTGAGTTGGGCCTGAGCCTGGGGCCCGAGGTAGGCCTGTTGTGAGCAGCATGGTGCCAGGGGCACCAGGTACCCCAGATTTCTAACTAGCAGGTGAAGGGGGCCAAATCTGAAGCTCAGGTTGGTTAAAGGACCTGCCTCAAGCTACCCAGCCTTTCAGCAGGCTTTTTTGAAGTCCATTATATACAATTACAGTTGCCATGCCAGCGTTGGAGAGGAGGTGCCTAAGTGAGGGCCAGCCCACCCCAACTCAAAGAGGTTATCAGATACAGTTTAATGATGGCAACACTGTATACAGGTGTAATGGTTACAGGCCTCCTCCTGAAACCACCAAGATCAATCACCAGGTCCCTCCTAGATTCAGATTCCCAACTTTCAGCCAGCACATTCCCTGCTTCTAAGAACTTTTGGGAGCATTTGTAAAACTTCCTAGGAGAACCTCAAACTGAACAACTCAAAACGAGATAATGTATTTAAAAAAAAAATCTACCTGGGATTTGTTTTAATCAGGTATGTTAAGACAGCAGACGTGAGAGTGCTTGTCACGAAGGGGCAAGTATGGATTCCTAGAAACAGGAGGCACAGATGGCCATGCAGGGCTGTGCAGGAAAGGATGGGGTGGCCAGGAGGAAAAGGAGGGGGGCAGGCACAGCCCAGGGCATTAACTGGGTTTTCTTGGGAAAGAATGGTTGGAGCAGGGTACCTATGCAGAGTGAGATTAGGATTGATGAAAGCAAGACACTGGATAAGTTTAGGGGTTATGGGGTGGTTCCTAGCTGCCTAGTACCTGGCCTCAGGGGTGATTTAGGGCATGGGGAATGTTGGCTTGTCAGAGAGTTCTGTGGTTGGGGCGTGAGCTCTGGATTGGTTGGGTTTTATATGAAAGAGTGAGCTCGCAGAGAAGTGGTTTGCTATGTCGAGGAATTAGCTAGTCCTGGGAGGGATGGTTTCTCCAGAATTAAACCCCCAACTGCCAGAGCATCAAGAATACAGAAAATAGGGACTTCCCTTGTGGTCCAGTGACTGAGACTCTGAGCTCCCTTGCCGGGGGCCCGGATTTGATCCCTGGTTGGGAAACTAGATCCCACATGCTATAATTAAGACTTCGCATGCTGCAACTGAAAAAAAAAAAGAAGGAAATCAATTCAATACCAGTGGTGACAGCTAACATTCATGAGTTCTGGGGGACAGACCAAGTGTTATTTGAAGGTCTGCAGACACATTAACTCATTGAGTCCTCACAAGTATTCCTCAAGAAAGGCAGATACCATTACCACCGCTTTACAGATGAGGCTGAAGCTGCCAGGGGGCAGTCTGGTTTCAGAGCCTGAGCCGAACCACTGAGTAATATTGCCACTCCCTTCCGCCTAAGGTCCCTCTTTCCACTGTCGACGTGGGTAGGCATTTTTTGTCATTTCTATTCTTCATTTTGGTAAATTTTCAAAGAATAGTATAAAAGAGCTCCCATAAACTCTTCACCCAGATTCTCCAGTTAACATTTGTCATATTTTGTATTTCTCTCTCTATATATATATTTATATATAAATATCCACATTAATTTGTTTTGAACAATCTGAAGGCTTAATTACCCCTTAAACATTTCAACATGTATTTTCTAAGATCAAGGGTATAGTATTATATAATTGCAGCACAAGGATCAAATTCTGGAAACTTAACAAGTGACGCTATGCACTATACAGTCCATGGAATTCTCCAGGCCAGAATACTGGAGTAGGTAGCCTTTCTCCAGGGGATCTTCCCAACCCAGGGATTGAACCCAGGTCTCCCGCATTGCAAGTGGATTCTTCACCACCTGAGCCACAAGGGAAGCCCAGTAATGCTGGAGTGGGTAGCCTATCCCTTCTCCAGCGGATCTTTCTGGCCCAGGAATAGAACCAGGGTCTCCTGCATTGCAGGCAGATTCTTTACCAGCTGAGCTATCGGGGAAGCCTATTGATATAATACCATTACTTAGTTACCATGTTCAAATTTTGCTACTTGTCACAGTGATGGGCATTTTTTTTTCCAATCCAGCACATTTATTACATCAGCCTGTTTAACCTCTTTTTATCTGAAACAGTTGCTCAGGCTGTCTTTGGCTTCAGGACAGTGATGATTTTGAAGGATAAGGTCTGGTTATTCTGTAGAAAGTTGTCCGTTTGGGTTTGTCTGTTTCCTCAGGATTGGGTTCAAGTGATGCATAACCAGCGGAGGCATCTGTGGCAACCTCGTGTCTGTGGCGTGCATCCTGCCAGGGGGCCTGAGATCTTACTCTACCCTGGGGTGTCAGCTCGGGGGGCCTGATCAAGGTGCCTTCACTTCCCTCCGGGTGTGTCATCAGTCATCCAAGCAGGGCATCTTGAGGTGGTGTGAGCATCCTATTCCCTAGAACTGCATCCCCCCCATGGTTGTAGCATCCTTTGATGATTGTGGCCAGAGCTGGTTATTACCGCACTGGCTGCCAGAGAGTCCTGATGCCACCCTTCCTTCTGCATCTCCCAGCTGGCATTCTTTTGTAAATATCTATTTGGCTGCCTTGAGTCTTAGTTGTAGTACGCGGGGTCTTCATTGACACATGTGGGGTCTTTTGTGGCCGGTGGGCTCAGTAGCCGTGGCTCAGTAGTTTCCCCAAGGCATGTGGGATCTTACTTCCCTGACTAGGGATTGAACCCACCTCCCCTGCATTGGAAGGCAGATTCTTAACCACCGGACGGCCAGGGAAGTCTCCCTAACTGGCATTCTTGTTGCTCTTTTACAGTAGGTGAATCTCCACGCTAGGGAGGGGTACTGAAATTCGGGTTCTTTCAAAAGGAATAGACAGCCCTTTTAGGAGACAATTTAGCAGCAGGTAACAGCAAATACTGTGAATAGAAATAAATATATGCCCTTTGACCAACTGATCCCTGTTCTAGGATTTTCATCTGTCTCTATTGTGTCCTAAGTAATACCTGGAGTGGTCATGTTTGGAAGACGAGCTTCATGTAGAGAAGAAATAGAGCAGTGTGTCTGAGAGGGGATGGGACCTTCCTCCTGGAGACAGTGCAGCCCTGGATCTAGGTCCTGACAGCACCTGGGGTCGCTGTCCACCTGCCCCCATTGTCCCCCTCTGTACAATGGGGTCACAGAGACCTATTTCAGAGGGGCTGGTGTGGATCTGTGAGCGGGCATGGACAGAGCTCAGCAGGCTGTCTGCCCGTCATTCTGGTCATCCTTGCTGGCAGGTGTCGTGGTCCTGCTAGGAAGCGCCCGGGACAAGGATGAAGCGCACGGTACCACTTCTCAGCTTCTCCTTCCCCAGATCCCTGCTCGCCCTTCTCTGTGTCCGTGGAGCTGGATGGGGTGGTCTGCCCCCCAGGCACCGCCAACAGTAAGCTGGAGGCCAAGCAGCAGGCGGCTCTCTCTGCCCTCCACTACATCCGGCATCAGCTGGAGGGCCCAGCCGCAGGGGCAGGTAACCCAGGGCGCGGAGGGGGCGGGAACACACGTGTGCCTGGGGTGAGTTGCTGCAGAGACCATCCGGGCACCAGGACCCGGCCTGCAGGGAGCTGGGGGTGGAGACGTGAGCAGACCCCTGCCCTAACGTCCTTTGAAGCCCAACCACCCTGGGCCCAGGGACTGCTGGGGGCAGCTGAGGGACTTTTGGCTTCTGGAGGATAACCCGAGCCCCCCACCTCCACCCCCGACACACACCGCTCACTAGTGGGACCTCTTGGATTCCTGAAGGATGGAGGATGGGAGGGCAGTCCCAGCACCCATGACAGCCCACCCTTTGTCTCTCTTCCAGAGCCCCCAAAGACCCCCAACCAGCCTCCTCTCGCTCCTCTGAGCATAGGTAGGTGAGACCCCAGTGACGCCCACCCCCAGCATGGGAGGGCATGGCCTGTGAAGCCGCCTCTGCCCCCTCCCTCCCCTGCAGAGAACATTGTGACCCACGAGCAGCGCTGCGCGGCCGTGGTCAGCGCGGGCTTCGACCGCCTGGTGGACGCCAGCTCGCCGTACCGGGCCTGCAAGGGAACCGTGGCCGCGGTCATCCTGGAGCGAGGTAGGGCAGCCCTGCCCCTGCCTCCCCGGGAAGGCCCTTGGGCGCCCTGCTTCAGGCCGGTCTTCTCTGCCCCCTTCCCCGCAGAGGTCCCGGGTGCCAGGGGCCACGCCAAGGAGACCTACCAGCTGGTGGCGCTGGGCACCGGTGGTGGCAGCTGCACTGGGTGGCTGGACTTCTCGGGCCGGCAGCTCCACGACTGTCACGGGCTGGTGGTGGCCCGCCGGGCCCTGCTGAGGTGAGGGGTGGAGGGGGGCCCTCTGCCCAGCCCGCCCTGGGGAGACAGGACCACCCCAGCTGCCACTCCACCGCCCCCAGGTTCTTGTTCCGGCAGCTCCTGCTGGCCACGCAGGGGGGCCCCACGGGCAAGGAGAAGTCCGTGCTGGCCCCCAAGCCGGGGCCTGGACCCCCCTTCGCCCTCAAGCCCCGGATCTTCCTGCACCTCTACGTTAGCAACACCCCCAAGGGAGCTGCCTACGATATCTAGTATGTGGGGTACCAGGCGAAGGAGAGCCTGGGGGGGCCGCACCCGGGAGCGCCACATGGGCCTGGGAGAGGGGCCCTGACCCCCCGCCCCGGTCCTCCACAGCCTCCCTCCGTCCTTGGAGGGCAGCCTCCTGCACGGCCCGCCCCTCCGCCTGCAGGCCCACATCCAGGGGGAGCTGAAGCCCGTGTGCTACGTGGCCCCCGCGCTCCGTGACACCCACGTGGGCTGCCTCTCAGCAAGCGACAAGCTGGCACGCTGGGCCGTCCTGGGGCTGGGGGGGGCCTTACTGGCCCACTTCCTGCCCCCGCTCTACACCACCAGCCTGGTCCTGGGTGAGCCCCGCAGGGCAGGAGGGCAGGGGCGGGCCGTGAGGCGGGGAGGTGGGGGCACAGAGACTCAGACCTTGTCCTGCGCCCCACAGCCGACACCTGCCACGACCCCCCGACCCTGAGCCGGGCCATCCACACCCGGCCCAGCCTCGACAGGCTCGTGGGGCCGGGCCTGCCAGCCCCCTACACCCGGACCACGCTGCACCTCTTTGCAGGGCCCTCGGTGGCCCCCTCCAACCTCACTCCCAACACCTGCCAGGGCCTGAGCCTCAACTGGAGCCTGGGGGACCCTGACATCGAGGTGGTGGATGTGGCCACGGGGCGTGTGAAAGGCCGAGTGAGAAGGGCCTAGGGGCTGGCTGGACAACCCGGGGGGTCCCTGTCCCCTTGCCTGTGGGGAAAGAAGATGCATCTGGCCACTAGCCTCTTACCAGCAATGTGACCCCCCACCCCAGATGGTCAGGGTGGAGGTGGTGTGAGAGGGTGGCGCGGGCCTGTTGGCTCGGGCCTCCTTTGCCCTCCCCTGATGTTGGGCCCCTTTCTGTCCTTCCCAGTACTGCCCCCGGGCCTCCCTCCCGCCTCTGCAAGGCTGCCTTTCTCCGGGCCTTCCGCCAGGCTGCCCATGCCCTTGGGAAGTCCCACCTGCTGGCCTTGCAGACCTACGAGGCAGCCAAGGTCAGCACCTTCCCACCCCCGCAGCCCTCTTTCCCACACTCCCAGCAAGCACCCCCTCTCACCTGCACCCCTCCCGCCGTAGGCTGGGCCCTACCAGGAGGCTCGCCAGCAGCTGTCCGTCCTCCTGGACCAGCAGGGCCTGGGGGCTTGGCCCTCCAAACCGCTGGTGGGAAAATTCAAAAATTGAAGCAGAGCTCCAGGGGCTGAGGTCCTGAGCCCAGCGGGACGCCGCTGAAGGAGTACCGATTTGGGGGTGGGGGTGGGGGTTGGGGGTGTGGGCGGGGCAGGCGCCAGTGCAAGGGTGAAGCCAGGAATGGAGGCGGGGTGGGGTCTGCTGCACACTGGGGGCTTGAATAAAGAAGCTGATTCTGGTGTTCCTGTGTGCTGTTGGCTTTTTGGCGGGGAAGAGGGGAGCCCCAGTCCACACCCTTCAGGTCCTCTGGGTCCTGCAAGAGGTGGGCAGCCCTGGGAGGTGGCAGGGGGCTCATCCCAAGTGGGTCCCACTCTGCCTCTGTGTTACCACAGCTGTCCCACCAGGTGAGGCTGTGATACCTGGAGCCCACGTGCTAACTGGGTGGGGGGTGCCAAGCCCGCCTCTCAGGGGTGGGGGTTGTGGGGAGTCTGCAGGAATGTCCAGGCTCCCCAAGGACCTTGGGGGCGGAGGGAGGACAGTGAAGCCTGCCCATGCACATGCCCACCCCCCCACCCTGGGGCCGGGCACACGTCTGCAGGCTGGGCACCTCCCCAGCCTGGGCAGGGGCCCTGGAGCAGAAGCACAGCAGCTTTGAAGTCTGGGGCTAGGGGTGGTGGAGGACCACAGCAGCCTCCCGCCCCACACCCTGTGGCCGGGGCCTCCCTGCTCCCCCAGCAGTTTCAGGATTCAGAACTCCAGACCATTCTCCCCGGTGGGCTGGGAAGCTGGGTCGACATTCTGGGCCAGGCAGGAGCAGACACTTAAGCCCTGGTATAGCATCTGTTCCTCCAGGCCACCTCCTGACCCCCACGGGTGAAGTGTGTGCGTGCGTGTGTGTGTATGACCTTGGCGGCCACTTAACCCCGGTTCACTCCAGCGGACTCATCCGGAGAAACACCCGGAAGGCCGGCCCACATGCCTGTTCTCCAGCCCACCTGGCCTCAGGCTGGGCTTCCCCTCTGTCCATCTGCCGGGCCCCGTCCTCTCCCTTTCAAGCAGTGCTGCTGCCAGCGAGGGGGCGATGGAGGAAAGAGCTGACAGGCTGGAGCAGGCCCTGCCTGCCCCTCCCCCCGCCCCCCGCCCCCAGGCTTTACAGATGCTGTCACATTAAACCTGCCACCAATGAGGTGGATGCTCTCGCTGCTCCACTTTACTGGTGAGAAAATTCACCAGGTGAAGGTGGGCACCTTCCAGAAGAGCACGCGGGGTTGGGATGGACCTGCGGTTCCCACCCAGGCCCCTGACAACTTCAAGCACCTGGAAGCCCCTGGGCTGCTGCTGGAGTCGATTCTGTGACCTTGGACAGACCCCCAACCTCTTGTATAACGTGGCTGGACAGTGTGTTTCAAGAGCTCCCTCCTGGCTCTCAGCAGCTCTCCTCTGCTCTTTCCTATAGGCCACGGGGGTGAGAGATGCAGCCTTGGCCCCGGAGAGGAACAGCTGTGGGCTGGAGGGCTTGGGAGGGGGTGAGAAAGGGGCTGGGAGAGG